>NC_136057.1:454370613-455597988 GCF_964261635.1 Lissotriton helveticus
AAAAACCACTTTTGCTGGAAATGCCGTTTTGACATTTTTCTATTCCAAAGTGCAGCCTCGGAAATAAAATGTTCAAACTCAGAAAAATAATTAAATAAAGCAAGATGGAGTGTTCTTAAAGTGGCCAGATAATTTTTTTTCAAACCCCAACACATTAGCGCCACTTTACAGAGTTTGCCAGTAAAGCGCTACTTTTGCTTTCTTCTCTTTCTTTGAACAGCATCGTTTTCCTCCAGTACCTCCTACCTTGAAGCAGGGGCGGCGCTAGGCATGGGCAGTGTGGGCAGCTGCCCAGAGCCTGGCACTCTGCCTGCCAGGATGGGGCCCCCCACAATGGCAATTAACACTCACTAGTCCTCGTGTATGTATGCCGATCAGAGTGAAAGAAATGCTTTACAAACAGGCTCATGGGAGGAGGGCCCCCCCTCCTGGGGCCTCTAAGGGATGGTGTGGGAAGGCCTAGGAGAGGGTACAACTCTCAGGCAGCCAGTTCAGAGACTCAGCAGGGCGCCCATTGTCAGCACTTTAGCCCACACAGGTTTAACTCAGCCCCCAAGCAATTCTCACACCTTCAGTTCGAAATGGGGTGTACAAGAGTTGCTTGGGGTGGCTGAGAAGAGGAGCTGTGGCCCAAGTGGAGTCTGCACAAAGCAGCTTCCCTGAGATCAGAAGGTGTCACTTATGTAGATTTCAGGGGCCTCCCACATTCCCTTTTGCCCAGGGCCCCGCAAATCCTAGGATCGGCTCTGCCTGGAGGTACTGCAATACCTGGTTGATGGGTGGAATGGAAAACGAAATGTGTACGGCGGCTTTGTGTTCACAAATGTGGTCTTTTGAAACCATACTGCTTACGTTTTGTAAGCTTATAAGCAGTGGACATTGACATGGGTCCTTTCTGGGCCCTGTAGTTATGTCCTTAACTTTTCAGGCAAAAATACTTGTTGATTTCTGAATAATGACTGTAAAAGCGTTAAGTTCACCATGTTCCTGCTTACATTTTACATGCGTTATTAAATCTTTCATTCCTTACGAGTGGTTGCTTTTTCCAGGATGTTGTTACCTTTTCTTTTAGACAGCATATTGCTCTTGCCTAGTGTGTAATTTGAATTTAATCGCATCCAGTTATTTATAGCAGGTCAAATTGGATTGTAGCTGAAGGCAGTAGGAGTTTCTCTCAGTGGGGCAGTATGGTGTTCAGTGAGAGAGAAGATGTAGCACTGGGGGCAGAGCTGCTGAATTTAGAACTGGGGAACCAGGTTCAGCCTTCATGACCAGTCCCCCAGACCACTCTCCTGAGGGAGCACATTCCCATGCCAGACCTTAGAAGGCACCAGAAAAGCCCTGGTGTGTTAGCACCAGCAGGTGGACCCTAGCAGTGGCAAGTGTGGGTTCACCTTGAAGGCCTGCCCACCACAATCCATACTGAAGTTCACCTCCAGTCTTGCGGGCAGGCCTACGAAGTAGCAGACCCTAGAGCAACAGTGACTGTCACTGAGGTCACAGGACCCCTGAGAAGAACTGGCTCTAGGGCGGTGCGACTGGTGTGACCGCAACGGGCGCTGACTTTGAGTGGGGGCGTCATATATTATGGTTTTAAAAGCACTTGCTGCCTCCTTCCTGGCCGCCAGCTATTTTGGGCAATAATAAAAATGTCTTGATAACTCTGATGAATACACTTCTTCCTAGAGTGAGATCGGAGATTTGTCTAGTGGAAGTTTTGACTCCTGGAAAGATAGCGCAGAGGGTTAATGTGCCTGCTGCAAAGAAAATGTACCAGGCCTATCACAAAGTGCAGATATTATAAATAGGTCAGTGGGTTACTGCTTTTGTCAGTGAGATCCTTTTGCTACTTGCAGTTTATAAGTTAAAATCCTAACAAAGAACAGTGAGCTATTAACTTTCATCTAAGAGCTGCATACAAACTGCAAGGTATAAACTAGAGTGTTATGGTTTTTTCCCTAAGCCTTTGATTATCCTAATGTTGCAAAAAGTGTTATTTTTTTATACAAATCAATATTTATTTTTAACCGCATGCGTGCGGGCGGAATTCCGCCCGTACGCTGAGATTTGCGAAAGCGCACTTTACGTGACGAGCTGGGCTCGTCATCAGCGTAGCAGGAGGCTACCTCATGACGAGCCCAGCTCGTCATCAGCGTCGAAGGGGTTAAAGAGAACCCCCAATCATGGTATTAAGTTTTAAATTCTGAGTTTGTGTTTCTCCAAGCCAATCACTATTAAACTATACTGTCTACTAGTATGGTTGTCATGTGACTCCTACACCTTGTAGTCCTTTGTCTTATGTAACATTTCCTATACAGTCATTTACACACGTAAAATTGATTGTCTCTGTGTATATTGCTGACTACAGAAACTCCATGGCTCGGAAACAAATGGCTCGTGCTTCCACTTTTAATCATTTTTGGGACATTCTGTGATTAAAATAAATTCACAAAGTGGAATAGGTTTCTAATGTCAATAGCTCATATTAATCGTTAAATAATCATGTGTATCCATTGGTTGAATTACATAACATAATAAGCTGTAACTGGTCAGTGAAATGCCACACAAATACTAAAGATTGGGATGTTTTGCGCATCCTGGCCACACCTCTAACTCCACCCAATGATCCAATCCTCAGGTTATTCCCGGCTTCTGATTCTACGCCCACAGTTCCCCTACTTTTTTTCCCCACTTCGACCACTGATATATATATAGCGTGACCTCCTCCTCCCGAGCTCCCCATGAGTCTCCCCTCTTCTGAGAGTCTGCAGCCGCCCCCCTCCTGTGCCACCTGACAGAAGTAGATACATTACATTCAGTCTTCAGACGCTGTAAACGGAGCCCATAATTTCACATTCTGCTTTGCAGAATGGCCTGACCTTAGTCCCGAACTTTTTTAATATTTAGCTAAAATGACCTAAAGCGGAAAAAGTTTCAGGACAGCGGGACAGTCCTCCGAAAACCGGGACTGTCTGGAGAAATCCGGGACGTCTGATCACCCCTCACTTCCCTTTCAGCATCACCGGCCCTCAAGTCGTTTAAGACATTCACTGGTACCACGTGGTTTCTTAATAGTAAAATAAAGAGACATCCACTCTGTTATAACTTTGAAGTACTGTTTTCAGTTAATGCAGTCATACGAATGCGAGTTCGCCAGTATGCGAGGTCGGTCCAGACACACGGTTGGGGGAGAGTAAAAACTTTTATGAAGAAGATACCTCTTCTCGGTTGTGCCCGTGCACGATGTGGGAGTTGGAAGAGGACAAGTGGGCGGGGTGCTGGTCTAAAGGACAGGGTTCGGTGATATCATGCCTTTAAAACCTCTCCTGGAATACCAGTCCCCTGAAGGACGCTGGAAACACGCACACTGTCGATAATTACACTCTCCGGTGAGCTTGAGCACCACAGGGACAGGGGTTAGCTCTACATCTTGGATGGATGTGGCGAGCATAGCATGCTTGATGGAAGGCCGTGCCTTAAATGGGCCTGTCCTGTCCGGTACAGAGTACCAGGTCCGGACTGGTCGTTGCGGGCACCGGGCAATCCCCTGGTGCGCCGCAAGGGTGGGGGCCGGTTTTGGGCCTCTGGGGGCCGTTTTTGTTACAGGGCCTGTAACAAAATCGTCCGAAATCCGGCCCTGGCAAAGAGCGCGGTCGCACCCCCAACCCCCCCTGGGGGCTGAAGGGGGGCGGCCGAGCACTTTGCCAGGGCCGGTTTTGGTTCCCAGTCCGGCACTGCCTAGTTCCAGCACTTTGCGTGTGGCGTGCACAGTGCCCTCCCTTGGCATGCCCTAGCGTGCAATCCTTGCACGGAATGGCTCCATCAATGGATCGGCTCCTTCTTGTATTTATAAGCTACAAAACATTAAGGCGACACCTTCTGCTTTCATCGTTCACGCGAACCTACCACAGTAACAGAACAGTAACAGTAACATCGCCTTTACCCACCACACACTCCACAGCCATTCCTAAAATGCTAGTATTGGCTTTTCCATCTAGATTTTTGCATCGTCCATTTCATCTCAAAAGGGAATCTTCTGTGTGCCTCACTCCAGTTTAGCAAACTCGGAATGAAAAACATGGGCAGTTCTGAACCAGAAAACCTTTGGTCCCAGATGTATAAGGCTTTCCACCCGGGCAAAGCAACGCAAAGCAGCTAAAGTTATTTACTATCAGGCACGAAAGGGTTTTGCACTGGTTAGGTGCCCTTTAAATCAAGGATGTGACATTGAGTTGTACCAGTGCAAATACCCGCAGGGTTTGATGAAAATCGTTTTCTTCTAAGGGGGCCAAAAACTTCTGCCTACCATAAGTAGTACGCAAAAAAGTGATGGATGGAATGCTTGAATTAATCAATTCAATTTCAATTCAAAAGTGCTTTATTCGAGTATTACTCATAAAAGCAGACAAACAAACACATAATAAAAATACAATTAAATTACAGTTTCGAATATGACTTTAGCACGATACATTTTAAAAGACAATTAAAAATTCATTTAACAAATATATATTGACAAAAAGTGCAAAGTTCGCATGATAAAAATAGATTAACAGATCAGACACCCCGCATGGGGAACAGAGAGTAGATGATCTAGCAATCTCTGTTCAACTAAGCAGAGAGTAGTTACCCTACTAGCAATCTCTGCCTAATTACCCACGACCACCCCAAAAACTTTGCGGTCGCTATGGTAATCCAATTTAAGGAGGTAGTTTTTATTATACGTAAAGCTACCATGCTGCTTTTAGTACCCAGATTTCTAGACATAGGAGCCAACCAAACACGTCTAGGAACAGAATATGCATAACAAGAGAACAAAAAATGACCCAACGTTTCCTTTCCTTCCCCACAGACTGGGCATAGAGCTGGACTTCCCTCTCTCCATTTTGCAGTTAGATTACACAGAGGTAGAGAGCCAGCCCTCATTTGGAAAAACAGTTTCCTATCCATGGGTTTCGTTATTAAATCCCAATAGATTTCATACATGGGGAAGAGCTTAGCTTCAAGAAAAATAACCGTCATAGACCCATGGTTGTTACTAAGAAGACTCCTGTTTTCTACCTGTTCCCAGAAAAGATTTTTTATAAATTCCTTAGTGGGGAAGGACGACCCAGTTGGGTCGGACCACAGTTCAGCTAACCCTAGTTCGCCTAATGCTGCTTTTAAAAATCTAAACCATTTGATTTTGTGAAATCGGTCTGCTTTGATGACATCAGCAAACCCAGCTGCATATTGTGACAACTCAGGGGTGGTCCAGATTCTACGCCAGTATAATATTGGACGTAATTTGCACATTACCGATATTTCTTTCCTACCGAGATCATATCTAAGAGGCAAAAGGGGACTACTCTGTGGGGTACCTGTAAGTTTACGAAGGAAATTATTTTCTGAGACCTGAAGGTCCAGAAGATTTTCTTGACCCCACAGCTCAGCCCCATACAGGGCTGACCCCAAGGCCTTGGCCTCATATATGATCAAAGGAGGTTTGATTGGTTTTGTCAGAGATTTAAAATGCTCCTTAATGATGGTACCAGCCAGTTGTTTATGTCTTAAAACTGCGATGTTTATATGTTGGTTCCATCTGTTGTCATTTGAAATATGAATACCCAGGTAGGTAAAAGAGTTTACTACTTCGAGGCAACGCCCACTCATGGTTATTTTAGATTTAAAATTTCTACATGGATTAAAAGCCATGAGCTTTGTTTTATCGGCGTTGACCTCCAGGCCATGGTCGCTACAAAATTTGTCAAAAATTACCAAAGCCTTTTGGAGACCGCTGGGGGATTTTGATAAAATTAGGGTGTCGTCTGCAAACATTAAAATAGGGACTTTTGCACCTGCAAGGGAAGGAGCATCCACTACCTGCGATTGCATGCGGGCAACGACTCCATTAATAAAAAGAGTGAAAAGTGTTGGTGCCATTGAGCAACCCTGACGGACGCCTCTGGCGACTGGAAAATCAATAGTGTCGTTGCCATAGCCACCCCATTGGATTTTGGCATAAGTGCCCTCGTGGAGTCTCATAATCATCGTTAAAATAATCTTTGGGACCCCTAGAGCTGCAAGGACCTCCCACAATTTTGCCCTTGGCACCAGGTCGAATGCAGCCCGCAGGTCAACAAACGCTGCGTAAAGGCTGCATCCTCCCAGTACCACGGTCCTCCATTGTATCAATTGAAAACGGAAGACCTGGTCCACAGTGCTAGTTGCCCTGCGGAACCCAGCCTGGAAGGGGGATAAAACATTCTGCTCCTCAGCCCAATCTAACAAATTGTTAATAATTACACGTCCAACAACTTTTTGAACTGTGTCAATTAAGCTAATTGGGCGGTAATTGCAAGGTTGGGCACGGTCTCCCTTTTTATATACTGGAATAATAACAGCACCACGCCATGATACCGGGATTTCTGCTCCCTTGGCAATATGATTCAATAAGAGGCAGATATATTTACTCCACCTGTCGGTGTCATTTAGAAAGACATCCGCAGGGACTCCGTCTATACCCGGGGCTCTGCCAGGGTGAACAGATTTCAGGGCAGACAGTACTTCACTTTGCACAAAGATGTCATCATCTGCATACAGGTACTTTAGACTTACACTATTAAAAAGTTGATCCCTGGAGGAGTACTGCTCACTGAAAAATTTAACCCACGCATCATGGGAGACGTTGTTATTGGGAGTTTCTGGAGGCCTATCATGACCCCATTTGACAATATGCCAAAAGAGTCTGGAATGTTTACGATCGCTTGCATCCTTTAGCTTCTGCCAGTATTCTTCGTCCCAGTCTCTTTTAGCCCTTACAATACAATTTTTGTAGTGCTTCCTAGCTGAACGGATCCCATCCAAATTCTTACCTTTAATTGCAGCTCCTAGATTTAATCTTGCCGTCCTACAGGCAGGGTTATACCATTTTGCTGATTTGCAAGGGCAGGCCCTCTTGTTCACAGGTTTCACAAAGAAGCCTTTGACTTCCGTAAAGAGAATAGTATGTGCATTTATAATATCCTCATTGCCCTGGGAACACCCGTCTACATTCTCCAATGCCATGATGGCCTTGTCAGCCGCAGCACTTATTTTTACAAGGGTCTGTTGGTCTGCCTTGACACCTGCCCACCTTAACCTACGCATATTGTTAGATGGTAGAATCGTTGGGGGCAGAAATTCATCTGAGAGGTTGTGAATAATTTCTTTAGATGTCCACCATTTGTGTGAGACACATAAAGGGTCGTGGTCGCTTTCTGGCCTGGCTATTACTACCATGTCATTGAGAGATGACCATAATGACGTACTACAGATGACATAGTCGATACGACTTTTATTACGCCCATTGTTAAAAGTCGTAGCAGGAACACGGTCTGATTTAGTTCGACCGTTCAGGGCTCGAAGCCCGTGCTCAAGACACATTGCGTTCAAGCCTAGTATGTCAGATGTCCAGCGAGTTATTGGTGGTGATTCTAATATGGGGATATTCCAAAGCTTATCTTCCTCTGCTCCAAGGGGAGAGTCGCCAGTGATAAGGGGTTCGAATGTGCGATTTAAATCGCCTGCAATTAGAATATTTTTACCTGCAGAATGAGTCTCAAGAAAGTTAAAAAGACTCAAAAGAACCTCTGATTTACCTTTACTGCCACCTCTAGCATAGATATTATAAATGTCTATGGTGATGGATACATCACTGGTCAATCTGATAAGCTGAATATCTTTATGGTCAAGCTCCACACATTTTACTATGGTTTTCAGAGACTGCCTGATCCATATGGTAAGGCCCCCCATTGGCCGACCTTTAGGGCCCTTAGTGGCAGGAACATAAAAATTTATATACCCCAGGGCAAAGATAGGGTCACATGCCCAAGTCTCTTGAAAGATACAAAGATCATATTTATTAATGAATCCCAACCAGTCAGCACAATCCATCCTCGAACATAGTCCAGCTATGTTCCAGGACAAAAGCTTCCCTGAACTAGATATCATAGGAGAACAAGGGTTTATAATAGTCTCGTGACTCTCCGTACCACCAGAGTTCTGCACACTATTATTTTCGTTGGTGGGGGCTACTAGCTCCACAGCGGAATTCCCCCAAATACAATCTTTAACAACATTACCAACCCCTTCAACAATACCTCCATCACAATCAGACAAAATCAAAGAATTGCTACTAAGTGGTTGTCAGTCGCAAGCATTTAGATTCGATAGTGCAGAGAATCGATTTTCCAACCCCAATCCCCAATCCACTGAAGCAACATCCTTCCTCCCCCTCTTTGTCACAATGTTCCATTTAGTTCTTAGAATACTAGGATTTGGCCCGCTTCCCTTTCTTGGGTAAAAGAAGTCCAAAGTCAGTGGGACAATTGAGGTGGATCTCCGTTGTGGTGGGAAAATGTTGGGCAAAATGTTAGGTAAAACCCCTGGGTCGGAAAAATGTAGGACAACACACTCCCCCTTAAACTTTTTCGCTCTGTCCCCAATCCACTGTACCCTTCTCGCTTTAACAAGCTCTTCTGCAAGTTGTTGCTTACCCCAGGGAGAAATAACCATATTGTTGGTCAACCACGATAAGGATTTATTAATTAGGGAAGATGTTGTTTCCCTCTCATCGTGGGCCAATGGTGGTACGTTGGCAAGAACAAGTACTAGTGGGGAGGCTTCTACTACAAGCTCGAAAGATCCTTTTACCACAGCTTGGTCTTCAGTGTCGGGAACTGGGATGAAAACATTAGAAGCATCACCAGCCGGGACGCACCTAGATACCAGTTGAGGATTTGGGACGGAAGTGGAGACCAATCCGCTGCTATCAATTGTGTCTGGTTTGCTTAGGATGTCCTTAATCCTGGTAGAAACATTTTCTGGGATCTTATCCATCTCACTCACAGTATCTTTTAATAGACCTTCTAATCGGCTAACCTCAGATGTTAACTTGTCTATTTTACTGACAAGAGGTTTAACCGCACCTTTAATTTTATTATCAATCAGAGACAATAGTCTGTTGAATTGGGCATTAGAAAGTGTAAGAGAAGCCTCGTTGGTCAAATCAAGCTCCTCTTCCTCTGAGTGTTTCCTAGGAGGGTTTGCTACTCTGTTCTTAGCTGACCTTAAGCCCTCCCGTTTCCCTGCAACTAAAATAGGAGCTGAGGGGGAAATCAGGGGTTCGCTACTATTAGTGATCTCTACCAAAGCCTCATCAATACTGCGGTCTACAATTCCAGCTACAATACCACTAGGCTGAATAATGCTGGTATCAGGAGCAGGATCAGGCATTACGCCATTAGAGCAGGTGTTAATCTGAAGACCAAAAGGATCATCTAAGTCAATATCAGTAAGGGAGGATTGGGTAGTCAGATCTATACCAAGAGAGGATCTCCTATCACTATTGATTCTTTCAACAACCTGTACAAGATAATTCTCGATAGAATTACTAGAAGTGACTGCCTTTTTAACCGGCATGATAAAATATGTGCACAGCGTCTACAATACACACTTGTGAGAATCACCAGATTTGCCAGATGTAATAACACAACGTTTACGAACACCACAAAATAAGGGACCTGGCCCAACCCAACCTTGTCCGACCTCGGACGGCCTCAGACGGCCCGCCCTTCGTCCGGGCGTCCCGCGCGCGTCCTCGCGGGACGAGGGACCTGCAAACGCTTTATGCGCCGCCTGGCGCGCTGTTCCTCGTCGTAGGCGCCTCCCCCCTGGAGGCTGCTGGGAGATGTAGTAGTTGACCGGCGGAGCCAAGCCCGGCCGGTCGTCAGGAAGTGCGGTTTGGCGGAGCAAAGCCCGGCCGCTGTGCCAGTAAGTTCAGGGCAGTAGAGACCCTCGCAATTCGGGCAGCAGAATGGATGTCAGACAAGGGACTCAGCCCCTGCAAACGCTTTATGCGCCGCCTGGCGCGCTGTTCCTCGTCGTAGGCGCCTCCCCCCTGGAGGCTGCTGGGAGATGTAGTAGTTGACCGGCGGAGCCAAGCCCGGCCGGTCGTCAGGAAGTGCGGTTTGGCGGAGCAAAGCCCGGCCGCTGTGCCAGTAAGTTCAGGGCAGTAGAGACCCTCGCAATTCGGGCAGCAGAATGGATGTCAGACAAGGGACTCGGCCCCTGCAAACGCTTTATGCGCCGCCTGGCGCGCTGTTCCTCGTCGTAGGCGCCTCCCCCCTGGAGGCTGCTGGGAGATGTAGTAGTTGACCGGCGGAGCCAAGCCCGGCCGGTCGTCAGGAAGTGCGGTTTGGCGGAGCAAAGCCCGGCCGCTGTGCCAGTAAGTTCAGGGCAGTAGAGACCCTCGCAATTCGGGCAGCAGAATGGATGTCAGACAAGGGACTCGGCCCCTGCAAACGCTTTATGCGCCGCCTGGCGCGCTGTTCCTCGTCGTAGGCGCCTCCCCCCTGGAGGCTGCTGGGAGATGTAGTAGTTGACCGGCGGAGCCAAGCCCGGCCGGTCGTCAGGAAGTGCGGTTTGGCGGAGCAAAGCCCGGCCGCTGTGCCAGTAAGTTCAGGGCAGTAGAGACCCTCGCAATTCGGGCAGCAGAATGGATGTCAGGCTTGAATTAATCTCAGTCACTGTTAATCACTGGGGTGGCATCCCAGTCTGTTAACATGGCCTGGAAGTTCAGGCTGAGCTGGTCCATTGGAACAAGGTCAAGGCTGGGATTCAAAATGAGGTGGAATGGTGTGCAAAGATAATGATTTACGAGTTGATGAGATTTTTTCCAGCATTCCATCCATCACCTTTTTAGGTCTCGCTGAAGCCATCCCGTTAGGGATGCTTTGGCGAGATTAAAGTAAGGGCTTTGAAAAGTGCACCCAAAGTGAGGATCGGGTACAGTGCATGTGAGCACAACCACGCGCACTGTGCATAGCTCCCATTTGCCACTAGACACTTCCACTTCGTGTGCGCGCCGCGATCCGCCTCTGCTGCCACACGCATTCAGCTCACCAGGCGGCACACCCCCTCACCCCCATATGCTCGCTCGCCAATGTCCCTCCCACCTTTCCTTTGATCTCCGCTGCGAGTTCTCACAGGCTACTCTCCGCCCCCTTCCTTTAATGGCCCTCCCCCTCCCCCAGCACAAATCGTGCATCGCTTGTTCTTTTTGACTCGGCTAATTTTCTTTGTTCATGTTGCCTTTGCTCCTGCTTCTGTCCCCTCCCGTTGTCTGAAAGAGCTGTGGCAATATACAGAAGATGGACTCCTTTCTTTGTGTCAGGGGAAACACTCATATCAACCAGAGCGAAAGTGCTGGACTCGTACCCCATCCCTTCTTGCATTTCATTGCTCAACCAAGAAGGGATGCATGCGTGTCTTGAAAAACGGAGCAATCCTGTTCCTAGCCTGCCCCTTTATCTTCTGTGTGAACTTATATCCTAGACCATCTATGTTATGTCACGATCCATAGCATACTTACTAGATTGACTATCTTCAACAGGGTGGAACTAAATCAAGTTGGCTGGGTAAACTAATTTATTTATTTTTGAAGTGTGCCTTGGTATGTATCTTTTACAAGGAGTCTTTCTACATTTCCGCGTCACGTCCAAATGATAGTTTTTACTTTTTTTTTCACTACTGTTTATTTTATGATATTTTGGGCACATTTACTAAGCTCGTTTAGCTGTAGCTGCGGCGCTGTTGGGGCTCTGTATGCGGAGGCACCAGGCTTTAAAGGGCTGTGCTCCTGTGTCTACCGTATTTGCTCTTTAACCCAGGCTTCCTGGCTCACAGTTGGCTCCCTCTGCTTCAGCTTTCAAAACTCAGACGAGATTATTTTAGCTTTCAGTACACTAGGTAGTTTCAGTTCATTAGCTCGTTGTGTCAACTAGCTCGCCACAACTCTGTTTTGTACCATATGAGCAGCCCGGGAAGAGCCTCAGAAAACCAGACCGCCATTACTGCTGACGTAGGATTGCTTGTAACAGTAAGGAAGCAAATCTCGTCATCACACTGCACCCTAACACACTGCGCACTCGCACACTGCGCACTCACACATCGCACACTCACACTACTTTAGGCCACACACACTGAATCCTCACAACCCGCACCCTCACACACCCCATACCCTCACACACCCATTACACTGCCCTCTCACACCCTGCACCCTTTTTTTTTTTTTTTCTTTTTTTTTTTCATTTGTAGAGCGCGGCTGACACCTTGCAGGTTTCCTGGCGCTGGCGAATACCCTTACCTCAGGGGAACAACAGCAGGGAGCAAGGGGGAAGGGGATTTTCTAAGGGAATAACCACGTCTTGATGCGTTTCCTGAAGGGGAGGAGCTGTGATATTTGACGGATATCAGGAGGAAGACTGTTCCACAGTTTAGCCGCTGCGACTCTGAAAGATCTGCCCCCCGTCCTGACTTTGTTGTATTTAGGAACAATCACCAGGCGAGCCGAGGCAGAGCGTAGAGATCTGGAAGGGATATACCATGTGAACATAGCCTGCAGAGGTTTAGGTCCAGCTCCGTGGAGCGCTTTAAACACAAGGCAGAGGGACTTGAAGGCCACACGTTGCCTAAGCGGAAGCCAGTGTAGTTCAGCTAGGGCCGCTGTGGCGGAAGCTCTCCTAGTCCAGCCTAGAACTAGTTTAGCTGCGGCCGACTGAACTCTTTGAAGTCGGTCAAGCAGGGCAGCTGGAGACTCAAGTAGCAGCGCGTTGCAGTAGTCCAGGCGACTGAGGATGGTACACCTGACTATCTGCTCCCGAGCTTGAGCGGGTAACAATGGCATAATTTTGCGTAGGGAACGTATGAGAGCTGTGCAAGTTCCCACCGTTTTTGCAACTTGGGTTTCAGTGTTCATTTTCTCATTCAGTGTGGCCCCTAGATTACGAACCGATGTAACTGGCCGAGGTTTATCTGTCGATTCCGGGGGCCAAAAATCGCAGGGGAATTGCCGGGGAATGCGGCTTCCCGCACAGTACAGAACCTCCGTTTTGGAGGAATTAAATTGCAGCGAGTTAGTGTGTAACCACCCAGCCGTCTCCCTTAAGCAGTCGTGAAAGGCTGCCAGGGGGGTAGAGTCTTCTCCCTCCCAAGAGAGAATGAGCTGGGTGTCGTCTGCATAATTAATTGTTTTTAACCCGTGTGCCTTTATTAATGTGATCAGAGGTCTAAGATACACATTAAAAAGAATGGGGCTGATGGAGGAGCCCTGGGGCACCCCGTGGGGGACAGGGGAGAACGTAGATTGATAAGGGGGAAGAGATACCGCCTGTCTCCTGTCCCGAAGGAAGGAGTGAAACCAGAGAAGGGCAGTGCCATCAATCCCCGCTCACACACTGCGCCCTCACACACACAACCCCCAACACACACAAACACACAACCACACACACGCAAAACCCCACACACACGCAAAACCCCACACACACAACCCCACACACACACACAACCCCACACACACACAAACACACACCAAGATAGCAAAACATAGCATAGCAAAACAAAACATAGGATAGCATAACAAAACATAGGATAGCATAACAAAACATAGCATAGCATAACAAAACATAGTATAGCATAACAAAACACAAAAAACATAGCATAACAAATCACAACAAACCAGCACAACAAAACATAGCATAGCATAACAAAACATAGCATAACAAAGCATAGCATAGCACAACAAAACACAACAAAACATAGCATAGCATAACAAAACAAAACATAGCATAACAAAACAAAACATAAGATAGCAAAATATAGCATAGCATACAGCATCACTCAGCACCACCACATCATCACTCGGGCACCACAACATCACTATGCGCTACCACTGCATCACTGAACGCCACAGCATCACTCGGTCGCCACCACAACATCACTCAGCGCCACCACAGCATCAATCTGTGCAACCATTCAACAACAACTGGTTCAAATAGGTTCTCTCAATGTTTAAAGCTTTATTACAAATGTCACAAAAAGTTGTTAATATTTCACTTCTGTTCTTGGATTTTTGTCACAATAAAATACACTGAACATAATCTTCACAAACGTTATTTACAAAACTTTAAGCTATTGCCATTATAAATGACAATAACTTATTTAATGTTAGGCCTGACACCCTTGGCGTGGTTTCCCCCCATCTTTTTGCCTCTGCCTCCTGTATTTTTGATGCTGTGCTGGATTTCGTTTTTGCTGGTTTAGATGCTTTGGACACTCTGCCACTGCTGATCAGTGCCAGAGTGTAAGTGCTCCCTATGTAAATTGTCATATTGATTGGGTATACCTGATTGGCATATTTGTATCACCATGAAGTCCCTAGTAAAGTGCACTGTGTGTGCCAGGGCTGGTGATGACAGATGCTACTAGTGGGCCTGCAGCGCAGATTGCGCCACCCACATGAGTAGCCCTAAAATGGTGTCTCAGGCCTGCCAGCGCAGTGCCTGTGTGCAGTCAGTGGACTGCCATGTCTGCCTGGCCAGTGTCCCCACTGGCTGGGCCTAACCCTTCCCTGTCTGTGCACATCAGTCACCCCTGTGGAAGGCTCAAGGTACCCCCCTGGGCAGGGTGCAGTGTATGGATAAGGTAGAGCATGTACTAGTGCAGGTCACATGCTCTGGTAGTGAGCAGCAGCCATTTTGTGTGCTCACTGCTGTAAGGTTATCTTGCTCCATAGAATAACATGGGGGAGGCTGGTCCCAATGGATACCAGCCTATCTTCTCATAGGAACAAGATGGGACACAAGTGATTGATATCCCTGAACTCAGAATTTAATAACACATCTTTTAGTAAAGGTTGTTTTTAAATTCTGTGTTTGAGAATAGTACTTTTAGAAAGTGGCTGTTCTCTTGTCTAACCTTTCTGTGTGCCTGGGCCTGTTTGTGGATTGACTGTCTGGTTTGAGGGTGACAGGGGCTGCAGAGCCCCCAGGAGGTTGTCTGAGTCAGCCCGTGGATGAAAGGCAGCATCTGCTGCCAGGGAAGTGGGAGGAGATAGCACCTGATAGTGAATAGGGCTGTGCCTGCCTGACCACAATGCTGGCTCCACCTCCCGCTGGGCGACTGTCACCTCTGTCCCTGATACTGAAAGAAAGAAGGAAGCCAGGAAAACCCCAGTGCTCCAGCAACACCCAGAACTGGTTTAGACCGGGCTCAGGGCCCACTTGCACAAAGACGTCAAAGGACTTCAAAGACTTTCAGGGGTATAAGAGAAGGACCCCTGACTACAGAAAATTAGATTCTACAATCAAGAGAAACCTCTGCTGGAAGAAGGACTGCTGGAGAACTGAAGGAAGATTGCCTTGCTGTGTGCACTAAGGGCTGACCTGTTCTGCTGACCAACTGAAGCTGAGGAGAAGAGGGACTTTGCTGTGTGCTGTGACCCTGCTTGCTTGAACTCCAGAGACTTTGCTGAGTGCTGTGTCTCCTAAACTGAATCTCCAAGGGCCTGAGAAGAGCTGGCCTCCTGTTTGGTAACTCAGGGACAGAAAGGTTACCAAAGACTACAAAACCCTGCTGTGTGCTGCAGAGATCGTGAGCTGTTTTGCCTAGACCATCGCTCATCTGCCCGTGTGGAGCGCTGGCTGCCATCTGTTTGGCTTGAGAGCGCCGCGCTGCGTATTGTCTGCCCACCAGCTGCTGTGCCGTGGTATCGACGTGCTCATCGGCACGTGGGAAGTGGTGGCAGTGCGCCCGAGAGCCTTCCCAGGACGAAGGAATCCTTGTGGGGGATTCACGATACTCAGATTGCCCTGCTGTCCTTGGGCGCAATAAATTCATCTGCCCGCAATTCACCGCCGCGGCCCGGGGGCCTGAAACTGATCCGAAGGGTTCCCGGAGCTGCAGAGAAAAGCACGAAGAGGCTGCGACCTGATTGGCCGAGCCACGAGGAGAGCCGCGCTCTGATTGGCCTTTGCAGTAGGCCTGCCCCGAGAGCCGCGCTCCGATTGGCCGAGTCGTCCTGCAAGTGCCCCGCGTCATAGGGGCCTGTTCCAGGAGCCGGGCTGCGAGTGGCTGACTCCTGGAAGCTGTGTGACGTCATCGGGAGGCTAGTCTGTGGAGCCGCGACAGGATTGGCTGGCGGGACCGGGACCTCCAGAAGCCACCGAGAGCCGTGATTGAAGGGCCGAAGTCGGGGAAGACTGACCCGACCTCGCCGAGGGAGCGACGTGTGTGCTCTCTGCCCCTGGCCTGTGTCCCTGCGCAGGAGCGCCGAGTCAGCTCCCCGCCGCTCCCCGAGGACCTGAGAGCGGGCGGAGGGCTGCTGGGACCGGCCGGGGCGGGAGAAAGTCTGCACTGCTTGGCGCAAAGATCGACGGTGAGGCGCGCTGATAGTGTCTGGGGCTAACCAGTTCGAGGGACTGACCCTTGAAGTAAATCACACGCTGGCATTATTTTAACAGAGCATATTAAGGGCATTTTTTTAACTAAATCAGGAGCATTATCATTACTACTGATTTTAAAGAGACTTGAGACTGATCTTTTTACATAAGAACTTCCTACTTACGTGCAACCATTAAGATTGAGTGCAACGTTTTCCTAAAGAAGTAATTATCGTATACTGTTGATTTTTACTGCTGCAAATAGATAAAGATATATTTTTATAAATATACTTACCTGTGTGGTCTCAGTTTGTGGTGGATTGGGGATCATTGTTTGTGTTAAGTGCATTTATTATACACATTGCCTTAGGGATAAGTCTGTCTGCTCGTGCCAAGCTACCTAGAGGGTGAGCAGGGGTTATCTACTGTGTGTAATTTCTTCAACCTGACTAGAAGCAAGGGTCCCTACTTGGTCTAAGGTACTTACCTCTGCCAATTAGAGACCCCCAGATCTAACATTTAAATATTAATTATTTAAAAAAATTAGCCATTGTTTTTTGTAATATCAATACATGTAAGTCACGTAAATACAACACATATTGCATTACAAATGCTATAGGTGTCACATTTGCGAAAGTTATAACTATTGGCATTGTAAATGACAAAGCTATTAATTTCGCTATTTTCAAAGCCAACACATAAATACAAAATGTGTCATTTACTATACCAATAGCTCAAACTTTCCTAATGCGATACCTATTGCATTGCAAATGCTTGTTGAATTATGTTTGGCCTTTTCTACACCTGAACATGTCTGAAGTTCTTACCCTGGGCACAAAAGATACCTTGGGTATTTGATGGCTGACCATGTACGTGTATGTGATAACCTCAAAATAAGAAAACTGGCGTCGGGGAAACTACACCCCTGTAAGGTTATCTGTGATCAGGGGTTGTGTTTCTGAGGATGTGTGTGGCAATGCATCTGCTTAATCAAGGACTCTTGGGGTCCTTACAATAAGTAGTTTGGCTCTGATAATGTCAATTCACGCATAGAACCTCAAGAGACATTTATTTTCATACAGCGGCAATAAAATGTCACATATACAGCAGAGATTCTAACTAACCCTCTTCTTCCCCCTTTTGAATGACAATCTTTTCATCTGGACATCAAATGTCTGCTTCACTTGAAAAATAAAACTTTGTCAAATTAATTTTCCAAAACTGAATCGTGTTGCTAGTCACCACCTGTTCACTTGGAGATGTTCCAACCTTGCACCTACTGGGACACAGGAGTGTCAGTCCACATGGATACCACTGACTGCTCCCACAGACTGTTCACCTCCCCGAGTCTACACCTTGTTTTGATGAAGCTTCTCAGATTTTGAGGTGCACGTGGCAAGCATGTTGAATTTGGCAACGTATTCACAGTGAGCACCAAAAACAGCTTATTTTGCCACTCATTAAGAGCTATTACATTATTCAAAGTTGTGGGGTAACGAGGGGGGTATAGTAAGAGTGTGGAATAGTTCCATCTGTTGGATTGTGTCTCTCTCTTTCAACGTGAAGTTTTACACAATTGAATAGTATACACATGTAGGGAAGAAAGCGCTTCGGAGAGCCTGCTGGGAAAAGGAGTGAGTGCTGAACTCTCTTTTGGGGGAAGTTACAGCAGAAACAGCAAAAACAGTGAAAAAAGAACTAGCGCAATGAGTTGCTTGTGTTGTGGTTGACACCCGGCAAGTGTGAAGGAAATGCATCATGTGTCACTGGTGCCTAACGTGAGGTCAGACAAGCCGCTAGGCCCCTCCATCTGTTTCCTGAAATTAACAAGGGAGGCAGCACACAGGTCCCCACAGCCGTGATAGGCTGGGAGCTTCAGCAAGCCAACAGGGCTCTGCATGGGTTTCTTGACATGTACAGGGGGCGCATCATTTGTACACTGGTCCTATGCCACAGAGAGAGGCTGTGAATATCGGAAAGCCAGTAGTGCTCTTCATCCTTCCTGAAAGCCGGCAGCACACTCATGGGCCGGCGCAACTTGGCGGGAGATACAGCTCTGGGTTGGGTTCATGAACGGCGCGGGGGTCTGGGGCAATAATGTCTCTACTTGCCCTGGACAATGAGTCTCCGACTCAGTAAGGTGATGGTGCCCGCTACCAGAGGGCCTTCAGAGGCGTGAGTGGGCTGGAAAGGGTGGCACGCCGCTTCTTTTCTGGTTTCCGCTTAAAATTCAACCCAGGTGAGTTCAGAGTCCTCGGTCCCGGTACAAAATGTTCCGCAGAAGAAGCACAGTCGGCTCCCTTCTTGTCAACGACGCTTTATCGTGGCGCCGGAAATGTGATAACAGAGACGCAGGTGCACTGTAGGCATCCCTACACTTTAACATGTATTAAGGCAGGCAGAACACTAGCGTTATGGTTCAATAAAGAGGCAGAGCAAGGGGCGAATAAACCACAAACAGCAGCAGCTAAGGTTTTTTTTGTTAGAAGAATGTGAACTTCGCTGGCTGTGCTGTTTTGATCACTCGAGTACATGTCGGCGAGAGCAGGGGCGGTTTGTTCGAGATCTACAATAGCTTTTCGTACAGAAATAGCAACTCCCCAGCACTCTTCCCAGCCTGTTTGAATAACACGCTGTGTTCCGGCTGAGCGCCATCCTCCGTGGGACGCACGGAATTCAGGACCGAGCCGGGGGCCGAGCCCCTCCCATCACAAGGACCTCATTTCAACGTCTCGCGACGGCCACGTGCCGACACGACTGTCAAACGAGGGGCCCAAGATCCCAAAACAGGGAAACCGGGGAGGCTCAGTCTGCTTTAAACAAGTTACCGATGCGCCAAGTCTCATGGGGAATAATACAATACGTTTCTGAATCCTCGGACAGATCTGAATGCCAGCCTTTAAGATGGCTCGATCTAGAGCACACGGTTTGTATCACAAAATGAATCACAGCTCTAGTGTGTCAAAACTGTTCATTGCATCATTTTCATAGTTTGCAATATCAAATCTGGTGCAAAAACACATTTGTAATTTTTTTTCGACTCCGGAAAACTGCACTTTTCCATTTGTAAGCTGCTGCCTACAATTACCACGTAGGGGTTTAATTGGTTCCCAAGACTTTCTTCTGTAAAATAATTGTACCACTTAGCCACAGTTGGTTCAAATTGCACTTTCCGTTTTCAGACTAGTAGCAAGTGTTGAAGCAACGTAAATGAGGTAATTGGAAGACATTCCTTCCTAGACAGCACGCCTGAGACTGCTTAAAGTTTGCAGCTGCTTCAAACATGAGTAACTATTAAAAACAAGCATTTCCAATGCAATAGGTCTCGCATTTGCGGAAATGTAAGCTATTGGCATTGTAAATGACAATGCCTTTTATTTATCTGTTTTCAAAACCAACACATAGGTAAAAGGTTTGTCAGTTACAATGCCAGTAGCTCAAATTTGCGAGACCTATTGCATTGCAAATGCTTGTTTAATCTTGGCGAAGTCAAAACTTTGTTACATATAGCCTATACATGTGATGCAATTGGGTGGCCTTGTGAGAAAAGAAATTGGAAGTTAAACTGAACAACTGAAAGTACGCCATAACTAATACCTGCTATGGGGCTGAAATGTATAGGTGTCTACTTACTGGCTTATGCAACTGGTACTACATGACCGTAGCTCCTAATAAAACTCGTGCAAGGCTAGGAGGAGAATTAAGAGCTGGCGGCAGTGCGCCCACCTGTCGGCACTCCTCGTTACTATGCATGTTGTATGAAGTTATTTACAGTATCGTAATTGCATTTATATAGCGCTTACTACCCCTGATGAGGTGTCCAAACTATTTGACAAACGAACCCTCAAAACACCCAACCAGGGTCGGCAGAAGGCTGTGGCTGTATTACCAGCTGAGCTGGAATCAGGCAGTTAACTGCTAATCAACACAATAGTGGTTGGAACGGAAGGTACCGGGTCACACAAAACTGTCAATCTCTGGTGCAAAAATAGAAACTGGAAACAAGTCTATGAAAGGTGCAAGGAAGGAACACAAGCGTCGTCAGCAGTGCAGAAAGCCAGAAGGTAACTCAGTGAGAAAGTCACTTACGATGCAGGCCTGTGGACAGCCTGCTCTGACAGGGTTGGATCCAGACAGGGCCACCCAGCCTTTCATGCTTCCGAGGTCACCATTGATGTGGATGACAATGAACATTGCTATTGGGACTTAGAAATCGGTGTAGGTGTGCAGTATATGACTGTTATATAGCTCAAAAGCCAACCTTTTACTTACCTCTGAAGCTACTGCATAGAATAAACGCACTCTCCCTGCAGCATGGTCAGAAAGTCAAGCAAAGCCAGGCCGAGGTGCTTTCAATGGGGGTCTACTGCCTGGGCCAGCCTTGATCTAGGTCGATTTACTAGTATGGCCTCTACTGCAGAGCAGGCTACAAGCAAAGGCAAGGCTCGAATGCTGGCGCATGGCAGATCTTCGTGTTCCACTAAAGCCAATGGTGTCCGCCAGAAGCATTTGGAGAATTGTCTCTTTGGATGGTGGAGCATCCTGGATTGGATTCTTGCACCTGCCGTGCTTGGCATCATGCAAGCACTGATTTTTAAAGGAAATATGGCTGACTGAAACACCTGTCAATCATGCTTTCAAAGAACCATAAAGCCCAGGACATGTACACGAGGCTTTGTTGTTTGAGGGGTAATACCACTGAGGGGTGAGGGACTGATTGTTTTTTTTTAGGACCAGGTGCTCAAACCTAACAGTCAAATTAGCAGAATTGTAAAAACAGAGCCAACCTACTCTGTACGATGAAAAGTCGTAAGAGCATCAGTTGTAATAGGCAATTGTTTTAGGAGGTTGCTGAAGGCTGAAGCCTCTCTATTGGAAAACAATCAGGGACAGTGGCCACCTTGGCATAGGTCAACGCAGGTTAAAACTTTTAGCTGTATTAGAAGTAACTTCAAACTCCAGTTTGTCCCTTCATACAGTCAACGTAGGAAAACATGTTGACCAACTTCCAGCTTATTCAATTTGGGTAGTCAACGGATGGGCTCTCGTAAAAGGTTCAGACAGACTGATGCATGTGAAATAATCCGGCAGCTGCAGACATTCTCAGCAGAGGTCTGCCACTGCTAAGGCAAATGTCAGTCAGTTTCAGGATTCAGTCTGAAATGGATCCGATTCAAGCCCGGCGCTAAAAACCTGCAGGCAATGGAGGGCGAGCTGCTTATGCGGCCTCTTATGGAGGGGTGGGGGCAGAACACATATGAAAGCAGTGCAGTGGATCATAGAGATGTGGTTTGGGCATCATTGTAGGCACGCAGTGGTCCGTGAAATGAGGCGGTTCACCCCATTCGGGGAATTAATGTGACTTATACAAGCTACCCGACCGTAGTTTATGAAGCCTCGCGTACCGCCTGCGGAGCGAAGCACCTTATTATAGCACGCATGCTCTCTTGAAAAATAGCAACAAGACGCTCCATTTCGCAGTTCTCAAGGTTAATTGCAGCCCATAAGAGAGTCGCCGAGCGCGCGATCACAACGCCAGCTCTTGCGCACGGCACGGGGCCGTCCATCTTTCCCTTTCGCGCTCTGGTGACAGGATGTAAACATTTAAGAACAAGCCAGCAACAAAACAAAAAAAATTAGTGGTGAAAACGAGGCCTGACACGCAAATAGCATTTCCGGCCGGGAGAAAGGAGAGGCGTGACACGCACCTGAAGGGGCGGAGAAACAACTGAGCGGGCTGCGGAGTCTGGACACGGAGGGACAGGACGAGAGGAGCCGGTGAGGGGGGGCATCGAGGGACAAGAGGGGCGGGTGAGTTTGCCTGTATGCGTGTGTCTGTGTGCCTGCGTGTGTGTGTGTGTGTGTGCGTGCGTGCCTGCCTGCCTGCCTGCCTGCCTGCGCGTGTGTGTGAGTGTGTGTGCCTGTGCCTGCGTGCATTCACCAACGCGAAAGCGTGCGCGTTCACGAGGTCAAATCTCCGGCAGGAGAAGCTCGTGACAGTCTGCTGTCCACATTCCCCCAAAAGTGATCACATAAGTTGTCGAGACCTAGACAGCAAAGCTTTCGCTTTGCTTTCATCTAGGCTCGACCTAAAAAGAGACCGGTAAGATAGTGGGGTCTTTAAATAAAATAAAACAAGCATTGGAAAAGCCAATAGAGGAAACTTAGATGTATGTGTCTGTGTTTATACATATTTATTTACTACAAAAAAACACAAAAGGTTTGAGCGAAGTTCTGCTTGGCTTTGGTTAGAAACCCTCAACATACGTCCAGTCAAGGTCAACTTAGAACTGCGCATCTTACTACAGCCTTTCACCGTGTTCGGCGTTCCCCGGGTCACATGATTCTATTGGTTTGACATTGACTGTGGCAACATCAATGAATTGGTGTCTCAAAAAAAATGCTCAACTTTGGAACTTCATTGACAATACTTAAGTCCTGATGAAGCTCATGATACTTGAGCAAAACGTGTTAGCTGTCATGTTGATTTATTCAGAGGAGAATAAAGATTAATCTATAAAAGAAACTTGGATCTCCTTGCTTCTTTAGACTTTTAAGATTAGTGCATCGTTTTTTCCCTACTGTCCGTTATTGTATGACTTTAGTATTTTTGACATGAAACAGCATATCCAGGGAGGTGGGCAACAACGTTGAAACCTATAGGAACTAGCTGGTAGAAGCGGTGAGGAGCCTTTAGCGGTCCATGGTCTTGAAATGTGCCTGTGAGAGATTGGGGGGGCGGGGAACCCTACTCAAGCAGCAACCACAATCCTTGTCAGAGTGAGGCAAAAGCAAAACCCAAATTAACCTATGCTCAACCCTCTGGTACCTTGGCACAGAGCAGTCAGGTTTAATTTAGAAGCAATGAGTAAACTATTTATGCACCACCTAAAACAGTAATAACATAGAATTGGTGGGTTGTGCGAGTGATAAGGTTTCGGCACCAACAGGCCCCTTC
Source organism: Lissotriton helveticus (assembly GCF_964261635.1). Classification (NCBI taxonomy): domain Eukaryota; kingdom Metazoa; phylum Chordata; class Amphibia; order Caudata; family Salamandridae; genus Lissotriton; species Lissotriton helveticus. Next base: position 454,393,807 of record NC_136057.1, read on the forward strand.
GTGGTCACAAAGAACCCAAAAACTTCAACTCGGCCTCTATGAGACAACACCAAGGGTCCAGAACCCAAGAGGCACCACTTGGGGGTGAGGGCTTGCACCAGCTGAGGTCCGGTGCAGGTGGTTGGGAGCCCATTAAGTCCCTGAGGCTCTGAACAGGAGACTAGCCCTTGGAGTCACTTTGGGAGTCCTGGGTTCAGGTACAGGTCCAAATCCCTCTGCCTCAGACAGCAGGGCAGTAATTAAGCAAAGAAGTAGTCCAGCAGGGCAGCAGTCTAGCAGAATGGCATTCCTTTCAGCAGCACAACAGTTCTCCTTCTTGGCAGAGTTTCCACAGATCCACTATTAAAGCCCAGCTCAGACCTCCAATCCTGCCAGTGATGACCCATTCAAGCACAGCTAAACTCTCTATTGTGTGTTGCTGTCTGGGAGGAATACACAAAACCCAACTGTTCGCTACACCCAGTCATGTGACCCAGAGACAGACTACAGACACTAAATGGCAAAGGCAAGAAAATGCCAACTTTCTAAAAGGGGCATTGTTGGACCTGGCCCTTTTTGGCAGGTTCACCCCGAAACTTTTTGCTTTTTCCTAGCCTGTTTTTGGAACCTGGTGTTGGTGATTTTAGGTCTTGGCGCACTTTTTCACTGTGGTACAGTGTAAAGTGCGTGAGCTCTCTGTGTATGTGTGGTGAGTGACCTGCCCTCCCATTGGAATGAATGGGGAATATGTATGCCCATGGTAGTTCCTGATGTGTGGGGAGTGCAGGGTCGAGTTTGGTATGTACGAACTCGTGAGATTGAATGCTGCGTAATGATGTATGCGGCATGAATGTGTCTAGTGCGGAAGTGCCACTTTTAGAAGTTGGCATATTTGTGTGATTTGTGTCTGGCGTGTGATTGGCTGGTGAGCCTGGCCCAGGAGTGCCTGGGCCTGCTTGTGGATTGACTGTCTGGTTTGAGGGTGGCAGGGGGTGGGGAGCCCCAGGAGGTTGTCTGAGTCAGCCCGTGGATGAAAGGCTGCATCTGCTGCCAGGGAAGTGGGAGGAGATGGCACCTAGGAGTGAATAGGGCTGTGCCTGCCTGCCACAATGCTGGCTCCACCTCCTGCTGGGCGACTGTCGCCTATGCCCCTCACCCTGAAAGAAGTTCCCTATAACCAGTTCTAGCTGGTTCTCACACTGCCTGCACCCTGCTAGACAAAGGAATTTACAGTATAAAAAGGGGCTGTGTCCCCTTACAATTTGTTCTTGTTTCTGACTTGAATCTGCCAGGGGCGTGCTGCTGCTTGGGCCCAGGGAATCCGTGGGCCCTGCCCAGCCCCTGGACACCTGATGGACTTTCCTGGATGCCTGGAGGACCTCTGGGGGACCCCTCCGCCTTGCCAGGGCTGATTGGGGGGACTTTGCTTTGCCCCTTGGAATCTCTGGGACCTTTGGCAGCATGGAGAAGCTGCATTTCCCTTCAGAGAACTTTTCCTTGTTTTTGCCAGGGCTTATTATAGCCTAAAGCGCCTGGAAGCGCTGTTTTTCCTGTCCTAGCGCTGGGAGCGCTGCATATGCCTTTGTAGCGCTTGGGAACGCTTTACTTTTAACTTTCTGGCAGAGCGCTGTGGTTATCCCGTGTTGGGAGGCGCTCCTGCCCTTTATGTGACCCTGAGTGCCTCGTGTGCGCTTTATTTTGATAAATTCGGGTGCTAACCAGTGTATGGCGCCACAGCGAGTGCCCACCTCGCTGGTACGTTTATTTTGTTAACCAAGGGTGCCCACCCCTCACTGCAGCCGTTAAAACCCAGAGATCGCTGCCGCCGCGGCCTGCGACGGAAGCAGAAGTGCGGCCGTGAGGAAGAGGAAGTTTGGGCTGTTGCGGGGCTCCCGTGTGCCGAGGGAGCCCCGAGACGAGAGAAGAGGCCGGGAGGAGGTTGTTCCCACTTCCCCCTGCCTGGGGGAAGCCTTTCCTTGCCTTTCCGGTCTCCCGTGCGGAGAGGGAGACCGGAGATGCTGAGCGGCCGAGAGAGGAGAAGAGGCAGCGTGGAGCTGCTGCCCCACCGCACGTCAAAGAGCCCGCGAGGAGCCCCGCCAGAGCAGCCGGTGAGTAAGACAGGCTGGGGCGGGCTCCATAGGGGCTACTGCTGGTGCGGGGGACGGGCGCAGCGTGTTGGTGCAATTAGGGCGGCCCGGATGGCAGTGGGTCGCCCCAACGTTGTATAGAGGCCGTGAGGCTCCCCTGAGGGCCAGCCATTGGTCGAGCCCCGAGGGACTCCGGGGGCATATTTGATTAAGGAGCTGAATGGGCTCCCCCCGCCCCCCTTATTTCTGAGAAGAGCCAAGGTGCTCCAATGCCACAGTGATTTTAGCGTCCCCACGAGGGACTTGGGGGACATCTTTATTTTACAGAGCCCCGTGTGGCTACAGCCTGCGCAGATGTGACTTTGAGGGGACCTGTTAATTTACAGAGCCAGAGGGCTCCAACAGTGGGCGCAGTTTTGTTTCCTAAGGGCTAGTGAGAGACCTGTCGCAGTTTTGTTCTCCAGCTGCCCAGCAATTAGTGGGCAGCTGCACCGTTTAGGCGCAAGATGGAGAGTGAGTCCCTGAGAGGGACAGAGATGGCACAGAGGTGCCCGGCCAGTCACAGCTGCGCAGCACTTAGTGCCAGCTGCAGCGTTTAGGTCTTGTCATTGTTCCCAGGTGCCCAGCAAGTAGTGGGCACCTGCACCGTTTAGGCCCCTGACTTTTGGACTACAGGGCGTCCTAGCCCCAACAAGGCCAGTTGGCCTAGGGACTGCCACAGGTAGTGGCGTATGTGAGTTTTGCGCAATTGTGTGGCTTTATTATACCTCTGAATGTTTTTGGACATCATGTGTTTTTGCGCTATTGAGTTGTGTTCTGGTACCTCTGAATGTTTTTATGCATCATGTGTCTCCCTTATTATTACACCGCTGAATGTGTTTTTATACATCATGTGTTTACCTTTTTCCCTACACCTCTGAATGTTGTGATGCATCATGTGTAATGTGTTCTTGCTGATACCCCTAAATGTATTTTATTCTTAGGTGGTTGTTCTTTCCAGTACAGGTGGTCCTAGTGAGGTCCTGGTCCCCTGCGTGACATTCTCCTAATGTGGTTAGGGTTGCGTAGGTGGTACTTACCTGTTACCAGTAATTACTGGTTGAGTGTTATTCTTGCTGATTTGTGCTACAGTCATTTTATATCCTTTTATTCTAATTTCTGAAAGTATTTCTATTTCTAAAAGTGTTGATTCTGACAGTGGCCCATGTGGCCCTGTCTTGTGAATAATCCCTTGTGAATATTGCCCGTGCCAGTTGGCACAATGTACATGTGTGATTTCTATCTGATGTGGTTTTGACAATACAGAAGTTATTTTTATATAACCTTGTGTGGAGTTCCTTTTGTGGTGTGCCTAGGATGTTGTTGCTGTTGTGTGCTGGCGCAAATGCTTTACACATTGCCTCCGAGTTTAGCCTTACTGCTCGTGCCAAGCTACCAAGGGGGTGAGCAGGGGTTATCTTGGCGTGTGACTCCCTTACCCTGACTAGAATGGTGGTTTCTGTCTGGCTTTGGCGTCAGCCTTAGCCTACCAGAAATAGCCAGTTCTAACATTGTTGGTCAGCGGTGCGGATTAGGACTTGTGTTTGCGCAGTGCCACAGTGACAACTGGCTACATTACAAAACTCTGCATTTTTCAGATAGTCACATGTTTGGGATTATTGTTTTTGATTTTGATTTTTCCTCAAGGGTGTCATTTTCAAATGGTGTTCCTGCACTTTATGTTTAGTGGCAGATGAGAGAAAGTGACAGGGCGGGACGCCAGTAGAGGGGGGAGGTTCCCATAGATTAGGAATCCCTTGCTGGGTCCAGTGGCCAATCCCTGTTCCTGTTCCTGTGTGGGTAGATGGAAGAGAGGGAGTGTGGAGGAGAAATGGCTTGCTTGGGAGGGTGGTTATCCCCTGAGTGTAGTGTGTGTGTCTGGATTCCCCAGTATGGTAGGATCCAGTGGTGGCAGCTAAAATATGTCCAGTGCGTGAAGTCCCATACCCAGTTCCCAGAGTATGGTGCCTGGTGCTCAGTAAGAGGGGTACAGGTTGAGAGTCAGGGGCAGTGAGGAACTGTCTCACCAGTCTGGAGGGGGAGTGTGGGGATGAGTGGTGTGTTGAACTGGAGGAGTTGGTGTGAGGTTTTTTTAAAGGAGCTTGCACGGGAGGTGTACCTCTGGTGGTGTGCAGGAGGTCCTGCAGAGGCACTGGACAAGAAGGTGGATGTCTGGCGGTGTGCTAGATGTCTTGCAGAGGCATTAGGGAGTGATTCTAAAAGTAGTGGCTTGTGTATCTGATGATCCTGTGTAGGTGAAGAGGTTCATGTGTAGCCCAGCTAGGTCCCAGTAGGATGGTAGGGGTGTAGGGGCTCACGTCCTGTCTCAGTGGAGGCAGAGTGAGTGTGGGACGGTGTGTCCCACGTTGGCCCGAAACCCTGTCTCAGGGCCTGGAGGGTTCCCTAAGGGAGCGCCAGGTCAGGGGCCTAGGCTGTACTTACAGGTCATTTGAGGAGGATCTTCCTGTGTCTAGAGGACGGGGAGTGTCTGTAACCAGAACTCCGGCGGTCCTGGTGTTGGGTAGTACCGCTCCTAGGTGGAGGGTGCAGAACTCTGGAAGGGGGTGCAGAGGGACGGTGTCCTTACTTCTGACCCCGGTAGAACCTGAGGGTTTAGATCCTAGGTTGGGAGATTAGGAAGCTTCCAGATCAAGAGGAATCTCTACCAAAGTGGATCAGCTGAAGAAACTGAGGGGGCTGCCCTTGCTGTGTGATCTGGGGCTCACCTGCAGTTTGTTGTTTCCGCTAAGGTGGAGGAAAGGGGACTTTGCTGTGTGCTGTGTCCCCCCACCTGCTTGAAGAGGAACTGTGCTGTGTGCTTTGTACCTCAGGAGTGAAATAGTTTCCAGGTGGTAGACCAGTGGTGGAGTGAGATCCTAATCTGGTAGGAGAGTTATGTTCTGGTGAGTGCTTCCCTGTGAGGGTGCGGAAACCCAGAAGTAGAGGTAGGGTGGAGCATTCTTGCCCGTGACCTCTGGTCAGCCTGAGGGTATGGTCCTTAGGTTGAAGGATCAGTGGTAGTTGTGGCTACACTGAGAGGGAGAGTGGAGAATGGCTATTGTGTGCCAGGGGTTACTGCCCCCCACTCTGTGGATTAGTCAGGACCTGTGATTTGGATGGCCTGGGGCCTGGTCCTGGCCGTGGACGACTAGGTAGTGCCAGTGGGGTATCCTAGTTGAGACAGAGAGTTCTTGTTGAGAGAAATCCATGTGGGTTTAGAGTGGCGAAAAAACGGAGGGTGTCCCTGCCTTGCGGGCCCGTGTCCGTGTTTTGTCGCCCAAAGCAAGGAAGCCCATCAGTGGAGTGATTGGTCTACCCTGCGCTTTGGCTGGAAGGGGGTTGTGTTGGACCTGGCCCTTTTTGGCAGGTTCACCCCGAAACTTTTTGCTTTTTCCTAGCCTGTTTTTGGAACCTGGTGTTGGTGATTTTAGGTCTTGGTGCACTTTTTCACTGTGGTACAGTGTAAAGTGCGTGAGCTCTCTGTGTATGTGTGGTGAGTGACCTGCCCTCCCATAGGAATGAATGGGGAATATGTATGCCCATGGTAGTTCCTGATGTGTGGGGAGTGCAGGGTCGAGTTTGGTATGTACGAACTCGTGAGATTGAATGCTGCGTAATGATGTATGCGGCATGAATGTGTCTAGTGCAGAAGTGCCACTTTTAGAAGTTAGCATATTTGTGTAATTTGTGTCTGGCGTGCGATTGGCTGGTGAGCCTGGCCCAGGAGTGCCTGGGCCTGCTTGTGGATTGACTGTCTGGTTTGAGGGTGGCAGGGGCTGGGGAGCCCCAGGAGGTTGTCTGAGTCAGCCCGTGGATGAAAGGCTGCATCTGCTGCCAGGGAAGTGGGAGGAGATGGCACCTAGGAGTGAATAGGGCTGTGCCTGCCTGCCACAATGCTGGCTCCACCTCCTGCTGGGCGACTGTCGCCTATGCCCCTCACCCTGAAAGAAGTTCCCTATAACCAGTTCTAGCTGGTTCTCACACTGCCTGCACCCTTCTAGACAAAGGAATTTACAGTATAAAAAGGGGCTGTGTCCCCTTACAATTTGTTCTTGTTTCTGACTTGAATCTGCCAGGGGCGTGCTGCTGCTTGGGCCCAGGGAATCCGTGGGCCCTGCCCAGCCCCTGGACACCTGATGGACTCTCCTGGATGCCTGGAGGACCTCTGGGGGACCCCTCTGCCTTGCCAGGGCTGATTGGGGGGACTTTGCTTTGCCCCTTGGAATCTCTGGGACCTTTGGAAGCATGGAGAAGCTGCATTTCCCTTCAGAGAACTTTTCCTTGTTTTTGCCAGGGCTTATTATAGCCTAAAGCGCCTGGAAGCGCTGTTTTTCCTGTCCTAGCGCTGCATATGCCTTTGTAGCGCTTGGGAGCGCTTTACTCTTAACTTTCTGGCAGAGCGCTGTGGTTATCCCGTGTAGGGAAGCGCTCCTGCCTTTTATGTGACCCCGAGTGCCTCGTGTGCACTTTATTTTTATAAATTCGGGTGCTACCCCGTGTATGGCGCCACAGCGAGTGCCCACCTCGCTGGTACATTTATTTATTATCCGAGGGTGCCCACCCCACACTGCAGCCGTTAAAACCCAGAGATCGCCGCCGCCGCGGCCCGCCTGGTTGTGGGCGGGGCCTGCGACGGAAGCGGAAGTGCGGCCGTGAGGAAGAGGAAGTTTGGGCTGTTGCGGGGCTCCCGTGTGCCGAGGGAGCCCCGAGACGAGAGAAGAGGCCGGGAGGAGGTTGTTCCCGCTTCCCCCTGCCTGGGGGAAGCCTTTCCTTGCCTTTCCGGTCTCCCGTGCGGAGAGGGAGACCGGAGACGCTGAGCGGCCGAGAGAGGAGAAGAGGCAGCGTGGAGCTGCTGCCCCACCGCACGTCAAAGAGCCCGCGAGGAGCCCCGCCAGAGCAGCCGGTGAGTAAGACAGGCTGGGGCGGGCTCCATAGGGGCTACTGCTGGTGCGGGGGACGGGCGCAGCGTGTTGGTGCAATTAGGGCGGCCCCGGATGGCAGTGGGTCGCCCCAACGTTGTATAGAGCCCGCGAGGCTCCCCTGAGGGCCAGCCATTTGTCGAGCCACGAGAGGCTCATGGGGGCAAGTTGTTTTTCGAGCCCCGAGGGGCTCCGGGGCGGCATATTTGATTAAGGAGCTGAATGGGCTCCCCTCCGCCCCCCTTATTTCTGAGAGGAGCCACAGTGCTCCAATGCCACAGTGATTTTAGCGTCCCCACGAGGGACTTGGGGACATCTTTATTTTACAGAGCCCCGTGTGGCTACAGCCTGCGCAGATGTGACTTTGAGGGGACCTGTTAATTTACAGAGCCAGAGGGCTCCAACAGTGGGCGCAGTTTTGTTTCCTAAGGGCTAGTGAGAGCCCTGTCGCAGTTTTGTTCTCCAGCTTCCCAGCAATTAGTGGGCAGCTGCACCGTTTAGGCGCAAGATGGAGAGTGAGTCCCTGAGAGGGACAGAGATGGCACAGAGGTGCCCGGCCAGTCACAGCTGCGCAGCACTTAGTGCCAGCTGCAGCGCTTAGGTCTTGTCATTGTTCCCAGGTGCCCAGCAAGTAGTGGGCACCTGCACCGTTTAGGCCCCTGACTTTTGGACTACAGGGCGTCCTAGCCCCAACAAGGCCAGTTGGCCTAGGGACTGCCACAGGTAGTGGCTTATGTGAGTTTTGCGCAATTGTGTGGCTTTATTACACCTCTGAATGTTTTTGGACATCATGTGTTTTTGCGCTATTGAGTTGTGTTCTGGTACCTCTGAATGTTTTTATGCATCATGTGTCTCCCTTATTATTACACCGCTGAATGTGTTTTTATACACCATGTGTTTACCTTTTTCCCTACACCTCTGAATGTTGTGATGCATCATGTGTAATGTGTTCTTGCTGATACCCCTAAATGTATTTTATTCTTAGGTGGTTGTTCTTTCCAGTACAGGTGGTCCTAGTGAGGTCCTGGTCCCCTGCGTGACATTCTCCTAAGGTGGTTAGGGTTGCGTAGGTGGTACTTACCTGTTACCAGTAATTACTGGTTGAGTGTTATTCTTGCTAATTTGCGCTACAGTGATTTTATATCCTTTTATTCTAATTTCTGAAAGTATTTCTATTTCAAAAAGTGTTGATTCTGACAGTGGCCCATGTGGCCCTGTCTTGTGAATAATCCCTTCTGAATATTGCCCGTGCCAGTTGGCACAATGTACATGTGTGATTTCTATCTGATGTGGTTCTGACAATACAGAAGTTATTTTTATATAACCTTGTGTGGAGTTCCTTTTGTGGTGTGCCTAGGATGTTGTTGCTGTTGTGTGCTGGCGCAAATGCTTTAAACATTGCCTCCGAGTTCAGCCTTACTGCTCATGCCAAGCTACCAAGGGGGTGAGCAGGGGTTATCTTGGCGTGTGACTCCCTTACCCTGACTAGAATGGTGGTTTCGGCCTGGCTTTGGCGTCAGCCTTAGCCTACCAGAAATCCCAGTTCTAACAGGCATTTTCAAAATTGTAACCAAAAATCTTACTCCACCATAAGACAGGGGTTTTCATTACAATTCCAGAGAAACCAAACATGAACTGGTTACCTGTTACTGTTTTGAAGTTACAGCTTATTAAATGTAATAAGGCTGCAGGGATGTGGAATTCCTATAGCCCGACGCCCAGGACATATTGTTTGGGGTCAAGGGCAACAAGTTTTAATGTGTATTTTGTCCTTGGGACAAGTAGGCCCAACCCCCTGCAGCACAAACACTTTTGCTGCCAGTTTGCAGTACCACATTAGGGATCAGGGAAGGGCACTGCCTATAGTTAAGTTAATATTTGTGTGAAGTGTTAATGTTAATGAATTTATGGTTTATTAATTGAAAGCCTTTATTATTACGGTGAGCGCTCTAAGTAAATGTACTTTCTGACTGCACTACTGACAGTAGTTCCAGTATGAAAATGTGTACACACGGTTTCAAAGTTTAGCAACGTGAGGCTATGCATGATGCTCACAGAATGTTCTCCGATTAGATGCAAATATTTGCAGAAGCTTGAAAGCAAGATTAATGTTTCTTTGCTTTCAATATAAAATGTTCCTAAAAAATGAAAGAGGGGGAAAAAACATTTTGCTAAACTACTGTAAAATTTCAGGTACCATTTCTTTGCAGCATCATTTAGTAAAATGTGTTGATGCATGCCAGTATTTCCCAAAAATATTCATATTGGAAATTTGTGTAACCAATTTCAATAAGAATATGGGGAACAAAAATAAACAAGCCTTGGCAAAGCCAGTAGGTCTGACATTGGCGATCAGCTTTTTAGTTTTGGCAATGCATGGCTTGTTTTGGCATGGCTTTTGTAAAACCTTATTGATGTGAGAGCTGCCGGGCCTTTACCATTATAACAAACCTTGGCCAACGCAAAAATAGTTTTTGGTCTCAAAAAAGCACACACTGCCACATTAGTTACTGGCACTCAACAAAACTACTTTGTGTACCGATATGCTCCTTGTGAAAGAGCAGAATGCTGTCACTCACAGTGAAGTCAGTCGATTCTGAGAGAGAGAGAGAATTTTAATAAACACAAAAGGTCATAGTTAATGCCAGACCAAATTAGGGGCGTAATTATTAAAGAAAGTCTCAAAAGTGCACCTTTGGTATATGGCTTTTGTGAATTCACAAGACTTTACATTAGTAGGGCAAGAAATTGTACTTCTACAAAATATTTGTGAACTGCATTTTAACATGAGCAAATGTGCATGTGCAGATTTGCTCGTGTGAAAACTTGGATGTTTGAAAGTTCATTTTCCCTCCAACTACTTTTTTCCAAACTCTGAAAAAAGGTTTACGCCTGCCACTCTCACGAGTAAATTTCCAACATTTCTCAGTATGGGAAAGATTAGAGAAGATTTGTTGAAACCCTTTAAAACATGCAAGTTAGTAGGTTTGCACAGATACAAATGGGCATTGTAACCCTTGAACTACTGCTTGCCACCATTATCAGTCCCAGTATGTAGATCTGCGGGAAAGGTGGCAACATAAAATGATTACTAGTATTCAAACACTACTAAGGTATATGCCCTGGCATAATCAGAGAGGCTATATAAGAGCTCTTCTATAATGAGGTTGCTGCCATAATTTGTGGCAGCACTACATGGCACCAAGGGGACAAGTGGATTTTGTTACAGGACAAGTAGATTTATGAAGTAACCTGCCCCATGGACAAGTAGATATTTTAATAAATTCCACACCCCTGTTAATAAGGTAACTCCAATATCATCATATCGGAGAGGTAGGCCTTGCAGAAGTGAAAAACAAAAGGTAAGCATTTTTGACTACCAGGACATGTAAAAATAAAAGGTACAATTCCAACTTTTAAAAACATTGCACCATGCCGTCTGGGTTGGTCAGGGCCAACCCTAGGAGTGACTTATAGGTCTTAAATAGGAAGGTTTGGGTCTGGCAAAATGTTTATCGTGCCAGATCGAAATATTGGTTGAAACTGCACACACAGGCTGCAATGGCAGACCTGAGACATGTTTAAAGGGCTACTTAAGTGGGTGGCACAATCAGTGTTGTAGGTCCGCTGGTAGCATTTATTGTAAAGGCCCTGGGCACAGGTAGCGCCACTGTACCAGGTACTTACAAGTAAATGAAATATGCCAATTATGTACAAGTCAATTCTACCTTGTTTTAAGTAGAGAGCACAAGCACTTTAGCGCTAATTAGCATTGGTAAAGTGTGCATAGTCCTAAGGCCACCAAAAATAAGACAGCAAAACAGGATAGTGGAGGCAAAAAGTTTGAGGAAGACCCCACAGAAAGGACCAGATCCAACAGTGTCTTTCTAGTGATTGTTTTTATATAATGAACAAGGTTTCATCAAATTGATATCTCAGCTTCTCATGAACTGTATCCAAACAAGAAGAATGGTTTCATAGAATGTAAAAGTAAGTGAAAGTTTAGAAGGGCATTATAAGTAATTGTTCATTTTGAAAATGTTCAACAAAGTTCAGACAGAATATATAAACCCGAAAAGAATGTTACAAGACAGAGAAAAATGTCATCCCAGGGACTCCAGACCAAGGATCATACAGAGTCAATCCCCTTCCCTTGCCGATGGCTATTGGAAGGCATACTCAGCCTTTGCTCAGCTTATCTGCTGACTTTCAGATGTAAATGCTGCTGTTTCTCTAGTGAGCATTGATTCCATTTTTCAGAAAAGTATACAGGTGTGAACCTCTACGAAACTCTCTCAAAGTAGGCTCTTTTGGTGCAAAGGTTAGTTAGCTCAATTAGCTGAAAGAAATGAGGAGTTGGGTATATGGATATAATGTTTTTATTTTATTACAATAATAATATATTTGTTATTATTCACTCTTATTATAAACAATGTTGCCACTATCTTGTTCATTTTTTTTAACAATAGTTATAATTCATATTCTGTGCACTAGGCTGGGGTTTTGATTACACCTATTCATGATGAAAGAGGTTTGGGATTCCACTGATTATCCCTGTAATGCTTCACAGTACACATCCTTACCTAGCCTGCACCTCACACAAATTATGCTCAGTAGGTGGCGGGATGGTTGTAGTCCACTGGGTTTTTTGAATCAGGTTGGCACACTGCCTAAGTCATTAGTGCCACTGGGCCTAGTACACCCATATCCTGGCCGTGTTCTGGAAAGAAATCCAGAAAACGTATTATTTTCATTACTGGAAGTTGTATCGGGCCCATAGCATACTGAACGCATGAGCACCCCAATGCCATATCAAGCATTTTCTTCTTGGATTAAAAAAAACAGACAGATTTGCCTTATATTAATGAATAGGTTCGATGAAGGAATTAATGACGGAGTAAACAAAAGAAAGAAGGTCTGTAATGAAAGGTGCGAGCCTTTATTGAGAAATATAGGGCATCGATTTGGACTTAAATCTGTAATATTGTTTGTTTTTGAGGCCAGTAATGTACACAGAGTTCTGCATAATTACATAAGTAAAGTGAGACTTCAATGCATAAAGATATATATTTCAATTCATAATAAATTAATTCAGGACAAGTCTTTTTTTAATGAGTACGTGTTTTACCCTGAACTTAGTATTGAAGTTTGTTTAAATAATTAGGTTGACAACAATTGTATTGCTTTAAAAGTATCAATGTGTGCTGGAATGTCTTTTACAATGATATGAAAGCAATGGCAATAGTGCAAAAAATATCAGAAATTCACATAAATTACGGACTGCGTTTCAAAAATTAGGGAGAGGTTCTGTGAGACGTAAGCAACTTTATAACACAAACTACACTTTTTTATTTTATTTCTCCCCATGCATGGATCTTCTATATTAATATGCAAGACGAGCAGAAAATAATGGCTGCTTATTAGCCATATTTTGCTTTTGATAAGAAATGGAACTTGGTACTTAAGATACAGAAGACAGTTACTGCATGCCCACTGGGTGACTTGATACTGCATGCCCGCTGGGTGACTTGATACTGCATGCCCACTGGGTGACTTGATACTGCATGCTCACTGGGTGACTTGATACTGCATGCTCATGCATAGCCTTGCACCCCTCAGAGCCTCGGCCCCCTAAAGTCCTGCGCCTGGCGCAGCTGCTAAGGCCACAGCCAGGTGCTATCTACCTTACAAATGGTCCGATTCTGTCTGTGGCCACATTAAACGATGTCTCGTCTGATCCTAATATGCCATCATGGGATGTGTCCTTCAACCCTTTAGATCCACCCAATGCTCTGCAGAGCCTTCCACTCTGAAACATTGAGACCCACAAGGATGTCTGGAACAGGAAAATTAGGATCCTTTGAGCAGAGTAGCATCTGTAACCTGCAGCACCCTCTCCCGGCTAGAACTACAGCAGAGGTGCTCAAGACCAAGAAGGACTTCATACAAGTTTCATTTGTGTTGAGGCAACACGGTTGTGGATATGTTCTTTTTATGGACCGAAGCAGCGCGGAGGGCCTTGTGTAACTGCAGCCACTGTAGCTCACACAAGACTGAAAATACTGTTTCTTCATATGATTAATTTGCGAACTGGAAATTAATACTGACCCTTGTTTAAAACACATTCTGATCCTCTCTTGTGCTTGGTGATGTTCTCTAGCATGATACTGCAGTGACGGGATTGGTGGAAATCATGCATATATAGGAACGAAATCTGCCATCCACATTTGGGGACGTAATTTGGCCGAGGATTCACATTGAAGGGAGTGATTAAGGAGGAGGAAAAATACAGACATAAAAAGATCAGTGTATTCTTTTCTAAAAAAGTCTCTCCACCTTTCACTGATAGTTTTACTTTCCCTTTTCTCCTCCTAGCGTTCACTACTGCATTTCTCTTTGTCACTCTGGGCAAGTCAGATACAAAATGAGAGCTAGTGCCCATTACCGCCAACCACACGCACAATATTAAGAAGGACTAGCTCAATTCCAATTATTCATTTAAAACTACCACATCAAACCACCTGCTTCTCCATTTGCTTACACTAGTAGACAATATCTGGGTGCAGACAGCCACCGACTTCAGAAAGTAGCTAATATCAATTCTGGCAAAACGATCTGATAAATTACAGATCGCTGTGCCAACTGGCAGCTTTGGGTGTGCGCAGATGAAGACATGAGCAGTTAGTCACCAGAGCAAACTTCCCTTTTCAGTACAGGAACATAATGTGGTGGCTCGGAAAAAGAGGTCCCAGAACACAAAATACACAGTGTGGTAAATATGTAAAAAAAGAGTAAAGTATGTGGTTTGGAAGTTGTTCGGGTTTTACAAGGGAGGGTGGGAGCCGAATTATGAGGTCCTGCACACTAGCTCCCGAAGAGACAGTGTTTTTAAGGGGGTGTGCAGTTCCTGGCTGGGTGTGGGGGGGCGGGGAGGTCTTTCTTCGTGATGCCCTTACACACCCCGGAGGATGTCATGCTTCATTATAGGACATTTGCTCCTCGTCAGGCCAGCGTTGCAATGCCTGACGGGCTCCCGTAAAAGGGCCTCTTTATCAGAGATCTTTTTGAAGGCCGTTCGGTGCGTACGGGTGTGAGGGCTGGGTAGTGCACAGGAAAGTGAAGTAAAATAGGTCTGGAGCAGTCCTACTTAAGTCAAGTTTAATAGTTTAGGTAGCTCAAGCCTGATTGGGAGTTGTTCGCTCAGAAATGTATTTTTTCTGTAGTGTGAATTTTGTAGCCTAACCTGAAATCTTTTTAATCCAGTAGTACAAATATGTTTCAAGAAAGCTCTAGGTTGGTTTGTAATATCTGCACAATGTTGCAAAAGATTTTGTTCCGCTCTGCGACCTTTTGGCATCTGCAGGAAATATTCCCAATGTGGCAAGTTCTTAGACGGTGAATGCATTATGTTTCCAGTTTTTTTCATTTGTTCTGCAATTCACATGGTTGACCACCATGAATATTCAGGTACTGCAGGCTAATTCTATGTGCAGTCGGTAACTGCAAATTTACTCAAATCTCTTTTCTCCTGACATTTGAGCATTAATATTATTTCAAATTCTCATAATAAAGCAAGTGTCTTTCCGACAACATTTTGATTTGCAATGAAAGAAATATCTGAACAAAAATATGAAATAAAATACTGAACTTTTTAGATTAATGATACAATGGTTGCACAAAGTGCCTACGCACTAATGCTTTGTTAAACTATTTACAACACTATCTGCAGTTATTCCTTACATTGCCTCACTCCCCCATAATATCAATTATGTCATATTTAGAGGTTTTGTTACATGCTCAACATGCAGTCTTAGCACTAACTTAGAAAGTGTCAGAATCTTAAAATATCGATCTTACCAGTCCCATATGGATAGCTCTAGCTCTTGTATTCATGTGATCAACTCTAACCCAATAGGAATACATTAGTACAATCTCAACAGAAAGAAACACACTTGGGGTAGGCAGTCTAGTATGTATGTAGAAGGTTATTTCATTTGCCACGTCATTGAAAAAAACACAGTTCGTTACTTAATGCTTGCCCGAAGAGTGCAGGTTTCCAATATGTCCTGATTCTCAGATAGTTTCTTTGCACTTTGAGAGTTGTGCTCCAGAAGTTTAAACTGTCGTTTCACCAGTTTGTTGACTGTCATCGTTTGCCTTTTTACAATGCCTGATATTAATAGGATTGAATGATGTTTGGTATTCTCTCACTTTTCACAAGTCTTTACTTATGAAATTCAGCCCCAATATGTCTCATAGTAATCATCTCTAGAAGGCTGGGACTCTTCACTAAGCTGACAGAGTGGTACAAAAGAAGCAGAGAGAAGATCTTTCATGATCATGTTTAGATGTTAGAGTTACCACCATATTCATTTGATGGGATATGAATATCTCCGAATCAAAAAAAAAACACAGACTCTTCATTGATTGGGACGGTGTAGGGGAAGTTACCTAGGCAGTAGCACCAAGTGAATCGAATTAGATAGGCTACCTCTATACATACAAGATAACTTATAACTAGGAACCGGTTGGGCGAATACATCTCTTCTATTCAAAAAATGTCTGTCCCAGACTGGATGAAAGGTAGATTTAATACTCCAACATGCTTTTCAGTCACAGTGTGGGTGAGAATCTTCCATGTCGCTACAAGGTTGGTGCTCTTTTACGAAACAAACCAAGGGCTGCATGTAAATCATTGAACAGTGGAAGGGGGTTGAAAAATCCAGGTGGTACCCCACATGCTATTACTTTAGGCATTTGGTCTATTGTCACAAATTCATGACAAAAACTTAGATTAACTGCAGATCCGTACTAGAAAACGCATTGAATTTTAAAGGAATTTCACACTTATGCCCATAAATCACCTTCCAGTGGAAACATCGTCAACAGTGTGGAAAATTTGTCCAGGAAATGTAGTGTCTAGACTTGACTTGTTGGATAGACATAATACATTTTGCCCCAAAACTAGTGCTTTGTTTTGAATTGGTCTTTTTCTTGAACTCTGTATACACATTTTTTTTCTGCACGAGCACCGAGCACATTTGCACAGTTGTAATAATTTGTTATGTACTTTGTTGAGAATTAAAGCAAACTATGTAATACTTGTAAAAGACTTCACATGGAACAATCCACTAGTGACAATTGCAGTATTCGTTGCTTAGATATCAGGGATATGTAATTTGAACTTTCTGAATTCAATGTTAAATTTTCCAAACTTCACAATTGATATTGCTGCTTACAGATAATAAATATCTGGACTGTTTATCAGTCTATACAGGAGCTCCCGTTCTTTTCTGAAGATTCAATAAGGCTGCCTCAACATGCGTTATTAAAATCACTGATTATGGATACAAATATATTTTGTTGCAGTGCTCTAGCAGATGAGTATTAGCAAAGCAGCTTATGAGAGAATAAAAAAACCCAGAATAATATAAAAGTTGCATATAAATGTAAATCTAGAAAACATGAAGAGATATTCTACTGGACATTTCAAAATAGATAGAGAAATACAGAAAGTTTGAACTATTTTCTGAACCATGTGTCTTAATATTAAAAATGTTATTTCAACTGCTGAATAACGTGTAAGGAGTAAGATGAGGACTTTAGATAAACAACGCCCTATGCCATGATGTGATCAAGACAAGACTTACTAAGATGCTAAGTTCAGTGTTAGCTCAACTAACAGCAGCACGTTTTGGAGAACCACTATGCTTTTGTTAGATAGCAAATAGAATGGGCACAGTTAGAACCTGATAAGCACAGACCAATATGTTGAACGAACAAGTTACTGACATAGGTAACACTCTTTATTGTGAATACTCTATCTAACTGCAGATAGCTCACTGTTAAACGCCGCAGTTTCGCGCTGGCTAAGACACATAGAAGCTAGTCAGAACCCACTGTTCCAAACAGAATGAGTATGATACACTTATCTAATAATCTGTGGTCCCCCTCTGGTAGCTTTGACCAAACAGTCAGGCTTATCCTCAGGGCTTGAGAGTAAAGCGCTGGTTTAACACCCCCTCATAACACACTGCGTTCATCACAAAAAGACTCCACATTGTACGTTTAAAAACACTTGTCTTTGTATTACACACACACACACACACTGAAATCAAAACGAGATGCACATATACGCTTTACAGTTATACGCAATTGTCAAACTTCTTTATTGAAATCCCAACACACGCATTGTATATACACTTTACAGTTACATGCAACTGTCAAACTTTCTTATTGCAGGAAGATCAAACAGTCACGAAACTGTGTCTACACCTCGTGACCCATCCCCTCAGTCTTTCAACTCCACCAGCCAATGATACACATAGCTCCTGGTGGCACCCTGTTCACTAGACAATCAGAACCACTTAACACTGATAGAAACGGTCACTTCATTTCATCCAGTTGGATGAGCCCTTCAGGCGTCCAACAGCACCTGCATGAAGGCGGGATCCCTTTCAGGAGAAACCTTTTCCCCTTCAAGAGAAGGTGTGACCTGCTGTAGATCCCCGGCAGTTAACTGCAGACGCCCACAAAGCACAGGAAACCCTTCAGGTCTTGTCACAAGGTTTTTCCAAACAAAGCACCGAGTGGCGTGGGTCCTGGGAGAGGGAGCCAAAGACCTCGAACAGAGGCCGCAATGTCTTCATGCATAGACGTACAGAACTTGCAGGCCCAGGTGCAAGACTTTGCCCTGCTGCTGCAACACAGGGGCCTCCCAAAACGGCAACTTGATCAGATCCTGGCTCAATTTGGAGCCACTAAGATAACTTGGGCCCAATCGTTCCTGATCTTCAGAATTCAGGGCAGAAGAAGCAGAAGCGGAAAGGCATACATGAGTCCTGTGATCCACTCTAAATTGACTTTACCTCTGAGAAAGAGAGTGCCTTCTTGGGAACACAAGTGTGTCAAAGGGTTGACATGGTGTGCTCTCGGTGGTGGTGAAGCGAATCAGCCAGGGTTCTCCCCATAGTAAGAAGACACTTTTAGACACATTCGTGTGCAGATGTCGTTCATGATCTGTGAAGTGTTGCCGACCGGTTTTGTCTGCCATGGGGTTTAAAGTTCCCCACCAGGTAGTGGACCAGCCAGTTCCAGGGCTGCATAATTTCCTGGCACAGAGCCCAGGACCACACCCAGAGCTGCTTTTTGCAATACCACATGGCAGTGGCATTGACAGCGAGGACCTGAACCAGTCTCACCTTGCTAGACAGTAGGAAGGCTTTCAATGACAAGCGAATGGCTCACAATTCCAGCAATTCCGCTGGAGACCAGTGTCCGTTGAGCTCCACCTCTCAGATGACCTCTCCATGCCATCATCAATGACCCTGTCACCATCATCTTTAGTTGCGGCGGGGTAGGGAAAGGTGTCTGCTACTGATCCATTTGTAGTCGAGTTGCCGCCACTGCAGATCTTTTGCAGTACCCTCCAAAGCCAGGATGGAATCCAACAGGTTTCCCTGGCGCTGGGCTCAGAGACGCCAGGTCCCACGGCAGAGCCTGCACATGCCACTTTAAAGTATATAAAAGAAAGTGATGGATGGATTGCTTAAATTAATCTCAGCCACTGGTATTTACTGAGGGCTGCATCTCAGAACATCGATATTTTGTTCATCATGCCACCTCAGTTTGATGCAGCCACAGGCAAATCATACTTGACCCTGCTCCAATGGGAACATTCCAGCCCGACCTGGAACCAAGCTATAACTGGTTGATGAGCCCTAATTAGGGCAACATTGGTCCTGGGTTGCTTGTGTTCCATTTCAGGGAGACCTGGCCTGGCAGTACACTTTTCAGATATATGAATTCAAAATGAAGACTTCCGCACAGGACAGTTCATTGTAGTTGTGATGTACCAGGCAGTAGCGAAGATCTGAAATGCCAATGACACATTGTCTATCAACCTCGAAAAGTCCTCAGGTCCTTTGTCCATACTGTCCCTTCCAGGTAGATATGCATCCATGTGTTAGGATTGAGAATCTGCTCAGAACGGGCAGGGAGAAAAAAATAAAAAGTCTCCAAATGACAGAGCACAGAAAGTAGAGCGAGATAAATTACACAGGGTCAATATGTAGACTGGACCACAGATGGTTTACTCTAGTTTTGCATGGCCAGGCACGTAACCAGAGTATTGTTATCATTAAAGCTTTTCGATTAAGGACTACAGAGCCAATGTCATCAATAACCTTCCCAAACTCAGCTTGAATTACTGTTTAAATAACAGTTTTACAATTTTTGGAATGCAGTAAATATGTCTAAACATCAGCCTGCCATTTTTAAAAAATGCAGTCATTTCAACGTAAAAAAAAACAGATTTTAATTTTAGATAAATAGGCTTGATTTCTTAAACCGAACCTGGCCATTCTGATGAAAAAACATTTTTTTTCCTGAAATATAATACAAGTTTAATCCCCCAAAACAAGCTTGGCATTGTCACCATATGCTCACAAGAACTGGTGTTCGAAATAGGCAGATTCAGTATTTCACACACAATTATCAGCAACAAATAGCAGAAATGTCGATCAAATATACAAATATTCAAAATATATTAGTGCATGCATAAAAACACACACATACAGCAGAAACTGAATCTATTGAGGCCTAGGAGCACAAGGCATAGCAAAGCAGCATGTACAGATGAGAAGATGTGGCTTAGCGACTTGAGTTGCTGCCTCTGGAACCTTGGGACAGAGGTTTGAATCCTGGCCTTGGTGCTAGACTCAACATCGTGTGTTTCTGGGCAAAACACAATCTCCCACTGCCTAAATATCTGTATTTGTGTAATCCCGATTTGATGTACATGATTTTATAAGCCTCCCTCCCGACCCTTCACCTAACACAGCGCTCTGTCCCTTTACGCTATACTAATACACACACAGAACAGGTAGAGGCTGTTATGATTGACAGGTTGCATGCATTACGCCTAGGACCCTGCCTCTACTGCCTCGCTGGGGAAGGCTTCGCCTGTAAGAGCTGGTGAGGCTGCATGCTGTCTGTCCTCTGTGCGCAGGAGGGCCTGGGCTCAGCAGCCCTCGGCCACCTTCAGTGCCCATAAGCCAGTGAGTAATTAGATAAAGTCCAGGCCTGATAGTCCAGACCCTCTGCTTAGCGAATCCCTCTCTGAGGCCGGTAGGAATGATGGACCGCCACCCGCCTTACCACAGTGGGGCAGCCACCGTTGAACTCCCACATACATTTTATGATGGAAGTTCGTGTCCATTTTCAAGAAATATCACAGACTAGGACACACCATTTTATCCGGAATTCTCACATTAAGTTAACATGATGATGTACTCGAATTAGTGTTTCGTGGAACTTCAATGTAAGTAAATAACAGCTGGATGCAATAAAACATATGCCATGCGTGACGTACACTCATGCCAATTACCTTCATAGAAGCGAATCTTGTCCCGCAGAATTACCATGCCTTTTGTGAGGAGCTGGTTCTGGAAGAGGAAAGGACACGTAAACCTCAAGTTTCCTTTAACACTAAATCACTGTAATTGCTAACAGGCGCTCTTCTCTGCAGGATTCCTCTGCCTACCTGCCTACTGTTGACATGCTTTTCTATCTACATCATTTTGTGTTTCTAACTCAAAGTGCAAAACATACGCATAGTTTAGCAGTGCGTGGGTGTAAATCTCTGAAGTGAAGACCAAAATATTTTGACTTTTTTAAGTAAACGTTTTGCAATTACCCATCAAAGTCAAGACTGAGATTGCAGCATTGGGTAAAAAAACAAACGACTTGTGTAAAGGCAACAGCGACAACACGTAATATTAATACAGTTAAATATCGGGTAGGTATAAACCATTCACAACTGGTACCTGT
Source organism: Lissotriton helveticus (assembly GCF_964261635.1). Classification (NCBI taxonomy): domain Eukaryota; kingdom Metazoa; phylum Chordata; class Amphibia; order Caudata; family Salamandridae; genus Lissotriton; species Lissotriton helveticus. The sequence goes on from NC_136057.1 coordinate 454,414,661, forward strand.
ATCCAACAATGCCATCAAGGCAACAGGTGACAAGAAAATATACTACTAGGCACTGGACAACGAGTTGTAAATGTCACCCAGTGCTTCAGGTGGCTTTGCTGGCCAGTAAGACAGATACCTCGTTATAACATGTTTTTTTATTACAGGTTTAGTTTGGTTAAATTGGCACTGAAAAAAGATGCATATTAGTTTCAAGCTGAAAATTGAGTACTGAAAACAAAAAACAATAAGTGAACCATTGTTCTATATTGCTGGGTTCTGGGTGCGGTTTGGGGAGAATAGAAAACCAAATATGTTAATGTATTTATTCAGACTGAGGTTTTAATGTAGCAGCTGTTTCCCATATAGAAATCTCCCTGTATGCGCACAAGATGGGGTTATTCGTCTGCTTTCTGCAATATCTGACAACAAAGGAAAGTGGACTGTAGATTAAAGGTTCATGTTTTGTTTAGTGTTTGTGAAGGAATGTTCACTATACAAGAGCCATATTTATATAGCGAAATGTCAGATTAGTTGGCGACAAGGGACTCACACTAAGGGACTATGGAATAACCTACGTTTTTAGGTCACCCTGTTTAATTAGTTAATGGGAACACCTTTTAATTGCAGAGCTTAGAATCAAGAAAAGAGTAAAAAAAAAAAAAAAAAAAAAATCAAGAAATGATGCTGTATCCGGAAATTAGAGAACATATTCATGGTTTTTGGCATCATGCTCATGTAATGAGTCCCGAAACCACGAGCCTTTTCGGAAGAACAGCGAGACTTGCAACATTCGCCCAGACACATGCACACTCACTCATATGCATTGCATATATGTCCTACGGAGTTCTGTTATAACATCCAAATAATGTCTCGACTAGGACTCCCTTACATTGGGCATGTTCTGATAAAAGTAGACATAAACGCCACGTCTGACATTACACAACTTGAAGTTAGAGCTGTCTCATTCTTTTAAAGCCGGGGCTTGTGGTGTTTCTCTTTCAGAGACAGCTGCAGGAACTCACAGTGGTGAGCGTGGGATGAGTCTGGTGGCCTCACTTAAGTTACTGGACTAGTGTTTTTACAGAAAGGAGTGCTCAGCACGGGTAATAACGTTCAATATCTGGAACAGCAATAATGTATGCGGTTCTCTTTTGTTAGTAAATGAAGTTCTAAACGTCCGATCTTACAATAGAACTGGAAGTATTGTGACTTTGTTGTACATTTAAATCTGTCATTTCTAGGAATGAAACCGTGTCCATGGATTTTGCCTGATGAGCATATTTACTACCCTGGTGCGAGAGATGAAAGAGTAGCCTGCGTGCACACATTCAAAAAATAAATGTTACGATATGAAATGTAATTTGACCATGATTTTGATTTGATTCTTGGGTTTTATAGAGCACTCTAATGCTCTAAGGCATCTTGGCGCTAACCAGTGATCAAAGTGGAGCACACTTACTTGCCATAGAGGCAAGTTAAAACGTTTTGGGGGAACATCAAAGAGCGGGGGCTGATCATGCAATTGTAGAGCAGTGCTTCTAATAAAACTTTTACCTCCTCAAGAGACCAGCTTAAGGGGAGGAACAACACATTTTTTTTGTAGCGCTGATTGAAGGGATCTGCTTTGTATACTAAATGAAATTATTTTTCAAATAGTCAGGGCCTATTCCAGCGAAGGCTTTAAAAGCTATGCAAAGTGCTTTAAAAATGTCTCTCTTCTGTGTAGAGAGTCAATAAAGCTCATTCAGGGCCTGGGTTGCAGAATGGCATTTGAATATGAAAAGCAATAACTCTATGGGCTTCAGGAGGAATGGTGAGCATTTCTACAAACTGAATGTGGGGGATGGAAGGAGGAGCTCTCTCCCACTCATATGTTTTTTTTTTGAACCACTGTATTCAATACTGAGATAACATCCTGTTTTCAGTAAATTTCTATGTTTTTTTCTAACATATGTTAAGATATTATTACCAAACCTAACTATAATGCCACTTTAATCTTTGTTTTTCAGTGAATTTCTGGTGATAATTGATTATATACTTTTTTCCTGACCTCAACTTTTATTTACAACTCTCATCTCGCTCAGCTGTGCACAGCAGGGTTGGCCACAAGGACTGCCTTGGCACCGGATTATTATCCTAATCAGCTTTTGTTTGTTTCTGTACCATTGTCAAATTGGTGTTTTTTGCACAGCCGGTGGCGTGAGTTATGGTGTATGATGCTAACCATAAAAGGAGAATTTAAGTGATTTGCCAAATCTGAGTGAGAACCATAACTCAGATTTTAAATGTGTTTTATTCACAATTGTAATTTTTTAATGATATACTTCATTTTTAATGCTGCTGCACACACAAAGGCAGTGCCTAGCAGGGGTTATCCTCAGAGCCTGGCCTATTGCTAGGCCCTGCACCCAACCCACACTGAGCATGGTGCTGTTGACTCCAGGGCCTGGGCAGCAGCCAGGAGCTGTGCTGTGCGCCCAACCAACCATCTCTGCCCAATCCACACTACACATGTAATTTAACCATGAGCAGCAGGGGCTGCCCATAATGCCTGGCTGCCATGGCCTAATATCTCAGGCCTTAGGCACATAAACAACACTCAATAACTAATTGACAGCCACTCCTAAAAATTGTTAATTTTTTATGCACACACTACTCAACTGAATACATTAGTTCACAAATATGCCCTAGGTGGCAGACAGAAATACAAATGGCAATAGACTACAGCAGTTGCTGCTCCTGCATGGGCCGATTCCTACAATCACAAAAACCCCTCACCTCGTCGAATGCTGTATAATTGGGTACCATTTTCAAATCTAAGAAACGTGGCATTGTCAGCACGTCATCACACTCAATTCAATGATCTTTATTTCGATTTAAAAAAACATAAAAGATTTTACATTTAGTTAATGCACTTCACAATGGAAAAACATCATGTCATGACCAAAAATAAATTAAAAAAAGGGACTTCGCCAGACAAATACGCAATTATTGGGAATCAATATCCCAATACAAGACCTTTCTTAAACATTAAAAAGAACAATAAATATACATAAAATTTCACAATTTGATCAATCGGTTAATAAAATAGCGCAGAGGAGCATTTAATTTCGGACATTCATAAGATGAATTCATACTTTATCATTTAAGAGGTCTAATTTATTAAAAATCTATTAAAATATGCGTAGTTCATAGCATACACCTAATATAATATATAGGGGAACACATTTCCTCTAGTGCAATGCCAAACTAGTATAAACCTAGTTATGAATTCCATATGTACATAAGGTACACACATAGTCTAAAGTTTCAACCCTACTCTTTTTCTTATTAAACTTACGCCAAACAGGTATCTGCCAACACTAAAAACCACTGTTTGTGTGGTATCTGTTTGCAATATTCTTTCCGCCTCATGGCAGGATCTAGTGCCCAGAAGCCGGAAAATGGGTTTAATCCATTTCCTCCTACACTGTATATAAGCTGGACAGAAGAATAGTAGATGTAATTTATTTTCTATTGCACCTGTGTGGCATAAAACACAACATCCCCATTTACATCCCCATCGGTATGGACCCATTTTACTGTATTTGCATTTATCTGTAAAATACCATAGCGAAATTTCAAATATAAAGTATTAGACAACTGTGGTTGTATTTCATCCAAAAATGATTCAAAGTTCCAGTTTGGTTTCAGTAAGAGGAACCGTGTAGATAATGTACCTAAGTTTTGAATAATGGGACAGTGTATATCTTGATTAAAAGCCCAAAAGGTTTGCTTTAACAACTTTTTTGAAGCCATGGACAATCCAAGAGGGTCCTCACAAAAATGCTTTAAGTCCTAGTTTATGGAACCAATCATGGATATGTTTTAACCATGGCAACCCAGTATCATTTTTGAGTCAAAGGATTTCCTCTAACCACTAACAACAGCGAGTTCGTCTGTAGACAACAGACGGACCCAGAAAAATAGTGGCTGTAAAATTACCTGATCATCAGTGCAGCGTACATTTAGGTCCATTACTATTGGTATTAGCGGTGTGCGCACAGGAAGACTTAATAATTTTCTAAAAAACGTATTTTCGTCCGCCATAAAAGTATTAATAATCGTGGGGCCCCACAGTTCTGCCTAGTAAAAGGATGCCGATTGCGCCCTATATTTATACACCTCGAGGGAAGGAGATACTGCTTTGGACAAACTATTCTCTTGTTTTCTTATTATTGGCAGAGAGTTTTGGAGTAAAATAGTTAAAATTAAGCACATATTCTATCTTCTCATTATTGACAGTTAATTTAAAAAAAAAGATTTATGTGGGTTAACTGCCATATATTTTGTTTTGGTAGAATTTATTTCCAGGCCCTTAGCTTCGCAGTATGTCCCAAAGGTGTTGAATAAACTTTGCAAACCGTTGGGGGTTTGGGATATTAAAATTGTATCATCAGCGAATAAAAGTGCTGGTACTGGCACCCTTCCTAATTTGGGAGAATCATGTTCGCAGCCCAAAAGTTGTTCAGGAATATCATTAACATACAACGAAAATAGGGTGGGGGCCAGCACACACCCCTGCCTTACACCCCCTTTTTCATGAATAGGATCAGTGAGTTCACCCATTGGACCCCATCTAATCCTTGCAAAGTTATCCTCATGTAGTCTTATTATGTGCAAGAGGATTTCCCCTGGAACCCCCGGATCTTTCAATGATTTCCAAAGGAGGTTTCTGGGGATAAGATCAAAGGCTGCCTTGAAGTCCACAAAGGCAATATATAGATGACCTTTCCTGAATATAGTATATTTCCAAATTATGCAAAGAAATCCAAAAACCTGGTCAATTGTGCTAGTTTTAGCTCTAAAACCTGCCTGATATTTTGATAAAATACTATGTTTCTCAACCCAATCATTCAATTTCTTTAAACTTTGCCGTGCATATAACTTCTGTAAAACATCAATTAAACTAATCGCTTGACAGTGCGAAGGGTTACCCTTTTTAAAAATGGTTGCAATCTCAGCCCCTTTCAATGTTTCCGGTATAGGTGCGCCTGTGGCGACCAATTTGCATAAAAGATTGATATAAGGGCCCAAACCTCTTTATCATGTCTCCATAGATCTCCTGATATCCAGGTGCCTTCTCCTGGTTTTACTGCGTTTATTGCTGCCATTGTTTTATCCAAACTAAAATATAATGAAGCACTATGTTATAACGAAGTAATAGAGCAGACATCACTTGTAGAAGGTATAAGATGATTTATTCATGTAGTGATCTATAGGTATATAGTTACAAGAAGATCCTTATTAATAACTAGTAATCTCTGGTAGTACTTAGAAATGCCCCACCAGGAGCAAGGTCCTCTCTGCTCAGCCCATTACACCAACTGATTCCCAGCTAGATACAAACCAACTCCAACATTCTAAGTGACCTCACTACAGACTGAGCAGACAGGCAGAGAACCACAGTGGGGAGACTGAAATAGTAATTAGTATATTACAACACACTACTTCAAGATGTTTCATAATCCTGTGGATTATATTCGATATCACTAATGGATGTAAAATAGAGGGGGGAAAAATGGCTTACACAAGTATTTACATCTAAAAAAAGGTATTTGCTACATCTCCCCTTTTTATTACCTTTAGATCTCAAGTGCCAAAAAGCTGATTGGTCATCTGTTTTGGCAGCAATAATTAATTCAGTCCAGATATTATCTTCCCAGATTTTTTTAGCTTGGGTTAATAATCTCTTATACTGGGTCCTTTTTTCCCTTAGGATCACTATATCTTTGGCTTTCATTGCCTGGATGAGTTTCTTATTTGCCTCACGGCATTCTTTATTGTACCATGGGTTGTCCAATGTGTTTACCTGCGTTGCCCCCTTTTTTCGTCCTTTCGGGATCTTGCCCAATGTAGGCATTAGATCTTCTACCAATCTATGGTGTATTTCCATAATTGGAATCTCTGTTACAGGTAGATCTATATACAGGGAAACGATCTCTACAAAAGTGTCATAGATCTTTTTAATAGCCATTTAATTTCCCCATATCGAGGGCTACTTAAGGGCTCTACTACGATTGTTGGTTAATAATGGCTCATTAACACTACTGCTAGTGTCTCCAACCCTCAAGGTGGCTAACTGAAAGAGGTGGGCAGCAAGTGTCAGACATAAGGGATAATGATCACTCTCAGATCTATCCTCAATTACTAAGTCATATACCATTGACCACAAGGGAATAGATAGCAATATATAGTCTATGCAGCTTTTAGAATTGCCCCTACTAAATGTGGGGACATTTGGGCTGTCAGAAGGCAATTGTCCATTACAGGCCCGTAGGCCGTGACCTGAAACTAATCTTGTTAGCTGCGCAACAGCAGATGTACAGGATACTACTGGACTACTGTCTAGTAATGGGATGTCATTGGCCGTATCCTCTTCCTCGAAAATCTTTTCAAATCCAACAACAGGTTCGAATTTGCGGTTGAAGTCACCCCCCACAATTATCAGAGCCCTTTGTTTAACTAAGGTTAAACATTGATCTAAATATTCAATAACCTCAGATTCCTTACTTGCTAAATTTGGTCTACAATATATATTTATTATGTAGACTTCCCTTATATCAGGTGCTAAAAACTTTATTCTCAACATATCCTGACATGGGAAATTATCTGCTTTCTGTCGACACCTAGGGTGATTTTTCCCCAAATAGCAAGACCTCCTGAGGCCCACAATCTAACTGAAGGAATAGCAGCAGCACTAAATGTTTTAAAGCCTACTTTGTGGGGGGTTTCCAAAGCCCATTTTTCTTGTAATAAAATTATTTCGCTTTGTTCAATATATTCCTGCCATACTACATCCCTTTGGTTTCTTTTGAGCCCTGCAATATTCCACAAAGTCAGTCTTATCTCAGTTTGGCATTCTCCCATATTTTGTTCATTATCTATTTCTTCTACTTCATTTCCTAATCTTGGCATTTCCTCACAGTCATTGACCAAGTTACAAATAAAATTATTGTTTGGGTTATCCCTCTCACTGTTTTGAATTAAGGAACCCAGCTCAACGCCCACACCATTCAGCACACTCAAAAAAAGATTAAATATATTATTAGCAGTCAATGTAAATATCATTCAGGTGTGTGAAAATAGCATAATTTTCCTAAAGTAATACCTATGAAAAGCAACAAACCACTATTATCCTTAGCTGTGTCAATAAATCCTTTCATATTCCAATACCCTGTGCATGAGTCTTTTCTACCTTTACAAGAGCTGCTAAACAGTCTTGGACTCCACAACAAGGGTTTTTACAAAATAGAGCGACAACTAAAATGCAAGCTCCAAGAAAATTTGCTGTAAAGGGAACAAATAACTCTCCTAGGGTCATATATAGGAGACTCCGGGAGATATAGGGTGCCACCAAATACTTTCAATTCACCATTAAGGGGTCTTAGAGGGCTCATCACGCTTCTGGGTGCCACCGTAGTCATAAAAAAATTCTCATGGTGCCCCTGCTCTCCACTTACAAAATTAGCAAATTGGGCAGCCACAGTGCCTGATGGGGTGCCTTTTTTTGCCTTTGGGCATCTTAAGTTAAATAATTGCAGCCTCGCACTGCAGTACATTTATGCATTTGTATATAACGCTTGCAGAGAGTGTGGCAGAATAATTTTAACCCTGGGGACAAAGCTAGTCATAAACAGGCCCTGAAAGATCATTATAAGAAAATCCGCAAGGGGAAGAAACAGTTTTTCGCTTCCAAAATTGAGGCCGCAGGGAACAAAAGCAAGGAAATCTTTAATATTGTGAAAGATTTCGCCTCCCCTAGTATGGTGGAAAGGCCGTTTATGCCCACGAATGAGTGGATCAGTCTTCTGGCGGGGCACTTTCACATTAAATCAGAAATATTTAAAACTCTTGGAGACTACGCCTTTGGCGAATGAAGTAATCATAGTGCCAGGATCCACGGCTAACCTGGAAGCAGGCTCTGGCCTCATCCAGTTTCCTCCGGTCTCCTTGGAGAAATCACTGGAGATAATGAAAACTCTTAAGTCAGGCTCCCCTACAGATTCCTGCCCAGCCAAGGCACTGTTCTCTATAGCTGGGATTATTAATCCAGCGGTCAACCCGATTTTTAATACTTCTTTGCTCAAAGGTCAGGTTCCGGATAGATGGAAAATCCTCTACTTAAGAAGCCTGCTGTTGATCCTGCGCTGGCCTCAAACTATAGGCCAATATCTCTACTGCCCTTCTTTTCCAAAGTTTTGGGAAAATGTGTGAATTTCATTTCACTGCAGCTGCTGGCCGCCTCCCGCCCTCCCAGAGTATTTAATTAGGCTGACAGCGCAGCGTGCTGACTCTACAAGTGTCTCTCCCCTGAGGCGGAAGCCGGGGGCTCTGTTTGCTCATTTTTAAAACATTTCGTTTTTAACTTGTATTTTAATTATTACATATTGTGCATTGCCTAGTTGACTTGAGAACTATATTGCACATCCTTATGCCCCCTCGAACCCCGATTCCCAGCGCACATTACCACCTTGTGACGCTCGGGGAGAAAGGGTTATAGCGGCCATCTTGGGTGAGGGAAGGGTGGCGCTGGAGCTGCTGGTCGCCTCCCGCCCTCCCAGAGTATTTAATTAGGCTGACAGCGCAGCGCGCTGACTCTACAAGTGTCTCTCCCCTGAGGCGGAAGCCGGAGGCTCTGTTTGCTCATTTTTAAAACATTTCGTTTTTAACTTGTATTTTAATTATTACATATTGTACATTGCCTAGTTGACTTGAGAACTATATTGCACATCCTTATGCCCCCTCGAACCCCGATTCCCAGCGCACATTACTACCTCGTGACGCTCGGGGAGAAAGGGTTATAGTGGCCATCTTGGGTGAGGGAAGGGTGGCGCTGCAGCTGCTGGCCGCCTCACGCCCTCCTCAAACCGGATATAAGGACATGGCAAGCCCATCTGCGCCCGTCCGCGCCCGACCGGGCCCAGGGGCTACCCCCCTTGGTCTTTTTGTGGGAGATAGGAGGTCATATAACTCGAGCCTCCTACATCAGCTTCGCCCACCCATGTCACCTAGTTGCTGTCATTCTATACATCCACTGGAGATGCCCCGCCTCTGCCCGCACTGCAAGTCGGAGCTAATTATTAAAACCACCAAGTCCGAGGTAAAGGCCTACTCCATGTTTCTGCTTAATTGCAGGTCTCTCCTTAGGCACAGTTTAGAAATCTCCTTGTTGTTAGAAGAACATACACCTGATGCGATCTTCCTGACCGAAACTTGGTTGAGTCAAGATTCTCAGCCGGAACTGGTGCAGGCTCTTATTCCTGGTTACCAGATAGTTCGGCTAGACCGACCTCAGGGTAAAGGTGGTGGGCTTGCTATTATTTATAAAGATAGCTATGTTTGCCGTTGCCTGACGGAAGAGATTGAGGATTGCGAAAGTCTGCCCTTCGTGATCGAGTTTTCCCCTAACAACAGTTTTACTGGCATCCTCATCTATCGTCCCCCCGGACCCATCGGACAATTTCAAACATCCCTCCCTTCGGTGGCTGCTGATCTGGCTACCTCTCCCTCAAATTTTACTTTACTCGGAGACTTTAATGTCCATTTTGATAATCCGTCTGACACCACGGCTTTAGAGTTGATGTCAAGTTTAGCTGCATTTCAATTAGAGCAATTAGTCCCCTCTCCAAGGCATGAAAAAGGCCATCTCTTAGATCCGATTTTCAGTAATTGTGAATGTCTTAGAGTGGGCACTATTAGCTGCCTACCGTGGTCAGATCACTTTTTGATAGCCTTCACTTGGACCACTTACAAACCTCCACCGTCCATTTTCTCGTCCCGGAAAATCCGAAATTGGTCCAAACTTCCTGAAGATAATTGGACGAAGGTCCTTAGTTCCACCAGACCACTACTCTCTAATGACCCATCTGTAAATAACAACGAATATAATAATTGGATCACCACTTCTTTAGATCAGATTCTCCCTTTTCACTTATCTGGGTCAAAGAGACAGAACAAATCTGCACAGTGGTATACAGAGGAACTTAGAGATAAAAAGCGTTTCTGCAAAAGATTGGAGAGGAAATGGCGTATGACCTATGACCCCATTGATGAATCCACTTACAGGGACGCCATTAGGACCTATAAATCTGCCATCAAAACTTCACAGGCAGCTTACTATAATGAGAAAATAACATTGGCTAAATCCAAGCCTAAAGAAATATATCGAATAGTTAAATCTCTGACAAAACCCCCCCCGCCCGTGGCAGACAATAGTAACTCTCTTTCTAGATGCAACGAGCTGGTTGATTTTTTCTTTCATAAAGTCACCAAAATCTACCTCTCCTTTCCAGACCCAGTCACTGAACAACTCACCCGAAGCACTGATCCGGTCCTGGATACAGTAATTCCTTTTCAAAATAAGCTAGACCTTTTCCCTTTGTTGAATCTGGAAACATTAGAGCCTCTAGTACACCAGACAAGATCTGGCTCTCCGTGTGACCCTGCCCCGCCAGGCCCGCTGGTACTGGCCAGTAAAACCATTCTCCCCACTCTCATGGAGTTGTTGAACTCCTCCATCTTGAGCGGGATGGTACCCGTGGCATGGAAGCATGCAATGGTTCGGGCCTTGCTGAAAAAACCTGCCCTTGACCCAGCCAATCCCAGTAACTATCGCCCGATCTCCTTGCTCCCATGGGCAACCAAGATCCTCGAGAAACACATCAACACCATCTTGACGAAGTTTCTCGAGAAAAATCATCTTCTTGATGTTTCCCAGACGGGCTTTCGCCCTAAACATGGGACAGAGACCGCCCTTTTAGCTGTGACGGAGGAGGCGAGGCGGATCTTAGATCGGGGGGTTGGGGGGGCAGTCGCAGTGATCCTCCTCGATCTGAGTGCTGCTTTTGATACGGTTCATCATAAAATTCTTATGAACCGTCTCGCCGACCTGGGTGTGTCCGGAGAGGCTCTGGCTTGGTTCAAGTCTTTTTTAACTGATAGAACCTTCCAGGTCTTTGACGGCACATCCGTCTCGTCAAGCAGGCCTCTTGGGTGTGGAGTACTTCAGGGCTCCTCATTGAGCCCAACGCTCTTCAATGCATATATGAGACCGCTGGCTGGGATTGTTCGTCCGCATGGAATTGACATCATCTCCTATGCGGACGACACCCAGCTAGTGGTTTCCCTTGTGCAAAAGAGTGGCCTCCAATCACTGCCTAATTTAGCAGTGTGTCTGGAAGAGGTTAAGAGCTGGATGATGAGCTCCTGTTTGAAGCTCAATGACGACAAGACAGAGCGCCTGCTCTTGGGCCCATCAGCCCATTCTACTTTGGGGTTGTTATGGCCCGTGAGCATGGGTGCGGTCCCTTCCCCCAGTGACAACATCAAAAGTCTGGGGGTATGGTTAGATAAGTCGCTGACCTTCAACACACAGGCTACCAAGGTGGCGGCCACTTGCTTTGGCCTCCTCAGGGTGATAAAAAAAATCCTTCCCCTCCTCCCATTTGAGGCCAAGCAGATAATTATTCAGGGCCTTGTTCAATCCCGCCTGGATTTTAGGAACGCTCTGTATCTTGGGGCACCTGACTATAGCCTACAAAAACTTCAACGCACCCTAAATTGCGCAGCTCGCGCATTACTTGGAGTCCCACGAAGAACGTCAATAAAAGCTGGGCTAAGAACATTGCACTGGTTGCCCATCAGGGAGAGAGTGAAGTTTAAATCTCTATGCATTGCTCACCAAGCCTTCTGGAAACTGGGCCCAGAAATCAACCACTCTTTGGTCTCCCCCTATCTGCCCAATAAAGTGCTTCGCTCTTCATCTGCATCTCTGGCCAAGATTCCCAGAATTTATAGAGCCAGAGCAGGAGGCCGTTCCTTCTCTTATAATGTATCAAAGCTATGGAACACTCTCCCTTTGTATATGAGAATCAACTCTAATTTATCTAGCTTCCGTAAACAGCTTAACACTTTTCTGTTCCAGTAATTAGAACCCCCTGTTTCTGTTGATGGCACTTTTTAGTCTTAGCGCCTGGACGCCTGAGGGCAGCTGCAGCGCTTAACAAATTCCATTTTCATTTCATTTCATTTTCATATGTGGAGGCTAACCATGTATTACATCCTAGCCAGTCGGTTTCAGAGCTCATTTTAGCACCGAAACAGCCCTACTGGAGGTCTCTGAAGCCCTCAAAGAGACATTGGACAAAGGGGGAAAAGCCGTGTTGATTCTCTTGGACCTCTCCGCTGCCTTTGACACTGTGCCCCATGACCGGCTCTTACAGAGACTCCATGAGTCCGGCGTTGAGGGAAGGGTGCTCTAGTGGTTTTTGTCCTTTCTTAGTGATTGTTGGCAAACGATCTGCCCCCCCGCCCCCCTTTGCGGCCCCCATTCCCGCTCTGAAGGTGGGGATTCCGCAAAGATCTATTCTGAGCCAGTCATCTTCAATGTCTATATGGATCCCCTCGCGTTGCTAGCTGAGGCACATGGTGCTAAAATGGTATCATATGCAGATGATACTCAACTGCTGTTCGCCTGCAAGAAGGGTGCTGATTTCAGAGGTGGAGACATCAATATTTGCCTGTTTGAGGTCGTCACCTGGCTGAATTGGAAGCAATTAAAGTGTAACCCAGAGAAATCGAAGACCATTTTCTTTGGCCTCCCCCTTGCGAAGTATGGCACCAGTGGTGACCGCAAGACAGCCCCTGCCCCCCCCAGTAGCTTCAGTGAGCACTGTAAAGAACTTGGGGGTTAAGCTAGATGCCCAACTATCAATGAAGGCCCACATACCAACTGGAGCCGGCACCTACTTTGGCCTGCTAAAAATGTTTAAAAAACTTTCTTCCCCTGCTGCCGGTTGTGCACAGGAAAACTATAGTGCAGTCCCTGATCGTGTCAAGGCTTGATTACGTCAACGTCATGTACCTTGGCCTACCGGAGTACTTATTAAATCGTCTGCAGGTGGTCCAAAATGCAGCGGCTAGAGCTATTCTCATGGTTGGGCCCAGAGCACGAATGTCCACACATTTGATGTCCCTGCACTGGCTGACGGGTCGGAAAAGGATTCAATTTAAAGCTTTGGTCCTGGCTTTCAGGGCCTTCCATGACACAGGCAACACCTATATTAGGAATAGGATTCAGCATTATGTGCCGCAGTCACAACAACTTCTGATGTCAATTCCCAGGTTTTTCCGCATCCGACTAGGCGGTCGCTTTTTCCAAGTGCTGGCCTCCTGGTTATGGAACTGCCTGCGTCTGCCTCTCCGGCAGGTCCAGGATCTGCTCTCTTTCAGGAAACAGTTAAAAAATGGCTGTTCCAGCAGTAACAATCTACAGTGCTTGTCCGATACTGGCTGGTCTTCTGTCATGTGATCCTTAGCGCCGGGACACTCTGGAGTAGCCGTGCACTTTACAAGTACCCATTTACATTACATTACATTATTTTAAAAATGGTTATTATGTTAATCTCCCCAGGGACTACGTCCTCCCTGGGGAGATCAATCACCGTCACACTCCTTTAACCGTCATCTTCGCCAGGGACTGCCACGGTTCCAGGAGGGGCAGTGCTGAAGCCGGATGCTCTATTCTGTGAAGTAGTGTGGCTCACTGGTTAGAGGCGGCAGACCCGAGAGCAGAGGACGGCCCGGGACCAGGGTTCGATTCCCGGCGCGGCAGGTTTCTGGACCAGGGTCAGCGGACTCGATAATTCTCTCGCCTCGGTGCCCACTCTGATCAGCGTTCACACTCGGCAACTCTGGGCATTAGCTTGCCTCATCTTCACTAACGGCCCCACCAGACCGCCGGGGATGCCTGGTCTCACCCTGGAGATACCCATTAAGGGACCATCTCTCAGGGAAGCCAGGAAGGGTTTCGCAGCGGTCGAAGCGCCTTGGGACCCTACGGGTAAGTAGTGCGCTATATAAATGCCTATACATTTACATTTACATTTACATTCTCCCACCCACAGTCAGTGCGGGCAGGAGTCTTTCTGCCCGTCCCGCTTTTACAAGACAAATAGAGGGAGGGGGCTGATTCTGCTTCAGGGCTCTAGGCCTCCCTTGGTGCAATTTTGCAAACATGAGCACTCACTCTTCTGCAAGGGAAGGTGGCACTCCCAGGGGGAGATTAAAGTAAAAGGAACATAGCAGCACTCACTTTTTCCTGGGGAGGTGGTGGTCCCCAGCGAGATCAAAGTTAAAGAAGAATAGCAGCGCTCATTCGCTATTCTGTCTGGCGAGGTGGCAGTCCTTGGGGAGATTAAAGTAACTAGCATTTGCAATGCAATAGGTCTCGCTTCTGCGAGAGTTAGAGCTATTCGCATTGTAAATGACAATGCCTTTTATTTATGTGTTTTGAAAACTTGCAAGAGGTGCGTAAACATGCACTCTGTACTTATAGCCTTTGCTTGCGAAAAGCAAGGCTGGCAATAACTGCGCCTCTTTTACTGCCAGCCTTGCTTCTCGTAAGTAAGGATTATCTGTACAAAGTGCGTGTTTATGCACCTCTTGCAGGTTTTCATAACACATAAATAAAAGGCATAGTCATTTACAAAGCCAATAGCTCAAACTCTTGCAAATGTGAGACCTATTGTTTATTTTAGGTGAAAGATGAGTAACACTTCTCCCCCCACGCACCCTCCCCCGGGCTCAATACACCAACCGAATTTGTCTCATGACCAACCTCACTGACACCCACTCCAGGTACCCTATCCAGATAAAACCCACCATCCAAACTCTTTCTATGAACTCCACAGCAGCATTACTGGAAGCCAATGCAGTACCAATGGCGGAGGAGCGTCGCCCCACTGCCTGGCGCAGAGCAAGCAAGCAAAGAAAAAATAAAACTATGCTCTATAATCCTTTTATTTTTCGTTTGCCTGCTCTGAGCCAGCTTGTGCAGGAAGGGGCGGCTCATGGGAGGGTGGACGAGGAGTGCTTGACCACTCCCAAAGTGCTCATGTGTGTTTGGCTGGCCGTCTCAGGCCGCCCAAAACACGCATGCACACTTAGGTTTCAGGAGTCGGGCTGGAGAAACCCCACAGACTCCATGAACTGAGCAGGGTGCTTTTTCTGCCTGTTCAGGCCAATCCTGTGCTGCTGAGCACAGGGATTGGCTAGGAGTCTTTAACAGGAGCCACTGGGACCCAGGAAGAGGCCAGCAGGAGCAACGCAGGAAGCAGTGTCAGGGACTTTTTTTAAAAGTTTTTTATTAATAATAACATGCCTTCCCGCCCCCCATTCCCCTGTCTGCGCGCTCACCCCACCCTCCCACCACCCTTTTTTTAATGGCAGCCGAGGCGGGGCAAATACCTGCACAAATCTACCCACACAGCAACCTTCCACACTCCCTCTAGATGCCCCTTCACACCTGCAGCCCAAGGAAATCTAAGACCCCACTGCCCCATCTCCACCAGAGCCCTTACCACTCATCTTACCTTCATCCCGACCTCTAACACCAAAATACAAGCTCATCCTCATGTCCAGAGCAACTCCAACAACCAAACCAACCCCAGAACTACCACACCCATCCTTTACAGTCACCTCAACACCAGGACTCAAACACAACCCTTCGATGTGACCACCTTTCAGTCAAACACCCAAACTATCTCGCTGACCCCAAGCTCACACAAACCTTCCATGTGACCACCTTTGAGTCAAACCCCAAACTATCTCACGAACCCCAAGCTCACACAATCCTTCCATGTGACCACCTTTCAGTCTAACACCCAAACTATCTCACTAACCCAAAGCTCACACAACCCTTCCATGTGACCACCTGAGTTAAACACCCAAACTATCTCATGAACCCCAAGCTTATAAAACCCTTCCATGTGACCACCTTTCAGTCAAACACCCAAACTATCCCACTGACCCTAAGCTCACACACCACCTACCTCCCACAGACAGTGGTTAATATTGAAAAGACTGAGCAACGGTGCCCCAAGCTTTGTTCATAAGCGTGCAGCCAGTGCAATTAAATGTTGTCAAACTCAGACCCAAGGCTAGTAGTCTTAAATAGACCGTAAGCCGTTTTAATGCACCACAAGGCTCTCCCATGCCCCTTTATCTCACTCTTGTAAGTTACTGCTTTCAACATTTATGACGTTTTTCCCGTCCTGTTCTTCCTCCATCTTTATGCTTTATTTTTTCCTCATTTGCTCTTGTAAATGTTTGATGCAGAAAAACAAGTACTTGTTCCCAAAAATGAGTGCAGCTGGCCCCCACCGGCTCAAATTAAGTACTGCCAATTGCTGTGTCCCCCAGGTTCACATGCCGTGTTACCTCATAAACAACCTACCTCGATCCTCGGCCCTAACATGAACCTACAAAACGGCACCGCACAAACTACCTCATCCACCTCTTGCTTCCACCACATGTATCACACACCCACTCACCAATTTATGTGTGCTCAACCCTCACACTCAAACCCCACCTCGGCCCTCAAGATCACCCTTCCTCTCTCCTTCACCCAGTTTCACATCCATTCACCTTTCACTTTCACCACATGCACACCCTCGCACACAACCACCAAATCAACGTGTGCCACACCCTCCCTCACATCATACATCCCTACCTGCTCTCCCCTCACGCCCAACCCCCACATCCCTCAAGCTTACCCTCACTCTTTCACTCACCAAGCCTCGCACTCACCGCTCACTTCCACCATAGACACCCTCGCACTCTCTCAACCACTTCTACGTGTGTTACGCTCTCTCTTTCCCTCACTCGGCCCCGCGCCCTCCCTCACAAACATCCCTCCCACTGCCATTCACTTGCAAGGCCAAACCCCACTTAATAATCCCTCAAGCTCCCTCGCCGCCTTGACTACGCGATCGAAGCCATGCGCAGGAGGGTTTTACAGCTTTCATGGGGTGCCCTGTGGCAAAGTAAACAAACATTGTTTTTGATAATATTCCTTTTTGTCTTCCATTATCGTGGCGCATCGGCAGCAAAGGCAGCAGCCGTATCCCAGGGTGGCCACGGAGTCGCAGACACCCTCCGATCCCCTTTCAAGCCCAGAGATCATGTAACAGCACTCCGAGAACACACAGCGTCTCCCCTCCCAGACAATAGCAGAGCCCGCCGGCCTTTGTGTCCAGGCATTAAAAAGGCGATTAAAAAACAGAAAGTGCTGCCAGACAAGCGTTTGCGTTCGCTATTGTAAACAAGCTGGCTCCGTGGAGCCGACATGGGGGGGGGGGGGAGAGGGAAACTGAAAGCGCATGAGGCTCGCTGCCAGCCTCCGAGGACAGGAGATGTGCGTGTGTACGGAGTGCACATCTCCTGTCCGTACGTGTGCACATCTCCTGTCCGCGCATGCCACCTTCTGTCTCCCTTTGGGACAGAAAGCGGCAACAATAGAGTCGAGCAAGGCGAAGCAATGAATGCTCTGCGTTCGCTAGCAAGACCTAAAAAGGAGCACGGCGGAGCACACTCTTCTACCCAAGGAGGTGGTGGTCCTCAAAGAGATTAAAATAGGAGGCCCATGGCACAGAGGAGCTAATTTTTGCGTGTAATTTCAGGACTTGGGGACCACCCTGTAATGGCTGCCACAGCATATTCTCTATGTTGTCGCCAACCAATCAGTTTCACCACTGTCTAGATATCTGTAAAGTTTTCTGAGGATCTGTTGGACCTGGCCCTTTTGGCAGGTTCACCCCGAAACTTTTTGCTTTTTCCTAGCCTGTTTCTGTAACCTGGTGTTGAGGTTCCGTGGTTTTCGGGACCGGACTCCATTTTGTTTGCGTTGTTCATAACGCCATTTTGTGTTGCCCTCACGTAGGCCGTGGAGGTAACCGAACGAATAAAGTTGCATGGGCCTCATTGTTCATCTATGCATTAAACAGGCCCTTTTCTGAATTGTGAGTGAACTGCAGGACGCTGACCTCTTCACCTGAAACTGACCCTTCACGAAGCCAATTTCTCTGGCTGATCGTTGTCTGAGATTGCCAATCAATGTTCAGGACCTCGTTAACCTTTAGTTTCCTTGCACATATCTTATCCTAATCAGCATCTGAATTGTTTCTTTCCTTACGACTTTTCATTACATGGGTTGTGCTTTTCAATTATAAATTTGTCCGGCTTGCAAAGATTGAATTTGGGACAGTCCTAATAATTAACTTTTGGGTTGGGTTACTGTAAATTGGGTTTTTGTTAATGTGATACTCAGTTAGAAAATGTGTCCTATTGGTCAGAATTTTGTGCAGTGGGTGTACATTTATAATGAGAATATTGTGTATAAAAGGTGATGTCTTGCTCTATGAATTGGAACAGTTTCTTGAGTTGTACACCGTGTTGTATTGCTGAGATTACTGTTACTAGCTGCAGCTAATAAATTTGATCTCTGACGCCACCTAGAAGTATTCCGTGTCTCGGTTTGCCAAGACAGGAGAACCCGAAGACTTTGGGCGTGTCCCTGGCGCAGCTGGGTTCTAAAACCCGGTTCTTCAGTGTTGGTGATTTTGGGCCTCTGCGTAGTTTTTCCCTGTGGTACAGTGTAAAGTGCGTGAGCTCTCTGTGTATGTGTGGTGAGTGGCCTGCCCTCCCATAGGAATGCATGGGCAATATGTGTGACCATGGTAGTTCCTGATGTGTGGGGAGTGCAGGGTCGAGTTTGGTATGTGCAAACTCGTGAGATTGAATGCTGCGGGATGATGTGTGCGGCTTTAATGAGTCTAGTGTGGAAGTGCCACTTCTAGAAGTTGGTGTGTCTGTGCAGTGAATGTGCTGGCTTGTGATTGGCTGGAGCTGGCTGGTGTGCCTGTCTCCAGAAGTCAGGATGGGTCTGCCCCGGTGGTGAATGGGAGTTCTGCATGATTGATGTGAGGGAGGAGTACACCTGGGACCTGAATAGGGCTGGGGTTTCCCCACACAATGCTGGCTCCGCCCCCTGTGGTACGACTGATGACCCTAGCCTGACTAGTGAATGGGAAGAGGGACTGAGCACCACACAGTGCTCCAAAACCAGTTGCATCTGGTTTTCCCTTCACCCTGTAGCCACAGACAAAGGATTTTGCTGTATAAAAAGGGGGCTGTGACCCCATGAAAGTGTTCTTGTTTTTCCTAACTTGAAACAACCAAGGGCGTGCTGCTGCTGGGGCCCAGGGGAAGGCTTGCCTCCCTGGGCCCTGCCCAGCCCCTGGATGACTGATGGACTTTCCCTGGGAACCTTTGCCTGTGTTCCCCTGCTTGCAGACTTCTGGGACCTTTTTCCTGCCTTTGCCCAGGCTTGTGGTAGTCTAGCGCCGTGGGAGCGCTTTATTTTCACCCTGCAGTGCAGTGCTGCCTAAAGGGGGTCCCCCTGCCTGGGGATTCCCTCCCTTCTTGTGCCCCTTGCAGGTGCCCACCCTGCATTGTCCGTCCACTTGTGCAATTATTTCGAAGCGCAGGTGCCCACCCTGCGTCTCCGTGTGGATTTATTTAATTTTTTCGGGAGCGGGTGCCCACCCCGCTATTAATGCGCCTTAACGGGTGCCCACCCTGTTTCTGCTGTTATTTTTCACCTCAAAGGTGCCTACCCCTCGTTATGCCCCTTTGTTTCACCGCCGCAGGCCTCGCGCCCGAAACCGGAAGACAGGCAGCCTTGTGCCTGGCGGCAGGCGGGACTTCCGGTTGGCCGGAGGAAGTCCTGCGCACGCCGCCACTGCTGCTGAGGAGAGCCCCGGGTCCCAGGAGGGGGCCCAGGTGAAGTGGGGACGCTGCGGCCAAGGCCGCTGATAGCAGCGCGGGGCTCCGGTGATGAAGGAGGGAGCCCCGCAGGTGCCGCGCTGCCCACCGAAGCCCGCCAGCAGAGGATCGGAGACAAGAGACTGGTAAGGAGGGGTCTCAGTGTTGTGCGGGCTGGTTCCTGGAGCGGCCCCCGCTTGATAGCGGACCGCTCCAATGTCTCGGGGGCATATTTGATTTAGAGCCCTGAGAGGCTCCTGAGCAGTTGATGATTTTGAGTCCCCAGAGGGGGGACTCCAATGACGGGGCGCCTTTTCTTTAGAGGCCCGAGGGCATGGTTTATTCAGAGCCTGTCGGGCTCCACCGAGTGAGGGGGCAGATCTGATTCAGAGCCCCGAGGGCTCCACCCAGGTGTAGTCGTTCTTGAGTCCCCCATGAGGGACTCCAACGTTGTCAGGAGGCTCCAGAGGGCACATTATTGTTAAAGAGCCCACGAGGCTCCTAAGGTCATTGTTGTTTAAAGAGCATGTGCTCGAATTTCATAGTTCCTGTGACCATTCTTGCTGCAGCCTTGAAGGTTGTTTTCAGGGGGCCTAGGTGTGATTTTGCTGTCCCGGTCAGGGCTGCGATTCCATAGTCAATTCTGGAGAGCACCAGTGCTTGAGTGGCCTGTTGAGGGTGTTTCGGGGGGAAGGAAGGGTTTTATTTTGTATAGAAGTTTCAGATTGAGAAAAGCGCTTTTGGCGGATCTTGTAATGTGTTTTTTCATATCCAGTTTGGGATCAGGGTGATACCTAGAGATTTCACCGAGTCCGCCGGGGTGAGGGTGCTATTGAGGGCATTGGCTTTGAGCCATTCTTTGATTTGGGAGTTTTCGTCTCGGTTGGAGATGAGGAGTACTTCTGTTTTCTCTTGATTGAGTTTTAGGTGCTTAGTTGTGAGCCAGTGTTGAACCTCTTTGAGTGTGACATTTAGTCTATGTATGTCGTCAATGGAGGTGGTTTCCAGATAAAGCTGTGTGTCATCCGCATAGAGGTGGAAGGGGATGTTAGAATTCCTGAGTAGTGTGGTAAGGGGTTCCATGTAGTTATTGAAAAGTTGAGGGGAGAGTACTGACCCTTGAGGAACACCTCTACTGACGGGGTGGAGGTCGGACTCAAAGTTTAAAATTTTTATTCTTTGTGAGCGGTTGAGGAGAAAGGAAGAGAACCAGTGGAGGACAGTCTTTTCAAGACCAGCTCTTTCTTGAAGGACTTTGAGGAGCAGAGTGTGATCAACTGTATCGACAGTGGCCGATAAGTCTAGGAGGATGAGAAGGCAGCATTGGTCTGAGTCAAGTGACTTATGTAGATCGTCTGACATTGAGGATTGCGATTTCCGTGCTGCAGTACTTTCTGAATCCCGATTGATGGGGGTCTAGGAGCTGGATGTTATCCAGGTGTTGGGTTAGCTGTGGGAGTACACATCTTTCCAGGATTTTGGATAGCAGAGGTAGGTTCAATACGGGTCTAAAGTTGTTCATATCCTCGGTGTCTAGCCATGTTTTTTTTTTTTAGTAGTGGCGTGACTTGGCCTA
Source organism: Lissotriton helveticus (assembly GCF_964261635.1). Classification (NCBI taxonomy): domain Eukaryota; kingdom Metazoa; phylum Chordata; class Amphibia; order Caudata; family Salamandridae; genus Lissotriton; species Lissotriton helveticus. The sequence continues at coordinate 454,435,863 of NC_136057.1, forward strand.
CTTTGAGGCAGTCTGGTACGATTCCAGAGCTCAGTGAGCTATTAATGATCTTGCACCATAGTGGGGCTAAGATGAGTTTCAGGTCTTTAGCCAGGCTCAGGGGAGGCTGATCTAGGGTGTGGGATGAGGGTTTAGCGTTGGAGATTAGATTGACTATCTCGGTTTCCTGCATGGGGATGAAGGATCGTGTAGGCGCTATCCTTAGTAGCCGGTGTCTTGATATCGGGGGGGGGGGGAGAGATTTGTGCTAAGAGAGAGATCGATCTTGGCGTTTTTTTCATTGAAAAAGATGGCGAAGTTGTCACATTGTTCTTTGGATGCCAATATTGAGGATGTCGTCAGTTTGGCTCCTAATGATATTAAAGAGTTCTTTGGGGCGGTTTTTGCGGTGTCTAAAGCGGAGCTTTTTGTAATTAATGTGCTTTTTGTAATTCCTGCGGGCTGCCTTGAATTGATCACGATGGAGGGTGGGAGGATTGTTCCTCCAGATTCTTCCTGAGGCTCTAAGATGTCTTCTTTCTTCATTGATGTCGGTGGTGAACAATGACCTGCAGGGGATGATCCTGGATTTTTTTAGTTTCAAGAGAGCAAGGTGGTCCAGGGTGAGCGTCATGTTGGAGTGGTAGAGAGAGGTGAGTTTGGTGGTTTAGAGGTGATCAGTTATGCTAGGGAGGAGCGAGTTTAATACTTCTAGGCGGCCCGAAGGACTTGAGCTGTGTGCCTGACCCATTTGGGGGGGGGGGGTCTGTTTGGGGGTTGAGTTAGGAACGATTGGTTGATATGGAAAAGAATGATGTGGTGGTCTAACCAGTCCACAGGAATGATATGGTCAATAGTGATTGTGTTGCTTTCAGAAATGATTGCGTCAAGGATTGCTCCTCTGTGGTGTGTTTCTTCTGAACAATGTTGGGTCAGATTATTTTCTAGAAGGAGGCTGTTAAGAGTTTTGAATGAGCGTTTTTTTTTTCATTCCATCTTATGTTGAGGTAACCGAGAATTATGTTGTTGGAGCTGCTGAGTGCGCAGTGGGCAATCAGGCCAGAGAGGTGTTCCCCAAATTCGTTGGAGTTAACTGGTGGGTGGTACAGGAGATGGCAAAGTAGTGGTCTGTTAGTGCATGACTTGATGTTGCCTGAGAGGCACTCAAAGGAGTTATACAGGCAGGATGTAATTTTCGTGATGGAGAAGTTACTTTTGTGAATAATTGCTATGCCTCCACCTCTCTGCTCTAGTTTATCTTTGTTAATCATTGTAAATCCGGGAGGAACCAGCATGTCCATGCTGAGTTAAGACAGGTTGTTTAGCCAGGTCTCCGTGATGAAAGCTATATCTAAGTCATGGGAGAGGATAGCTTCTGCTAGTTCTGTTGCATGTTTCAAGGCAGATCTGCAGTTGATGACCATGTATTTAATGGGGGGTCTTCTTCTTTCCTCAACTTGCTGGGTTGGGCTCTAGGTAGGGGAGTTAGGTGAGCTGGGGGTCTAGGGACTCTTGGGTGGGGGGTTGTTCCCTTCCAACTCCTGTAATTACCTGGATTTGTGGGAGGAGTTTAAAGGGGGGGCATATGTTAAGGCAAGTGGTATTGCTTCCTGGGAGAGAAGTTTGGATTTGGGTAGGGGTTCGATGAGGGGTGGTCATATGATGAGGCAAGTAGTATCGCTTCCTGAGGGGAAAGTGTGGATTTTGTTCTTCTCGGTCTGTCTGATCGGATCTCGTTCCCTGGTTTAATGATCGAAGGTCGGGTTCTTGGGGGGGGGACAGGGGGCCCACTGGGGGGCGGAATTTTACTCCTTCTGGGTTGCGAGGGGATTGGAGGGGCGGCGGAGTGTTGAGTGGGCATTCGGATTTTATCCAGGGAGGATAGGGTTTCGTTCAGGCCTCGTATCAAGATTTCAAGCTGAGATTCTAGAAGGTTGAGGTGTTGCGTCATGTTATCTGTGGTGGGGGAAGGGTATCACGGGTGGTGCTGCATGCAGGGGAGGGGGGTGCGGTCCAGTCCTGTTGGATGATATTGGAGGAGCTGCCCGGATTGTTGTTTCTGAGAGGGCTCCTGGGTAGGAGGGGAGCTGCCTCTGGTCGAGGGTCAAGCTCCATTAGGGCTGGGGGCGGGGAGGGGCTGTGGTGAGGCTGGGCTTGGGGGTAAAGCTCCTCTCTGGGTGGATGGTTGGGATTGGCTTCTGGTGCAATATTTGGTAGAAAAGTTCCCGCCCCAGTTCAACAAAAGTAGCGTCTGGGGTCGCAAATGGCCCTTTATATAGTTTCTGTGGGCATGGGGTAGGTCGGGATCTTCCTAAAGCCTTATTGCAGGACCCTTTCTGTCTCTTGTCTGAAAAGTGGTGGCCATTTGTAGGTCAGGCGACTGGGACTGCTGGTTTGAGGGGTCAAGGGGTCCGCTCCCTCCACAGGTCATCCATGTTAGCGCCTTGGGTAGCAACTGACCTGTTCTATAGTTATAGAGGGCTCTTGGTAAGTCGGGATCCTCCTGTGGCCATGTCGGAGATCTACTTCAGACTCGGGTCAGAAAAGTGTCAGCCATTTTAAGGTCAGGCGGCTGGGACTGGTGCTTTGTTGGGTCCCGGAGCGCTATTCCGGACTCAGACCGTCCTCGTCAATTTAGTTGAGGGTCCCCACTAACCTGGTGTTGTTAGGTCGTGAGGATCCGGCTATCCGGGGTCATTCCCGGTCTTGAGGCAAGTTAGATACAATAATCAACAGAACTCGTTCGACGGGTAACACTTCGTCTGCCACCAACGACATCGTATGTTTTGCGTGAAATCTGATGCCATTTGTTTTCTGGAGGTGCATGTTGCAGCATCTCTATGTGATTGTCACCATATTTGTGCCACCAACGACATCGTTGGTGGCAGACGAAGTGTTACCCGTCGAACACGGAGTGGAAAACCGTACGAGGACAACCTTAAAGCATCAGAGCACCCACGAAGCAAGGAGTAGAATTATTTATCGGGTGGCCCTGGAAATTTGAATCTGTGAAGTAAATCGCAGGCACATTCAGGTCCAGGTGAACGGACTATAGAAACACGCCAGCCTACTATTGGTTAGATGTGAAAATAACAGAGCACAACCTTTGAAGTTTTTAAAATGCAATGAGAAACAAGTTTGTGAAATACTCCCACTCCAGCCTTAAAGGGAAACTGTTTAAAACAGAAGGTTCATAAAGAATTTAGAGTTATTAATACTCCAGGTTGTAGAGAACAGTTGATTTATCTGGAGGGTCCTGATGAAGGTGGTCTACATTGCTGTTTCTTTCCACCGAAACGCGTTGGCCAAATCCTTGTAAAAACTTTACCCATTTGGGTATATGCTGGACAACAGATAAATAAAGAAACAAGGTTGTTTTGTGATTTTGAGTAATTTAAGTGGTGCATGGAGATGAGTGTGTACTGGTTGTGAATAGGGTGTTCTCTACCTGGAATATAATTTATTAACATGTTGTTTTTTGTAGAATTGTGTTTAATAACGTAGACTGAGATGAAAACAAATGATTCTTCAAATGAGAAAATAATATGTTTGTATATGTTGTAATAAGAATACAGAAATCAAATGAAAGAAAAATAATTTAAATAAAAAACAAATGCAAAAAAAGTAAAAATATTGTGACGTGTTGTTGCCCTGCAAATCAGAGGTTATACCCTGAAATAACATTTTAAAGGTCACGAGGGAGTTCTGTTGTTTATTGTATTTATTGTTTCCCCCCTCTTTCTCCCTGACCTCAAAGCAAACTTCAGAGGGGGTCCCTCAAAATAGCTACTTGAGGCAAATTAGACCCAGTGCCTGCACCGTTACGGGCTTCCATTTTCAGGTCAGGCGGCACTAGTGCAGTGGTGCGAGACGGGGCTCCGAATCTGCAGTCTCTCTTTCCTGATGTTTCCTAATCTCCTCGCCACTCCAGACCAAAGCGGGGGTCATCCCGCCACCGGCAAGGTTCCGGTGAGCTCAAGTCGGACTCTGTAGGGGGATAAGCTCTCAAAGCAGCCCGAGTCCCTCCCGTTGCTCGGCTCGCTCCCAAGCTCACTCCTCCTCAACCCGGGACCAAGGTGAGTGTTTGCCTCAGATTTACCTGGGGGGGGCTGGGGGAGGGGGTCACTCCAGTCACCCCACCGTTGGTAGGGCCCCGGTGAGCCCAAGTCAGATTCTCTGGGGTGATCCGACCCCAGTGTAGACCGCGTCTTCCTTGATGTCCCGACGGTTCCTGGGTCTGCTGATCTTCACCCACTGGACCGTCCGATCTCTTTGCCGGTCTTTAGGGAGGCCTGGGGGGGTTGCTCCGGTCGGGATTTGCACTGTCGTGATCCCGGACCAGGAGCTCAGCCCAGCAGCTCCTTCCTAATTATGCCACATTTCTTTGTGAGACGTTAGTTAAAAAATTAATGCAGTTCTGGTGTTTTTACTCATCATGCCCCTGTTCATCCCCCTCCCAATCAGTGTCCCGCTGCAGGTCATCTCCCATTTGTTTCCGCAAAACACCAAGCGAATAACGTTAAAGATATGAAGGTGGACAATTGTGTTAGAAAGTTCGTATTGTAAATGAAGCTTCCATTGTGTACCCTAAGTATAGTTTTCAGAGACTTCTGTTCAACACTCCATTGTAGGCATGCTAATTCTATGAGCTGTTGCTGGAGAAACGTTTCATTTTGTATTGCACAACTCCGGAGTGCAGTTGCTAAGGTATAAGGTGGATGATTTATTTTCTCATAAGAAATGGGTTAGTGATAAAGAGTTTAAGTATTATTTTGCGGTTTCTGATTTGCCAATGTGACCCTTTATCAATCAATCAATGATTAGATTTGTAGTGCGCTACTTTTCACCCGTGAGGGTATCCAGGAGCAAAAACGGCCCAGCTGCTTAGCCAAATATCCAGGTCTTCAGGGTACTTTGAAACACTGGAAGAGATGGGGAGGTCCATAGATGAAACTGTTGCTTGTTCCATGTCTTCACTGCTAGGTAGCAGGAGGAACAACCTCTGCATCTACTATGTTGGATGCCGCGGTGAGGGTTAGAGAAAGGGACATGGAGCTGAGGTGTCTGGTGGGCTAATGAAAGTTCAAGTAGGCAAGTCCATAGTTGTGTAGGGCCTTGTATGCATGGTTCAGGAGCTTGAACTGGCATCTTTTCTGTACACGGAGCTGGTTAAATTCCTTGAGGTAGCGGATGATGTGGGTTCGTCTAGGAAGAAGCAGGATGAGTCTGGCTGCGGTGTTCTGTATGGTCTGTAGTTATCGGAAGAGGTGAGCTGTACTCCCTGCACAGAGTGTTGCCGTAGTCCAGTCAGCTGGAGATGAGATTCTGGGTGATTGTGCATCTTGAGCTTTGGGGTAGCCATTTGAATATCTCATGAAGCATACGGAGGATGAAGAATCGGGAGGAGGAGATGGAGTTGATCTGAGTCATTATGGTTAGCTTGTTTGGTCATAATGATGCCTAGGTTCCTAGCGTGGTAAGTGGAGGTAGGAGTAGGTCTGAGTTCTGAGAGCTACCAGAATGCATCCCATGTGGAGCTTTTGTGTCAGAAAATCAGTTCCTCGGTTTTGTTCATGTTGAGCTTCAGGCAATTGCCCTTCATCTAGTTGGCAATGTCTGTCATGTAGTTGTTGAAGTTGGTCTTGGTGTTGTCTTGAGAGAGGATGAGCTGGGTGTCATCAACTTAGGATATGATGATAAGTCTATGGGGTTTGGCAATGCTGGCCAAAGGTGTCATAAAAGTGCTGAAGAGTTTGGGGCTGAGCGAGGATTCTTGGGGTACTCCACATATGATATCCTTGGTTTCAGAGGTGAAGGGGAGGGGGCGGGGGGGGGGGAGGCAGACATTTTGCATTCTTCCGATGGGGAGGGAGGTGATCTATCTGAAAGTGGCTCCTTGGATGCCTATGCTGTGCAGCCTTGTGAGGAGTGTGTGGAGGGGGGACTGTATCGAATGCTGCTGTGAGGTCTACGAGGATCAGAACTGCAGTCTCTACTTGGACAAGTAGGGCTCGGAAGTTGTCAGAGCCATCATGAAGGTGTTTTGGTGCTGTGGTTGCTGCAGAACCCCAACTGGGAGGAGTCGAGTGGAAGATTCCGTTCCAGATATGAGGAGAACTGTTGATTGATGACTTTTTCTACCACTGAGTGGAAACAAGAGCAGGGAGATAGCTCTGTAGTTGTTGAGTTCGATGGGGTCTGCTGATGGTTTCTTAAGTACGGTGTTGACTTCTGCATTTTTCCAGTCCTCGGGTAAGGTGACCATGACAATTGAGGTGTTGAACAAGGTTGTGAGTATGTGGCTGATTCTAGCTTTGCCTAGGTTGAAGATGTGGTGAGGGGCCTGAGTGGACAGAGTTCATGATGGAGGGGGTGTCCTCTGGAGCGAGCAAGGTCCATTCGGTTAGTCAGGCATCTGTGGTGGTAGCGGGGTTATTGTGTTGCTTAAGCAAGACGGTTGTCTTGAGCTGGGGTTTGAAGTTTCTGTAGAAGTTGGCGATTTTGTTGTGGAAGAAACTTACAAGGTTGTCACAGAGTTCCTGTGAGAGGGTTATGTGGTTTGTTGCAGCTGAGGGGTTGGAGAATTCTTTGACAATTTTGAAGAGCTCTTTGCTGTCATTTCAGCTTGATTCAATGTGTGAGGCTAAGGCCTTTGTCTTTGATTCTCTCAACTGTCTGTGGTAGAGGTTGAGGGCTGCCTTGAAGGTAGTCTTGTCTGTCGTGCCTTGCTGGTGCACCAGCTCCTTTCCAGTTGTTTACAGTGTCATTTAGCAGTTCTGAGGTCTTCAGTATACCACATAACCTACTTGGTGGACCTTCTATGGGTGTTGCTGCTGATGGGAACAACACGGCTGGCGCAGCTGTTGATCCAATTGTTGAAGTTTCTGACGTTTTGGGCTAGGTTTTTGGAGGAGATGGGGTGGGTGGTGTTGAGGGTGTTGATACAGGTCTCTTTTGAGAGTTTGCTTCAGCTGCTGTGGGGGGGAATTGGGCAGACTGGGGGCAGAGGTGCAGGAGCTGGTGATGTTGAAGTGGACGATGAAGTGGTCGATCCAGGAGAGTTCTGTGGTGTAGCTGTACCAGATGCGGTTGATAGAGATGAAGATGGGGTCTAGCGTGTGACCTGCGACCTGCGTGGAGTCATGAACGAGTTAGAAGAGTCTGATGTTGTTCACACTGTGGAGGAGGTTGGTAGTGTTGATGTCATTTTGGACAACAAGAGGGAAGTTGAGGGGGCAGAGGAAAATAAGATGTTGGAGTCTATGGCGAGGGTGGTGATAAAGTTGCAATGAAGTTGCAGAAGGCTCAAAGTGGTACTGGAGGAGGAAAGGCAAGGGTGCTCCTAATGGTGGTTTTGCTGTTTGTTTGGAGTCCGAAGTCAAGGTGTTCCATGGCTGAGGTGATGTCGTCATCTGTGGTGCTGCATTGGATGTATTCCTTGTGTATGATGGCAATCCCTCCACTAGGCTTGTTGATGCAGTCGTGGTGGGTGGTCTTGCAATTTTTGAGTATTGTGGTGGTGATGTGAGGCACTGAAGTGGGGTTGAGCCAGATCTCAGTGAGGAAGAGGACATCAGGTGTGAGGATGGAGATGAGGTACCAAATCTCAGTGGTGTGTTTGCATGGTGAGCAAGTGCTCAGAAGGGTGCATGCGAGTTGGTGTTTTTGTTCAGGTGGTGTCTGTGGTGAGTTCGGGGTGGGACTGCTCGGGACTGGTGTGTGTGCTGTGGCAGGTGAAGTGGCAGTGGGTGCAGGTGAAAGGTCCTACCGTGGTGTTTCGGTCTGTGCGGTGGCAGCGTTTGTCAAGGGTGATGGTGTATCTACAAGAGATGACAGAGACAGAGGTTGTGGCGTTGGGTGTGGTCCAGGCATGGACGGGTGCAGACAGGCTGCCAGTGGCACAGATGCGCTGCAGCCTGCATTAAGTAGGTCCTGGGCTAGGCATTGCTTCTGTTGGCGGAAACAATGGTGACAGGGAAATCCCAGGGGGAATAACCTGAGCAGCTGCAGTGCCACTGGATCAGGTTTGAACAAGCAGGAACTGGAGAACACAGGCAAGTGGCAGGCTAGGTGTCCAGGGGCCTACCCTAACCATGATCATAACATGCTGAATTTGCAGAAGCTATTAATAGCTTATGTGAATTGTGTATAAAGGCTCTTGGGACTAGAGAATCTGTTGGCTTTTTTGGGCTGATATTTTCTGGGTTAGGGACTTTTCATTATTCCTGAGACTTTGTCCTTTTATAATTCGATTTCTACTGGGATGCTGTCAGTACTCTTTAAGAGTTTGACTCTTGGAGGTTTTGCAATGATTTATTTAACTAGGAATTTTGACTACATTTTATGGCTTTAATTTTCTGTATTTGAACTTTCCTGGGGATTCAGGCATTTTTCTCTGTAGTAGATGTATTAATATTCCTGTAAAAAAAATGTTTTGCCTTATTTCTGATCTATCTAGAACTGAGCTATTAATGTCTTCATATTTACTCTGATTTAGCTCTGCTAAAATGTGAGTTTTTCTGATATAGTTTCTTACCGCAAGATCAACTGAATATTCGGAGCCTTAAGAGGTAAAATTCATGGTGTTTGCAGTTCAGGTGATTATAGGGGTTCACTCCCACAAAGGCATTCCTTCTAAATACCAAATCAGTATGGGACGTATTACTGTTTTGCGGCCGAATTCTGGTTGCAAAACAGTAATACTTTACCACCAGTTTAAATGTGGAGGTAACCAATTTGCAAATAGGAAGGGGACCCCCACGAAACTCCTTTCCCTTTGAGAATGTAAAAAGAAATTTAAAAAAGTAAGAACACCCTGCTTTAAAAAAATTAAACTTAAACCTTTCATTTTTTAAACCCATCTCGTTATCTTTTATAGAAAATAGGGTGCCTTTAAAAAAAAAAAAAAAAGACTGCTTTATTAAAAAGCAATAACAGACATGTTGGTCAGCTGACCCCAGCAGGCTCCCATCCCTGTGATGGTGGCGATTCTTAATGGGTCGCGAATTATGATCTACCTCATTAATATTCATTAGGTAGTTCGATACTAGAAATCGCTATTTGGGAACACAAAAATTCATACATTAGGAATATCGATTTCCTAATTGCAATTCGGAGATAATCGCAATTAGGAAATCAACATTCCTAATGTTTGTACATCTAGCCTAAATTACTGGAAGAAATCTACGTGGCTCAAGATACCTGTAATAACTCAATGAATAAATAATCTTCTATCATTCGAGGCAGACAGTAGACCACTGGTATTCATAGTATGGCCCACGGGCTGTCAGTGGCCCGACATGCCTTCACTGGCGGCCCGCAGACCTTCCCTTGCAGTTTCCATAGCCGGCAGTAAACACAGAAGATGACTGGAGGAGCATACGTAGTGAATACGTGTTAAATAGGTATTCACTACTTATGCTCCTGTGGCCATATTCTGTGTTTACTGCCCGCCTCAGTGACGTAAGGGCACCTTCAGAAAGCTTCCCAAAAGGCCCTTTAAAAGTCAGGTGTAAGCGCTTTCCCAGCTGACTTTTAAAAGGGCGTTTTTGGAAGCTTCCTATTTGGACAGAGACAGATAGACACACAGAGAGAGATAGAGGTGACAGATAGAGGCAGAGACACAGACGGACAGAGACAGATAGAGACAGAGCGACAGATAGAGACACAGAGACAGATAGAGACACAAATACAGAGACAGATAGAAGCAGAAACAGAGAGACAGATAGAGACAGGGACAGACATAGATAGGGACAGACAGAGACAGAGACAGGGACAGAGAGATAGAGACAGTGACAGACCGAGATAGACGGGGACAGACAGAGATGGAGACAGAGAGAGACAGGGACAGATAGAGACAGAGCCAGACAGGGACAGATAGTGACAGAGCCAGATAGAGACAGGGACAGACAGAGACAGATAGACAGGGACAGACAGAGGCAGAGACAGTGACAGACAGAGATAGACAGGGACAGACAGAGATGGAGACAGAGAGAGACAGGTAGAGACAGAGACAGGGACAGAGAGACAGATAGAGACAGACAGAGGTGAAGAGAGAGATAGGGGTAGGGACAGATAGAGGAAGAGACAGGGACAGGTACAGACAGATAGAGACAGACAGATAGAGACAGGGAGATAGAGAGGGAGGGGGACAGAGGGAGGGGGACAGAGGGATGGAGACAGAGGGATGGCGACAGCGGAAGGGAGACAGCGGGAGGGAGACAGACAGAGGGAGGGAGACAGACCGAGGGAGGGAGACAGACCGAGGGAGGGAGACAGACCGAGGGAGGGAGACAGACCGAGGGAGGGAGACAGACCGAGGGAGGGAGGGAGACAGACCGAGGGAGGGAGGGAGACAGACCGAGGGAGGGAGGGAGACAGACCGAGGGAGGGAGGGAGACAGACAGAGGGAGGGAGGGAGACAGACAGAGGGAGGGAGGGAGACAGACAGAGGGAGGGAGGGAGACAGACAGAGGGAGGGAGGGAGACAGACAGAGGGAGGGAGGGAGACAGACAGAGGGAGGGAGGGAGACAGACCGAGGGAGGGAGGGAGACAGACCGAGGGAGGGAGGGAGACAGACCGAGGGAGGGAGGGAGACAGACAGAGGGAGGGAGGGAGACAGACAGAGGGAGGGAGGGAGACAGACAGAGGGAGGGAGGGAGACAGAGGGAGGGAGGGAGGGAGACCGACAGAGGGAGGAGGGTGAGGGAGGAGGGGGAGAGACAAAGGGAGACAGCGGGAGACGGACACAGGGAGACAGGGGGAGGGAGACAGAGTGAGACAGACAGAGGGAGGAGGGAGAGAGAGGGAGAGGGAGAGGGACAGAGACAGCGAGAGGGAGGGAGACAGAGAAAGGGAGGGAGACAGAGAGAGGGAGGGAGACAGAGGGAGGGCGACAGAGAGAGAGGGAGGGAGACAGAGAGAGGGAGGGAGACAGAGAGAGGGAGGGAGACAGAGAGAGAGGGAGGGAGGGAGATAGACAGAGAGAGAGGGAGGGAGGGAGGGAGGGAGGGAGGGAGAGAGAGGGAGGGAGGGAGAAAGAGAGAGAGGGAGGGAGACAGGGAGGGAGGGAGACAGAGGGGAGGGAGAGAGAGAGATGTGTGTATGCCGGCTCTAGTGGCTCAGTGGATGAATGCGTCCGCTGCAGGGGGCTGTGTTCAACCTCATGGTCCCAGGTTTTTCTTTTTGCTCTAGCCCCGCCCCTCTCCCCCACTGACGCCACCCCCACCGGTGCGGCCCTCGGCCACAAACCACTCTGCAAATTTGGCCCCGAGAGAAAGTTTGTGAGCACCTATGCAGTAGACTAATACTACATCCGTGAAGCACATGTTCTGGAGTCATTTTAGCAGCACGCACTGGATCCGTCCATGAGCACAATAAATACAATTCAAATTCAAGAGACAGAGATAATTAAAATATCACACTTACCTGCAGGTATTCGGTAAAAAACGAGCCCAGTTCCGTTTTTAATAATTGCCTGTGAGTAAAAAAGAGCGCATATTAAGTAATTATGACAAAGGAATAATAAAAACCTGCTTTATGTTTAAAAGCATCAATTTTAACATGCTGAAAGTTAGGATATTTTTATACATAGACGGAATCATAAGCAGGGGAGTGTTTGGGGTGTTACTCCCCTCTAATAAATGCATTCTCTACAAAATAGTTGGGTACAGTTGCAGTTGATTTCACAAGGAATTTTTATATAAATCGCCAAAAGCGAGCACACACAGTCTCCCTCTCGGTCTTGAAATTTTTAAAAAATGTTGGCTATTTAAAAAAATATTGTGTTTTATCTTACTAAATACCCCTACCAATCCACATTTGTCTCTTTTCACAGCCCCCTTACCCGCTCTCATGTGCCCTGCTTGACGTATGGTGTATTTTAACATTATAGGTCAGCAGGATTGTTGGAAAATCTGAGGCTCACACCCATCAATCTTCCAGACCAAGCAACGCCCCGGGTCATAAGGTCACTCTGAGGCCCCTACAGTTTGCATAGCAGGGGTAAGCACGGCCACACAACTGCGGGTTATTTCTTTGGAATACACTGCAATTCGATGCATTAACTAGATCTCTAGAAATCTTAAAAACAAACACTCTGGCATCCTGCACTCCCTAGAATCCGAAGGTAGGTTTGGAAAGAACACCATGCCAGCGGCTCACAATAAAGTGCACTGAGAGGACTCAAACACTCTAGAGCTCCTTGTGCTCTTTCAAAACAGGTCGTCCTCAGCTGAGCTACATTTCCATTGGCTCCCACCACCAAGAGTGCCCTTTAGGGTCCAGGATTCCAAATACTGGGGTGCCTGTACGTGAAGTTCCTCTACACTAAGTTTTTCAAGATATACCTTTAGAAAAATATTGACTTTCTGAAAATGTGACTGCTGACTTAAACTCCGTGTTCTTTTGAATCTCCTTATCTTCCACTTTCACTTGAAAAACAATAGCATTTGAAAATCCTACAATATTGGTCTTGGCATGTCTGCTCCGCATGGCCTGCAGTGCAGAATGGATCACTGCTATGTATTCAATGAAATGGAATGGGAGGGGAGGTTTACAATAGTGATTAGTGTTAGGGAAAATATATATAAAATAATAATCTGTCTTGATAAGACCTTGTCCACCACTATAGCGGCTCATTAGTCCTAATGACAAATGTTTATTGTTACCCAAGTCATCGGGCTCTTTCATCTACCTCTTAACGATGAAAGGCTGAGTGGTCCAACCTGGACTCAAACGTCTGACTTAATGGTTAACCACAAGAGACATAGATGGTTTATGTCAATTATGTTTGCAGAAAACCTATGAAAAATGGCAAGATTATTTACTGAATACCGTGAATCCCGCTTAAAGTTCAAAACGTTGTCTTCCTAAATAAATTTGTAAGAATTATGTGTGTGTGAAGAACAAACCATAGATTAAAAATAAAAACAGCACATTCTGCTAGTCCGCTGTCAAAGCCGTGAAAGAGGCCTGCCAAGGACAGCTGCCCTTCACCTCTAAAGAAACAACTATACATCAAACAAATACACAAGTTATGCAAGATTTCCTTTAAATCACAAACAAAAAAAATACAAAAATATACATTTTAAGGAAAGGTTGCATCGTTTCAAAATTTGCTCTTATTCCTGAAAGACAAAGTGATGGTCTAGACTCCAGCATATTACTTAGTCTTTTTAGGTCGAACCGCTAGTGGCACCGCGCATGCGCTGCCCGCCTTGCGTAGCATGCAGTAATAGAGTATGTAGTGGAAGCTCCGTCCACTCTCTGCCCATGTTTTTAATTGGCTCGCGTCATTGTCTTTCGTAAATGCTGCAGTCTGAATGATTAGGTGGCTTGTTAGCTTGTTAGTCCCTCCTTATTATGGCCATGTTGTCATTTGTACCCTCCAACGACTAGTTCCCCTTTACTTTGTGTGTTACACAGTATGGTACCTGTTATTTGGACATGTGAGCACTACTTTGTTCCTGCCTTCTCGTCCCCCTCCCGCACACTTGTTGTCCGTGCTCCCCCCGTTGTCTGTAATGCAATGCAATAGGTCTTGTGTAAATGCGAGTCCTATTGCATTGCAAATGCTTGTTTGCTTTTAGTGTGTGCTCTGTTTTTGTCGGTGCAAATTAGTGCTTCAAATGAGGCACAACTCGTCAATTCTACTGTTTGCTGTACTTGGACTGCCCCCACAAATCAAAGCAAAAGATACCAACGTGATTTTTAGCCTTCAATTTCCTTCAAATTACCAAAGCATTAAAACTTTAACATTTTACCTTTCATGCACATATAATTAATATTCTGATATTAATATTTAACTTTCTAAACAGTCGCAGACACCCCTAAGAAGGCATTACGGGCCCTTAGGTGTCCACAGACCTAAGGTTAAGAACGGCTGGCCTGAAGCATCAATACATGCCATGCAAGTCTCTTTCTTTTGCAACGTTTACAGGCTCATAATGCAGCCACCATTGCATACTGTAAAATGTCAAGAGCTTCTGTAACTGCACTATTCATTGTTTGAATGGGAGCCATATTACAATCTGCCGAACTTTTAATTGCAGCCATTTCATACACTTGGGCCCCGGCCTACTACAGTTACTTAACGAGAAACCCAAATCAATCGGTCTAGATAAAGAGGTCAATAAAAAGGAATATTTTATTAGAGAAATGAATCTAAAAGAATGTTGGCACATGTTCAAGAGCAGGAGTAATTAACACACGAGTTTTCATTGACCAATGAGTTCATTTATTAGTAAAAGACTTCCATAAGCTCTATTAAAACTTTCTCTTTAAATATACGCTTACCTAAGCAGTAATCTTCTTGAAAAGTAAGACTATCTAAGACTTAATTGATTTTTAGATACCCTTAATTTTTATGTCTGTCTACAGACATCTCTAACGATCTGGTAACACATAACACAAGGCATATTACATAAACCAAGGGGCTTTAGGTCGGCCCTCTGCCATACATGCCAAAACGTCCAATTAACGAGGGAAACTAGGTTTGTGAAGCAAAAACTGATGCTTAGTCTTGCCTAAAACGTTTTACGCACTAATAAAAGTTTATAAGGAAATTGTACAACCCGATTTCTCCCCTTTGCATCTCTTTAGTGTTTCCTAGAGGTATGCTCTTGAAATATTGAATTACTTTGGTGAGCACCGTTAAGTCATGCTTTCAAACTAATCCATGGTATTTCCAGTGGCAGTTCCTTCGGTAAGGCAGAGAGAAGACTCACCCCACTACTCTCAGAGCAGTGCAGCAAGGAAAAACAAAATGATAATAACACATTGTTATCATGACATTTTTCTGCACGAAGCCAGGTATGGGCAGGGTGGGGCTGGACTTGGTCACAGGCGGAGGCGTGGTAGGTGCACTACTAAGTGCGCTTGACCATTTGGCCATCCATACTGGGCCTGCCAAACCGTAATGCGCACTTATCATTTCTCCACCAGGCTGTGTTGCACAGCTAGGTGGAGAACTGCCCCAAGGCTCCCAAACAGGCTGCTCTTGTTATGCGTGACAGCAGCGCCATGATTGGCTTTGGGTAACCTGGGAGCTTCCTGCTACCACGAGTCGGGAGAAGGAGAAGAGGACAGAGGAGAGGTGGCGGGCATAACCAGGTGATTTTATTTTTGTCAACCCTCCCACCCCCTGCCCGCCACCCCTGTTCCTTAGCAGCCACCACTGCGTATTTCGCAGATGGTTACGTTTTCTGCTGATGTAGAAGATGGAACTTGTAATGGGAATAAATAATACTTGTAGTGGTGGTGATGTAGTGTAGTTCCTATATTCCCAATAGGCTCTGCGCATTGGAATAATATATCCTGCAGCTTAGGCGTAGGACTTAAGTCGACTAGGTCTCTGCCGAATATATTAGACTTAATTGTGAGTGCCAGCTAGCTCAGAGGTCATTAGAAACTTTCTCGAAAGTACAAGAAGGGATTAGTCTCTGACAACCATATAACATGACAACTTTGTTTCCCTAGAATGAAACAGATCTCTAGAGTCGCGAAAACAATAGACGGCTATTTCACTCAGTCAGAGGTGCATGCTTCGTTTCACCAGAGTTGCTCAGAAATAGAGAGACGGCCGTTTTCAATAAAAGTATTTATTGAACAGTCTTAAGCATAAGAAATGCACTGCTACAATTGAAATGCTAGTTAAGAAGTAGAATGCATATAATACGAATAGTATTATAAAATAGTACTGTAAAAGCATGATATGTTTCTAAGCCATAAACATAGAATACATAAAATGCATAAAATACATACAGTGATCAAATAGTGGCTAAAAGTACTCAACTGGTGCTTCTAAAAGACACCTACCCCGGTGTACCTAACCTAAGTCTAGTACGAGGGAGGAGTAAGTGTGGTATAGTTTAAGTCTAGTAATTTTCTGCCAAGAATCTGTTCCAAGAATTCTCTAAGGGTCTAATCAGCTCCGTACCTTGGTTTTAGAAGGATAGAGGTCTTGTATCTCTCTCTTAGGACTCGATCTCCCAGCAACCCGTAAGGGCAGCCTGGAAACACCGGAGCTGGATTTCTCGGCAAGAGAAAAGACAGCGTCTTCTCAGTGCGTCAGCTGGAGGGTCGGCTTCCTTTGGCCCTTGCAGCAGCAGGGCGTCGGGCAAGTAATTAGTCGATCTGCTCCTAAACCACCGTGTGTTTGACTGGGCAAATGTAGGCATATTTATACTTTGAAGGTGCAGAGTTTGACATAAGATTGGATATAATATCGTCACTAGTGCCTCAGTTCCTTGAAAACTCCAGGAGTTCTTGGATAAATTAATATTCAAGCAGGGGGAAGTCCCTGACTGCTGAAGGCGGGTTTTTCTAAGAAATCGTTGTGGATTTTCGGAGTTTAGTGGAACTAGCCATGCCGTATTTGGGCTGCATAGGCTAAGACTAAATAAGGTAATGATTCCTATGCCTATATAAGGATTGGGTGAATTATACCTATATATGGGCATGAATTGGGAAAATTACACTAGGGTCCTAGATTCCTACATAACAGTGAGTTGGGGCTTGAGACAGCAGCACGTTCCGTATACATGGGAAGGTGAAAGCAACTAAGTGTACACAACCACTGGCAGCCGAAGAGGAGCTTACCTTTCTTGCTGTACACGGACGGATGCTTTTTCACTCTGTGCTGTAACCGCACTTGGGCTGCATGTGCGAGAGCCACCATAGATTTTACTCTTGTCAGCCACATAGGAAGCAGCGCAGGTTGTGATGGCTTTGTTTATGGTGCAACTAGATTTGAAGATGGTGTGGGTTGGCAAGGGGAGCCAGTCGAGTTCCATCAGGATGGGATTGATGTGATTCAATTTCTTCAGACCATGAAACATGCTGCGGTGTGTAGGATGCCTTTAAGAGGGCCAGTGTAGAGTCTGGGAGGTCACTGAGCAGGGTGCTTCCATAATACAGATGCAAATATACAAGGGCTGAAACAACAGTTATGAAGTCGCCTTCTGGAAGGAACAGTTTCACTATCTTCAGCAATGACATCAGGGTAGCAGGACATCTTTGTTTTCTTGAGAATATGTTCCTTGATGTAAAAGCAGTAGTGCTATTTTCCAAATATGATAGATAGGCAGACAAAGTCGATTTTCACCTCTCTGACCTCTCACTCATTCTCCAAAATGTATTGATTAACCTGCTACTTGTCCACTGAAAGTGCTTCTGCAGCTTGCCAGGGCTCGGAAGTGCTGTACACGATGCTACAAATCCTTCAGGAGGGCGGTCACTCAAGAGAAACAGGTCCAGGAAACCAAATACTGGGTGAAACTGGTGTGGGAAAGCAAGCAAAAAAACTCAAGGAAATTCTGGTCTCTTGTTAACCTCACTAATCTGAACCTGATAAATTCCGGTTCAGCGAACATTCAGGAAGCGGAATGGGCATCATATTTAACGGATCACTTTCAGGCACAAGATCACCATGATCATACTAGATCAGCCAGGGTATATGGCACTGGCTCCGGCGCATGACCGAGTACTCCTTCCGACACAACACAGGGGTTCGCCTCGGTATATGTATTAACCGAAGAACAAGTTGTCAAAACAGTGACAAAAGGGAGACAAGACGGAGCACCAGGCCCGAATGGCCTGCCACAGAGGTTATTTAAATCGGACATTCCTTTCTGGTCTATGGTGTTATTAACCCTCTTCAACTATACTTTGAGGACACTGACAATCCCGGACTCATGGCGGGGTGCAATTATTCACCCCATTCATAAAGCTGGATTACGAGCTGCCCCTAATAACTATAGATTAATTGCCCTTCTGGACATAGAGGCGAAACATTATGCAGGGCTCATCTTGGAGGACCTTAGGCAATGGGCAAAGGATCATAATCTGATTCCTCTGAATCAAACAGGGTTTGTTGCCAACTCAGGAACCATGACAAACCTACTAGCAGTTTCCACCATCATCGACAAAGCTCTCTCAAAATCTAGGATGGCATTTTGCTGCTTTGTCGATTTTAAAGCAGCATTTGATAGGGTGCCCAGGGCGGCACTCTGGAAAAAACTGAGCCAGTGGGGAATTCCAGATAAAATCCTGAACCCTATCATTCAACTGCATTCTAATACATGGGTTCGAGTGAAGTTAGGGTCCGGCACGCATCTCTCGCGAAAAATCATGACCTCACGTGGTGTCAAGCAGGGATGCGTGATGGCCCCCTTCTCTTCAACCTATTTATAGCTGATCTGTCAAGTACCCTAGATACCGGCCCAAACAGGAGGTATGGCATTATGTAATCTATTATATGCCGATGACCTGGCCCTGTTCAGCCTCACAAGGGTAGGGTTTCAAAGGCTCCTTGACTCATTAACGCAATACACGATCAGCAATCAATTAGAAATTAACATGAAAAAGACCTTGATAGTTCAATAGCTGGTCAATTAATAAAATAAGTCTTTCAACTGGCCTATCATATAAATATTTAGGTGTCTATCTGGATTCCAGGGGCTGCTTTACAAAGCAGAGTAATGTGATCGCTGCCAAAGCCACGGCTCTAGTGGGATCTTTGGCTAAGCTATCGAAGAAACTTTCAGGTCCAACTTTTTCTCCTCTACTGGAAGTTCTTAGAGCAAAGATCGGGCCAACACTTTCATATGGCATAGAGATCTTCAAAGGTAAAATGAACACTGTTTTAAATAAACATACAACTAAAATCTACAAAAAAGTACTTCATTTGCAGAGTACTGCATCCCCTGCACAGATTAGATTAGAGCTGGGGTTAACCAATTACGAAGCCTCTAATGTTGGTACATATCTCAAGCTTTGTCATAAATTAAGACAGGCTGAACCAGGTACTCTAGAATCTCTAGTCTGGAAAGAAATTAATGAGATCAATCCAGGAGGATCATTCGGCTGCCTTTTGAACGATTACATCCATCAAATGTCTGCTGCCGACCTCTGGGCCCTTAACCCCAGTCAGACTGCCTTTAAAAACACAATTAAAAAATGTGTAAGACTGACATCCCTTGCTACAGATAAAACTCTTCTCACGAAACGCAGTCATTCCTCGGCAGTAGTCAACTCCTACAAACGGCTATCCCCTGCCATGTACCTCTCTACGACATTTTCACTCTATTTAAAGCGTTGCTTTATTGCCCTAAGAATGGGAGATTGGCACTTTCTTCAAAATCTACCCACCTGGCGTCGTAAGAAGGAGGACACTACATGTAGAGGATGCGGGTTAGCAACATAAACAATTTTGCATGTGGTTTGTATCTGTCCCTCTTTCAATTCCCAACACAGGTGTTTGCTTAGGTCAGAATGGAACAGGTTGGGAGTTCGGACTTGTAGACATGCCATTATTGCTGCTTTGTCTTCGGATAATATTGTTTTAAATATAAAATTGGCCAAATTTATTCAGCAAGCGTATTGCAATTTAGATAAAAAGGAAACTGCTAAGGCCCCGTTGCTCACTGTTTAGATTGAATATGTACTTTAACAGATCTTGTAACGACTGGGAGGGTCACACCACAAATTGAAATATTTTGGCAAGTATGCTTATGGTCAAATTTTACTCTTTCTACTCTTTTAATTATTTTTATTCATAAAACTGTATATAATGGGATTTGGGAAAACTTTTAAAGATATTGTTTTTATATCTAAATAAAGAAATTATTACTTATTACCTGATGCTACAAATCAATGCGATGATTAATTTGACCGCATTTAGATGCTGTCATACTCTATTACCAAACCAAACTCAAACAGTGGGGAATCCTGTGGACTCTGGATGGGTTAAACTGGTTAAGGATGTCCACTAGCTCGATGTCATTTCTTGTGGGGAATGTCTTCTCCACAAGCCTATGTTGAATCTACAGGCCTGCCACCTTTGAAAAAATGTTTACCATGAGAAGGGGGGGGGGCACTGGAGGTTATGAGGTCTGGAGAGGTGGTAGAACTTTGAACATGTTATTATCTAACCAGACCTCTGTGGCACGGCGGTCAGAGACAGGGGCGTGGCTTTGTGCTGACCATGGCCTGGGAGAAATCTCTGGCACTCACCCAAGAAACAGAAATCACAGTTTGAGCCTGCAGCAGATGCCCAGAGAAGTTACGAAACCTATGAACGTCAGCCGAGCTGTGTCTCAGTACATGGATTTGAAAACCACACAGTGCAGGGGTTTCGAGATCACCGTGTCTTCTGCAGTGCAATATCGGTTATCACCGTAAAGCTGTGTGTGAAGACTGTGAATATCTTGTGACACATGGTGGCCTTGAATGAGTTAGCAGATCTGAATATAGCTTTAATATGCTAATGCATACAAACGTAAGCATGCACACATGCTATCTGCTGCATTATTGTGTTTTTATCCAGGAGCCTAAATCGATATTACTATTTTATGTCCTTGTTCGGTTATAATCAATAATATCCCTATAACGGCATAGTAATCATATCCATATTTAGTCGCAGCACATGCTGTCACATTAGGCAAGGCTACTTCCCCAGACTCCTAGAAAGCACAACGAGTTCTCTAAACAAACCAAACCTCCAGCAACCTGGGACATTCCCCTTGCTTTTGTTTTGATTTCGTCCTAGAACTCCTGTAAAGCACTGTAGTGAACGGCCAGTTCTTAGTGACATCTTTATTGACGTCTTATGTCCAACCTTACGTCAAACCCGGCACCTTTCAGGTATAAATATACCAACGTTGCCTTAAGCAAACACACGGTGGTGGTTTTGGAGCAGAGCAGCTATCTACTTGCCCGAGAGCCCAGCTGATGCGAGAGCCCACAGACGCTGCCCCTCCCTTTTGACGCACTGAGAGAGACGCTGTCTTTTCTCCTGCCGAGAAATCCAGCTCCGGTGTTTCCAGATACCTTCGCGGGTTACTGGGATATCGAGTCCTGAGAGAGAGATACAAGACCTCCTGCTTTCTATTAACCCAGGTACGGAGCTGACTAAAACCTTAGAGAGAATTCTCGAGTCAGATTCTTGGCAAAACCAACCTAACTTAAACTGCTACTTTCTTACTCCTTCCCACGTATTAGGCTTAGGTCAGGTACACCGGGGTAGGCGTATTTAGAAGCACCAGTTGAGTACGTTAGTCAATGTATATAAGTATGTATATATGTTATCTATTTTAAAAGTATCTTATGGCTAAGAAACCACATCAATGCTTTTACAGTATTATTTCTTAATCCTCCTTTTACTGTACGCACTTTACTATGAGTATTGCAATTGTGGCAATTCATTTCTCTTGTATGAGAAAGAAGACTGCTCAATAAATAACCTTTTATTGAAAACGCCCGTCTCTCTTTTCTCTGCACTCTGGTGAAACTAAGTATGCACACTTGACTGAGTGAAATAGCTGTCTATTGTTTTCACACGACTCTAGAGATACACTCTTATTCTGAGGGACAAAGTTGACATGTTATATGGTTGTCAGAAGCTAATCCCTTCTTGTCTATCCAGGGAGGTTAAACTCCTCCTCGTTTATTCGAGAAAGTTTCTAGTGACCTCTGAGCTAGCTGGCAAAACTTAAGTCTAATATAGTCAGTAGAGACCTAGTCGACTTCAGTCCTACGTCTACACTGCTGAATATATTATTCCAATGCGCAGAGCCTATTGGGAATATAGGAACTACACTACATGGCGCCCAACGTTTGGTAAGGCGATAAATCTAACGCAAGACGTTAGAGTAACTCAGTCGTGCTTTTTCACACAGACCCTTTTCCTGTAAATACTCCAAAAGACGTCTGGAGTGGGTAAAAGGTTAAAATCCGCCGGAACTTAGTAGGAAGAGATTCCTATGTATAGTTTTTGGTATAGTCAACGTTGAAGGATACAGTGTTCCAAAAATATTGTGCACGTAATCTTTGTTTCCTTGCAACTTGATCTGCAACAAAAACCTTTCTGTCAGTAAAAATGTCAGAAAGTGAAGACGAAAGGGAGGCAGCTAGAATAGCAGCTCGACTCTTAGAGGATGACACAAGTCTCCAAGAAAATGACCCGACTGTTATACTCATTCCGGTCAACATAAGGAAAACTATAACTCTTAAACTTATAGAAAACGGACTAACACCAAGAGGTGGAATATTCGTATTCGTAATTGAGGCCCATGAATATCGGCAGACAGAGGTATTCTATTCATGGATAAACTTTCCAGCAGCAAATGCTGTCACACACGACTTCCACTATTACAAAATAGAGGAACCTCCGGATGAATACACCCCTTTCGAGGAGGTTGAAATCCCATTAAAATACCAAGAGCACCTGCTCTGGTTTAAAGGTGCCCTAAAACATAATAATCACATCACCAGGCTCGGTCCACTAGGTAGAGCAGGAGCAACGTGGCCGGTTCTAGCCAGCTACACACCACATCCAGACATTGAAAAAATGTCAGTACCAGAACTTTTAGCACAGCTAAAACAACTGATTAAAATACATAGACAATTAGTCCAATATGTAATGCGGACTACAACAGTCCAACCAGCTATTAACATTCCACAGCTGACCCCTCATCAGGGGAACACAAACAAAATAACACCACAGAACATACAATCCTGTCTTGGTAAAACACCCGCAAAACGGGAACAAATTCCATTCTGGTTAGCACAAAAAATCACTCAAATAGGAGGCAGTATTCCCGGATACTACACCTACTGAGAAACACAGAATACTGACTATCTGTCTTCCAATGGGGATCACACCACATGTGGAGGACTAGACACTTGGGGCACAGTCTTTGCCTCCATTTACACAAAAACACATGGTGTTCCATCCATGGCGGTTATACCAGATGTGCTAAGACAGATTCAAAATGAATACGGTCCAGAACCTGCTTTAACTCTGGGTATGAAACTAATGAAAGACTTCAAGCAGGTCTCGGCTATATTATTAGCCAACATAAAAGGAGAAGCAGCATCTGTGGCGATCCGCCAGAAATTGAAAGAAACAGATATAGCAGACCAACCAATTGAACTTGCCAGAATCATAGAAAAATCGTATGAAGAGCTAGGAAGAGATAGTTTGGGTGGGAAACCAGTAAAACCCCAACTAACTGAAAATCCTGAAAAAATATTTATTAAAAATAATATAAACACTCAAAAAAAGAGCTGGGATGGAAATCCATTCCCAAAGAAAAAAGATTCCAGTCCAGAGGAAGGTCTCTTCGGCGGAGAAAAAGATCTCCGGACCAAGGACACAAGTCTCCCCAGAGGGAGCCCTCTGAGAAAAGATATAACCTTAGAAATAGGGATAATCTGAAGAAACCTGATAGATATCAAGATATTGATACACGTCCCTCTCGATCTTTTCAGACTTCCTTGCAGAAATTGGAAAGAAGAGGACAGTCAGAACACAGGGAAGAGCACGTCAAGTCCAAAGACAAAGAACCTGCTCAACAAAGTAAAAATTACAATTTCCAAGAAAGAAGGTAGCCAGTATTAAAATAATTAAACATGCCGAGGATACTGAGGACACAACTGAAAAACGGAGAGTGGGCCCAGACAATGCTAGACAGCGCAGCAGAAGTGACAATAGCTCGCAAGATCCTGATGAATCATCTGGAGACAGTGGACACGAATGAATACATTCAGGTGGAAACTGCAGATACCAGAGTTAGCAAACCTCATAAAATATACAAGATAACATTACGTATAGAGGGAGATAAGACCAGGAAAGTAAGGGGTCTCTTTTGGGATAATCTTTCAAAAGGCTACGACATCCTTTTAGCTGAGAAAGACTGGCCACCAGAGTTTGTCAGGGAGTGCCCTCATGGCGAAGAAATTATTATGCCTGCCTTCTCAAATCATATATCAATTCATAAAAAATATACATATGCAAGAAAATGGGCAGTAGCCCAAGCTCCTGCATTATACAAAAATCATGTAGGATGGGATGAGGACTCTCCTCCTCACAAAATCCAGTTAAAATGTCAACCCACTGCCCAAAGGCAGTACCCAATTAAACAAGAAGCTAAAAAGCAAGTCAGGGAGATCTTAGATCAACTTGAATACAAGGGGGTGATTGAAACATGCACCTCTCAAATGAACAATCCTTTGTTTCCTGTCTCCAAGCCAGACGATTCATATCGTCTAGTTTTGGACTACAGACACCTTAATTCATGTTGCAAGACATTTGCAGTACAAAACTCACACAGTGCAGCACTAATGAATAACATCGTGCGCAAAAAATACAAAACAACATTAGACATCTCTAATGGATTCTTTTGTCAAAACATAGCACCTGAAAGCAGGTATTTGACCGCTTTCTCAATAATGGGGTCACAAAAAAATTTCTGTCGACTCCCACAGGGATTCAAGAATAGCCCAGGATTATTCTCAGCAAGAGTAACAGAGTTACTACAAATATATGATGATGAGGCATTATCTTATGTCGATGACATCTATCTCACAGATGATGACCTGGAGACTCACTTGAAAAGAGTAAACACCATAATACTTGGGTTTGCAGCAGAGGGTTACAAATTCAACTTTAAAAAGTCAAGAATTGCCCATCTAACACTCCTGTTTTTAGGATATTAATTATCAAGTGAAGGCAAAAGTCTAGCGGACAATTTCTTAGAGAAATGCGCTGTACTCCAAGCACCAAAAACGCTGAAGAACTTACAATCAATACTAGGTTTCCTGAATTTTGGAAGAACATACATTCTAAATTATGCAGAGAGGGTTAAACCTCTCTATGAATTAATAAAACCTGATTTCAAACCAATGAATTGGACTCAAAAACACACAGAAATTTTGAGATCATTGCAAGCAGACATGTTAGCTAAAACAAAATTGCAAACTCGCGAAAACATACGCAACCTTGTAATCCGAGTCATCCCAGGAAGATGCGGATTCACGTACCTGACCTCTAATGAGGGAGAAAAGGTACCAATAGCTTACAAATCACACTTGTACACACAAGCTGAAATGAAATTCAGTTCTACTGAAAAAATTCTAACTGCGGTTCAGACTGCTGTAGCAAAAGAAAGAGCCCTAGCACAAGGTAAACGAATAATAATCGTTACACCAATACCAGCCCTAGAAGCGGTAACAAAAGCGAGCATTCCAAATGCTAAAGCACTACATCCGAGATGGATACAATGGGTTAATTCTCTTGCTGCAACAGACGTAGTATACGAATTTGATCCTAATTTGAAAACACAAGAATTTCTACAATACGAATATGAATGTCCTCTGCCAACCGAAATCCTGCCTCTAGAACGCTACGGCTGTATAATATATACAGACGGATCAGCACAACCCGCAGTTGGGGGTAAACAAGCTTACAGTGCTGCGTGCGCGATTGTTAAAGGTCGTTGGCACGAAGGAAAACTTAGACCATTGGTCTCTAAAACCCAATCTCTAGGAGATTGTACAGCTCAGCAAGCTGAACTACTAGCATTTAAGATGGCGCTTGAAAACACCGATCGCGAATTCCCCACACTGATAGTGTGTGATTCATATTACTGCGTCAAATCTTCTAATGAATACCTGCAGAACTGGGTTCAAAACGGTTTCAAAGATGCAAAAGGTGGCACAATCAAGCATAGAACGCTTTGGGAACAAGTAGTTCTTTTACAGTAAGAACTACAAAAGACTCACGTGATACATACACTGAGTCATCAACGTGATGGCGTGCACGTAGCGGGGAATTCATTGGCTAATGAGGCCGCGAAGGCAGCTGTGCAAACAGCTTCCGTAGCTGCTATCACCTGGTCAAAAACAAAAATAGACAGCGATATCATGCAAGCTGTCAGTGCAATCTTAAAAGACGATATAAAGTCACTCCCGAAAGGCTTTCCAGTAAAATACTCGTACATAACTGATGCGAATAATGTTCCATTTGCTCGAATCCCTGGAGTGGGGGATAGGGCAATTCCAAACATGGAACACAGGTTAGGACTAATTACAGCGGCACACGAAGGGCTCGCTTCTGCACATGCTGGTGTTTCCGCCACAATATCGTTATTAAAACAGAGATATTGGTGGGCGCGCATGAGAAAACTAACTAAGAACTATGTTCTAGAATGTGAAATATGCCAAAGAATGAAAGTATCAACAGTGAAACGACCAGCACAGACGCCCCTTCTAATGTCAGATAAACCATTAGCGTGTGTTTACCTGGACCACTGTGGTCCCTTACAAAGGGATGGCAACTATAAATATATCATGGTCGCAGTGGATTCCTGCACAAGATTCATTTGGATGTGGCCCCAGCGCTCGGCTGACGCCAGAACTGTTATAAAAGATTTGCGAGTCTATATCGGCACATACGCAATTGGCATGCTACATTCTGACCAGGGTCCTGCTTTTAGCTCTCGAGCTAATAAGGAGGCCATGACCAGCATGGAAAAACCGAGACATAAAGAAATTTATAACGGCGAGGGTATTAGGTTCGGGTGATGGGTGGGTCCAACATTTAACAAGTGTCCAACGTAGTCTTAATAATCTGCCAAGAAATTCTCTAAAAGGTTTCAGTCCGTACGAACTATTGTTCGGGACTAGAATGCATATTCAGGACTTAGATAGTCAGACTTCAGTGGTAGAAGAAAAATGCTTTGATATCAAAGATCGTTTGGCTATTTTACAGGACTTAAATGAAACAAGAAAAGGCCTGAGCAACGTAAAGTTAAAACAGCAGCCAACAGCCACTGAAGATAAACCACCTGTCCCAGCAAGGCCTGTCTGGATTCCAAAGATTGGGGATCTGGTCAGAGAGAAGATCGCGGTGAGGAAGGAATTTGGGCCTTCTTACAGAAAAGCAGTACCTGTCTTAGCTGTCAGCGGAACGAGATCAGTTGTACTACCGCCCCTTGCTGGTAAAAAGGAGAACAGAGTTGTATCCATCGACCTGGTAAAACCACAATCATGTGGCCAATAATAAGTAGTAGGCCCAGTGGACTCCCAAGATGTAGCAGAACACCGAAACTTGCTACAATAGAAGAGGTTCAAACTGAGAGACTAATCACACTTGATAAACTTGCAGTGAATAAAAAAGGACTATGCAACAATGCCATGGAACTTGTGCCTCTTGAAACCCAAATTTCAACAGTTCGTCAAGAAACACCAGTCTACAACGATGTAGCCTCAGACTATGCTAATGAAACAAAGAAAATTCCAAAAGCAAATACAAATTCGGAAGCGATTCCAACAATTGACAGAACTGCATCTGGCTACTTCATCAATTTCGATAACTTTTCCGAAGATCCAAGCAAGCCTGAAGAAATGCCAACAACAAAAACTAACTGAACTTCTACATCAACTCAAAGAAACCTATCTGATTTCTCCATGGATTGAATTTTGGATTGTGTTAGGTGTACTTTTCCTCCTGCTTTGGCTCATCATGGTTCTTTGTTTAGGAAGATTTATTGAGGGAAAATACAGTAAAATGGACACAGCAAGTCAGAACATCAACTTGGTCCTAAAACCACACAAGTCATCTCACATCGAGAAAAGAGAACTATCATCAGTAAATGTCACAGCCAATCCAATACCCGGTGGGGTAGCTTGGGAGAAAACGGATTACGAAATCTATGGCCCGGTCGAGCTCTTGAAATATCCACACCAGTTCAAGGTTTCATTAAGTGACTTTGTAAAACCGAGTACATTCTCT
The DNA here is from genome assembly GCF_964261635.1 of Lissotriton helveticus. Taxonomy (NCBI): domain Eukaryota; kingdom Metazoa; phylum Chordata; class Amphibia; order Caudata; family Salamandridae; genus Lissotriton; species Lissotriton helveticus. Next base: position 454,463,417 of record NC_136057.1, read on the forward strand.
GATGATTGGGATTTTGAAAGTATTAATGATATGATGTCAGATTTAGTAATGTCAGCAAAATTTACAGAACATGATTACTTACAGGGTTCATCAAATTATGAAGAAATGTATTGTTACAACCACTTTGCACATCACTATTTGCATAAATCTGCTCAGCCTAGAAATGTTTTTAATTATAATCAATGGTAACATTGTGCAACTCCACCAAAAGGTAGTTTGAAAACATTTTACGAGAAATTCCCATATTTTTCAGGGTTTAACACAAGTGATGCAGAAACGTTTTATTTCAAACTGTCAAATAAGACAGGGGTAAAAACAATGCTGACAAACACTAAATTGATCTATTCGGAAACATTTTTTGAAATATTGACTACATTTGGTTTCGATTTTTGGAAATATAACATTGAAACAAAAACCATCTGGGGTACAAAAGAATGGCAGGTCCAAGGTTTAGAAGCATTATTTAGAGCCTGCATGATCCCAGAACAAATTATATTCTTGAATGACACTATTCAACAGACAACCTGTCTTGGCCTAGCCAAGATAAAAGAATTAAACAAACCGTCTATTCCAAAACCAACACCTGACAGTAATAGCACTACAGATGTTGAGATAGACATATCCCATATTTTTAACCAAAACAGAACACATCCTGATTGGAAAAAATGGTTGATCTGGCCCACAGACACAAATAACTGTCAAAATAGATTCCTGAACAAAATACAGGGGTTCAAGTTGACCAGGCCAGACCCTAGATACTCCCAGAGGCAACATCCAGGGATAGTTACAACATACAGTGTAGGAAAACTCTGCCTCGAATGGTTACAGAAATCCACACTGGCAGAAATTAAGCAACACTTGACTTTACTTAAAGATGGTGCTGACTTGCGTGATTTCATAATGGGACCACGCAAACAGCGTCAAAAACGTTTCATAGCGGCCGGTATATACGCTACTTACAACGAAGCTTGGAAAGTGATGCAAATTAAAACAGCAGAAAAAAACGAGAAATTGATCGTATTAATATGGAAAAATCATTTTCTGTTGTGGACAATGGGTTAATGACTCTGTCCTCCAGAATATATTCACTGGACAGTATTGTATCATATGCTATTGATATAATAGCACAAGACTTACTAATGTTACAACACGGTCAGTCCAAATTACGTTCTATTGTACAGCTTGGCTGGACGTTGCAAAATCTGCATTCAGGCTACGTGCCCTGGCGTTTAATCAACACAACGTCATTATTCTCTATCTTTAACCTTACTGATACACAAATCAGTTTGGCACAAAAAGGAGCAGACTATACGATTCTGAGCATTGAAAAACTTGAGAGATTACCATTGACAATGTCAGAAAGACCTGTCATTGAATGGATAATACATGGAATAATCACAATTCCGATAACAACTTTCCAATTTAAATACTGTCAAGAATATATACCAGCGGGCCAGTATGAAAGGTTGGGTAAAGGGTACATTAAGTCATCATGGAAATTGCCTTACACACACACATGTTATAGTGAAAAGAAACAGAATGTATTTCTTAGTGGAAACAATTGTAAACAATCACTAAGCGGTATACTTCTGTGTCAAGGTATTGACCTGCATGGGGCCTGTGAGGGGACCTTTCATGTTACCAGCATGGCACACCTGCAACAAGAATAGAGCCATTCTTTAGACGACTTTCTAACGGGAGTTATATTCTAATAGTGGACCACAGCTGTTGTGGCATGGTGCCAGGGAAAGCTTATCTTGTAAGCGTGAGCTCCATGGTCACTTGCTGTATGCAAGTATTGTATCGAAACAGCACTCCAGACATGGAGGCAAAAATGTGGCCTTCTTTGAATATCTTCTATTCGAATTGATACTTTAAGCAGAATAAAGTCTGTCCTTTTACAGACAACAGTGCCGTTGACGTCATCAAAAGAAACATATGATCTGCAAGTTGCAAGGACAACGGCAGAGATACATACTCTTTTATCAACAAATTGCCCCGTGCATTTCGTAGAAATGCTAAGCCAAATCCTAAATATGTCTGATACCAGTGGTATCCCACATATATTTAAGACAATTTTTTCGGGACTGTTAACACTCTTCGAAACAGTTCTGGGCATTTTTCCTAATTTTGTCCATTCTGTCTTTGGCGGCCTACCACTTCTGTTGGGACTCGTAGCAGGCATTTTATTTTTTATCCTTCTGCTCCGATATGGCAAGCCAAGTCGCAGACAAGACTCCAGCAACAATGGAAGAAACGATCCTGGCTACACGCTATCGGGACCGCATAAGTAAAGTCCTTGGATTAGCCCGGCTAAGAGATCTGAATATGACCTGGTTTCTTTCATTCAGACCCATCTGGCAGAATTGCATCTTACCTGTGCTTCGATGTATGCTATGCGGAGAAGAATGCGTGTTGGACGTCTGTCTTACGCTACCATCAGCAGTACCATTGGATACAGATACTTTGCTAAGTCCTGTAACGGCTCATGCATCGTGTTGTCCCCAGCGGTTACCCATCCTGATGACGGCATTCGTTGAGACTTCGCCACTACGATTAGGTGGTAGTGAAGTACGAAAGGAGAGCAACATCACCCAGGTACGACCTTCTGTGAGCATTGCTGATCCTGACATCGACAATAGCAATCATGCTCGAGACTGCTCAGTTGCGGCATTTTCGAACTTGATCGAACTTTCACCTGAAGCCGTAGACAACTTTTTTGCGAGTTGGTCTGAAATGATGTTCTCCCCTGAACAAAAAGAATAACTTTTTAAGCAAACGAGCACACAGCGTTCCCTGAACTCTGAATTCGGCCTTCAGGTTTGATAAACAAAAGCTACTGAAAATATTTGGAACTATTTTCTCCCACTGAAAGCAGAATTATTTTTTCTTCGATTCCAAAATATTTACCTTTTTCATGGCACTTGTACTCTGCTTAATGTAGAACTATTCTTAGAGAACAGAGCTTCTATTTTTAGGAACTCTAGAGACAATATATTACCTCAGCCTCTAGCACATTTACAGCGACTGTATTTATATGTGATGGAATGGTCTCAACCTTCTTTTCTGTATTAGGAGCCATTTCATGTGTAAATTTCGCAAATCGTTCAGCTAATCATATATATGCATCGTTTTAACTGAATGATTACACTGCTTGAAAAACGTACAGTACCAATATCATTTTCGTGTATTTCGCATACACCATTTCAAATGCAAAAAAAAAATGTTTTTTGGGGTGGGTTGGAATACACATGCACCTTTAAATGTTTTTTATTGCTTAGTTTTAGTAATGATGGACATTAGATCGTATTGTGTTTTTATCCAGGAGCCTAAATCGATATTACTATTTTATGCCCTTGTTCGGTTATAATCAATAATATCCCTATAACGGCATAGTAATCATATCCATATTCAGTCGTAGCACATGCTGTCACATTAAGCAAGGCTACTTCCCCAGACTCCTAGAAAGCACAACGAGTTCTCTAAACAAACCAAACCTCCAGCAACCTGGGAAATCCCCCTTGCTTTTGTTTTGATTTCGTCCTAGAACTCCTGTAAAGCACTGTAAGAACGGCCAGTTCTTAGTGACATCTTTATTGAAGTCTTATGTCCAACCTTACATCAAACCCGGCACCTTTCAGGTATAAATATACCAATGTTGCCTTAAGCAAACACACGGTGGTGGTTTTGGAGCAGAGCAGCTATCTACTTGCCCGAGAGCCCAGCTGATGCGAGAGCCCACGGACGCTGCCCCTCCCTTTTGACGCACTGAGAGAGACGCTGTCTTTTCTCCTGCCGAGAAATCCAGCTCCGGTGTTTCCAGATACCTTCGCGGGTTACTGGGATCTCGAGTCCTGAGAGAGAGATACAAGACCTCCTGCTTTCTATTAACCCAGGTACGAAGCTGACTAAAACCTTAGAGAGAATTCTCGAGTCAGATTCTTGGCAAAACCAACTTAACTTAAACTGCTACTTACTTACTCCTTCCCACGTATTAGGCTTAGGTCAGGTACACCGGGGTAGGCGTATTTAGAAGCACCAGTTGAGTACGTTAGTCAATGTATATATCAAATCAAATCAAAACCAACTTTATTCGGTTTTTCATAGTTGTAGAAATACCATAAAAGTTCATAAAATACATTTTATACAATTTTCTCAGTTTCTAAAAACAGTAAAAATTTTAAATTTAGTTATTGCTATACAATGAAAAACAATTTGTATAAAAATCACAATTCATAAAGTTATGACCATAACATGCAATTTTATGATAGCTTCATCAGTCCTCTATTATGCAAACATAAAGGCTCATCTTTGTTAAAGATTTAAACGATGGCGAATACAAAATTTAAGGAAGCACGCCATTGCTTTCGCTATTATTTCGTCTTCGAGGTACTGAAGCGCCAAATATGCTGGACGGCATTGGCGCAGGCCCCAGTTTTTCAGTATAGGCAGTAGCCAGCGCCTCCGTGGTATTGTATAAAATTTACAAAAAAGTATTGTATGTATGGTCGATTGTATCGAAACAGAATCACAAGGGCATGGGGTTGATTTTGATGACCATTCGTTATGAGAGGGAAAAGAGACCATTAAATGAAACATATTAAGTCTAATACGTGTCAGGAGCAATTTTTCAAATTGAGTTAATCTGTACATCAAATAAGGTTCAATGGAAAACACAGTCTGAGCTAATAAGCCCTGTTGAACAGAGGGTTTCTCTATCTCTTTTAGCAGGCGTACCTGACCCAAATGTGCCAGGCATGCCTTTTTTAGATCTGCCTTTGAGATATCAGTTATTGATAATGGCTCTGTAAAGTTTTTTTCATACCCTAAATCTGTTAATAAAGCTTTGACATATGCTAACCATTTTATCTTTCCACAATGATCAAGTGTCTGGATGTCTTGTACAATTGATCTTGTTAGATGGCATTGTTCAGTTACCCAAATTCGGCGCCACAACATTACTGGTTGGGTTTTTATGGTGTCTGTTAGGTAATCTATGCCCAACTCTAAATGACAGGAATATGTAGAGGAACACTTCGGTACTCCAAGTAGGTATCTTACAAAAGAATTTTCTATTTTTTGGAGTTCGTCCACATTCGCAAGACCCCATATCCCTGCCCCGTACGTGGCGGTACTAACACATTTTGCGTTATATATTTTTAACAGTTCTAATGATGGTCTCTGACCCAGTCTTTGTGCAAACGATTTTAATGCTGTAGTTGCTCTTAGGAAAGCCAGTTTCCTTGCATTAATCGCTGCCTTCCACTTAAATTTTTCATCAATAACGATTCCCAAATATGGGTATGTTGCAGTTCTGGCCAGTACCTCACCTTTTACAAACAGACTTCTAGTCTTTACAATTTTTTTCCCCGCATGCATAGTGTAAGTTTTTTTTTACATTCAGGGTCAGGTTTAGACTCAACATGAAGGCACAGTATCTGTCTAATGCTCGCTGCAACTCAACAGGAGTTCTAGCTAGGATAACCGCGTCGTCGGCATATAACAGGGCGGGTATCTGCCGACGACCAATTGAAGGGAGATCTTTACTTCCTTCTAGCATAGCGGCCTTAAGCCCATTTGTATACAGGGTGAATAGAAAGGGGGCCAGCACACATCCCTGTCTGACCCCCTTTTCCACCCTAAAGCTTTCTGTGAGTTGTCCTTTGGTCCCAAATCTTACTCTTCCTGTTGTTCCAGTGTATAATTCCCAGAGAAAATCTACAACCGGGGGGGTCAACACCCATTGTTAAAATGATTTTCCACAGCCTCGAGTGTATTACACAATCGAACGCTGCGGATAAATCAACATACACCATATGCAGCGCAGTCCCCTTGGCCTCCACGTATTTTCCTGCCAATAAAGACAGGTTTAATGCTTGGTCTACTGTACCTAGCCCCTCTCAGAACCCATATTGTATTGCTGAAATGATGTTCTGACTAGTTGTCCACTCCTGGAGTCGGTCGAGAAGAATCCGACCTGCCATCTTCCCGAGCGAATCCAGGAGCGAAATAGGTCTATAACAAGATGGGCAATTTCGGTCCCCTTTTTAGGGCGAGGCCTCCGCCCACGTAAGTGGGAGGAGTTTCGAGATCCTAATGTTAAAGAAGAGAAAAAAAAAGTATCTCCTAGGGCTTTTGCGAGACAAATTCCACACATTCCTTAGTCTGGTATCTCATCTGGCCAGTGATTCGTCTTCGTTGTGGTGTCGTTTTAATAGGCTTGAAGTGATAGGGTAAATGTAGTTTTCGGACGCCATGTTGGGCATTTTTCGTGCGTGCTCGCGCAAAGAAGTACATTAATTATAAGTAGGAGCTGTCAGGGTGCCTCCGTAAGTGAATCCAGATGGCCGGGCGCGTTCACCATTCAGCAGCGCTCAGCGCGCAGCTGCTCCATGCCAGGCCGGGAAAGGGCTTCATTAGTTCAAGAATTCTAAAAGCAAGCATCTATCGGAAGTGGGAGATAGGAACCTTTTGACTGGTTTCATATAGTTCAGAGATTCACTTTCATTCCTCTTTAAATATCACTCTTTAGGTGTTCAAGGTTTGTGTATAATTTTTTTACATATCTTAAGACAATCCAAAAGTATTTTTTCAAGATGAAATGCCAAAGCAGCACAATGCAGAGCAATGACATACTACAAGTGGCATACTATAATATTTTTTTAATAAGGGGCAAGACGTTGAAAGCCTAATAGCATTCTCAAAGTTTATGTGTAGTGTTCATAAAAGCAGCAAATCTGGGATAAGCTGGGGGGAACTGTCTTTCGCTCTAAAGGCTGTCTGTCAACAGGTTTCCCCTTTCAGAAGTCTAACTGGAATTCTTCAGGACTGTTTATATGGAGTAGTTGCACTATTCTAGCAGACAGTAAAGCATCTGATTACAGTGGTCTTGGGGGCAGAAAACATGACCGCCTTGCTCCTGTCACACTCACATACGTGTATATGACAATTGTGAGAGTGCAGTTTGAGAGTTGAGAGTGCAGATTGAGAGTGCAGATTGAGAGTGCAGATTGAGAGTGCAGTTTGAGAGTGCAGTATGAGAGTGCAGATTGAGAGTGGTGTTTGAGAGTGCAGAGTGGAGATTGAGAGTTGAGAGTGCAGTTTGAGAGTGCAGAGTGGCGGTGCAGAGTGGCGGTGCAGAGTGCGGAGTGGCGGTGCAGAGTGGCGGTGCAGAGTGGCGGTGCAGAGTGGCGGTGCAGAGTGGCGGTGCAGAGTGGCGGTGCAGAGTGGCGGTGCAGAGTGGCGGTGCAGAGTGGCGGTGCAGAGTGGCGGTGCAGAGTGGGGGTGCAGAGTGGGGGTGCAGAGTGGGGGTGCAGAGTGCAGAGTGGCGGTGCAGAGTGGCGGTGCAGAGTGGCGGTGCAGAGTGGCGGTGCAGAGTGGCGGTGCAGAGTGGCGGTGCAGAGTGGCGGTGCAGAGTGGCGGTGCAGAGTGCAGAGTGGCGGTGCAGAGTGGCGGTGCAGAGTGGGGGTGCAGAGTGGGGGTGCAGAGTGGGGGTGCAGAGTGGGGGTGCAGAGTGGGGGTGCAGAGTGGCAGTGCAGAGTGGCGGTGCAGAGTGGCGGTGCAGAGTGGCGGTGCAGCGGTGCAGAGTGGCGGTGCAGAGTGGCGGTGCAGAGTGGCGGTGCAGAGTGGCGGTGCAGAGTGGCGGTGCAGAGTGGCATTGCGGCGGTGCAGAGTGGCGGTGCAGAGTGGCGGTGCAGAGTGGTGTTGCGGCGGTGCAGAGTGGCGGTGCAGAGTGGCGGTGCAGAGTGGCGGTGCAGAGTGGCGGTGCAGAGTGGCGGTGCAGAGTGCAGAGTGGCGGTGCAGAGTGGCAGTGCAGAGTGCAGAGTGGCGGTGCAGAGTGGCGGTGCAGAGTGGCGGTGCAGAGTGGCATTGCGGCGGTGCAGAGTGGCGTTGCGGCGGTGCACAGTGGCGGTGCAGAGTGGCGGTGCAGAGTGCAGAGTGGCGGTGCAGAGTGGCGGTGCAGAGTGGCGGTGCAGAGTGGCGGTGCAGAGTGGCGGTGCAGAGTGGCGGTGCAGAGTGCAGAGTGGCGGTGCAGAGTGGCGGTGCAGAGTGCAGAGTGGCGGTGCAGAGTGGCGGTGCAGAGTGCAGAGTGGCGGTGCAGAGTGGCGGTGCAAAGTGGCGGTGCAGAGTGGCGCTGCAGAGTGGCGGTGCAGAGTGGCGGTGCAAAGTGGCGGTGCAGAGTGGCGGTGCAGAGTGCAGAGTGGCGGTGCAGAGTGGCGGTGCAGAGTGGCGGTGCAGAGTGGCGGTGCAGAGTGGCGGTGCAGAGTGGCGGTGCAGAGTGGCGGTGCAGAGTGCAGAGTGGCGGTGCAGAGTGGCGGTGCAGAGTGGCGGTGCAGAGTGCAGAGTGGCGGTGCAAAGTGGCGGTGCAGAGTGGCGGTGCAGAGTGCAGAGTGGCGGTGCAGAGTGGCGGTGCAGAGTGGCGGTGCAGAGTGGCGGTGCAGAGTGGCGGTGCAGAGTGCAGAGTGGCGGTGCAGAGTGGCGGGGCAGAGTGGCGGTGCAGAGTGGCGGTGCAGAGTGGCGGTGCAGAGTGGCGGTGCAGAGTGCAGAGTGGCGGTGCAGAGTGGCGGTGCAGAGTGGGGGTGCAGAGTGGGGGTGCAGAGTGGGGGTGCAGAGTGGGGGTGCAGAGTGGGGGTGCAGAGTGGGGGTGCAGAGTGCAGAGTGGCGGTGCAGAGTGGCGGTGCAGAGTGGCGGTGCAGAGTGGCGGTGCACAGTGGCGGTGCAGAGTGGCGGTGCAGAGTGGCGGTGCAGAGTGGCGGTGCAGAGTGGCGGTGCAGAGTGGCGGTGCAGAGTGGCGGTGCAGAGTGCAGAGTGGCGGTGCAGAGTGGCGGTGCAGAGTGGGGGTGCAGAGTGGGGGTGCAGAGTGGGGGTGCAGAGTGGGGGTGCAGAGTGGGGGTGCAGAGTGGCAGTGCAGAGTGGCGGTGCAGAGTGCAGAGTGGCGGTGCAGAGTGGCGGTGCAGAGTGGCGGTGCAGCGGTGCAGAGTGGCGGTGCAGAGTGGCGGTGCAGAGTGGCGGTGCAGAGTGGCGGTGCAGAGTGGCGGTGCAGAGTGGCGGTGCAGAGTGGTGTTGCGGCGGTGCAGAGTGGCGGTGCAGAGTGGCGGTGCAGAGTGCAGAGTGGCGGTGCAGAGTGGCGGTGCAGAGTGCAGAGTGGCGGTGCAGAGTGGCGGTGCAGAGTGCAGAGTGGCGGTGCAGAGTGGCGGTGCAAAGTGGCGGTGCAGAGTGGCGCTGCAGAGTGGCGGTGCAGAGTGGCGGTGCAAAGTGGCGGTGCAGAGTGGCGGTGCAGAGTGCAGAGTGGCGGTGCAGAGTGGCGGTGCAGAGTGGCGGTGCAGAGTGGCGGTGCAGAGTGGCGGTGCAGAGTGCAGAGTGGCGGTGCAGAGTGGCGGTGCAGAGTGCAGAGTGGCGGTGCAGAGTGGCGGTGCAGAGTGGCGGTGCAGAGTGGCGGTGCAGAGTGGCGGTGCAGAGTGCAGAGTGGCGGTGCAGAGTGGCGGTGCAGAGTGGCGGTGCAAAGTGGCGGTGCAGAGTGGCGGTGCAGAGTGCAGAGTGGCGGTGCAGAGTGGCGGGGCAGAGTGGCGGTGCAGAGTGGCGGTGCAGAGTGGCGGTGCAGAGTGGCGGTGCAGAGTGCAGAGTGGCGGTGCAGAGTGGCGGTGCAGAGTGCAGAGTGGGGGTGCAGAGTGGGGGTGCAGAGTGGGGGTGCAGAGTGCAGAGTGGCGGTGCAGAGTGGCGGTGCAGAGTGGCGGTGCAGAGTGGCGGTGCAGAGTGGCGGTGCAGAGTGGCGGTGCAGAGTGGCGGTGCAGAGTGCAGAGTGGCGGTGCAGAGTGGCGGTGCAGAGTGGCGGTGCAGAGTGGCGGTGCAGAGTGGCGGTGCAGAGTGGCGGTGCAGAGTGGCGGTGCAGAGTGCAGAGTGGCGGTGCAGAGTGCAGAGTGGCGGTGCAGAGTGGCGGTGCAGAGTGGCGGTGCAGAGTGGCGGTGCAGAGTGCAGAGTGGCGGTGCAGAGTGGCGGTGCAGAGTGGCGGCGCAGAGTGGCGGCGCAGAGTGGCGGCGCAGAGTGGCGGCGCAGAGTGGCGGCGCAGAGTGGCGGCGCAGAGTGGCGGCGCAGAGTGGCGGTGCGGCGGTGCAGAGTGGCGGCGCAGAGTGGCGGTGCAGAGTGCAGAGTGGCGGCGCAGAGTGGCGGCGCAGAGTGGCGGTGCAGAGTGGCGGTGCAGAGTGGCGGTGCAGAGTGGCGGCGCAGAGTGGCGGCGCAGAGTGGCGGCGCAGAGTGGCGGCGCAGAGTGGCGGTGCGGCGGTGCAGAGTGGCGTCGCAGAGCGGCGTTGCAGAGTGCAGAGTGGCGGTGCAGAGTGGCGGTGCAGAGTGGCGGTGCAGAGTGGCGGTGCAGAGTGGCGGTGCAGAGTGGCGGTGCAGAGTGCAGAGTGGCGGTGCAGAGTGGCGGTGCAGAGTGGCGGTGCAGAGTGGCGGCGCAGAGTGGCGGCGCAGAGTGGCGGCGCAGAGTGGCGGCGCAGAGTGGCGGCGCAGAGTGGCGGCGCAGAGTGGCGGCGCAGAGTGGCGGCGCAGAGTGGCGGCGCAGAGTGGCGGCGCAGAGTGGCGGCGCAGAGTGGCGGCGCAGAGTGGCGGTGCAGAGTGCAGAGTGGCGGCGCAGAGTGGCGGCGCAGAGTGGCGGTGCAGAGTGGCGGTGCAGAGTGGCGGTGCAGAGTGGCGGTGCAGAGTGGCGGTGCAGAGTGGCGGTGCAGAGTGGCGGTGCAGCGGTGCAGAGTGGCGGTGAAGAGTGGCGGTGCAGAGTGGCGGTGCAGAGTGGCGGTGCAGAGTGCAGAGTGGCGGTGCAGAGTGGCGGTGCAGAGTGGCGGTGCGGAGTGGCGGTGCAGAGTGGCGGTGCAGAGTGGCGGTGCAGAGTGGCGGTGCAGAGTGCAGAGTGGCGGTGCAGAGTGGGGGTGCAGAGTGGGGGTGCAGAGTGCAGAGTGGCGGTGCAGAGTGGCGGTGCAGAGTGGCGGTGCAGAGTGGCGGTGCAGAGTGCAGAGTGGCGGTGCCGAGTGGCGGTGCCGAGTGGCGGTGCCGAGTGGCGGTGCAGAGTGGGGGTGCAGAGTGGGGGTGCAGAGTGGGGGTGCAGAGTGGGGGTGCAGAGTGGAGGTGCAGAGTGGCGGTGCGGCGGTGCAGAGTGGCGGTGCAGAGTGGCAGTGCAGAGTGGCGGTGCAGAGTGCAGAGTGGCGGTGCAGAGTGCAGAGTGGCGGTGCAGAGTGGCGGTGCAGAGTGGCGGTGCAGTGGTGCAGAGTGGCGGTGCAGAGTGGCGGTGCAGAGTGGCGGTGCAGTGCAATGTTGGTGCAGTGGTGCAGAGTGGCGGTGCAGAGTGGCGGTGCAGTGCAATGTTGGTGCAGTGGTGCAGAGTGGCGGTGCAGAGTGGCGGTGCAGAGTGGCGGTGCGGCGGTGCAGAGTGGCGGTGCAGAGTGGCGGTGCAGAGTGGCAGTGCAGAGTGCAGAGTGGCGGTGCAGAGTGGCGGTGCCGTGGCGGTGCAGAGTGCAGAGTGGTGTTGCAGAGTGGCGGTGCAGAGTGGCGGTGCAGAGTGCAGAGTGGCGGTGCCGAGTGGCGGTGCCGAGTGGCGGTGCAGAGTGGGGGTGCAGAGTGGGGGTGCAGAGTGGGGGTGCAGAGTGGGGGTGCAGAGTGGAGGTGCAGAGTGGAGGTGCAGAGTGGCGGTGCGGCGGCGCAGAGTGGCGGTGCAGAGTGGCGGTGCGGCGGTGCAGAGTGGCGTCGCAGAGCGGCGTTGCAGAGTGCAGAGTGGCGGTGCAGAGTGGCGGTGCAGAGTGGCGGTGCAGAGTGGCGGTGCAGAGTGCAGAGTGGCGGTGCAGAGTGGCGGTGCAGAGTGGCGGTGCAGAGTGGCGGTGCAGAGTGGCGGCGCAGAGTGGCGGCGCAGAGTGGCGGCGCAGAGTGGCGGCGCAGAGTGGCGGCGCAGAGTGGCGGTGCAGAGTGCAGAGTGGCGGCGCAGAGTGGCGGCGCAGAGTGGCGGTGCAGAGTGGCGGCGCAGAGTGGCGGCGCAGAGTGGCGGTGCAGAGTGGCGGTGCAGAGTGGCGGTGCAGAGTGGCGGTGCAGAGTGCAGAGTGGCGGTGCAGAGTGGCGGTGCAGAGTGGCGGTGCAGAGTGGCGGTGCAGAGTGGCGGTGCAGAGTGGCGGTGCAGAGTGCAGAGTGGCGGTGCCGAGTGGCGGTGCCGAGTGGCGGTGCCGAGTGGCGGTGCAGAGTGGGGGTGCAGAGTGGGGGTGCAGAGTGGGGGTGCAGAGTGGGGGTGCAGAGTGGAGGTGCAGAGTGGCGGTGCAGAGTGGCGGTGCAGAGTGGCAGTGCAGAGTGGCGGTGCAGAGTGCAGAGTGGCGGTGCAGAGTGCAGAGTGGCGGTGCAGAGTGGCGGTGCAGAGTGGCGGTGCAGTGGTGCAGAGTGGCGGTGCAGAGTGGCGGTGCAGAGTGGCGGTGCAGTGCAATGTTGGTGCAGTGGTGCAGAGTGGCGGTGCAGAGTGGCGGTGCAGTGCAATGTTGGTGCAGTGGTGCAGAGTGGCGGTGCAGAGTGGCGGTGCAGAGTGGCGGTGCGGAGTGGCGGTGCAGAGTGGCGGTGCAGAGTGGCAGTGCAGAGTGCAGAGTGGCGGTGCAGAGTGGCGGTGCCGTGGCGGTGCAGAGTGGTGTTGCAGAGTGGCGGTGCAGAGTGGCGGTGCAGAGTGCAGAGTGGCATTGCAGAGTGGCGGTGCAGAGTGGCGGTGCAGAGTGGCAGTGCGGCGGTGCAGAGTGGCGGTGCAGAGTGCAGAGTGGCGGTGCAGAGTGGCGGTGCAGAGTGGCGGTGCAGAGTGGCGGTGCAGAGTGGCTGTGCAGAGTGGCGGTGCGGTGGTGCAGAGTGGCAGTGCAGAGTGGCGGTGCAGAGTGGCGGTGCAGAGTGACGGTGCAGAGTGCAGAGTGGCGGTGCAGAGTGGCGGTGCAGAGTGGTGGTGCAGAGTGGCGGTGCAGAGTGGCGAGTGGCGGTGCAGAGTGGGGGTGCAGAGTGGGGGTGCAGAGTGACAGTGAGTGCAGAGTGACAGTGAGTGCAGAGTGACAGTGAGTGCAGAGTGACAGTGAGTGCAGAGTGAGTGCTGAGTGACAGTGAGTGCAGAGTGACAGTGAGTGCAGAGTGACAGTGAGTGCAGAGTGACAGTGAGTGCAGAGTGACAGTGAGTGCAGAGTGACAGTGAGTGCAGAGTGACAGTGAGTGCAGAGTGACAGTGAGTGCAGAGTGACAGTGAGTGCAGAGTGACAGTGAGTGCAGAGTGACAGTGAGTGCAGAGTGAGTGCAGAGTGAGTGCAGAGTGACAGTGAGTGCAGAGTGACAGTGAGTGCAGAGTGACAGCAGAGTGCAGAGTGACAGTGAGTGCAGAGTGACAGCAGAGTGCAGAGTGACAGCAGAGTGCAGAGTGACAGCAGAGTGACAGTGAGTGCAGAGTGACAGCAGAGTGACAGTGAGTGCAGAGTGACAGCAGAGTGACAGTGAGTGCAGAGTGACAGTGAGTGCAGAGTGACAGCAGAGTGACAGTGAGTGCAGAGTGACAGTGAGTGCAGAGTGACAGTGAGTGACAGTGAGTGCAGAGTGACAGCAGAGTGACAGTGAGTGCAGAGTGACAGCAGAGTGACAGTGAGTGCAGAGTGACAGTGAGTGCAGAGTGACAGTGAGTGCAGAGTGACAGTGAGTGCAGAGTGACAGTGAGTGCAGAGTGACAGTGAGTGCAGAGTGACAGTGAGTGCAGAGTGACAGTAGAGTGACAGTGAGTGCAGAGTGACAGTGAGTGCAGAGTGACAGTGAGTGCAGAGTGACAGTGAGTGCAGAGTGTCAGTGAGTGCAGAGTGACAGTGAGTGCAGAGTGACAGTGAGTGCAGAGTGACTGCAGAGACAGTGTGTCAGGGTGCACATTGTGTGAGTGTGCAGAATGAGTGTGCAGGGTAAACAGTGTGTGACTATGCAGGGTGACATTGGGAGTGTGCGGGTGAGCAGTGTGTGAATGTTACGGGGCAGTGTGTGAGTGTGCAGAAAACATCACACACACATACACCACACACACATAACACACACACAAACCACACACCTCAGTCTCTCAACACCACACACTTGTCACCACACTCACTCCCCAGGCTCACCCCCACAGACTCACCAGCACACACTCACCAGCACACAGAAAACAACACACACAACAACACACCCCCAGCCGTCAATGAATGCTTTCACCATGCACAAACACCAACAACCATCATCCATCTGTGCACGCTTTTACCAAGCACACACCCACCAGCCGTCAGTGCACCCTTCCACCAGGCACACACACCTCTAGCCGGCAGTGCACTTTTCCACCAAGCAATCGCAGTATGGTACACTTTACTTTTAAACATATTCATATAAAGCACAGCATGCCACCATTGGTAAAATTACAATTCAACCAACATACTTCCACTACACACCACATGCACACACTCCATAACACATGGCAAAAAGACATTGGCATTTACAATGCCATTAGCTCAAACTCAAATAAATCCGAGCCCGATTGCATTTCTAATGCTTGTTTAAATATAGGGACCAGTATTGAAGTTTTCCAAGATTTTATTAGGCCCTCTTCTATGGTGGCATTTAGGACATTTGTCAGTAACGAGGACCAGAGATCTACTTCATGTTTAAAAATGTCCACAGGAACTCCGTCTGGGCCTGGGGCTTTACCTGTTTGAGGATTTTAGTGCTTTTTGCACCTCGTCATGTGAAAAATGCAATGTTATTGGGTAGGTAACCTGGGTCAGGGGATCTGCATAGTCCATACCCCATATATTCCCTTCACTGAAAACGTTAGAAAAATAATTCACCCATTCACGGTCACTAATCGCAACCCATCGATGGATGGTGAATTCTCTCTGTCTGTTAAAAAAGGAGATCTAACTATTTGCCTGAAAGTTGCACTGTCTTTTAATTCTGAGCTTCTACTAAGACGCTCCCATAGGTCGGTTTTTAGCTCTTGTTTTCTGGTTTTTAAAGCTAAGGCATATTCTTTTCTTAATCTAAAAACCTCCCCTCTGTCTCTCTTTCCCCTACTTAGGGCTTCCTTTAATTTCGAGTATGCTTTTGTACAAGCTGGGCTAAACCAACCTTTTTTCGCCTGACTTTTTGGTTTATGTGATCTAGTGAGTGCTTTCTTTATATTTTGAGAAATGATATTAAAGCTAGCCAGAACTTCCCTGGATTTTGTCCTAGGGTCAAGACAATTTATGATATCTGTCTGACTTTGGCTAACTATTTTTGCAGTTGCAGCTCCTTTATCAATATTTCCCCATTTTAATGTATAACCGTTCAAGGATCCTAGTTCGAGTTCTTGCTGGTCTAAGATTTTTATTATGTCGTTTTTTTTTTTTAATTTTGAATCATATAAGGCAATGGTATTTGGGAAGTGGTTGCTCAATGGGTTTTTAATTACTTCAAATAATTCGATGTTTGGGCCTTTGCATGATGAAATCAGAACGTAATCTATCAGGCTCATTATTCCCCTGCCATTGAATGTTGGCGTAAAGGCTACTGGGGAGGTCTTTAACTCATTGGCGAAGCCCAGTTCCAGTTCTGTCATGATCTTGTTCATTTTTTCACCCTCAGTCGAGTGTAAAAAGTGTGTTATACTGTTGCCATCATCCTCTTTGATTCCACACTTATCAATGTTGTTATTTCTGCATAGATGAAGGTTGAAATCACCACCCCACACTATTGTGCATGACTTCTTAATGTACTGTGCTTGGAGATCTTGAAGGGCTAGGGAAATCTCTGAAAGAAGGTTGATCAAGTCGTCTACATTCAAATTGTTGTAAAAGTTTACTATAACATATCTTTTGTTTAGTTCTCTTTAGGACTATTAACTGGTAGTTCTCTTTCAGTTTTAAGGGAAGAATGTCCTCACTATGTAAAGTTTTTGCAATGTAGGTGACTAGACCACCACTACTTCTACCAGAAGATGATTTTTTAGCTGCAGAGAATATAAGTATGTATATATTTTATCCATTTTAAAAGTATCTTATGGCTAAGAAACCACATCAATACTTTTACAGTATTATTTCTTAATCCTCCTTTTACTGTACGCACTTTACTATGAGTATTGCAATTGTGGCAATTCATTTCTCTTGTATGAGAAAGAAGACTGCTCAATAAATAACAACCTTTTATTGAAAACGCCCGTCTCTCTTTTCTCTGCACTCTGGTGAAACTAATTATGCACACTTGACTGAGTGAAATAGCTGTCTATTGTTTTCACACGACTCTAGAGATACACTCTTATTCTGAGGTTGCAAAGTTGTCATGTTATATGGTTGTCAGAAGCTAATGCCTTCTTGTCTATCCAGGGAGGTTCAACTCCTCCTCGTTTATTCGAGGAAGTTTCTAGTGACCTCTGAGCTAGCTGGCAAAAACTTAAGTCTAATATAGTCAGTAGAGACCTAGTCGACTTCAGTCCTACGTCTACACTGCTGAATATATTATTCCAATGCGCAGAGCCTATTGGGAATATAGGAACTACACTACAGCATAAGCACATAAAAGCCAGACCTATTACCTTTGTCACTCCTTGTTATATTAGTCAGTCAGCTTAAAACTGGAATGAGTAATGTCACAGACTCTCAATAATTCATAGGTATTGTATATGTCCCGGAGGCTTGGAAAAACGCCCAAGTCATTCCTCTGAAAAAAAAACCTAATGTTCCGATCACTCATTTCCAAAATCTTAGGCCAATATCTCTACTGCCTCAATGCGCCAAAATAATAGAGAAAATTGTTAACATCCAACTTATGGCGTTTTTAGAGGAAGAAAACATTCTTCACCCCACTCAATCCGGTTTTCGACCAAACTACTCAACGGAGACAGCTGTCTTGTACTCCACGGAATATATCCGCAAGATGGTGGACGAGGGTGAAACAGCAGCGTTGGTCATGCTTGACTTAAGCGCAGCTTTCGATACTGTGTTACATGCCACGCTGCTGTCCCGTCTTTCAGATATCGGAGTAAAGGACTGCGCATTGGCGTGGATTAAATCTTTTCTGACTAACAGAACTTTCCAGCTTCATTGCCCGCCCTTCAAATCGTCATCTCGGACCGTCAGCCATGGGGTTCCACAGGGCTCTAGTTTGAGCCCTACATTGTTCAACATCTATATGGAACCCCTGGCTCAGATCATAGAGAACTTTGGGGTTGGCATTGTTAGCTACGCCGATGACACTCAGCTGATGTTTAGGCTTACCCCTAACACCGAGGAGTTCGCCTCAAACTTCTCGGAGTGCATGGCTGCTGTGGCCGTGTGGATGGACAGCAATTGCCTCCGTCTTAATGGAGATAAGACGGAGGTGCTAGTGATAGGGAATCAACCCTCCCTATGGTCTCAAGCGTGGTGGCCCACATCTCTCGGCGAATGTCCCCGACCTGTCGAGAAGGTCAAGAACCTTGGGATCATGATCGACTCGGACCTATCAGGAAAATCCCAAGTTAATAAGATCATTGGAAAATGCATCGGCACATTAAGAACTCTCAGAAAAATCATTGACCTGATACCAATCAAAGCCAGGAAAACCATTGTGCACGCTCTTATTACACCTCACCTGGACTACGGGAATGCCCTCCTTCTAGGCATCAACCAAAAACATCTTCACCAGCTGCAATGTTTTCAAAATGCAGCAGCCCGGCTGGTATTAGGCCTTCCCAAAAGAACCTCTGCCAAAACTGCATTATCCAAACTGCACTGGCTCCCCGTTAAGGAGAGAATAAAATTCAAGAGCCTCTGCTATGCCCATAGGATAGCCCACAACAAAGGCCCCACCTACCTTAGGAGTCTCATGACCATTCACCGCCCTACCCGTCATCTGAGGTCCTCAGGAATGTCCCTTTTCAAACTCCCACGCATCCACAGATCAAAAATCGGTGGTCGCTCCTTTCGCTATCTAGGAGTGAAACACTGGAACGCTCTGCCTACTCATTTAAGAATGGAACCATCGGAAACCTTATTCAGAGCTAATTTGAAAACCCACTTGTTTCCTCAATAATCTTTTCTCGCTTTTTCCCTTTGACTTGACTTGACTCTCGGTTGAGATTCTTCAGCAATTAGCGCGGGGACACACAGTCGTGCAGCCATGCGCTTTATAAGTGTTTTATTATTATTATTTTATTATATAATAAACCAAAGTAGTGGGGTGCGCTTAACGTAGTCCTCATTTTGACATGCAAAGTCTTACAGAAGTTCTGAGTTTTGAAACTTATGATTTGCCATAATATGCTGGAAAGGCCAGGACCACCCTGCTTGACCATATGATTCTCAGTCGACATCAGTCAAAGTCTCACAGGAGTTTTAGCAATCAAGTAATCAATCAAGTGCAATCCCTTTATACTTGTCCAATTTAGATCCAAGGTTATTCTCAAGTGGCAAAAACCTTCCTTACCGGTCCTCATTCCAGCTGGTGACTAGTCATGAGGTGGGTCTCAAGCTAAAATCCCACATCAAATTCGCATTTTTCCAGGAAGTCAAGAGATTAAGGTTGTTTGAATGTAAGCACCACACTTCTATCCACCCATAAAGCAGACACGCTAACCTTTAAGATAGTAAGTTTATTTGGAGCTAGAATAAGAAAAATATTTACAATATTAATTTAAATATTTTCCTGGGCTTAGTTTAAAAATTGCTCAGAGATATTTCGGATTATTAAGTAATGATTGTTTAGCATTTTAATTAACTTTACAGAACCAGCTTTCTTCTTTTAGTTGGCCAGACAAAGCATAAACTAAGCAGATTCCATCTTGAATTTGAAATGTGACCATGTTTAATCTCTCACTGATTCGGCATGCACTGAAATGAGCCCATTGAAAAGTAACTGTTCAAGGACCTTTATGTTTGTAAATCAGAGGGCCTTTTCTTTCTATACGTTTGTCATTGTGGGAAGATGGGCTTTTGTTGCAGTACACCCCTACGTTTGAGTGGTGTTTGATGCAACTTTGACTGGGGTGTACTGGGTCCCTGCTAACTGGGTTCCCAGTACCAGTGTTCTTTCCCTAAAGATGGTAACACTGTTGGCACAACTTCAGCAACCTCCTCTAAGACCCTAGTAAAAGGTGCCCCTGGTACTGAGGGCATTGGGACTGAAGAGAGGCCACTAGGGCTGCAGCCCAAATTGTGCGATCCTAGGGACCCCTCATCAAGATCATGCACACTACCATTGCAGGCTGCGTGCCTTGGTGCAGATAAGACTGAAGAGTCGACATGGCTCACATCTGTGCCATGCTCACAGACACTGCATGAGGTATAGGCAAGTCACCCCTACTGCAGACCTTACTGCCCGAAGGCAGGGTGCACCATATCCCAGGTGTGGCCATATATATCTGTTCTTGGATATTGTAAGTGCGCAGTGAAGCCATAGAAATTAAATGGGCTGGACACCCGTCATTATGAGTTTCCCAGCACAATGATGGCTTCACTGTACCCAGAGATGTTCGGTACCAAACATCTCGTCTTAATAAATCCACCCTGATGCCGGGGTTGGATTTATTAATAATTGCACACAGAAGGCACCTTAGAGGTGCGCCCTGAAAACATACTAAACTCTACTGTGGTCTCTGACTGGTCTTAGCCAGTCTGACACCACCGGACGTGTTTCTCACCTCATAGAGTGAGAGCATATGCTCTCAGAAGCCGGGAACAATGTCTGCTCTGGGCAGAGGGCTTTACACCTCCCAGGCTGGAATGGTCTGCTAAGTCGGGAAGCTTCAAAGGAGATACCACCTTTGAAATGCAACCCAAGCAACTCCAGTTAGTGGAGGATGCCAATCCCCTTCATCTAGTACGGCCTGTTTTGAGGTGGCCCTCTTCTTTGTAGTGCACCCGCTACCAAGGACCTCAGCTCCCTGCGAAATCCGAGATGCTCCAGACGATCTTCTGGTGGAACACTGGGCCTTGGCCTGCTGCTCCTACCCAAACATCTGAGGTGAACGCCTAGAACAGACTGTACAATTTAATATAGATTTATGTGTTTTTCTCCATAGACTTTCATTATGCGTAACTATGCACACCACTGATTTATATTCAGAACTTTGCAAAATTCATAACTAAAAAAGCACTTACCTGTGAAAGAGGTTCTTGGTCTTAATATTATATAAAAATCAGTGTTACTTTTGCAAATTGGTCTCAGATTTATTCTTGAGTTTGTGTTCTATTTAGTGCTTCTGTGAGAACAACAAATGCTTAGCACTACCCTCTGATAAGCCTAACTGCTCGCCCACACTACCACAAATAGAGCGTTAGTACTATCTAGTTTTGCCTTTGAGTAACAATTTGGGACCCACTAGACTTTCTGCACAGTGTACTTCGTTTTAGTACACAATATAGAGAGCCAACTTTCTACAGCCATTGTTTTATATGTAACTACATTTGTGCTGTCAAATCTTAAGACATTAGGACAGGAGGGTACTAACTGAATATTCATTTAGGGGATGGTGTTAGGTGATGATGTATTCATTTTGTATTGTGATGATCTGAGCCTATTTAACAATTTGCCCACCTTATTCTGACAGTATGATTTTCACTTTGTGATTTCCTATAAAAAGGGCTCCTTCTGGAGAGAAGCCAGAGTCAGTCTATTGAGACTTAGAGAGCAGACCTGTGTAAATCTGTCGCATTCTTAGCACCTAAAATAATTTGCCAGATTCCATGCTGATTTTTACTGAGCTTTATGATATTTTGCCGTCTGTATTTAACTTTAAAAAAAAGACTAACTGCCATGACTCAAGAAGGCATATTAATTAATTCTGCTGTCTGTTTATTTGATAATTGTGATTCTGTTAAGGGCACATTACTTTATCTATCCTTGGTGGTAACACTGCCCCCGGTCCTGCGGAGGTGCATGATCTATTATTTTATCAGATGATCAAAAACAGCAACAACATTTTATATAAAAAATCTGATGACAAACGTTTGCAATATTAAATTCACTCACACTTACCAGAGTACCAGTGCTTAATTTGTAAAAAAATATAAGTTCCAAGGCCCCCCTCGGGAGCCCACTGCAGCTTGCACCACCCATTGCTCTTGCCAGTCATACCAATGACAGTACCTACACATCTATTAAACATCACACTCATACAAGTTTGATCATTCAGAAAAATGAAGGGCTCTAAAGCTATAAAAATGGCTTGGGTGGCAGGCATTAGTTGTTTATTAATTCAATATACATTATAAAATGACTATTGTGGTGCTAATCTCTAAATTAGACAAACAGCTCCACCATATGGCAGACTGTGATAAGT
This sequence comes from Lissotriton helveticus, assembly GCF_964261635.1. Classification (NCBI taxonomy): domain Eukaryota; kingdom Metazoa; phylum Chordata; class Amphibia; order Caudata; family Salamandridae; genus Lissotriton; species Lissotriton helveticus. The sequence goes on from NC_136057.1 coordinate 454,484,700, forward strand.
GCCGGTTTTGACAATTAAGTGCTGATGTCGAGCACGGGAAACAACTGGTTCAAAGTAAGCAATGCCCGAGACCCCACCCACGTTTATCACTCCTTGCTATTGCAAAGTTTTAGCTCATTTTTAGGTTTTGCCTAGCCAATGCGTACAAAGTACGCATACGCTAGCAAAATCTTATGTTTTCCTCTGTGGGGTCGGGTATCCGCCCCCTCCTCCCATTGGCTAGCTCCATAAATGGAGGCTAGCCATTGGGAGACGGCTCTGTCCGTCAATCCCGGACCAGATTCGGGGGCGTTCCCGAGATTTTTTCTCTCTCCACTCACTTCTGATCGTCATCGCGGCGGTGGGTGTGTGTTATTTTTTTTTTTCGAGTCGGCCTGTTTTCTTCTTTTTCCAAGTGTTTGTTGTTGGAGTTGGCTGCAAGATTTGAGTTCCCACGAAGCGATCAGGTAAGGAGCATTTTCTTTATAAATATGTTTTCACTTTGTATGTTTACGTACGTTTGTTTTGATCCCGTCCCCGACCCTCCCCTCCCGCTGTCCGTTCCCTCCCCCCCTCCCGCTCTCCGTTCCTTTCCCGCCCCCCCTCCCGCTGTCCGTGTGCTCGTGGTGCTTGTTTGTCAGAGCTAGCAGCGAGGATGCTAACTCATAACCAGCACTATATATTAACTGCAGCTTCTCTTGTAAAGATTAGCAGTTTCTGTTCTGACCTATTATGCGAAAAACAAGCCCGGCTTGCTGCTTGTTGTGACGGCGCAAGCCGTGTTTACATCGACGCTCATACTTACGGGGATGCGCCGAAGCAGCTGCGCCGGGAAGCTAGAGGAAAGAAAATTGTGCGCGTCTGGGGAGGGTTTATATAGCACCAGATGCCGGCGGCTCAGGGCGTTCCCAAATATAGCCTGAGTAAAGCCCTCTGCAAAACCCAAAGGGCGCTGGCGCCCTGCAGTGATGGAGGATGGGGTGGGGGGGCAAAACCCAAAGGGTACTGGCGCCCTGCACCCGGCAAGGGAGGGGGGGGGCAAAACCCAAAGGGCGCTGACGCCCTGTACCCGGCAGGGATGGAGGGTGGGGGGGCCCAAAGGGCGCTGGCCCCCTGCACCCGGCATATGGGAGGGGGGGCAAAACCCAAAGGGCGCTGGCGCCCTGCACCCGGCAAGGAGGGCGCGCATTCTGACCACGTGCAGAGCAAGACCCCCTCAAACAGCAGCACAAAACCTTCGACCCGCCCGCGGTCCCGAGACGTCGCCCATAATGAGAATACATGATGCTCTGAGATTGACACGTATATCGGCGGGTCACTGCTCCTGTACACGATCAGATGTCAGACAGAAAGGAAACCCCTGATATCGAGAACAGAGTCGCGTGGTGGATGGACGGATATGGAAACATAAGGAACTCAGCAAATACAAATGGACCCGGATGCCATATAGGCACTATATTGCATAACTAATGTGCAAAGTGAATTGTATACTTTTTAAGACGCGGTAAAGAACCAGCGATCGCCTTGTGTGCGCTGGTAGCCCAAACCCTAAGCAGGCATAAATAAGGCTTTTCTGTAGAAGTTGAATTCACGCATGGATAAAATGTGTCTAAAAATATGTGAACTTCTAAACAACATGAATGTGTCCTAACTCAACATGTGCTCATGTAAAGCGCTCTAACCCCTTCGGGTCTCGTTAGCGCTATATACAACTTTTTAAAAAAAAGCTTTAATGTGTACTGCCTAGTAGTGGCATCGGGAGCGGGGGGGCCCTCCGGCGGACGGGTGGCAGCATACTCTTCACGCCCCTATTAACTCCACCGTGTGGGAGAAGCTCCGTAGCTCACTATTTCACCGAGGTGTTTATTCAAAAGTGCCTCTTTGTGTTCACGAGTGGCACTGCTAGGTTGAAGCATTACATATTAATTAAAAGCCCCACTCTCTTCTTCTTTGGGCCACAGGGATAACGTGAGAACTTGTGGGGCAGAGAAGGGGGAGAGTGCCTATGATAGATAAGGCTCTTTGGTCCGGTTATAGTCTAAGTCTGCTAGACAGAAATTTTACTGATGGGTTTATTTAATATACAGCCCAGCCAGGGATCTTCTTTTAATTATTTAGAACTAATACAGCCTAAGCTGAGGATCGAACTCTGCTCTCCACCTCCAAGGTCGGCAGCTTTATGTGTTACGCCACCTCTCCTCGCTTCACTTTGTTTCCATTGCGTGACCTTTAAGTGCCCCTGGGGCACAAGCAGGGGCCTACTAGAGTGCTTCTCTATCGGAATGCACTGTGCGGTCCCCCGGGGTATACACTATGCGTCATGTTTTCTCTTCTGCTCTTACTCTCATCCCGTCACTCACTCTTCCCTTTCACCACACTCTCCTTCTCTCACTGCCTCTCTTTCTTCTGCTCATTCTCTCATCCCGTCACTCACTCTTCCCTTTCACCACACTCTCCTTCTCTCACTGCCTCTATCTTCTGCTCATACTCTCATCCCGTCACTCACTCTTCCCTTTCATCACACTCTCCTTCTCTCACTGCCTCTCTCTCTTCTGCTCTTACTCTCATCCCGTCACTCACTCTTCCCTTTCACCACACTCTCCTTCTCTCACTCCCTCTCTCTCTCTTCTGCTCTTACTCTCATCCCGTCACTCACTCTTCCCTTTCACCACACTCTCCTTCTCTCACTGCCTCTCTCTTCTGCTCTTACTCTCATCCCGTCACTCACTCTTCCCTTTCACCACACTCTCCTTCTCTCACTCCCTCTCTCTCTTCTGCTCTTACTCTCATCCCGTCACTCGCTCTTCCCTTTCACTACACTCTCCTTCTCTCACTCCCTCTCTCTCTTCTGCTCTTACTCTCATCCCGTCACTCACTCTTCCCTTTCACCACACTCTCCTTCTCTCACCACCTCTCTCTCTTCTGCTCTTACTCTCATCCCGTCACTCTCTCTTCCCTTTCACCACACTCTCCTTCTCTCACTGCCTCTCTCTCTTCTGCTCTTACTCTCATCCCGTCACTCACTCTTCCCTTTCACCACACTCTCCTTCTCTCACTGCCTCTCTTTCTTCTGCTCATTCTCTCATCCCGTCACTCACTCTTCCCTTTCACCACACTCTCCTTCTCTCACTGCCTCTCTCTCTTCTGCTCTTACTCTCATCCCGTCACTCACTCTTCCCTTTCACCACACTCTCCTTCTCTCACCGTCTCTCTCTCTTTTGCTCATACTCTCATCCCGTCACTCACTCTTCCCTTCCACCACACTCTCCTTCTCTCACCGCCTCTCTCTCTTCTGCTCTTACTCTCATCCCGTCACTCACTCTTCCCTTTCACCACACTCTCCTTCTCTCACTGCCTCTCTTTCTTCTGCTCATTCTCTCATCCCGTCACTCACTCTCCCTTCAACACACTGCTAACTCTCTCCAATGCACCACTCTCTCTCACCCTAATTTGTTTTTCCTTCTTGGCTCTATCTCTATTCATTATCCCTCCCCGACTCCTCCTGATTCTATAGAGCACTATCCAAAAAATGTTGTAACCATCGTCCATTTGCGTGAGATTACGCTATTGGCATTGTAAATGACAATGGCATTAATTTATCGGTTTTCAAAACCAACACATAAATAAAAAATGTGTCATTGACAATGCCAATCGCTCTAACTTTGTCAAAGGCAAAACAATTGCATTGTAAATGCTTGTTTGTTATGGGCATGGTCTCACACGTATTGCCCCCATCAGACTAAAGTATATGTCTGTCAAAGCATGTAAGACTATTAAGCGTTCCTTATTAGCTAGAGTGGACGGGGATACACTATTAAACCACACAATGTACTTTGTATCTTTCAATTCTTTCCTTATATTAGCTGACACAGGTCTCAAAATGTCTCCTTATTAACAGGAAATGTTTACACCTGCTACGGGCTAATACAGGAAAGATGCATGGAACTTAAAGTGCACAGTAGAGGAGAGGACAGAGTGAAGAGAACAGAGATTAGGAAGGAAAGAAAAGGAGGAGACTTGGAGAGGATAGTCTCAGCAGGGGGCAAGTTGATGAAGAGGAGAGAACAGGGAAGGGTAAGGGAGAGATAAGAGAGGAGAAGATGAGTAGGTGTGAAGAGAATTGGCAGGAAGCACAAAAGAGGGGAAAGGAGAAGAAGGAATGGTAATAGGAGGGAAGGAATGGGTAACACGAGGGAAAATCAAAAGAAGGGGTGACGAGAGGAATTGAAAATAGGAGTATGAACGGAGCAGGAAGGATAGAAACAAGAGACAGGTATGGAAAGAACAAGAAATGAGAGAGAAGCACAGGTAAAGAAGATCAAAAAAGGGGGAAGAGACAAGGAAGAGAATAAGGGGTGGAAACATGTTGTTCCTTAGGAGGTACAGAACAGAGTATTGACAAAACACTGATCGCCCAACCTCGAGAAGATAAATGGGCTCGTGTATGACAGCAACTTGATCATAGATAGCGCGGTTAAAAAATAAATATATGAGGGGCGTGGCTTAAGCGCCGAGGTGAGATGGCGGATAGTCCGTGAGCTCCACTGAGTTATGGGACATTTTCCTTCATATGGACCTTGTCCACCGTCGTTAAGAGCCTCCTGTGAACGAATTGGACCGGCGGAAACCGGACTGCAGACGACGGAGGCGTCTTTCCAGGTTTTCCGATGTTTTCCACGCAAATATGACGAGCGGCTGACTCTCTCCGTTTCTGGACGCGGGCGGCTGCCATTTTGTGCCGCCGAGCCCGCGTCATTTCACAACCCCCCTCCGCATTTTTTGTCACCGCATATGAGCTGGTTGCCTCAGCCAGTATAAGAAGTACATTGTCAACTTGTCTTCGGCTATTGAAAGGTATGACAAAATCCGCGATGCTTTCACCATCGTCATTGTGTCATGTTTCCTGTCAGCTATTTTCACTTTTTTGAGGATGACGGTGTAATTCTCATGTTTTTATGCGGAAGGTTGGCAGCTTTCATTTGTCGTTGGGCTCATAGCCCTCATTACCAATTATCTGCAGAGGAGATTTTTTTTTTTTTTTTGCTGCACCATTTTTCTGCTGTTCATTTGCCTCATACTTGTATGCTTTCTCCACATTATGACTTTTTGGCATGTTTTCGTCGACATTTTCATTCACATATCTATGGTTCATTGCCTATTTTTGAAGTTTTTTGTGGTGCTTTTCTTTCATTCTTGGATGCAGGCGGCCGCATTGTCACTATGCCGCTGAGCTCGTGTCCTTTCCCTGCTAGCCAAAACTATTTCACCTCTTGCTGATGGAATATCTCCTCAACCTTCGCTTTATATCACGTTACCTCAGTCTTTCAACCGCTCCTCAAAAATTGGCTCGACTGGTGATGCTAATGTTCTGCTGCTGACCTGTTCTGTCTCACATGGTCATATTTTTACTCTCCTGTGAGATACTTGGTAGCCATTCAAGGAGATTGGGTGCAGGCCAGTTTTTTGCCTGTGCTTTTTGTCCCTTCTTCACCTTTTCCTACACCATGAATTGATATAACTACGTTTTTGGTCTGCTGTGTCCCATTACTGTTGAGGGGGACATTTCTGCGTTTTCTATTCTGGTTCATCTCCTGAGAGCTTGCTTTTACCCAGACTTCCTCCAACTACTGCAGTGGGGTTTTCCTCATTTTCATTCCACCATGGCGAATGATAATAATAACGCTAAGACATCTCACACTGGCACAAAACCCAAACGACTAGAAAACGATCCCCCTTCTCCCATTCATACTTCTCCAAATCCTGTTCTGGACTCCATTTTGGAGGAGGTAAGGGGTCTACAGCCGTTTATGAGTGCGACCAATGAAAAGCTCAAACAAATTGAGGAGAGATGGGTCATCATGGAAGGCAAGGTTTTAAACCTAGAACAGCGTATCAGTGATATTCAGGATGTTGCCTCTAAAGTCCCGTTATTGGAACAAGAGATTCACAAACTGAAACTCCACACTGAGGACTTTGAAAACTGTAATCGTAGGAACAACCTACGCATTTATGGCATTCCGGAGAATGTTGAGGGGTCAGATATGGTGTCTTTCATACGGAAATTTTTACATGAACTTTTGGACCTCCTGCCTGCGTCACACCCTCTTAACATACAGAGGGCTCATCGCCTGGGTCATATTGCGTCCAATACCTCCAAGCCTCGTGGTATTATCTTGTTATTCCTTGAATTTACTGAGTTGATGATTGTTCTTAAGGCTGCTAGGCTTAAAAGGCGTCTCCAATGGTCTGGACATAATATTTTTATCTCCCAAGACCTCTCCAGTGCAACCAATGGCCGGCGCAAGGAATTTCTAAACCTCCGTCCTATGATGAGACAAATGAACATCCAGTATGGCATCCTGCATCCGTGTTTTTGTAAAATTACTCATAATGGTCGTACCCGCTCGTTTGATGATCCTCAGAAACTTCAAGCATATCTGAAGAGTATTCCCTCAACTACTATGGACACTAACTCTTGATTTCTTTTTTGTTTTTGCATGATCTGATTATGCTCTCTGTGATATTGTGGCTCCTTTGCACCTCCTCTTTGTGCTGAATCTTTTCTTACGTTTTTCTTGGTTTCTCCTCTCTTTTTTTTGCTTTCCTTCTTTGTTCTCCTAACGCTTGTTGGAGTTTGTGTTCTTTTCGGTGCCACTTCAATCCTGTTTTATTTGTTTGCTCTTTCATCTCCATGGCTCTGTTTTGTATCCTCCTTCTTTTTGAGGTTCTATCTTTTATTTCTTCTTTATGCCCGAATTTGCTCTTCTGATGCTGACGGGGATCAGTGTCCCCTGTGGCGTCTCCTCGCTCCTGATGTCTTGGTTATCTCTTTCATCTCAGATCAGGCTTCTTTGCCTTGATCTGTCTTCTTATCTCTCTCCTGCTGTTCTTCTCTTTTCTTTCTCCTTCCTTACTAGCTCTCTTCTTTCCAGTCTTCTTTCTCTATTATGCACTCTTATTTTCCCCTTCCTGGACAGTCTCTGTGTTTCTTCTTCTGGTTTCTTTGGTGTTTGCCGTTGGTCACAAGTATTTTGGACGTATTTAATCCTCTTAATGTGCTTGTAATGGGTCTCTTGTTCTTATGTAACCTATTTTTTTGCTGTGTCCTTTCTTGTAGCTGTGATCCTGTAATGTGTCTGCCCCAAGTGTATTCCCTCCTCTCCTTCCATCATGTGTAATTTTGTATCGTGGAATGTTCGAGGTCTTGGTCATCCAGTCAAGCGTCAAAAGGTATTGTCTCATTTATCCAAACTCAATTCACAGGTTGTTTTTCTTCAAGAGACTCATTGTACAGATGTTGAATCTTCTAAACTAAAAAGGCATTGGGTGGGTCAAGTGGTGTTCTCTCCTGCTGTTAACAAAAAAGGGGGTGTTGCTATTTTGTTCCACAATGGGTTGTCGGCCCAAATTTTCTCTTCTCAAAATGATGATGAGGGATGCTGGGTAATGGCTAAGGTTGTGATCCAAAACAAAACTTTGGTTTCACTAAACATTTATGGCCCGGTTTGACCAAACCCCAAATTTTGGAATGACATCAAAATCCTTATTTCCACTATTGATTGTCCGAATATTGTTCTTGCCGGTGATTTTAATCAATGGTTCGATCCATTCTCTGATAGGTTGTCCTCAAGCAAATTTCACCCCGATAAGTCTCATAAATGTTTCCAATCTGCCATTGCCTTGCGTCCCTTTTATGATGTATGGAAAACATGTAATCCTGACTCCCTGGAATATACCTTTTTTTTTTTTAATGTTCACCATACCCGTTCAAGGATAAACTATATTATGGTCAGTAAGTCTCTCCTTCCCTCAATTCAAAAATCTGATATTGGCTCTATTTTTATTTCGGACCAAGCCCCTGTTTATGCGGTCCTGGACCTTACCCTAACGTCCTCTAGATTCAGCCGTTGGAAATTTAACACATTTCTATTGTCTGATACTACTTTTGTAAAAGAAGTCACGGGCTTTATTAATGAGTTTTTTACGTTTAATGACCCTTCAGACACCTCTATCCCTAATAATTGGGATGCCTTCAAAGCTGCCCTTCGGGCATTCACTATTTCATATGTCGCTAAAAAGAAGAAAGCAAATAAAACTAAATATGAAGACCAACTGAAAAATATTAAGCGACTTGAACTTTCATACTTTTCTTCTAAGTCCACTGATGCCCTCCAGAATTTAATCAAAGCAAAATCTGAAATAAATAAACTTGCCACTGTTGCAGCATGCAATACCCTACTAAAAGTCAAATCTAAGTATCATGGGGGCCAGAACAAGGCGGGTAAAATGTTGGCAAATTATCTTAAAATCAAATCTGAACGCAAAACAGTTGGCCCTATCCTTAATGATTCTACCAATAAATTTGTGTTATCTGATGAAGACATTGCAGAAGTCTTTCATGATTACTACAACTTTTTATATACTGATGACACACATCCTTCTGATGTCAACTTAACTTCTTTCTTTGATGGTCTCCCAGCTCCACCATCACTCCCGGATGAATTTGCCCAATTAGAGAGAGAGACATTTCCCCTCTGGAAGTGCTTCAGGCTATCAATGCTCTGAAAAAAGCCAAGGCTCCGGGTCCCGATGGCTTACCAGTTGAATTTTACTCTACATTTCATGCCATCTTTGTACCCAAACTGCTTCAACTCTTTAATTCTTTTATTTTCCACTGCTAAGGCTTCAGGGTCTTTCCTGGAAGCTCTAATTATCATTATTCCCAAACCCGATAAAGATCATTCCCAATGTAATAATTATCGCCCGATCTCCCTGATTAATTATGATTGTAAAATTTTTGCCAAAATTCTTGCTTCACGTTTAGATTCCCTCATCCCCCTTTTGATTAAAACGGACCAGGTTGGCTTTGTAAAGGGTAGATTGGCTGCCGATAATGCCCGTATGTTTTCTAACATTATTTCCCATAGCAAATCCTTTAAAACCCCGTTAGCAGCCTTGTCCTTGGATGCAGAGAAAGCCTTTGATCGCATCAATTGGCAATTTATGTTCCACAATGGTTTGGATTTTGCCCCAATTTTATTTCCTTGGTTAAACTCCTCTATTCCTCCCCCGTGCAAGTATTTTTGTTAATAACCAGTTCTACAGATTCTTTTCCTTATCTAGGGGTACAAGACAAGGCTGTCCTCTCTCCCCGTTATTGTTTATCCTTTGTCTTGAACCTTTTTTGGAACGAATCCGAAATAATCCAAATATCAATGGCTTTAAACTAACCTCCAAATAAACGAAAATTTCTTCATACGCAGATGATATTTTAGTCTATATGGCTAACCCAATCTCGTCCCTCCCTCCTTCCATGGAAGAGGTCCGTTTAAATTCTTCCATTTCAGGATACAAACTTAACTTATCTAAAACAGAAGTTTTGCCCTTAAATTCCATCTGTTACCAATACATGTTGGATTCTACGGATTTTGCTTGGTGTCCATCTAAAATAAAATACCTTGGCATTTGGTTTTTCTCATCCCTTGTCGACACACTTAAATTCACTTTCAACTCCCTTATCAAGAAAATCCATTCCCTCCTCCAAAGTTGGTCTCCCCTATTCCTCTCCCGGTGGGGTAGACTAGACACCATTAAAATGATGATCACACCTCATGTACTCTACACTTTATCTATGCTCCCCATAAAAATACCTAATTCATATTTTGTTCGCTTAAACTCTATTTGTTCTTAATTTCTATGGAATGATAAACATCCCGCATCGCTTTGCAAAAACTCATCCGACCCAAGAACGAAGGAGGTGTCCGTTTTCCCAACTTCAAAACCTACCACTCTGCCTTTGTGATTAAACAATCCTTTTCTTTGGCATATGACTTTTTGGATTCCCCAATTCCTAGATGGGTTGTATTTGAACGCTCACTGTTAAAGGACTTTTCGTTTCAACATACTGTTTTTATGTCCAACTGTTCTTTTTTATCCAAACACCCAGTTCTAAAATATTCTCAAACACTGTTGCATGACACATTCTCCAAGGACTTATCTCCTCTCCAATGTTTTTTGTCATCCACGTGTGGTATAATAAGTTTCTTAAATTTAAGGGCAAGTCTTTCTATTTCAAATATTGGAAAGAGAAGGGCATTTTGTTTGTCCATCAATTTCTTTCTAATAATGCTATTCTTCCTTTTCCTGCGATGCAAAATGTATATAAATTGCCAAGTACTTGTCTAACTGAGTATACCAACATAACTAATGCTATACAGGCCCACTTATCGACCCTTTCCCCACCAGATGCCTTACCCTCTTTTTCTCCCTCAACTCCACTTTATCCTTTGTTCTCTCTTCACCAACCTAATGCTGCCCTTGTTTATAAAATGTTGGTATCAAATGTTATTGCCCGACCCAAATCATCAACTGAGATTGCTTGGGAAACTGATTTGAATGTCTCGTTGCCTGTTGATGTTTGGGATCATCTTTGGTCCAAATTATTTAAAGTTTCTATTGCTGCACGCATTACCCAATCCCTTTTTTTTTAAATGTATCATAGAGTTGTTATTACTCCTGTAAGTATTTCCAGATTTTCACCTTCATCTTCTTCATGCTGGTCCTGTTCTTCTGAAACAGGTACACTTAAGCATCAATTGTATGAGTGCCCTTCTGTTTTATCCTTTTGGAATTCTGTTTGGGATATATGCATGCGAATGTTTCATTGTTCTTCATCTTTATCAATTGTGAATGTATTTTTCGGTTCTTTGTCGGATAATATTGATATTGCCTCATCGAAAGCTAAGTTACTTGATCTTTTCATTGCTATTGCATTCAAAGTGATTTTATCTTGTTGGACAGATAATTCCAAATTATCTGTAAATACTTGGTGGAATTTCATTTGTGACGAGCATAGAATTGCTATCGCCTCCTCTTCTTCCATTTCTTTAAAGGTTAAGTCTGATCTCCTTTGGCTCCCTTTTGTTACTTACCTCTCTTCTCACCGCCCCAATTGATTGCCTGTCTTGTTCTTCCCTTGCATATATTCCTCTTACCCCTAATTTACTTTATCTACTTTCTAGATTCTTCCCCTCCTCTCCCTTCCCCTTTCTTTTCCTTTCTTCTTCTTTCTTTATCTCACCCATGGTTTTAATCTGTATTTTATATGCATTTTATGCCTCTTGTTTTATCTTATTATACTCATTGTTAATTTAGAATGGCTATGTTTTTGTATTTGTTAACACTTAATAAAAATCTCTTGAACTGAAAAAAAAAATATATATATATATATGGGACCCATAAGAGACTCTAGTCACAGTGAAATCCAGTTTCAGTTTGGAGTTATTTTGTTGGAGATACTAATGGAGTGGGGAGTGAGAGCAGCAGACGGCCGATTACATCCCTGTATGATGTTCCCTGGTCTTTTGATTCAGTTTTACCATGGGGTATGTCCTACAGTGCAGCATCTCATATGTGTGCACCGTTTCCTTTTAGTTCAAAAAGAAAATGAAGAACATATTTAAAAAACACAAACAATAATTCTCTGCCAGATAAAACCTGTCCGTGTTTTGAACGGTCTAAAATGGTCAGGAATGAAGAGGCAAATAGAAGAGGCCGTGGTGTCTGCTTTCAGAGAACGCTTCTACGGATGAAGCCTGCAAATATGTGAAAGTGAGATTATTTGTATTTCTCATTTTAGGCAGTCGCAGGGCAATGCGAGGGCGAAAGGAAAGCAGGCACTAACACCCAAGCTGACTTACAGAGGGCTAAATATTTTCATGAAGTGTGAACATGTATACAGAGCATGGTGACAAATGTTGCACCTTACTAATTCAACGCCAACTCATGTTATCTATTTTTGCATTTTATGATAGCTCCTCTCCCCCTCCGAACATCAGGCAGACCAAATGGAAGAAGCGACCAGCCCTCTGGCAAATCATGCCCTTAAAACCGATGTTCTCCATGACTGTAAATAGGCATAATGTCAATTTCCCACAGCCTATTTTGGTTATGCTTGAAAAAAAATCTTGATAATTTATTAGTATGTATAACAAATAAAATCACTATATAAGCATTGTAGCACCGCTCCTACATGAAGGTATATCACACAACATTTTGCAGATGCTGGTCACTGATGTGATTCGTAGTGCAATTCACAATTTTAGTTTTAATTTCTTTGCAGCAATTACATATGAACGCTTTCCGGAAGACAGTTCATATTATTTCGTATTGTACAGTTCATTTCAATTAAGTAAACACGCCCCATGTTTGTTCTTGCTGACAATATCATGGTTCTCTTATACACCATGTATACAAAACAATACATATTTGTTGAGTCATTTTGTGTCTCATGTTCTATCTCAGGCTCGCACACTAATCACCTGAGATTAAACTAGAAGTTACTTGAGTAGCTGAGCCAGGGAAAGGTTATTTCATTTCTGTTAGACCTGGCATCATTGGCTTGAGTCTCTCCTCCATTTTTTCTGTTTGCCTCCTCTGTTTATGATGTTTTTGCTGGTATATGGCTTTGGGCACTGTGCCACTGCTGATCAGTGCCACAGTGCAAGTGCTACCTATGTGAAATTGATGTGTTAATTGGATTCCATGTTTGGCTTATTTGGTTTACTGTCAGACCCTAGTAGCGGGCACCAGGAGTGCCAGAGCTTGTAAATACAAATGCTGCTAGTGGGCCTGTAGCACGTGTTGTGCCACCCACAGAAGCAGCCTGGTAAATTATGTCTAAAGGTCTGCCATTGCTAGACCTACGTGCAGTCTGGTACTGTCACGCAGACTGCGCAAGTACACCTACTTGCCAGTCCCTAAACCTTCCCTTAACTTCATGTTAGTCACCCCTATGGTAGGCCCAAGGGCAGGGTGCGTTGTAAGCATAAGGTAGGACAAGCCTGATGAGGTTGGCATGTCCTGATAGTGAATTACAGTCATATTCGTTTTTCACTATTGTAAGGTAACCTGCTCTCCATAAGATAGAATGGGCTGCCAGGATTATTAATGGTATAATCCTAGCGGGCTCGGGGAGCATGGTGCAATGTCGAGTTTGGTATCCCTGAACTCAGGGTTTAATAACGCATCCGTTTGGGTGGATGGCTTTTAGACTCTGTGTTTGAAAATAGCACTTTTAGAAAGTGGCAATTTTCTTGTCTGACTGTCTACTGGTCTCTGCTGGTTTGGTGTGCATGTTGTAGAGATGAGGCAAGCTTAATGCCCAGAGTTACCGAGTGTGTTCCCTGGTTAGAGTAGGCACTGAGGCGAGAATTATCGAGTCCGTTGACCCTGGTCCAAGACCCTGCCGCGTCGGGAATTGAACCCTGGTCCCGGGCCGTTCTCTGCTTACAGGTCTGCCGCCTCTAACCAGTGAGCCACACCTCTCCACGCTGGTTCCACCTCCTGCCAGGCGACTGATGGCTCTGTGCCTGCCAGGGATGATCCTGGCCCCACCTCCTACCGGGCGACTGATGGCCCTGTAGCGCTCCTCGCGGTCGACGCCGAACCTTTGGATTAACTTTGCCTCGACGTCGTGTGACTCCCGTGTGGGTTACATTGTTGCCAAGAACTGTGTTTTAAAGAAGAAGAGTTGATTTTGTTACTAAAGACTTTGTGCTAAGAAGAAACTACACTTGAACTGTTATTTTTCCTTCCAAGAGTATTTATGAAGATTGTGGTATATTTTTGTCGTTATTTGGTCTTGTGCTAAGCCTTATATAAACATCCTTATTTTTATAATACTACTGTGTCGTGTCCATTTGTAGTGTATTCACTTTATTACTGTATGTGGTCATAAATGCTTAACGCACTGCCTCCGAGATAAGCCTGTCTGCTTTGCCAAGCTACCAAGGGGGTGAGCAGGGGTTATCTAAGTGTGTGATCCCCTTGCCCTGACTAGAAAAGGTGTGTCCCTATTTGTCAGAAGTGTATACCTCTGCCAACTAGAGACAGCCGCTTCTAACATTGGTGAGTCAGCGGTGAGGATTTGAACTTTGCATTTATGACCCATGTGCAGTGATTAGTGTGCGCTACATAGTGAAAGCAGACCATAGCGCAGCCACAATCTGTTTTGGTTGGATATTCTATTTTTGTTCTCCGCTTTCCTGGAGCTTGATTTTTTAAACTGCCAGTTTTGACCATGAGTGATGCCGGAGTCACTACCCCTGTTGTTGTGGAGGAGTTTGATAGGGAAAAGATCAACGACTACCCGTTAAAAATGCTGAAACACTTTTGCAAGCAATTTAAAGTTCCTACCACAGGCTGCAAAAACAAAGAGGAAGTTCTTAAAGCTTTGAAGGCCTGGTTAGAGGCCAGAGATCCCTCTAATGCGGTGGTGGTACCGCTATAGGAAGGGGAGGAGGAGGTGCCAGTGAATGGGCCTGGATCCCCTCCCGGCAGCAGTGTTTCCTCCAAGGGTCTTTCTCCTGAAGAAAGAGAAGAAAGGGCGAAGGAGCGAGCATACAACATGGAAATGGCAAAACTTAAGATAGATGGGCTGTTGGAGTTAGAGAATGCAAGAGGCAGGAGAGAAGCTGATATGGAGATCAAAAGGTTGGAGTTTGAAAGAGAAAAGTTAGCTTTTGAGCGTGAGAAAATGGTGAGGGACATGGAGCTCAAAGCTAAGAATTTAGAATTGAATCCCTCTGGTGGCAGCATCCCATCTGTGCCTGCAGAAAGTAGGTTTTATTTTCCCAAAGATGTGATCAAAGATTTTCAGAAGCATGAGGATATTGGTCAATGGTTTAAAGCATATGAGTTAGCATTGTTGGCCCACCGGGTCCCTGAAAAGGATTGGGGAGCGGGGTTGTGGGGTCGCTTTGTGAATGAGGGAAGAGATACCCTGTTAGACATTCCTGTGGAGGATAGGATGTCTTATGCTCATATGAAAAATGCTTTAATGTTAAGGTATGGCCTAACCCCAGAAAAGTACAGACAAACTTTTAGAGAATGTAAGAAGTTGCCTGGTACTACGTGGGTTGAACATGTGTCATTTTTTTGCAGAGCCATGGATGGTTGGGTAAAGGGCAGCAAGGTGGAAAGTTATGCTGCTCTTTATGATTTGTTTGCTTGGGAGCACTTGTCTAATAACTGTTTTCCAGAGCTGCGCCAGCACCTTATTGATAGCAAGATATCTAACCCTAGAAAACTTGCTGAGGAGACGGACCGCTGGGTCAGTACCAGGGTTCACAAGGGTCCAGTGGGAGACTCAGCCAAAGGTGGACAGGGTCCCCAGCAGAAGAGTGGGGGGGGCAAGGGTAAACAGAGGGAGTTCCAGAAAGGGCCCCAAAATAATCCCCAAGGGAACCAAGGGAAGGGTTCCCAGCCTCCCCCTGTGAAGAAGCCAGAGGCCCCGACAGGTAAACCTGTTCATAGGGGCCCAATGACCTGCTATGTTTGTAAGCAGGTGGGGCACCGTTATTATGATCCACAGTGTCCCCTGAAGAACTCTAATGCACCACCTCGTGCACCCCCCGTGAGTTGGCGAGTGTAGCCCTGGGAGGGGAGGAGATGGTTGCCCCTGGTGGGGAGGGTCCCGCAGAGATGTCCCTGGTCTCTTTAGGAGACAGGGAAATGGTCCCTCCACCCCCTCTGCCTAGTAACACTAAGAAATATAGGCAGTGGGTGACCATTAATGGCCATAGAGTGGAAGCTCTCAGAGACACCGGAGCAAGTGTGACAGCTGTCAAGTGTCACTTGGTGTCCAGAGAGCAGGTGGTTCCCCACGCATTCTACCCTGTGATAGCTGCTGACAACTCCCAGAGAGAGTGTGAGGTAGCTCAGGTTCCCTTTGAATGGGGGGGGGGAGTTTCAGGTACTCTTTAGGTTGCTGTAAGGCCCGCCATGCCTGTTGATTGTCTCCTGGGCAATGATTTGGAGAACTCCCCATGGACTAGGGTGGAGAGGGAGACACATTTGAAAATGTTGGGTGTGCCAGAGTGGGTGTGTGCAACCACTCGATCGATGACAGCCAGTAAGGGTGTTGATGGGGTCCCGGAGCCTGAAAGTATGGCCCAGGACCCAGCTGTGAAGAGAAGAGGCAGGGGGGTGCGGGAAACCGTCCCCCATAGTTCCCGTGGTCCAGGAGGAGGCAGACCCTGAGGGGGATGCCCTGGAACCCACAGGTGAACAAGTAGCAGAACTGGGAAACCTGCCGGAGCTGACCCACTGGCAGCAGGATGGTGGTCCCTCCAGGGAAGAATTTTGTGCTGAACAGAAAGTGTGCCCTTCTCTTGTGGGTATGAGGCAGCAGGCCTCAGCCCAGACAACAGGTGATCAGTCAGGGTCACATTTGGTCTACTGGGAGAACGATCTCCTGTATAGCGAGCCTAAGGCTGCTGAGCCTGGGTCAGCCCGTGTGCTGGTGTTACCCCAGCGCTTCAGAGCCTTCCTACTGGGTTTGGCTCATGTCGTTCCTTTAGCTGGACATCTGGGGCAGGACAAGACCTATGACAGGCTGGTCACCCATTTTTATTGGCCTCAGATGAGAAGGGATACAGATATCCATTGCAAAACCTGTCAAACTTGCCAGGCAAGTGGGAAAAGCGGGCGGAAGCAGAAGGCTCCCCTCCAACCTTTTCCCGTGGTCAGTACCCCCTTTGACCGGGTGGGGATTGACATTGTTGGGCCCCTGGACCCCAAGACAGCCATGGGCAACAGGTTCATCCTGGTCTTGGTGGACCATGCCACACGGTACCCGGAAGCCATCCCTCTCAGAACAGTGACGGCCCCCGTGGTGGGACGGGCACTGATGGGTGTTTTCTCCCGAATGGGGTTCCCCAGAGAGGTGGTGTCAGACCGGGGCACCAACTTCATTTCCAATTATATGAAGTCTCTGTGGAAGGAGTGTGGGGTAACCTACAAGTTCACCACTCCTTACCACCCTCAAGGTAATGGGTTGGTTGAGAGATTCAACCGTACCCTCAAAGGCATGATTATGGGTCTTGAAGAACCAATGAGGCGTAAATGGGACGTCCTCTTGCCATGCCTGCTGTTTGCTTACCGTGAGGTGCCACAGAAGTCTCTAGGGTTCAGCCCCTTTGAGCTTTTGTATGGATACCCGGTAAGAGGACCTTTGAGTCTGGTCAAAGAAGGCTGGGAGCAATCTCCCAGGAAACCTCCCCAGGATGTATACAGTTACATGCTGGCCTTTAGGAACCAGACTAGGCGCTTCAGAGATCTTGCTCAGGCAAATCTGGAGGCCAGCCAGGAAGAGATGAAGCGGTGGTACGACCGGAATGCCACTCTGGTGGAGCTTCAACCTGGACAGAAAGTTTGGGTCATGTCCCCTGTGGAACCTTGTGCGCTCAAGGACAGGTGGACTGGACCATTTGAGGTTGTGGAGAAAAAGAGCGATGTCACCTACATGGTGGACTTGAAGTCTCCCAGGAACCCCTTGCGGGTCCTGCATGTCAACCGTTTAAAGCCCCACTTAGAAAGGTCCGAAGTGGGCATGCTCCTAGCTACAGATGCTGGAATGGAGGAGGAGAGTGAGCCTCTTCCTGACCTCCTGTATGCAAAGGAGCAAGATGGGTCAGTGGATGGTGTTGTCCTCTCTGATACACTGACCCCTGAGCAGCAGCAAGATTGTCGCCAACTGTTGGGACAATCTCCTGATCTGTTCTCCTTGATTCCTGGTGTCACTCAGTGGTGTGTCCATGATGTGGACACCGGGGACAGCACTCCTGTGAAGCACAAGGCCTACAGAGTGACTGACAAGGTCAGAGCATACATCAAGGAGGAGGTCTCCAAGATGTTTGCCTTAGGGGTGGTTGAGTCCTCTAGCAGTCCTTGGGCTAGCCCAGTGGTCTTGGTCCCGAAGGCTGCAGCGCCTGGTGCTTCACCATAACTTCGGTTCTGTGTGGATTACTGAGGGCTCAATTCAGTCACCAAGACTGACGCGCACCCCATCCCCAGAACTGATGAGCTCATAGATCGGTTAGGGGCTGCTCGGTACCTTAGTACGTTTGACCTAACGTCTGGGTACTGGCAGATCGCCTTGACTGATGGGGCAAAGGAGAGGTCAGCATTCTCCACACCAGATGGGCACTACCAGTTCCGGGTTATGCCCTTTGGGATGAAGAATGCCCCTGCCACCTTCCAGAGGTTGGTCAACCAGGTATTGGCTGGACTGGAGGATTTCAGTGCCGCCTACCTGGACGACATCGCAGTGTTCAGCGCCAGCTGGGAGGAACACTTGCGCCACCTCCAGGAAGTGTTGTTGGCCCTGCGCAGAGCAGGCCTCACAATCAAAGCCAGTAAGTGCCAGATTGGGCAGGGTTCAGTGGTGTACTTGGGGCACCAAGTAGGGAGCGGCAAGGTGGCCCCCCTGCAACCCAAGATTGATACCATCCTGGCTTGGGCACTGCCCAAAACCCAGACTCAGGTGAGAGCCTTCTTAGGTCTCACGGGTTACTACAGGAGGTTTGTCAAGGATTATGGTAACATTGTGCACCCCTTGACTTCGCTGACTTCCAGGAAGCAGCCAAGACTTGTGATCTGGACTGATGCCTGTCAGACGGCCTTTGACACCCTGAAAACTGCAATGTGCACAGCACCTATACTCCAGGCACCCGACTTTTCTAAAGAATTTGTTGTCCAGACGGACGCTTCAGAGCATGGCGTGGGGGCTGTTCTAGCTCAGGTGAATGAAGAGGGCCGAGACTTACCTGTAGCCTTCATTAGTAGGAGGTTACTTCCCAGGGAACCGAGGTGGAGTGCGATAGAGAGAGAAGCATTTGCTGTGGTCTGGGCGCTGAAGAAGCTAAGACCCTACCTGTTTGGGACTCACTTCCGGGTTCAGACAGACCACAGGCCCCTCAGATGGTTGATGCAGATGAGGGGTGAGAATCCAAAGCGGTTGAGGTGGTCCATTTCTCTACAGGGGATGGACTTCACGGTGGAACACCGCCCTGGAACAGATCACGCCAATGCTGATGGTCTGTCCAGATTTTTCCGCCTTAGTGATGAGGACTCCCTAGGGTAAGAGTAGTTCTCCCCACATTTCAGCTGGAGGGGACACGTGTTAGACCTGGCATCATTGGCTTGAGTCTCTCCTCCATTTTTTCTGTTTGCCTCCTCTGTTTACGATGTTTTTGCTGGTATATTGCTTTGGGCACTGTGCCACTGCTGATCAATGCCACAGTGCAAGTGCTCCCTATGTGAAATTGATGTGTTAATTGGATTCCATGTTTGGCTTATTTGGTTTACTGTCAGTCCCTAGTAGCGTGCACCAGGAGTATCAGGGCTTGTAAATACAAATGCTGCTAGTGGGCCTGCAGCACGTGTTGTGCCACCCACAGAAGCAGCCTGGTAAATTTTGTCTAAAGGTCTGCCATTGCTAGACCTACGTGCAGTCTGGTACTGTCATGCAGACTGCGCAAGTACACCTACTTGCCAGTCCCTAAACCTTCCCTTAACTTCATGTTAGTCACCCCTATGGTAGGCCCAAGGGCAGGGTGCGTTGTAAGCATAAGGTAGGACAAGCCTGATGAGGTTGGCATGTCCTGATAGTGAATTACAGTCATATTCGTTTTTCACTATTGTAAGGTAACCTGCTCTCCATAAGTTAGAATGGGCTGCCAGGATTATTAATGGTATAATCCTAGCGGGCTCGGGGAGCATGGTGCAATGTCGAGTTTGGTATCCCTGAACTCAGGGTTTAATAACGCATCCGTTTGGGTGGATGGTTTTTAGACTCTGTGTTTGAAAATAGCACTTTTAGAAAGTGGCTATTTTCTTGTCTGACTGTCTACTGGTCTCTGCTGGTTTGGTGTGCGTGTGACAGGAGCTGGGTGGCTCCAGAGGTCTGAATGAGTCAGTGTGGGGTGAGTGGGGCATTTGCATTGAGAGTAGGGGAAGAGTAGCTCTTGATAGCCTGCCCTGCCTGACACAATGCTGGTTCCACCTCCTGCCAGGCGACTGATGGCTCTGTGCCTGCCAGGGATGATCCTGGTCCCACCTCCTAGCGGGCGACTGATGGCCCTGCCCCTGCCAGTGACAATGCTGGCTCCACTCCTAGGGCGAACAAAGCGATACAAAAGGGGATGATGGACGGAGCGTTTGAGCAAATCAAACACTCACCTCCAGTCAACTGATCTGGGTTTAATCCATCACCATTCTTTAGCCCACTCAGCCACCCCATTTCAGACATGGCTATATGCAAATCAGTCTGACCCTGTGCCTCATGGGAACAGTCCAGCCCGAACTGCCAAGCCATGTCTTCCATGGACCGGAAACAAGCATCCTGGGACCGGTTTCGGATTCATAATCCTCATCAGCCAGGCTATCTTGAATCCAGTGGCCAAGTGAGCAAGGGACTCACGTCTGAGCATACCCTGCCACACTTAGGGCGAACAAAGCGATACAAAAGGGGATGATGGACGGAGCGTTTGAGCAAATCAAACACTCACCTCCAGTCAACTGATCTGGGTTTAATCCATCACCATTCTTTAGCCCACTCAGCCACCCCATTTCAGACATGGCTATATGCAAACCAGTCTGACCCTGTGCCTCATGGGAACAGTCCAGCCCGAACTGCCAAGCCATGTCTTCCATGGACCGGAAACAAGCATCCTGGGACCGGTTTCGGATTCATAATCCTCATCAGCCAGGCTATCTTGAATCCAGTGGGCGGCTGAAGACTCTGCCCTGCACAGTGAATAGGCCAGGTGCCTCGGCCTGGCAACGCCCACAACAAACCCAGGATGGGGGGAAATTCCCCTGCATGGACAAAGGGATCAAAGCCAAAAAGGGGTATAAGAGAAGGACCCCTGAACTGAGAATTTAGATCACTTCTGACAAGGAAACCTGAACCAAGGACAAGAAGCCTGCTGATCCAAGGACTTGCCTACCCCTTCTGCCAGTGTGCTGTTTGTTGGGGGGAATCCTGCAGTTACTTCTTTATTTTTGCCAAGGAACCAGGAGAGAGGAACTGAGTGTGTACTCTCAAGCTTTGCCAAGGAAAATCTCCAAGGACTGGAAGAGTGCTAGTCTCCTGTTGAAGTCACAGGGTCAAAGGACTTTATTTATTTGCTGAAAGTGCTTGTTGCTGGAACCTGAAAATCCAGCACCTCTGAAGAATCCAGCAATCCCGACGCCGACGGACGCCACCGAATCCAGCTCGACATCGTGAGTGCAGCTCCCGTGTCCCGCACCTTCGACGCCGGCCGCCAGGCCAGATCGACGCCAATAGCGACGCCAGTGAGTAGTGAGTTCGGCTCCAGCTCCAAGTGACCCCGTGTCGACGCTGCCGCTGATCGCATCGACACCGAGCCCTCTCGACGCCGTGAGCGCTGCTCACTCTTGCAACATCATCATCGACGACGATGCCGTATCCTGCTTCGACTCGTGAGCGCTGCTCCTGCCTGACATCTGTCGACGCCGCTGCAGATCGCCCCGACTCCGAGGGTCGATCGACGCCGAAGACGCGACGCCGGACACCTCGACGCCGCTGATCCTCGTGTGCTTCACTTTTCCAAGGTACTGTGTTGACGGGGTCTGTGCGACTCCGGGCTCGACGTAGCGCTCCTCGCGGTCGACGCCGAACCTTTGGATTAACTTTGCCTCGACGTCGTGTGACTCCCGTGTGGGTTACATTGTTGCCAAGAACTGTGTTTTAAAGAAGAGTTGCTTTTGTTACTAAAGACTTTGTGCTAAGAAGAAACTACACTTGAACTGTTATTTTTCCTTCCAAGAGTATTTATGAAGATTGTGGTATATTTTTGTCGTTATTTGGTCTTGTGCTAAGCCTTATATAAACATCCTTATTTTTATAATACTACTGTGTCGTGTTCATTTGTAGTGTATTCACTTTATTACTGTATGTGGTCATAAATGCTTAACGCACTGCCTCTGAGATAAGCCTGTCTGCTTTGCCAAGCTACCAAGGGGGTGAGCAGGGGTTATCTAAGTGTGTGATCCCCTTGCCCTGACTAGAAAAGGTGTGTCCTTATTTGCCAGAAGTGTATACCTCTGCCAACTAGAGACAGCCGCTTCTAACAATTTCTATCATGCATGCAGACCTCTTCGGAGCCTTCCCCGGCAAAACTGCCACCTTTTAGACACAATGATCTGACAGATCATGTTTAAGCAACTGCTCTAAAAATTAGCAAAATAGGGATCAGTAAGGCTGTCTCCATAGTCTGGCAGAGCTGCTTAGCAAGATCTACAACCTTTATCTTGTGCAAGCCCAAATCAAGGCTGCCTTTTATATCAAGATGTCCAAGTCATCTCAAGTGCCCCTAAAGGGCTCATCTTCAGAGCGTATTACTGTATTGTCCATTTACGATATAAAGTGTACCCTTTGCATAACCTACTGTTTCAGGACTTATCATCAAAGTCTCGTTTTGCATTATTCACTTGGCTTTCTGTCCAATTGTCCAGGTTGTGAGACAACAGCAGGTTTGTGTAACTATCTCCCATCCCTTTAAATCAAGACATTTTTATCGTCCATGAAAACCAATACTCAAAAGCTTATTTATGAATCTTCCCTAGAAATACATTCTCTTTTTCTGGGCTTTCTTAAGAATGATAAACGTACTCTGCACAGGTCTTCATGGGTCTTGGCTAAGAAGACTAAGCCTGTACTTTCTTGCCAAAAATCAGGAGTTGGTCTATTTATTTTCTTATAAAGTCTGCTCCATCCGAGGGTATCCGTGTACGATGCATATAAACTATGGAAGCCAGAGCTTCAACTAACAAAGAAGAACCTATCAGAACCAGAGGCAAAAATCCTTCCACAGTATTGTCTGAGTAACCCTTAATATGAGTGGAGAGAGAGAACGGCAATTTATAATTATAGCTATGGCGTCATCAAGACAGGAAAATGGGAGAACGGGAGTGAGGAGGATGTATAAAATGGGGCGGAAGTAGGTGGTTTGTCAAACTAAGGTAAATACGTAATTAGAGGACACAGGTTAAAGAAGCATTATACCATATGCAGTTAGGATTAGAACATTTTCAATTTTTTACGGGAAGCCAGTAAGGATTGAAGCCCATAGACATATCCTGGGCACACTTGTAAAATCAACAGTTGATACAACGTTAGAAATATGATGCAGTCGACACCTGTGGGTTTATTAAGGGTTGTTTATGTGAAGATGTTCATGCAAAAAAACAACGCCAGCCAGGATTGAAGCCCTACAGATAATAAACGCCAAAGTGCTATCTCAGGACCTGAAAAGGTTTGAGTCTCTTTTTTGGGCAGTAAATCTTAAAATCTAAAGTGAGATTTTGTACACTGCAAGTTCTTTTTGTCTCCCAGTCTCTTTATAGTTATGAGGAGATATTGAGGTTTGTTGTGTATGGTTTTGAGGGTGATGCATTCTAGTTTACGCTTTATTCTGGCTTCAATATGGAGCCAATGAAGTTCTTTCAGCACCGGCTTGATATAATCAAATTTCATGAGCCTGAGATAAGTCTGGGCATGGAGATCACAACTGCTCTAATGTGAGCTAAATAAGATCCACATACGCCACTGATGGATGATGTCAAACATCTCTGAACAACAGTATGTTGAAAAGTATCTCCTCGGCAAACAGCTAATTGTCAGAGCCCTATTTTTCTAGATGGAAAACAAAAGGACTAACATTCAAAGGTTCTCTTCTCAGTATTTTTTGAGACTTTCATTTTCACGTGGAGCTCATGTCCAGGCTACTTAGTTCCTGTTACTGAAGATACCTTTGTGGGATCCTCTGCTTTTAGATTCCCTTGTTCTTACTCGAATTAGAGTTATTTAAGGCCATGCTCGTTGTACCAAAGTCTTTATTTTTTTACTCTTTACTTTTCTGCCTGTGCCGTCCTTAATATTTTGTCATTTTTCCCAATGTCTTCATATTCTTCCCAGTCACATCGTTTTTTTAAATGTTGTTTGAAAGTTAACCATCTGGGGTACGTATTGTGTTTGAGTCAGACCAGTCAATCCAGCTGGCAAGTGTTAAAAACAAATCTCCCATTGTGTTTAAATGCAATAGGTACAGCATATTCTTTTCAGTTTCGGTCTAGATAACCATGATATAGCCCTCACTTTTACACCAAGGCAATGGTCTTATCACATATAAAAATAGCATCGAATTATTTTAGTTACACAAAAATAGTATTTGAAATTAGTAATTTTAGAATGCCAGGTAGAGCTGCTGTACTACAATAGACAGCACGAATTGTTCAGACTGGCGCATTTAATCTGCCTCAGTGCATTAGTGTTTTTCCAAACCAGTAATTGCACTGCAGACATTCAAAATAAGTACTTTCCTAATTATAAGTGGCAGTACCGCTATCTGCACAGTTAAAGCAGACGAGACCGAGAGAGAACTTATTGATGAACTCATCTCATCTGAGGACCCTTTCATCCATCCAGTTTGTTTTCAGTGCCGTCACTAACCTAGTCCTCTATACTCTTTTCAGGATGACTTGAATCAGAAAGAAAGGATGTTAATGCCTGTACATGAGTCTTCACCATAGAAATATTCTGATTGCATTTTTTTTAAACTGAAAGAAGGAAAGAAAAGTCGATCAGTTTGTCTACCAGCTCCCGCTCAAAGGCAAAGAATTGCAAGAGAGAATTGGCAGCCTGTGGCCCTACTCTTACAATATTTGCTACATTTCAACATTTTAGGCGGAAACCAGACACAGAAGCGGTCAATGCAGTCGTGAAGAGACGTGCTTTGCGGTAAACAGAGGCTACTGTCTGTTTTGGACCCTGTCTCACCAGGGTGTATTTGTCAACACAATAAATATTCTGTAACTTTCTTCTTAAGCCGTTTCTATATATCAGTTCTGCTTTTAAGCGTATTGTTTTGATGAAGACTTATGTGCATATCTATCCCGCGCAGCAGAAACACACTGACCCTGTTTCTATGGTACACTGGACTTTCAGTAACTATTACACAGATGTCCAGCCGTGGCCAGTCCATTGGGGCTGAGAGGCCACACCCCCTCACCTTTTGCCCCTGTCTGTCAGGGTGAGCAAAGGTCGGCCTGACAGAGGGTGTTCGTTTTCAGGTCAGGCAGCCCGCAGCTAGACATGCTCTAAATGCGCAGGCTTCTGGCTGCTTGAGCTGAACTTTACTGGGCTGAGGAAGACACAGCTCTCGTGTGCATGACCTCTTCCTCAGTCCTCCGCCCTCAGTGACGAGGGGGAGCATCACTCATTGCCTCGCACTTGGGCGCTTCAGTTTCCCTGAAGCGCTCAGGGTCGACTGTCAATCAGTGATACCTTGTCACAGAGTAGGGTGGGGTGGGGTAGGGTCAGCAGTCTCACTGACTCGATCCCACTCTGTGACGAGTTAGGGACTGCTGCCTCCCCTCATGGGAGGGAAGGCAGCAGTCCCACGCCTCCTGGGTCCTATGAGGCAGTGCTGCAGGGAAAGGTGATCTCTTTCTTCTTAATTAATATTTATTGAATATTTGGTAATGAGTGTTGTGAATGGATGTTTGTGAGTGTGTGTATGTGTATGTGCATGTGTGTGAATGCATGGTTGGGAGTGTATATGTGTGTGTCCTGTCTTCTCACCTCCCTCCAAAAATTACCGGCTGCGACTATGGATATCCTTGTATTCTAAGCTACCATCAGTGCCTCACTACCCACATCGTAATGGCTACTGTTTGTGCCATTAGGTAACAAGGCAGGTATACAAATATCCCTATCTTACTTGAACAGTGCATGCATAAACATCTTGATTTTGCATCCATATCACCACCTATTTATTTGAGAGAATGCTTCCTTGGTATGACAAAGGACTAGCCAGGCTCTTGTTGTTATTTTAGTGAGATAAACATCTTGCGCTAAAAGTTAGCTTGCTGCTCTTCTTACATTGTTGTATCAAGAATATACACCAACAGACTTCCCACCTCAACTTTGTGAAGTTTCTTTTCAAAAACAAAGTTCGGTACACATGAAAATAAACAAGCAACATGGTTGTATGGGTCAAATGACTGTGGAAGCCCACTCTACTGAAGAGAAAATACCTATCCGCTTAAACAGTGCAGTATGTAGTGTATTGATTATTTTATTCAAAGTTATGTCCTAGTGATAAATGGTTGAAAGTGTTACAAATGCCATCTGCAAAACCAATAGGTTCCCTCAGGTATCTGAGGAACATGGGGAGGGGAGATGCAGCAACCATGCATTAACTAGATTTTCTAAGCTTATTGCAATCTTTTCTGGCATATACAGTGAATGAGGATTGACCAAGTTGTCTTCTACGAGCATGAAAACGTTTGCAAATTTGGTAGCTAGAGTAAATCTAGGAAAACCATTACTGGTAATTATAAATTATCAGAACGGTCGCCGACAAACATATGCAAAAAAATAATTATATATATATATATATATATATTCATATACATATACATATACATATATAGATATATAGATAGCGAAGACTTTCACACTCTCACCACCTCCTCCCAGCGAAGAGAGAGTAACGGACCCAGAAGGTATTTCGGCAAGATGTTTATTCAAACCTCACTCCTCACATCGATGACGCGTTTCGGTCAACAAGTGCCCGTGTTCACATACGGAGCGCAGTCAGCCTTAACTTTTTATAATTGCTTAGTACACACCCCCCTCCTTCTGTGTCACGTGTTCATGAACAGGGAAAAAATACTTTCTACATTTACTGTGTCTGATAACATCGTATATCTCATAAGGTTGATGTTATTTTTTATCATTCAAATATCCAGTGGACACTATCATATTAATTACGACTGCAAGCCAATAGACAAGCTATCCACACACATATATAGAAATATATAAAAATTGCATTATGAATATGCGAGGCATAGGCATACTTAAAAAAAACACATATTATACATTCCACTTAGTGTTTTCTATTTGTAACATTCACCAATGTGTGATTTGCCCATCCAAACTTAATCTGTTAGGCTATGCCACTTCCGTGACATTTGAATATATAATAATTTATTCATCTTCCTGCACAAATGCTGTAACTAGCCTAATCAATGGTATGGTAGCAATGATCTTCAGCTTAAATGCCTTTACTTTGCAATATTGGATTTAAATGACAATCACATCATATCAACCTTTTTAGGATCGATTTTCTTACTTCTTTTCTTTTTTCAATGTGTCTATATGAATACATCGTGTTTTTATTTTAATAATTATTACTTAATCATTTTATTAAAGTGCATTGGTGCTTAGCTGCAGAACTAAATGTGCAACAAAAGTGCACAAAAGTGCTTGTTCTTAAAGTGCCTGATATTGCTTGTTCAAAATTTTAGCATATTGCCAACAGTAAAAACTTGATTTCAGTTAATACTATTTACAAAATCTATAAATATTTATATGTACTAAAATGTATCACATCATAGAATTAAGG
The DNA here is from genome assembly GCF_964261635.1 of Lissotriton helveticus. Taxonomy (NCBI): domain Eukaryota; kingdom Metazoa; phylum Chordata; class Amphibia; order Caudata; family Salamandridae; genus Lissotriton; species Lissotriton helveticus. The sequence goes on from NC_136057.1 coordinate 454,511,957, forward strand.
CAACAATTAAAACACTTAAAATAATTGCTTCATGATTAAAAGGTCCTTGCCATAGCATCTACATATATATTTATTTCAAAAACTCCTCTTTTAGTATTTCATTTGTTGAGCCTTCATATTCTCTACTTGTCTGTATCATTAAAGAATATTATACATATTTTCTGTATTGTTGAGACCCTTTGGTATTTTGCTATCAAAGTCCAGAATCATCCGTGTCTCCAACTGTCTTAATTGTCGCTCTCTATTCCCACCTCTACGGAGTTTGGAAAATGTGTCAATTACATAGTATGTGAGACAGTAAACCTCATTATTGTGTGTCCTCTTGAAATGTCCTGGCAGCTGGGTATACGGGATCATTATTAATGATGGCTCTAGGATGTTACAATATTCTGACATGCACCTGCAGCTTTGTGCTTCCAATGTAATTTAAGCCGCAGGTGCATGTCAGGACATAAACCGCATATTCAGTTTTGCAGTTGAAGCTGCCTTTAATCGCAACCTCTTTTTCACTGAATGGAGTAACAAAATGGGTTTTATTGATTCAAAATGTACAGGCTCTACACGATGAGCACTTAGTGAAACCTTCTCTGGGTTTTAGCCAAGTCCCTGCCTGACTTAATTCCGGGTTATTTTTTACTAATTGTGATCCCATGGTTTTCGATTTCCTAAAGGTGATTGCCGGAGTTTCAGGAAGTCTATTTCCTAAAACACTGTCAGTGAGCACTACTGGCCAGTTCTTTTTATTATAGACCTTATTTTTCTTTCTTCATTACTGTACGTGGTTATTAGCCGAGGACCCTCAGTCTCTTGAGGTGAATCTGAATTTGTTTTTTCTTTTTTTCTTTCACTTTCTGTTCTTATAAGGAGACTTGCTCTGGGTCTTTCTTCTGCATTGTTAATCGCCTCTTTCAGGATATTTTTGTTATATCCTCGCTTATTGAGTCTGGCCATAGTATCCTCCACACAGTTCTTAAAATCAGAGATAGACTACAGATACGTTTTAACCTTTCTCTGTAAGGTATGGTCTTTATTAGGTGCTTCATTTGGGCACTGCTAGCGTGTTGCGTAGCATTGCCCCTGTTAGTTTTCTAAATAAGCTAGTCTCAAAGTTGCCATTTTTGATAAACTACTTTCACATCTGGATTTTAATGCCCACTTGGGCGGTACTGTGGGGAAGACTCTTATAAATTATGCATACCAACCCACTTGGGATTCATTAATGCAAAATTATATTATTATCTGTTAGAGGTATACATTGATGGATTTTTTCATGCCCTTCCTGTAGTTAAGCAGAGGGAATCATTACGGCGTTGTCATTGCGATGTATAGACCATTAATCTGTATTGAATGAACCTTACACTGTTTTCTTCTGCAATTGAGTGATATTAACATTCAATTATTAGGATGTTTCTTATTTTTGGACTGTCGTATTCAACCTATATAGGATGTAACGATTCCCTTAATACTATTCATTGATAAACGACAGGGAGTAGTACGTATGAGATAGGATCATATAAGCCAAGACGATTTCTGTCTTATTTGGGGGCTTTAATGTTTTACCATTTGCTATTTTTACTAATGAATAGGGTTGGATGATCTGTAATAATTTTTAACAAGTAATTTTGTAAAAACTAATAGTGAAAAATGTAACTGTACGTTTTCTTTATAACCGTTCTAACCGAAAAAGAATCCCTTATCAAGAGGACTCATTGATTGAGAAACTGAGGTGTTCCGGTTTAAAACATAATCATCTAACACTTGTTATTCTATAAGAAATCTGATGAATGTTAGTAAAAATAGTATGTTTCTCATGTTCGTAATCCTATTATGAAATGGCCGATTCTTAGCAAATATGCAGCGCTATGCTTTCACCTTGTTGTCCACTTTCTATGTCTTTCACTTTTTCACGCAAAAATTTAATGAATTTGCCCGCGATTAAGGCTTTTTACACCGAAACGCGTTGGGTTTTCCAACTTGGTACCATGAAATAAAACTTGTCCCAAGCACTTTGGATCTGTGCTTTATTTGGCGGAAGGATTGTGCGCATTCAACTTTGTGCGGTGATTTTGATTTAAAACAGGGCTGACTCGGACACTGGCGTGCATCGCTGCGACTGTGTCCCGGCTTACTCGAGGAGGTGGAAAGGTGATGTGACATAGGAGCCGGTTGACCGCGGTGTGGAAGGTGTTGCCATTTCAACACCCAGCGTTTAGGATAGCGGCTCTTGTACCACAGAATTGCGTTACTAACTCTGGGAACTTTATAAGCTTGCAAGCCATTTTTATCGATGTCGGCTATCAACGATGGCTCGTGGAAGGTGCAATGCCGGTAGCAGTAGGCACGGCTTTCTTTCCTCCGTGACTATTCCGGAGTGACGTACTTTCTCGGTGTACTGCTGAGTGTTGGTTATGATAAAAAGACACTGTGCATGAAAAGGCATAATTTATTCTACACCGCAGCTTTCCCTGTAAACCCCACCTAATTTCTTGATGACTGGTGGTTTCAATGGGCTTCCGCATACACTAGTGTGGTTTCCGTTTGAATTTCATGCAAGTGCTGATTATTATTTGGATGTGAAGAAATATGTAAAAGTTTAAGTTGGGTATCCAGTATTTAGTAGAAATGGAACAGGATACAGAGAAGGCTGAGAGTCAAGATGATGTCTGTGAAAACAGCCAATCAAATGAAGGATCATGAAAAGATAACGCTTCCTACTTCTTTGAATCAAAAGTACCAGAAATTGGGAAAACTGATCAGAAAAGAAATCCCTAAATGGTGGGAAGCCATAACATTAGAGAAATATCTGGAAGAAGGACGGGTCCCACAGGGACTCAGGATCCTCATTGCTCCATTTTATGAGGATCCGGATACTGAATTAGCTAATAAATGGGCAAGCAACTTCATGGACTGTTCTAATCGCATGTGGTCAATTTACAAAAAAAAGTTTGCTTGGAAAGAACGCCCAGTTCTCCTTAAATCAATTGCAGAACTTAAAGAGGAAATCAAAAAAGAAGAGAATACACAGACATTTGTGACGAAAATTGAGGACATTATGAAAAAGATTGACAAGCATGAAGAAGAGATTATGGCTAAAAAAAGAGAGGAAATTCTTGAGAGATAAGATTGATTATCAATCAGGCAGAGTGTTTACTTTTAGCCGTAGATTCGACAATGCGAGTAACAAGGGAGTACGGGAGTTATCGGATGAAGCAATAGCAACCAGCGAAACTGGCAGTGATGCAAGTGAGAGCAATATTTCAGAAGACGGGACACCGGTAAATGACAAGGTTTTGCCTGTGCCGACAAATTTTGCGGAGGAATTCAGACTACTGAATCAAACCAACCGAACTGGCAGAAGGACTGAGGTCAGGGAAAAGGAAGGGCCTAAAACGGGTGAGGCAGAGGAAGAGGAAAAACTATTGAAGAAAGAGCGCTACGACCCCGTTCTCTTATCCGCAAGAAAGAATTTATCTTTTTCATTTTGTAAGAAAATGAAGACTGCGGAAATGGCATAAACTGAAGGTACAAGTTTCTCCACCTCAGAATACTTTATCGCAAATTGTTCCTGCCAATGTGTCAATCAATGAGGTGGATACCTTGATTGCACTGAAGGAATTGGTTTCGAATAAACTTGATCCCATCTACAGATGCTCAATCTTTGGGATATAAGGTGAATTTGAGCTGTCCCAAAGTTTTTAGACTGCAGTCTACTTTCAATCCCGCACTCCCCCCCATGTGGTATTGACATTTTTGAAACTTTGGTGGTTAATGATCTGAAAGTATTAGCCAAAAAAAAAAACTGGCGACATGGTAACTTGAACAAAAAGGAAAGAAGGGCTGTGAAATCGCTGCAATTAGTTTGCAGTATAGTAATCCGCCAATCAGATAAGGGGGCAATGTTGTTGTTTTGAATGTGGAAGACTACTTACAGGAAGGCACACACCAACTAGAGAACTATAATTGTTATGAAAAGGTCCCCAAAGAAAATGCTAAGAATGCCAATCTCATATCATGGTATGCTAAAAATGTGGCATACGCAGGGAATTCTTTAATGGGATGAGTATTCTTATCTTTTAAATCGCTCTCCCAAAACAACAATTCTCTATTTATTACGTAAACTACATAAAGCTCCATTCAGACCACCAGGGAGACCCATTGTGTCCTCTATAGACTCATTATTGGAAAAAACCTCTAAATACATTGATTATTTTTTGCAACCGTGTGTAGAGATGTTGCCCTCCTACATACAGAATAGCAAAGATTTTTTTAACAGAATCAAGGATGTGGTTCGGCTAGAGTTTTTTTTATTGATAACTTTAAATGTTTGCAGCCTGTACACCTCCATTAAGCATGTTGATGGTGTCCAGGAGTGCAAACATCTCTTAGAATCACGTTCTATTTCCTTTTTGCAACATAATGAAATGATATTGCTGATCACATTTTGTCTTGAATTATTTTTTTTTTCAACAATATTTTTTACAGACAAAAACAGGGGACTGCTATGGGCATCTGTTTTGCTCACAGTTATGCTAACCTCTTTATGGGGTGGTGGGAGCAGCAGGTGCCCAAGGTCTACAAACAATATAATGACCACATTAAAATTTGGCTGCATTATATTGACAACCCTTTTATCATTTGGCAAGGCAGTCAGGAACAAGCAATTGACTTTGTCTCATTCCTTAATACAAATGATGTTAATCTTAGATTTGAAGGCAATATGAGTCACACATGTATTGAGTTTTTGGACTTGCAAGAGGAAATGGTGCAAGGTCAAATAACGTCCAGACTTTTCCGTTGAAAAACCGCAGGGAACACCCTCCTGCATGCAGAGGGTTGACACTCTAAGATGCTGATTCAGAGTATCCCTATATGGTGAGTTCCTCTGGGCTCGGAGGAACTGCAGCTCTGATATTGATTTTGAGAAGGGATGTGAATGATTGACCACTGGATTCTTAGATAGGCATTACACTGCTAGGTACATTAAGGATGCATGTGACAAAGCAGCAAAGGGATGAACTGCTAGCTCCTAAGAACAGTGCCAGTAAAGAAAATGACAACATTATTAGATACGTAACAACTTACAATTCTGGCTCACAAAATCTGAATAAATATCTGAGAAAACATTGGACAATTTTAAAAACTGAGCCTACTTTGGAAGGGGTGTTGAAGGACTCTCCAAATATCTCATTTAGAAAGGGCAATTCCTTAAAAGACAGGCTCTGTACTAATGAAGTCACACTCGCTAAACCCATACATTCAAGCATCAAAGGTTTTTTCACCTGCATGTCTTGTAAAGCGTGCAAGTTTAGCTCCAATGTTAAGAAGGTTTTGTATCCCGTAACAAACTCAGAGAGAATAATAGAAAAACATCTGACTTGTCTCTCTGACTTCTGTGTTTATTTTCTAATATGTCCGTGTTCCAAGGCAGCACTATGTTTCCTGCGAAGAAGCGTATTTTGGAACATATGTGGGGGATACAAAATAAAGATAAGGTGTACCCAGTAGTGCACCACTTTGAGGAATTTCACAAAAGTAACCACAATCTGCTGCGCTTTTATGTAATTGATAGAGTCCCTCCAACTATCAGGGGTGGAAATAGGATTCGTAGGCTACGCCAGTTAGAATCGAAATACATTTTGGAGCTAGACACTAAAATTCCAGGTGGCCCTAATTCTGAAGAAGAATTGTCCTGGTTTTTCGGTGATTGAATGCAACATATTATAGTAATTTTGATAACTTTACTCAATACTCTTTCCTTACTCTACTCCTTTATTCTACTCGTTCTTTTAGACTTTTTACTGGATTGATCTCACATTTAGCATGTTGACCCTTTTTGCTAGGTGCTTCAAATTGGACTTTCTAAAAAACATTACTTCTGAGATAAGGCAATTGTGGTGATATACCCTCAGCTTTGTTGATGAATTTTTGATGTTTAATGCCTTGTGCAGTCTGTATCCGAGAATTTTACATAATATTTTAAATTGCACTTTCACCTTTATATATGTCACTTTTGCACTGTTTATGTTGCTGTGCGTAGCACTAGACTTTACGATAGAGCCATGACATTTGATTTTTGCTCCCCCTTTTTCCAGGTGGAGACACAGTATTGATGCAAAAGCATACTGAAGACCTCCTTTTTCCTGCTGTCGGTCAGACTATATACAAAATGAAGAAGCATTATGGGGTTCAAGAGGTCTTGCACAAGCCTAGATAGAAAGTTATAGAATGCTTTTATTAGCCGTAGATGATTGGATTTTAATGCCCACTTGGGCGGTATTGTGGGGAAGCCTCTTATGAATTATGCATAGCAACCCACTTGGGATTCATTAATGCAAAATGGTATTATTATTTGTTAGAGGTATACATTGATGTATTTTTTCATGCCCTTGCTGAAGTTAAGCAAAGGGAATCATTACGGCATTGTCATTGCGATGTAAAGACCCTTTAATCTGTATTGAATGAACCTTACACTGTTTTCTTCTGCAATTGAGTGGTATTAACATTCAATTATTAGGATGCTTCTTATTTTTGGACTGTCTTATTCCACCTAAACAGGATGTAACGATTCCCTTAATACTATTCATTGCTAAACGACAGGGATTAGTATGTATGAAATAGGATCGTATGAGCCAAGACAATTTCTGTCTTATTTGGGGGCTTTAATGTTTTACCATTTGCTATTTTTACTAATGAATAGGGTTGGTTGATCTTAAATAATTTTGAACAAGTGATTTTGTAAAAACCAATAGTGAAGAAAATAACTGTTTTCTTTATAACCATTATAATGTAAAAAGAATCCCTTATCAAGAGGACTCATTGACTGAGAAACAGAGGTGTTCCTTTTACAAACATAATCATCTAACACTTGTTATTCTATAAGAAATCTGATGGATATTAGTAAAAATAGTATGTGTTTCATGTTCGTAATCCTAATATAAAATGGTCGATACACATTCCACTAAGGAAGGAACTCAACACAGATCAAAGCATACCAGTAGCATGACCATAAAATGCAAGAATTATAGAAATTATTCACCAGGTGGAAAAAACAGCAAAGGTGCAAGAACATACTATCATGCAGACTTGCAGGGAAACCCAATTAACAGTGATGCTGACACTATTCCTTTAAACCCAGCCCAACGCTGTCTACATCAGCAAGAACTGTACAGCTAAAAGGGAAAGATAGGAGAAGGAGGAAGGCTGCGATGGCCCCACTGGCCTGGAACCCAGGGAAAGTGGACTGCATAAGCCCAACAGTCAGCAAGCTGTATATACGGAGCCGGAGAAACGTTCACTACAGCAGGGACAAAAGACAACATGTTGACTGTCCTGCACCATGTCAGAATCTTGAAACTTCACACTAGCAAACCATTCAGCCCCTGCATTAACATAGAATTAATTGCAGGAAGCTACATCCCTCCTGTACCACCCACCATGATGCAGCTAGAGTGCATTAGTGTGGTGGATCACAACCCCAAATCAGCGATGAGATCGACCAACTAATGCATGGCAAAGGGGGAACAACTCCAAACAGCCATTGGCAAAGCCAGTAGGTCTGGCGTTGTCAAACAACCTTTTGGAAATTCTTGTTTTTTTGTCACGATTGTCACAAAGCTTTATTATTTGGGAAGCATCTGGGTGTTGGTCAATCTAAAACAAACATTGACTGAAGGCAAACAATATTTTGGGTTTAAAGAAGGCACACATTAAAATAGTGCTCAGTAGCACTGAGGGGATGTGCTCATTGTGAAAGGACAGGATGCCTTAACTCACAGTGAAGTCAGCCATTGTCTGACGCAGTGCCCCTTGATGCATGCATGAGTGAGTGAGTTGGGGGAAAATGTGAATGACAAAACTTCAGACAAATGGATGAAGTGTGGTTTAAAACCCCTGTAAGTAACTATGTCATACACATAATTTTATTAAAATCAATATGGCTTGGCTAACATAGACCTAATAAAGCCACTGGCTGTCAGCCACCTGCCATTGAGAACAAAAGAAGGAAAAAGAAAGAAGAAAATCAAGAAGGAAAAAAGCAAGGAAGAAGAAATTAAATAATGAATAGTAGAAAGGAATGAAAGAAAAAGAAAGAAAGGAAATAAGGAAAGAAAGCAAGAAAAAAAAGACAGCAAGAAAGAAAAAAGAGAAAAACTAAAGGAAAAAGAAAGAAGGAAAGAAGGCAGAAAAGGAAAGAAGAAAAAAGCAAGAAAACAGAAGGCAGAAAAACAGAAGGAAGAAAAGAAAGAAATAAGGAAGGGAAGTAAAAAGAAAGAAGACAAAGAAAAAAGAAGGAAAGGAAAAAAAGAAAGCCAGCTAGAAAAAAGAAAGGAAATAAAGACAAAAGTAATAAAGTGAAAACGAAAGAAAGGATGTTGTGCCAGTTCTACAGTACAAGAGGGAAGCAGCACCATCCACCAGTATATGTGGGAATGGAAAAAAATATTTTCCCAATTAAGGAATATAGGGTTATTAGTCTTTTGGTGAAGATTTAAGTGATTTCAAAGGGAAAGCATGCTGTGAAAAGCATGTTGGAGAGTTTTGCATAAACGTAAGTCCTAAACCCTGCATATTGATATGGGTGTGAAAGCAAAAACAAATAACAAAAGCAGACTCTTCAGGGTCAAGACAAACTAATGGATCCTAGGATTTACAGCATTTCAGCACTGATACCTATCCTGAAAAATAGAGGCATGATACCCACCTAAGATCTCTCAAAATTGTACCATATGCACAATTGCACATATTGTAATCTTGCTTACTGCCATCACAAAAACAAATATGATTTTAGTCTAATTCTTATTCTGAATTACATTTATGATGAATATCCATACGGGTACTGTTCCTTTGTCCCTCAAACTTTAGATATGTGTCCTCTTGGCTAATTGGTCTCACCAAACGACTTGGTAGCTAAGCTAGCATTTTGTCTCCTGTGCTAATTATACACAGATCCCAAGGAATACAGGATCACCCCCTTTATATCCATACCACAGCACTGGAATCCTAGAGGTCGAGCTTGAATGGTGCTCCATTAAAGGCATCTAATTAAACAAGATAACAGTAGGTTTTGGTTTAGTTCTCAATACACATTTGTGGTCCTTAAGTCCTTTTCTTTAGGTTGTTGTGGGAATACAGTATTTATAATCAATCATTTCATGAAGTCAGTCATGCTTCCATTTTTTTCTGATTCTCTCGCAAACCAATCCATCCCAGACTCGGTTTATCAGAGTGATTTTCTAAATCATTCACTTGATAATTGCACATCTTTAGGCGAAAGTCTCAACTTGCATGTCTACCAAGTCACATTCCCCATGCATGTTAAAGCCACACCATTTTTGTACAGAATATTCTTCAATGTAGAGATCTATTCCTAATAATTTGTTTGACTATCTACATAGGAGGATAAAAAGGTAACACTTATAGTTGGAGTCATTTTCATTACTATCTCCTTCGAGGTCAAAAGACAGAGAAATATCTGTATCCTTTATCATGCTGGCCTCATATGGTATATCTGAAGGGTCTACAATCCCCATATGGTGACCTGACTGCCATTTTTTAAAGAGGATTCTGCAAAACCATTAAGACCATTCCCACATCCCACTGAGGAGAGTGGCTTTTAATTAGCCCTTTCATTTTCTGCTCCTACGGAAATATCTGTTTTTGGAATGGATCATGTCACTTTTCCATATCACTTCGATTTACCCCTTTTGAATCTTTAGTTCAGGAAGGCTAGGTCTTCTTCACTCAAAGGGATAACAACATATCGCTGGCAGTCCAACGATCTTGTATCACGTATTCTTAAAGTCCGATTTTACTGAATGATTATATTATACCTGTAAATATTTTGAGGTTGGGTTGCCACTTTTCAGTAACCACTGGCTCCAATCAAGCACTGTCCAGGTCACTAGCATAGTCCGCATATCTTTCCGTTATACACACAGCGGTAAGTCAGAATGGCAACAACAAAAATATGGAAGAACTATTCTTCACTCCAAATATATGTACCTATATATCGTGAAGATACATATACGTGGGCATTTACCTTAATGATATTGTGCTAGTCAATATTTTGGCCACAATATTGTGGCAGATCTATAATTAAATTTAAATATTCTGATAGCAAACTCACACAGACAGAGGGAGTAAGAGTGGAAGTGCAATGCACGTGCAATGCTAGGCCAGCGTGGGTGGTAATGTATACAGAAACAACTTGGTATCATGTATCATCAACTTTCATCTTCATCAAATTACATTTTTGTGAATTCTCATTGAATACGGTTTTGCATTGCTCGGCATTTTAAATAACTTTTTTATTACGTTTTAGGTTATAAATTCCTAAAGTAATTTCTCTATAGGCATGTTGCAACGAATTTTTAATATTCTGGTTGCAAACATTTAAATCGATTGAAAACGACTGCTTATTATAAAAGTATGGGGTCTCGTCAGAGATGTGTGATGAAACAGAAATATTCTGTTGGTGTTGTTATTCTTTTAAGTCTAGATGCTGTCGCTGCAAAACTAATGCCAGAAATATGCTGACTATAGCCTTCTGCTTCCTCAGAAGCTGGGGACCCCTAGAGTGAAAGGTCAAGTCCTCCCTTTTAGAGTAATTAGATTGAGTTGTAAGGGCAGTACTTTAAGAATGAGGACACATGCCAACCCAATATAATCACTTTGCATATATTAGGTTGAAATGTGTAGAACATTACCTTTTGTGCGCACAAACTCATAAGCCGTGAAGTTTCATTAACAAAAATAATGCACAAGTTGTTTTGGACTTCAAACAAAATATTAATGAGTTATACATGACAAGAGTTAATAACTTGCATTATAGAGCGAGGCAACACGTTAACATGGGTTCTTATTTTTGAGAACTAACGCCATCATCAAACAATTTGAAGCTCACTGTACTTGAGCACAGATAACAAGATCACCCAACGTGGCTAACACATACATACAGCCGGTGAATATTTTAACATTCTTTTTTAATGAAACATGGTGATCAAATTTCTACCTATTTGTGGTTCGAAAAGGATTCTGCTAAATTTGGCAAATATGACCAAATATGTGTCCTTTTTTTTTAATAAACACTCCATGAAATACTTAACATTTTCAAATATGATCCTATTTTTTTTTTTTCATTTTAATTTAGAAAATAAACAGGACAATGACTTAGTGCACCTCTTAGAGCTCATGACATCTTTGAGATTTTAGGAACTGGTTCAAGCTCCAACCCACATGAAGGTCACACCCTGGACGGCATTTTTACCAACCATGACAATTTAGTGATCAAGACAGTTCAGCCCCTTAGTTGAGTCGACCACTGGTTTGTTGAGTTCAAGTCTGTCCCACTCTCCCCATCGTGGAGAAGAATGGCTCCTCCCCGAGGCGCATAAGCTGTAGGGGACTGAACAAGATCACAGCCAAAAAATGAGAGGCCGCCTTGGCTACGACCTTTGAAAGGAGGCACATCATGCGCCCTCCCTTTGCAGAGGGTTTCCGCGACTGGATCAATAAGGCTCTTGACACTTTCAGGCCAAATCCCGTTTCCTAGCCAAAAAAATCCTGTCAGCAGATAATTCCTCTAGCATGCTATTCAAAGTCATCAAGGAAATCTCTGAGCCACCAGGGACTCGGCTGCTGATCCCCTCCCAAGATTTCTGTGACAGAATAGCTACCCACTTTCAGGAAAAGATCCTTAAGATCTCTCAGGAGTTGAGTCCTACGGAAGGTGATAAACCTGATATTGAGGAGCTCACCCAGGACCCCAGGAAGGATGCCCTTACCTCCTTCCCGCAAATTTAGGCTCTGCAAACCAAAGGACTATTGGGCCTTAAATCCAGTGCACCGTTGAATCTTGAATGCCCTCCTTACTCCAACTAGGTCCTGAACCTGTAGCTAACTTCCTGTGTAAGGTATTTAACAACATACTTACATCCGGTAGCTATCCAACCACCCGGAAGGAAAACATCGTCTCACCACTTCTTAAAAAACCCAACGTTGACCCCCTCGTAGTTGAAATTTTTTCGACCAGTCTCCCTTCTCCCAGCCCCTGCTAAAATCTTGGAAACGTTCATCAACACTAAATTGCTGAAATATAATGAATCCCAGGAGATCCTAGACCACTCACAGAACGTGTTCCGCGCTGGTGAAAGTACCTAGTTTGCCATTATTGTGGCCACAAAACACATTCGCACGCAGGTGGAACAGGGTGGATCAGAGGTGCTGATTATGCTCGACCCATCGGCGGCATTTAACACCATCTCCCCGGTGTGCATGGTTAAGCGTTTGCAGGAAGTTGGAGCCACGGGTAAGTCTTTGCAGCTTCTCCACTCTTTCATGTCAGGGAGAACGAACATTGTCTGCTGCGGAGGTTTCAGAGCAAGGACTTTTAGCCTTCCATGTGGGGTCCCCCAAGGTTCTTCCTTGAGCCCCACTCTCTTTAACCTTGATGTGACCCCTTTGGCAAAGTTGGTGGGATTATTCGGGTTCCGGGTGCTTTCCTATGCGGACGACACGCAAATCATTGTCGCTCTCTCAAATGATTTGCAACTGGTCGCAGAGAAATTCAACATGTGTATGGCCAGCATTATTTGTTGGATGAAGGGCAACTCACTAAAGATTAATGCTGATAAGACCGAGGTCCTGGTATTTGGCTCACAGAACTTCATCTGGTCAAAGGCCTGGTGGCACACAAACTGTGGTCCCCACCCTGTCCTGGTTAGGACAGCGCAAAATCTGGAGGTCGCTTTTGACGAGGGTCTGACCTTTGATGCTCAGGTCAGCTAAACTGTCAGCACTTGCTTCTATATTTTAGGAACCCATAGAAAGGTGCTGCTGTATCTTCCACCTGCATTGTATCTGTCCACCATCATTGCACTAGTCACCACCCAGCTGGACTACTGCCATGCTCTGTACCTCAAAATCAATGGGACGCCCCTGGACAAGCTTCAGGTTGAAGAGAACGCAGCAACTAGGCTGATCCTTAACATCCTGAAGTACCAATCAGCCAGGGAGGGAATCTGTGCCTTGCACTGGCTCCCCATTAGGAAGAGCATCTCCTTCAAGGTCCTGAGTATAGCTTATAAGGCCTTGCACAGTAAAGGCTCATCACAGTTGAAAACCATATTTGAATGCCACGCCCCCGGGAGAACCTTAAGATCCCCCACTCAGAAAAAACTGGTCTCTCCGACACATCGCAGGGCCAGATGAGGCGCTTGCTCTTTTTCTGTACCAGCCGACGAACTCTGGAATTCCCTGCCTTCCTCCATTTCCAACGCAGAATCTCTACCAGTTTTTAGAAAACTGCTGAAAACAAGGCTATTTTTATCATAGTTGGTTGTTCCGTGCTTCTCTCTTCTCCTTCGTCTGCCCAGCGCCTTCACACCCTCGGGTATAAGTGCGCTTTAAAATTGTATCCTATCCTATCTCATATTTCCATGGTTAAATTAGTATATTCATGCATAGAAATAAGTATATTCATTGGCAAAAGGTGTTAGTTTTCTCGTTTTGTAACATGTTTTACCAGAGAAAAGGTTAAACCATAGATAAACCCAGAATTTAAAAGGCTATATGACTTGATATGATTCTAGAGAGGAGTTGTGTTAGGTTTACCTACAGTTTGAGGAGGAACCTGAATGGTCCTGAGTAATAATTACAAAAAAAGTAGAACATAAATAGAGCTTCAAACTGTCTAAAACATAGCCTGTTAGTTTATAGTGAAGTAAAGACGCAAATTGACTAACATTGACAAAGCCAATGGAACTGGCATTGATTGCTGTCCTTTTGACTTTTCCAGTGCTGAATTTGTTTGTGAATGGTTTTGTATGAATGTATGCACTGTATCGAGACAACCATTGCCTAAAAAGAAGAATATTTTTTATGTAAAAGGCCATATTGTACCAGTAGTCCCTGGTACTGAAAGGGACTACTTCTTGTTGGACATGCACACTGCGCAAGGGCAGCATGCCATCACTCGAAGTCAAGTAAGCTAGTAGCTGAAGTGGTCTGATGATATGCTCTATGGTGTATGCTATGGTGGGTGGCAGCAAAATGTGAATTACATTACAGCAGACCAATGGATGAGGAAGGCTGCATGAATGTCGCTGTAATTTATAATATATACTATACACTAGGGTTGCAGTGGGCCTGTCAGAGCCCTGGGAAATCATGCGATTCTATCTGATTGCTAGATTCAGATTGCTAGGCCACGGAGTCAAAAGGTCTTGGCTAATGCCAGACCTAAAAAGTAGTAGCAATAAAGTAGCACATGCAAGTGTGCAAAACCTTTTAGTAGCATCAAAAAACTGGAAACATTTAAGACATTTTATAATACAATTGCTAGAAGACCACCTGTGTTAGAAGGACAATATTAATTAACAATCTAAAACAAGCCCAGATACATGGTGATTCTGTAATTCTAGCAACTTGGTAAGCATCTTCCAATCTTTCCAAATGTTGTTAAATTAACTACAAATGCAAGTGATAAAAAAAGAGTACCTTGCAGATACATATATAGAGTTCTCCGTCAGCCAAATGGAGGCGCAGGGTCTTGTAAATGGAACAAATAAGGAGGAAATGGATACTTCCGCTATAGATCTGTTACCAACCGTACACATGTCAGAGGAAGATGCTGATAGGCAATTGGTTTTAAGAATTTTTTTTTTAGATCTAGCTGAGAGGCTAACTAAATATTCCTCAGTGGACCACTTCTACTTGTGCCTGGTATGTATAATGCAGAACCTGGATGGTCAAAGAAGTGTCTTAAAAGTGCTTTATTTACTTTAACCTGATAACAAGGTTTGATATTGGCCACATCATTTCAAAACATCTGATCTAGGCACTGCCTTGGCCCTTAGTGGAACTGTAGTGTATTTTTTTTAAGTCCTCATCACCTTGAGGTACTGTATTTGCCTTGCTTGTCTCTCTCTTCCAGGCCAAGTCATTGCACATATTTGATTTACCTATTGCAGATGGGTTTATAATGGGCCATCAATTCCTACATAATCCAGCATAACAACGGTGTAATCATTTGCCTTTATAAACAGGTGGATTTGGAAATATCCCTGTCTTACATATTTCATATCTAGTAATCAACATCAAATGGAAAATTCGTTTTTGCTTCTGTATAACAAACTATAAATAGTAGAACCTGAATCTATGACATGGTAGCCTCTTCTGCAGAGACAGTAAAAATATACACACTAAACCACCCCAACGTATGTATTTGCGGCACATTTCATTATATCCAAGCATTCCTTTGGAAAACAAAAACTGGATCTGGAGTGTACAGAACTTTTTAAAAATTGTTTTATTTACTTGAGTTTTATATAGCGCTGGCTAGACCCGGAGGTATCAGAGCGCTTTACATGAGGAGAGCTACATAGGTTACAAGTTACACATTGTTACAGAAGGTACATCAATTACAAGTTACATCCGTTGGTTCATGGCATGTAGAAGGTAAGGGGGTAATGTAAAAGGGTGACAGGGAGGGAGATTAAACGGAGAAGTGGCACAAGGAAAAACAAAGCAGGCAGCAGGAGAGAGATTCCGGGGAGAGAGGATTGGAATAGGGGAGGCAAGCAAAGAATGAAGGACGGAAGAGGTGGGGAAGGGGATAGGAGACACAGTGAGGAGACGAGGAAGTAACTTTGTCTGATGTCCGTCTGGGTAGGAGACGGCTCCCCACGGTCAAGCGATCATTCCCAGTCTTCCATTTTGTGCGATTCCCTTGTCGCAGTGGGCTCTCTCAGCAGGGACGCTGAGACTCCACGGCATAGATGCTGTATCCCTCCCCAACAAGGGGAGATGAGTGCTTAGGTCATGGGCACACTTAGAAGAAAGGAGGGAAGAGGAGGGGGAGGGGGTAGAAAAGCCCAGTGTGAACACAGTGTCCGACTTCCAGGAGGGTAGGAGAAGTTTCCCAGTGGTAAGGGGATCAATCCCAGCCCTCCACTATGTGAGACTCCCTTGTCACTGTGGACTCTCTCAGAAGGGTCTCTGAGACTCCAGGGCAAAGATGCTGGATCCATCCCCAACAAGGGGAGTAGGAGTGCTTTGGACAAGGCATATGAGTCTAGACCAGGAGCAAAGGAAACAATTATCCTGGAAGCATCGGTATGCTTGCTTTAAGTAGGATACAACACTATTTAAACAAGGGAGTTAAATATGCATGAATTAATGCCTGAATAAATGGTGCAAACCCCTTATGCCAAAAACGAGCATTCCTGGATGGAGTGAACAGTATTTGGCAAGGCAGAGGGAAGGACAGCCTGTTACAACAGAAGGGATAGCATACCCTTTATACAACCAATCTCGAATATAAATCACACATAAATTCAATCACTTTTGGGGAGAGTTTGCTTCAAAAATGTAACGGTGTAGAGTAGAGTTTGGTATTCTGGATGGGGTGTTTCACAATAAACAGATGCAGACTTTTTATTAAAAAAAGAACATACACATGGAAGGAGTAGAGTAATATGCTACACAGGAGAAGAGACTGCAAAGAAATTATGAAAAACTCACCTTACTCCTTCGTTAAGGTGGTAAAGTTCATGTTCAGGCAGTTCTTTACGTTGGAACACAGCAATTACGCCATTGTGGATGCTTAAGAAAGAAAAATTGAGAGTTATTGACACCTTTGACTTATTATAAAAGCTATAATGTAGCCTCATCATTTCTAAACAACTCTATTTTGAAGGCCTATTATTTCAAAAGTGAAAAATAGCCACTACCAGATGGGAATTGAAAATGTGGAGGAAAGTGAACGTCCTCAGTGTATTTAAGTTTCTCATTGAGGCACAAAAACACTTCATTAGATGTTGAATACAATCATATTCTTTAAAACAAAATCAGTCAACACCATCTACCTGACAGAGAAGTTTATAAGTGACCGCGATGCGCAGATGAACTTATCAAAATTACACACATTGCTTAAATTGGAAACAGAGAAGTGCAGGTACTCACTATCGGTCCCGGTTTTCTAGTTAGACGTGCTGGAACCCTCCGATTAAAAGTAACGCGTCTCTGTGCAGACATTTTGGTACTTTCCCCCTCTAATTAAAGAATGCAATGTACCAGCCCGTTTAACCCGCACAAAAACTTACATTCACTCGACAGAATGTGCCATACCTTGAAACACAGAGCATGTAGTGCCTTTTGCTTTGGTAAGCATGTTTCAAAATGTCGCCTAGAAAATCAAGTGTGATCATGCTACATAACAAGGTGCATGTTGGGCGGTGAGGACAGTGAGGTTAGTTACTGCAAAGAAAGCCAAGTGAGTTAAAAATAAAAACTGGGGTGGGGGTGACATGAACTGCCAGCACTCCACAAAACATACTCTCCACCTCAATTGGAAGGTCTGTAGGCCTTGTGGAGACACATAATTAGTATTCTTTTGAAGACCACCAGAATGGCTAACAGTATTAAAAGGGAAAGGATGAAATCCAGGATCCATTTGGTGAGAAATCTCCATAGAATGATATGGAAAAGTATTTATATAATGCAAACAGCAACCTCATGAGAAGTATCTCAGCTCTAGAAAACAACGTTACCAATTAGACCATACCAGAGGGATTCCGCTGGTCGCTTACTGGCGAGATATTCCTATTTATTTATTTAAGATTAAACCCCCAGTGCGGCCCCCCTCCGAGAATGACTTCCTCGCCCCTCAACCGTGAGTCATGCCGGACGCAACTGCCCTACGAGCAAATCAGGTGTGCCAATCAAGGATAAAGAAAATAACACTATAACACTGTCTGCAGGTACCTAATAATGGTAACGGAAATGTGTTGTAGACGGATATGACAATGGACAACACATTTTTAGAGTTCACGTTGTATCTGTGATGGTAAAACAAACAGTGCTCTAACAATACCATACTTATAAGACCAGCAAATTATGCAACTTGGACAGAATATAATGAAAAAAATGCAATTAAAAAAAATAGAAACTGTCAGTTTAGTGGGCACCAAAGTATGGGCTATAATCTAATAGCAAGCTAAAGGGTCAAACCTGAACCTAGCATAGATGCGGATTTCTGAATTCACAACAGAGTTCCAAGGTTAGGCCTGGAAGCCTGGCACCTTCCTGGAAAAGATTTGCAAATTCGCACTTGTGACAGCGGTAGAATTTCTGAATGCACATTGTACTTAGGGTACACTTCGGATGAGGAAATGCCATCACGTTTGTGCAACGGTACTTTTAATCCAAGGTGAAGGATAATTGGAACACCAAGAGCTCTCTCACTCGGAGCATGACCATAGTACATGAATCCAATTTCGAGATTTATGACACCTGGTACACTTATCTGAATGTCTGAGGATTTAACAGCGGTACATTAGTGAGCAAATGACTAACAGCCTGATTCATGTAGGTAAATTGCACTCGCAAAGGGCCAGATTCTGAGAATCTGGCCCTTTGCGAGTGCGATTTTTGCATTTGGTATTCATGATACCAAATGCAAAAATCGCTATTTAAGAAGTCGCAAATATGCGAGGAATAGCATTTAAGGAATCTCTCATAGAGATTCCTCAAATGCTATTCATGAAACATCAAGAAATAGCGATTTTGAACTTTTGGGGCCGCTATTTACCGACAGGTCAGACCTGTCGGTAAATAGCAAAAACTCAGAAAAATGCTTTTAAAAGCATTTTTCAAAGTTGCATGTAGCACACACACATGTCCTTTGGACATGTGTGTGCGCAACACCTGTCCAAAAGTGCATTTTAGGGGTGCTACAGGGCGTCCTTTGGACACCCCTGGCACCCTTAAAATCGCTATCTTAGTTGCGAGTAGCAAATTGCTACTCGCAAATCCCCATTCATTCCTATGGGCCTCTTGGCCCATAGGAATGAATGGGGAGTATTTGCGAGTAGCAAATTGCTACTCGCAAATAAAGAACATGTAGGAATCGCTATTTAAGTAGCAATTCCTACATGAATGCCGTTTTGCGTGTCCTCAATAGCGAATCGCTATGATTCGCTATTAGGGACACGCAAAACGGCATCTACATGAATCAGGCTGTAAATACCTATCTAAAGTTCCTCTGTTGCAGTGTGACTCATGCACCTGATAAAGAAGATAAACTGCGGATTCCCTTAGTTGACACATAAAACCGATTTTGACAATCTTGAGCAATAGATCATAAAAATACTTAGTAACTACATCATGAAAACATACAGAAGAGTATAGATTAGACGAAAATGCTCGTTTGAGTAACAGGTTCATGTTTTCCTAAATTGCAATGGTGTATTCGTTTATAACGTGGAATACAAATGCGAAGGTGATGGCTCACGTGTTCTAGAGATTTCATTAACCATTTTCCTTTAAAATAATAACGTGTGTGAAGAATTAATGAAACTAATGACATTTGGATGACGGTGTGTATTTCAGTAGTCTCGTTTTAAATCTGCATGCAAAAAAGGGGGTAAAGAAAGAAGTGGTGTGGCACTCATAATAATTCCAATTACTCTGAAACTTCTACAGAATAATCTTTATACATGTACTGATGAGTATTTATGGAAACAACAACATTGTTTTATATAAACAAATGATTTTTCACGTTAGTACTTTAGAAAGGTAATACTATGTTACATCCACACGTGATAATTACAATTAAACTAAAATGCTCCATGAATCCAATGAATTAAAAGTAATAATGCAAAGGTTCTAAGACTCAAAATGTAATGCATATTTCCATTATTTTATATTTCGTATTTCATGAGCAAGTTTCAATTTAGCCTGCAATTTCCTTCCTTTGCTTGATTCTGTTATCATGGAAAGGCTTTGTGGACTGCCAATGTGGAATGAAACTGTTTCACAGAGAGCGTTCCAAAGCATACTATGACTATTCGCTACTTTTTTGTTACTGTTTAGGAACATCTGCCATGAAAAATTGTCCTCTTGAACTCACTCATGTGCTTTTGCTAAAGGACTATTGTTCACAACCACACACTTTTGAATGGTTCGACAGCTTACGTGATGATCACCACCTTTTTGCCATAAATGTTTGTCTTCTTCATGATGCTTGACAATCACCCTTTACGTACTGACCAATGGACTGAGTGGTCTGACCAGATGTGGTGACCCAGGAGGCGTCACCCCTGAACTTGTGGATTAAAATACGATGTGTGATGGAGCAACAGGTTGTTGTTGCTGCTGTTGGAGATCCTTTTCCTTCGGAGAGCTTGCTCTCTTGCAGAGTGAGAGACAGCTTTCGATCTTGCGGACTCTACTGGTTTTCCCACTCTACTGGTTTTCCCTGGGCTGATGGATATGCTGTGTGCACTATTCCCTGACCCATTTCTCTCACTGGGGGAGAACCTTTGAGCTGATATGATTCATGTACTTTCCTGAACTCTCCTCTTATAGCTTTGGTAATTGATGGTCATAACAGATTCATTTGATTATTCTGCGATTTCTAAATTTAAATGCCTGATATTGATGTATTTTCTCTTCTCAAATTTACTGATAAAACGAAACCATCCTCAATCCTGTTTCTGTCTCTCTATGTCTCGTCTTCAATTACTGATTGTGCATTCCAATGGAGTATTAATGAGGAATGGGAATTTTAAAAAGAGAGGTCTCAGGTCAACAGATCCTAATGTTATTACTCTGCATTGCTTTAACAGGGTTATTGGTTGGTATATTTTTTAGTCAGACCACATTTCTTCAGGAGATTCGGTGTAGCTGTGATAATTCTGTATTTGTATAGTGTAGTATTGAGGGTATATAAACACAGATCTAATTACTAGTTTGTAGGTAAGTTAACCAAATTCATGGTCCTCATTGGGCAACTGGATTGATCCCTTATGTCCGACCTCTCTTGGCAAGGTTCAAAGAGCTATCGGTGGACCTAGGAGGTGTAGTAGAAGGAGCTAAAGCAAGACTAAATAAATGGGCCCAGTAGTGCAACAGCACACCTACATATCTTAAAGGATGTGCTAGCCTTCCAAACTGAAATTCCAGGAAAGTTTATAATCTTCAACATGGCATAAGATAGTTACACCATGGCATAAAATGGTTCTGCTTATATCAATCTCAAGTATATTTCAAATATGACACATACATGCCAACATTATATATCAGGGAAGTGGGACATTTTGAAAAAGAATCGAGGGAATGTATTTTCCCCAAAGACGTCTATTGAAGCGGAGGCAGCTTCTGGAGGGAGACCGCTAAATAAACTCTTTTGCTTCAAAAAACTGAAGTCTCATGTCTGAATTGGGTCTGTTGGCATGGGTGATGTCATACTGTGGTTCCCAAAAACTAGCACATAATTGGCGAGAGATGGTGCACCTCTGACAGCTACCTCGCTCGATCTCCATGGAGCCCATGTACTCCTTGTTGCCCAGTAATGGCATTGTGGACTGGGAGGCAATATTAATTTCCTGCAAAACAGCCTTCAAACACTTCCAGCATATCAAAACAAAAGATTTTTGGGGATTCGAGAATAGGCGATACAATGGTATTGCCATGTGTCGTGGATATAAAATGATGGATAGTCATGTAGTTTCTTGATGTTCCTTTATTCATATAAGATGGTAACAAGATGTAATGAAGAAAACCCCACCAGAAACAGGATGGTCACTGCTCAGCCCACTCTCTTCAACTGTCATTCCACATACACACCAGGCACACTAACATTCTACTCACTCTGTCATCCAGCATTCAACATTCTAGACAGACATCACATTCATACTGGCTGAGCAGCTACAAGGAGATAATCCAATGTACAACACCATGCTGGTAGAGTAATCAATTGCCCCTGTAACACTGTGTGTGCTTGACGCCAAACTACACCCGGAAATAAAGCCCATTTGACTGGAGAACACCGCAGCCATTCATACTGAAAAACTGTCAAAAATTTGATAATCAGAGAATCATAAGGTAATTGGCTGGTATGATACAAAGAGTTCAGGATTTTTCTCTCCTTTAAAGCGCATCCTAAGACTTTCGCATCTGAAATAATAAGGAGCCTTCTCGGCTCTCTGGAGAGCGTTAAATAAGACAGTCAAATAAGGCAGTCAACCTTGGTACAATTTCAATTTTCAAAGTCTTTTTCTTTTTCATTGGCAAGCAGTCTCTCCAGGAAAACCTTGACAGGAGAGCGATATATATTGGTGTTACCAACCTCTTTAACTGTAATTAAGTGACCTGTTCTTCTAGTGTGATTTTATTAGTATCTGCGGCAGTCAGGAAGCTCTCTAGCTTGTCAGGTGCAGTGGACACAATTTCAGCATATAGGTTTGATAACCGTTAAACACTTTGCTAAATGCCATGTGCTCTTCCACATGAGCTAATTAATCATCAAAAAAATTAATACATGATTTTGCTTCAAAGATTCTTTGTAACATAGTCCCTTGTTTTGCCTAGGATAGATCTATTGTGACCATGCTCTGTACACTACTCAGTTCCTTTTTCGGATCTTGGAGGGCTACCTTATCCTGTCCCTCTCCCCAAGAGGCCTTAAAATAGCTCAAAGTCACGACGAGGGAGGATGCTTCCTAATACAGCTTTTTAAAAGTCTGCTTCCATTTGCCTACAGTGTTTAAGGTGTACTGAATCCAACAACAGAGCGAGAGAGATCATCCCTCCGCCTAGAGGGATTACTTCCATCATGCTTACCTGTGATTGCAAGTTGGCACATTATATAATTAAGTGAAAGGCCCAACAAAACAGGTAGTGAGATACCAGCTGTCTCACATATTAAGTACAGTGAAAAAAAATCTAGGTTTGCTGGACTACAGTATTTCTTGCTAAAGTATGTGAAGCTAGATAGGTTTGGGTAAGCTTGATGACAAATATTCACAAGTCTCTACCTTTGAAGGGTTAAGCCAATCACTTCCCTCATCTTAATCCTTCTCTTGTGAATGTTCCTTGACAAATCACTTCTAGAGGGTCTATCTTGGATGGTAAGTAAGGGAGAGAAATGTGCGAAACTCCAACATCAATTCTTCTTAAAGACGTATAGGAATATAATTACCATACAGTCTTCATACCCTTAATTGTGAGCTGTAAAATTAACTAACCACCATGGCCCACCCAACAGACCACAATTTCTTTGTTACATCTGAGGATACACACAACTCTACTAGCAAGAGTGAATGCTTTGGCATAATATAACCTCTACGCCCAACCACTCCCCTCAATCAACTGTGACCCGCCTCCAGTAATGCGAGTCTCCTGTAATAAAATTACTTTTGCATTTAGCTTTCCAAAAAGTGACAGAAGAACAAATTAGTTACCTTCATTATTGCTCTTTCTGGTGGACACTATCAAATCACAGCTTTCTCACCTTTAGAATATCCCCAGGTGCCAGACTGGATCCAAAGGGGCAGATTTATGAGGCCCTTGCGCCTCTTTGCGCCGTAATTGCATCACATAATGTGACGCAACGGCGGCGCAAACAATGCGCCCTATTTACAACGTGACGCATCTAGGAGATGCGTCACATTGGAAACCCCTGCGCCATAAGGAGGCATTCCTGCGCAGGGGGGGGGGGGCGTTCCTGCGCAGGAACGCCTCCTAAAAGTGGCTGAGTGAAATCTATGAGATTTCACTCAGTCACTTTCTACGTCAATTCCTTACGCCTGCTTGAAGCAGGCGTAAGGGTGACGCACCATGCATTGTAGGAGTCATGTCGCACTTGCGACATGACTCCTGCAATGCGCCGCCCGTACGCCGAGAGATGCGTCACGCATATTCACTGCCTTGCACCATGGTGCGCCGCATTGTAAATGCGGCGCACCATGGGTGGCGGAGCAGTGGCGCACTGTGGCGTACATTAACTGGCGCATCCCTGGGGATGCGCCAGTTAACATAAATCTGCCCCAAAGAATTTAAACAGCATTGCTCCTGCACGCCAGTAGGTGGCACTGGGTGGCTTGGGGTTGACTTTGTTTGACCCCGGAAGTAACGACAGAGCTGCATATAAGCAACACTGCTGTGCGTTAATGCCACTTCTTTCTTTTTGAGCCTTCGTACGCTGATCCGGAGCTCTCTCCCAACATTTTCCTCATCTGTTGATGAGTTTTTTTCTTACAATGTTCTGTGTGTGCAGTGTGCAAGGTTACAATGTCCCCTCCTAAAACTAAATGGTGTAAGCCTTGTAGAGACTGTCCTAAACAAATGTCTGTGACAGATCCCCACAAGGATGCCTCTGGTGTTTGGATTCGGGACACACGTTTACGGCTGACACGGAGTGTGCCCTTATGAATTGGAGGCGATTCTAGAATGTGGAGCAGAGTTGTACAGTACAAACATCGAAAGTCACAGAAGCCCTGCTCGAAGTCGAGCGAGCAAACCTGCAACAGGGCCACATCATTATCCAAGTCTTCTGGTAAATGAATGTCCAAGCAGCAGCACAAGTCCGCCAAGAACGATTTGTGCATTAAGGAATAAAGGTAAAAGGAGGATAAATGTGGCAAAGGAAGGAAGAGTGTAATGAACTCTGATCGCCCTCATCGATCTACAGATTCAAATAATTTGCTGCAGAGATATTTATTGAAAAACAGAAGCAACTAATAGAAACATCTGAGTTACATTGTAGATGGGTCCACCAAAGGACACCAGGAAATTACATTTCTGGCCACCCCACTCCCCACCAGGAGACAACCCCTGAGGCCACGCTCCAGTCTGTCACACAGCAGCATGCCACACAGCACACAATTATGCAAACAAGAGCCTCAACCTCTTATGAAATACTTCTTCCTCACCCACTATACTCCGAGTTTGAGGAGATAAATCAAGATTTGCTGGAATCTGTAGATTTTTTCAATCTCACTATATCCTTTTCTTCAAGCTAGAGTCAAGTAATATTGTGCCTCCTTCCTGTGCCACAATATAGTTGCCATTTGTTTGGAATTCTAGGGTTAGTTTAGTATAACCTCTTAGTCTAAACTGTAGTTTAGGCACCTTTAGGGCACATGGTTCTCCACTTGTGCTGCAGGAAGGAAATCACAAACTGCTGGAGGTCAACAAACAAATTCTGCTGCATAATGAAGACTGTTTGACCGACCACTGCTGAAAATCCAGGTACTCGCTTTTGACTGACTCCATCTGTGCTATGTATGCTTGTGCTCCCAACCTTTGACACTCAAGAGAGTTAATCAGTGGAGTAAATGCAAAGTCTTTGCTCTGAATGGTATCAACAGCAATTACTGATGTGTCATTCAAGTTGTGTGCACTCCCCGTGGTTATTCCTCCCTCCCTCATATTTCCGTTCTCTTGCAACAGATTTTTTTCCTTAAAGATAATGTAAATTGAGAATAATCTTGTGCACTCTCTACTAGCACATTCCGAGTGCTCCGATAGTGCTATAGTTAACCTCTTCCATGCTCATGACAAGCTGAGCTCGTCATGAGGCACGATGGAACGTTCACACGCGGGGATAATTTCCCCGCTGTGCTGAACGTTCCAAAATGGGTATTGCTGTGACAAGCTCTGCTCGTCATGAGTGCAGCTGCACTGTGCCTCATGACAAGCGTCCCCCCTCCCCCCCCGCACAGCGGGGGGAAAACACCCCGCAGCGAAGGGGTTAAGTATCCACCTGGTGAACAACATCTTGATGCACTACTCTGTCAATTACAGAAACAATAACCTTAATTATCTGTTGCTACTGTCTTTCGAGCTTTGGAAGCACTGTGCTTCCATTACTCCATCCTTTATCCATCCCCCACTCTCGAGTTGCTAGCAAAGATTCCATCAGATATGGTTCTTCTGTGTCTCAAAAACCGCACATTAACATAATAGCTCCTGGCATTGAAGGAAACCAGCTTATGAAAGAACAGAGGGACAGATGTAGATGCCTTTTACTGGTCACAAACAGCCCATCGGTCCGTTTCAACTGGTAAAATGCATTTTCCTATGTACCAACCCAATTTTGTGAGGCGGTAACCTATTACCGACTCGCAAAATAGGATTTGCGAGTCGCTATTAGGAAGGGGTGTGTAAAGGGCACCCCTTCCTAACAGTGAATTAATGTTTTAAGACCGGGAATGCACTCGCAAACCATTTGCTGATTACCACCAATTTCAAATTGGTGGTAAGCCATTTGCAAACAGGAAGCGTTTCCAAAGGGACCCATTCCCCTTTCTGAATGTGGCGCCCACATTCTTTCAAAGCAGGCTGTGGTCTCCTGGACCACTGCCCACTGTAAAAAAAGAAAAAGAAAACTTAATTTTTATTTTTTAAATGCAGCTGGTTTTCCTGTAAGAAAAACGGCCTGCATTACAGAAAAAAACCTGCTTTATTTAAAGAGCGGTCACAGTCATGGACCCCAGCAGACGACCATCCCTGTGTGTTCTGACCATTCCCAATGAGCCGCAAATTGCAACTTGACTCATGAATATTGATGAGGCAGGTCCCGTGCGACCCATTTGGGAATCGCAAACAGCGTCTGAGACACTGTTGTACATCAAGTTTTGCGACTCGCAAATTGCGAGTCGCTAAAAGTCTCAATTTGCGAGTAGTAAAACCTGACAGTCGTGCATGTGGCTCAGAATGCCATCAATTGCAGTGAATTAAGCCAAATGCTAAAGTGGGATGAACCCCTGCCCTATGCTGTGTGCTGTAGTGGGCGGAAGAAAGATGTGAATGACACAGCAAGAGACCAATGGATGAAGAAAGCTGTGTGAAAGCCCATAGAAGTATGCCCATTACATATTTAATTTTAATAAAATCAAAAGGTCTTGGCTGACGCCAGACATACAAGCAGTTCCCTGTTCAAAATAGCACAGTCAACCTGGAAATTGTATTTTTGTAGCACAATCTGAAAATCTTTAATTTGCAAGTGTGTGAATTGATAATAGTCACTATTTAGCGAATTTCCAAAATCGCAAATGTTGGCGACTGGCAATTTAGCAAGAAGACTACTGTCTGCAATACACTTGCGCTGCTCTCATGCTTGGTAGTTTGAGGTAATAGTTCAAAGATTTATGGGTGTATATTTGATCATTCTAAGTGCCATGAATGTGGGCCAGAAGACATTAGTGAAAAAATCTGCTTCCTGCAGACAAGTTTTGTAACTGTCCTATTAAAAAATGGCAGCGTAGCAGGGAATAGGAGGCACTGTCCCATTCATAACTAAAGCACATCTGGAGAAGGGCTTCTGGGACCTATTATAAGGCACTCGGGACAGCAGGCGGATACGGCTTCGAAGAAAAGTTCTCCAGTGAGCCAAAGCATGGCATACAAAATACAAGGCCACATTAATCAGATGGAGATGCAATGCACTCCCAGTGCAAAACGCTGCAGCCTCGTCCAGGTCTGCCTTGTTACTCAACAGCATTCCCTTAGTAAGGTGCTACGTACAGACCCAGGTGCGTGGAGGCAAAAGTAAATCAGCTCTAGTGGCACAGGGCCTTCGGACAGCCATGAAGAGAAGTCAGCTTCTCATGATTGCATACTCTTCTATAAGGAGAGTGATGATGCTACAAGCTCTATTATATCTGATATAAAACATCATAAGACTAGCAAACGTCTGGATATAACGTAATCAATGTTAATTAAAAAGGGGGTTTACTTTCTTTGGGGAGTAGAACAAAACGTGATGGTGAAATGCTTGAATTAATCTCAGCCATTTGGAATTAATTACTGTGGGCCACATTCCAGTCCATCTTTTTTTTTTGCTAACCCAGCCACTAATGACACCAACCAACCATAAAGAAATCAGTCGTCACCAGTGTTCCTTCCAATTATTTTCCTCTCTGTGAGACAACAAAATGATATGAGCACATTCTTCTCCACTCAGTGAGCAATTGAGGGCAGTGAGCAGCTGCTAAACCATTGATCATGGTACAAGCAACTGGAGTGCTACTGTGCAGGAGTGCGACGTTAAGGAAGAGGAGCGTCGCTCCACAGGAATAACAAAATGATAACTCCACGTTATTTTAATTTTCTGAAGGTGCGGGCCTCTCACAAAGGGCATGGGAGGATAATTCAATCAATCAATCATTTGTAAAGTGCAATACATACCCGTGAGGGTCTCAAGGCGCTCGGGGGGGGGGGGGGGGGGGGGTTTCTACTGATCGAACACCCAGGTCTTGAGTATCCTCCTGAAGGTCAGCAGGTCTTGGGTCTGTCGAAGGCTCAGTGGGAGGGTGTTCCATGTCTTGGCGAGGTGGGAGAAGGATCTCCCACCGGTTGTTCTTCGGATGCGCAGGACGGTGGTGAGTGAGAGGTCGGCAGAGCGTAGTTAGCGGTTGGGGATGTAGAAGGAGAGCTGTCTGTTGAGGTAGGCTGGGCCGGTCTTGTGGAGTGCCTTGTGTGCGTGGGTGAGGAGCTTGAAGGATAGCCTCTTGTTGACGGGGAGCCAGTGCAGGTTTCTCAGGTGGGGGGTGTTGTGGCCGTGGCGTGGTATGTCAAGGATCAGTCATGCCGAGGCGTTTTGGATGCGTTGTAGTCATTTGATGAGCTTGGTCGGGGCTCCCGCGTAGAGGGCGTTTCCGTAGTCGAGTCTGCTGCCGGCGAAGGTCTGGGTGACTGTATTTCTTGTATCGGTCGGGATTCATCTGTAGATCTTGTGGAGCATGCGGAGGGTGTTGAAGCAGGAGGAGGAGACGGCGTTGACTTCCTTAGTCATTGAGTCGAGGAGGATTCCCAGATTGCGTGCGTGGTTGGTGGGTGTCGGGCTGCCCCCAGTGCCGTCGACCACTAGGAATCCTACCAGGCTGAAGGGTTGGAGTCGAGGATGAGGACCTCCGTCTTGTCAGAGTTCAGCTTCAGACGTCTGGTCTTCATCCAGTCGGCGACGGCCTTCATTCCTTCGTGGAGGTTGGCTTTGGCGGTGATGGGGTCCTTGGTGAGGGAGAGGATCAGCTGAGTGTCATTGGCGTAGGAGAATATGTTGAGGTTGTGCTGTCGAGCTACGTGTGCGAGCAGGGCCATGTAAATGTTGAACAGCGTCGGGCTGAGGGAGGATCCCTGGGGTACGCCGCAGATGATCTCGGAGGCTTTGGAATGCAATGGGGGAGGCGGACGCTCTGGGTTCTGCCGGAGAGGAAGGAGGTGGTCCAATCCAGAGCCTTGTCTCGGATCCCTGCGGCGTGGAGGCGTGCGCGTAGTGTGCGGTGGCAGAGGGTGTCGAAGGTGGCAGAGAGGTCTAGGAGGATGAGTGCTGCGGTCTCGCCGTTGTCCAGCAGGGTCCTGATGTCATCGGTGGTGGCGATGAGGGCAGTCTCGGTGCTGTGGTTCCTGACTGGGAAGTGTCCAGGATTCGGTTTTCTTTGAAGTATCGGGTTAGCCGTCTGTTTACGGTTTTCTCGATGACCTTGGCCAGGAAGCGGAGCAGAGAGATGGGCTGGAAGTTCTTGAGGTCTCTTGGGTCTGCCTTAGGTTTTTTGAGTAGGGCGTTGATCTCGGGTTGTGTTTCCAGATCTCTGGGAAGGTCGCAGTCTTGAGGGAGAGATTGATGACGTTGCGCAGGTGGGGTGCGATGAAGCTGCTTGCTCTGTTGGAAGACGTGGTTCGGGAATGGATCTGACGGAGAGCCAGAGTGGATTGTGCGCATGGTCTTGATGGTGTCATTGATGCTCACGCTGGCCCAGGCAAGCAGGGGGTCATTGTTGATGGTGTGCAGAGGGTCTGTTGTGTTGCTGTCTGTTGGGGCTGTCTGGGTGTTGAAGCTGTCGAGGATGTCTGCTATCTTGCGGTGGAAGAAGGTGGCGAGGGAGTCGCACAGGGCTTGCGACGGCGGGATGTCCTTGGTGTTGGAGCTGGGGTTGGAGAGTTCCTTCACGATGTTGAAGCGATCCTTGCTATTGTGTGCGTTGTTGTCGAGGCGGTCTTTAAAGGAGGTTCTCTTGGGCGCGTTGATGAGGTGGTGGTGGTGGTTGCGGATGGCGTCCTTGTGTGCTGCATGGCAGTCCGGAGTTTGTTCACTGTGCCATTTCTTCTCTAGTTTCCAGCAGGCTTGCTTGGAGGCTAGGAGTTCTGGGGTGAACCAGCTGGCCCTCTTGCTGGTGTCTCTGTGGGGGGGGGGGTTTCTTCAGCGAGGCGAGGGTGTTGGCGCAGTCCTCGATCCAGCGTCTGAGGCTGTGGGCAGCGCCGTCGGTGTTGGAGGGTTCGTTGGGTGGGCTGAGAGCGAGGGTTGCGTGTAGTTGGTCTTCGGTAATTTTGCTCCAGCAGCGGCGGGGGATCAGTTGGGTGCAGTGGTGTGTGGTGGGCTTCTGGAAGGCAAAGTGGATGCAGCCGTGTTCGGTACAGAGGAGTTTGGTGGTGTGGCTGACGGAGACGTGCAGGCTTGAGGCGAAGACAGGGTCGAGCGTGTGGCCGGCGGAGTGGGTGGGCGTTGTGACGAGTTGCTTCAGTCCGAGGTTGGCGAGGTTATCGATCAGAGTTGTGGAGTTGTTGTTCTCAAGGTGAAAGTTCAGGTCTCTGAGGAGAATGTAGTCAGTGGAGGTCAGGCGTGCGTGTTGATCAAGTCTGCGATGGAGTCACTGAACTCGGGATAGGGTCCGGGGGGGTCGGTAGACAAGGGTGCCTCTGAGGGTGGAGTTAGTGTCTGTGTGGATCTGGAAATGCATGTGTTTAGCGGTGCGGAGCGCGTCGTCTGTGCTAGTCGAGACCCTCATGCTGTTCTTGTGGACGATGGCGATTCCTCCTCTGACTCCGTTGGTGCGGTCTCTGCGGGTGATCTTGTAGCCGTCTGGGATGGCTATGGCGATGTCGGGTGCGGAGGAGTCGTTAAACCAGGTCTCTGTCAGGAAGGCGACATCTGGAGATGTTGTGTCGAGCAGGTCCCAGAGCTCGACTGCATGCTTGCGTGCAGAGCTGGTGTTCAGTAGTATGCATCAGAAGTGGTTGGGGTCTTTCTTGGCGGGTGGTTTGTCGGCTTTGAGGCTGGTGTAGCTGCAGTTCCGGCAGGTGAAGGGGCCATGTGTGCATTTCGGGGTGACCTTGAAGCAGGTTTGGCTCCGTCCAGAGTTGAGTGTGTGGCTCCGTCCGGAGTTGAGAGTGTGCAGAGTGCTGGCGTCGTAGTGGCGGCGGTTGTCGTGGCGGGTGAGGGGGCCAGGGGTTCTGGCTCTGGGCGTGGTCCAGGCTCGGATGGGCGCAGACGGGCTAGCCTTAGGGGTGCCTTCGGCGCACCAGCTGAGCAGCCGCGCAGCGGTCGGCATATATGGGGAGGTGGGAGGGAGGAGCAGCTGGAGGCGGGGGCAGCAAATGGGCAGTGTGCCGTCGGGGGGTGGGGCCATAGGGGACGCAGCGGCGAGGGAAGTCAGGGACAACAAAGGTGACAGAAGGAAAAAGGGGCACAAAATCGAGGGAAACACAAGTGGCACAGAAGGCAAAAGGGCACAAAAAACGGTTGGAACAGAAGGCAAAAGGGGCACAGAAATGAGAGAAAAACAAGAGCCACAGAGGGCAGAAGGGCACAAAACAACGAGTAGAACAGAGGGCAGGAGGGCACAAAAAACGAGTGGAACTGAATGCAACAGGGACACAAAAACGAGGGGAAAACGAGTGGCACAAAGGGCAGAAGGGCACAAAAACGAGTGGAACAGAGGGCAAAAGGGCACAAAAAACAAGTGGCACAGAATGCAAAAGGGCACAGAAACGATGGAAAAAACGAGTGCCACAGAAGACAGACGGGCACAAAAATCGAGTGGAACAGAAGGCAAAAGGGCACAGAAATACCGGAAAACGAGTGGCACAGAGGTAAAATACAGAACACAGAAATACAGGGGCAGCTAAGAATAGAAGGCAAACGGGCAGAGAGGCACGGGGCAGGGAGGGGAACAGAAGGGATAACCGGGCAGAGATACGGGGGCAGCGAGGGGAACAGAAGAGAAAACCAGGCAGAGGGGCAGCGAGGGGTACAGAAGGAAAGACCGGGCAGAGAGAGCACGGGGACAGCGAGGGGAACAGAGGGAAGAAAAGAAGGGGCATGGACCACGTACAGGCAGCGGGGGAAGACAGACATCAGTTACAGACACAACAATGAAAATACAGGCAATACAATAAAAGCAATAAAGCGGAGGATGAACAAACCTACCTACGGCCTACCACTGGCCACCAGGGATGAGGCGCAGGTGGTAGCCTGCGGGTGGTGGAGGGCCTCGAACTGCCTCAGCAGCGGCAGCTTGGGCAGGGAGACACAGGCGGTGCTGTGCGGAGGGGGAGCGTCCTACCTGGTGGGGTCAAGGGTCACTAATTCATACTAAGCTTGTTCTCCCCCAGGTTATAATGTACAGCCTGAGTGGAGAACACACACAGGCTACTAACTGCCCGTCTGAGCGCTGAACCACGGCACTCAGACTAATCACGACGCTGCTGCCATAGTGACAGCAGCAACGTGATTGGCTACGGAAGTCTGCTTCCTGCTGGACGGAAGTCTGCTTCCTGCTGGATTGAAGAGGAAGGACACAGAAGCAGCAGCCGGCAGCGCAGGTAAATTAATAAAAAAAAAATCTTGACCCACCTTCGCCTCCCCCCCACCACTACTGCCCTATAGCAGCTCAGAATGGATGTGAGGCCACACAAAAGGCAGCAGAACACTATGCAAAAGCAAAGTAACAATAACAACTACTTTTAATTACAATTATGGAAAAGGCTGCTACAGAAACTGTGGTGTTCAATAACTTGTAGGGTGGCTCAGTGAGTTAAACTATTGCTGCCAACGTAAATGTTGATATGCATGTCAGAATTTCAAACCCTGGCAAGGCCAACTTAGTCTTCGTTCCTTGCAAGAGACTGTCATAAACCTGGGTATCAACACCTATTTACAGCACTTGCAATAATGCGGTAAATAGCACCACACGTTATTTTCATTTTTGGGCAAACCCAAATTAAACTTGAAAATGTAAATTCTGCAGAAGTCTGGACTTCCTCCTATGTAACAAAGATCCAATGACCAGGTTAGAGAAGGGCAGATATGCAGCATGCTCTTTTGCCTTGTTGGTTGTCAAAGGAATACAGGGTTATTATTACTAGCCAATGTAAATGTAAATAAAATGTCGGAATTTGTAAAGCGCACAGCTACCTCCACCGGAGGTGTCCCGGCGCTATCCGTATACCGCTTAGGAACCCTTCCTGGCTTTCCTGGGAAATGTCCACTCCTGGGCACCCCCCAGGTGCAGCCAGGCATCCCAGCGCTTTTGGGGCCGTTGTGGAGACTAAGCAAGCTATTGCCCAGAGTTGCAGCGTGGGACCCATGATCGGAACAGGCACTGAGGCGAGAATATCCAGTCAGGGGAATTATTGAGCCGGAGACCCGCCGAGGCGGGAATCGAACCCTGGTCCCTGGCCAGAGCTCTGCATCAAGGTCTGCCTGCTCTAACCATTGAGCCACACTTCTCCACGATCGCCAATACCGATCTTGTTTCAATTTAATATATTAGATAATATCACTGCACTGAATGACATTTAATGAAAAGCTTATATACAAAGTCAAAACATTTCAGGATATTTCTGTGCCAAAAAAGTTGCCATAAGTCAACCATACAAAAATGTATGTCATGTGCGCTGTATATATGATCAAGGAGGATATTAAACATGTCACACTGTTTTTCCACATTAATATACATAGGAGTGGCGTTATTGTATTACACACATCCTGAACAGCATTACTTCACGAGTCTCTCAAATCAGTCACTCTAGGAAAAGGTGGCACGAAGAATGACAATGATTTGCCTATGACCACACAAGTTGGTCAAGTACAGAAACTGGGATTTGAGCCCAGGATTCCTGGTAACGCATTGTGTAATACAGCATGTAGATTGAGGTTTTACCCAATCTCCCATTTGCTAACAAGGGCGGACGCTTTGGGATATAGTCACAAAGGCTTTTGGAGTGCATAAAGTTGTACCTTTATAGAGCACTTTTACCTACTCTTACATGCCTTTGAAAATTAGCCTCAAAATACCTAAAACGGGAAACATAATAGTTATTTTGATCGAATATTCATATACAGATAGAAAAGACGGTGCCCTCTTAGCACTTTTAGTAAAAGTGAGTTGGACATTCAAGGGCTAAGTCACAAAGCCATTTAAAAGTATATGAAAGAGTTCTCCTTTTGGCACTATATCCCGCACTCATAATTGCTCAATAACCTCGATGTATCGAGTTCCTCACAATATGAATTGGTACACCATGGCCACTTAATAACCAACCATCACGTCCAATTAATCTGACGCTATATACAAAAAAAGTACACTTGAAGGCAGGACACCATTTCTATGTTCATATGGCTGGCTTCCATTGAATATCTTGTTTAAAAAATATATATAAATAAATACAAAATCTGAAAGGTGATTATTTCTGCCCAGGACACGGTGGTATGAGCATTTCTCATTCTGCGTGAAAGATTACACTTTGGCCATGCAGGATACGACCTACTCAGACCTCACACCATCAACATGAGGTTTGAGTCTTTTTAGCACCTAGCATTAGTTTGCGTGGGAACCCGTGGGCAGGAGTTGCAGACAGGCAGGCAGTGCTTTGACAGTTTAGCATTGGTGTTGTTAAGAAGAATTGTGACGCAGCCCTAACCCTGCAGCGCACTAGCCCTAAAGCCTTTAATACATTGATCCTGAGGGCCTTTACCTGGTGAGCAGAATGAACGATCCATTCACCTCTGAAGTTAGAGCGACTAATGTTCTGTGTTTTCACTATTTTTATGGCTCTCTGCGCATGGAAGAAAGGCAGCACCTGGGTGCCCATTCCCCCTCGTGCCGCCCCAGGAATGAGCCTTACAGGGCACACAACTAGTCACTGCCACAATCAAAGCATTCGCTGTTAGAAATTGGGTCTCAAGTTGGCAGAGGTTTGCACCCTGAGACTTCAGAAATCAGTAGGCAAGCCCTTGGAGTCACTCTGGGCTCAAGTGAGATGGGTCTACAGGGCATAAATCAGCAGGCAGCGGGGCAGCTCAGCAAACCAGAGACACAGTTTCTCATAACAGTCAAGGCAAAGTGGCAATCCTTACAGCACAAGAGTCTTTACTCCAGCAGAGTTCTTCCAAGGTCCAGAAGTGCACTGATTTAGTGGATCGGAGCCCCAGTACAAAATGTGCTTCTGAAGTGGCGGGTGACTTCAAAGCAGCTCCTTGAAGGACACAGGTCCGCTTTCATCCCTGCCTGTCTGCCAGGCGGGGAGTAATCAGTACTTGGTGTGAGTGAGGAGTTGATGCAGCCTATTCAGATGTTACCTGTGAGCTCCCTCACACCCTTCCTGCCCAGGAAGGCTATCTAGAGGAAATGCACAACGTGTAGTTAGCACCTAGCCCAGACATGCATTGGAGACAGACTCCAGGCACACAGAGTCATTGCCATACCAAAGATATGAAACACGGTTTAGCTACTCCTTTCTAATCAGAAAATATAGCTTTAAAGATTTTTAAGGAATTCCCAATGCTAGCCTATGTGAGGAGTAGCCTCACAGTAGTGAAAAACGAATGTAGCTGTTTGTCACTACCAGCACCCTGTTTTACTTACACAGCACCCTGCCCTTAGGGCTAACTAGGGCCTACCTTAAGGGTGACCTAAGTGCAATAAAAGAGGAGTTTTTAGGGGAGGCTTGACAAGTGGTTTGAAATGCCAAGTAGAAGGGGCAATAAAATGCACACACATGCCCTGCAATGGCAGGCCTGAAACAAGTTTGAAAGGCTACTTGTGTGTGTGGCACATCAAGTCACATTTACATCACAGGCCCAGTGTATATGATATAACACTTTACACTGGACTTATGAGTAAACTAAATAACTACTTTACAATGGACTTATAAGTAAACTAAATATGCTAATCAGGTATATAGCAATGTCCCTATGATTTAGGGTAGAAGAACATGCACTTTAGCATTGGTTAGCAGTGGTAAAGTGCTCAGAGTCCGAAAGCCAATAAGAGGGCCAAGAAAAAGAGGAGGAGGAAGGCAAAAATAAGTTTGGGGTAACCCTGCAAATAGTAAGTAAGTAAATGTTATTATCCATGATTAGGCTTTCCTGGTTTCAGTTTCTATTTTTGGTAAATATTCGTGGGATTTTTCAGTGTTTTGAAGTGATTTCGATGCCTAAAAAAAACAGTGGTCATCAGTGGTAACCCTTGTTCGCGCCATTAAAAACAGAAACCGTGTTTTTCCGTGTTTATGCAACGTTTTGCTTTTAGTATCGCTTGCTTTCTAATGCATGGTATATGTATACTGTGTGTACAGTGTATATGAGGTCCAAATACATTTTTGCAAATCAAACTTATTGTAGTGCACCATACAATACTTTTTTAGTCAGTCTTTGATCACGTGCGCTCGCTTTTTCCTTCCCATGTAAACTTTTTTCTGTGAAAAGGCCCTCTCAACATTGGCACTTGAGACTGGCAACACCAAAACAGCCAGTACACAATTTGCTAACTCTGGCCACCGACATAGCTTTCCATGCCAGTACTGGTGCCCTTGAAGATTGCAATTCTCTGGGCAGGTTCTGCAACATTTGTGTTGAACTGAGCGCTTATGCCCTCAGAGTTATTGAAGCAGTCAAAAAATGAAGCAGTACTTTTAAAACCACAGAGAAAATTCCCCCTTACTGAAGGGACCTAGAATTTGTACAGAATACCACACTGAGGTTTCATTGACTTAAAATGCCATTGGTGGTGAAGGGACATTTCTATGCATCATTGCAAGCCATTTCTCATACATTGTTAAATAAAAGTTCCTGAATTGCTCTTCAGCATTGCTTTGTTTACCAAGTGGCAAGCACTCGAACATAGAACATGTTGCAGTGCCAAAGTCACTAAAAGTGTCACCCAGCCTACTCTCAAGGAGTTATGTTTTCCTGTAAAAATCTAAGATGCAGTAGAGTGTACTTTTTTCACACCACTATCAATATGCGACCAAAGATCCTCACATTTCTTGCCTTTGGCATCACCACTCAGCAAAAATTCAGCAAACTGCTGCCACATGGATAATATAGCATTCACAGCCCCTTGGACTGAGAACCATCAGCTATGTAACACAGTTGGGATGACTCTTTCTTTGATGCCATAAAAAGCACAAAATGAGAAATACTTGCATTTTAGTTCCCACGGATAACAAAACAGTACACCAGAATTGATTAAAAAGCCAATAGCATTCTCCATTAACTCTGAAGATAGAAAAGATCCTTTCAGCAGACCATCTAACAAGTAGCGAGGATCTCTTACAGGGAAGTACTTCAACTCAGGTATCGATTTTAATTGGTCATCACACAACCTTTTCATATTCGTAGCTGAATCACTGCAAATACAAACAATTTCACTCCAATCTTTGTTGAACTAGAAAAGAACCTTTTTGCAGCAGCATTCTAAGTGACCCTGCGTTCCAGGTTCCATCCTGTCATGTTTTTACCACTATCCCAGATGCTTGGTGATAGCACTATTTTCACATATACCTTGCATTGAATTTTTACAGCCTGAGGTGTTGGCAATTCACCTACTATCAATACTGACTCACTAGAAATTGGGGGCTGATATTTAAAGGGTGTCTACCCATTCTCTATGGGTAAATGTGATGGCACACATTGAGCAATATTCTTATGAAACCAGCCACTTTACATATCAGTGAAAGGGTCAAACGCAGCCAAAATATCAAATATGATTTTAATATTTCCTGATCCTCTTCAATTTATAAAATGATTTAAACAAGACCTAAAACATGCTTCTAAGTCCTGCATCTTTAGACCAAAGACCACAAAACTGAAAAAAGCAAAAGGGAGAAGAAACAATATTTTAATGACATCCTTAAACAACAAAACTCAAGCAGAATAATTTAAGCAGATTCTTTCCGTAAACAACTGAAAACCTTCCTGTTTCATTCAACCTAAATTCCCCCCTTTCCCGTGCCTCCCCCCTCTGTTGGACCTGGTATTCTCAGCGCTTGGACGCCTCCGGGCAGCAATTCGCGCTATACAAATCCGCATCAAATCAAATCAAAATCTTTCTTGCTGCTAGCTCGTATAACAAAGTTACATTGCATTGGCCCCTTCAGGAAGAAAAAAAGTCTCTTTCCCTCTCCTTTTCATTTCTTTGAATGGCATTTAGTTTGTGGTTATGCAGGTGTTTTTTCACTGTTTATACGTTTACACTGGTGAGGGCTACTGCCCTTTCGGTGGGGTTTAATCAGTTATTATAGGTTTAAACCTAAAACCAGACAGCCTATGAATGATTAGTTAGAACCATAGCATGATTGTAAAATACTGTGATACATCAATGAATAAAAACCCTGCAAATAGGGCCATTTCCAACATGACACCCCTCCAGCCTAAAGCCAAGGTAGGCTAATCATTTCCTTGAATGACTCCCCCCCCCCCCCCCCCACCCTTGGGTGACAGAACCTGTACAATAGTCTACTGCAGGTATACTTGCCAGTTCTACACATCTCTGAACCAAGTTAAATCCCGTTTTTCAACGCTCAAAGGGGCCGCTGAGCAGGTGAACCCTTCTCCTCACATGTGGACCCCATCTGTGCAGTACCTAACCGTAACTTGCTCCCAGATGCATCCCAGTAGGCAGACAGTGACACCAAGGTCAACAAAGTGCTGTGGCCTGTTCCACCCCTTGCATCTGAATTCTGTCCCCAGCCTAAATAAACTCTGTCAACAGGCCAGCAACCAACAGAGGCCACTTACTGCTGTCAGTGTCAGGATCTAGGCCACAAGCCATTTAGGGCTCTCTGATCTCCAACGTTTCTCAGAGTGGGGGACAGTAGCCACATGTGACCTGAAACCATTCTCCAGACTCCCCCCCCCCCTACCAGATCCAGGTCAGGGGTGATATCCTGAACATGATCCTTCAACCAGGGTCGTTACCCTTAGGCTGAATATTTGCCTAGCAAACCAAGACTTCCTGGGGAGTACAACCCCCCTCCCTTCCAGGAACACACATTTTACATGTGTTGTACAAGAGTCTGCCTGGTGAAGGTCTCCAGCCCTATCCATACCTCTGGGCCTCAGTACCCTCCGTTGTGGGGTGGTAAACCCTGTAAACAGAACTGGTATGATGCTTGTGGCAGCTGCCCCACCCAGTTTGACACTGTGGGACTCCCCCCAGTGGCTGGTCTCATGGCACAGACCAGATCCCCCTGCTTGTGCTCCCTCTGGGAACATCCCATGCTCTGGAACTGGATATAGGGCATTCTGGGCCTCCACCGGCCCCCATCGATGCTCCTACTCTTACAATGGACATCAGATCCCCCCCCCCCCCCCCACAATACTGGGACCTGTCTGGGTTACTGTGAACCTCCCTCGCGCTTGGTTGGAGAAAACCTGAACCATTCCCTTTAGGATCACTCACAAATGCCTTTTCAGACACTCTAGTACTCACCAAGAGGTCAGCCTCCTTTGCAAGTTCCCTAGGCTCAGAAAACTTACACTCCACCAGGTGTTGGCATAGCCCTGGAAAACAATAACTGAACATGTGCTCTCTGGCAATCAAATTGTACAGCCCTTCAAAAGCGTTTAACATGCTACCTTCATACAACCATCCAGTGTGCTTTGCAAAAGCACCCCACAAAATCCTCCCATGACTGCAGAGTCCGTTTCTGACTGCCCCTGAATTTCAACCTACACTACTCTGCGGTGACTACATACTTCTTAACCAGGGCCTCCTTCATGGGGGTATACCTCAACCTTTCCCCCTCCTTTAGGGCCAGTAGGGTGTCCCTCCCACCACTAGGAATATGAATCCACATGCCAGCTCCCCAATCCTTCTTAGGGGTCCTGTGCACCTCTACTGCTACCTCATATGTGTGAAACCAATGGTGCTTGTCATCCCCCTACTTGAAGTCAGGTATCAAGTCTTTGGGTATGTGGACTGTATCTTTAGCACTAGACACAGTAGTTTTGCTGCCACCAATATTGTTTTTGCTGAACCCTATCTTCAGGGCTCGGGTTTCCAGCTCCTTGAGATTCATTTCACAAGCCCACAAGCCCACAAGACCTTTGTCTCCCCCAAGGCTCTCTCAGCCTCAGGGTTTCTCTCCTCTGCAGCCAGCTGCAGACCCAGGCCCCTGTCAGCTGGTCTTTCCTTGAGCTCCTCAGGGGAAAGGGTTTGGGAGGAGATACTGTTCCCAGCATAGGATCGAGTAAGGGCCTCCTCTATGGGTTCCCCCTTACTCTTCTGGAGCCCAGTGATCTTTCTCCTCCTCCTCATCCTCATCCTTCTCAGGGCCACTGCCCTCTTGTGAACCTGATTCTGAGGTCAGTTGTCCCCTTCAGACTCTTCTGGAGGTGCAGTTTGCAATCTGTGGATGTCTTTCCATGCTTTAAGTGCTATCTGGTGCTCCAATTTTGTCTCACCCTTTGGGGTTATCAGTCCCCTCTCTCTGCACAACCTCCTCGGCTCAGCCTTGCTGTAGCTCCCAGCGTTGTTGATGTCCAACACCATATGTTTCAAGACTCTGGCATCTACACTGCACTCTCCCATCAGCTCAGGGTTCTTATCCCCTGAGGGCTATCTGTAGGTTTGCTGTGGAAGCTTACCTGTCCACATTCAGCCCACTATCCTTGCAAACGTGCCTCAGTTCATCACAATGTAGTAGGTTAGGAAGTTGAGATCCATGAACATTCTGACAAGGTATCACAAGTGTAACACAAAGAGCACCAAATTGATGAAGGTGACGCAGAAGTCAAATTTAAGAAAATGACCAATTGAGAGAAAGGAGAGACTTCAAAACCTGCATTGGTCTTATGTATAGAGTAGAAGGCAACACTGAATTACTATATGCTATTGTACTAAAATAAGCCCTTTTTCCCTCACCGCCAATCACAAAGTTAGAAATGCGGTTTCTAGTTGGCAGAGTTTTACACCCTGTCCCAGCAGGGACCACAATCCTAGTCAGGGTAAGCTAGATACACACTTAAAAATAACCTGTGCTCCCCATACGGTAGCTTGACACAGAGCAGGCAGGCTTTACTTAAGAGGCAATGTGTGATGTATTTGTGCAACACACACTCAAACAGTATCCTCATGTAATAAACTTGTGCTATGTAAAGCGCTCCGATTCGGGTCAAGTTTGGGCTATATAAAACTAAAAAATAAAAATAAAAAGTAGTAACACAATGAAAACACCACAAAAAGATAATACACTGGTTTAGAAAAATTGAGAATATATACTGAATAAAACAAGACCAAAACGACAAAAATCCCATCAGTAGAGTCGAAATATGAATTTTTAAAGAATAAATACAAAAACAGTGTTTAGAAGTCAAAATGTTACTTGAGTTTGCGAGTGACCAGGGTAAATCCAAAGTTCAGGCCAATCGCGATGGAGTCAATACACTTGAGGGCTTGAGGAGTTTTAAGGACCCGTGTGAGCTAATTCCCCATCAACTATTGTAACGCACAAAAAGAGCCACGGGTCCGGATTAGGCGGAGGTTCGTATGTCATGCAAGAAGGGGGGGATTCCCTTTTCAGGACGGTTCCCCTCACACACCAGAGGTGTCATGCTTCATCATAGGGGTGCCTCCTCACACAAAAGACCTAGTCTTTGTGTGGGCTACAACCCCCTATCTACGAGAGGAGGCACCCCAATGATGAAGCATGACACCCCTGGTGTGTGAGGGTGTGAAAAGGGAATCCCTCCTTCTTGCATGACATACTACCCTCTGCCTAATCTGGACCCGTGGCTCTTTTCGTGTGTTACAATAGTTGGTGGGGAGTTACCTCACGCAGGTCCTTAAAACTCCTCAAGCCCTCAAGTGTATTGATTGTTCAGTGCAGCGGCTCAGCTGCGGGCTTATTACCTATCTATTCTCTTCCTAAACTGCTACCTAGCGACTTCTGACCATGGCTGAACGCACAGGACTCGCATACGTCGATGAGGTATTAACAGAGATTCTGACAACACCCAGCATCCTAGAAACACAACTTACACAAACTATGGCCATGTCGGATGACTGGCAGAAATGGACTAATCTCAAACGACTGTACATAAGAACAACCACACATGGCTCTATTATGACCGAATACCTTCGGGCAATTATGCCCCAACAGGACTCATAGTAAGTAACATCCCAAGACTATTCCTGGACAATCCTTCGTTCCTAAAAGACTGGTCCCTCATCGCATGGCGATGCACGAGGGACTGGCTCATTTTAATTATCAGTGCGGCCAAGAAGGAAGCTGAGAAGGTCCTGGTTCAAATCCAGTTAATGGAGGCAGACATCAAAGTCATCATCGGAGCCACGGTCTTTAAAAAGAATGTGGATGAAACAGACATTACAGTGAAAGAATATAAGGAGACTCTCCTCATTAACAAGATCACAAAATTTAAAAAGGATTTGGCGAAATTCTCAATGGAAAAAGTGTATCCTTACACTGACCCCTCCTATCAACCCCCAGAATTTCACAGGACAGGTAGA
Organism: Lissotriton helveticus; assembly: GCF_964261635.1. Lineage (NCBI taxonomy): Eukaryota > Metazoa > Chordata > Amphibia > Caudata > Salamandridae > Lissotriton > Lissotriton helveticus. The sequence goes on from NC_136057.1 coordinate 454,554,274, forward strand.
AGGTATGGGTCCAACTACTTCTCTTCCGACAGAGAAGACACCTCAAGCGACTCAGACACAAGCCAAGGGACCACCAATCAAATAACCCAGCACCAGAATCAGAGAAGCTGGTGTGGATCCCGGGGTGGGGCACCTAACAACCAATGGTGGCCCCCCGAATCCCTGGAGTTACCCTACTTTCCTGTTCTTTGGACAAGGTCCACCAGGTCCACTGATGAACTTCCAACGACATCCACAAACAGGGTACAACCAGCCTTTTTTAGGACAAGGCCGAGGCTGGTCCAGAGGTCACCGGCATTCCCAACAAGTACACTGGAGCTCCCCGGTCACCCAATGGAACACGAGGAGCATGACCAAGACCAATTAACAAGTAGGCCTGAGCAGGGACCCAGCCTGATCGTCAACCTGAGTAAGCGGGTTCTCACACCTTAAGAAACAAAAGTACTCAACCGAGGTCTAGGTTTTGTACCTACAAACAGTGGTGATCCATTCCGAATACAACAAGAGGTACACCAATTCGTAAGAAAGGTGAGACTCCACTTCTTCTTCGCAGACAAAGACCCACAATTTGACAGTCAACAGACTAACAACATTAATCTACGCCCAAAGTCAAAATTCAACCCCACGATTGGGATGGTCCCATCGGAGGTAGCAACGTTCGAGAAAGCTGTCCTTAAAGACTTGAATACTGGATTATCCACACCGCCGAAGACCTTAAACAACATTTCAAAAGGAGAACCATCAGCACTACTCTCCGTGACTACAGACAAAACTATTACCATCAAAGCTGCCGACAAGGACGGAGCGACCGTAATACTGGACACAGACACCTACAGGGCGGAATGTCACAGACAACTTAATGACAACACCGCCTACAGACGACTGGATCGCTACTACACAGAAAGGATCACGGACACCATCTCTGTCATAACCAAGGAGGCACATGACAATGGCTGGATAACGCAGAAAGAGGCGGAATTCCTCTGTACTAGGGCACCTACAACACCCTATTTTTATGTATTACCAAAAATAGATAATCCATAAAGTCCTCCACCAGGGAGACCCATTATCTCCGGGATAGGGTATAGAGTTATACCTACAAATCTCTGGCACATCCATGAGCAGCACCTTCTCGCCGAGTCTAGCTAACCTCTACGTGCATGTGTTCGAAGAAGGTGTTGTCCTGGGAGGCCAGAACCCATTACTCACACACATACTCCTATGGAAGCAGGCCTACTTGGAGACTCCCCCAGGTCCAGCTGAAACAGTACCTTGGATGAGCAAAGCGTTGATGCTGAGGCCACTATGCATCAATCTTTTCCACTCTGTCTAGTTGAGCTCCATTGAAATAAAGGCAATGAGTCATCGATGAGCCGCACAGAGCGTCGTTGTCGGGCAGTGCAGGATGCAGAGCCACTGTTGTCCTAACAGTCTCTGCGTTGGCATCAAAGGGTGATGCTTCTGTTCCGGTTGGTGCAATGGTAACGATGTGTCGGTTTGGTAGCAAAACAGCTGCTGAACCCACTTCTGAGTTTCAAAACTGGAGGGGGCACCTCAGGCAGGGTAGGACTCACAGATGGCAGAGTCCAGCAGCACCAACAGGATTGTAGGAAGATGTTTGTGTCACTGAGACTTCAGAAAACAGGAGGCAAGCCAGCAAGCCCTTGGTGTCACTCTACGTTCAAGTGAGATGGGACTAGTCCTTGTCCTCAGCAGGGCAGAGCTCAGCAGGCAGTAGGGCAGCTCAGCAAAGCAGAGAAGCAGTTCCTCAAAATAGTCAGGCAAGGCAAAGAGGCAATCCTTACACCACACCTGTCTTTACTCCAGCAGAGTTCTTTTCAGGCCCAGTAGTGTACTGATTTGGTAGGTTCAGAGCCGCAGTACTTATACACAAATGTGCCTATGATGTGGGCGGGTGACTTCAAAGTAGCTCATTAAAGTGCCTCATTAAAGGTCCTCCATCATAGCCTTGTCTTCCAGGCAACCAGTGGTGGCAGTGGCGGCCTTGTAATTGATCTGAGCGACATGGTTCGGCGCTCAGACAGGGGCTTGTACTCTGGGCATGTTCTCCACTAAGGCTGTATAATACACCCTATGGAGAACATGCACAGTTTGGCAGGTCCGAGACAGCTGGCCAAAACGTCATGCAAACTTTAGACTTTAGGTGCAGCCACCACTCCTCCTCCAGCCCCAACGTCTGGGAGGCCTGCCCCGCCATATCAACAGGGCTGCACTGCAGTGCAACTGCAATAGTAAAAATAAAATGATAATCACGGACGTTCCGTTATCATTTTATTTTGACTTTGCACTGCTTTAAAAAGGTGGAGAACGCTCCTCTGCTTTAGCGGTGGAGCCGCCCCTGGTAGGGGGGAATAATTAGTCCTTTGTGTGGGGACAGGACACAGCCTATTCAGATGTAAGTGTGAGCTCTTGCTCACCCTTCCTGCCCAGGAAGGCTATCAGAATGCAGAAGAATCCTCTGTCACACCCATCCTTCCTGTGTTTGTGGCTGTCTAGAGGGAATGCACAAAGTGTAGCTGTCACCCAGCCCAGACATGTATTGGAGACAGGCTCCAGGCACACAGAGCAAAGTTACAAGTGGCATTTCTAAAATAGTATTGTCAAATCCAACTTTTTCCCTAAAGAGAATTTGTCATTACCATTCCAAAGATATGAAACATGATTTAGCTACTCCATTCTAATCAGGAATTTGAGCTTTAAAAAGTTTTAAGGAATTCCTAATGCTAGCCTATGGGAGGAGTAGGCCTCACTGTAGCGAAAAACGAATTAAGCGGTTTGTCACTACCAGGGTATGTAAAAGTTAAAATGTCCTGACTTTTACTTACAAAGCACTTCCCTTATGGCTACCTGGGACCTACCTTAGGGGTAACCTGTGTGTAATAAAAGGGGAGTTTTCAGGGCAGTCTTAGCACGTGGTTTTAAATGACAAGTCAAAGGGGCAGTGAACTGCACACATAGGCCCAGCAATGGCAGGTCTGAGCCAGGTTTGAGAGGCTACTTGTGTGGGTGGCGCAACCAGTGCTGCAGGCCCACTAGTAGCATTCAGCATTCAGATTGCAGGCCCTAGGTATATGGCAAATCACTTTACAAGGGACTTAAAAGTAAACTAAATATGCCAATCCGGTATATACCAATGTAACCATGTTTTAGGCGAGAAGCTTAACCATTTTAGCACTGGTTAGCAATGGTAAAGTGCTTCGAGTCGTACAGTCAACAAAAAGAAATTCAGAAAAATAGGAGAAAGATGGCGAAAGGTATTCCTCACCAGTTGTGGTGAGGAATACCTTGAACCCTATGGCACAGCCACAGGCGCAATAGGTGGCCATACCCATTCAATTTGAGGCTACCATTGAGATCATGTAATTGTTACAAGGAAAGAACTTTTTAATTCAAGTAAGTGTGAATATTTTCATTTCATTTGGATGAGGCAATAATGACCTTTTGCAGAATATTTGAAATTTCAATATACACAGTAATGAATGCAATGTACACTTATAAATGTTATAGTTATTTTGCACACCTTGTCACCTAAGTTTGGACCCAACCATATTCAAATCAGTCTTGACCCTGCATGGCATGATGTGCAAATTAAAGATCGACCGGGATGTCGGCCAAGTAATTACCAGTGGCTGAGATTAATTCATGAATTTCATCAATCACTTTTTTCTATACTTCAGTATGACTCCCTAAGTGGTAAGGGTATGCACAGAACTAGGCACCGTGCACACTGTCACTGCAACCAAGCTATACCAGACTGATGTGTTTACAAGGTGAAAACCAGTCTTGGGTTGCTTTTGTTTTGGTTCAGGTAGGATGTTGCCTGGCAGTATGGGGTGGACTGTTCCTACTAGAGCAGGCTCAAGATTAACTTGTATACAGCTTGGTCCAAACTGAGGAGGCCTGGTGTACAAAATAATTATAGAATGAGATGAGGCCCAAAGTAATTACCAGTAGGTGAGATTTATTCAAGCATTCCATCCATCACTTTTTTTTTGCATACTTCAGTGGATGTCCTAAGCGGTACGGGTATGCCAAGATATGGGTCCTTTGCACACTGTGCCACTGGAACCAAGGGGTCCGATTGATGAGCCCCAAAAAATGTGAAAATGGCATTAGGTTGCTTGAGTTACGGTTCAGGGAGGGCCTTGCATGAAATTTGGGCTGGACTGCACCTATTGCGATCTGGCAAATCTCCCTCACAGAAATGCTCATAGACCAACATTATGGATATGGATGTACCAGGCCTTGTGAACATTAGGCAAAATGTAATTAAATCTGTATTTGTAAAGCGCAAACTACTCACCCTTACGGGTCTCAAGGTGCTGGGGGCCGTCGTGGAAATTAAGTGAGCTATTGCCCAGAGTCACGTGGTGCTGAGCTGCCGCCGGAGCCGGGGATCGAACCGTGAACCTTGTGCTCCGAAGTCAGCTGCCCTGGCCGCTGCACCACACCTCTCAGAAGGATTTCATTTGCATACTGGCAAATGCAGCACATTTAGTTCTAGAATATCTCAGTATTACCCTCAGAAGAAATGTTTGGGCTGATCTGTTCTGGTGAAACACAGCACATTACCTGGGCTCCTTAGAGCCCAATACTATGCATGTGCCTGGATAAATCTTAGCTCACGTCACCAAGGACGCAAACCCTGTAATGGAGACTAGAGGGATCATGTCTGAAGGAAACTTAATATAGTATTATTTAGGTCTATCTTAAACAGAATGTGGTAACCTTAGAGAAATGGCCTGCTGGCTCCACCTAGCAGGAGTCCAATTAAGGGTGTTGGGTAAATTAAGTGTGACCGATGGTGAACTTGTAGGTAGGAACTTATTCACAAGCATTTTCACAACCACAAGAGAATGATGCAAATGCTGAGCCAGCACTACAACATTATATCCTATTCTAAGACTTTTGCATAGTATGCTTTCACCTAAAGGGTATCCTGTAACAAAAGAATGAGAAAAGAGCACAAGAGTTTGGTGTCCGCCTAATTCTAAGTGCATTAGAATATAATGCACTTGTAATAAGGCGAAAGGGATATTTGTCATGTTGGTGATGGAGTAACCCATCCGCCAAACTCTAAATCAGGCCCCAGAAAAAGAAAGTATTAAGAAGACAAACAACTTTGGGGAAAGGGTTCAGTAATTTGGCTGAGAAATAAGAAAAGGCTCAGTGTCCGAAGCGTATGAAGCGGATGTTGATAAGGAATAAAATTGAAAAGCAGCTGATCATAGCAGGTAGGGAAGACAGTTGAGGGTCAATTTGCTTTGCATATAGGTGTGGTCCTGCTTGAGAAAAGCACAGTGAACAACAAAGAGTTGAATGAGATCACATTGGTCACAAAGAGACAGTTTTGATATGTGGGCATGCTGGGGAAGCTAAAAGAGTAGCAGTGAGATGGCATGCTGGATCCTGGAAAGTCAGGCTCTAGGGAAGAAGCCATGAGGGAACGACCTAGGTAGTTACTGTAGTCCAGGCACGAAAAGATGAAGGTCTACTGGGGCTATATTACACATTATCATTACCTTTCAAAAGGTGCACTGTGCGCAAACAATGATAATGCACCTTATTATGGTGAATGGCTGGCCATTCATCTGAAAACACGGAACAGCTGCTCTGTGCTTTCACTGTGCAGGCGCCACCCGCCTGCACTTTCAAAGGGGATTAGAGATCCCCTTGCAGGCGGGTGTAGTCAACGACTGCACCCGCCTGCATGGTTATGTCTGGGCAGTCCATGGGACCCCCTTTAACTCCTGAAGGGGGGTGCTCTCAGGGGCACACTGACAATGCACCTCCTGCGGGCTTCTTTGACTCTACGCCCGTCTGTAATATGGCACGGGCCCAGAGTCAAAGGAATTCCCTCATTTGCATAGGGCACACTCCTGTGCAAATTAGGGAACACCCTCTGATGGTAGTGCTGCCGCATTAAGTGCACCAGCGGTATCAGTATTATAGAAGGGGCTGCACAAGCGTCTGCTCCCCCTTCTAGAATACCAAAGAGCCATGGGGGCACACAAAGCGGGCGCAAACGCCTGTTGCTCCCCCGGGCACCTTCTGTTATACGGTATGATAGGGAAGTGGATAAAGGCATAATCATCTGAATAAGGCAAAGATGGAAGAAACAGGGGGGGCGCTAGGGGGCGCACGAGCTAATGGCCGCACTTTAGTGAGGCTCTGGCTGCCTGGTCAGCTTTATCCTTATTCTATCCTGTTTGCCTGCGGATCTATGCCTGAAACTTTCACCGAGTGTGAGCCATCCTGCCCAGTAGCTCCGGTCCGAGTTTGGAGACGAACCGAGCATCGGCGCCGAACTTAGCCGGCCGAAGACTCTGGCCGGGACGCATCGCAGGGGAGAGGAGACGCGGGACCCTGCGTGCGGCGCCACGCGAGGTCGAGGCTTACCACGAGGCAGGTGGGCCTCGGACTTAGAGTGATCGGCCCGGGAGGTGCGAGACCTGCCGGACCTCGGAGGTCGGTGACGGTGGTGAGTCTTCCCCCTTATCTGGACATGGCACCGCTCGGTGGTGCTGATCGGCGGACCTACGCCCTGCTGGGATAGCAGAGAGTGCTGTGTACTACCGCCTGAGCCGGCGGGTGTTTGACCGGGACCCCGGCCACTAACTGCGGATTGCCGGCGGTCCCCCCTGATCCTGCTTTGGGCTCGCTGCTTCTGGGCACTGGGGATCGGGGAGTATCAGGGGACTCATGGGGGCCACGGACTGAGGCCATACTGTGGACGTTGCCGCCCGGTGGAGGCGCGCTGGGCCTCCCCCCCCATCCCCCCCACACTGCCCCCTAGGGCACCTTGAATGCGGACCTTGCCTGCAAATCGCCGGCGCATCACTGCCCGCCACCCACATAGCGTGGCCAGCTGGAACTCCGACCCCCCTCGTGTGCAGTGGCGGCTGGTCCTGGGCACCGGAGAAGGGGCACGTCGGGGAGTAATTCTCACGCAGGAGACGCGGCCAACGACGCGACCATCGCACAGGGGGCACGTATGCACAGAGGAGTGGCGGGGAGCAGTGAGAGCCACACTGGTCGCCTCTCGCTGGGCGCCTCGGGCCCCTACAAGCGGAGCACAATGGGGAAGAACGAAAATAAGCAGTCTAAACTCTCTTTTGAGCCTGCGCCGCCCAGGAAGCAGCTGCGTGGCACGACGGGCGCTGGTAGTGCCCACGATCCACCGGGCACTGAGCTCCCTTCCACGTCCATGGCCCCTGAGATGCGCATAATGCTGGAAGAGATGAGACAGGGCTTCGCCACAATAGTGGACAAGGTAGACCGCCTGTCCTCCAGGATGGATGGGGTCGTACAGAAGCTGGAGGTCCATGAAGAACGCTTGACGGAAGCGGAGAGACGCATTTCTGCCTCGGAGGACTCGACTGCTTCTCACGATGCGCGCTTCTCCAGACTGGACAACATATTGCGAGTAATAGCGGCAAAGAATGAGGAGTTGGAGGCGAGAAGTAGGCGCAATAACATTCGCGTAACGGGTGTACCGGAATCCACCAACACTGGGCGCATGGAGGAATACGTGGAGAAAATCCTGATAGCTGCGGTGGGCAGAGAGGCCTTCTCTGGTCAATTTATCGTCGAAAGGGCGCACCGCTCCCTTGGTCCAGTGCCCAAGCCTGGGGCGCAACTGCGGCCTATCATCGCTCGGTTGCTTAACTACCGGGACCGCGATGCAGCACTACGAGCAGCACGGACAAATCACAACTTGTCTTGCGATGGAGTACCCTTCTCGGTGTACCCGGACTTTACGCCGCTTGTGCAGGAACAGCGGAAAAAGTTTCTGATTGTAAAGAAAAAATTAAGAGACATGCAGGTGGATTACGCCCTCCTATACCCGGCACGACTTAGGGTGACCCATCAGGGTAAACAACATTTTTTCGTCAATCCACAGCAGGTGGAGGAATACATCTAAAAACTCCGAGCTACCAGGAGGTGACAGACGAGATGCGGAAAATGGGGATGCGGACGAGAACCCAGAGGAGCAGGCTGCGGACTGAGGTTGCCTCATTGTTGCTGGATGGTTGACCTCCTGTTGTTGATCTGGCGTTCGGATTGGATCCTTCGACCTGTCTTGGCCCCGGTTGTTCTGACCAGGGTTCTGGAACTGGATTGCAGATTCATCATTGTGTGAACTGGCTGTGGACTGGCGGACAGGTCGTATGCTGTACTCCAGGGTTGAGCTTTGTATTGGAATGTCCAGGTTGGATGTAATGTTGGGGGTGTTATGCGCAGTGGCGGATGCATAGATGACTCACCTGGCCTGATTGGCACCTTCTCCAACAGGGGGGGATGCCGCAAGAGATGGTGATATGTTGGTCGGGCTCTGACCTGCAGGGGTGATATATACCAGGCTCCACCCCCCCTTCTCTGACTGTTCCCGTATGAACTGTGCGGGACGGGAGGGGATTGTAGGGGTGTATTGGTGCGTACCTCTGATGCCCTCAGAAGGGGGTTCCCCACACAGTTTTTCTATGGTTGTTGAGGGTGGAGATTGGGGTGGGGAGGGGGGATGTGATACCGGCAAAATTGGGTTGCTTCAGTGGGAGGGGGGAGGTCTTGCTGAGCGGGGGTTGGGGTGTTGCACGAATGGGGGGGGGTGTATGACTGTGGGGGTGTGCGTTGTTGGCCCCAGGGGCAGTTTTGCGGGAGATGTTCATGGCATGTATGCAGAAATCGATGACGGAGTGTGCGCGTGTGTCAGTGGATGGGCAATGCGAAAGTTCCAATCAGCAAAGAGACTTGTCATTGGTGCGTTCCGAGTGCGGGCTGGTGCACCGGCCATGGGTCTTTTTCAGGGGTGTGATGATGAGCATGGGTGATGTCGCCTTGAGCAATGTCTCAATCGTGTCCTGGAATGTTCGGGGCCTTAATGACCCCCGGAAATGCAGAAATGTACTTGCATATTTGGATAGACATCATGTACAGATCGCAATGCTACAGGAAACCCACCTGAATCCACGTAATGTTCCTAAGTTTGCAAGTAGATGGGCTACAGTGAGGGAATTTTCCTCATATTCCACTTACTCGAGGGGTGCGGCTATTCTGATCAATAAGGGGCTTCCTTTCCAGAAGTTGGGAGCGAGGGTGGACACTGAGGGGAGGTATGTGCTACTTTGGGGTAGATTGGGCACTGATGTGGTCATGCTTGTCAATTGTTATGCACCCAATATCGACACACCCGGTTTCTTTCTTGCATTGTGGGGTCATGTACTGGAGGTGGAAGCTACACATTTAATTTGGGGGGGGGGACTTCAACCTCTCATTGAATCCTGGGGCAGATAGGTCAGATGGTAGTGGACAATACAACGTGAAGGCTCGGGACACTCTTCAGGGTATACTGTTGGAGGCGGGCCTATTGGATAGTTGGAGGCACACACACCCAGTGACTAGGGAGGGCACTCATTTCACGACGCACGCACGCTCGTGGGCGAGGATTGACTACTGCTTCATCTCGCGGGGACTGGCTGGGGGTGTAGTTCGGGTGCAACATCTGCCTCGTACTTACTCAGACCACTGCCCCGTATTGGCTGTGTTGGAAATGCCTGGATATGCCAGAGTGCGGCCGCCGTGGCGGCTCTTCCCCTCTGCCCTGCTTGACCCTGTTTTTAAACACGAACTTGGTGAGGAGATTGAGGCATTCTTCCCTAGAAACAAGGGGTCGGTCGATAAGGTGGAAACGATCTGGGAAGCCTTTAAAGTGACTGTTAGGGGCTTCACGATCTCTAAGAGCTGTGGTATACTCAAGGCCATAGTGAGCACGTTGTCAAAACTGGAATTGGAGCTTAAAGCGCTGGAGGCGGAGATGGTCAGCAATCCTCGCCCTGACCTGGCGGAGGAATTCAGGGCCAAGCTTTCGTCCTTCGAGGAGGAGGCAGCTAGAGAGGTGAAGTTCCGGGGCAAATACCGGACGGCTAGGCGCTATTGTGAGGGGGACCGGCCAGGAAAGGTGCTCGCGGCACTCACTAGACACCAGCGCCATGCCACCCACATATTAGAAATCACTGATGGCTGAGGCGGGTCCTATCAGGACACTAAGAGTATCCAGGACACCTTCCTGCAGCACTACCGTCGGTTATATTCCACACAGCAGGAAAACGAGGTGGACTTCGGGAACTTCCTAGATGATATAGCACTCTGCTGGCTGAGTGACGGCGATAGGGCATTCCTAGGATGTCCTTTTGAACTGGATGAGATCAGGGAAGCGATTATGTCCCTCAGCAATGGCAAAGCTGCGGGGCTGGACGGCCTCCCAGCCGAATTCTATAAGTGCTACATCGACATCATGGCACCGGTGCTGAAGGAAGTCTTTGAAGAATCGCTGGAGATGGGGATACTGCCGGGCTCAATGAGGGAGGTGGCGATAACCTCACTTCTGAAGCCAGGGAAAAACCCGGTTGAGCCTGACGCCTATAGACCCCTCTCGCTGCTCAACTGCGATGCAAAAATACTTGCTAAAGTACTGGCGACTAGGCTGTCCCTACTCATGACTACACTGGTGCTGCCGGATCAATCTGGGTTTGTCCCAGGGCGAGCCACTTCGCATAACCTTCGTACGCTGTTCTCCCTTATACCCACCATAGCACCTACGCTACCGGTCGCTGCTGTGTTCCTGGACGCCACCAAAGCGTTCGATTCTGTCAAGTGGGGCTACCTCATGGCTATCTTAGGTAGGATGGGGTTCCCTCAGATATTTATTGCCTGGGTGAAACTGCTCTACACCTCTCCAGTCGCTAGGGTCGTCATCAATGGGGTATTGTCTGCTCGAATGCATATCACGAGAGGTACTAGGGAGGGCTGCCCCCTGTCGCCCCTACTCTTCGCCTTGGCAATTGAGCCACTGGCTTGCAGGATCCGGCAATTACATAAGGCTAGCGCCTTTAACTGTAACCAGCGGCAGATTGGGATTTCCCTTTATGCGGATGATGTTACATTGTACGTGCGGCACCCACAACAACACCTTAACCCACTTCTGCGAGAATTTATAGTGTTTGGCGGCATATCCGGAGTGCACATTAATTGGCAGAAGTCGCAATTCTTCCCCCTCACGGCCGCAGTTACCCGATTTCCATTGGATTACCCATTGGAGTGGTGTGGCTCTGACCTGAGGTACCTGGGCATTGAGGTATCACTCAATAAAGAAGACGTGATTCGGATGAATTACGGAGTGGCTATCTCGCAATTGACTGACAATGTGACCCGCTGGTTGGCCCTCCCGCTGTCGATGGCAGGCAGAGCCTCACTGATAAAAATGGTCATCCTACCACGTTTCCTATACCTATTCCAGAACATCCCCTACTACCCGGGTAACTATTTTTTTAAGAGGCTCCGAACCGAGCTGCTTCGTCTCTTCTGGGGCGGCAAACAACCGCGCCTTAGCTGGAAGGTCCTAACGCAGCCATATGACAGGGGCGGATTCGATGTCCCTGATCTCGAAGTGTATTATCTCAGTGCTCAGGCGCAGCATGCATATCACTGGGTCAGCCCCGCCCCTTTTATGCCGCAGGTAGCTGCCGAGGATTGGATAGTACATCCACTCCCGCTCAGGGGCATGCTACTGGGTCAGGTTGGCGATATCGAGACGCCTGCTACCACTGTTACCTGCACTGTTGACTCTTGGAGGAGAGTGACTAAACTGCTTGGAGCGCCCATGCTTTATTCACCGGCAATGCCTCTTGCGTACCACCCAAAGCTGTCGCTATTGTTGGAAACTGGGTTTCGATCCATGTGCAAACGGGTACACATAGCCACGTGGGGCGACTTGTTCCAGGATGGGTTGTTCCGCTCCAAAGATCAGGTGTTTCGTACCGGCCCCCCGACGCCGATGGAGGTGTTCTATTATATTAGGCTGCGTCAGGGTATGCGGGACATACTCCCCAGCTTTCCGGATGAGCCGGAGACGGTTCTGCCTTTGCATGTGTTGCTGGTGTCGGATGGTAGGCACCTGGTGTCCAAACTGTATGCTGCCATCCGTGGGCAGCGGCCGCCGGCTCTGTCAAAGGCACGGGTTGCCTGGGACTCTGAGCTGCCTGTTGACCTCACTGACGAGCAGTGGAAATATTGCTGCTCGGTCACGGCTGACATATCCTCCAGCTGTCGATTGAAAATTATTCACTACAAGTTTGTACAGAGGTACTATTACACCCCGGTTCGGAAGCTGCGATTTCACCTCTCAGAGGACGACAGGTGTGCACGTTGCCGCGCGGAAGGTGCGGGATTCCTCCATTTGGCCTGGGAGTGTGGAGCGATACAGGCATACTGGGCGCAGGTACATTCAGCTCTCCAGGTCATGATTGCTGGCCCCCTCCCTCTGGACCCGGTGGTGATGCTGCTGGGGTATACCAAGGATGTGCCCAAGGCGGACCGGAGGTTTGTTAATATAGCTTTGCTGCTAGCTAAGAGGAGGATAGCCTGCAGGTGGGGAAGGGGCAGGGCACCGAAGTTTAAAGACTGGCTGGATGACCTCACGTACTGCCAAGACCAACATGGCATCTATGCGGAATTGCTCCCCGCTCGCTGTAGACCCAGTGATTTTTGGTCCCCTTTACAGGTTTACTGGTTGTCCCAGATGGCTCACAGTGATTCCTCTGGGGATGAAGATCCGTTGCCTGCCCCCTGAGCGTGTGGCCGTTGCGTAGAACACTCACCATGTTACATAACGACCGAGAGGTGGGGACACAGCCCCCCCTGCTCGGACCATGATGGTAGGCTTACTGCTAGAGGGCTGCTGGGGACTCTGGGGTACTTACCAGTAATATGCTGTTACTCACAATGCACATCTTCCTGACCCTCCCGTTATCCTAGTATGACAGGTCTGCGGGGGGTAAACATACACATTGGCTCTAGGGACTGCGCATCGGTAGAGATGACGCTTGCATGGGTGAGCACTATGCCCCGCTTTTTTGGCATGATACACATATATTGCCTGAGCGCTGCACGCTTCCTGGGGTGTTGTGAGGGGCCACCCTCTCCTTGTCACAAATGAGGCACACTTATACACTCGGAGGTGTAGCTGGTTGACTGGTAGAGACTGAGGTAGTCGGGGGGCTGGTGGGCTTCGTGGCACCTTCCACCCTTGATTGGTAGTCTGTTTTTATGCGTTGAAGCTGTGGGATCCCCACACCTTGTGACCATGAGTGGGTGGGAGGCGTGCTGTACCGTGGATGTCTTCGCAATGTTGATCACTGTAATATGAGCCTTGTGGGCTGACCTATGCGTGCTATACCAGCCCATGCCCAAGTACTGCTTTTCTACTGAATGTACCATACATGTTATGCTATATTGGTTTATTGATGCTGTGACTGTCATGTATCTCTGTTGACCGCAATTAATAAAAAAAAGGTTTAATAAAAAGATGGAAGAAACAGGAGGAGGAAAGGTTGTGTATTTGGGGCAATTATAAAAGTGAAAGTTCCAAAATAAAAGAAAGCTATTGGGCTGTTGTAGCAAGGGTAGCTCGCTTGCCTAAGTTGGCAAACATAAAATGGGGCATTTGGCACTATGAAGATTTCTGTTTTATCAGTATTTGTTTTTTTTAACTGTTGTCCATCTGACTGGTTGTTCATGTGAGTACCATCTAAGATATAAGACCAGAATAACCTGATTTGGAGAATCAACTAAATGATAGGTGCCAAAGGGGCAACATATATTAAAGAATAGGGATGAGCAAGAAGTCTTGAGGGATCCATGTGACAATTTCTGGGAATGGGAATGTGAATAGCCTCAGAAGAGTGCTTAGGATTGTTAACTATCCAGGCAAAGGGATTTTCTCGAATGCTGGCTTGAAGAAGGCAGAAAGCAGGATACTATGAGATACAGTATGAAAAACTGCAGCTAGGTCTAGCAGGTTTACAGCAGATGTTCCAACCCAATCTACCAGCAAACTTAAGTCATCCAAGATGGAAACCAAAGCTGATTTGTTGATGTGGAAAGGACGCAATGCAATAAGTATGGGAATGAAGATAGTGTGGGATTCCAGAAAGGAGAACTATTGAACACAGACTTAATTTACAAGAAAGTTGATAGGAAGCAGCTGCAGAAAAATAGGATGGAAGTAACTAAGAGTGTTCGGGTCATTATAGGTGTTTAGGTTTCAACTGAGGCAGCATGAATGTCACTTGCAACTATCTGTTGCATCTAAAAAAAAGAAAAACTAGACTTTTAGCCAACCCATTACTTAACATTGGTTAGCTTCATTGTCACTCTTATTTTCTTTCCTTTCACTGGTGACCAGGAGTCAGCACGTTGGCTTCACTTCGTCTCCATGTGTTTCTTTTATTTTCTGGACCATGGCCCAAGTACAGATTGATTTCTTGATTAGCGTTCTTCTGCGCTGCTTGTGCTGAAATTGTGGTAATTTGTTTTGCTTTTACTTTGCAAGACAACTTGAGACCATCAGAGTTTAAGCTCATGTTTTACTGTATTTCCAAGAGCTGCACACAAACAATTAGCAATCACAAACCTTTGTGGCAAGTGACCAGCTTCAGCATTTCAGTCACCTATCACTTTAATGAAGCTTTGAGACAGTTGCCATACAGTATGTGTTTTCTGTATTACGGTTTGCTGCTATGCAACACTGACTTATCTGTTGGTTGCCTCTTTTATAGTTAAAGGGATGTTTTATTCATCATTAAACACACAATGATTTCAAACGCTTTAGGTTTCACCTTTACCTCTACTCACTCCAACCCCTAAATTCACCCTCATCTCTACCCACCCTAAACTCTAAAATCACTCTTACTTCCCATTACCTTAACTCACCCTTGTACATTAAATTCACTCTTACCTCCCTTTACCCCTACCCACCCTTGAACCCTCAAGTCAACTTTACCTTCCTTTACCCCTTACCAATCTCTGAACCCTCGTGTCACGGTCATCTCTTTTTACCACCACCTACCCCTGAGCCCTCAAGTCACCCTCGCCTCCCTTTACCTCTACCCATCCTTGAGCCCTCAAGTCATCTTCACCCACTCCCAGGCCTTCAAGTTAACCTCACTTCTCTTTACCTCTACCCACCCTCCAACCCTCAAGCCATCCTCTCCCCCCTCACCTCTATTTACCCCGAGCCCTGAAGCTACCCTCCCCCAAACCCTAAAGTCATCCTTGCCTCCACCCATTCGTAAAATGTAAAATCACTTTTTAAAAAATAATAAGATAAAAAAAAGTATATATTTAAAAAGGAAAATGCTTCTTACCAGTATGCATCTGTTTTTGGCATGTAGAGCTGCAGAGTTACACACTGTGCATAGATCGCCACCTAGTGTTGGTCCCGGATGTTTGCTGTTTTTGTCCTGAAAAGTCTTTGGAAGTCACGAGGTAGGTGGCTCCTCCTTTGGACAATAGTGCGCATGGGCATCGGCCCCATCCTTAGATTGTTTTTCGCCAGCAGGGAAATGACGGAGTTTTGTAAGAAACAGGAAGGATGCTCATGTAAGCTGTATCTAATTAAGATAATACTGGAACAGATAAAGGTAGCCGGGGAGGCGGGTGGGCGTGTTTAACTCTGCAGCTCTACATGCCAAGAACAGATGCATACTGGTAAGTAGCATTTTCCGTTCGAGGCAAATGAGCTGCAGATTACACACTGCGCATAGATTGTATAGCAGTACCCACTCTTAGCGGCGACCACCCGTATCTGCTGCAGTAGTTTGAAACAGTGTTTTGAGTACAGCCTGGCCCACAGTAGCTTGTTGTTTAGTTTGCACATCTACACAATAGTGTTTTGTGAATGTGTGCGGTGTAGACCATGTCGCTGCTTTGCAGATGTCATCTAAGGGAATGTTCCCTAAAAATGCCATTGAAGCCCCTATCTTTCTTAGAGAATGGGCTTTAGGAGGAACAGATAGCGTACATTTAGCTTTGTGGTAGCAAATCTGTATACATTTGACAATTCACCTAGCTATCCCAGATTTTGATATGGGGTTGCCTTTGTGTGGTAGTGAGAAAGACACAAAAAGTTGTTTAGTTTTACAAAAGGGTTGTGTTCTTTCAATGTCGTAAAGCAATGCTCTTTTGACATCTAAGGTATGAAGAGCTCTTTCTGCGACTGTTTGTGTCTGCGAGAAGAATACGGGCAGCTGTACAGATTGATTGAGATGGAAGGGCGAAATTACTTTTGGATGGAATTTAGGATTGGTACAAAGAACAACATTATTATGATGCATTTGCAGAAAAGGTTCTTGAATGGTCAATGCTTGTAGCTCACTAACTCTTCTTAGAGAAGTAATAGCTACTAGGAAAGCAACTTTCCAAGTTAAGAATTGCAGTTCGCATTTATGTAAAGGTTCAAAGGGAGGTCCCATTAACCGTGTGAGAACAATGTTTAAATTCCACACAGGTGAAGGTGGTGCTCTCGGAGGAATTATTCTTTTGAGGCCCTCCATAAAAGACTTTATGGCAGGTACTCTAAAAAGTGATAGATGTTGTCTATTTTGTAGGTATGCTGCATTGGCAGCAAGATGCAATCTAATAGATGTGTACGCTAAGTTACATCTTTGGAGGTGTAGTAAGTATTGTATGATGTGTTGAATAGACACATCTAGAGGATTGATGTCGTTGTTATGAAAGTATATTACAAAACGTTTCCACTTGGCTGCATAACATACTCTAGTGGTGGGACGTCTAGCTTCTTTAATAACGTTCATACAGTCAGGAGGAAGGTTAAGATAAAAGAACTCTAGGATCTCAGGAGCCAGATCGCTAGGTTGAGTTGAGCTGGGTCCAGGTGTCTGATCTCTCCATGGTTCTGGGTTAGGAAGCGTGGAGACAGGTATAGCTTTTGGCGGTGTACCACAGAAAGTTGCAGCTGTGTGGTGTACCACGGTTGTCTGGCCCAAGTTGGAGCAACTAGAGCGAGGGAATGTTGCTGTAGTTTGCGCACTACTAGCGGAAGCAGTGGGAGAGGTGGAAAAGCGTACACAAATTTGCTGGACCAGTTCATCCATATCACATTGCCTTTGGACAGCGGGTATGGATACCTGGTGGCAAAGCTTGGGCATTTGGCATTTTCGTGGGTGGGGCGAAGAGGTCTATCTGAGGTTGTCCCCACATCTGAAAGAACGGTTGAAGAACTTGTGGATGAAGTTCCCACTCGTGGAACTGTTGTGTTGGGCAGCTTAACAGATCGGTTATGGTGTTTTGTACCCCTGGAACATGTTGTGCTAAGAGGATGATGTTTAGAGGCCTAGCCCATCTCCATATCTGCTCCGCTAACTGAGAGAGATGCAGCGAGTGTGTGCCTCCTTGCTTGTTTATATAGTACATGTCTGTCATGTTGTCTGTGCGGACGAAGACAGTTTTGCCCGATATGTGCTTTTGGAATGCTTTTAGGGCTAGAAAAATGGCTAGTAACTCCAGGTGGTTTAGGTGGAGTAACTTTTGTTGCAGTGTCCACCTGCCCTGCATGGTGTGCTGCAGTAGGTGGGCTCCCCAGCCAGAGAGCGATGTGTCCGCTGTCATAACTATCTGAGGAACTGGCTCTAGGAACGGTCGGCCCTTGGAAAGGTTTCTGGTGCTCCACCATTGCAGAGAGCGGTGAGTTCGACCGTCTACTAACACTAGGTCTGTTAATTGACCTTGTGCCTGGTTCCATTGTCGTGCTAAGCACTCTTGAAGAGGACGCATCTGTAGTCTTGCATGAGGCACTATGAATATGCAAGAGGCCATCATTCCTATGAGTTGCATGAACACTCGAGCTGGAAGAGAGTGTTGCGGTTGGAATTTGGTTCGAAGAGCTTGCATATCGGTTGTCCTGGCAGGAGAGGGATAAGCTAGCTCTGTTGAGGTGTTTATTATGGCACCGAGATATTGTTGTACGTGGGAAGGTTGCAGGTGGGACTTGGTGTGATTTACTGTAAACTCCAAGTCGTGGAGTAATTGGATGGTGGTGTGAGTGTGTTGTACACACTGACTGCATGAGCTGACTTTTATGAGCCAGTCGTCGAGATATGGGAAGACGTGAATGTGCTGTCTTCTTAAGTGTGCTGCTATCACTGCTAGGTACTTGGTGAACACTCTTGGTGCTGTTGTGACTCCGAATGTGAGTACCTTGAATTGATAGTGCTGACCGTCTAGTACAAATCTGAGATACTTTCTGTGAGCTGTGTGAATGGGAATGTGGAAATAGGCGTCCTTGAGATCTATAGTGGCAAGGAAGTCGTTTTGTAAAAGGAGAGGAAGGACCTGCTGGAGTGTGACCATATGGAAGTGGTCTGATTGTATGAACAGGTTTAGTGGTCTGAGGTCTAGAATAGGCCTTAGAGAGCGGTCCTTTTTTGGGATACGAAAGTACAGGGAGTAAACTCCCTTGTATCGTTGATGCAGGGGAACTGGTTCTATTGCGTTTTTTTGTAGGAGGGATATTACCTCCTGCCTCAGCAGTAGCAAATGTTTGGGTGGTATGTTTGGGGGGGGGTAGATGTTAGTTCCAGACAGTAACCTCCTTGAATTATTTGTCGCACCCACCTGTCTGATGTGATCTTGGTCCAGACAGGAAGGAATTGTTGTAGTCTTCCCCAACTGGATTGGAATGTGGTGGGGGAAGTGGAGGGAAGTCATTGGGCAGGGGTGGAGACAGAGCGGGAGTTGTTAGTTTTGCCTCTGCCTTTGTTGTTGTTACCCCTGTAACCCTCTCTTTGGTAGCCCTTACTGTAGGTGGCTTGGGTAGGGGCCTTGTAAGAAGTAGAGGGACTATTTGAGGAGTAGCCTCTGGTAGTGCTTCTATAGGATGAGCGACAAAAGAGCGTCTGGGAACGTGCGAATGCAAGGCTCCCATTGATTTAGCTGTGTTTGTATCCTTTTTCATTTTTTCAAGGGATACGTCCACATTAGGCCCAAATAAGTGTTACTCATCAAAGGGTTGATTGAGGATGGCACTTTGTACTTGGGGTTTGAAACCTGAAATGCGTAGGCAGGCAGGCCTACGCAAAAGGACACTGGTATTAATCACCCTTGAATCGGTATCTGCTGCATCTAGGGCACAACGAATAGAGGTATTGGTGATGGTTTTACCCTCTTGTATAAGTTCATTGGCCCTATTCTTGTACTTGTCTTGAAGGTCCTGCATTATGGATTCTAACTCGTCATAATGAGCCCTGTCGTACCGTGCTAGTAGTGCCTGGGTATTAGCAATACGCCATATATTTGCTGCCTGTGATGCTGTTCATTTGCCTGAGGCGTCTAGGAGTTTAGACTCTTTATCTGGTGGGGGAGCCTTGCCTGTTTGGGAATTGGCTCTTTTGCGTGCGTTGGAGACTACAAGGGAGTCTAGTGGTGCAGGCCCTTTAATGTAGGCTGGATCTGAGGGGGTAGCCTTATACTTCCTTCTCAATGCGAGGGTTGATGATTCAAGCTCTAACTGGATCTTTGAAGACCTCTGGCGCATGCTTAATGACCCCTTTAAGCATGGGTAAAATTGAGGTAGACCTTTATGTTGTGTCAAAGCTATCCATAAGGAAATCTTCCTCTACTGGGTCAGTATGTAGGTCAACCCCATGGTATTTGGCAGCCCTATGGACAAGTTGGTTAAATCCCATAGTGTCCTCTGGTGGGGAAGGCCTGGAGGGGTATATGTCATCTTGTGGCATGTTAGGGATGTCTGGGGTACTATAATCATCCCAAGGGTCAGGTGAGCCAGGAGGACTTCAGAGGTATTATCCCCATCATCATCTTCTAATGGAGTAGGAGATGGTGTATGGGATTAATGTGGTGGTGGAAGAGGTGGAGGAGAAGGAGGAGGAGGAGGAGGAGGAGGAGGAGGAGGAGAAGGTATCCTTAGAGGAGAGGTTGCAATGTCCTTTTTAGGATGAGGAGCCGGCGTAGGCGTGTCTAATGGTCATTTTTTTTTAGAACTAAGAGTCAATCAACTAGTTTTGGGATCTTTTACAAGAGTCTTTTGTGTAGGATCTGGATGAAATAGTTCCTCTGTGGAAGGTAGATACTTCAGTGCCGAGGTTTTTGGTTCCGTAGGCTTTTTCGGCCCGAACCAGTAGCATCTTTTGGCTTAGAAACATGTTCTTTTGAAGTGTCTTTGGCCGGTGGAACGTGTTTTTTTCGGCTCCGAAGCATGGGAGTCGGGTCCTTTCAGTGGCAATTTTTTGCTCGGCTCCGAGGGTGGTTTAGGTGCTGAGGAGCCGGTGCCAGTCTTCGGCGCAGAGTGCTTAGTTGTGGAAGCAGCTGGCGTGGAGGCGGAAGAAGATGGCTTCTTTTTCGGTGCCGGTAGGTGTGCGCCGGCACCGGGGGCAGGCTGACTCGAGCCAGAGTCGCCTAAAGGCTTATTAGGCTTCTTTGCCAAGTTCGAAAGCGGGGCATGGGAAGCAGTCTCTCGGTGTGCACCCGGGCCCGAAGGGGAGGGTGTGACCGAAGCCTTTTTGAAGGGTGTCGAGGAAGGGTCGGGGTCGACGTGTGTACTTACGACCTGCTGTGCCGGAGTGATGTCCTCGATGTCTGAGTTGTCGACTTCGAAGTTGCTGTCGACAACATGTTCTCGCTCTTGTTCTGGCACGTAGACGCCTTCTTGGAAGATGCCGTCTGGGATCGAAGATGACAAGCATGGTTCTTCGAGCTCTTCGGTCCCGAATCGTCTTCTTGGAGCAGAAGAAGGCGCAAGCGGAACAGTCTCTGGCCTCGTGCTCCGGTGAGAGGCAAAGGTTGCACACCTCATGGAGATCGGTGTGGAGAAACTTCAACCCACATTGAGGACACTTGTTAAATTGCGTCCTTTCCATGAGCTGGAAGATAAGCCCCAGGTAGGTCCGAAGGCCTTCATCGATGACTGGAATCGGAGACTTCGAAGGTGTGAAGAGTTGTGTCAATTGGAAACGCGTTCAGAACAATACCGTCGAAAAGGGTGAGGATTGCGCGCCGAAGGAGAATCGGTTCCAAACTGGAGCGCAGGAAACCCATCCGAGCCCGATGGCGGAAAAAAACAATTAAAAATGGAGCCGATGCCCATGCGCACTATTGTCCAAAGGAGGAGTCACCTATCTCGTGACTTCCAAAGACTTTTCAGGACAAAAACAGCTGCAAACATCCGGGCCCAACACTAGGTGGCGATCTATGCGCAGTGTGTAATCTGCAGCTCATATGCCTCAAACAAATGCTTACCTGTGTAGTAAAGTACTGGGTGGTAAAGATGCAAATACTTACCTGTATGGTACTTCCCCCTCCATGTACTTGCACTCCCTTCCCCACTCCCCCTCCTGCATTCGTGCATGCCTTTCCCCTCCTTCTTCTGCGTTGTTGCTCGTCTGGTCCACCCCTTCCCCATTGTTGCTTGCCATGTTCACCCTATCCCCCCTTTGCTGCTTGCCTCGGCCTGTCCCGCCAGAAAAATGCACAAATGCACTAAAATTTCACGCCAATGGGTTACAAGATGCTACAAAGATGCAAACAGTGCTGTGCTCCCAGCTCTGCATATCATTTTTGGCGACGTCTTCCTCTGGGACAACACGGTAAACTTTAGCTTGGACGTAAGATGAATACACTTTTTTTTTTGTTACGTAGAGAATGATCCCATACTAGGAAAACTGATGGCCCCGCGCAATCAGCTCTTGTGCGCAAAAAGTGCTATTTTTAAACTTTCAGCCATGCTGCACACCAGCTGCACTATTTACAACAAGGGGTGGTGAGGGACAGAGTCTCTGAATTAAGCAGAATACTCTCACCCAGTCAAGAGATCAGGGCTAGATCCAACACCGTTTTTTAGCTCATTGCACCATCCCAGTTTCAGAACCTGGCTGTATGCAAATTAGTCTGTTCCTGTCCCAGTGCATGATGGGAACAGGGCAAACCAAACTACAAAAGCCAATTCTTACACTGGGAAGGAAACAAGCTTCCGGGGACCGGTTTCTGGCATTACAGCCGTCTTCGTCCCGGCTTGCTTGAATCCTGATGGAGCAATGAGCAAGGGACTCATGTCTGAGTATACCCTTCCACGCTTAGGGTGGACAAAATTATTTACAACAAGGGGTGGTAAGGGACAGAGTCTCTGAATTAAGCAGAATACTCTCACCCAGTCAAGAGATCAGGGCTAGATCCAACACCGTTTTTTAGCTCATTGCACCATCCCAGTTTCAGAACCTGGCTGTATGCAAATTAGTCTGTTCCTGTCCCAGTGCATGATGGGAACAGGGCAAACCAAACTACAAAGCCGTGCAGCATGGCTTAAAGAAATTGACAAAGACAATAACTCTCCCATAGGCGAGACCTGTTGGCTTTGCGAATGCTTGTTTTAACAACAAAATAACAAAAGCTTATTTTCATTCTGGACGGATACAGAATGTGGCCAGAGAAGCGTTGCATGGATCAGTGGCGACGACTGGAACTGACAGAGGTAAGAACATGAAAGAAAGGGTCTAAATGTGAAGTTGATTTGATGGACAGCAAGAGTTTAGTTGTGTTCCTGGGAGAGTTGTGAAAACTACGATAAGCAAAGAACGTATTTACTTTCAGTGGAACAGTGGATAAGAATCGAAACTGGTACACAGGGAGTAGGTGGGCCATATATTTTTTAAATTTTTGTTGTTAAAAAAATTAAAGAGAGAATCACAGAATAACTGGGAAGGCAAAATAGGTGTGTTACAACCATGAAATGGAGGCAGCTATCTTAAAATATTTCCTTAGAGGAGCGAGTGGCTGATAGATCAAGCACTAGGAGAATAGCATTGGTATCATGTCTTTCCAGTTTTTAGGTCCTGAGTACACCATGGAGTAAAAGGGAAGTGATGATCACAACTGGAGGGCTTCAAGGGGGATAATCTTGTTCAAGGATCCAGTTATCCAAGAGTTCACGCTGTTCATCACACGCTGGGAGGCGTACCTAAACTTGGGGATTCTTTTTTTGGATTATATCCGTAGCAGGGGCGATTGAGATTGGCCAAGGGGCAAGTCCATTCATGGACAGAACCAAGTAAAAAAGCATGGTAGATTATGAGAACGTCTCTAAAACAAGGCGATGGGACCGCCAAGGGGGGAGGGTGTTGGGGGCTGGGACCACCCCTTTTTTCGGGCAGGTTGGCTGGACCGGTAGCACATGACAGGGAAAATCCCTGAAAAGCTCGAGGACAGGACAGTGCATTCATAGATGGATGGGCTGAGGAATTCTCTTCAGTATTACTCAGCCCTTACAGCACCAAAAATAGCAGTAAGAAAGTGGCATCCCGTTTTATTTCATCAATCTACGTATTATTTGCTGCTGCGGTGGAAAATAAATGCTCAGAGGATATGCTGTAACCTGTAGTACTTTTTTAGCCAGTACGTTTGGGATATAGTGCTTCTTCGTCCTGGTTATTAATTTTTTTTAATGTATTTATGGTATGACAACACCCTCGGACCACAGGAGTAGCATTAAAGCATTATCATGGGATGTCTTTAGCTCCCAAGTCAGCCGTGGTAGAAATGTGCGAAACAACGGCTTTGCTTTCTTCCAACTGTTCCCCCCACTTTAGTTCTTATGACCCTCAGAAGTGTGAACCATTTTTCTCATGCGATTTACAGCTAAATTACAGACAGCTGTATATTTTTTTGTCTTTAATATTTGTTTCCAACATTCGCTGATGCACACAGCTAATTATGGCAGTCTTTGTACCAGAATCAACATTCGGTCTTTTTTTCAGTAACCCTATTAGTATGAATGGCTAGATTGTGACTCATTGTGTTGGCCTTAAATGAGATATTTTAACACATGTTATTCATTTTAAAGAACGCAGCATAGCTACAATTTGGACTGGGGACACATATCAATTACTCCATAGAATGAGACAGCAAAACAACTCGCCTGACACTAAAGAGACACGCACTGACAAACTCAACATGCTTCGCTGTTCAAAGGGTAAGAGTGTTGTTTAAGCGGCAGTTCAGTTGTAAGATGTGTTTGGCACCATAGGAAGTGTACTATAATGTTGTTTCGACTGGTATTGCAACCTTTCTGTGACAGACAGAAAGGCACCCACACAGGTGCAAAGATGCATATTAATGGTGAGAAGGCAAACACAGAGCCAGAGGCTGCAGTGTGAGAGGAAAAAACGGGGTTATTTTGAATAGCTGCTCAATAACGAACACACGATTCTGCCCAAATCGGCATTATAATAATAATAACAGTCACTGCAGGTCTAATGCTTCAGGTCAAAACTGAAGGCACTGAAATGGTCCAGAAATTGCCCAGAATTCAAGAATGACATGAGGAAACTGGTGTGTAAACCACGGTATGCCTCATTCCATATATGTGTAACTTGGAATGCTTGGAATTTTGCATCCCCAGAAATGACTGCACTGTTTTTACTCTTATACTTAAATGTGAGTCTTATTAAATTGTTGTTTCCCCTGCAATGTCTGATTTCACTGGCTGCATCAATCATAGTGTTAATAATCACCCCCTGCTAAAGGCCACTCACAATGAGGGCCTTAGTCTCATACATTGGACGTCTATACAGTGGTTTGATCATGGTCTATTTGTCAAGCAATTGACAATTAGACCATCCAAACACTCATATTTTTGTCTCTTTCTGCTGGTATGACCTATATCTAGCTCAGGTGATGAGTCAGATTAAATGAGGAGTGATCAGGGTTTCTGGAACTTATAATTATTTACTCAAGCAAGATATGTCAACTGAAGGAGTACTATGGTTATAATGTCAACATAAAGGAACAGAAAACTCCACCATAACTTTCACAATGTTCATGACCTCACAGTTTATGTTAAAGATGGCATCATAACTAAGATCAACTTTGCTGCTTTGGTGTCTGGAGCACTTAGATCAGAGTGTCTCTGAAAAATTAGACAGTTACCTCAACATGCAGATTTTGATGCGTAAGCACCAACAACAAGGAAGCCAAAGTACGAGTGAAGTGAAATGCGGGATAAGGATGTCGACCAATGAGCTTCAATATACAGCCTACACCCACAGCTTACTGGGCACGGTGGGCACACAGATATTCTTTGGCCCTTGGCCAGGCCCTGCACCAAGCTCCTGTGCACGTAACCCCATGCACACTGCCTTCAGCCATGAAACAATGCATACTAGGCACTGCTTTGCTGTCAGTCCACATGCTTCACAGGCCCATTTAGCCACTGTGGGCTTACTTGTGGATCTCAAAACATCTCTGTGGATCATATATTTTTGTTAGTTCAAGGACAGGATCTACCCTTCTGTGATTCCTGACATCCTCCCTGGTATTGAGGGTGCCCTCTAACTCATTACACAAATTACTTTTATTTTGGCGTTCCATGAAAATTCATAGGTTTGTCTCATTACAAAATGGAGGTCACAAGAATCTGCAGGTCCCAGTCTGAAGATCTGCCTCTCTGTAATCCAGCCACCTCAAATAAGGTGGGGAAAAACCAATGCTTAACTTGTAAAAGAGTCAGTGCTGGGGCCCTAAGTTTTACTAGGAAGCGTGCAGCCGGCGTTATTGAAGGTTGGGGTGCTGGATACTACATCTGTATAGCCTTGATTCCACCCCTTGCCTCTCTAATTCACCACCAGCCACATTCTGCCTCCTTGTCTCCATTTTGCAGGTTCTTTTTCTTCCCCGCTTTCTTTCACTTTTTTGTGTTTCACTACCTCTTTGCTCCGGATCTGTTAAAAAAATATTAAGCGCCAGTCCCAAAATGAGTGCCAGTGGGCTCAACTGCAACTGTAGGCTTACTGGCTCAAATTAAGCATTGTGAATAAATGAAATGAAATGAAATGAAAAATTGCATTTGTATAGCGCATAACTGCCCTAGGGCCTCGCAGCGCTTGAAGACACACCTTCTCCAATATTTTTGGGTGTTGCAAGTTTCATAAACAGCTATGGCTCCTTCACATGGTTTGACGAAAGCCGTAACAAAACTTTCCAGATATATACAATTAGATTGCTGAGAATCATGAACGCTTTCATTTGAAAAGGAAACGGGCATTTGCAACCATTTGCAGAAGAGGACAGACACGGGCATATGAGCCTAGACCAGTGGGAAACAGAAACAATCATCCTGGAACTATCGGCATGGCGTTCTTTAAGTAGGATACAACACCATTTAAAAGAGGGAGTTAAACATGGATGAATTAATGCCTGAATAAATGGTGCAAACCCCTTATGCCAAAAACGTGCATTCCTGGATGGAGTGAACAGTATTTGGCAAGGCAGAGGGAAGGACAGCCTGTTACAACAGAAGGGATAGCATATCCTTTATACAACCAATCTCGAATATAAATCACACATACATTCAATCACTTTTGGGGAGAGTTTGCTTAAAAAATGTAACGGTGTAGAGTTTGGTATGCTGGATGGGGTGTTTCACGGTAAAAAGATGCAGACCTTTTATTAAAAAGAACATATACATGGAAGGAGTAGAGCAGGATGCGACTCGGAAGAAGAAAAGAGCATGCAAAGAAATTATGAAGAGCGGCAAACTATAGTTATTCAAGGCAGTATTTTTCCAGCAGTGAAGGTAGCTTGAGAAGAAAATTAAATACACACGGTATGGCAGCAGGAAAGAGCCTACAGGGAAACAAGTATCCACACATTGTTGCAATTATTTGACCTAAACTCACTTTTATCATTATTTCTTTTGTTTTGCCTAGCACTATTTGTCATATAAGCCACATCTGATCCCATTCAGAAATAAAATATCCCTGTGCTTGCTTTAAATAAAAAATATTTCTCTATTAAAAACTGAAACTGAGGAGCTAGAGATCAGGTTAATATAGATCAGTGGCAGCTAATGCTAGTGGGGTTATTCTAAAAATCTTGAATATAAAATTCCCCTACAAAAACTACAACTGTAGAACCCGTGTACAATAAAGCCCTCATTATGAGTGGACCTGCAAATGGGCTGGAGTTTCCCCACTCCTGGATTTACTGATACTGGGGGGACCAGTAATTCCGTGGGTGGGGAAAATCCAGCCCATTATGAAGTAGACCTTGGGGGTCCACTAAGAAATGCCACTATCAAAAGCCACCTTTTCCCTCCTGAGGCGGAAGCCGGGAGGTCTCTCTCTGTCACTCTGTCCATTTTAGCATCTACTTTGTATTTTCACATCGCGTGATATGTTGTGCTTGATTAATAAGCGCCAGAGATTTTAGCTCTTACTTTGTATTTTAACATTGTGTGACTGGTAGCACCTGAATAATACGCGCTAGAGATTCAAAGACTTTGAAGACTTTGACAGCGCTCCTAAGCGCTGTGTGCCTTCCTCCCTTCCCTGCCTCCGGACCGCCCTCGGCCGAGTATCGACGCCGAGGGCTGGGATCCCGGTTAGTGGCGGCCATATTGGGTGTGGGCCAGGCGGGTGACGCGCTCTAGCAGCGCTTTAAAAAGAACGGTTACGACTCCGAGCAGCGGACGCGTACAGTGGACGCGCCGGACCTGCGCCGGAGTCGTGCCAGAGTCCTGCCGGTCTGCGCCCGTCAGCGTTCCGGAGGCGACCGGTGCGGCGGGCGGGGCTGGCCCTACGGGGATACCTTCTCCTGCCGCCATCATGGTATGTTATACGTCGCTAGAGCTGCGGTCTCTGCAAAAGGTATCTTGCGCTTGTTACAAAGTCTTTCCCGGTCGATATAGGGGTAAGAGGAGATGTCCTGGTTGTGGTTGGTTACCAGGCAATGCCCCGGCCACTATATCGAACAGGGAGGTGGACAGTGTGAAGCATCTCTGCCTGCTTTTAAATACCAGATCAGTGCGCAGACATGCTCAGGAGATCTTTGATCTCCTGGTCACTGAAAAGCCGTTATGTCTGATGTTGACAGAGACATGGTTAGGAGATTCGTCTAATCCCGACATCGCCACAGCAATTCCCCCAGAATACAATATCTTTAGGCAAGATAGATCGGAAGGGAGGGGCGGGGGTGTGGCACTTGTGGTGAATAAATCTGGCGCATGTTCCATTATTCCGATGGATGCCATCAAAGGATCTGAATCCCTTGCGTTTTCTATAGCATTGGCGCCCCATCTATCTCTTAAAGGACTTTTAGTTTATAGGCCCACCTGGTCCGGCCGGATCCTTCTTGGATGAGCTCCAGTCGGTAATGTCGGCGCTGGTCCTGAGAGCTGAGCACTGTGTATTGGCCGGGGATTTTAATTTCCATATGGATGAGGGATCAGACCCTGACACGATCAAATTGATTGACATCACGGCCCCCCTAGGCCTTGTCCCTTACCTCTCTGGACCAACACATGATAAAGGCCATACCTTGGATCAGGTCTTTTCCACGTCCCCTATAGAGGTGACGGCACTTTTGCCGGTGCTCTGGTCAGATCATCGGCTGGCCAATTTTTATGTGCCGTGCACAATGAAACCATCGAGCACTGCTCTCAGGCAGCAGGGACTAGCACCTAGGGCGTATCACCGGGTGACTCCAGAAATGCTGGCACAGGCATCTCTTGACCATCTCTGCCCTTTTACGGGTGATCTGGATAGAGATTTAGTGTCTCTGCAGACGTGGCTGACGGACAGGCTGAACGATCTAACCCCTGTGATGTCCCCCCGATTAACATCTAAACGGGTCTCTGCCCCTTGGTTCACTGAAGCGCTGTCGGCTTCTCGAAGGCAGTGCAAGGTGGCTGAAAGGGCTTGGCGTTCACAGTATGATTCCACTGCCAGGCTTGTCTACAGGACAACGGTTAAAGCTTACCATCGGGATATCCTCCTTGAAAAAAAAGGCTACTTCGCTAGGAGGATAGAGGCTGCTTCGAATTCTTGTAAGGAGATCTTCACGATTGTCAGGGAATTTACGGCCCCACGATCTAATTCGACCCAGGCCGCCCCTTCCGAGTCATGGGTTTCTGCCCTTGCCAACTTTTTCACTACCAAGATAAAGCTGATCCAGGACTCTTTTCCCTTGAGGCTGGTTGTAGTCCCTCCCAGCCTCGAGGATGGGCCAGTTCCATCGGCCCCTTCGGGTTCAGTCTTGGCAGACTTTCCGTCAATTTCAGTCTCTTCGTCTTTGGCATTTATGGCCAATCTTAAATCCGGGTCGCCTCTTGACCCATGCCCGGCCAAATTTCTGGCAAAAATGGCGGCAGTTGTAAATCCGTTGGCGAACCCACTTCTGAATCTCTCCTTGAGTCTGGGGATGGTCCCGCAGGCTTGAAAGCAGGCGATGGTCATTCCCCTCCTCAAGAAGCCTGGCCTAGACCCTGAGGTTCTGGCCAATTATAGGCCCATCTCTCTCCTCCCTGCACTGGCCAAGATCTTGGAGAAGCATGTGCATATCGTGCTTTCCAACTTTTTGGAATCCCACAATCTGCTACACTCCACTCAATCTGGCTTCCGCCCCAATCTAAGCACCGAGACGGCGCTTTTGGAGGTGTCTGAAGCCATTAAAGAGGCACTGGATTCAGGAGGCAAAGCTATGCTTGTAATGCTGGACTTGTCGGCGGCCTTTGACACCGTCCCCCATGAGGGTCTCCTCGACAGACTTCATGAGATCGGTCTGAGGGGGACGGTGCTCAGCTGGTTTAGATCATTTTTGGCTGGCCGTCGACAAACGGTCTGGGCCTCACCTAGCTCTGCGGTGATGCCGCCTTTGGGAGTCGGAGTCCCGCAGGGCTCTGTGTTGAGCCAGACTCTTTTCAACATCTTTATGACCCCTCTGGCGGCATTGGTGGAGTCTTTTGGGCCCCAGATCGTATCCTATGCCGACGATACCCAGCTCCTCTTTACGTGCGGGAGAGGAGAAGATTTTGATGGAGAGAGTATCCGTGAGTGCCTTGGGGCTGTTTTCAAATGGTTCCAGCTTAACAGCCTCAAGTGCAACTCAGACAAATCGGAGGTACTCTTCTTCGGCTGTCCATCTGACCCAGACTGGCAGGAATGGTGGCCTGTCAATATGTTTCCTCCAGCGCGCTCGTCCCAGCTAGTAAAGAACTTGGGGATCAAGATCGATAATGGTCTGACGTTAAGATCTAAAGATCCTTGCTCTCACGGGAACTTGTTTTGGCCTCCTCAGGATGCTCCGGAAGTTTCTTCCTTTGCTCTCAGAAGATCACAGGAAGACTACGGTGCAGGCCTTAATTGGTCCAAGATTGGACTATTCCAACGTCCTATACCTTGGCCTGCCGGAGTATCTCCTGCAACGGCTGCAGGTGGTCCAGAACAAGGCCGCGCGGGCCATTTTTGGCCTTCACAGGCGAGCCAGAGTCTCCGGCCTTTTGCAGTCACTCCATTGGCTGCCTATCCGGAAGCGGATAGTGTTTAAGGCCTTGACCTTGGCTCACAAGGCTCTTCACGCCTCGGGAGCTAAATATCTCCAAAGGAGGCTTGCCTTTTACCAACCGGCCCGATCTCTGAGATCTGAATCATTGTTCCTTGCTGTGGTTCCTCGAGTAAAAAAGGCCCGCATTGGAGGTCGCTCCTTTAGGCTGCGGGCTCCACAGCTTTGGAATACCTTGCCTTTGGCATTACGCAGCACCTCTAATCTGCGGACTTTTAGGAAGGGCCTTAAAACTTGGCTCTTTGCCCTTTAGTGCGCTCTTCTTTCTTTTTGCTGGGTCTGTTTTTATTTTACTGGTCTGTTTTTATTTTACTGTGTTGTGTTCGTCTGTTTCAGGCTGTCAATAAAAGCGCCGGGACACTCTATCGGAGTAGCCGTGCGCTATAAAAGACTAAATTAATATAACATAACATAACTAAGAAATGGGGAATCACCGAGAGGTGTCATTTCAGTGCGATTCCCAGGGTAACTCCTAATATTGGGCCAAGCATTCACCCAGAGATTTTGTCTTAAACATAGGTTGCTAGGAAAATCAACCCTTGCGGCCAATAAAATAGGCTGTAGGAATGAACAAAACGTGAATGCAGTTTTCAAAACCAAATATCAGATCTTTGAATCATGCATTAACAAGGTAGAAAACATTGGACCTTACATAAAATATTGGAACCAATAATCACCCTTATTTCTCTCCATGCTTAGCCTTTCCATGTCAGAAACATTGGGCCACATTACAAGTGTCCCTCTGTGGGGAAGCGTACTAACTCGGCACCCCTGGAGTTAATGAGACATGGGGACCTGTGGAAACAAATAACATTTTTTGTTGGACCTTGAATTACCCTTCAAGAATGAGGAATTACGGGCCCAATCCCTCCCAGAGATTTCAACCGAAATCTCAAGGGTCAGCATGACAGGTCCATGGTAACTTCACAGTTATCAGCACCACCAAGAATTTCAGGCCTCTCTCAATGGGAGTCTTTATGGCGAAATCCTGATCACAGCTCTGATTGAAATATTTTACAAGCCCTTGGTCTAACATTATTGACTATGGAGGCAATGAATCTACCTGCTTCACTCCTTCCAGCAAGCTACTCACCAGACAATCCTAGAAGTAAC
The DNA here is from genome assembly GCF_964261635.1 of Lissotriton helveticus. Taxonomy (NCBI): domain Eukaryota; kingdom Metazoa; phylum Chordata; class Amphibia; order Caudata; family Salamandridae; genus Lissotriton; species Lissotriton helveticus. The sequence goes on from NC_136057.1 coordinate 454,585,609, forward strand.
CATACAAGTGAACACAGTGAGTTCACCTTTGGTCCCATGCCCAAGCAAGAGCTGTAAATTAGCCAACTCAATGACATTTTGACAAATCTTCATCTTCATCAACAAACCAATCCTTTTATCCTGCCATTTCTTTGTTAATTATTTGTAGGAAGTGAGAAGAATGGTCAAATGTTTATGTTCTATATTCTGTAGTCCTCTGCGTACAATACATGTGTTTACCTTTAGTTTCGGTTCATTAGTTACTGGTACATTCAGTTCCCGAGTACACTGACTGTGAAAGACCGGGCAGAGCAAGTTCTTTTCATAAATGTTATAGTTTCAATGAATTCATCATTCTGCACTACAATATGGGAACGAGAGTACCATTGAGATCTCGCCATATCCGTCTATGTACAGGTTCCCACAGTCGTTACAGAAGCGGAGTGCGAGCACTGCGCAGTGGAAGCAGGTGCAGCTCAGCTCCTTTGTAAATGGTTGCTCCTTCCCGTGGTAGATAAAGATGTAAACGGGCAAAATGCTGTCACTCACATCCCACACAGAAAATGACATGAAGGTTAATCTGTATAGACCCCCTAGGATATTGCGGCATGGATTAGCAAATTTAGCGGCACAAATATGGAAATTTAGCTGCACAAATATGGAAATTTAGCGGCATTTTTGTGGCACTTTATTTTACTCAATCATTCCTTTACAGCCTTAAATCAATAGAAAATGTTTTTGCAGAGTATTCCACTATAAAATATGCATGTTTAAAGTTCTGCCGCTCTACGGAAGCACAGCTCCAATCCTAACCTCGTTTGAGGGGGTCCTATTTCTCCCTGGGATGTTCTAGCACCCATGTACACACCCCTGCTGGGGCAGCGCTGCCTCCTGGACCCATGAGGCACAACGCCTCTTCCTCGGGTGCCCAGGATCGTAGTGGGTGGAGGTGCATTGCCACTGCTAATGTAAGGATGTTAAATATTGCTCTATGCCATGGCAGATATACTGAGGCCTATAGATGGGAAAACGTGTAATGTTTGGTTCACTGTTAGTTAATATCGTATTATTGTAACATGCTACAGAATGGATCTGTCCTAACCTTAAAAAGAAATGGGAGATGCAATGTACGTGCTTTTTTGTAAATTCAGTAATCTTGCGTACCAATAAAAAGATCAAAATAAAATTAATATAGCTCTAAGCAGATCAGTGGCATGGGGTGGGTGTGAGTCCTTATACAATACAGGCCCCACCTCAATGTGACTTACAGGTGATGTGTGTGCAGTCTACATCCAAAATATGAGACTCTTCCCACCTCCTCTGCGATCAACCCCCCTACCCAGGCTTTTGGCACAGAGATCTGTTTGTTACTTTCAGCTGGTACCTTTGCAAGGCCTAGTGGGAGCGAACTTCATGCAGACATGCACAGAGTGGAAGGGCATTTCCCAGCTCTTCAGTTTTTTACGAAACTCTATTGCAGAAATCTTTTTTTAATCACAGGCACACATCCTTCCTCTCCATGTATTCCATGGAATTGTTTTAGAAGGGACATTGTTCGGATTATTAGTGAACAAGACAGGTATTTTTCACTGATGCAGAACATCCAGCAAAAGCAATCTGCAGGGATCGAATATACCACAAGCACATTTTACATAATATATAACTCTCAGACATGGAGCTGAGCATCCTACTTGACAAGAAAGCCAGGTCAGCTGGCCTTCTTCTGCTCAAACTTTGCAAGATTCCTAAGAAAAGAGGGCATTTCAGTCCTAAAGAAGGTACAGCGTAGGGTTGTTCAGTCAAGAAGGCAAAAGAAACGATAATTAAAATGAAAATAAAAACAGCAATAGACGCTACCTTTCATTCTCACTACTCTTCCCCTCCTTTCGCCTCTGATGTTTGTGGACCCCATGTGCCTTTTCGCCTGTTTCTCACGTGTACCTTTCACTCTGACCCATATCTCTAATGCTGTACGGAAACACGTAGTGATATGCATGTTTGCGTACATACAATAAGAAGCCACTTTTTTTAAAAATTGCAGCAGGGACACCTTTTTCGCAGCCGAAATGGTAAATATCGCAGCCATCGCGCTTTTCAGCTGATTTCGCGGTTTTTTCGTGAATCGTGAAATCGCGAAAAGCTGGAGGGTCTGTCTGTAGTCAACGGCTGAAGGATGCTGATCCACTGCCCCATTCTATGCTCCTCTGTGGGCGGATTCAATATGTGACTGACACTCCTATCAAGCAATGGCTAAAGGTGGCTGACCAAAAGCCTATCTCTTTGTATTATTTTATGTATTATAATGTATTTATCTCAAGAGACCTGAAAAGGCAGTTAAAGCAGTCTTATAAACCAAACCTAAAAAGGTCCTTACTAATTGCAAGCAGAGGCCGAATGCAAGCCATGTGAGCTTTGGGAACTGTTCTTTTGCATTTCACTACAGATTCCAAGGCTCTGTGAGAACATCACACGCAATAGTGAAAGGTCTATGGGGTGGGAGTCACTCCCCATGAAATTTAACACACCGGACAACAATCCCCCAAGAAATTTAACACACCGGACAACAATCTTTGTAGCAGACAAAGGGTTCAAGGCCCATATGTTCCAGCGGATACTTCCTTAACTACAAACAGAACTCCAAACAGAACTCTGTGCCTGATTAAAATTGAGGCGTCATTATTGGCCATTTTGTATGTTCAATAGATGCACATTGTGTATTTGTAAAGCATACTATCAATCACCCGTGAGGGTGTCCGGCGCATCCAGAAGTGAAGTGGCGCGTGGCACAACACAAAACAATATTTACCATATCAAAGATATATGCCTAATGTGCAGATCAGAGAAAGGAAACGTAGGTCGGCCAAAGCAGACCTTCATCCTTTTGAGTCTGATAAAATGGTCAGTAGTACCAATATCCACTGATCAAGCCACAAAAACATCTGGATTTTCGAGTGCATTAGCTACATGGTCAATGTTTTTCAATATCGTGTTGTTGTAAAGGAACAACAATCCAGGAGCTCGGGCTTGGCAGGCAAGTGGGCTGATCTGGGCCCGGCTTCGGACTCTGAGGGCGGAGGCATGCAGTCAGCAATACAGATGGACCATGCTCTGCTAGTTCAGAAAAGATGCTGTCGAGGCCTTCCCGGTCGCGCAGCGAGCAGTGACTGAGCAGCTTCTAAATTTAGCTCCCTCATGCGACTCTATCAACAGACTTCTGTCTTTAGCAATTATGGTGATGAAATAGCGGTAATTGAAGTAAAAATGGCGAAGCGTCTGATGCTGCAGTGCTGAAGATAAAAACAGTGATAAGGGAAGTCTGAATGACAAAGCTTCTCAGTGTAGACGACACTGCAGGGGACGTGTGTGTATATATGTATATGTATATATATATATATATATATATATATATATATATATATATATATATATATATATATATATATATATTCACTGAAAAAACCATAGGTTTCAGGAGTTATATAGTTAGGAATTAGCTTTTAAAAAACCTTTGAAATTCACTCAAAAAACTATACGTTTTAGTGGTGTTATAGTTAGCTGGACATTTTACTCATACAAAACCATTGAAATTGCTCCTATATAGTTAGTTGTACTAACTATATGTCGCGCACCCGCAATCCACTGCTGATGATGTCACATATTAGATCATTCATGACATGGTCAGTGACATCACTGATGACATCTCAAATGACATCACTGATGACATCACCGATGACATCATCCAGTGAATGTGGTTTGCTTCGTTATTTAAATATGCATTATATATATAGCAATTTGCATTGAAGAATAAGTGGATATATATAAATAAATATTTGGATGGAGGATTTAGTAGCAGTGTAATTGACTGTTTACTTGACCAATTTATAATGTCTCACTAAATATAGTGGATAGTGACTAAACTGTATAAATATCTGTATCACTTTGTCAGTTGTTGTGTAAACTGATTCTACAGTTGGTTACTAGCTATGTGAAAGTCTATATTAGTTATTGATTAGTTAACTGAGTATTTGTATGGGAGTGTGAAAGTGTGTGTGGTTCGGTGGGGGGTGTGTGACTGTCCAAAGATGTGTGAATAGTTGATTCAGTAGATATATGAAGTTAAAACTACATGTTCTAACAGTTGTTTGGGTGAGTGAATATCTTTATGGGTGTGGTGATGAGCAAATATATTTCTCAATGGTACAGGTCCAACAAACTAGAAAAATAAAAGGCAGTGTATGTGTCAGTTGTTGTATATAAATAAGTATACATAAGACACAATGATTGTGTGAGTGACTGTATGGATAACTGTATACTTGTAATAATGATTTTAGAATTCACTAAGTATGACTTACTATCTAAATTAATAGAAGAAGTGGTGTTAGTATAAGTGACTTCATATGTGAATAGGATGCGTGCTGTTGTTTAATGTCGATATAGATGTATAAGTATTTTTGATAGTGTTCTATTGTTCATTGACAGCATGTATGAGTGAATCCATAGGTAAGTGATTAGATGTGTGTATACATCTATGAATCACTGAGTGGATTTTTAGATACTTGTATTGCTTGACAATGGATTTAAATATGATACTCTGTATTTTACAAAGAGTGATGAAAAATTGTAATAGTGTATGAAAAGGTGTATGTGATTGTCACGTGGATGATGTCATCAGTGATGTCATAAGTGATGTCATTTGAGATGTCATCAGTGATGTCACTGATCATGTCATGAATGATCTAATATGTGACATAATCAGCAGGGGATTGCGGGTGCGCGAAATATAGTTAGTACAACTAACTATATAGGAGCAATTTCAATGGTTTTGTATGAGTAAAATGTCCAGCTAACTATAACACCACTAAAACATAGTTTTTTGAGTGAATTTCAAAGGTTTTTTAAAAGCTAATTCCTAACTATATAACTCCTGAAACCTATGGTTTTTTGTGAATTTCAAAGGTTTTTTAAATGCTAATTCCTAACTATATAACGCCTGAAACCTATGGTTTTTTCAGTGAATTTGCAAGGTTTTTTAAATGCTAATTCCTAACTATATAAGGCCTGAAACCTATGGGTTTTTTCAGTGAATTTCAAAGGTTTTTTTAAATGCTAATTCCTAACTATATAAGGCCTGAAACCTATGGTTTTTTCCAGTGAATTTCAAAGGTTTTTTAAATGCTAATTCCTAACTATATAAGGCCTGAAACCTATGGTTTTTTCAGTGAATTCGCAAGGTTTTTTAAATGCTAATTCCTAACTATATAAGGCCTGAAACCTATGGTTTTTTCATTGAATTCGCAAGGTTTTTTAAATGCTAATTCTATTAGCGGATAACGTTTTTATATATTAAAACGTTTTTTAAATCTCAAATGCCTGCTTTGCTAACAGAGTTTTTAAGCACAGGCTCTTTTGTCTCTGGTGGCCATCTTGGGAGACTGCATATCGGAATTTTTTTAATGAAATATAAGAGGATTTGAGAAGTCACTCAAAATGTGCCCTAATTTTTCTTTCTTCAGCACTAATCATAATTTCTATGGCAAAATGAACACCCTCATTTTGTTCCTTTGCAAATTAAATGTTTTAAGTGTTAACACTTTATTCCAATCAAGATGACTTCAGGTGTGCCATACTTTTGTCATAAGTAAGACTGTTAGCGCTCTAGTTGTTCTTTAGAACACTCTGGGACATTCTGTCATTGGGCTATAGTTGGGCTACATCTGGCTGATATTTGGGCTACATTTGTTTTTTTTTGTCTCTGGTGGCCATCTTTGGGCTACATTGGGCTACATTTGGGCTCTAACATATATATAGCCCAATGTAGCCCAATATATATTTTTTCAAAGTTAATTTTCGTAAAAACCACTGGAACACATATCTTGAGACATAGCAAAGGCACATCGGGCTACCAGTCCTTACAATTTTGCCAAGTTTGGTGGAAAACCATTCAGCCGTTCGGGCTAAAAGTGAGTCCAACCGCCCTATGGAAATGAACATGGGGAAAACACGTTTTGGGACCCCCCCTTTTATCTCGGCCCCCGCTTGACGAATCCCCCCAAACTTTCAGGGAAGGACCGGAGCGCCGCGAGGCAAAGTTAAGGAAAATTTCAGGAAGATTCCTCAACCGGCGCCAAAGTTATTCCCAATAGAATGTTGCGATTTCCCTATGGAAAACAATCCTAACTATATATACCTACTGGCTTTCGCCAGTAGGTAATATATATATATATATATATATATATATATATATATATATATATATATATATATATATATATATATATATATATATATATATATATATAGATATATATATATTGCATCAGCTTCTTCTTCCCACGATTCTCGTAGATAAAGACACGGCACAGCAACAGATAGCTTCTCCACTATTTTATTTACACACCATGTGCAAAGCAAAGTGCATCAATTGGACGGTCTACGCGTTTCGGCTTCCTGCCTTCAACTGGACCATAAAGTCCCTTGGTCTAGAACTGATTTAAATACAGTTCTGTGTATAAGTACCCTCTACCATTTCCATGGTCATCTAGACCTTCAACCCTGCACAGTCTATTCTTGGCTAGCACATACTTATGGCCATTTTGTGGGTATTTACAATTATCGTGAAGTACGAGTTTAAGCCTTTACCATAATCAAAAATAAAGTATTTACAATCTCACAATTATCTGCTTGTTCTGATTCTTCTCTATGTATAGTAAACTAATTCATTTCAGTAAAGTACTCATTTTTTAATTATATAACAGGGAAGGTGAATTCCAAATTCATTGTTGTTGTAAACTTCCCAAATATTTAACAAAAATAGAAATAAAATTAGAAAAGGTTTCCTAAATGTATATATAACATTCCAAATTGTAATCAATGTTAGATCTTCTATTTACAATTGTATACATTTTTAAGTAATTCTCAACCCTTGGCCAATCTCGCTTGATTCTTAGGATATATAAAAACATAATATCTGTAAAGTACTATATCAAACCGTTCTATATCCCTTATTTCAGTTAATTATTACTTTTTACCTTCCCCAATTGTGTCCTATACCTCGAAAAAGAAGAAGAATTTTTTGAGATTCGTTAAACTTATACGGGCTTCTAATATGTGCTATATCCAACATCAGTAACGAATGTTGAGGTTAGGTACACTACCCTCCAGACTGGGCGCCAAATTCACCACGAAAACGACGTTTTCTATTGCAAGTTCATTTGCGTTTATTCAATATGTTCAAAATTATCCAAATCCATTTATTGGTTTATGCGATTGTATATCGTTATCATTGGCAACATAATATCATTCTTATGTCGCAAACATTATTCTTGATGATAATCCACTTCATCATAACACCCAATGCATTTCGGGTCGAAATACATGACCCTTCGTCAGGGGTCTGCAAATTGAAATCAAACAGGACCAAATTAATCACCCTCAATAAAGTCAACATAATACACTGACAAAAATTTAAACGTGAAAGAAATGCAATGTACTGTTTCTAAGTTAACAGATCTCCCTACGTGAATGCACGTTATCTGCATTACGGTAAACAATGGTATCTACCACCCCAACATTAAATCTGCTCAAAGTTGAAAAAGCTCTCAAGTGCTCACTTCATTTGCCACTACATGCCTCGCTTGAATGCGCGTTACACATACACATAATAAACATTTAAAAACACTTACGCGAATAAAGACGCCTTCGCGCCTCACAAGGTTCCAAAATGTTTGCAACATTGTAACACCAGTACTCCTCATAGGGCCTCATAGGGCCGAGCTTCAATCACGTGATCGCGACCGCAGCCAACGCGGTTGCGGCTCTCCGGTCACGCGGTATGAGTGCTACGGCTTCACTACATGATGACGCAGCATTTTGGAACCTTGTGAGGCGCGAAGGCGTCTTTATTCGCGTAAGTGTTTTTAAATGTTTATTATGTGTATGTGTAACACGCATTCAAGCGAGGCATGTAGTGGCAAATGAAGTGAGCACTTGAGAGCTTTTTCAACTTTGAGCAGATTTAATGTTGGGGTGGTAGATACCATTGTTTACCGTAATGCAGATAACGTGCATTCACGTAGGGAGATCTGTTAACTTAGAAACAGTACATTGCATTTATTTCACGTTTAAATTTTTGTCAGTGTATTATGTTGACTTTATTGAGGGTGATTAATTTGGTCCTGTTTGATTTCAATTTGCAGACCCCTGACGAAGGGTCATGCATTTCAACCCAAAATGCATTGGGTGTTATGATGAAGTGGATTATCATAAAGAATAATGTTTGCGACATAAGAATGATATTATGTTGCCAATGATAACGATATACAATCGCATAAACCAATAAATGGATTTGGATAATTTTGAACATATTGAATAAACACAAATGAACTTGCAATAGAAAACGTCGTTTTCGTGGTGAATTTGGCGCCCAGTCTGGAGGGTAGTGTACCTAACCTCAACATTCGTTACTGATTCAGATAGGCACGCGTGTGACTACGTGCGACGACGAGGGCACCTAAACTTAGATTTGAGTAACATTAGTGTAATTGAGTGCTCGGGATACCTTTCTTTTTCTATATCCAACATCAGACACATCATTATATACATTAATCCACACAGTTCTATAGTGAAGGATTCCAGTCCTGTACTTTCATCAGTTTGTATCTATGTAATTCTACAGATGTACATGTAATTCGGCATCCAGATTATGCCCAAACGGCACCTCAGTTCCCATACTATATATCATCCTAGATTCCAGTCGTCTTAATTGTACAGTTTGGTCACCGCCCCTCTCAGAGATTTTGCTCAGCTTGATCCCTGAGTATTTCAATAGGGCGGGGTTGCTCTGATGATATTTAGCAAAATGTGTGGCCAACGGGTAGCATGGGTCCTTGTTCTTAATGGCCCTTAGATGTTGGAGTATTCTTAATTTTAGTTTGTTCACAGTGCTCCCGATATAAAACTTGCTACAAGGGCACTGTAGCCTGTAGACCACACACTTTGAGTCACATGTAATGTGGTCCTGAATTATTTCCGTTTTGCCGTTTTGCAATTTGTAGTTTTTGATGTTTGTTCCGTGCTCACAGGCCTTGCATTTGTGACATCTCCAAAAACCTGGTGTTGTCAACCACGCCTGTTTCCTCTCTTCCCGTAGTTCCAAATGACTTTGTGTTAAAATGTCCCTTAGGGAAGAGGTCTTCCGATATGTGATACTTGGATGTTTTGTCAAGGTCTCTTTTAATGTATCGTCCAAGAGTAGGACTTGCCAATGTTTCTGAAGGGCTTTTTTCATGATGGTACTCTGATCATTAAAGTCCATAATGAGTCTGGTTACCTCCATCCCTTGACTTATCTCATGTTCCTGATTGATCTTAGGCCTCTTGTTTTTTGGAGTTAATAGATCAGTCCTGTCTTTTAGATGCATCCTATTTCGTGCAGTAGAAATTACTTCCTCAGGGTATCCCCTTTCTAGAAATCTTACGCTCATTTTATCAATTTCTTCTGTTAAATCTTCCTGTTCGGAACAATTTCTCTTCGCTCTCAACATTTGGCCATATGGAATACTCCATTTTAGTCTCATGGGGTGTCCACTATTTGCATGTAGAATGCTATTACATTCAGTCGGTTTTCTGTGGATTTTGGAGCAAAGTTTATTATTTTTCACAGAAATTTCCACATCTAGGAAGATCAAGGAGTGAGGACTGATTGTTGAAGTGAATCTCAAGTTGTATTTGTTATTGTCTAGAGATCCGATAAAAGTTTCTAGCGAGTTTTCGTTTCCGTCCCATATGACAAACAAGTCGTCTATGAAACGACACCAAAGCCTAATTTTTGGCCCCTCTGTATTCTCTTGATCTCTTGTTATCACTTCACTTTCCCAAGCCCCCATCAAAAGATTTGCATAAGTGGGTGCAAATGATGTCCCCATAGAAGTCCCCTGTTTCTGGAGGTATGTCCCCCCCAAAAACAGAAAAACATTATGGGTCAAACAATAGCGGAGCATGTCAAGTAACATAGTTGTATGTTCAAGTAAGTTCACAGAGCACGCTTCCAGTGCTTTCCTTACCACCCCAATACCGTCCTCGTGGCGGATTGAGGTGTAGAGCGATGCAACATCAATGGTTGCCATTAGATAAGTTGGTCTCCATTCACATGTAGAAATTTTTAGTAAAAAGTCCATTGTGTCCCTTAGAAAAGAAGGTAAGTTTGTTACATAGTTCATAAGAAAAATGTCTATAAACCTTGATGTTGCTTCCAAAAGTGATCCTATCGAACTCACAATCGGTCTCCCTGGTGGACATTCAAGTGACTTATGAACTTTTGGTAAAAAGTATATGGTTGCCATGATTGGGTTGTCTGTTTTCAGGTAGCTATACTCGTCAAAATCCAATAGACCCCTGTCTTTCCAGTTCAATAACATGGAGTGATACTCACATGTCCATTCTTCCATGGGATTTTTTGTCAATTTTTCATAGTGTTCTTGAACTTTTAATTGTCTATTTGCTTCCTCAATATAACTTGAGACATTTTGTATTACGAGGTTGCCTCCTTTATCCGATGAGTTAATAATTATCGATGTATCATTTTTCAATTCGGTCATGGCTTTATACTCTTTTGGAGAGAGATTTTGTTATTTCATTTGCCCATTTTTCACAGATTTAATCGGCAATTTTAGTTATTTCCTCGACCATCAGTTCTTGAAATAAATCCACTTTATTACCTGGTGGAAGTTGCGGGCAAAATTTTGAATTTCTTTTCAACCCGCTATTGCCTCCTCGGTTTGTCGCTATTCCAAGAGTCTTACAGAAGTCGATTTCCATTCCTGGAGATATTGTGTTGTCCTCTTGGCTGGTTGAGGGGACTTCTTTAATTGACGCAAGTGTTATCATTGCTGCTAAATCCTTCTGTGCGACAGTAGATGTTGTTTCACTTATTTTGGGAACATTTGATTTTTTGTTGCTGCGGTCTTTTTCTGCAAAATATTTTTTCAATTTTACTTTTCGGCAGAATTTGTAGAGATCAATGCGTGCATTGGGTACATTTATGGATTTTGTTGGGCAATAAGAAAGACCTCTATTTAAGAGCTTCAATTGTATATCCGATAATTGTTTGTTAGATAAGTTTATTACTATATTGTTGGATATTGACATTTTCTTTTTCATAGCTACTTTTGCTTTCCTTTGCCTCGCTTTGCTTTTACTTCTTTTTCCACCCCTTCTGGTTTTTGGTTTTTTTGGGGGTTTCTTCGGTGGACGTTGTTCCCTTCCCCAAGCATTGGATCTGCCTCTTCCTCTTTGTCGCGTGACCATATGTGCTAGCTTTATCTCCCCCCGAAAATCCAGCGGTGTGGTGGTGGATTCTCCTTCAATGGAGCTCACTTCTGAGCTGTCGACCTCCTCCGTCGGCTCATTGGCTCTATCCATGTTTTTGTCCATAGCAACATGACTTCTTAGGGTGTCATATTTACGTGCGAATGTATAAATCCGTCCGTTCATATAATCCAACCTATCCCTGGTGAATTTATTGGCCTTTCTCTTCTCCACTTCCATCTCATGTTTTGCCACCTTCTTTTCCATATTCTCAATTGCCTCTTTACTTTCTTCCGATGTTGGAATGTCTGCGAGTTCTAATTCTAATGCCGTTATTGTGCTTGTAATCTTTTCTAATTTCCTCTCGGCATGAATGATCAAAGTTCTCATTAACTTGAAGGAGCATTCATTTGTATCTGTTTGCCATAGTTTGATCAAGTCCGCATCCAAGTCATTTAAAGTTGGCATTATAAGAATCCTTAGACCTCGCGGGATCCTCTTATATTCAATATACTTTTCTAGAGATGTTTTTCCCACCATTTGTTAATTTCTTGGATTCGCTGTATTTGCAGTTCTCTAACTATGTTCACAATTGTTCTTTCCTTTGTTCTTTCTCCTCCATCCCCTTTGGCATCAGTGGTCATTGTAGGGGGGTTATCGTCATTTAGTAGCTCGCTCGCCCTTAATTGGCGATTCCTAGATTTATCTGCCATTTCTTGAACTGTGCAGGGTTGATTTATTTAATTTCTTGTTGATACACTCTTTCTATTGCCAGGTGTGTGTTTTTGCTATAATTCTTCAAGGATAGTCAGCTCCCTCATAGCCAAAGTATGCTGAATCCAAGAACGTGTCTGTTGCTCCTTACTGAACACCCTGTGTTCATTTAGTTTCCAGTTATGCTGCACGACCCCTTTAAGGAATGTTCATCCTTGCCGATGACGTATTCTCTCGGCTTCCTTTCCGGGTGACTTGCTAATCTTCTCCCGCTTGGCGCGGGTGCAGCCAGGTTTGTGAAATGAAAGGTGAGCGTTTTCTTAATTTAAAGCGGATTTAGTTCTCCTACGCTTATTTGCACGCTACACCCCGGCTTCGCTTTCAAGGGTTCGCTTGCGAATGGGAGGATGTCCCCTCACCCCACCCGAACGCTGCCTCCGCCGCGCTACAGAGCGGAATGAAATTGACACACACCCCGCCGGTTCACTCACCCTTGGGTCCGTCGCCTTTACAAACTCCCGCGAATTCCTTTTCTTACTGCGAATCTTCCCGCAGCATATTTTCACGGGGGTTCCCGGCCTGCAGCAGAGGCGTCGGTCGTTTCTCCCAAATTGAAACTCACTGGATTACAGTCCTTTCACGACCGCTTCACCTCTTTCTGGAGTGCCTGTGTTGCGCGTTCCAGTGCACACGCCAAATTTTGCACCAGCTTCTTCTTCCCACGATTCTCGTAGATAAAGACACGGCACAGCAACAGATAGCTTCTCCACTATTTTATTTACACACCATGTGCAAAGCAAAGTGCATCAATTGGACGGTCTACACGTTTCGGCTTCCTGCCTTCAACTGGACCATAAAGTCCCTTGGTCTAGACCTGATTTAAATACAGTGCTGTGTATAAGTACCCTCTACCATTTCCATGGTCATCTAGACCTTCAACCCTGCACAGTCTATTCTTGGCTAGCACATACTAATGGCCATTTTGTGAGTATTTACAATTATCGTGAAGTACGAGTTTAAGCCTTTACCATAATCAAAAATAAAGTATTTACAATCTCACAATTATCTGCTTGTTCTGATTCCTCTCTATGTATAGTAAACTAATTCATTTCAGTAAAGTACTAATTTTTAAATTATATAACAGGGAAGGTGAATTCCAAATTCCTTGTTGTTGTATATATATACATACACACACACACACACACACACACACACATACCCTTTCAGGCATAGAGTGATGAATAAATTATGCAAAAAAAGAAGCAGAGAACTCTGGGTAGTTCTCAAGTTTAGGTGAAAGCAGCTCCTGTATAGAGCACTCTCAACACCAGCGACACTAGATCTCCTCACCTCAAATGTCCGCCTTTCTATCAAAGTCTTTAAGCATAGGATTAGCACAGTGCCATCCACGCAGAGATAGAAAAGGACAATGTCTTTTGCCATTTCTACAGCACAGTCTTTAAGCATAGGACTAGCACAGTGCTGTCCTTGCAGAGCTGTAAAATGACAAAAGCCATTTACCACTCCAGGCACAGTATTACAGCTTCGAATTGGTAAAATACCAACCAAGCCAACCTGAAATGAGTAAAAGCAACCAATGACACAGTGTTTTGCTCTACTTAGAGCTTTTCCGAGAGGTATAGCTTTGTCCAGACACAAGGGAGCACCCAGTATAAGTAAAAAAAATACCCTTTCAGGCATAGAGTAATGAATAAATTATGCAAAAAAGAAGCAGAGAACTCTGGGTAGTTCTCACGTTTAGGTGGAAAGCAGCTCCTGTATAGAGCACTCTCAACACCAGCAACACCCTAGATCGGCTCACCTCAAATGTCTGCTTTTTTTATCAAAGTCTTTAAGCATAGCATTAGCACAGTGCCATCCACTCCTTGCTATGAATAACTTAATTTTGCTTGTGCACATGTACATATCTGCCTAAAAAGTAATTTCTTTCAGAATCAGGGCTGGTCGGTCATTCTCTTTTATTTCGGATTTCTTCAATTTATATTTGTGAAGGGTCATTTTGTACTTATTTTTTCTGAAAACATATGCATGCCACTTTAGATGGCAGAATTTGTACTTTCCGTTACTTTTAAAACTTTTAATGCCTATTGTGTGTGTATATATATATATATTTATTTGCCAAAATAATGAATAAACAATAATACTATTAAGAGAAACTACTTATTATTTTACTAGTACGTCTCAAATTGTACTTGCCTCACTTCCAATCAGTTGCCCTCGAGAAAGATGCACTCAACTGGACAGTCCGGAGCACTTCTTTGCTGCACTTGCTGGATCCACTACTTGTTAGGCACAGAACGAGGTTCAAAGTCCAATGCATTGAGCAGCAGGTTTTTCCAAAGGCCTCGTGTCTCGCCACTCTAGCACTTTGGATCAACTTGCTTTTCCCCGTTTTTAAAAGCACAAGGAGGAGTCTGTTCTCCGTTTTTGGTTCACCTATTGTGGTATTCTGTTTCCACTCAATGCTTCACAGTCGGTAGAACCAACTCTTTGACTTGAGCACTGCCATGCTATGGCTTGCTGGTGGTTTCTCCAGTATTATTATTTATGCTAACTAAACCTCTCCCCATTGAATTAGCATTGCACACCACTTTGCTATAATTCACACAAGTGAATAAGGGAACTTGTAACTCTCAGTTAACTAGGATTAAAGATCGGCTTAATTCACTTTCAATGCAACAAAGACCTTTTGTCAAAAACAACCTCGAGTACCCACTGGGAATTGCAGAAAGTGTAAAGCACACTTTCGTACACTGGTGCTTGGGATTACCAAACAGTAAATTGCAAATATTAGCTATTTGGTAATCGCATACCATTACCTATGTACAGCTAGCCCCTAGTTTCTGCCATGAACATCAAATCACCCAAAGACCAGCGGTAGCGGAAGTGACATCACACACCATTTGACCTTTATGCACACGCTTACTCATACACACACAATCACACATATGCACTTCTCTGCCACATAAATTCACTCTCAGCTGCACGCATCCACTCAACATACATTTAAAAGCATTTTATTCTTACCTCTGCTGTTGGGGAGAGTCATATTCCAGATGACTGCACTCCATTTCTACTACACTAATAGTGAATAATATATTAATGTGGGCTTATGCATTCATCAGGCCCAGGGAGAATGTTCTATTATATTACAGACATAAGGTGATGGGAGGAATACTTTCAAATAGTCTCGGGGTATCATTCCGTACCAACGTTTTTCACCCAGAGTGCAACTCTACAAATAGTCCTGACTTTGCTCTGCATTCCATCCGAACTGGCAGGAGAAGCCCTCCAAAAGTCACTGCAAACAACCCCAGACTGGTATTGGCCTTATTAGTCCTGGTCAGTAAGGTATAGCTTGAGGCCATTGGTTTTTGCCCACTGTGCCACTCTAGACTGTGCCACTGGAGCCCAGCTGCACCCGACTGAAGATGCCCACATAGGCTGTTATAAGTCTACGTGTTGCTTGTATTCCAGGTCACAGATGGCCTGGCTTGGCAGGACTATTCCCATTGGAGCAGGGCCAAGGCTGATTTACATATGTCTGTATTTAATCTAAGATGGCAGCATGGGAAAAAATACAATGTGCTTGCTGGAATGCTAACCCAAGCAAATGCCAGTGGTTGAACTATTTACAAGCTTTCCTCCCATCACTTTTGTGTGCTTGAGGTACATTCAATCAACCAGACTCAAGAAACAATACACTTGGGATATTAAATTCTTTGATGGTTTGTCTATCGGACAACAACTACAATTAAGAATCTCCTTACCACAGGAGAAAGGCCATCAACAATTTCCTACATGTACCGATTTTGACACTACTGTTGTTGGGATAGAGTTGGGTTGACCTTGCAGAATACAGTCAGGGTATCAAATGCAAGAAAACATGAAGTTGAAGAATGTGGCCTTGTATGATCAAAGTTGGTATCAATAGTCTGATCTTATTGGCCAGGCTAGTTTATTAAGGTAAGAGAGCACTGAAAGGTCGATTCCAGATTAGGAGCAGGAAACTTTCAAAGTACTCAGCATATGAGTAGTTGATCTCTGAAAGCTTAGCCTGCTTTGAAAATGAAGGGGGGCCATTTATTTTTAATGTCAATAAAAGCCTGGTCTCTTTGAGAAATATCTTCTTCTACGGAGGTACAGTAGCAAAAATAACCTTGCCCAAAACCTTAACTTGATTTATGTCATATAAGTGTATTTTGGTGGATAAAACATGTCTTTCCATGATTCTATTGTGCCCAAGACCTTGTAACAAACTACAGCGAAATGCAATCCTTGTAAGATATTTTTACTGCACTCCGAACAGGGAAAAAAAATCTGCATGTTTTTCAGGTGTGATGCAGGCCATGAGCTCACCTCAGCTGCACGTCTCACTTTTATGCACTAATTTGTAAATGGTATCGGACAGAAAAGATGCAATTTGACAAAAATGAACACTAAGGTAAGGAAAACAGCTTTCCGTCAAATGAACAGACGGACAAAATGTATGCGCTATTATGGAACTGTCTCCTGTGCTTTAAGACTATATTTGAGGAAAAGAAGAAAAATATCCTCAAAGAGTGCAGGATTCATTAAAAGCCCCATTCAATGTCTTTCTTCTTGCAGAGGCTTCCCTCTCAGCCGTATGAGTTCTACTGCACACTCCTCTTGGGATCTGTAGTCTGACCCCACTTTCCATTGCAATGGGTGGTGAGGTGGCTCAAACAGGTTTCTCTAGTAAAGTGGGACTGGCTGAGAAATGGGATGTCTAAGAATGAAGTTATATCTCGGAATTCTTTTTTAACAGAAAAGAGAAGGGATATATGAGGCTCATTCTGTTGGTCAAATAGATATGTGGAAAATTCCACTGTTAATGTAATGAAAAGTCTGCATACACAAATGCCGTCACAATAGCTTTGTTGGTACTGGAAAAAAAGGAAAGGGATTTGAATGGGGACCAATTAGACAGAGACACAAGAATGATATTTTAAAGGGGCCAGGGACCATCAAAGATGTAAGGGAGTGATATAGGGTGGCAGAGGGACACTTTGAGTTAAGGGGAACTAATGAAACTGCTAAAACAAGTCTGGAGATCAACTACCATAAATGAGCCCACCATAAATGACACATTATATACCTTACTCACGTTGAGAGGTGGACGAAAGGTGATTACTCCATGATCTAGAGTGATGCTATCAAACTCTTACTCAGCCTTGGGACAGTTTAGGAATAAATGGGTGCAAGACTTCACTAGGAATATTTCGGAGGTCTACTGAGCTAAGGTCATAAGATAACCTAGAGCAGTGTCTAGAATTGTGCAAGTCAAAGGTCAAATGTTATTTTATTTAAATATTTTTTTATTGCCATTTCTTGAAACAGAAAAGAAAACAAGTACGGCAGGCACGCCCCTTCATAAGTAGGCATTAAATCAACAGTTACAATGTAATCATGTGGCATTGCCTGTTTCCATTTTGGGTTATAAACCGCTTAGTAGCGGGCGGTCACCCATTGTATCACATTCCGTAGTACTCCAGCCCCACCCTGGGTGGGGGAGAGCGAGAACCCACCCTCACAGAGAAGAAACCCACATACAGACAACAAAGAAAAGTAAAGAAATGATGAAAGAACTCAAGAACTTGATCGAACAAATGACTGGCACAATCATTAACCCCAACCCAATTATGCATTAGCTTCAGCAGAAAGGGTGGGCATAGGAAAATAGACTTCAAGAAAGTTGTGGGTGAGGTCTAGTCAGCATCTCTCAGGGCACCTCATCGCAAAGGTCAAGAGTCGCGACAGCAGAGCTCCCCTTGTAATCCGCCCCAACAGCCCGGCCACAAGGGCACCCCCTGGGCTGGGATTGAGCAAATCCCCCAAGATCCTGCGTATCTCTACTCACTAGCCACCTTGTAAACCACTGCAGCTGTGCCAACAGGAAATAAAATTCCATGTTTGACGCAAGGTGGCAAGGGATACACTATCCCACCCCACCATCCTAGATTAGTTCCCGGAGCACTGTATTAAGGCCTGAAACCAACCTCAGGGTATCCAAATCGGAAGGTTAGAGAAATCATACAAAACTCGTGGGAGGACCACAATCATCGTGAGAGCAACTCTTGCCATAATGAGGAGTTTAAGAGACCGCCAGAACTTCAAATTGCCTCTATAAGAGACCGTTAGAACTTCAAATTGCCTCTGACTCCCCACAGTGTAGCCCCCAGGTTAGCCTCCCTGGTGTCCTCCTCACTTTGAAACACACACCACTAAATATTTCAGCTGGGTCGAAGCCCATTGGATGTGTCGGTCCATTACGGAACGGGGTGCATCGATCCCCACCCGGAAACAAGGGGAAGGCATAAGTTTTCTCCCAAATGGTCGTAAGACCCAATGCTTCACCTAGGTCCTCCAACATGGCCATGCACCACTGCATACCCAAGTCAGGGTGTCTCCGGTAAATCAGCAAGCCTTTGGCATTCAAGGACAATATATGCACTTTATTGTGCAATGGGATGTCCCAGGGTATGCCCTAAATTATCATTATGGTAGCAAAAGGTTCCACTTACAAAGCAAAAAGCTTCAGGGAAAAGGGGCATCCCCGTCATGTACCCCAGAACACCCCAAAGGACTCTGAGATGCCACCCCCACCATCACCTGAGCCTGTGTTCCCACACACACAAAAGGACATCTCACCGACACCATTGTGTGCGCAGGTTCATTCTCCTCATCACCTCCTGTAAATAAGAGCATCCCAGCGTATATCAAAAGCCTTGCACAAATATACCAAAGGGTCAGGGCGCCATGGGCATATTCTTCGGACGTCTCGTTCAAAAGGCGAAACAATCTACGGATGCTGTATGAGGTATTGCGCCGCTGAATGAAACAATTCTGGTCGCCATGGACGAGAGTGGCCAGATGAGGATGTTACTCAATATCTTGTAATCGATGTTTAGCGCTGATAATTTTCTATACACCCCTACCCCCAAATGATCCCCTCCCCCCCAAGCTTAGGCACCAAGACAATCAGAACCTCCTGGGAGGTAACATGCAGGTGTCCCTCCTCCAGAGCTTGCGCATAGGGCACAGCAAGCCTGGAAACCTGGTTCCCCACAGAAGTTCGGTAAATCTCACCAGGCAGACCATCGGTGCCTGGGTTCTTCCCCCCCCTGCTAGGCCCCCTATGGTGGCCCTGATCTCCTCCTCTAGAATGGGGTCACACAGAGCCTCCTGTTCCTCCACCTCTAAAGGCCGGAACTGTGCTCTGCTCAGATACCAGTCCAGGACCTCAGCGGAAGGCTCTGGGCGAATGCCATATAGGTCCAGATAGTAGGGGGTGAAGATGTTTAGAATCTCGTCTCGGGAGTACACAAGACGACCTTGACTATGTCTTATGTGGGTGATGGCGTGGCCGCCCTGGTTCTCTCGGATCAGGCAGGCCAGCAGCCTGCCAGCCCTCCTTCCACGTGCTAGTTGTCCACATAATCCTTTCAATTGAGAGAGCGCAGCTATTCGATAACCAATGCAATCTCTTCTTGAAATTCCAGCAGTCTAGGGCCCACCACCGGGTCTGTAGGGAAGGAGAGCTCTATGTCTGGCAGTTCATTTTCTAGTACTCTCAGCCTATTAGACAATGACCTAGGCAGTCCAACGGACTGGCCAATGCAGAATCCTCTAACCTCCACCTTGAATGACGCCTATTTGACAGCTACACTCCTCGTCGTTCCCGCATTATCCGAAAAGCAGCACTAATAAGGGCCACCAGGGGCTTTCTGAATGTGGCCTCTAATAGGGATGAGGCCATCAGTCTCCCGGAATGAATTGCTGTAATGTGCCTCCCCCAAGCTAGGCCAAAAAGCACCGGGTTGTGATCAGATTGTTCGTTCTAGGTGTTCCACCTTGGCGCTAACTCCGTTTACAGCTGGGCTGCACAACGGAGGCGGACATGCAGGTCATAGAGCGGGGAGTAATATGTGTATTCCCGCAAGTGTGCATGCCATGGGCACCATGCCTCTAATAATCCCCAATGGGAGCACAAACCCCTGAATTCAGTGGCCACTCTAAATGTTGAAAAGTCTGAAAGAGGTGGAGTGGAATGGTCTAGGGCTGGGTCTACTATAGTGATAATGCCGCCCGAGGAGTATCAGTACCTCTGGCATTACTGCCTGGAGCAGAGCCAGGGAGTCGTAAAACAGTGTTTGGTTAGCATTCGAGCACATATGATGCCGAACATCAACTCAACACCATTGAGCCGTCCCCTAATGAAGACATACCTCCCCCTCCTTATCGATATGGTCCGACATGACCTCCAGGGGCGTCTCCAGTCTGAGCCACACCAGTGCACCCTGAGTATAAGAATAAAAGGTTGTGGCATACATCAACCCCTCCACCTCAGTCGCAGTGCTGGTCAGATGCGTCTCCTGTAGAAGAGCCACATCCACCCTCCTGCGCCATAGGTACGGGAGGATGTTGTTCCGCTTCACAGCCGAGCCCGTACATAACACATTCCCACTAAGGAGATAAGGTGCCATTTGTGCCATAATGATGTATCAAAACTTTGCCCAGCACCCTTCCACATCCCTCTCCTGTCGTCACAGAACGGCCACCCAACAAAGTAAGAGTCCAGTGCGTTAGAGGTTGTACCATCACGCGAGTCACACATTACCGACTTCCACTCCCCAGGACAGTGTGGCAACAACCACCTGGTCGAGAACCAAACTACTAACCATAAACCAACTATGTTTGCATGTACAGTGAACTTCACCACTCTGGGGGAGTTAGTGAGGGGTGCCATTTAGCTCCAATATCAGTTCCCGACACAATACAAAGGACCACAAATAATTGCGAGGTCATCAACAGCAGGTAGTCCATTAGTACTCTGGAGTGCCAAGCACTGTCCATCAGCATGTAGTCCTGGTGTGTGGAAGCCAAGGGCATCTCGCCACAAGTCAATACATATAGGCTCTCATGGTTGTACACTAGGGCACAATGTCCTAAAGGTCCTCCTCCGAATGATCACTGTTAGTGTTTGATAAGCCTTTCACTCACCCTATGAGTCTGTACCATTTGGGTTTGATTCAGAGGAACCATCATCATAGTCTGACTGCCTCAAGGCAGCAAAGGCGTTGGCGTTCTCAAGTGCCTCAAGGTGACCCCGAGCCACCTGAACTTCCAAGTGTCTAATCACATAAGACAAATAAGACATCTGTGTCTCTTTCTCAGGGGCAGTGGGGGTCTATGCCAAGTAGCACCGTCCGAGCCTGCCCTATGTGTTTCAAGCCACTGTTAAGCAGCCGCAGGAGTGTTAAAGAACATATTGTCATTTTTTATATTATTCATTTTTATTGGTATTTAAATAACATATGCACAGTCGACATAAGTAAAGAACAACATTCAGTTACAGTGCCTGACAGTCTAAGTCATGAAAACGAATGTGGTAAACAGAATAATACAGACATACATTGGTAATCTCTAATAAAGAGCACTGTGTGCAAACCTGTGTGGTAGCTGTCTTCAGACGTTCAGTAACCATAGATTTGCAAACCAAGGAGGGGAGGAGCAACTAGCTCACCCAGGTTATAGTGTGCAAAGATAGGCCATATTTCTATGGAAGGGGAGAAAGGTCTCACGTCCCTACCTCTATAGTAAAAAAGGAGGAGGACAGCGCTTATGGCAGGGTGGCAGGCACCATGCAGGGCAGCAGAGGGTAAGAGGGGTGGTGGGGAAGAGTGGGCCAACCAGGGTGGTATCAACAGTGGAAAGGTACAAGAAACAGGCATTGAGACTACTTGTAATCTGCTGCGATGGTTACTCCCCTCTGATCCCTAAATAAAAAAGCCACAGACAGTGAAAGCCGATAAAGGTTCAGAAACATATACTATAGAGATCGAAGGGAGAAGAGAAATAAAATAAGCAGATGTAACCATGCACACTAGAGTAATGTTGAGCTTAATCCTGACATTACTCAGTCTATGAGTTCAGGTCCATTTCTCTAAATATTCTTGCACTTTGATTTCTGAGGTGAATAAGCGGACATGTTCTCCTTTAATTATTTTCAGCCGGGCAGGATGCAACAAAAATGCCTGTGCCCCTCAATATTGCACTGGTTTAATCATTTGTCGAAGGCGCCAACGTATTTCTACAGTAAAATGACAATAGTCCGGTTGAACAAAAAAAATATATTCCCCGCCACTGCGTTTAGTTGTAGGTTTTGCTTTATCATAAACCGCCTGGCGAAGCAAAAAGTTACCAAAATATATAAGTATTGCACGAGGTTTAGTATCTGGCTTTGGAGATTTTTTTAAATTGAAAGGAACACGGTGCACCATTTGAATCTCCGATTCCCAGTTCCACCCTTCAAGCTCTAATTCTTTAGACAAAATATCAACCATATATCTTTGAGCATCGGCTCCTTCTCTTCCCTCTGGCACACCTAAAACTCGTAGATTATTTCGGCGCTACCCGTTTTCATAATCCCTGAGCTTCCATTGTATGTCAATCAGCTGCGCATCATGTGCCGCAGTGGTCGTGCGTGCAGTTGCTAAATCACTTTCCACCGCTTCAGTCCGGGTTTCAAGAGCTGTGAGCCGTTCATTGATGACCACACATGATTTTGCAACTTTTCTGACTGCCCCTTGGATTTTACGCATTGTTGTCTGTGCACGTTTACTATCTTAGCGTGTCTCTTCACGATGAGAAAGTAGGCATTGAATGACAGTATCCAGAGTTGGAGGTGCGTCAGGGGGTGTATTCTCCATTGATGGTATGCTTGTATTAAGTAACTCTGCTGCCAGATAGTACCATCTTAAACTTTTCTTCTGTGGGCTAGGGTGGGTTGCCCTTCTCGTGGTTTTGCGCATTGTGGCAGTCATATCTTTTTACCCTATGTCCGAATTCTCCTCACTAGAGTCCTCCTGTGACTCAGAGGGCGAGCCGGATACCGACCAGATACCATCAGAAAGTGAGTTAAAATCTTGCTCACTATGGTTAGAAGATGACCATTGCCATAGTGCCTTCTAAGATGATAGTGGGAGTACTGGGCCTTGGTTTAGCATGATTTTCTGTGTTCTGTGAGTCCTGAGGCTGCTATTGCATCCCCATTGCTGAGAATTTGTATCTCTGGCTGCAGGCAGGAGGTGGTATCTACAGGGGTGGGGAGTTGAGTATGTTGGATTGACTGGCACAGTTCCCTTATTGCGCTGTCTGGTACTGTTCTCATGCTCTGGGTCAGACTTTCATCTGTAACTGGCGGTTTTAACACATCCTTTCCCCTGGATTCATCTCCTTTATCCAGACTCCCCCCCCCCTCTCCTGGGGCTGCTTACCTGGTACATCTTCTTGCTGCAACTTGGGCTCTGGGGTCGCACGCAGCATTGCCAGCACCATGGGTTCAGCTATCGGCGGTATTCCGGTCCGGTTTTTCTTTTCATCCGGTTTGAATTGTGTGTTTACTGCTGAGCAGATTTGTTTCTTGGTCCCTGGTTTGGTTTGAAGGTCAGCGGCTGTACTCATCTTGGGGGATAGTCCAGCGCACAGACCTGAGCGCGTCTTTCCTTTTACCCCCACCGTGATGGGAATCTTCAGGGCCATGATTAAGCAACACTTCCGACAGAGCCAGGAGCACTGCAAACTATGATCCCTTTCAGCTGCACCAGATGCCGAAACTGCCAAGCAATCCAGGAGAGTCCTCGCCAGCTCCGCTAGGCAGAGCAGCATTCCGCACAGGGCAGGCCAGGACAGATCTCGAGGTACGGAAACAGTGTATCAGCTGCATCCATTCCGGTTTGCCCGCTACTTTGTTTTCTAATAGCTCAATACCTCAGGCTTTTTTCTCTCTTCTCCTCACGGATTGCTATATTTCCATAGCGCTACGGACAGCTTATGTTTTCATCCACTTTTACTGCCGCATTCTGACTCCGTACATGTCCATGGTCAGAGAGGACCAAACGGCCGTCTTACTCAGCCGCCATCTTGCCTCCCAGCATCAAGCCTCAATGCCTTTTTGTAAGGGAAGGGTGGGGGTGTGAATCAAGGGGAAGGCAAGGGTAAGGTAGTGGGCACGGTTGCAGGTTGGGAAAAGGGGGGAAGACGGTGGTGGAAGGGGTGATGAGGGAAGAGTCAAGGAAAAAAGGGGGAAAATGGAGAGGATGTAAGCAAAGAGGAATGTAAAATAAACAGTATCAGGAGGTAAGGGCGATTAAGGCAGAGGAAATAGAGTAGATTAAATAGCTAAAATTACTATTTGTTCAGTGAATGTAGGTGGTCTTAATGATAGACTAAAAAGCATTAGAGTTGCAAAAATGTTAAGAAGCTTTAATGCTGACATAATATGCCAGCAAGAAACGCATATCCCTTTGGGGAGTCGCGACATGCTTGCTATAAGAGGATATCAACTAGTAGAGGGACTACAATACATATGAAAAATCGGGAAGATGGGCTATTGCCCAGCTCCCTAAGGGATTGACTATATGTACAGTATATGGGTCAAATGAGGACCTTTAACAACTTAGAAATTGAGGCAGCATCAAGGCCTGGCCCGCTCCTATTTTGTGGAGATTTTAATATTCATTATGAAAGGGGGTTTGGCAATACTCAAAGATATCAAGGGAGAAAATCCTGAGTTCATCGAGCACTTTCTGCTTTACAAAGTAGCTATGATTTGCGCGATGTCTGGGGGATGATACATCCATCAGATCCTGGCTATTCATATTTTTCAAACCCTCATAAGAACTTTTATAGGCTTGATTATTTTCTGGTGTCATCCTGTCTTATTCCAACCGCTGATATAAAGAAACTGCCTAAATTGTTCTCAGACCATAACCCCTTAATTATGGGTTCGATACTCTCAAATTTAGATCATCCAAATACAAAATGGACGTTTGATAGATCACTGCTACTTAATGAAAGCTATCTAACGCATATTAAAAAATGGGCAATTGAATACTATGAGGTTAATCAATATAGTTCCTCATGTAATGTAGTTTGGGATACCTACAAAGCTGGACTTCGGGGGGAGACAATTAGATTCGTAGGAAAAGTTAGGAAACCAGAAAAGAGCAAAACTAATAGATGCTGATAATCAAACTGGGAGAGCTGGAAAAAGAATATACAGAGGCAGACGAA
This sequence comes from Lissotriton helveticus, assembly GCF_964261635.1. Lineage (NCBI taxonomy): Eukaryota > Metazoa > Chordata > Amphibia > Caudata > Salamandridae > Lissotriton > Lissotriton helveticus. The sequence goes on from NC_136057.1 coordinate 454,610,724, forward strand.
ATCAAGAGAGTGAAGAAACCATTGTACGTCAAAATATAGCAATTACGAAGGCTGAAATAAATAACCATTATACTGCGAAGGGAGCCGCCATTTATCAAGCACATGAGTCTGAAGGATATGAGTATGGTGAATCCATTGGTAAGGTTCTCGCTCTTCGGACTAAACAAAAAATAGCTAAAAACAGTATAACAGAAATTAAGGGTAGTGATGGAGTTTCATATATAGCAAAAAAGGACATTATTAAAATTCGAGAAATTTTATCAAGATTTGTATAAGCAAAGGTAATACTGATTATATGCTAGCTAACGATACTGAGCATATTTTTGGCAACCAACGTATGCTTAGCGAAGAAATGCAGCAAGAGCTGGATAAGGAAATAACTGAAGCAGAGGTACTCTCCGCCCTTCAAGCTATGGCTAAAGGGAAAGCGGCAGGTCCAGACAGGATCCCACTGGAGCTATATAAGGCGATTCAAAAGGAAATAATCCCTATATTATTAGACCTGTTTTTGGGGGTGAAATATAATGGGACCCCGCCTGAGTCCTGGAAAAGGGCAGATATAGTGGTATTCCTAAAAAAAGGGAAGCCCGCCAATAACCCCTCCTCATATAGACCTAGATCTCTTATGAACGCAGACACAAAACTATACTCAAAAATTTTAGCTACCCGGTTAAGGAGGATCATAGCTCATCATGTCTCCACATGACAGCACGGTTTTATACCAACGAGAGGTACAACAGATCATATTAGACGTGCAATAGCTCTATTAGATATTACTGAGGCAACTGGTGAGAAGATGGCTATGATCCTCCTAAACGCGGCGAAAGCGTTTGATCGTGTGGCGTGGCAGTACCTATGGGCAACTATGGTACAAAGGGGCTTTGGACCTGGTATTTTAACAGCTATTCAAGCAATGCATCACCGGCCATATGCCAGATTGAATATTATGGGGGAGGAATCAGCCTCTATAGGGATTGCAAGGGGGATGAGACAAGGGTTCCCCTGTTCCCCAATATTGTTTGCTCTGTATATTGACATCTTTAAAGAGCAAATTCTCCAAGATCAAACTATCACACCAGTAATGTAATGTCCATGAGACCAAAATATTGGCCTACGCTGATTATTTGGCTATATTAACAGTAGACCCAGAAAAAGAAATTGTGCAAATTCAGAAACTAGCCAAGGAATATCGCCGAAAATCAGGGTACCTGCTAAATACAGGGAAAACTAAGATTTTATGTAACATCAACACTGGGTGTAGTGATCCTCGAAGATTAGCCGAAGTAACCTATTTAGGTATTAGGATCACCAGGGACTTAGATGCCATCTGGAACATAAACATGTCACCAGTACTTAAGATTAGCACAGATCTTTGTCGGATAAATAGACTTTGTCACTTATAGGACGCTGTAATATTTAAAAAATGGTTATGTTTCCGAAAATCTTATACCCGTTTAGATCTATATCAGTTGCTATTGAAGAACAATTTTTAAAGAAAGTAGACAGTATCTTCAGCAGCTTTGCCTGGAAATACTCTAAAATCCGGTGATCTTTTAAGTTCTTAACATTGCCACAGGAGCAAGGAGGATGGTCCGTTACAAATATTAGATACTATTACTATGCATGCTTTTTACAGCAAATGGCTTTTGTAATCTTGCCAGGTACAGGAGGCAGACAGTATACCGTAGCTGGCGATCTACCTTCAATATACGAGTTAGCCGTAGGAAATAATGCTCAGGGGATACTTCTTCGGCAAATTGAGCCAAGCTATTATAAAAAACACAAGTTTAGGATAATGCTAGCAATTTGGAAAATTTGGAAAAGGATGAAGACCCTAGTTAATATACCTGTATATAAGAGATATACTCCATTGTGGCGATCTTCCCTTTTTCCTTTATCAATGTATGACATATTGGCTAGACAGTGGGAGGAAAAGGGAATCCTGACGGTGGGTGATTTATATTTGGCTGAACAAAGATTGCTATTTTTGGAGCTCCAGCAAAAATATGGCATATCTAATGGCTCACTGTTTAAATATAGACAAATCACAAGCTATCTGAACAAAATAAAGGAAAAGGGATTTTCTCTGCATGAGATATCCTTAATTGAAATTATTTCTCAGCTCCAGACTAGAATTAAGAATATATATAAAATATTAATGGGCACACTCCCAAACGACCTGGAGGCTGTAGAAGCTAAATGGGCTATGAAAACTGGGGATCGCGATACTGATGTATATCGCTCTCTGAATCTGTCCAGTGAGATTTTTCTCGTAGCAAACTTGAAAGCTCAGCATTATTACACAGTATATGAACTCTATTATACCCCTGAGAAATTGTATCGATGTGGGAAAAGAGAGGACAATAAGTGTCCTAAATGCAAACAAGGACCAGCGGATGCAATTCATATGTTCCACAGCTGCGAGCAATTTAATTCACTAATTAAACAAATAGAAATGTTCTTGACAGAAGCTGTAGAGTACCCTATTAAAATATCTGTAACTTTAATGCTATTGGGATGTGATGAGAATATACAATGCGGTTATCGTAGGAGCAAGTTTGTTATTATTGCGATAGCTGTAATAAGACTCCTTATTTCTACTCACTGGAAAGACTCAGATCCTCCGCGGTTTCAAGCTTGGATAGGTCGCTTATTGGCTATATATCACCTTGAGAAATCGCTGTATAAATGTAAAGGCCGGGGTGCTCGTCAGCCAGGAAGAGAAATCGGGGCTCCTCTGGAAAAATGGGTTATCAGACAAGCCGGTATGTAAAGGAAACAGGTTATAGTAGGACTACCGGAAGGTTAGACCTGCAATAATGGGTTGTTTGTATAAATGTAATCTTCAAGACTATTTTTTTTTTTTTTTTTTTTAGATGCCACTCGCCTGCAAATAGTTTATGTATTTTTGTTCTTTTCATTTGATTTAATGTATATATATGTAAAATGTTGAATTATAAGCTCCTGTATAATTGGATGTTAAAGGGTATATATGTATGATATATTTATGAAACTTGATTTTGCAAATCCTCTTAAAAAAAAAAAGGAAAGGTACAAGAAACAAACAAGCATCTGCAATGCAATAGGTCTCGCATTTACGCGAGTTTGAGCTATTGACATTGCAAACAACAATACCTTTTTATTTTTGTTTTATTTTTTAAAACATAAATAAAAGGTATTGTCATTTACAATGCCAATAGCTTAAACTCACGTAAATATGGGACCTATTTGCATTGCAAATGCTTGTTGTAGAGTGAGGTTCTTTTAATACTTCGCAACATAGCGTTTTGCACGTGCAAAGCCTGACATTTTTTTCACCACAGGTGTGAGCGTAAACAGGCATTTCGACCTCTTTTCAGAGCGACCAATAGATATGCAAATAATCTCTCAAGGATTTCAATATATGTAAATTAGCTTCATAAGTATTCATTGAGAATGTCTCAAAAATCGAACTGGGTTTTCAATTTGATAGGTCGCCGAGCCCAGCCATGATTTGATAGGATGTGCGTGTGTACATTAGCAGAGCTGTATTTAACACGTCATCCGGGTGCTTCTGTCCATACAGAGATATAGGGAACTTTGGTGGTGCTCTATACACGTAATTATGATAATTTATGAGTTTTTTAAACCGCGGTTTCCTTGTCATGCCGTGCATGTAGCCGGCTGCCGAAGAAAAACATTTCCTCCGATTCCACAGACCCTGCCCGTGGAGTTCTCACGCAGCCAGACTTTCCCGTTCATTATAATCACCTGTGGTAACTGGTCACATCTCCTCTTCCTCAAGGGGTAAATGTCTGATTTGCGAGACTGCCGAACAATTCCCAGTGGTTGACATATGGAGAGAAGACACCAATTAGCTCCTTCCCGCCTACAAATTGCAATTATTGTTTATGCTTTTTTGTCATGCTGTCATGTAAAAAAAGGAATGGGAGATGCATTGGGAATCAAGCTTGCGACTTGTAAGTCAAACATCTTGATAGGTGCATTAACCCACCAAGCTCTACATTCTGAGACTTGTGTATGTGTGCGGTCTAAAACAAGCACTGTTCCTACTATTATATGGGCTTGCTTAAAAAAATGAAAAAGTCAGCCAAAAGCAATTGAGCGGACATACCTACATTTGCGTGTCTCACTGAGCAGTTGGATGTTGTCGCAGCTTCTCATCACCGTATCCTGAATCTCATTTTGCGGCGGAAGCGGAGGGCTTTTTCAGGTCACAGTAGGCAACAACAGCCTGTTTGCTTTCATGAACTTCATGCAATTAGTAATGCCCACTCGTCCCGCACGCTGCACACTTCCGGAAAAGCTCAACGGATGCTCGGGACGGTCTCCTTGGTGATACAGAAGTGGATGCCTGCTTGTGCCCCGGGGAAACTTCCGGGTTGCGCGCTGGATCGGAGCTATGAGGGAAGCGGCATTTTCATTGCTATAGCAACAAAATGGCATGGGACTGTCCACAGTCTCTACGGACACGCGCATGCTGTCTACTATTGACAAATAGCAAGAGCAGTCATGTTTGTCCATGCCGGCGCACGTGCATTCAGCTTTGGCTGAATAGATTACAAAAGGTGCTCTCCATAGCGAGAGCAGCGCATGCGCTGCTTTCGCCAGGCGAGACCTAAAAAGGGGACAGGTTGATGCATATCAGAGCAGCCAAAAGCATTGAGCAAGCAGAGAAAGGAACTAAATCCCCCCCCATATGTCAGTGGGCCCGTCAAGAATTACAGCACCCTGTGGATCCCATAAATCTCTGAGTGATACTCCTGGATAGCACTATTCTCACATCTGATTTGGCTTCCACTGCAGCCAGCTATCCGTCCCAGTTTCAGGGTCTGGGTTTACCACCCTGTCCCATGGCAAGCTTACACAGCACATCCCGCTCAGCTAGTATTCCAGAGCGCAGAGGAGGAAGGGGAGATTTCCAACCCATGGCTATGTGACTCTTGGCCAGAATGAGGGCCAGCTCAATAAACTTATTTGGGGGGTTTACATTCAGCAGTGCATGTGGTAATCCCAAGTACACAATGCAGTGCATTTTGAGGTAAGAAGGAACACACTATCTCTGAGGTATGGGTGAGCACCTCATCTCAATATGTACTGATGGAGCGATACTCCCACACCATATGTATAAAATCCATCCTAGAGGATGTACATCATGGGCAGGCTTCCACGGTCCCCGGATACATCTGCACTAACCTTGGAGGGATGAGATAGGTATGATGCAGATAGTTAAACTGTGTATACTTAAGTCTAGCATTGGTGGAGATGGTTTTGGCCATTGGTATGCATTCTGTCAGCCAGAGGCGTATCTAGTGTTGTCTCCCACTAGGTCTTCAGTCGGTGGAGTGGTACTGCAGTGTCCATAAGTAAAGTGCAGCACAGGCATGTAATGGCCTGCCTGGTCCCCCATGTGTAAGCAGTGTTTGCAAGAAATGTGATGTTTCCGACCCATTATGAATTCTATGCCAGACCTGGTGTAGATGGCTTGAGAGTGCTGCATAGATCAGAAAGGAGCCCCAGGAAATGTCATAGGCATCCATCAAGCTTTCAAACGTGCAAAGGACCTTGTCATTGAATAGGTCCCACCAGGTCTTCTCTGGTCAGCTGTAGTCACTGTCAAGGGAAAAGCTGAGACTTGTCCCAGTTGACCCTGAGCCCGGATGCCTCCCCAAAGAAGTGCAGGAGATCAATGGGTTGCAGAATATTGTCTGATCATCTCCAAGGTACACTAGAGCATCATCAGCATACAGGGAGACTATGTGCCACCTGTCTCCGACCCAAATACCACAGCCAGGAGGACAATCTGTACTCCATGCCACTTTAGGTACTGGTGAATGCGATACCTTTTGACATAGCTGTCCATGCCACGAACATTCTAAGTCATAAGCCGATATTGTGTCCCAGCTGATCGATTAGTACTCGGTATAGTTAACGCAGCACAATGCTAATCCGGAAACCGTATCCATCCCCGCCCCATGCTCCACTCCCCTGCGTGGGCCCCCGCATTTCCAGGTACAAGGACAGCATACAATGCATAAACATGAAGAAAACAAAGAAAAACAGTCAACTTTCCAACACCCTGTCCCAGGCCAGATTGCCAACAGCCGCCTGGCCAGCAGCACTTGTATGCAAAAGAACAGAAATTTAAAACATTAATTTAGAAGGGGAGGTTACCAGTGGTGTGATGGAAGTCTCAGTGTAGCGCAGCGACTGTGCATCGGCCCATGTGACAGCCCTGTTGGCCAGTCCACAACTAGTATTGGGGGGTCTCACCACTGACCCTGTGAAGAAATAATACTCACAACACCCCCAGAAAGTGTAGCCCCCCCCCACATAATGAGGGCAGTTGTCGGGTGTCACCATGGGCAACCTGACAGAAGTCCAATAATGGCAGTTCAGGGAATGTCACCTGCTGACATAGGGGTGAGAACTGGCCCCTGTAATATTTAAGTGTGTGTGCACAGGACAAGGCCAAACACAGTGAGCGGGTTCCAAGGAAAACATATTTTTGTTTATGTTTAAATCCCAACAGGAGCCTCCCATTCAAGTGGTCTCTGCCCCCACTCTCCTCTCACCAACCATGCTGTTATCTCTGCACGAGTTCCAGAACATACAGAGGATCCACATATCTCCCATATATCTTTTGTTTTCCCTTAACAAACCCAATAATAAATAGCATTAAAAAATCTTAAGATAGTAAGGGAAACAAGTATAAATCATATAACATTCCATAAATGCCTATGAAAATATAAATCAATGTAGCCTTTCAGATTAATTATTGTAACATGTAGTCTTGGAGCTTTTAAAGCATATAACGAGGTGGACCAGTTCTCCTAACTTCTTGGCGACTAAATGCATAATTTGATCCACTGACAACCTCTGAATCTAAAGCAACCATCTCAGTAGGTGTTATGTTTCCTCAAACATCCAAGAAAATATTGATGTCACTCAGTCACCAACCCCCACCAACAGTTTACTGGGCACTCCACTTTTCTAACCCATCATTCTTTTCAATTACTACTTGTACGCGTCAACATGCTTTCTTAATCCTCCTGAAATTCACCTCCTATCATTACTGCATTTATTTTTTAAACACCATGGTACCAACTTGGAACCCGTTTTCTGTCCCTTCAGCAATTCAAATGGAGACGCTAATGATACAGTATTGGGCATGGTTCTATAAGCAAAGTGCTTTTGAAGCCTTCCTCCATTTGAGTCCACCTTTGATGGTCTATTGGATTGAGTCCCTAAATACTCTATTGAATCTTTCAACTTGCCCACTGGCTTCTGGATGAAACACTGATCTCCCTTAATGCTGTATACTGCATATGAAAAAGAACTCTTGAATTAGGTTGCTAAAAAATTGGGGATCATTGTCGGACCCAACAATTATTGGGATACATTCACTGCAAAATAACTCACCACGAAATTCCACAATAAACTTAGATGTAACTTTACCAACCATTCGGCCTTCCGTCCATTTGGAAAAATAAACTTCTACCACAATACCATATCATTCTTGTTTAGGAACAACAGAAAAAGGGCCAATGATGTCCACATCCAATTTTGGAATTAAACCAATCTCTTCACCCAGTTCTTCACGCACTTTATAGAAACTTAATCTCTCCTAAACCAGCTTTCTCCACTGGTCCACCATCCAAAATATATTGCTGTACTTTCAAACGCACCTCATCATTCATAGTTTCCTTGAACCATTCTTCTTCTGATATGGCACACAAACCAGCATCATCTTTCTCCAATTCACTTACATGAGCAAAAGTAGATTTCACTCCACACTCAACAACATGTTCATTATACTGGGACTTCTGCATGATGGGTAATCTGGACATGCAGTCAGCATGCACATTGCTATATCCTGGAACGTACTCCATTTTATAATGAAAGGACTGTAGCTTAGAAGGAAGTCTTACCAGTCATGCAGTCATAGACCTAACCCCACCTTGTGATAACATGTTGATAAATGGCTTGTGATCTGTCCGTATTATACATTTGGTTCCCCATAGAAACATCATGTATCATTCAGCTTCCTACACACAAGCTAGTAACTTTCTTGTTGACTGAAAAATACCTCTCAGACTTACCTAATGCCCTGGAACCATACAATACAATGTATTCTCTTTTCCCATCAATCTGCATCAAAACCGCTCCCAAACCACAATTGCCAGCACCCAGCACCCACTCCCACAATGCATTATTTCTCAACTTCAAATGGTTTCAGACATGAAGGAGTAACCATTTCTTTCTTCAAGGATTCAAATGCTTTATCTTGTGAAATTCCCCCAAAACATTTCCATTTTTCTTGAGGATTGACCTTAAAGACTACACCTTAGTTGCATAATTTTTGGACCTTATACCTGAATCTGAGATAGTATGTTTCAGATACTCAACCTCCTGCTTCTTAAATTTACATTTTGACAATTTCAGCGAGAAGCCTTTCCCTTGAACAACTTGGACAACCTCCTTTAGATAATGACCATAACTACTGTTGTAACTTTACATGACCTTTCTCCCTTGTTACCGATTTCCCCCCTCCCTTTTCCTGTACCTTGGTTTAACCCTAGCTGTCAGCTTGGAGGCAGCATTGGAACGTTGATTATTATTATGCGACCCAGCTTGGTGCACCGGATGATTTATGACCAATAAATTCTTCACATCTCCCTCACTGTGTAGTGTCATTTTACTACACTTTTGGCGATGAGGGTCAAGGTGCTGAGCCAGGGTCAGCGTGGTGTACCCCCCTGGTGTGAATTTTGCTGGGTGACGTAGAAAATAAGTAAGACCATCCACCTACCCGCTCTGGTGAATCTCTGCCTGGCGCTTTCCCTGAGAGTCTCCTTAGTTTCTTTTCTTTTGGACGAAGCTAGGTGTGAGAAGCTTAATTGAGTTTTGAGGAGGAATCCTGGCATCTTCGGGAAGGTTGCTGTGATCCATCGTGAACCAGCGATTTGGCGGCGGAGCTGTTTGAAAGGTCCCGACTCCAGAAGCGATGGTTCGTTTCCATGTTAAGAGGAGCCGTGTGACGTGTGAGGTGGATCGAATCGCGTAAGGTGTCTGACTCTAGCTGAGGCTGTCGGTGCTGATTTTATGTGAGCGGACATCAACTTTTCACCGTTTCCTGGCCGCGCAAGAGGTTCGTTTTCAAGATTGATTCAGTGCCTTGCGTGGGAGAGATTTGAGTGACGTCGTCTCTGTGTCGAGCCTCCGATGTGGAGAGAAGCCGCTATTTGGTGAGGGGCGGCGATTTGGTGAAGCGAGACTATTTTGGTGAAGTGCCTTCTTCCTCCAGTCCCTGGTTAATTGCTTGCGGAACGTTTTCTCCTCACTTCAGTTTTTTCAACGTCAGCTTGGTGAGGGAGATCAGTGCGTTGGGAACTTTGAACGGCGGTCGCATCTTCCAGCACGGTGAGGCAGGGGGAAAGCGACGGCGCCCACCACAGGAAGTTCCCGCCCATTTCCACTTCTGAGTAAAACCAAGGAAACTGAAAGGGGACTTGAGGGATTTATTAAGCCTGGAGTCAGGAATAGTATCAGGGTTAAGTGCTGATTTATTTGGAATCCTTGGGAGCATTACATCCGCTTTTCATTTTCTTCTAGTGTCAAGCCTATGCAAGTGTGTACCTATTGAGTTTGCTTTGCGAAACATAATTTTTCTTCTTCAAAGTTGAGTTCAGTGACAATTTGTTTAAAAGCAAGCATTTCTAGCCCTCCACTGTATGGCCATGGCAGGTGCAGGTATGAGCCAGCCCCCACCTTTCCTAAATGAGCTAGGAGAGCCGGAAATACCTTGGAAGAGATGGGTTGGAATTTTCAAGTCTTATCTCATAGCGATAGGGGGAGCTAATTATAACAATGTAAGGAAACAACATATATTGTTACATAATTTGGGCATACAAGGAAGAAAAGTGTTCGAAGACATATCAGGAAGGCTAGTAGATGACGAACAAGAAGAGGTAGAAGGGGTGAATGTTTATGATTATACCTTGATAAAATTGGAAGAACATTTTAAAATGAAGCTCAATGTAGTGCTGGAAAGGCATAAGTTCTATAAAAGGGTCCAGAAGAAAGATGAGAAAGTCACAAATTACGTAGCTGTTCTTAAGGGCTTAGCTGCTACATGTGATTTTGGGGCATTAACGGACTCTATGGTAAGGGACCAGATTGTTAGGTGCACGAATGATTCAAGGATTCAGGAAGAGCTCCTTACAAGAAATCCTGACCTGGAAGAGGCTTTGAGCATAGCTAAAGGGTTAGAGCATACAGCCATGTGTATGAAAGAGATGAAAATACATGATGGAGCTTCAAGGGAGAGGAATGAGAGTAAAGGGGCACAAGAGGGGGAGACCATTTGCAAGGTAGGAGAGAAAACTAAGTCTGGTCAGCGCAATAACCCCCAGGGATGGTTATGTTACAAATGTGGTAGCCCTAATCATCTGGCAAACAGCTGGAAGTGTCCTGCCAGGGACACTATGTAGGAAATGCAACAAAAGAGGGCATTTTTCCAAGGTGTGTAAAAATGTAAACCAGAAAATACACATGGTGGAAAATGTTGAAATTGAGGATGCAAAGGAGAAGACGTTTATTTTCCAGGTGGGGGATGAGGAGGAAAGTGAATGTAATGAACATCCTAAATGTGAGATTACCTTGGATGGGAAAAGATTTGAAGTTTTTGCTGATTCATGTTCCCGTTACACACTCATAGACAAGAAGGAGTTTGAGGAAAAGTTTGCGGGACAAGGGGTAGTTTTGGAGAGAGCAGATATAAACCCAGTAGGATATTATAAGGAGCGCATACCGCTAGAGGGAATGACAAAAATGAGAATAACTTTTAAAGATAGGCACACAGTAGGGACAGTGTATGTTGCCAGGAGGGGTTCTAATCTGTTGGGTTGGAAGCACCAGAAGGATCTTGGCATCAAATTGGATCCCAACAACAAGGAACAGGTACTCATGGTGGAACCCTCCAGTGTTGCCGATGAGGTTATCCAGGAGTTTAAGGAAGTATTTAGTGAAAAGCTAGGGGTGTTAAAGAACTATATGCACAGGATTACACTGAAGGAGGGGGCAAGGCCTGTGATACACAAAACACGTTCCATACCTCTACGCATGAGAGAACCTTTGAAAGCCGAGTTGGACAAACTTGTACGACAAGGAGTGATCAAAGAAATAGAGACATCTTCATGGTTGGCCCCAGTCGTGATCACGACCAAGGACGGTGGTAAGAACATCAGGTTGTGTGTGGACCTGAGAGACTTGAATGCAAACATTCTTGTAGACCGGTACCCCCTCCCAAGAATTGGAGAGATGTTAACCACCATACAGGGGGCGAGGTATTTTAGTGTGCTGGATTTATCCTCAGCCTATTATCAGATAGAGCTACATCCAGATTCACAGTCCCTGACAGCATTTACAACACCTTTCGGCAATTTCAAGTTTTTAAGGATGCCTTTTGGTTTGGCGTCAGCGGCAGCAGCTTTCCAAAGGGTTATGCAGCACATCCTAAGGGAATGCAGAAAAACCATGTGCTTCCAAGATGACATTCTCACCTATGGCTCAAGCGAGGAGGAACACAGTGAAAACTTGAAAGGAGTTTTAAGGAAGCTTAGAGATGTAGGATTCACCACCAGGCTGAGCAAATGCAAATTAGGTGTGAGCTCCGTGAATTACTTGGGGCATACCATCTCCGAAGAAGGGATTAAACCCAAATGTGATTTGGTTAATGCGGTCAGAGATGCACCAACGCCTTCCAACAAGGAGGAATTGTTGTCATTCCTTGGTCTGGCAGAATACATGGCTAAGTTCATTAAAGACTTTGCAATCAGAACACATGCCATGAGAGAATTGGTGAAGAAAGACAGCAAGTTTGAGTGGTGTGAAAGGCAGGAAGAGGCCTTTAGAGACATAAAGAATGCTATAATTCAGGCCCCTTTCATTGGCAAATTTGATCAAGGAAAAGAAATCGTAATAACCACAGATGCAAGCAACAAGGGAATAGGAGCAACATTATCACAGAAGATGGAGAAACAACTCAAAGTGATAGCTTTTGCATCCAGGACACTTACTTCCCCAGAAGCGAATTATTCTACAGTGGAGAAGGAGGCTCTGGCAGTGTACTGGGCCATCAAACACTTCAAGTTCTATGTGTGGGGGGTACCATTTGAGATACACACGGACCACAAGCCATTGGTCCCACTATTCAGCAAGAAGAATATGGAGGATATGACCCCACGCATAGCCAAGTGGGTCTTGGGCCTACAGGGGTATAATTTTCGAGCAATTTACATTCCTGGACAACTTAACAGAGTGGCGGACTTCCTCTCAAGGGCTCCGGTCTCCGTTGAAGTATCTGAAGAAAATGTGCAAGATGATATCTTGGAAATAGATGTAACTGCTGTGATGAAAGAAGAGTGGGAAGAGTACTTAAGAAAAGATGAGACACTGAAGAAGGTCAAGGAATACATTGTTAAGGGATGGCCGAAGAAGTGCAAGGATCTGGAGAGAGAAATCCAACCATTTTGGAATGTAAGAGAGGATCTCTCTATTGATGCGAACTTTGTCATGAAGTCAGGGAAACTAGTGCCTCCTGAGGGAGTGAGGCAGCAAATCATCAACTTAGCTCATGAAGGCCATCTAGGCAGAAGTTTGTGCAAGAATAGATTAAGAGCAGACTATTGGTTCCCAGAGATGGACCGTGAAATGGAAGAGAAAGTCCGTGACTGCTATGCTTGCAGCATCAGCGACAAGTCAAAAATCACCAAGCACGCTCCATTAATACCAGTTAAGGTACCAGAAGCTCCATGGAGTAAACTTGGATTTGATATCACAGGACCGATTCATGGAAGAGGTTCACAGGAGATGTATCTATTGGTGCTGATAGACTATTTTACCAACTGGATCTCTCACAAATTCGTGGCTAACATCAACACCAAAGCTTTGATAAGTTTCTTGAAAGAGGTGTTCACGAGAGAGGGGTTTCCCGCTACTATAATAACAGACAACGGGGTCCAGCTGGTTTCAGAAGAAATGACTGAATTCTTGAAAGACTGTTCCATTTCCCACATCCGCACGCCGTTGTACTGCCCAATGGCCAATGGCAAAGTGGAAAGGGCGAATCGTTTACTAAAGGAAAGCATCAAGTTGGCAGGAAGATCAGGGAAAAATATGTAAGACGCTATTGTGGAAACTTTGTGGGCTTACCATACCACCCCTAATTCTACAACAGGGTATTCACCTTTCGAACTAATGAGAGGGAGGAAAGCAGGATGTAAGCTGTCCCCACAGTGGATGGAGAGAGGAAATCGTCTAGAAATAGACTCTGGAGAAGTGAAGAAGAGAATTGAAGACAAGCAAGACAAATATAAAGAGTGGTATGACAAGAAATGGGGAGCGAGAGAAAAGAAACTTAGTAGTGGACAGATGGTGTACATCAGGAAGCCTGACAGAATGGGTAAAAGTGAAGACAGGTTCTACCCTCCAGGGAGGATAAGAGAAGTTAAGAGCAATGTGGTAGTTATGCAGGATGGGAGGGTGTGGAGTCAGGATAGGGTGGTTCCAGCTACAACAGAAGGAAACTGGTTAAGGGAAGATAGGGCTGGATCAAGAGACAGAGCAAGGGAGATGGGGCACCGCAGGGAGAGTCAAAGACAAAAGAGCATCCCAGCCTGGCACCGTCAGTATAGCATGAGGTGATTCTTTCCTTCCTTTAAAAGTATTTCCTTATCTTTTCCTTAGATACTGAATTTGTTGCATTTACCGTTTTCTGGGACACATGTTATTCATTCATGCCTAACCATCTTTGTCCTTTTCCTTTTCCTTCATTTTGTTCCCTTAGGGAAAAAGATGTGTTGTAACTTTACATGACCTTTCTCCCTTGTTACCGATTTCCCCCCTCCCTTTTCCTGTACCTTGGTTTAACCCTAGCTGTCAGCTTGGAGGCAGCATTGGAACGTTGATTATTATTATGCGACCCAGCTGGGTGCACCGGATGATTTATGACCAATAAATTCTTCACATCTCCCTCACTGTGTAGTGTCATTTTACTACAACTACCTTTTCCCATGGACCATTAGTAAGATCATGGCAGCACATTGGTGGTTTGATTGTATGTAATATTTCTAAACTCCTTCTAATCTCTTACTCTACGCTCCACTAAAATATCCATACCTTTCCACTAAAAATCTTGTCTCAGTCTCTCTTTAGTTTTAGTTATCTTTAGTTTTACTCATCCCAAAATGACCCTTGTGGGCTAATTCAAATAATTTCTCCCTGAAGATCTTAGAAGGGAATAATTTGGTACCTCGAAATAAATTTCTATCAGACACAGACAATTCCTCTTTGGGGATCCAAAATGTTCTTTCTTGTATGTTCCCATGCATCCTTCCCTTGTTTCAATCCTTCCTTTATCATTTTGATAACTCTTTCTAATGCAGGCTTCTTTTCTAAGGATTTTTTCCACTCGTCTTCAGTAACTATTTAATGCGATTGCTCCTAAAAGATCTTTCAACATATCTTTCATTAGCCTCTGAAAGACTGAAGTTGCAATGGCCAACTCAAAGGTGCTCTAAGGTGATGAAACATTCCCTCCGGTGTAATAAGCGTTTTAAGATATTTGGAGTGATCATCCAATACTACTCGATGTATGCATTTGTTAAATCTAAAGTAGAAAATACTGTTGATCCAGCTAATGTAGACACCATCTCATGAAGATTAAGTAAGGGTTGAGAGTCCACCAAATCCCTTCATTCAAGCTTTGCAGATCAACGCATAATCCCAAATCACCTGAGGCTTAAATCGATATAACAACCAGTGACATCCAGGAGGAAGACTCAACTGGTTCTATTATTTTCTGCCTGCACAACTCCCTCAACAAATCCTTGAGTTTGCTTCTATGTGTGTGGGGAACATTCCTTACACAATGCTTAATTGCCACCTCCCCATCCTTTAAAATCATGCGATGTTAAATCCCTTATACTCACCCAACTTATCACTAAAAACTCCACAGAAAGTAAGTTTCATTTCACCTACGAAATCATCAGGGGGGTTATCATTATTATCAATCATAGCTGGCTTGGTTACTCCAGACTTAACCACATAGACAGGAGGATCAGCAATAATATCTAATCTGATTCCCATTCTTTCCTTTTGTGGGCACCACAACAATAATTGTCCATGCTCTGCAACATAAACCTTACCTCGAGTGCACCTCCCAGGAAACTCCAAATCTACCCAAAAGTAACCTACTTATTTTACCTTATGCCCAGTTTAACCTCTTGGTAACACATAAGGTAATTGTAAATCCTGTCACCCCAAATTCTTTCTGCCACATCCCTACTTGAAATGGTATTCCACGCACAAGAGTCTATATACACAACAATAGCAGTCCAATCAATATAAATGATGCACAAGGGGAAACTTCTATTCTTTTGGCTCCTTGGTTCATCATCAGCACTCCAAATCACATTTGGGTCTTGCTCCAACTCTGACGAGAACTCATTTTTCTCTTTATCAAATACTTAATAGACTTTTTTGTATAATCAGAGACATTCTTGCATCCCCTGCTGAAATGGCCCCTATTTTACATTTGGAACAAAGTTTATCAAATGCAGGACAAGTTCTATAATTCCCCAAATGTGTTTGAGTTCCACACCTGTAAGATCCTAAAGAGCTATTTTTCTTTTTCCATTCTGATATACAAGCATTATTTGTAAGTTTATCATCTTTATATTTGCTAGTCACTTCATTACTTGGGGTTTGAGATCGCTTCATATTTCTTGAACAAACCTCTCCACCCCTTTTGCTATTTCTATTGCTGCATCTAATGTCATATCTGCAGATACCCATAACCTTTCACGTATCATGAATCTGGCCTTTGAGAACTTGCTTGTAGTTTATGTGTTCAAAATCACATGAGGCTGCTAAAGCTCCGAATAAAGAAATATAGTCTTCAATAGTCTCCCATTCACCCTGTCTTCTTGAATACACCTTGTACCTCTCCATGAACACATTACTCTTCCTTCCAAAACTTGTATACATTTCTTTAGAAGCATACTAATATACATCTATATCACCAGGTCTGTCAAGATACGGAAGGTTCTTGAATTCTTTTAGACCAAATCCATTCATAGCAATGTTTTAGTAACGATAGTTTCCTTTCCGGTTCACGTGTATCCTTCCAGTAGTCTTACATAGGCCAAGAATATCCATTCCCATGTTTCCCAATCCATTGATGGTTCCCCTCGAGATGGCAGGTAAAAAACTGGTTTGGCACAATGCTTAACATTTTACAAAGAAATACCAGTAAATGGAAATTAAACAAACTGGTCCCTGTAATGCCAGATAATAGTTTACCAATCAAAATGGATTCCAGTGTAATAAAAGAACCAGGATATGAGATAGCCGTAATATTACTGGATCAATCCTACCTAAAATGGCTGCCAAAACGAAATTACGCTGTTCCAAAATGGCCACTGTACTCCTAGAAACTATGCCAATATAAAATGGCAGATAGTACTGAGAGTACACTGTTTCGAAATGGCCGCTGTCCCCCCTTATGAGGTCTTGTGCATGCGCACACATACTTTGCTTGCCTGATAGGAATGAAACATTACGGCAGTACAGTTCTTACTGCCCCTTGCAGTCACGGATACTCACACCATGCTCACTTCCCGTAAATCACAGACCCAAAAAACTTCCTACAGTTGCCGAAACTAACCTCACATAATTTTCAGTACAGTTGCCAAACGAAGGCGCCTCTAAATTCCTCCCACCAGTGTCAACTTTAAGTGTATGTGCACATGACAAAGCCCAACATGGTAAGAGGGTTCCAATGGAAATGCATCTTGTTTATGTAGCCTCCCAACCAACCTGTATCTGCTCCCCCGCTCTCCTCACACCAACCGCCCGTATTCTCCGCATGAGCGCTCGGTTCCAGAACACTTGAGACATGCACAGAGGATACTACAGTCCCCCCCACCCTCCCCTCTCAGCAGAACACCTGCCAGGGCCAGGTCGCTGACTGCTGGAGAGTGGGCCACTCGTTTGGTGACGTCTAAAGGAGGGGAAGGGGATGTGCTGTGTCATTCTGAAACTGCTGCCACCTGAGCTCTCCCCTTGGCCAACACAACAAGATGATGGACGGAGTGCTGAAACTTTTCAACCACTCACCCCTAGTCACAAAACTGGGATTCATCCATCATTTGTTCCTTTTGCTTTTGTCGCCCTAAGTGGGAAGGGTATGCCCAGACGTGGATCCTATGCTCCCTGTGCCACTGGATTCAAGCTGCACTGTCTGATTTGGGGTAAGGTCCTGAAACCGGTCCTAGGATGCTTGTTATTGGTCCAAGAAGGAGGCACAAAAGGTTGAGCGACCCTCATGTATGATCTTTAGGGTCGCTGGAAATTGTAGGGTGTACTTTATATTCAGGTCCTAAGTTGCCTCTTCACATCCATGAACAAGGCCCTGCGTCTCTGAACATCTGCAGTGTAATCTGGAAAAATGTTTACAGAGGAGTTGTCTATTGTCCAGGGCTCCCATGCATGCACCATCTGCAGGATATGATCTCTGTCCCTATAATTAAAGATGCGAGCGACCACCATCCTTGGAAGTGCCCCAGGAGGGCCACCTGCCCAGGACCCTGTGTGCCCGTTCCACTGAGAAGGGTGAAAATGTTCCCCCTGTGGTGGCCTGCAAAAGCGACTTTTCAAGACAGCTCCATACAGGGGCCTTCGATTTGTTCTGGCAGTCCTACGATTCTCACGTTGTTGCAACAGGAGAGGCCCTCCTGGTCCTCAACCCACTTCTTAAAGTAGCTTACTTCTTCCTTTAGCATCTTAAATCGAGAGTCTGCTTTGCGGACTGCTGGTCTGAGAGCAGCCAGTGTGGACTCTGAGGCCTTCACCCGGTCCTTCGGCTTTTTATGGTCCTCACGCATGAGGCCTATATCAATTCCCATGGCATCTATTTTTAGCTCCAGGGAGGATCCGGAGGGGCTAGTGCCTTGGTAGAGAAGATGGAGAGTGAGTCTTTGCCCCCACCAACTTCCACAAGGCTGTATATTGCAAGAGGGACAGTCCCTTGCGGTAGGCTAAGTCTGTTGAAGACATCCATGTGGAAATTAAGATGGAAGGCCCAGCAGGGGTTGGCACTGGCAGTTGAATGGGCGCAGCTTAGGGTGAAGGCAGAAAGGAGGAAAAGGTTCTCCATCTCACCTCATCGCCATGCTGGCCACGTGCCCCCGGGATGAGAAGCATATAGAGAACATTTGGCTCCCGGAGTGCTCTTTTTACTTCAGTGAAAGAGGCCCTCCGTCACTGCACCTCAATGGTGTAACCTGAGAAAATAGGTACAGAAACACTGTCCACTTGAAACCTGCCTACTTCATGAGATCATTGCAGGCAGTGCTTCAAATTAGCCAGTACTGTCCAGTATGGAGTATCTGCTCTTTTTTATTTTGAAAGGGAGAGTACCTGCACTTCTTGAGACAGAATACTTTTAATTGGAGAGTACCAGCACTTCTCAGAAACAAGCAGGTACTCTGATACAGGGTACCTGCACTTCTATTTTTCCATTTCAAGCAACAATTGCAGGATATGGTCGCGTCTCGATAGTGCAGAAGATGTGCGACCACCAGGCACAGTGAGCCCCCCGGGGGGAAGAGGTCGCCTCTAGGCAGGACTAGGTCCTGCCTAGTGGGCCCTCTCCAGGGCAAAGAACTGAGACAACCCTTGCGGCGCCACCGTCAACATAAACCAAGTCTCCAGATAGTGACTCATGCCCTCCAAATGAAATCTCGCATCTATGTCTGCAGGGCATCCAGTCGAGGCAGAACTGCCACGCCGACTGCCTCAGTCCCAGCCACCCTTGTACTCAGCTTAAGGTGATCGTCACAAAGGATCCCCTGGTCTACCACAAGTAGTTCAATTTTTTTACTCCAGGGAGACTCTGAATTTGTTGATAGCCTTTAGAATTTGTGCCAGCATGATGTCCTCTGATGCCCCAGCAGCAGACCCCCCCACCCAACTGTCTCCGCAATCCCTTCTGATGGGCCATCTTGCTGCAGTGTTGACTCCGGAAGAGATCTAGAGCCCACTGTAGACTTTTGCACTGTTCTAGTCCGCCCTATCTTGAAAGAGATCACGCTCAGGATAAAGGCCCACCACCAAGGGTAAATGGAATATCTCAATTAGGCAGGTGCAAAGGGAAGGGGTGCAGGGCATGCCATCCTCTAACCCAGGAGATCCCAGGAACAAGGGGGGGAACAAAAGTAAAGTTGTTCACTGGCAGCTGCTATTCAGACAGGAGCACAGCATAGGTCCAAGTTGAGAGGGGGGCAGCACACCCACAGCAGCAACAGCCCCTAAACTGGCCTATCATCTTTCAACATTGCTTGGTCAATGATAGTTCACTGCCCACAAACGCAGGGCCACAGTCTGTCCCCATGGCGGCTCCCAAGAGTTCAGGGCTTAGCAGCCACCCCGGGGAACTCCACATACGTGTCCCTCAGGTACAGGACATCCACCAGGGGCACCCTCCCCCCTTTAGAGTACACAGCTCTAGCCCCCAGTGGGCTCAACATCGCTGCCAGGCCTCCTTCTGCATAAACCCCTGTAAGCCCTCCAGGCCAAACTCTGTTTTCAGGCAGCAGTCATGGCTGCACTCATGTAGGAGGGAAGCCCTTCTTCTGCCACCTCCCCAGTCAATGTGGCACGCTGCACATGGCAGTTCCTGGTACTCGGAGGGCATCCCACAGGGCACTACTGGCGGCCTGCCATGGGCCCCTTCTGTCATTATGTTAAGGGGATTTATAAAAGACATGGCTGCCCCAAAAAAGAGGCTTCCCAGCACTAGATCACCCTACTGCGCTGTTGTCACTCACTCTGTCACCAGCTAGGTTCCGCCTCACAGGGGCTGCATGTATGTGCCGCGGGGCTGCCACAGGCAGAGTCCCCAGGTTCTCCGTCTAAACCCCCTGCACTTCTGAGGAAGAGGAGAGGTCTCCACTGTTGGCAAGAACATTAGGGGTCACCACTGGGCCTCAAGCAACTCCAGCTGAACTCTAGTCGCTCTGTGTGTGGGCAATGCGCCTCACAGCAAAATGCGGGAGCTAGCCAAGCTCCATTGCATAGTGGCTTCAGCCACCATTTTGGGCTGCTGTGGTCAAATGTGTCAGAGTTGTACGTAGGAACCCCCTGCTGCTTAAAGGAAGGTCTGGGGCCACCCCTCCTCTCCGTGCATCGCCCATCTGTCCCTCCAGTGCTTGCTGTGCAGGGAATATCGGAGTGGACAGCAGGGAGCTCCTATAGGGCACCGTACACTGCCGTCAGCCACACCCCCAACTTCAAATGTTTAAAATGCTTTATACGGTACATTTAAATCCAGCCAGAATTGCTCAAATATATTCAAAATCAGTAGTTAGACACACGAAATGAACAGAACAGAGGGAGCAGAATTCCTCCACATGGTTTAGAATTACCTATGTGGTGGTCAAAGTATAGGGAAAGTGGGTTTTGTGGGGCACAGAGAAGTTTGTTCGGTCTGTTCCGAAACCCAAACAAAAAAAACGTTGGTAATACATTCCTGGATTCAGCCCTGACGATAGCTAAGAAATGACTAACCATTATGTGACTATCACTTAAAGGCCCTACTATACTCAAAAGGAACAACATGATTATCTACTGTTGGCCTTAGAGGGTGAATGCGACCGGAGAATTGCAGGGGCAAGCAAGGCTTCTGCCAGAGGTGGAACCAAAATAGAGGCATGCAAGGTGACCATAGTACATAGACCTCTCCAGTTTGGTGGTAGCTGAACATACAGTAGTTCTCCACACTGCCAATAATAGTCCATGAGGCTGGAGGTGCCCTCTTGCATGTCCACTTTATCTATTGGGACACCACAGTTGATATTCCTGCCTACATTAATGGTGCGCTTTCCTCCGATACAAAGAAACAGACAAAATCAAGACTATCTGGGGACTTACTGTGCTATCTATCAACCCGGAACAGGCAACATAGTCATCCCATTAAGCGTACACTTTCTCACTGCATCCCGACTAGTATCTGTACCGTTCCATAAAGACATGACTACATGAAAATTCGATATCTGAATGCCATTGATCATGGGCATAAACTGATCCAGTATCTCTAAATCCTGGCCCATGAACAGAACGTAGGGGTAAAGAATTTACTAAATAACTATTACACCAATTTATAGCTCAGTGGCCTTTGACACATGATCAAAGCATCCAAGTCTGCAGGTCTACTGCACTGCAAGATTTTGAATCCTTTTCAATTATGGATTGTTTTAGCTTAGAGAGGTATATTTTATTGCAATTGTCAAGATTGTTCATAATGTATGACCCTACTACTGACAAGTTCAAAGCAGGTGGGAGAAAATTGAGCACTGTCAGCAGAAAATCAACCTTCCACACCTTCTCTACATTCTTGTGCAAGAGGAGGCTGGAATTATAGATGACACTCAAATTCTTCACCCAGGTGGCGGATTTGGGCTGTTGGTGGCATATGCATTTTGGACTGTACAAATACATATTTATAATGTTTGATGTCATTTTGCCCTAAAGTGGTCATCACTATACCTCTACTCTTTCTTTTGCATCTGAGCTTTCTCAAGGCACTTATGAGTGTTAGAGTTATTGACAGGAGGTCCAGTTGATAATAGGTGACTCCTATATGGTAGGTTAGAGACTGAATTTATTTCAGTCTGGGGTCTGATATGCAACTGCATATTAGGTTCCATATGACACTCACATATTCAGACGGTCAGTACAGGAGCATTGGGGGGTATGTATGTATATATATATATATATATATATATTATTTTTTTTTACAAACAAGTAGTGGGTCCTTCCGAGATCCATCCCGTCGTCAGTTGGCGCAATGCGAGCAGCAACCCAAGCCGGTCAAGATTGATTAAAGTTCAATTACAGAAAAAATTGCGCACTCGGAGTGAGAGTTGATAATCACCATTTTAATCCATGATGCAGCGGTATCATGGATTAAAATGGTGATTATCAACTCTCACTCCGAGTGCACAATTTTTTCTGTAATTGAACTTTAATAGATATAATATATATATATAAAAAAAATTAAATCAATAAAAGTTAATTAAGTAAAGCGATGAAGGTACCGAATTTATACCTCAAAGATTCAAAGGAGAATGCAGAAATGTTGCTCTCAATTAGCACAAGGTGAGAACAATCCTATTGCTTGAAATTACAAAGGAATTCCTCAGCAATCTCTTGGAATAAAATTCTGAATAAAAAAAGACCTCTTTCTGAAAACAAATTGAAAGGAATTCTAAATAACATTGAAAGAATAGTATGGGGAAATATCTTATGTAGTTAAAACTGGGACATGTAAAAAGAACATATGTCATAACAAAATACAGGTGGGGTTGTATATTAGAATATTGCTGGACTGATATTTGGCGTTGATAAAAAATATACAAAATTACTAAATTATAGTCCCAATGGGTGTGTGCTTTCATTTACTAAACTCTAATGGGGTAATAATTTGTAATATTTAGGATAAAATATTTATGTCAGACAACATTTTGGTTACAATATTCTGTTACCGTACTAGCTGTATTTGTTTTCACTTTCTACCCCAACTGAATTAATTCAGAAGCCATAAACCCGGATGAATAAGACAGATGCAGAACATACCATAGACAGATCGCAAAAACAGAACAAAAAGGGCTTATAGTGGTGGTAGGAGCAGTAACTGGTTGGAGAAGATTCCCACCATGGAGGAAATGGCCTGCAAATGTGACAGCAAAAACAAAACTCTCAGTACAGATTGGAAATAGAGAAAGAAGAGAGGGGAAATAAATGAAAAGCCTTACTTGCTTCTCAAAAATACTTAGGAGACAAAACAAGAGGAGATAATGGAGAGACCAGCATAAGCACATAGAATCAAATTAAAAATGTACAAAAAACATGAAAGCCAGGGAGATCGGGATGGTGGAAAGAATGGAATTTGGGAGATGCCTCTTAAAAATGAGGTTTGAAAAGAGGTGAACGTATAGAAACCATGAAAAAAAACAAAGGGAAAACTCACATGATGATCCCCCAAGCAAGGCATTCACCAGTCAGTGTTAGTCAGTTTGGTGAATGCTATTCAAGCTGAAAAAGCTAGTGTCTTTCTACCCAAGTATAGGATGCAGACAATTCATGAAAAGAATTCTTTTATACTTTATATTTACTTTGTGACAAAATTGTTGCAACTCTGAAAATTGGGTGAAGTAATACTAGTTCACGAATCTTTCATGGAAAATCCCCATCATCATATACTCCATACCTAGGCAAGATACAGGGACAATGGCAGTGTTAGAATCTACTCCCTTAATAAAAAAAACAAGCTTAATGTCACGACTTGAGTTGGAGACCACTAGCAGGCTAAATTGATTGAAGCAGGATGGGAAGCTATGAGAGAAAGCAATGTCGATTCCTCATAAGAGTGTGAGCAAGAAGATAGGCAGATCCTTGAGAAAAAACGACATGTTTTTTGTGGAATAATCTCCCAAAGGAAAGAAAAAATATTGATCAGCTTCTAACCATTTGGAAGGTCATTAAAACATTCCTTTTGTAGCCCTCCTGTTTATGTGGTAGAAAATGTCAGATTCTAAACCCTACTTATGATCTTAATGACAGTCAGAAGGATGCAGGATTATTATTTGAATCTTGGGTAAGGAGATCATGTATAAAGCAACAACTACGGAGACGCGCGAGCGCGCGACGCAAGATGGCCGCCTCCGAGTGAGCTCCGGAGCGTCGGACCCGTTTTTTGCCTATAAACGCCGAAATTATGACAGAAACTTGGCGAAAATGAACTCACTTGTATTTTAAAAGCAGTACCTGTTGGAGTTGGTGCTTTTTGACGATCTTGGTGCAGTTTGCAGCGCTTTTTCTTCTCTGGGCTTCTGCTTCCAGCTCTGCTCTCCAGCTCAGCCAGGTAAATCAGTCAGGGGGGCGGAGTAACTCTCCAGGAAAGGGCCTGGCTTGAGCCGAGCCACTCCCACAGCCTATTATAGCTGCTGCACCGGTTCTTCTTCAGATTTATTTTTGCTGCATTATAACTCTGCTCCTATTTTTCGTTTTTTCACTTAAACTACTGCATTTTATCTCATATTTGAAATGGAAAATAAAAATCCTATTCATTCAAAAAGAAGGCAGCACGTTTCTCCCCCACCAATTAAATCAAAGGCAGTGGAATCATCAGAACCTTCATTAACTCTGATGATTTTAGAGGAAATTCAAGCCTTTCGCATTAATACAGACTCTATTGCGTCTGAAATTAATAATGTCCGTAAGTTAATGGGAAGTTTATCAATGAAAATCTCTGATAATACCATTAAAATTCAAGACAATAAAACTAAGCTTGATTCTTTTAACCCTCTGGTTGCTAAAATATTGCCAATGTCTACACAACTTTTAGACATGGAAAATCGTAACAGGCAATACAACCTACGCATTTTTAATTTGCCGGTTGAGGGTAATAATTGCAGGTTGTATTTAGAGAATTTGATTCCAGGTCTTCTACAAATTAAATTTCCAGAAAAATTCGAGATTGATAAGGCTCACAGGATTCCTTCACATCGCAATCCTAAGCACTCTAAGCCGGGTCAAATGATTTTCAAAGTTCTTCGACATCACCATTTAGTCCTAATTCGAAAAGCTGCGAGGGAGATTCCTTCTTTGATGGTTAATGGGAATAAAATTTTCATACACCATGATTTCGCTAAAGAAACTGTGGCAACACGCAAAGAGTTTTCTGAACTGCGTCCTCAACTGAGCAGTCTTGGGTACAAATATAGTCTTTTTGACCCATCTACTATGCGTATTTGGAAAGACAATGTTTCAAAATCTTTTTTTTTTAAATGTCTGGTTTAAGAACATAGAGGGTATGATCAATAGATTTATATGGTCTAAAGGGAAAACTAGGAGGGCAATGCGATATATGGCACTACCAAAAGAACGAGGGGGCTGGGCATTACCAGATCTGAGACTTTATTATTGGGCAGCTGCTCTGAAGTATATGGTTGTTCTGATAGGTGGGGCGGAGGCAGAAGGGGAGGATGATCTAGGAACTGTAGCAATTTATGCCCTGCTGATGGGAGGAGAGGCGGAAAATGTGATGTTGAGACAATTCGACTCAAGCTACTTTAAGAGGACGCGTTTCAAGACGATAATGGCTGCGCATAGTATCTGGAAGGCTTTTAGCAAGAAATATGGCTTAGGCAGATATAATAGATATACCAGAATGATTGATAATCCAGCATTCCCTCGAGATATTTTTTCAGATGCAATATTTAAAGAATGGCCTAGAAAAGGAATTACAAAGATTGGGGATGTTATGGGGACACAGGGTATTTTACAGTTTTCTGAGATCCAGCTAAAGTATGGGGTGGATACAAGGCAGTTCTTTAAGTATCTGCAAGTAAGAAGTTTTTTGGCCAATAAAATAGGGGGGCCTATGGGGTTTGCAAAAAATGCTGTAATGGAGGTGGCACAGGGTGGAATAAGCTGTACTATTAAGCGATTCTACGATGAGCTAATTGAAACTAAACAGGATGACTTGGAGAAATGGGCGGATAGCTGGGCAAGCAAGCCGGAGGTTGAAAGGGATTGTTTTAAGGCCTCATTAGAAATGGACATGAATGTTTTGTGCTCTGCAGCCCTTCAGGTGCAGCATTACAAAACACTGTATCGGCTATACTACACCCCAGCGAAGATAGCGCAATGGGGGTGGGGGGGAGTATCGGGGATTAACTGCCCTAGATGTGGAAGTTTGCAGGCGGATATTATCCATATGTTTTCAACATGTCCACATCTTTGTATGATCTTGAAAGGGATTGAGACATTTATGCAGAGGGCACTAGCCATACCACTTAACTTAACGCCTTCAATAATTATGCTGGGCGTGAATCCGGACGGTACCCTGAGTGAAGATGGGTACTTCGTCTTCGTGGCTATGGCAGTACTAAGATTGTGTATAGCTACAGTGTGGCTCGACCCAGTGCCACCGACGTATCAGCAGTGGTTAGCCAAGATACTTAGAATATATAGTCTGGAAAAAGCAATTTACGCTAGAAAGGGAAGGAGGGGGAGAAGGCTTGGATTAAAAATTTGGGAGCCAATAACCAGGTGGAAGGATGAGAATGATGACAATGTTATTTAGTTCCCTACCCTTTTTTTCCCTTTTATCTTTTCTTTTCTCTCTTCTTTTTTTTTTCTCTTCTCTCTTCTCCCCCTTCTCTCTGTATGATTTTAGGAGGAGGTAGCAATGTTTGAACTATAATAAGCAAAGCAGAATATATATTGAGATCTGCCATGTATTGTTTACATTTTTTTTTTCTGGATGTCAATGTCACTGTACTTGTTTTTTTTTGCTGGTTATGTATGAAGAAGTAATTTCTTCTTTGTTATTGCTGTGCCCTTTACCCTAAAAAAATGGGGAAAAAATCTCAATAAAAAAATCTTTTCAGCGTCCGGATGATTTGTGTCGCTTTTTAGACCAGCAATCGCACCATTCCATGGATACTCATGACTCTAATACTGGATTTCAATTCAGAAGAAAAGATTTCTATGTTCTGACATGATACTTGCTTTTATACTATGGGCTCCAGCGGTTCGGTCATACTTGTAGAACGCATGTGCGTTTCTTTCTTGATATTAATGTACTTTGTTTGTCCTTTTCTAATTATTTTAAAAATTGAATAAAATATTTTGAACACAAAAAGCAACAACTACACTTAAATTAGCAATGTAGCGTTTGATTAGCTTCACGTGCCCCATGCATTCTACACTAGTTTCTTTAAGCTCTGCTTCAAAGCCAAAAGACTGCATTGAAAGTTGCACTGCTTAAGATTCATCGCAGTCACCTTTGCAGAAAAAAGCAATCTGCAATAAGAATGCTAAGGAGAGTGGATCATATGAGTTCATGAAGCCTATAAAGGCTCCACCTTAGTCAGCCATCTTGGGTTAAATGTGTTCACTGCCAAGAGGCTCTACATAAATCGGTGCTCATGTCTTCCAAGCACATTTGTCACAATGAGTTGTGATTTTTTTGTATTTCATTTAGTTTTCTTTTCCGTATATGTTAATTTGTATTTGAATTTACATTTTTCCTGTAAATATTTGTATTTTGGAATCAAAGCTCCCTTTGTGCAAAGGCTTCTTCGATTTTCACTAATCATTCTTACTTGAATATTTGATATACTAACCTTGCAAAAAGGTTGCTGATTATTTACACTCCTTTACGCATAACGTTAGTACATTGTAAGCAATTTCAAGTACTTCAACCCAAAGACTCCGAGATAGAGGTTCCACTCCTCAAAAGTCTGAAGAGGCTGGATTGGCTACGTTGAATGACAACTTACCACCTCTGAGGAGGTGGCAGAGGAAAGTCTGGGATGCAATATTGTGTCTCAAATAAACACTAAATCAACCATGCTGATTTGAAGTACATTGACAAAATATGTGTTGCAAAATAAAACAAGCATTTGCAATGCAATAGGTCTCGCATTAGGAAAGTTTGAGCTATTGGTATTGTAAATGACACATTTTATATTTATGTTTTGGTTTTGAAAGTCATAAAATTAATAACTTTGTCATTTACAATGCCAATACTTTTAACTTTCGCAAATTTGACACCTTTAGCATTTGTAATGCAATATGTGTTGTATTTACGTGACTGAATGTATTTTCTACTATTTGGATATCCCTAACTTCTCTGTATCCCCAGAGGTCAGAGCCATAGCTTGCTATAGTAATACATTTGGCCCTGTATATATTTAGCATTGCTTCCATTGGCCTCTTACAAAAACAGGCCAAAAATAAACAAAAGACTGGATAGCTCTTATGTGGTGCAGAAAAGCTTTTTTAATTTAAGACTATTTACATTCATTGTTTTTTTTTTAATGGTAGTGATGGTTGGGAAATCTTTGTTTAACATCCCCTGAATCTAACTGACTAAGCTACTTACCTGATTGTGACTTAGGTTATTCTGACGATGTATGGCGATTCCTTTGGTAACTTGTGTGAAATCATCCTGTGATCCAAGCTGAGGAACTGGTGCTCTGTCTGACAGACTTAACATTTCTTGTCATTTGGTGGATACCTGGCTGGCAGTTTCAAAGGCCAGGGCAAATAGTGAATGAGCTTTACCTGCATCCTCACCATGCTGGTAGTACGTGAAAACATGGACTGAAAAACAAAGACTGGCAAATGTTGAAAAAAAATCAGCTGTCAAGATCTAGACCTTACATAAATCTCTTTTTAAAAACTGTCAACATGCGTCTAAACCTAAACCCGCTTTCAAAGACTTGCACTCAGATATCTTCATACAGAACTTAAAATACTAAATCCACTTCTGCAATGTGTGGGAGGAAAGTGTGACTGTATTTTTGTTGGGAGCTATGTATGTAACATGCTATTAATGCATTCAGATTTCTGCTGAAGTACCATCATGCACAGCAAAATGCCCCTTTTCAGACTTTTTGGGAGGGTTGGATTATGATTGAAAACAGGTTGGCGAGCCCATCCAAACCGAATCATGGAAGGGAGAAAAAAAGGTAAAATTTTCAATAATCGTATCAGTTCAAGCATTTGTTGCATGTTTTTAACTGCACCAAAAAAAATTGTTAAAACAATAATGGAACCGCTGGGGAAATAAAAGCAATAACATGATTAAAACAGGTGGCTGGCCCATGAAAGAACAGGAATAGACTTTGCTGAGTGATTCAGCAAACGTGATATAATAAAGAGGTAGGAATCTTGAGGTGAGTAAGTAGATAATGTTACATAACTCCTGAGCAAGAGTCGATAAAGGTTTAAAATGCATCGAGGGGACAATTGTATTTATACACAACCTCAAGTCTAAACTGGAAAAAAAGTATTTGATAAAAAGCTTTGGCAAAGCTTATTGGTCTCGCCTAAGAGAGCTATGGCTTTGGCCATGATTTGTAACCATGCTGTACCGCAGACGGCTGAAGACTAAAAAAATAATTAAACAGCAAAAAAAAATGTGCCTAGCACTATTGCACGTTTAAACAAACCAACCGGGGAGTGCGTTGTGGGTTGGCAGACGAGCCAACAATGAGGGGGTTGGGGAAAGCAAGATGGCAATGGAGGTTGGGAGGGAGAGGCTGGGGAAGCAAGTTGACAATGAGGATAAATCGGGAGGTCTGGGGCTGCAAGTTGATAACAGAGGGCGAGCTGGAGGGGATCGGACAGGAAGTCGGCAATGGAGGATGAGCGAGAGACACTGAGGGTGGGTGGAAAGGGGTGGGTAGCACACCATAAACAAGCAAACAAATCCCCCCCCGGCCCTCACTTACCGAAAGCCGTCTACCTCCGGACACAAACGCTGGAGCATTTGCACACCGCAAGTCGGCCTGGAGCGCGCCTCGGAAGAGACGCCGGAGGGCAGGAGCGTGACGCCGTGAGCGTGCACGTTGGCGTTCACAGACCTGAGTCGGCTCGTGCCCAGGTCTGGATCGGCTCGTGCACAGCTCTGTCTCCCTTGGGAGAGAGCAAGGCGACTATAAGTCTCGTTGGCGGCAGCGCTTCGCGCTGCAACGCCAGCGAGACCTAAAAAGTCACCATTCCGAGCTGTCGCATATTTGACATCAGAGGTTTCAACACATAGGTATTAGTCCCGAGGCTTTTTAAGCTTTATTTTGTTAATCTAAGTCATCAGAGTTGGGTATAATGCAATCACTTCTGAGTTATTCCTGATGACATGGAAACGGACACGTCAAGCTGTGAACTTCAGTACAGCAAAGAAGTCAACACACTTGGATCAAAGTCACCTAACCGATTCGGTCAGCCTCATTTCCGATCTAGAAACTCTAGGGCTCAAACAACGGGTTACGTCCCCTACCCACCAAGCTGGTCACATCCTAGACCCCATATTTTCCAACTTAGAAGGCTTACAAATATCCAACATCCTACCCATGCCTTGGACTGACCATCATGCAATCTTTGCAACCATAGCCACCAACATTCGTCGTAATAACAAACCCCTTCCCATTCCCAAACAGCCCTTTAAAGATTGGAAAAATATCAATCAGGACGATCTAAAACTAATACTGGATCATTCCCGTCCAACGCTGTCTACAGAGCCTAACTTAGCTCTTCAGCAATTTCACACCTGGTTGGGCCAGGCCACAAATCAGTCAGCCCCTACCAAAGAACTATCCAGAAATAGATCTAAACCTACCGCCCCCTGGTATAATGAACAACTAAGGGCACAAAAGCAAATCAACCGTAATAAGGAAAGACAATGGAGAAAAGATTATGACACAGCTAGCAAAGCAGCTTACAAGGAAGCCTTGGCACTCTATAAAGCCATGATCGTTAAAGTCAAAAAAGACTATTACACTGACCAGATCCAGAAAGCCAAAAATTCAAGCAGATTATTGTTTCAAATCACCAAAGTATTGTCAGGCAACTCCCCCAACCTTACTCCTCCCCCATCGCAACTTCTATGTGATTCGTTAGCTTCCTTTTTCTTTACCAAAGTGGATGATATTTACCAGGCTTTTTCCGCTAACTCACTTGTGAGGACAGTCAACCCCCCCATTTTAGCTCCAGTTAACATGTTCTCTAGCTTCCAACCAGTCACCTCCGATCAAATAAAAACTACACTGTCTACCATTAAATCAGGATCACCCCTGGACCCCTGTCCACTCTCAGTACTCCTGCCGGTAATGGACTCTATCATACCATTACTGACTCAGGTGTGCAATTCCATTCTCCTATCAGGCAACTACCCAGACCCCCTTAAAAACACTCTACTAAAACCCCTGTTAAAAAAAAACGTCCCTGGATAAAAGCGAGCTAAAAAACTACCGTCCCATCGCAAGTCTCCCTTTCATGGCAAAGGTGATTGAAAAAACCATGAACATTCAGATTTCCGAATTCATTGAAAAACACCATCTCCTGGACAACACGCAATTTGGATTTAGGAAATACCATGGGACAGAGACAGCCTTGATTAAGGCTGCTGATGACATCAGGGTAATCAGGGATCAAGGGGGCACAGCCATTTTAGTAATGCTGGATTTATCAGCAGCTTTCGACACGGTCGACCATACCATCTTGGTCGACCGTGTCGAGGGATTTGGCATTTGCCACACTGCCAAAGACTTAATTGCGTCCTTTCTTGCCAAAAGAACGCAGGCTGTTATCTTAGGACCCTTCCAATCAGCCCACCTTTCATCTCCATGTGGAGTACCTCAAGGCTCATCCCTCAGTCCGACACTCTTCAACATCTATGTGTCGGACCTTGCTAAAACCATCAAAGCACACGGGATGAGCCTAACCTCCTACGCCGTTGATACCCAACTTGTGTTGGCGATTAAGGGGGATGGAGATTTAGTGGCTGAAAAATTTAAGAAGGGATTGCTAGACATAGGAGAATGGATGGCTACCAACTGCCTCAAATTAAACTCAGAAAAAACCGAGGTACTCATTTTCGGACCCCTTTCACCAGCCTGGCCATCAAGCTGGTGGTCAGAGGCTTTCGGCACTCCTCCCATTCCAACTGCTAAAGTCAGGAACCTCGGTATCATCTTCGACGAGGGTCTAAATTTCATGGATCATGCCAACAAAACAGTGTCCATAGCACACCTGAAGTTAAAGATGATAAGGAAAATACGTCCTTTTCTTCCTGACTCAGCTATCAAAACACTGGTTACCTCTCTTGTCCTTTCTTCTCTGGACTATTGTAATGCTCTCTTCCTTAATGCTCAATCCAGAGTAATTACTAAACTGCAGACTATTCAAAATGCAGCTGCACGTCTGCTTTCGGGCAAAACAAAATATGAATCCATATCCAACAATATAAAGGACTTCCACTGGCTCACTGTGCGAAATAGAATCCACTTCAAGTCCCTCTGTATTGTGTTTAAAGCACTCAACAACCAAGGACCCCACTTTTTGAAAGAACAGCTACAACAATACAAACCTAACAGAGTTCTACGTTCAGCCACCCTCAATAAACTGGTCATTCCTCGCACTAAAACTGTCACCTGGGGCGACCGGCGCTTTTTGGTGGCCGCCCCAAGGCTTTGGAACACGCTTCCCCCAAACATCAGGGACAGCTCCTCTCTGCTCCAATTCCGTAAACTTTTAAAAACCTGGCTGTTTGCTCAATGATCATCCCCTCCTCATGTTGACCGTCACAGATAAACTGGTTCCACTAGCGCCAAGACGCCCAAGGGTAAATGATGCGCTTTATAAATATTAAAAATAAATAAATAAATAAATATCCTGTTTATGAAAATTTCTTTCTTTTCTTAACAAGACAAACTCAGACCGTGCCCATTTAATGAAATTAGATTACAAGGTTTCATAGACAACACAGGAATATTGAGCATCTTACATCTATGGAGGCAGGAATGATAAAAAAACAAATCACACATTCCCATAGGACTCTTACAGATTTGATAATGGGGCAACTGTACCACCACCAAGTATTTACTTTGTGTACCCAACCTGAACATAAATGTTGCTGCACCCTCTCTGCATCACATAATGTAAACTACAGAAATATATGAACATGTCATAAAATATTAAAATACACTCTTATGTTACAAACATCTCATGTGAAAGTGGTGAAAAACTGCACTGTCAAACAGGACCATGGCATCAACTGGAAAGCTTCCTGCACCCCTTTATGCCCAACCCACAAAGAGAAATTAACAAGTCAGACATTCAAAAATTACATAAAATGACCAGCAAGGCCTCGGTTAGTATAAGCAGTAAATTGCATAGACTGGAGCGCAGCTATCTGATGTAAAATAAGAAGCATCAATTCATCAGAGGGTGGAGGAAGAAAAGAAAAACAAGAGAGAGAGTTATCAAGACACGTTTAGCACTCGTTTGCCAGAGCACTGAAAGGGTTCTTAAGTTATCCTTTATCTGTGACATTGTGGAAAAGTAAATTTTGCCATGTTCTGTGTCCCTACGTGTCATCCATCATATGTTGTGTGTGCATGATTAAATATGCATATGCATTCCCCATGTTCGATTAATGACGCAATTACAGTTGTGTCCACCTCTAGTATGCTAGTTTCCAGTCCTCGTGAATACTACGAATATCAGGCCTATGTAAAGCTACGTTGCCACGTTTCTCAGTGTGCACGTTATTCTATTATAAAGTCCCCGTTTCTAGGCCTCAAAAGGGCCTGGACATCAGATTCAGCTCCTGTCTCCTGAAGCCTCGCTGAGGAGGGATACAGCCCCCACCTGTATCCTCGACCCTTCACTTACTTCCTGCCTCGCAGTGCCCGGTCCAGCCTGGCTCGGTCTCTGAGTCTGCCAAGAATATGTTATGATTCCAGTTATCAGTTCAGTCCTCCTTCTCTGCATTCCTAAGCTACTGAACTGCATCAATAGTTTCCGTCATTGTCTAGCCTTCTCGTCTCCACGTTAGAGAAATACTGCATTCAATGGTCATTTCATATTCTTCATCACGCACTACATGTAGAATAATGCATGGTCCAGTCTTAGAGTCAAGTTAGCCTTTCCTCTCCTGACTTCTAGTTTATATCAACATGTTCCCTAAACATCAGATACTAGATAGGGTTTAGGTACATGTCGCTCCGACCCTCCAGACTTCAGTCTCTGCTCCTAGCACAGAGTTCATAGCCCCCAGCTTCTCCTAGTGATACGTCATTGCTAGTTTGCGCGCACCATCAGGTTAGAGGTCCCGGCTCCTTAGGTAGCCCCCTCCATGGTTTCCGCCCCATTCATGACATATCCTGTTACGTCTGCACCACATGTCTATGTATACGCCCAGTTACACCTACTTTCGCCCTTATCTTTCGCGACTGCTACGCGTCACGCCTTCTGTTCCACCCACTGCTACGCCTACTGCAATGTAATGCTATGTGTTTGCGTTATGTATATATGCTCATGTATTGTTATTAAAAGTCAGCGCGCTCATCCCAGATCCAGCCCCAGCAGCTGCTGGGCCCTGTCATCCTATTCCCATGCAGGTTGTCCTGTTCCTGTCCTTATGCTGTATTAAACCTGCAAAACTCCTACTACCTCGAATCTTGACTCTTATTTATTGAGCTATCTGTTATGATATATGTCTAGTCAAAAATAGGGTATTATTTATTTATTTACCACATAATGGCGCCCGAACAGGGACTTGCCCTTTCCCCACGCGTCGGTGAAGCCACGCCGACCCCCTGACCCTCTGCAGTCGTGACGGAACTCTTCTGCGCAGTGGCAGATATTTCTGCTCAAGTATCCCTCAGGCCCACGAAGGAGACGGAGGAGGCGGTCCAGCATCCAGACGAGACGGTGGAGGAACGCGGCGAGTCCCGACCAGAGCCCAAGCCAAGAGTCCAAGGTCCGAGGTATCCGGAGGTCCACCCGTAACTGAAGTCCGAAGTCCGAAGTTCGTCGTCCGTCGTCGTAGCAGTCCAGTCCAGTCTGAGGCCTTCCGTTCTTGCTGCCCGGTGAGTACCGTTACTGGGGTGGTATCTAGACAGGGTCAATTTAATTGACTCTGGTCTGTGGGTTGGTGGTACACAGTCCCACAAACGAAGTGTCCACTTCGGTGGATGCGGGTCCTGACGTGTCTCTTTACGAGACCGGTAAGTTTCGTACTGTTTCAGCAGTGCATCTAGTTTCTGTTCTAGTCAGTTTCTGTTCTCGAGAAAATGTATGTGTTCTGTTCTCAGTATTTCCAGGTAGTATTCTGTTCGAACTGATTATTTTAAATGTTTTTCATGTATTTTAATGTCGTGGTATGAATGGGGAATAAGTATCGTGTTCATTGTGTATTGTATTGTGTCTAGATTACAGTTCAGTCATGCCCATATTTTCCAAGTTACGTCAGTTAAAAACTAGAAAGGGTCTGCTGGAAGCAGCAGTTCCCGTCCCGCCTAGGGACAGTCCAGGTCACTTTATGTATCAGAAACATGGCATAAGTGCCATATTGTATCTAGATTTATGGGTAGAGTATACCAAACAGTTAGAAGAAAAATATAGATGGCCCGTATCGGGTACATGGGATGCCGAATGCATCATGCGAGTAGAAGAAGCATTATGGAAAAAGAAAGCCAGACAGTCACAGAAAGATGCCATTGAGTTATGGCGTAAAGAAGCTCATAAAAGAACTGAAAAAGAAATCAGAAAGTCAGAATTAAGTAGAGAATCCTTAGAGCGAGCCCAAGAAAAAGAATTAATCGAGATAGGTGAACAAGTCAAAGCCGAACAGTCAGACAGACAGAGGCATGCCCTTATTAAGGGTATGTACCCTCTTCTTGCCGAGGGCTTGCCAAAAGCGACCCCAGAGGCATCCAGTAATTTCCCGCCACCACTAGTTCCGACCAAGCTACGTCACAAACCGACCGCAGCTGATATTTTCATTTCGTCCTATCTGGACGACACAGTCCCTGAATATGCAAATCCTGTTCGCGCTCCGCCAGTCCCTGTAAATCAGGCACATCCTGCTCCTCCAGACACCGGGGCACCCCATGCAGTACCTGCTACGGTACCCCCGGTCCAGCCAGCATTTCAATTTCCCGCTCCGCCACGAAGAATATCAGTCGACGATTCTAGTCTAGGGGCCGCAGGAGGAGGTCCTCCTCAAACCCCGCCGCCACGCAAGCGTTTATCAGCACTCGAATTACATGCTCAAGCATCACAGCGTACTCCCAAGAGTAATAAGTCTGTTGCAGAAATCAGGCAAGCCCTTGGCGAATGTGCCTATGACCCAGTCCCAGGCGAGAATAATATGGTTTTATATTCAGTACGTGTAAGGAGGGTGACCGAGTATCTAGTCACCCTACCAAACATGAAAGAAGATCTAGACAGAATATATCGTTTCATCCGTACAGGGGATGATCCAGAAAGTATTAGTGATGCCATGTCTCAAAGGAAAGCTGAGATCCAGCGTATGATATTAAAGTTTTTAATTAACTGTCTAATAAGAGAACAAGATTACCCGTCTAAAGATCAGGCCGAAATGAAAATCCTGACAAAGTGGAGTGATAATATAGCCGAGGGTAAGCACAATACCATTAGTGCCATGGAGAGTATGTACAAGAAAATCCGTAGAGAAATAATAAAGATACACGAACAACGTAAAGCAGCACAAGTAAGCGAGAAAGAAAGTAACTCTGATACTGAAGAGGTAGAGGACGAGAATCCTGCCAGAATAGCGTATGTAGGAAAATCTAGACTTCCAGATCGCCATTTACGCCTAGAACGCAAGTCAATTTTCCATCATTCAGCACCAGAACAAGGTTCCCTAGAACAAGTATTCCAAGCTACCGATCACATTCTGAAATCACGAATCGGTTACAGTGAGTTAAGTACCATGCATGAACAGGAACTAGCCCGATCAGCAGTCAGATGGATTACTGATTCTACCACTTTTCCAGACGAAATAGTGGCACAAATGTTTCTGAAATTGCCCCCAGCCGAGCAGCGACTGGTGGGTATGTATATGATCCAGCACCTCATTACATTGTATGAGGGTCAACATTGTGATCCAGGTCCGTTACACGATATCCTGAACGAGTTACTCCAGTACAGATGGAGAGGTCTAGGTACCGATTTAATTAGTGTCATTCTAGAACAACGCCATAAATATAAAATGTTCTTGAACCCGCATTTTGTTCATGTCTCACCCCCAGAAAGTAAACCATTTTACATGGAAAGACAGAACCCGTTACGAGAAGTGCATCCAGTTAAGACAGAGGACGGTGAAATGCAACGAGTGTTTGTTTACACCCCGATTACAAAGATGGAACTCCTCGAAATGAAGAAATTAATTCCCTGTCATGACAAAGATCCAGCAGGGTTCCATAGAGAATTAAAAGACATGCTCCGTATGGGAGAATACACTTACCCAGATATCATTAAAATGTTAAAGGTCCTGTTGCCCGCAGGGGTGTATGAAAAGCTAAAGGAAAAAGAATGGGAGGTGGGAGAGAAAAAGATAGATTGGACAGTTCTAGAAGCCGAAGACAAATCACGTGTACCAGGTACTGGTCTTGGAGATAAATGTAAAGAATTACCAGAATTATTAATACAAGTTTTACCCAGATTATTGACAACTAGAAAAGAAGACTGGGATGCAATCTCAGCCTGTAAACAGAAACAAGAGGAAGATATTAGTGATTTTTATTCTAGATTTGAAAAATGTTTTAGCATCAACAGTGGCCTCAAGACAAGTAGTGAGTCATACCCTCACCTTTTTGTTACTAAATTAGTCGAGAATTCAAGTCCACCAGTTAAAAATCGAGTTTTGAAAGTCGAAAGCACCTGGCAAGCTAATACTCCGTCCCAGATGCTCCAGATGCTCCAGTACCACCAGAATAGAATCAGGGAAGAGCAAGAACACGAGAGAAAACGTATGAAAGACACGAAAATGAAAGTACTAGTTGCACAATCTGTTCCTCAAGACAGTCAGAAGAGGGGTCCGAATCAAGCCAGTCATCCTGCAGCTCCCGTTAAAGGGAACTGCAATTATTGTAAACAGCCAGGTCATTTTATAAATGAGTGTGCAGTTCTGAAACACAACATAGCTACTGGTAAGACTAAAGAAAGACCACGTCCGCCTAGACAAGAGCAAGTTTCACAGACTCCTCAGTCACAGAATGCACCACAGACAGTTACCGCACCGCAGCCTATCGCTGCAACACAGCATGTTACCTCGCAGATGTACCAGTATGCACAGTCTGAGTATCCAGAGTACCAGCAGTATTCATGAAACAGCCTAGAGAGGGAGGTAGGCTTGCCTCTCATCGAGATACCTGTAGATCAAGAAGGTCCCTATGTTCACAGTCAAGTATTAGGGAAAGACAGAAAGTTCTTAATTGATACAGGGGCAAGTAGGACCACAATTAGTCATGCCGAAGTTCCAGGGGCTCCGCTCTCAGGCTCAAGAAATGTTTCCCTTGGATTTTCAGGAAAACCTATCGTAAATGAGATTTCAAAGCCAGTTACTCTAGAAGTAGGTCCATTGTCCCGTACTACTGATCTGTTACTTACTAAGTCATGTCCAGAAAACCTATTGGGCATTAAGACACTGAAAGAGTTAGGTGCAGTTATATGCTGTTCCCCAGAGGGAATACGATTGTTCCTACGTGACTTCAAGGGTCACTACGTATTACGAGATTTTGATTCGAGACTGTCTAATGTTCCGCAGCATTTATGGGCGCAAGGTCCAACTGATGTAGGTTATATGCAAATCACACCTTATCGTGTGACTCTGAAACCAGGTGTAGTGTTACCACGAATCAGACAGTACAGATTGCCACCTGAGGCTGTAGCAGCCTTATCCAAAATTATTGACGAGCTCATCGCTCAAGGAGTAGTTGTAGAAACTGACTCCAACGTATGCAATTCTCCGATCATTCCAGTTATGAAACGTACTGATCCAAATGCACCCCCAGTATATCGATTAGTGATCGACCTACGAGAGCTTAATAAATGTATTATTCCGCAGTACCCAGTCGTCCCAGATATCTCTTCCCTATTGACAGCCATTGATTCCGAAGCCATGTTCTTTACAGTAATCGACCTCAAGAATGCATTTTTTAGTGTTCCAATTCATCCAGACAGCCAGTTCCTTTTCGGATTCTGTTTAAATGGAAGGAGCTATATGTTCACACGCGCTCCTCAAGGTTTCACAGAAAGCCCTAGTATTTACAGTCA
Source organism: Lissotriton helveticus (assembly GCF_964261635.1). Taxonomy (NCBI): domain Eukaryota; kingdom Metazoa; phylum Chordata; class Amphibia; order Caudata; family Salamandridae; genus Lissotriton; species Lissotriton helveticus. Next base: position 454,649,448 of record NC_136057.1, read on the forward strand.
AGCACTTAAGAGACAACTAGACAACATTCACATGCCAACTGACACTGCCCTGCTCCAGTATGTCGATGATCTACTGATCACAGCCCGTTCTGAACGTGCTTGCGAACGAGCATCCCTCACAGTTCTGTATTTCCTAGCCGAGATGGGGCACAAGGTGTCCCCTTCTAAGCTTCAATTCTGTGTCCAGCAAGTGGTCTACTTAGGACACTTACTGTCCAAGAGGGGTAGGCAGTTGACACCAGACCGTATCCAGTTAATAGCGAGTCTTCCTCAGCCCAAGACCCAGAAGGAGGTACGTGCTTTTATCGGCCTTACTTCTTATTGTAGACAATGGATTCCTCAGTATGCATTTCTAGCCAAGCCACTGATACAGTTAACGACACAGGAGGCAGCCGTATCGACTGTTCTCCCTTGGACATCTGAACATACACTTAGTTTCAATGAGTTAAAGAAAGCCCTATGCCAAGCTCCAGTTCTAGCGACACCGAACTACAGTAAGCCTTTCACACTTTTCGTTACTGAACGTGAAGGTACAGCATTATCTGTTCTCACACAAGATCAAGCAGGACAATACAAGCCCTGTGCTTATTTTTCGAGCACATTAGATCCTGTAGCCCAGGCTTTGCCTGCGTGCCTTAAGTCAGTTGCAGCCACAGCACTAGCTATCAGACAAAGTGATTCCATAGTGTTAGGACACTCCCTGACAGTACAAGTTCCACACTCCGTGGAAGTTCTTTTAAACCGAACACAAACTCAGCACTTGACAATTGCACGTTTAACAGGTTATGAATTGACACTGTTCCAGCCACACATAGAAATCAGACGCTGCAACGTCCTGAACCCTGCTACACTGTTACCATCAGTTACTTCGAATCCTGACCCACATGACTGTGTGGAAGTAGTTAACATTACGACAAAGCCAAGACAAGATCTGACAGATATTCCGTTACCAGATCCCGACCTGACACTTTATGTGGATGGTTCATGTATGAGAACTAGTACAGGAGAACTAGTCGCCGCGTATGCAGTGACTACTGACACTGAAGTTATTGAAACACACCGTATTGATACTCTGTCCGCTCAAGCAGCAGAGCTAGTTGCTCTGACACAAGCCTGCATACACGCCAAGAACCTGAAAGTTAATATTTACACAGATTCACGCTACGCATTCGGAGTCGTACACGACTTCGGAGTGCTCTGGCAGGAGAGAGGTTTCATGACTTCTCATGGAACCAAGATTCAGCATGGTCTCCTTATCCAAGCTCTATTAGATGCAATACATTTACCGACATCCATTGCTATCATGAAGTGCAAAGCACATACGAAAGTCACTGACATTATTTCCCAGGGTAACGATCTAGCAGATCGCACAGCCAAACTTACAGCACAGACTCTAGACATTCCAGTTAACATGACACACACTCCAGATCCGATTACATGTATGACAGTTAAGGACCCTACACAAGATGTCATAGATATCCAGTTACATGCTACTCCTGAAGAAATCAAGAAATGGTCCGAACAAGGAGGGGTCCAGACAGATCAAGGATGGGTAACGAAGGGTAGAACCACATGGTTTCTCCCCGACTCTATGGTTCAAGTCATTATCAATACCGCACATAGTCCAGCACATTTAGGGGTAAAAGCTATGTTAGATAGTATCCAGAACATTTGGTTTAACAAGCATTTACGAGCTGCAGCTAAGCAGAAAGTCCGTACCTGTATGATATGTTGTCAGTTTAATCCAGGTAAAAGTGTCCCGGTGGAACAAGGGGGATTCCAGCCTCCTGACCACCCTTTTGAGGTCCTCCAGATGGATTATATTCAGATGGAGCGATGTCGAGGTTTCAAGTATGTCCTTGTAGTTGTATGCGCTTTGTCCAGGTGGACAGAAGCATATCCAGTCCCAGATTACACAGCCGCGACCACTGCCAAGCAGTTGGTTCGTGAGTTCTTCCCTCGTTATGGACTCCCTAGAGTCGTATATTCTGATAACGGCCAGCCATTCTCATCTGAACTCATGAAGCACGTTTCCCTTTTATTAGGGTACCAGTGGAAGTTCCATTGTGTACGCCATCCTGAAGCAGCCGGTCTCGTTGAGAGACATAATCAGACTCTAAAAATCCGTATTGCAAAAGTGTGTAAAGAAAAAGGTGTGGACTGGCTAGTAGCTCTGCCAGTCGCTTTATTTTATATGCGCATGGTCGCACATTCCAGATCAGGTCTGTCCCCGTATGAGGTCGTTTTCGGCCGCCCCCCAAATATGTGGGGTACTCCTAGACCCCGAAGTATTACCGATGTTTCAAGTAATATGCTGACAGATTACCTAGCTTCCTTGATGTCTGCCCTCAACTCATGTCGTTCACAGGTTGCCGCCGCATTTCCAGACAATACCGAGGTGGCACCGCACGAAATCGTTCCAGGATCCATGGTGATGGTCCGCAACTTTGACAGATCAAGTCCGCTGGAGCCTCGTTGGAAAGAGCCCCGACAGGTCCTCCTCACCACCCGTACAGCCGTGAAGTTGGAAGGACGCAAGGGCTGGGTGCACCTTTCTCATGTTAAACTTTTTAATGGACTGAAACCCGTCTTTAAGAACATTTCCCAGGATTTGAAGGATTGCCAGAATATTGTTCTCAAGGACTGTCCCGCAAAAGACATTGCTACAACCCCTGCCCTGTTAGAGAAAACTCCGCAGCAGGAGTATAAACAGAAACTACGGTCTAGTAAAATAAGTCAGTCAGTTTGATTGTCTAAGTCCTCCCCTAGGTGAAACGGTTAGACTGTTTCTGACATGTATAAAATAGACCCCCATAGTGAGAGAGTTAGTCAAAACTCAATCCGATGTATCGTTTTTTTATGTTTCATATTGTTTTCCAGCCTTATGATTTCCTGCACCAGTTATGCATTTTACCTATGTTTCCCAGTTTCACATGTAAATAAGTCTGCTAATGCTACAGTAGAGCACACGTTTAGTGATCTGCCTCCTCATGAACTGTCCTACCGCCTCGCTATGCGTAATAACTCATTTATCCGCATGTTACATTACTCACACCAGACCAGCAATGCCACTAATTGTTGGGTGTGTGGTCGACTCCCCCCTTTCCAGACGTCAAAGGGAGTTCTGCCACTCTTTCCTTATCCTTTTTCCCATAATGGTTCGTGTGGAGCATGGTCCACGTTAACGTCATCCTCAACAGATATGTCTTTTCTTAACAGTACATGTTTCCCAGACAAGCAAGGTCCCCCCCACAGAACAGGTTTAGATCTAGAAAATGAAGTGTACAATTTAGGTAACTATTCGTCGAATTTCATGGTCCTGAATGTTCAGTCTGATACTACTCCAGACTCACCTGCTATTTCAGTATTACCAGTCAAAGGCGAATTATGTGTCCGAAATAATGGTTCCGTACATGTAGGACATAGTGATTGTACTACTATTGTCAAGTATAGTGACAGTGGGAAATCTATTTTCAAAGCTTCACGTCATTCTTATTTTATTTGTGGTCAAACTGCATATGTTCGCCTGCCCCTCGATTGGGAGGGAACCTGTTACATTGCCTTCCTACTGCCACCAGTTTTTCTAGCCTCACCTGATTATCATAGGAATACACATCTAGTACACATTAGACATAGAAGGGAGTCCCCAATTGTCGATTATACTGAAACTGCTCTAGAACAGTATACAGATTTCAATAGAGGTTTCTTTTTCTTTATAGGCCCTGTCCAGAATAGTAAACTAATCCGTAGGTTAACCAGAACCCTTGAAGCTGTAATAAATGAGACTGCCTCTGCTCTAGGTAACTTAACCGAAGAGCAATCTGCTATGAGATTTGTCGTTTTGCAGAATCGTCTCGTCCTTGACGTCATACTGGCCGATAGGGGCGGGGCCTGTAGAGTCATCGGATCTAGTTGCTGCATTTTCATTCCAAATAACGCGCCGTCTGTTTATTCAGCTATAACCAGACTCCATAAAATTGCCCATCTGTTACACCAAGATCCAGGCACCTGGACATGGTCCGGTTGGTTCTGGAATATAATTTCCGCATGGGGATGGAAAATATTGTCCTTTCTAGGTATAGCAGTAGCGATCATATTCAGCTGCTGCCTCTGTATACAATGTGGCCCTGCGATTTGCGGCATTTGTGCTACCTCTTGTATTCCTAGTCCCAAGCCCAGTTCTAAATCCCGTTCCAGGATAATTCGAGACGAGCAAATGATACTGTATGAAATGATAGATGGTATCATGAATATTGATGTTTCCTGATGGAAACGTAGTGACAAGGAGGGAATGTGGAAAAGTAAATTTTGCCATGTTCTGTGTCCCTACGTGTCATCCATCATATGTTGTGTGTGCATGATTAAATATGCATATGCATTCCCCATGTTCGATTAATGACGCAATTACAGTTGTGTCCACCTCTAGTATGCTAGTTTCCAGTCCTCGTGAATACTACGAATATCAGGCCTATGTAAAGCTACGTTGCCACGTTTCTCAGTGTGCACGTTATTCTATTATAAAGTCCCCGTTTCTAGGCCTCAAAAGGGCCTGGACATCAGATTCAGCTCCTGTCTCCTGAAGCCTCGCTGAGGAGGGATACAGCCCCCACCTGTATCCTCGACCCTTCACTTACTTCCTGCCTCGCAGTGCCCGGTCCAGCCTGGCTCGGTCTCTGAGTCTGCCAAGAATATGTTATGATTCCAGTTATCAGTTCAGTCCTCCTTCTCTGCATTCCTAAGCTACTGAACTGCATCAATAGTTTCCGTCATTGTCTAGCCTTCTCGTCTCCACGTTAGAGAAATACTGCATTCAATGGTCATTTCATATTCTTCATCACGCACTACATGTAGAATAATGCATGGTCCAGTCTTAGAGTCAAGTTAGCCTTTCCTCTCCTGACTTCTAGTTTATATCAACATGTTCCCTAAACATCAGATACTAGATAGGGTTTAGGTACATGTCGCTCCGACCCTCCAGACTTCAGTCTCTGCTCCTAGCACAGAGTTCATAGCCCCCAGCTTCTCCTAGTGATACGTCATTGCTAGTTTGCGCGCACCATCAGGTTAGAGGTCCCGGCTCCTTAGGTAGCCCCCTCCATGGTTTCCGCCCCATTCATGACATATCCTGTTACGTCTGCACCACATGTCTATGTATACGCCCAGTTACACCTACTTTCGCCCTTATCTTTCGCGACTGCTACGCGTCACGCCTTCTGTTCCACCCACTGCTACGCCTACTGCAATGTAATGCTATGTGTTTGCGTTATGTATATATGCTCATGTATTGTTATTAAAAGTCAGCGCGCTCATCCCAGATCCAGCCCCAGCAGCTGCTGGGCCCTGTCATCCTATTCCCATGCAGGTTGTCCTGTTCCTGTCCTTATGCTGTATTAAACCTGCAAAACTCCTACTACCTCGAATCTTGACTCTTATTTATTGAGCTATCTGTTATGATATATGTCTAGTCAAAAATAGGGTATTATTTATTTATTTACCACAACATTGCATGAGCCTTTTCAGTGGTTTCAGTATTTGCAATGTTAAAAATGTCTTTCACCTCTCCTGAGAGCTTAACATGAGGTTGTGTGGTACTGAAAGTAAAACACAGGGGAAATAGGATGCCCCATTTCTAGAGCATTTTCTTTTATCACAGTAAAGTAGTGTCTTCTATAAAGTCTGCACGTTTAGCCAGGGCAGCTGCTGACAGGACTCGAAAGAGGGTGATATTAATACAATTTTTTCTCCCTTCATAATATGCGCTTGAGTCAGAATATCTGGAACAATTATTTGTGCAATTGAAATGCAGAACACAATTGCATGAATGATGTAAAATGATCCAAAGTCATCAGGATCTTGGAGCAACAGAGTCCAATGTTCAATGAAAACAGTCAATGATGTAACTTTTTTCATAGAATCGGTACAATTACTGTCTGTGCAAATATTGACAACTGTGGGGTTGGACTGGGATGTGCTGTAAGCTTTCACTCTAGCAGCTTTGTAAATTGGTTGCTGTATTCGCAGGGTGCATGGTATTTAAAAGTAGGACATGTAAAACTTTAATTTCAAACATGTCTATACAGTGAAGAGGCCCTAAAACTATTTTCAGTGTAGCAGAGGTTACTCATCTATAGGAAAGCATTGGGATACATTATTAAATTTAACAGTGTTATCTTGAGCTAGGAACAAGCTGCAAGCGTTTTGGACTTTTCGAAATATTTATTACGAGCCCAATCCACTGGTGAAGTTGCCTTTGTAATAAATGTTTTGGAAAGAGTACTTTTAGAAAGGTGCCTTTTCCTGCCTAAAGCCTTTGCAGGGACATATCAGGAGATTCAGCTGTCAACTGAATAGCCCCCGTGATTAGGTGTGAACTTGCTCCCAGAGCTGGGACAAAGGCCTTGGGTATGGGGAGATGATCTGTTCCTTTGGCAGTGTGACCATCTGGGCTGCGCCTAGATTCCTTATTATGTTCAAAGAGGTTGCAGACAAACGTTAGCCGATACCTGGGCAGGTCACTTTTTTAAGGACCTACATGACGAAACTGCACACTGGTTTGTGAAACACTTCTTTATTCCCACAGTCAGCCTGGCACCAATCCCAATGGAAGAGACGCTTCCCTGAGAACTGGTTTCGCGGGATCACAGAGGAGGAGTTGCTCATTTCATGGGCTTCACCTCTGGGATGAGCATATGAGTAACTGCACAAAGGAAGAAATGTTCTGACATCTTGGTTTTAGGTAGAGGAGGGCACTGTGGGATTGTTTGCAGTAGGGCATTGAGGAGCTGCTACACAAGTGGGTAAGTTCACCCCTGGGAGGTTTAACCCCAAATGGTTAGGGAGTGGCTAGACTTTACGCCACACACAGGCTGGTGCCATGCATTAAGGTGGCACCCAGAGTACCCTCCTTAGGAAATTTTCTGGACCTGTGGAAAAACAGAAGAGGACTGTACTTGCTGTCTGTGATGAGTTCAGAGTCTAAAAGACTAGACCAGTTCTCCACCTTGCACCCAGGACAAGGAAGTGGACTCCAAGGGCCATAACACTGACCTCCTGTTCAAATTACAGGGACTCAACAAGCAAGAGGCCTTTTCTTCAACTTCCCAGCTGACCAGTTCCAACTGGACTGGCCCTGGACAATGCTCCTGGCCTCTGCTTGAGTAAGTCTTGACACGCAAGTGCTGTCCTCAAGTTCCTGGACCCTTGATTCGTGTCAAAGTGTACTCCTCCTAACATTTCCTGAAAGCTGGGACTTGGAAACATTTTGCTGTACACCTGTGCAGCTGCTGTGCAACATGGTTAAAAGTTGTTAAAAAACAACAAAAATGCGATGATGCGGCCAGCGCTGACCGCATCACAGTGCTGTCTTTCTTTTTTTTTTATAGCTGTCATGTTTCATAGCAGCTGCGCTGCTGTACAACATGGCACAAAAATAAAACATTGAATAGCCAAAAGATCTTACCAAGATCTATTGGCTCTGGCTATGCTTGTTTACTTTCCTGTAATGGCAACGCGAATGTCCAGCTTGGACAAAGCAGCAACTACATGGGAACTAAATGTAGAATTAAGGTACAACCAAAGACATATTATAATCTATACACACGTTACCAATATTCTATTTTGTAAGGAAGCCGACACACTGCAAACACCTCTAATAGAAGAGTTAGTAAAAGCTGTGCTTAGCAGTTGACAAAGCTGCCTCCGGTTTTAAATTGATGAATATGTTTTTTCCATCTCAGTTGAATCTCTTGCCTTGATTCTGAATTTTATCAAATCCAAATATGTACGCCATCTTCCTTATGTTTTCCCAGGTACATACAAACTAGGGCTCAGTGGAGAGTTATATACTTACGATTTATTAAGTCTACATGCTGAGTGAACATGTCGAGTGAACAAACAACTATATTAGAACCAGCCTATATAATTCTGAGAAATATTATGAGTCTGTCTCAGTGGCAACCACAACTTCATATCAAGAGGCCACTGAGTAGTGTTCTTCACTTGTCTTCTACACTAAAAATATATGCTCAATGACCAATTTAAGCCACGGTATATATGAAACGTGAGAAGGCGGTCAGCTCTGTTAGGTGCTCAGGAATCACACACGTTAAAGGGCTAGTGAGGAAATTGTTATTAAGCAGCAAACATGCCTGGGGTTGTTTGTGTTTGTCAAACACACTTGTCATAGCGTGATATATGCCAGTCTCATATTTGACCCCGATTATGAATCGGCTATAATGGGGTGAGGTCTGTACCATACCAGATAATTAGTGAAAGTGGCAAATACCTCATATTCCAAGGTGTGGCCCCGGGGAACATGTAGGATGTGGCATTTTCGGCATCAATGTTTACGTTTTACATATTTTCCAAGCATTTTTTCCCAATAAATATTAGTAGATTTGACTTGCCCAAACTTTTATGGGAAAATTGCAAGAGGAATGGTAAATACAGAATGTGGTAGATACCCCAGCCTGGGCTATATACTCAGTAAGGTAATTACCTCATTACTTATAATTCTGATTCCTGTGAGAACTCTCATTTAGCCCTGTCCTTTTAGTCCGATCATAAAGAGTCTTTGAGATCAACTTGGCAGCATGCAGCGGGTTAAACTGTGATGCAGCTCCCCAAAGAAAAGTAGATTATAAGAAAATATATGTAAAGCTTCTATTTGGCATACAATAGACATTCAGCACTGATCGCTCTTAAACACTATGAAAGGCACTGCAGGACTGAGTTTAGCAAGGAATGCCAACTATTTTAATCCATTTTTGATTCATTATCTGAAAATGAGGCTCCAACTACTCTTGCGAAATCAAAAATGGTTAACCTGTTTTCACACCATTTAATAATGGTCATTATTGAAGACGTGATCGTGGTACAAAACACTACTGGCCTAATAAATCATGGATCTGATGGTGCCACAAAACGCTCCATATTATTGAGGGGAAGAAAATGCACAAAAAGGACCTGAAGTTGCAAAGAGCAGAGCAAGGGAACATGACCAAACGAGGGGGTGCAAGTTGTGCTCTAAAATTCTTGAAAAACAGACATTTTTCTCTAGTTTCTGTAACTAAATTGTAAAATTCTGGATTAAAAAACACCACATTTGATGTATGTTCCTTTTGGGAAAAAATGTAGTGCATGAGAGCCTACCCCTTATTTATGTACCTGCCCAGAAATATCGAGGTCATTGTTAAATAGTCTGTGCCCGCGCTACATAAAACAGATTAAGCACATTCTCCAGCGCTTTGTTTCTATTACATCAAAGTTTGCTCACTATAGATGGACAGGTACTATTTATTTTGTCTTGATTAAACCCGTAAAAGAAAGCTACATATCAACCTCCGGTAAAAACAACCAGAGAAACGAGGTGCTTGCAAACTTTGTAATCCTTATCAATTTACTGGCAAGGGGTACTGTACTCCCCTCACGGCTGTTTTGCCATGCAGCCTCAATAAAATTGGATTTAGGATGTTCAAATTAAATTTGCAAAGATCTGGCACGTCTATGGTTCCTTCTGGTTGTAAGAATTTCAGACCCAAATGGGGTTTCCAAAGGCATGGTTTAAAAACTGATTACATAAGTGCTAGTCTAGACTCCAACTGAAGTGGCTTGAGTGTCTGCTGCAGATTTAGATATTTTCGAATGTACATGGCATTTCTACAGAGCAAACCTAGCCACAAGGAAGTAGAGCGCTGTACATGTTCAAAGACAAATTTGAAGTCCGCAAGTAACCGGAGAGGAAGTGGAGTTTTGGTCGGTTAATGGATTGTGATGTAGTGTTCTTAAAGAAGTGAGTCTGCAACGCTTTCCGAAATTATAAAATTGTAGGTGTACAAACTGATGTTAAAAGCTGCAATAACCTTAGGATATCTCTGTGAGCTACACATCTAATGCAAATATCCATCTAAAATCTGTAAGTCATGTCCAAATCCAGGCAATGACAATTCTTTCATCCTTCTCAAGTCCAAATCAATTGAATGGCCATTTTAGAACCCCTCTTGCAACTGGGAAACTCTTCCTGTGAAAGTCTCTAGGCAGAAACTGCTGTAATGTTTTGACCCGTTTTGGGCAAAAACATTCGGATATATTCCAAATGCCGTGAACATTCTAAAATGGTTGGAGAGATCAGCAAATTCAAAATGGGATAAAAATTCCGGTAGATCAGTTTATTCCAAATATATTTCCAACTCTCTTAGCTGTGGACTTTAGGAGCTTTAAAACTGCATCATCCCAAACCCATATTTTCCTTTAATGAACAGACGAGTCAGCTGCAAAATCTGATCAACTCTTAGACAGAAATCTACAGGTAATTTCTAAAGCTTTGCTGGACCTAAATGATCTTTCCCAGAATAGCCCTGATGGAATATTCAGGCCCACTGCACCGTTCCTAATCTTCAGTGGACCAGATTTGACCCTGTGCATACACTGCACTAAAGGAAAATCAAGTGCATCTTTTGGTCGAAGTCATTCTAATATCAGATAGCATGGGCCAGTCCACCAGTATAAATAACATTTTCATTTACCACTTGTCACAAACCAATCCGTCTGTTCCTGATTTCCTGTGAGAGTGGAGACCAAATGCTGTACTCTCTAGGTAAGATTATCTGTATCCATTTGTTCTGGATTCAAGTCCATGCATGTATTGTGGGGCTCAAATATTAAAAGGATCAGCTGTGACTTTAAGTGGTTTTGAAGTAACTTGGCTTCATATGGGGGACAGGCAGATTAAATTGTATGGAACTTGCTACTTTGTTTTGGCTATCATATGCCCAAGTTTAGTGACCATGTAAGTAATCGCATCACAGTCTCCTTGTTTGAGCTATTTGAAAAGATAGGATTTTTGGCAGTGAATTTTTGTCTCTGCACTCAACCAACCTTGGCACCGCTAAGCCTTTTGGTTGTGAACAGTCGAGGTTGGCCATGTGGAGTGGCCTACAACCAGGCCCTGCCCCTAACTGTCTGCGACGGGTCAAATCCTGCTGGGTATGGCATTTGCTATGCACAGCTGGGGTGGAGTGCATCACTGATATATATTCACTGGGAAAAACAGTTTAAAACAGACAGATTTACTGTACTGTCTCAAATGTGGCAAATCACTGAAATTCTCCATTACACTTGCTAAGACTTGTCCACCATAATTAACAGACCAATTTGCCAATTATACTGTAACAGAGAGAAAAGAGCCATCAAGAGGCAAACGCTATGGGTAATGTTGTGTACACTGTTAACAATTAAATGGACACATTTCTATGGTTTTCAGCATTTCAACCATAACTATTTTTTATTTTTTTTTCCAATGAAAATCATTGTTTTTTTTAATGATGTACATGTTTTTAAAGCCCTGCTGCCAGAAGTCTTTGGCCGTGCACAGCAGAGGCTGGCCGCAGACCGGCACAGCATGGTGAGGAGAAACGTGCCTGAATTTGTTCCATACAGGCATGAGGCTTGCCCTCCATTCACAGTACAGTTTTAGGATTCACAGATGCTAAATTCCTCAAATACTTGCGGAGGTCAGTACCATGGACACGTCTGCCATTTATGGGTCGGGGCTTTGCATTTCCTGAAAAGGTACTGCAAATTCTGCAACGTATTTATACATTTTTTATATTTATTCTATAGAGTGCCCTTTTGGGTTTCCCCAATATGGCCTGGAATTAAAGGTGAACCTATCATGCACCATTATATGACCTTTTGATTTTGGAAAACAATTTAAAAGAATGTGTCAACTGACAAACAGGGAGTAGAGTTCCGGATCCGACCTCAAAAGAGCGGAAAGAAAGGAACGGATATTGGCATGCAGGATTTTTTTGGCTCCACTTCCTAACTTCTGGTGCGGACCTAGGCCAATATTGCGTCACACAACACCAGCTAGGAGTGCGCTGAAGCACCGCTGTGAAAACTTCTGGGTCCAGTCTGGCACCTGGGAATATTCTAGAGGTGAGGAATATGCGGTTAGAAGTATTCACAAAAATGAAAAATTCTATAGAACAATATTCATAACTACACAATGGTGACTGCCACTGTATAACCCAAATACACGCACAGACTCATATGCATTTATTTTCAAAGCTCGACTGGAGAGACCAGAGCTGCATATTTTACTAATGAAACCTGCAGACTTTTTCTCACTGACTTCAACCCTTCGATTTTGAGATGACAGTGTATCAGGTATCTACATGCTGTATGTTCAGCAATATACTTCGTTTGAATGAAAGCCTGATCAAGCTTCTATGCACCTTAGAGTCTGAAAGTTAAATCGAGCATGCTCTTGATGTGGTAATTATAGTGAAATTACATGTTCAGCGGTCACTTATCTTTTTCAGGAATCTGTGAGTCACTTGGGAAGGGACGGTAAATACAAACAAACATTTCTGAGGAACCTGCAGTGGGTATAAGTTCTGGGGAGCCCAGATTTCACAAGATGCATACCGCTGCCGAGATGTAGAGTTTATGTAAACTCTTGCTGGTGTTGTAGGGTATAGGTGTTGGGCCTCAAATGAATCTTTACTTCAGAATACATTTTCCCAGAATAACCTCAGCTATCACATTTTGTCCCTTTAGGTCCTCTGATGGTTATTGTTCTGTGCTGAAAGGGTCTGGAATATTTAGGGGATGAACTATTACATGAGGAAGATAATAGTTCACATTTAATCATTACCAAACGGACCCACTCAGGCAGAATCTTTTTAGGTTAGTACATTTGGAAACAGATTAAATGACTACAACAAATGAATGAAGCAGAATCAGCGGAATAGTTATTTCAGTTCTTATTTTTATCGCATTTGAAGAAATTCTCATGCCAAAATAATTTTACGATTTATAGAGATTTAATAGGCATTAATAAAGCTGTGAAAATAGAGTTTGAAACTAATTTTCTTCCTCAGACAAGGGGGATTGCATCATAACAAATTAGTCCTTTAAAGCATAAAACCCTCATACAAACCCTATAGATGTAAGTTCAGAAAGTGCCAAATGACTAGTTCCTATTCATGAACAGGTTAATCTGCCCCAGTCCGCACTGCAGCGTCAATGACACAACTGTTGTCAGAAACCTTCCAGCCGGAAAGGTCCCACTTACGCAAGCATACCGGTCGCCAGCAAACACAGTAATACGTCTCAGTCTGTGTTAGTTTCTGGAAGTCCAATTGATCAGTCTCTGTACCACAAGGTGGGTCAAGAAGATGGGCAAGATAGGAACCGCCCCTGTCCACACTTCAAGCAATTATACTCCATCGATTTCTGGTTCACACCCCTTGACATCACCAATCTGATCGGACCATTCTGTCCCATTGGTCAGTTTCGATAGGATGAGATGATGTAGTAGGTAAAGTATACAAATCCAGAAGATTAAGCAATCCATTATTTTGCATTTTCCATAAGACCACTGATTTTTATTCATGTAATTGGTTATGACAATCTACAAAGTAGGCGAGTCCATGCGCTCATCCTCGTCAGTCCTTTCCCAAGCATGTACTCTAGGAAGTAACACATTTGTTGCAAGTCCGGTCAAGTAAGGTACACGAGTGAAAGGAATTATTTAGTGATAAAGCACAAGTAGAAACTTTATGAAAAGTTATCATAGGGTACAGACTATTCAGTTCATTAGTTCATGCTAGGAAGGAAAAGTAGTATGAGGCCTATAAGAAATGCAGTCTGTGCGCACTGAGTTTGTGCTAAAATATGAATTTCACATCATTGAATACAGTACATTAGTTCTTCAATTAGGCAGGTAACATAAGTATAAAGAACCCCTTATAAAAGTTTAATAACACCTCATTATTATTGTGCATATTCGTTTTGCAAATCTCTCCTCATGTACACGTTGAATACATCATTCAGTATTTGGAAGCATAGCTATAATAAACCTTTATGAAGCACAAAATATTATGGCATCTATTTTCTCATCCATGTCAGTACTCCATTATACATTCTAATGTTAATGTCCACTTTCTTAATAGCTAAAACAACTAATTATTATTATTATTATTTTATGTTTTGTAAAGCGCCTGGTGACCCGAAGGCATCCCCGCGCTATCGAGTTGTGAAATCCTGGAGAAGGAGACCGGGGGAACTATTTGGGAAAAAGGAAGGTTTTAAGTTTTTTACGAAAGAGGGGGAGACAAGGTTCCAGACGCAGATTGAGAGGGAGAGCGTTCCATTTTGAGGAGGCATTGACCGAGAAGCGGCGGCCACCGGTGCGCGACTTCTTGAATTTAGGAACTATGGCCAGGTGTTCGCTGTCAGAGCGAAGGTTTCTGGGGGCTTTGTAGGGGATGACCATGTCTTTAAGGGCGGCCGGGCCAGCCCCGTTTATAAGTTTATGCGTTGTGCACAGGGCCTTAAACTCTACACGCTGGCGCACAGGAAGCCAGTGCAGAGCTTTGAGGGCCGGTTTGGTAGAGGCTCTAGGCGGGAGGTTCAAAATGAGCCTCGCCGCGGCATTCTGTGCACGTTGGAGCTTAGCCAGGGTGAATTCAGGGGCTCCAAGGTAAGCGGCGTTCCCATAGTCAAGCCGGGCTAATATAAGCCCTTGGACCAATAGTTTCCTGGATAGGGGGGGAAGGAGAGGGAGAATCTTACGGATTGACCGCAGGAGGCCAAAGCATGTTCCAGCGGTCTTTGCTGCCTGGGTCTTCATGGAGAGGTCCTGCTCCAGCCAGAAACCTAGGGTTTTAATTTCTTTCTTAGGCGTGGGGATGTTCCCGAAGGCATCCGGCCACACTGATGGAGGGATGGAAGACCATTTGTTGCCTAGGAGCATGATTTCGGTTTTCGCACCGTTCAGCATCAGGGAGGATTCACACATCCAGGTGTGGATATCCTGCAAACAGTTCAAAAGATTATCTGGGTGCTTGTCAAGGTGCGAAAGAGAAACGACAAGTTGCGTGTCGTCAGCATAGTTTACTATTTTTATCCCGTAAGGGGTCACAACATCTTCCAAGGGGGCCATGTAAACATTAAACAGGGTGGGACTAAGCGAGGACCCCTGGGGTACACCACATGTGAGAGGGAAGGGGTCAGAGCGAGAATTGCCGTCCCACACCTGGAATGAACGACCGGCTAGAAAGGATTCAATCCATGCATATGCCGTTCCCCCAATTCCTGCCCTGGCCAGGCGATGGAGGAGGACACGGTGGTCCACCGTATCAAAGGCGGCACTGAGATCCAGGAGGATCACTGCCACTGATCCTCCTGAATCCAGGATACATCTGGCCTCCTCGATGACGGAGAGGAGGGCAGTGTCCGTGCCCTGGCCCGGCCGAAATCCTGTTTGAGACTGACGAAGAATTTTGTTGGTCTCGAGGAATTGGGAAAGTTGCACGTTAGCCAATTTCTCAGCCATCTTGCTGATACAGGGAAGGAGCGAAATGGGTCTATAATTAGCCATGTCGCCCGGGTCTGCTTGGGGTTTTTTCAACAGGGCCTTGACGACAGCGCTCTTCCAGTTTGGAGGGACAGAGCCTTGATGAAAGGAGGTGTTAATTAGATCCCTGATGGTGGGGGTTATGCTCGGTGACACAGTTTTTAAGAGTCTGACAGGGGCCGGGTCAAGGGGGGAACCGCTTTTCAATTTGGCCATCGTGGCGGTGACCTCAGTGAGGGAGACTGCCCTAAAGGAGGTCAACCGTGGGCTGTTAGTGCAGGTGTCTGTGTCAGCCTGATTGAGCGGGCTGATTGAGGGAAGGGAATCCAAAATCCGCGAAATTTTGGAATTGAAGTAAGTAGCTAGGTCCTTGCTTCTATCCGGGGGAGGGGGAAGAACAGCCGATGTTGTAGGGATGTTAAGTAGTTCCTTGACTATCAGGTAAGATTCTTTAGCAGAATTAGTCGCATTTTTTATTCTATTATCATAGAATGTGGCCTTGGCTAGTTTTATAGCTGATTTGTATCGTTTTACCGAGCTATTGTAGGTATCCTTATTACTGTGGAGCCAGTCTTTCCTCCACTGTCTCTCAGCCTTTTTACACTCTTTGCGGAGGTCATGGAGTTCCGAGGTGTACCATAGGGCATGGACCTTTATCCTATTTTTGATCTCACGATTTTTTAGAGGGATAATACGGTCAAGGGAGGAGAATATCCAATCTCTAAATTGGGTATCAGCCTCGGACGGGTCCTCCACAAGGCTGGGGGTGGAGGAGTCCAGTACTTTAGCCCAATCCTCCGATGAGAGTCTGGCCCACGGTCTGTCTCTGCTAAAGGTAGGGGGTTTGTGAGGTTTCTTGTGTGCCCCAGGAAGATGGAATGTGACCAAAAAGTGGTCCGTCCAAGGGAGAGGTAGAGAATTAATGTGTTGGAGGGAGGGGATGTTAGAAAACACCTGGTCGAGTAGGTGCCCTTTAATATGTGTTGGTCCGGTGTTGGCAAGAAGGAGGCCATGAGCCGCCAGATCGCGGATTAGGTCAGCTGCTCCTTTATCCAGGGGATCATCGAAATGGATATTTAAGTCTCCTGTTATTAGGAAGTTCGATGTTAGATGGGCCGAGGAAGAAATAGTGTCCAAAAGGGTCGCTACAAAGGGAGCAGAGTTACCGGGAGGCCGGTAGACCAGGAGGCCTGACAGGGAGCTGGTCGGAGTTAACTGGATCGTGAAGAGGCAGCTCTCTGATTCCCGATTAGCGATCTCCTTGATTCGACAGACGAGATGGTCCCTGTGGAGGATAGCTAATCCACCTCCTCTGCCTGAGGGGCGTGGTTGAGATATGATAAGGAAGCCCGGGGGCAGAGCCAGTACTATGTCCGAATTTGAGTGCTCCGTGATCCATGTTTCTGTCAGGAAAAGTATGTCCAGGTTGAGGTCGACAATGAGATGATTAATAAGCAGGGCATGCTTGGGGAGCGATCTGCAGTTGCAGAGCGATCTAATCATACACGTATATGGAATTTATATGCTATTGTTTATCTGATATTGTTCATTCATGCATTAAGAAAACATATACCAATAGCTTTATTAAACTTCATTAGTTCATCTGTGGTTAGGTGTCATCGCAAATCTACGTCTGACATGCTTTTCCGATGCAGTATCTAAATCAAATTTAATTTTGTACATGTTCTTAAAGCATGTTAACTCGACACACATTTGTCAAATCCTTTTCAGTGTGAATTCATAGAGATCAGATGAACGATAACAGCAAGCTCTATCAATTCCCCCTTTGATGGTGAATCGAGCCATCACACTCTTATCGTTATCTGATGTCACATTCTGTAGGCAGAGGTCTTCATTAGCTTCAGTCTAGTTTGTTATAAGGTCTTTATTTCATCATAGTAGCCACATTGCCTATCTTCTACTTCAATTTCTGCTTGTTTTCTCTTTAGCCTTCTTTTTCCTTTCTCAAATTTTGTTTGTTTACAATATCTGTAAATTATTATTAGTCAGCCAATAGCAATTGTTAATATAGGTGTCAATATTTTCCCAACTAAACCATTTTCCCACGGACGTAAATCCTTTCTCAACAGATTCCCAAGTCAAATCATTTCCCAGTTTAGTAATATTGCTGATATATCAAGGCAGATCTTTTATCAGGGATATAAGTGCAGCACTGTCGGACTCTTAGCATGTGACAGACTCAGCCCTCTTTTGTGAGTAGGACATCTAATGCAAGTCTGTTTTGTAAAAACATAGATCTGATAGCAACAATTTCAGTATCTATAACAAGGAAACTCACACTGTATCAGTTGACAAACTATCAATTACCGTAGAGTGCTTTCTAATTTTGTGAGAATTTAGAATCACCCTAACCGATGGTATTATTGCACCAAAAATATCTTCAATTATTTCAGCAGCACTGATTACCCTTCTTAAACAGGTGTGTTTAAAATTATTGGTTCCACTAGTTTGACCCACATGCAAAATTTTTGGAAAAACTATTCCCATGTAACGCATCCATACCATTGTTTTGGCAACCTATAATAGGAATTTCTCCTACAAATATAGTACACCTCTAGGAAAAGAGGATCAGACCCTCTAAAATATAAACCCAACCTCCCACAGTTTGGAAAGTGTGATCACATTCACTGGAACCAGCACATTTATTGTTAAATTCGGATTTTAGTTCTTTGTATGCACAGCTTCCCTTTGTGTTGCCAGTCCAGAGTCATTGCAGAGTGTGCTTCCCCCTTTTTAATTTTATCTTCCGGCTTTGCCCAATGTGCGATTTTTATTGTGTTTCAGCCTTCTTTATGTCCCCACGTCTATCCTCAACTAAATTTATGAAATCCTTTTCTATATTATGTAAAAAGCAAGTTAAATTAGGTCTATGCGCATATACCGTACCAATGCACTGTGTAGATTGGAAAAATTCACCCATTATTTCAGTCATTCGTGAATCTGGTACAACATTAAAACATGTCTTGATAGGTATTTCAGAGAAGATCAAATCATAATTTGAGTAATGATATTGCAATTGCCCCTTGCGATAAAATAAACTAGTTAGTACACTACAAGAAATGCCATATGTTAAAGGTAAGTGATGGTAAATCACGCCCTCTGATACTCAGGTAGGTAGTTACACGCATACATAGAAATCTCACAGCCATAGTGTCCACATACTCATAGGAGAGTTTGGTGACAACATTTAAAGAAAACTCATTAATAGATTGATCATGATGTAAAGTCTTATTAGGTAGATCATTAGTTAGAGCTCCATCATTCTTCCCTTCTATTGGTTTAGTAACAGGGGTAGGGTAAATGACAAGCTTTACACAGACATGATGAGGCAGATTTAGAACAATTAGTACTATTACGAGAATTATAGAAAACGCAGCTAGAAGGCAAGTAGCACATATTTGGTTAAGTTTTAACGATACCGGGTTTGGATTTACCATCTCCCCAGAAAAGGAACTTATAATCTTTGTCAAAATTTAGAAATGCCTTAGAACATCGGACTTTGCAGTAAGAATATTTTTCCTCTGTTCAGGAAACACATTTTCTTTGCTTCTCCCATAGTCACAGTGCACAAGTTTCAATGGTTTGGCATCATCCAGTATATTTTGTCGCTTCAATTATTCAAAGACCACTTTCTGTGTTTTCTCCTGCTTTGCACAAATGTCTCTCATCATATCAGTTTCTAAAGGTGTTTTTTGTGAGTTCAAGTTCTTGAAACAAAAAGCATAATGCACTCTCTCCCAGTTATTTGCTGCTGCTACATAAGTCCACTCTGGTGCAGCGTATCTCTGACTTGGTACACTTGCTCTTTTTGATTTTCTCACTGCAGTCTCATCATCGTCTGTGTCACCCTATTCAGGTCGGCTTGGAACTTCAATTACAGTTGGAGGTATTTTTTCTTCTGCCAAGATTTTCCACAATCTGTCAGTTCCCTTGGGCAAATGGTCTCCATTTGCCACTCACTTTCCGCCTGCACTGTTCACAACGAGGGAGCGGTCAGTACTTTACCTAGTCAGGTCACTTTCCACCTGGCCCTCGTTTACCAGCAGGGACTGACTCTCTCAGACCCTCATTTGAGCCAGTGCTTCGAGACCCAGTAGCTGGCGCACCCTCTACTCTGTGACTGACCTGTGTTGGACGTCTTACTGCAACCACTGCAACATCCACTGCAGGCAGATCATTTTCAAGGGGACATGGGAATCAGTGAGTATGGACAGCATGCACCCAGTTAGGCAGACCACCACATTTGAAAGCAGTTGTGGTAACAAGAATCACTTGGTACGGTACACGTCGAGACTCCAAACACATTTTGTGCATGTGCTTCTTGACTAGCACCAAGTCTTCAGCACACAAGTCATGGCACTGCTCATGTTGAGTTGAATTAGCAGCTTCCCCCAACATTGTGAGACACAGAACGGACCACATCAGCCAATCCTGTTCAGTAATCGAGTACCAAATCACCAGTTATATTCACAAGCTGATTGGCTGGGACTGTAGGCAGTCTCATATCCCTCCCCATTATGATTTTGTGTGGGAACAGTCCAGTTCTTCTGTCTGGGATACTTCTCAACCTCATCAACACCAAAGGCAAAGCATCTGGCCATTTGAGACGTGGACTCACTTACCTTTGCAAACAGGACTTTAGTGTTCCATTTACTTGTTTAGCCACTCCGGACGCCTCTGGTCGATATGCACAGTATAAAGGCGCATCAGGGCATCCCTCCCAACATGTGCAGGTCCATGACAGTTTCTTGTCATTGGTGACAACATACTATCAGGTAAGACAGGTCTCCCATTTGTATACATCCACACCTCATTCTCCTGTCTCAGTATGCATCCTGCTTTAATCCACCCTTGTCGCTCAGTCTCTGGCACTTCATCCTGTAATGTTTTTATTTCTTCCCATGTTTACACAACTGAAAACATCAGCCTGCATTCTGTGACACCAGTTTGCTATTTCAGTGGGTCCCCATTGAAGATGTAAGAATTTAGAGCGCAATAGCACTCGGTCTCATCCACATAGCGGTTGTCGGCCGTCACATAATAATTTTCTTGTCGGTGGGCCAAGCACTTCACCAATGCAATTTGGGCTGGCAATTCAAATGACAGCAGGTGGTTTTTCACGCTCTCTCTGTTTTGGATAGGTGAACCCGAAGAGGTCATGAATCCATGCTGAGACCACAACTGCTCAAAATCATGAACAACCCTAAATCCATATTGGCAGACCGTGAATATGCTAACTTTCAATTACTCAGTAATGTTGCAAGCCCTTGTCAAAGCAATCAGCTCAGCCACCTGAGCCGAATATACTCCTTGCAACCATGATGCTTCCACTACTCCCACAAGCATACAATTGGCATGCGCAGCTCCTAGGTTTCCTCCAGTATCCCTCAAACATGATCCATCCACGAACAACACACGATCTGATTCAGGTCGTGGAACATCCACAATATCCTCATGAGGTTTTGTACACAGCTTGGTCATGTCCAAGTAATCATGATCTGCTTCATCAATCACAACTTCATTTCCTGGCAAAGGCATCAAGGTAGCTGGCTTTAAACTCCTGCATCTCACCAACACGTTTTCAGTACCCAACATCACATCCTCATTCTTGGTTAACCGACTGCTTGTGAGATGTTGCGTTAGGGTAGGAGTAAGCAAGATCTCATCAGAGTGTGGTACATGCACTTTCAATGGATGAACCATCACAGCGACTGCCTTTAGACATACGGTCATGGCTGCAGCTACAGGGTCTAATGTAGATTAGAAGTATGCAAGAAGTCTGTGCACAGTTCCATGCATCTGAGTAAGAACTGACTACAGAACAGAATGGAACTTTTGTTTAGGTCGGGCATTTCCAATGCTTGAGCTCGACACAAACTCTCTCGCAGTTCATTAAAAGAGCGCATACATTCATCACTCCATGGAAATGGATCTGGCACATCCTTGTGAGTAATCCTCTTAAATGGCTTAGCAGTTAATTAAAAATTTGGAAACCATTGTCGGCAATATCCAACCATTCCCAGAAACATGCAAACCTCCTTTTAAATTTTCGGTGGGTTCACCTGCAAAATGGCAGTAATCCTACCTTGTGACACCTTTTTGGCTCCCTTCTCAATGTAATGTCCTAGGTAAAGGACCTCCCTTTTGCAAAACGGTAACTTAGAAGGAGACACCCTATGCACACTCGCTGCCAGATGATTGAGTAAAGCAATCGTGTCACATATGCAAGCCTCCCGAGTATCTGACACTACCAACAAGTCGTCAATGTACTGTACCAGAGCAGAGTGGTGTGGCACTACCAGTGACTCCAAATTCCTTTTCAATATTTGATTGAAAATAGAAGGACTCTCTGTATACCCTTGTGGAACTCATCACCATGCCAAGACACAGTTTCGGAACCGGAATGCAAATAAAAATTGGCTTTCCGGGTGCAAAGGGATGGAAAAGAACGCTTGACACAAATCAATGATAGAAAAACATTCAGTTTCACAATGAATCTGATACAGTGTCACAGTGGGATTTGGCAAGATTGGACAGCACAGTACCACAATCCTATTAATTTTGCGCAAATCCTGCACAATCCTATACCTTCAGTTTGGTTTTTTAATTCCTATGATAGGTGACTTACATGGGCTTCCCATGATTTCTCTCAAACGTCCTTGCTCAATCAAAGGTGTTCTACCTGCGATGAGGACTGTGGTTAACCGGTGGAGTCTGAGGGAATTCTGCATTTGGTTTCAAAGTGATTCGTATTGGAGCAACTCCTTTGATCAACCCAATATCCTTTCCTGTAAAATTCCAAACGTCTGAGAACACAGTGACTCACAATTCTAAGGGTAAATAATTACTTGTTAATAAATTAAACAATTGCTCAACTCCTGTCCTTTGTTTTGACATTTTGAATACGATATCCTCATCATTGGTATGAAATTCTGCTCCTTTTGGATTACAATAAATGGAGCAATTCAATTTGCACAATAAGTCCCGGCCTAAAAGGTTCACTGGGTTGGAATCACATATCACAAATTTGTTTAAATCCTCAAATGATCCAATTTGTACTGTAACAGGTTCTGATACATGTGTTGACATTAATCAGTTTGAAACTCCTACAACTTGGATCCTTTCTCCCAAGAAGGGTAGGTTGGGAACGTCCGCTGTTCTCACAGTGGAACGGGTAGCAACAGTATCAACAAGGAATGAAATAGGTGTTCCATTAACTTGCCATCCACAAAAGGACCGCTCTAATCTACGTCCAAGGATGCACCAAGCACACAATCTTTGTCCCCCCCTCAGGCACCGCCATTGGGACAGATCAGAATCACTGTAATCAATCTGTATCAGGCATTGCTGGGTGACATTTGAATTGGTATTGATTTGATCATTTGTATGAAATTCCATGTCCATGTTACATTTCTGCACTTGGCCATTAAATTGGGGCATAGGGGCTTGTGACATGGTCACATTTTTATATTTCTGCCTTTGGGTCTGCTGATTCAGTATCATTTCACCTGCCTGGACTTGTTTAATTTTACCCTGTGCAACATGCCCATTCATCTGATTCAGTGGATTAAACCTATACTTACGCTTCCAATGCCCCAACTTGCCACAAATATGACACAGAGGAGTCTTTTTCAACATTTCCACGGAAATCCCTCTTCCTCTACCTTGGGATGTCACATTTTGTTGCTGTCCCCCTTATACTCCCAGATTTCCTGTGTTTGTTTGGTTATTTCCCTGTACCATGACAGAACGATCAGTACCGAGTCCCACATAACCTCTCTTTGCTGCCTTCATATGAGCCAACATCAACTTTTCCTTCAGGGGCAGAATGGCAGATGTGTTTTAAAAGCGCTCCACTACAAACCCCCTTTATCCACCTAATTTACCTATTACAATAAATCCTCCGCTAAGGTGCAGCTGGGTGACAGCTCCTTAAGTCTCTTGGGGTTTGTTAGGAGGAGATGGGAGCCATATAACTACCACCTGAGCTGTCGGACACCAGAACTGCAGCGGGGGCTGGGCCCAGAACAGGGCTTGCAGAGAGGACACCTGACCGGTACGGAGGCGAAAAGCCTGGCGAGGGGATAGCAGTGACTGGCCTGGGAGGTGCTGGAGTGTGGGCCGTGCAAACAGACTAGGTCCGAAAGGTGGAATCACAGGAACCGGGGTGCCCACGCTCTGTAGCTGCGGCCCAGAGCAGGAATTGGATGGTGGGTCAGGGACGGCACTTCAGCGGAGGCTGGTGTGACGTGCTGTGGCATAGAGGTCGACGACGGCTGTGAGTCTGCCTGGGTCCCAGTGCTGGCGTGCAAACCGAGGGCACTGAAGAAAATCGTGGCAGGTGGCAGGCAGTAGCGGGCAGAGTAGAGTCAGAGAGGTAGGTGGCAGGGTGGAGAAGACCCGTTGGAGCAGCAGTGCAACAATCCATAGCACAAAACACGTGAGGAGCGGTGCCTCTAACACGCCAGAAGGAGCAGAGTCCAAGCCTGACCTGGGATGTGCGGACCGGGGACCTGAGACCGGAGGCCACCCGGGCTGCCGGGCAGGTGGCACCGCTGGCCTAACACATTGGTGGAGGTGGTTAGTGAGGCACTGTGGAAGCGACTTAGAAGCTGGGGCCTTGCACATCTATTAGCACCCCCCTAACAGGCAATTACCGGCCCCTCTGCATGCCGATGGCACTTGTGGGGTGCCCGGGGGTAGAGTCCTCTGAGAGAGCAGGGTGTGTGAGACAGGTTTGGCCCCCCACGATTCAGGAGAACTGCAATATCACACCATAAAATAATATGAGGACTTACATGCATCTTGTGGTACACCACCTGCTCCCCCCTGATGGCAGAGAAACACGTCCTTGTGGTGTATGTAGCTGAAAACACCCTTCTGCTCCTGAACACCCCCTGTGAGGAGATCATAAATAGGTCACTGAGGCCATCAGCAGGGGGCAACAGAACCGTATAATCAGGTGGCGGCCCACGAGTTCTCCCCATAGTACCGAGGATCACAGGGCTGCGCCATCAGTCGACCTTGGCATTCCTACCATTGGCACCCGCCCCCTACTCTTACTGAACCTACTGAGGCTGCGGAGATGCCAAGGGCCACCACAGACGCAAAACAGTTAGATCATGGGGATGGTCGCAACAAGGGGTACTGGATCACGTGCCTCCTCACACACCTCAGATGTGAGTCCCTTGCTCACTTTGCCACTGGATTCAAGCAAGCCGGGCTGAAGACGGATGAAATGCCAGAAACCGGTCCTCGGAAGCTTGTTTCCAGTCCAGGGAAGGCATGGCTTGGCAGTTCGGGCTGGACTGTTCCCATGAGGCACAGGGTCAGACTGATTTGCATATGGCCATGTCTGAACTGGGGTGGCAGAGTAGGCTAAAGACCGGTGATGGATTAAACCCAGATCTGTTGACTGGGTGTGAGTGTTTGATTGGTTCAGATGCTCCGTCCATCACCACCCCCTTTTGTACCTCCTCACACACCTCAGGCATGATGGACACAGAACAATCAACTCACACAGACCACTCTCACCTCCCGGAGGATAGGCTAGATGTAATATTGAATGCCATTGAGAGATCCCGCAGATCACTGGAATCAAAAATAGACAGTATAGCAGCAGACCTCACGCTACTACATGCCAACCACAGGAAGTGGGCAGATTGGGTGACAACCATGGAACACACCCTTTCAGAACTCAAGCCAGTAACAGACATAATTGAAAAGCAGCAGTGTGAACAAGGAGATCAGAATCCGTTACTAAGAGGACATGGTGGAGGACGCGGAGGGCCACTCTAGGTGGAACAATGCCCATCTGATTGGCTTGCCAAAGGGGGTAGAGGTCCAAGATAGAGTCGCATTTGTGGAACAATGGACCAGAGACTTATTGTTTGCGACCTCATTGTCCCTCTTCTTCACGACAGAGCAGGCGCACCACATCCCCTCTAGGAGACAAGCGTCTGGAATGGGGGCCGGTCCGCTCATCTTTAAGGTGTTGCACTATAGGAATAGAGATGGAATACTACGTGAACCGAGGAAACTCCAAGAAATCAAAATAGAGGACACACGTTATGTTCAACCCGGATTACATGTGGAGAGTGCAATGCCAAAGGGGCTCCCTTCTTGCAAATGAAGCAGAAGCTAAGTCAAGTGGATATTCAGTATTCACTGCTGTTTCCAGCGAGGCTCTGCGTAGTGGCTGGAGGACAGACAAAACTCTTTGACACGCCACAGGACACATGGGGACTGGTTGGAGACGACGGGTCTATTTATGGGGCCCGTCCTTCTGGTGAGTCAAGCATCTGGAACAATGCGACAACTGGGCCCAGGACCCATGGCTGATGAAATAAGAAACACCCATATGGTCTGGTGGCGGTGGCGGTGCCGGACCCGGAGCAGATCATAAGGGAACGACAGAAAGCTGTGCGCAGAGCGCCAAGCTGTGCACGGAGCGGAGCACCAAGCAGCCGCTCCGGAAGGTTCTGGACAGGATGTGGCATCGATCCCTTTATCTGGAGATGAATGTTCATCAGTGGTGTGCCTATCAGAAACCGCCTCACTAACTCGGTCAGATATCACCCCACAGACTTCTGATGCTCTTATTTAACATACACCAGGCCCTACACCACCTGCTGCCTTTTACGAGGGCCCTGCTCCTCTACACACTGACATGATAAGTATGTTATGCTGTTTGTGCTTGTGGGGTGGCTGTCCCAGGCTGTATACTGCTGCCTCACGGATTCCTCACTGGATTATAGTTACACTGCATGCACAGTTGGCACAACATAAGACATAATTAGGGGATGATACTTTTGAAAGTTCTGCAAGGTCCCACGCCGTCTTGCTTCCACTTTCATTCAGGGACTTGATTACAAGTACAAAATTTCTGCTTAGGTTTGGGCAGCAGGCACAGGCCTTTAGGAGGGAAGCACCTGTTGTCACCTATACACATGAACACATGCATACATTAACCTAGGAGTAAACACAACTTCCCCTGTAACAGTGACATGACAGATCAAAAGATACTTACTTGGAACGTGTGGGGCCTCCTCATAACTTCCAGCGGCTATGCTGTATACTGCTACCTCAAGAGGCACAATGTGCTCATTGCTTTATTGCAGGAAACTCACCTATCGCACACCAACACAGCTAGCCTGCAGAGTAAATAGAGGGGCCGAGTGTATGCCACAGACTTCTCCTCCTATGCCCGATGCATGCTGGTTTGGATCTGCCCAAACACTCCCTTCCTGGCAGAAGAAGTAGTGACAGACAAGGAAGGCAGGTCAGGTATGTGCTTATTATAAAGGGTAGGGTAGATGGACGACACCTTCTACTGGGCAATATTCATGCCCCCAACACAGATTAGGGTCCCTTCCTGAGATCGCTTACGCGGTGCTAGCCAAGTGGTGTGTCATGCCGTGGCTGTAATGGGGAGACTTTAACAGTGTCATGGATGTAAATCTAGATAGATATTTCCCTCCCATGCGTTGCACTGGGTGCATCAATGGGTTCTTGGTGGGCAAATGGAGGCACTATTTTTAAACCCTTTAAGATTTCCATGCTTTCTGGCCAAATATTTTAATGTCCTTCACAATTGTTCCACTCTGTTTCGAGAGCAATCCACTTCCTTATTATTATTATAGCTTACAATCACTGCGTGACTTTCCTCTGACGCAAGCAACCAATCCCAGTGTGGCTCCACACCAACCGTCCTATGACAGCACAGCACTCTATGAAGTCAGACCAACTCCTCGCAGCAACCGAACCTCTTTATACAATCCAAATTCTTCAAATCCGATTTCAAACAAACTTCTAACCACAGATAAACTCATCTGCTCCACTAAAAGAAATTATAGATCTCCACACAACCAAGAATTATTCATCCAATCCTTAACAAAATCTCAACCAGCCAGACTTCACCTGAAAGAAATCATTATGATTGATCTCGGTGCTCTTGAGAAAAATCCACATGATTTTTGGCTTTTCAAACTGTCACAAAGTTCCCTTCTCTGGTGGTACTGCAGATGTCTCATGTACAGCATCCTCGAAACAGCAGACAAACTTATTCCGCGTATGCCACACTGAGACCACCCTTAGGTGTATATCCTGGGTTCTATGCCACTTCAGACCTGATAACTACCTCAAACATTAAAACAGACTTTTACTAGTCAACATTAGTATCACATACAAATACAATATTTTCACAACCTTATTAAAACTCACACCACCTATCTTGTCGTCTTAGGAACTGGCATTCGGCTAAAGAATCATTGAACTCGAGAATCTGTAATAATCTCCATACACATCCCCCTTATAACCCAGTTTTGTCAGACAGGAAACCATCCTACACGCCAATAGAAAAACTGTTCTAGCGTATAGGTGTTGAGCCTCAAATTAATCTTTACTTCAGAATATATTTTCCGAAAATAAGCTCAGCTACCACAGTTTGTCCCCTTCGGTCCGCCGATGGATCATGTTCTGTGCTGAAAGGGACTAGAATATACAGGGTATGAACTATTATCATATGAGGAACTGGAGTAAGATAATAGTATTTATTAATTACTAAATGGACCCACTCAGGCAGAATCTGTTTAGGTCAGTGCATTTGGGAACATATGAAAATCACCAAAACAAATGAATGTAGCAGAATCAGCAGAATAGTTATCTCAGTTAGTATTTTTATTGCATTTGAAGAAATTCTCATGCCAGATTAATTTTACGATTTATAGAGATTTAATAAGCATTAATAAATCTGTGAAAATCAAGTATGAAAGGAATTTTCTTCCTCAGCCGAGGGAAATTGTATCATAAGAAATGCGTCTTTTAAGCATATAACCCTCATGCAAACCCTATACATGTAAGATCAGAGTCGCCAAATGACCAGTTCCAGTTCATGAACAGGTTTGTCTGCCCCTGTCTACCCTGCAGCGTCAGTGCCACAGCTGTTGTCAGAAACCTTCCAGCCGGAAAGGTTCCACTTACGCAAGAATACCATCCGCCAGCAAATGCAGTAATACGTCTCAGTTCTCATTAGTTTCTGGAAGTCCAAATCATCAGTCACAGTACCACAAGGTGGGTCAAGAAGGTGGGCAAGATAGGAACTACCCCATCCACACTTTAAGCAGGTAGCCTCCATCGATTTCTCGTTTACACCCCTTGACCTCACCAATTTGATTGGACCATTCTGTCACGTAGGTCCGTATCAATAGGATGAGATAATGTAATAGGTAAAGTATACACATCTGGAAGATTAAGTAATCTATTACTTTGCATTCTCCATAAGGCAGCTGATTTTTATTCATACAATTGGTTATGAGAATCTACGAAGTAAGCGAGTCCATGCACTCATCCTTTGTCAGTACTTTCCCAAGCATGTACTCTAGGAACAAATTTGTTGCAAGTCGAGTCAAGTAAGCGTGAAAGGAATTATGAGTGTTCGAGCACAAGTAGAAACTTTACGAAAAGTTCTCGTAGGCTTCAGACTATTCAATTCATTAGTTCATGCTAGGAAGGTAAAGAAGTTTAAGGCCTATATGAAACGCAGCCTGTGCGCCCTGAGTTTGTGCTAAATATGAATTTCACTTGGGGCGTGGCCACGGAGTGGAATAAGATGGCCGCCTTTGTTTGAAGCTCCGCCATCCGGGCGGCTTATTCACGACATCCTGAGGGCCTGAGACGTCGTTAGCACCGCTCCCCTCATCCATCCTGCAGCTGCGGTGATTTGCTGCCAATTGACGCCGAAATTGGGCTCGGGGGCATCCGGAAGGGGACACACCGGCGGAGGAGCGGATCGCCACCCCGCCGGCGACTGCTCTCCCTGCGCCTGGATCGCAGGTGAGTTCCGTGCTGGGGTGCTGTGCCTGCTGTCCGGGGTCCGCTTTGGGTGCCGGGTGCCTGTGCTCGTTTTCTCGGGTGCCGGCCTGGGGCTTTGTCCGTGCCGGCTCTGTGGTTCCGGGCCGCGCGCGGCCTAGTGTGCGGGCAGGGGGCTGGAGTGGCGGCTGCCCCGGGCGGGGATCGGAGGGCGGGCCGGACCCGGGTGCCTGGAGGGGTCGTCTGGGCGGGGGTGGGCGGCCTTCGGTTCGGGTCTGCTGCGAGCCTGGGCGGCCCCGCCTTGCTCCCCCTGTAGGGTCCCCCTATGCCCATTGGCAGCACGGAGCGGGGCGACAACTGAACTCTCAGCGGATTGCCCGCCCTGGGCCGCCATCTTCTCTGGTGGTCCCGCAGATGGCGCGGTGTGCGCCCTACCGGCCAGAAACCTCGCGAAAAGCTCGCCAGCTACGCAGTTGTCTGGGAGTCGTGACCCAGTCACATGGTCAGTTGTGGTGCGCTGGAAGACTAATCCCCTGATCGCTGCTTGCCCTGATGCCTGCCGGGACCTGGTCCTGACAACCCATTCTGTCCTGCCTGCACAGCCTACATATTGCAAGTACTCTGAGCACTGAGAGCCTTGACTGACGGTTACCGCTTTACCCTACTACTTTGCACAGCCACGCTAGGCCTCTCCATTTGCCTCCTGCCGGGCTAATTGGCTGCTGCACACAGCAGGTTAACCCTCGGCCGCCATGGGGAAAAGAGATCCTAACCAACGTAAGCTCAGTTTCGATAAGACCCCCCTGCTTAACAGTGACACTACCATGGGCGCCACGTCGGAAGCAGTACCACCTACTCAGCTGGACAACGCTACTACACTGGTCACGACCATGATGTCTGAAATAAGGGCTGGGTTTAAGGCACTAGACAATAGATTCGATGCGCTGGAACAAAAACTCGCAGACATTGGATCTAAAGTACAGGCCCATGATCGCCGTCTAGACGTGGCCGAAGCCCGCATCTCTGATATGGAAGACTCGGGCTCTAAAACGCTGAAACGTCTTGATAGAGTTGAGAAGATCTTGAAAAAGGTGGCCATAAAAAATGAGGACTTGGAGGCGCGCGGACGACGCAACATTCGCATTTTGGGTGTGGCGGAATCGACCCAAACCGGCCGGATGGACGTCTTTGTGGAAAAACTCCTCATTGACCTGTTCGGAAGGGACCAATTTACTCTGGGATTTGTGGTGAAAAGGGCGCACAGGTATCTAGGACCACAACCAAAACCGGGCCTGCCACCACGCCCTATCATCGCCAGGCTCATGAACTTCAGGGACAGAGATGCGGCCCTGCGTGCCGCTCGAGAGAAAGGTGAAACACGATGGCAAGGCGACTCACTGTCATTCTACCCTGATTTCACCGTTATGGTCCAGGAGGCAAGACGGAAATACACCGGGGTTAAGGCTGCCCTGCGAAATCTGGGCCTGAAATATGGTATGCTTTACCCCGCACGCCTCAGGGTGGAGGTGGCTGGCATGGCCCGCATCTTTGACTCCCCATCGGAAGGGCAGGAATTTTGTCGCACCTATAAGGCCACTGGTTCCCAGAGCACGACCAACTGCAGGGCACCGTCACCGGCACAGGGAGACACTCAACAAAGCGTAGATCTGTTCACTGACACTGGACATGGCTGACATTTGCTCTCCTCGTACTGCTCACACTCTCATATTGTGACCCATAGGCGTTGCTGCCAGAGTCTCACTGGATTGACAACTCCATAATAGTGATTTGACAGCCCGGATGTCGAGGCGTCGCTACCCCCACTGGCGATCGCCATTGTGTTTGGGGACTTTCTTGTTTTTTGTTTTACGGAGGTCTTTACTGCAACTGCATTTATACTGTTCATAAGGTTCTGTCTTTCCTCCGCGCAGGGTGGGATGGTCCTCTTCGGGTTTTGCAAGAGGTTGGGTGGAGGGTGGGATTGGGTTGATGCTGGGTTTTGTTTTGTTTGCAGGTGTCCAAAAGTCTATACAATCACAGTTTCGATACTAAACTGCTGATGCTACAGGTCATTTAACCCTACTTTACCCCTATGGCCACATTAGGATTGCAGTCGGGCCCCTCAGAAGTGTCAATGATGACCTGGAATGTTAGGGGTCTGAACAACGACAGAAAGTGTAAACAGGTGTTGAACTATATAGCCAGGCATAAAATAGACATTGTCTTCCTGCAGGAGACTCATTTGACCACTGACACCGCCACTAGGATGGCCAGAAGTTGGGGCACACATCGCTTCTTTGCTAACTACAACAGATATTCCATGGGGGGTGACAATTTACATCCACAAGAGGCTCCCATTCAAACCGCACCACACTGTCATAGATAAGATTGGCAGATATGTCATTGTTACGGGAACCCTAATGGGACATAAGATCACACTCGTTGGGATATATGGCCCTAATACTGATACTCCCGCCTTCCTCAATGATGTACAGGTACAATTGTTAAACTCGGACCCGGGCCTAATACTGATGGGCGGTGATTTTAATCTACTCTTCGATCCGCCAAGGGACAGCACGGCGAATGCCCCGGACGCGAGACCCCACTCACGTCCAGTCCTGCGTGACATCTGCACACTTCTCCCTAGTGGACATTGAGGCGTTATTGCACACTTCTACACTGGCTTATTCCCACTACTCGGGGTTTCACGACACATGGACCAGAATCAACTATTGGCTAATATCCCCAGAGGTGGTTGGGTGGGTGATGGATCTACTAACATTGCCGCGCACGCTTTCCGATCATTCTCCCATAGTGCTTCGGTTGAGGATCCCGCGGGAAGGGGGTTATGAAAGGCAGTGGCGCTTCCCTGGGAAGGCTTTAATGGATCCAGTTTTCACAGAGGAGCTCAGGGAGGCCATAGTCGACTATTTTGACTTAAACACGGGCACGGTAGACACCTGGGCTGTTCTCTGGGAGGGATTTAACGCAACCATAAGGGGTGTATGCATCGCTAAACATTCTGGAATGCTACATGATGTACGGGCTACCCTCTCTCGCATAGAGCGCGACATAGCGACGCTGGATGCGGAGCAGCTTCAACAGCACACGGAGGAACGGGAACGTAGGCGCTTACAACTGATGATTGAGTTTAGGGAGGAGGCAGAACGAGAACTCCGATTCTTGGCCAGATCATACACGGCCAGACAACATGGGGAGGGTGACAGACCTGGCAGACTATTAGCACACCTACTCCGTCCCCCTCACTCCTCTTCCTACATCACAGAGCTTAGAGGACAGACGGGAGACATGGTACGCACCACGCCTGAGATATGTGACACCTTTCTATCCTACTACACCAAACTATACACCTCCACATTATCTGACGATGCTGCTGAGAGAGGGGATTATCTGAATGAGATCGCAATGGTGTACTTCGATAAATGGATGATAGATTTTTTGGCGGATCCCATAACAGCGGATAGTGTAGAGGAGGCCATTGACTCCATGAAGAGTTCTTCGGCCCCTGGGCTAGATGTGTTTTCAGCCGATTTCTACAAGGCTTACAAAGATCTACTGGTTCCCCATTTGGTAGAGATGTATGCCGAGGCGCTCAAAACTGGTTGTCTGCCCCCCACTCTTAGAGAGGCAGTCATCGTGCTCTTACCTAAGCCGGGCAAAGACAATACACTTTGTGACTCCTACCGCCCACTGTCCCTACTGAATCTTGTTTATAAGATCTTAGCAAAAGTTCTCGCCATTCGCCTCTCGCTCCTGATGGAATCCATAGTTTCGCCTGCCCAATCAGGCTTTATCCCACACCGCTCCACATCCCTCAACCTCCGCACCCTATTTTCCGTCCTACACCGGGTAGACCCCGATACACCGGCGGCGGCGATACTATTGGATGCCGAAAAGGCGTTTGACTCCTTGGAGTGGCCTTTTCTAATGTCTGTGATGCGCCGCATGGGGATTCCGGAATGCTTAGTCAACACTGTTGAAGTATTGCATACTCTGCCCGTCGCTCGACTGCGCTTAAATGGTACACTCACTGCCCAGTTCCAACTAGCGCGCGGTACGAGACAGGGTTGCCCCCTATCCCCACTATTATATATTCTGGCTATGGACCCATTGGTCCATCATTTCCAGGACAGGCACTTACACCACGGCCTCCAGTTTCACACTGGCCCACTTCTTGTCTCGCTATATGCGGATGATACCATCCTCTATGTCAGGCAGCCCCAGACCAACCTGGAGCCCTTGCTCCTGGAAATCACCCGATTTGGCAAATACTCTGGCCTTCGTATTAACTGGCACAAATCGGTCATATTCCCGCTTACGCCCAGTACTGTCGAATGGCCCAACTCTTTCCCCCTTGCGTGGTGCCGAGACTCCGTGAAATACTTAGGCATCCATATACATTTGGACACAGAATCCATTATCAGATTAAATTACGGTACTGCGCTAGCGGCCCTTGAGGGACAGGTTGAGAGATGGAATAGACTCCCGCTGTCAATGGCTGGCCGTGTTGCTATCATCAAAATGATAGTGTTGCCGAGGTTTCTATATCTGTTCAACAATATACCTATACCCCTCACCAAAGTTTTCTCCACGCAGCTCCGCTCTTCACTCCTAACCCTGGTCTGGGGCAACAGGACCCCACGAGTAGCATGGCGCGTGCTAACGCTCCCATATGAACGAGGTGGGCTGGGCGTCCCAGACTTTTATCTCTATTTTCTGGTGGCGCAGTGCTCATACGCGTACCCATGGTTTCACCCTGACGCCAGAATTCCATATCTGAAACCGGAAGCCGATTTTGTGCTGCCGGGTTCACTATCTACCACACTCCCGTCGGGCTTCCCGAGAGATCCGAAGGATGTCCAAACGGTTTCAGCAACGTGCTGGGCATGGGGGAGACTGGGCCGCCTGGTAGATCTCCCGCAATTGTATTCCCAGGCCCTTCCGTTACCAAATGCCACTTGGCTCCCGATAACTGGAGAAACTGTGGTGCGACAAACATTGACCAAGTTCCACATAACCTCTATCGGGGATTTAATCCCGAAAGGTCATGCATTCACACTGACGGAGGATCACCGTTTCACTGAGAGGACATTCATGGACTCTTTTGTACTTACCAGACTGCGCTCCTTACTGCGCGCTTCCTTTTCCTCGTTCCCCATCCCCCCCGAGGAGATGAAACCCCTCACCTTTATCATTCAACATCCGTCGAGCGCGCACCTGGTCTCCAAATTGTATCGTATGTGCTGCGACCTCCTCCCCTCTCGAGATCAGGTTGTACGTGCTGCTTAGGAGGCAGACTTGGGATACTCCATATCGGATGATCAGTGGCTGTGGTGCTGTAGAGCGACCAAAAATGTATCCATCAATAGCAAACACAAACTTCTACATTTTAAGTTTCTGCGTAGGCTGTACTTAACACCAGCGCGGCTCCACAGGATTGACCCATCCAGACCTCATGCCTGTCCCAAATGCGGTGGCCCATCCGCAGATTTCGCACACCTTTCATGGACCTGCCCTAGGCTGCAGGACTATTGGTCCCGAGTACACAACACACTCAGTTCCATGCTTCACTTAACCCTGGCCCCAATCCCGGAGATCGCTCTACTGGGATATGTGGCTGAATTTCCAAAGTCAGTGCGCAGACTGGCGGCGCTGGGTTTTCTGCTAGCCAAACGAGAAGTTGCACTGAGATGGTGCGACCGACGTCCCCCACTACATAGCTCCTGGCTCCGGAGCATGGCACATTGCAACCTCAACAGTACCGAATACTCAGAAATGGTCCCTGCCACGTCCAGGCCGGTCGACATCTGGGGCCCATACCGTGCATATGTAGCAAGCACCATTGAGAATACTCAGCATACCCCTGCACCTGCGATGGCCCCGGAAGGTATTGGTTGAGGGGTGTGGATACGCCCTAGTGTTGACCATTTGATAGGCGCATACTTTATGGGATATCCCCGTTCCCCTTTGGTGTGGCGCCTCGTTGGCCTGGGAAATTGCTCTATATACGCACACGACTGAAGACGCTGAATGGTAGTGATTAAAGTAGATGTGTTCCCCTATCGTGGTCCTTTATCTCTATCTTGACCGCATAATTGGAGTATGTTTGGATACTTGTGCTATTAATGATTGTGACTAGAGTGGCACCTTATGAATCGTCATTTCATATTGCATTTGTATACCTCTCTTTATTTTTGTATTTCTTTTTGATAAAATATAACTAAAATTCAAGTATGTTTATTCATGAAAATTTTGGAAAAAGGTTCTTCTGTTCTGCCATGTCAGATATGTTTAGCACGCGGTACATAATATGTTACGGATATTAATACCACATGCCACCGGGCCTCCGGGCTGTCGGTAACGAGGCTGTGTTACTCCATCCTACACCTTGTTGTTGCCAATACTGACATGCTACCGGCCCCCGGGTTGTAGGTGCAAGAGCGGTGTACCGTATGACAAATGCAATAAACAGTTGAACACCAAAAAAAAATAAAAAAAAATATGAATTTCCCTGAATTGAATTCAGTACATTACTTCAATAAGGCAGGTTTATGACTTGATTACATCCTGTAAGTATAAAGTACCCTTTATAAACATTCTATAACACCTCATTATTTCGCACATTAGTTTTGCAAATCTCTCCCACAATTTACAAGTTTAATACATCATTCAGTATTTGGAAGCATAGCTAAAGTAAACCTTTACGAAGCACAAAATATGTGGCATCTGTTTTCTCATCAATGCGAGTACTCACATAATGCATTCTAATGTTAATGTCCATTTTCTTAATAGCTAAAACGACTTTATTCATACACGTATATGGAACTTATGTCATTGTTTATCGGCTATTGTTCATTTATGGATAAAGAAAACATATACCAATAGCTTTATTAAACTTCTCATTAGTTCATCTGTGGTTAGGTGTCATCGCAAATCTACGTGTAATATTCTGCATGCTTTTACGATGCAGTATCTAAATCAAATTTCATTTTGTGCATATTCTTAAAGCATTAAAACTCAACACACATGGTCATATCCATAAATGTTGTTATAAATTATTTTTCCAGAGTGAATTCACAGAGATCAGATGAAGGATAACATCCAAGCTCTATCAGTTGCGTACAATTGAGTGTAGCGACATACTTGTTTTCCCAGTAAGAGAAGATGAAAAACACTGCACTATATAATCTATTGGAAATGTTTGGACCAAAATGAAGTCGATTCCTCGGCCTCCACCCCTCTTCTGCTTCTTCACCTACACGTAGCCTGTACTGTGTCTGGTTAACACCAGCACTACCTTCAGCATGTTTACAAGCAACACCTTCCCTCTCACAGGAGACAGTGGGTCTCTGTCCTCAGAAGGGTGTCGAAGACTCTGGTATCACCCACATTGTGCTGTCTGTTAACTGGCACATTCTGAAATAATGAACCTTTTGTTTTACTGTACACATAACTTACTATTCCAATGCATGTTCAAAAGACGAATATGTCTAGGTCATACAAAAGACAAAACAAGAAGACATCAAAATATAATTCGTAAAATTCTGCAAATATCCCCCGCTAGAAGGGATAACTGACAGAATATCGGAAACAAAAATATTGTGTGGACAGAATATCTCGTCCAAAATTTTGAGGATCAAAATAACAGGACGGTAAGAGCAAACAGGAAAGTATAGATTTACGCTTCGTAACTCCACACCTACATACCTTGAAGATACATATATCGTCAAGGTACATTATGTGGAGTTATAGACAGAAAAATGTTGCTTACCTATAGAAAATTACTTTCACAATATGTTTGTACTCAACATTCTTGACAATATTTTGTCCACATGACTTTTTTTCTCCAATATTTTAGTCTAAACACGGCTAGAAGTCTGATTCTTTGCCACGGAAACAGTCTGCTCCATTGTGTGCCAACCTAGTATAGCACACACAGGATACAAACGTGAGCTCACACAAACCACATGTAACTCTACATACACACAAACAAAATACTTCAAGGCACACTTGGTTAGAAATAACTAAGATTTGAGAACCATGAGCACCAAGATTTAGTCTACAGAAACAAGGAGTGATGGAAATCCCAACCAGTTAATTTACTTTAGGTCCTTTCCTGACAGTACAGAAATAAGAACATTTTTCACATGAAGATAATACAAACAGAGAAAGTTAGATGTTAGCTGTTCATACATTCAAATGTTCACACATGATAATTTATACTTTTCACCTATTCAAGTGTTTTGTGTGAAAATGCCTTGGTTACTTATTAGTAATCTTATTATTCCAATTTGCTCTTTCACTTTGAGGGGAGGCCACCTCATAACACTGACCAGACTAAATAAATTGGGCTTCAGATATTGTTGTACCCCACTTTCAATGAGGGATAAATCTTAAAGGGCCTGATCTAGATCTTGCCGGTTGTGTTAGTTTGTCACAACGGTGACAGATATCCCGTCCACGGAAATATAAATCCTATTATATCCTATTGGATTTATGTTTCAGCAGATGGGATATCCGTCACTGTTGTGAAGAAGTTATCTGTCCGCCAAGATCTAAATCAGGCCCATAAAGTCTACAACCTCTTCATAAGTGTTCTCATTTCAATCCTTCATAAGCCTTGGGGATAATCACAAGCCTCGTGCTTTATAGACCCAAAACTAAAGCCGGCTCGCTGGTGACAAAAGCACACTTGACTTTAAAAGCTAAACCAGAATGGCACCAACTGAGCAGAGGCTAAGATAGAGAACTTAAACTCCAAAATTCTTTAAACACTGATCACAGCATACAAGGAGCTCACAGTGGTCCTTCTGACATTTCCAAAAAGGAGGACCCCAAGCTTTCACCGAGGGCGCACCGTGCATCTGGGGTCTCAACTGAGAAACCCCATTCGCAATGGACATAAGCCAAATCATATCATTGCGCTTAAAGGCTCAGTCCAATGGTCCACAGAGGGTTTCAATCCCAGTCTACATAAACAAAAAACACAGAAACGCTCGGTCATCACCATCAACATCCTATATTCTGGGTTAATTTGTCATCAATGTCTCACGTCCAAAGTACACATAAAAAGACAAATAGACCCTGGCAAAAAGACAGAATATGGGAAATAGTGTTCATGCAATATTATCAGATGAGACACTCCTTTCACCGACTGGACCCTCACTCTGCCGTTTTGCATCTTATTTACTGCTCTAACATAACCTTGAGAAGACACGCATCTCTATGAAAACTCTAAATATATCACATTACAGAAACCAGGTTGAATTATCACAAGAGCAAAGGTTGTAGGAAAAACATGCATACCTTTTAAGTGGCCTAGAAGCCAAATTTTGGACACCTAACTTTATTTCAATACGATGAACTGGGGTGATATGGTTAATGCAAAGGCCTATTACCACAATTTACCATCAAACCACTAGCAGTTGATGCACAAATGATAAACCACATAATTTGGCACGTCTTAAAGCAATTTAAATATTCTTCACCTACTAGCATTTAAAAAAGGCAAATTCATATCCCCCGTTTTCCTGTTTGGAGCTGAAGTTGAAATGAATGTGCCTGTAACATGTTTCTTTTGCACTAGTAATTGTTTTACCCATAATTCTGCCTTGGAGAATGTTGAGTTTAGATAAGGGAATAGATTCACTTTCTCGAAGCGAACGTTCTCCTATTCCAATATGACTTTCTCTTTCCCAAAGAATTACAATTTTAGTTTTTTGTTATTTATAGCCAATTGATCATTGAAAAAAAGCTATGTATTTACTGGAAAATAGGTACTCAAACGCAACGGAAATCTCAAAATGTGACCCCAAAAAATCTATTAAAAAATTATGGACATATCATTGTTTATATATGATCACTAATGGGTCACATTTTGAGATTTACGTTGATGACATCTGAATTCAACACACAGGCAGTGCTTCAAGGAACTATTTGTCAGTTGACAGATAGATTGTTTTAACATTATGGCACACTCTGGGGCAGAGTGTGTACCTTGACAGCAAGCAGACAGTCGAAAAAAGAGCTTGCAGGTGAAGAAAAGTCTCGAAGTGCAAGATAGTAACAGGCACCCATGTGTCAGAACAGTGGTTCTTAACTTGTGTTCCGGGGATCCCTGGTGTTCTATGAACCTACACAGGGGGTTGCTTACAAAATAAAATAATATGAACAGGTTAGGTGCATTTAAATAAAGAAGCAAAATGTTAAATGTTAAAGTGTCAAATATTCTGCAAATGAGAAGAACGTTGAAATTGGAGGCTGAAAATTATGTTAGTATCTTCAGATTGGTTTGTGGGAGCAGGGCAAGTGCCTCAAACAGGACATAGTGTGGATGATGAGTGGCCTCAATTGAATTTAGAAAAGCTACAAACTTCCTATTAAAATTTAAGCTTTAATTGTTTATTTTGGTTTGTCAATTAAATAAAATATTTCACAATTTGTGTATTTGTTGATAAATGCTCGTGTCTGTATTTTTGTGTATTGTTTTGCGGTTCAAATCATCGAAAATGCTTGGGCCAGGGTCCGCAGCTTCCAGCGGTCCACAGTTTCCAATAATGATCTAGTAGGGGTCCCCGGGTCCCGGTAAAGATTAATTGGGGGTCCACAGAAGTCAAAGGCTTAAGTAACACAGTGTTAGAATACAATGGCACCAACATACGTAAGAGAGAATAATGAACACCAAAGTTCTTCAGTTTGTGCCACAGGCCATTCTGTTTTAGTTGGTAGATACCTGGATGATTGCCCCTAAATAGTCCGAGGGAGTAGCCAGTGCGGAGCATAAAAGGACCAACCGCCAAGCCGGTAAATGGGATCCACCTGAATGTTCTGCTAAAACCTTCCGCTGTCTCAGTTTCTGTACTTCCTTACGACTCTGATGCTCTTCTACATCAGCAACAAACAACGTCTTTCTTATGATATCTTTGGATTGAACACAAAATACGGTCAGCAGGGCCCTCTCTTTTTAGGTTAAGCCTACTAAACACAGCATGTGAAGTCTGTTGCAAGACATATTGTAGGTTTACCAAGACAACAGAGAGGCCTGGAGCCTGCCCATTGCTTACAACTGGTTTGCTTTCCTGACACTCCTCACAGTCGACGCTTCTCGTTCATGTACCAGCTAATCAATCTTTTGATAGTCTGACTTCTATGGTTTTACTGTTTGGTTTTCAAGCACTACTTTTTTCTATTGGTTTAAGAATGCTATGGGAGTGCATCTGTTTTCCAGCTGTCCCCCTTGAGTACTTCTCCCCCCCGGTAATCCGTCCTGCTGTCTGTCATTTGTGTGCCCCTCCTCATCCCCCATGTTAAGCTCACCCTCATGTTCTTGCCCTGTTTTCTCGCCTGTGTGATTCTCCTCCCCCTGCTCCATGTTTCTCTTTCTCCTGTTGCTTCCCCCTTCATTCCCTATCACCTGTTGCTTTTCTTTCCCTCCCTCTGTGCTGCTGCCCCATATATGTGCCCTTGTCTCTTGCCTGTTGCATCTCCTCTCCATTCCGCCCTCTGTGCTGCTTCCATACATTCTCCTTCTTCCTCGCCTGGTGCATCTCCTCCCCACTCGTACCCTCCATATTGCTAGTGGCGTCACATCCTACATTGGTCTCCTTCCTCTCCCCCACCTGTGGCCTTTAGTGCTGCTTTCCTCCACCCCTGCCATCTGTGTTGTTTACCCCCAAGCCGGCTCTCTGGTTTGTATCGCCATACTTGTACTACAAAAAGAAAATGCCTTTGTACTACTTATTTTTTTTTTTTTATTTACGGGTCCAAATTGGTAAATAAAAAAATCCTTGCATCATTTTGTAGTGCCTACAAAATGCAGTGAGAGCTTTATCATAGTGCCTTTGTTTCCCTTTGATTTTTTTTGCCATGCTACACAGCATCTGGGATGATTTATAGTCAGGTTAAAAACCTACTGTCGAAGACAACAGGTCCCAAAAGCAAGAACTATTGGATTTGCTAATAGATACCAAAGTTGAGACGTATTGGATTTGTCAGTGCTGGTTAAAAGAGGCCACTTAAGAATGTCAAGGGAAAAATTCCTCGCTCGTTATTTTCACACAGATCATTTTACAAGAAATGGACTGGGGAACTGAACTCTTCCTAGAACTGTATAGCAAATATTCAGGGGTGAACACTGCTGCCCTGCATAATATATGAAAAGGAAAATAATGTGTTAACAAAATTCAATAAACCTGGCTTATTGTTAGAGAACATATATGGTAATAGGCGATGGTGCGTGTTGCTCCCATATGTCCTGGACAGAAGATCCTATAACGAAGAAACACCTTTGACTCCAATAATAAGGAAGGTGGGAGAAAGGTCCCTTTGCTGAGCAGACTGCATTAGCAGAGTTAAACACTACTCTCAAATAAGAGCTTTATGAAAGGGGTCATAAGATTTCGTTTTTGTATTGAAATGGGTGAACTCAAAAGACAAGCACAGCAAAATATTGCACATTAGGTACTTTTGACTGAAAACCAGCATTTTTGTGGCATCTTTAAGACAGCCTATGTGAACGCACATCTTTATTTTCTGAACAATAAAAGTCACAAATCCAAAATGCTATTAGAGAAAAGTTAAACAAAGGAATGAAAATGAATGTGCAGGTGGAATTAGTGACACCACTGTCTCTTTAGGGTGGACTAAGTCAAGCAAACAGCACACGCTACCTAATCAAAAAAAATGCTATAAGGCAGCCTAATAAAAGTTATCACACAGAAAAGTAAATGCATTAAAACAAAGACTGGCTCATTTAACTGTACCTATGAGGTCACATCTGCTATCTAATGAAAGGGATACTTCCTGACCCATCTTCAAAACCTAATGGCACACACATGGGGCAATGTAACCCTCTGTGAGATATTGGAAACTAAATTTTGACCGGCTGGCGCCAGAGAACGCCACTGAACTCCTTAAACAGAGACCCTGTGAGAGGTATAGGGCACTATCAAGTCCAAGAACGACTGCTGAACTCTCACTTCAATAGAACCTCTCACTGGAAACTCAGCACGAGGCAAACAAAACAGAAGTGTTTATTTTTCTGTGAAGATTAACACCAATTGGGGCCCAGCATTATGGGTGGAATCCGCATTACCAGAGTTGTGCAAATTCTACCTTGCCCTAGGATTTGTTTCCAGTGCAAACTTTGCCAGTTCAAAGATAGCGAATTTTATGTGAAGAAATAGCACAAGATTCTGGGTTTAATAGCTGAGAAGAGGGGAAAAACACGCAGAATCCTCATGCTATCCCCGGTGCTGCAGAACTCATAATGAGGAGGTAATACCACACTTGGGGAAAAGATGCCTACACAGTCCAGTTATCTCCCTTGGTGTAATAGAGCCCTGCCATACCACTCCAATAGGAAAGAAGGGCCACAGGGTGCAAGGAAGGTTCCCTTGTTTTGGCCCACCAATGATGGGAGGCAGAGCTAGTACATTAACTAAGGTCATAGGCGCTGGAAGAAAAGGTGCAGGCAGTGCTGTAGCATCATTTACTATGCTGGAGTTCAGGAAGATGATGGGCAATAAAGACGTCTTTAAATGTTGTTTTTATTTTGTCACATTCACTGGGCGTTCAAAGACAGAGGTCAAGTGTCAGACTATGTCTTCTTACAAATTGCTACTTGTTCTTTTAACCCCTTGGCTGCTGGGGCTATTCCCCTGCTGTGCTGGGGGGGCACGCACAGCGCCCCCATGCTCATGACGAGCTGAGCTCGTCATGAGCCACGGTGCTCCGGTGCTCATGACGAGCTGAGCTCGTCACGACCACGCCCGTTTAATGGAACGCTCAGCACAGCAGGGGAATTAGCCCAGAGTGCGAGCGTTCCGCGGGCCATGACGAGCTCAGCTCGTCATGAGCACCGGAGCACCGTGGCTCAGACGAGATGAGCTCGTTGTGGGCATGGGGGGGGTTAAAAGGGAGGTTTCGATTTACTTTTCATTCACTAACTGCAAAGTTAAAGGATTTTACAAAGTGAACTGTGCCACAATCTAGCTGGAAAAGCTGATATGCCATTTTGTACAAATATTTCAAACTATATCAGCATATAGGAAAGTACAAATGATTCACTTTTTTTTGTAATTCTCAAGTGTGGTAGAAAGACAGATCAAAACAAATACGTGATGCGCAAATGAAATATATTCACTTTAACCATTTTTGCACACATTATTGTTTGCCCTATATAGTTCCATCAGTGAAACTGTACGTCTGTTTGTCATTTACAGACAGCACATTTTCTATTGAAATTGCCACAAAATTTAGTGTGCTACCACACCATGCTGTAGTAATATATTTGCAACAGTCTGCTCTAAAATACACCACCAGCTACATACTTCACCCTTACCGCTCACCTGCTGCATGCAATTCCAACACTTGTTCTTTGTGTGACAGTTAGATTGTTCACAATACCTAGGACGTCAGTGATATCACATTAATGCTAGCACCTTCCACTCTAAAAATGTTTCCAGTAGCACTGGCTGACAGTTTGTTTCTTTACATTTGGCACGGGACCGTGTTGTGAATAGGGCTTTGGGGGCGGGGAGGGGGGCGGGGAGGGGGGCGAAGGAGGCGGCCGACATGCGGGAGGCTTGCTCCCCCTCCTGGGGGTTTTTGGGCTATTGGTGCAGCTCAGAGCCTAGTTGGGCTCTTTGGGCTGGGGGCCATATATGCGGCCGTTTTGGCTCTGTGTCACCATATCAGTAAGGTGACACGGCAGCCGGTTGGGGCTGGGTCAGCTGGGCATGGGCAGTTTAATCGATTTTAAAATGGCGTCCTTCCCACTACCGGAGGACCCCAGGGTGGCGGACGATATGCGCCTGCTCGCTGAGGCTGGTCACATGGATCTGATGCGCGTGGAGCCTGAAGCGCGGCGGGCAGCAGATGGCGTTGCCGTGGCGCTGTGGGCGTGTTCACTGCCGCGGAGACGGAAGGCCAAAACCATAAAGCTGGTAGGTGCAGGCGGCCCCCTTGGGAGTGCGGCTGCACGCGGGAACACACAGCGAGGAAGGAGGCAGGGCGACGCGCGGCGTCCCGTGCATTCCTTTATGCCAGGAGTGGGCGGGGCCGGCAAAGGGCGTTATGGGGTCACGACCTTTAGAGGATAGGGTAAAGGAACAGGTATGGAGGAAAGGGGTGGGGGCGGAAGGCACAGAAACAAGG
Organism: Lissotriton helveticus; assembly: GCF_964261635.1. Taxonomy (NCBI): domain Eukaryota; kingdom Metazoa; phylum Chordata; class Amphibia; order Caudata; family Salamandridae; genus Lissotriton; species Lissotriton helveticus. The sequence goes on from NC_136057.1 coordinate 454,693,819, forward strand.
ATAGGCAGTTGGGGGCACAGTGGGGTCAGACGCCTTCTCTGGAGTTGGAGGGGGGGGGGTGGTTGGAGAGGGCCCCAGCAGGGCTCAGGCATTGTTGGTCAGAGGAGGTGTGTTGATCATGGGGTAGACTACCACCGCCCTTGGGACGGGGGTAGGAGGGAAATCGGAGGGGACATGAAGGGAGGGGTACCAGACAGGAAGGGAGGAGGTGGTCATGCGTCTGCCATAATGGCAGCAATGCTAGAGTTTAGTGACAGGGAGGAACAGGAAGTGGTTAAGGGAAGGGGCTGAGGGGAAGGACTAAGACACCGCCAAAGCATACACACACAGGAGGGATGGCCTTGTGGGATCCCTGGAACGGCGGGGCGCTCGGCAGGACCTGGCAGGAAACATTCGAGACGGACGGAGCAAGACGCCGGTGTAGGGGACAACACAGAGGGGTGGCAAGAAGGGGGGTGGGGCGTCACTGGCAGTGGTGTCCGGCGTCAGCAGGAACAGGTGAGAGCAATAACCCTGGTTTGCCAGACCTTACTTTTCAATTAGAGGTTCAGCAGGTGTAGGAGGTAACAGACTCCGGTGAGTCACATGCGGCTTTGCGTTACTGAGGAGAAGGGATGGCACTGTCAAAGGCTGGCAGCTGGACCACGGCGAGGGACGAACAGGACACAATCAAATGGCAGACAGAGGCGCGATCAGTGGTACAGCAACCCCGTTGGGTTGATGCAGCCTCAGGGGCAGTGGTGCGAGTTACAGGGCAAGAACCAAAGAATGGGTCGGAATGGTTCGTGGCAGTACAGCGATAAACAGGCTTAGAGCTGGAGGAGTTAATTCGCAGCAGACGGGAAAGGGTCCAGACACAAGCACAGGATATACTAGGAGAGGATCATCGGCAATTAGATTACGATGATTATGGCATTGCAGAAGGGGAGATTGTGGAGGACGATGAGGGAGACCAGGTAAGATGGGGGGGGCATATTAACAATGTGCCTAGTGTGTTACAGATGGAGAAGGAAAGACAGCGTTTGTTCAAGACAGCGTGGTACCACCTCTAGCACGATTGGTTAGGTGGAAGGATCCAGTGAGGATGCCGCCTTGAAGCCAGGTAAGGGTATGAAAGGGAAAGCTGTTTTAAGTCACATCAAAGGTAAAGTGTCGGTGGGAACAGATACACAGAGATGAGACACAGAAGGGAAGGTACGTCTGCTGAGAGTTTTGTACATAAAGGATACAGGGGTGGGTCCAGAAAGACAAGACTTGGACGTGGCTAAGAAGATAGGGGAGCAGTAACAAGTGGACAGAGTGAAGGGTGGGAGACAGCGTCAGGCAAGGACGAGACGACAGAAGACAAGGACGGGAAAGGGGTACAGGCAGACGAGACAAAAGAGAGCCATGAGATAAAGCTCAAGAGGTTGATACACATGGGGGTTTGTCAAAGCCACTGAGAGCACACCTCATGTCCTGTAATGATGCATGACATCATAATGTGAGATGTAAAAGAATGTCAAAGATAAAAGAATGTTCAGGGGACATTCATAGGATGCACTCGGACAGATATGGAAGCTGACTTACAAGCTCCAATAAAGAGATATTAATTAATGATATTTATTGAGTCTAATGGAACATTCATAGGATGCACTAGGACAGATATGGAAGCTGACTTACAAGCTCCAATAAAGAGATATTAATTAATTATATTTATGGAGTCTAATAGATTTCTTTACAATGTCTACCAAAGAAAAGTTTTGGAAAAGGGAGTATATAGACATGCTGAAGTTGTTGCATAGAGATCTAAGGGCAAAGGAGGGCTTAAAGGAAGAGGAGCTAGAGTTGGCCAAAAGACTTAAAGTAGCCATGAGCATTGAGAATTGGTTAACGGCATTCTTGATAGTCGCAAGCATATACTGCGAGCAATACTGAGACAGATGCGTCTCGCTGCTTGAATGCATGGATGTGATCAAGAGAGCTCAGGTTACATATGGGGGATAAGCTTGGTTCCATTACGATAAAGAATTCAGGGCAAGGCTTGCCTGGCATTCAGAGGCGAAGTGGGGAGAGATAGACGCAGATTGTTACCAACAGACAATAGGAGCGGTTAAGTTTGGGAAAGCAACGTATACGACCAGTGGGCCTCCTCTAGTTTACTGCCCCTTTCAGAACCGCTCCACCCGAGCGGGGGTGGGCTACGCAGCCATGGCGCAGGAGACGTACAAGCGGCCTGCTGGGATTTCAACAAAGGGTCATGCTCAAGGGAGCATTGCAACTTGAGAGTGCCAATGGAGCACCAATGGGTGTGCAGGTAGACACCCATTGGTGCAATGCTATGGAGCAGGATACCATAGACAGGGGCAGCAGTTTAGCCATGGTTGCACAGCAAAATGCAGGGGCAGGGAAGGCAGAGTAGCACAAGGCAATAAGGGAAAAGGCTTATACACACATTAAACAGCCATGCTTAGAGCAGTGGTTGGCATACTACCCACAAAAAGAAGACGCATCTTTATCGAGAGAAGGGTTCAAGAAAGGTTTTAGGATAAGGTATGCCAGGTGGGCAGACAATTTAAAATCTGTGAATTCACACAAGACAATAATGCGGGACACATTGTTCAAAGAAGTTGAAGAAGGACGCATGACAGGCCAATTCACAGTTTGCCCTATGAGAGACCTGTTAATTTCACCAATAGGGATAGTACCCAAGAAAGATACCGGACAACTTAGATTAATACATCACCTTTCATGGCCGGAAGGGGCCTCAGTTAACAATTTTCCAGTCGCTCAGGAGCAGCGGTATGGGTAGGTCGAGAGACTGGTTCCGACTGGGAATAGTGACACCACTGTTTGGGTGTCGATATAACCGCTTCACCAGATGAGGCCAGACTTCACACTGCTTTAGGTGGTCTCCATTCCCTGGGAGGACTTCCCCATGGGGAGTGACAGTGGCAGGTAGCATAGCACACTTACCACACTTTTATGTAGATAGCTTATATTTTTTTCACAAATTGGTTTATGCACGGTCCTGAAGAATCGCCAACGATCTTACATTGACAATTACAAGGCGAGAAACATGTTGACCATCTGGGATTAGAGTAGGTATTCTTCCACATAGATTACAGAAAACACTACCCCTCCTTTAGTATTTTATTTAGGTAAGGTACCCAACAGAATAAAGTCTTCCAGAGGAATCCTTAACCTATTTTAAAACCAACTGACACACATCTACATCTGACTAGAACCTCTCACCCCCACTGCACCTTTACGGCAAGGAACAAAAGATCTCCGAAAAAGATCCCCTTTAAGGGTGCCCGTTGGGCATTGCAGCGCCGGCCCAACGAGGAGCAGGCTCATATGATGAAGCATGACACCTAGCTTGCTGGGTGTGTGAGAGCCCTAGTTCCGAGAGGAGGAATTCCCCATCTCCTTTATTTTGACCCCTGTTTTATATACTTTACCAGACATACTAGTCTTGGTTTTGTTCAGTGAACAATATTTCACTTAGGAACTGTGTACTCTTCTTTGTTTCTCTTTCTGCTGGGGCCATATATGCGGCCATTTTGGCTCCGGGTCACTATTTCAGTAAGGTGAGACGGCAGCCGGTTGGGGCTGGGTCAGCTGGGTGTGGGTAGTTTAATTGATTTTTCCCTCTCACCCTTCCCTTTGATAGGGGGCGGGGGTGTCCAGGCGGTGATCCTGTAAAGGGGGGTTTGTGGCTGTTTTGTTATGCACAGGTGCGCTGGGATGAAGCTGTAGATCGGTTGTCACTTGAAGCAGGTGCGTGGCGTTTTGGTAACTCGGTGTTCCATATGTTTACAGGTTAAGTTTATGGTTGAGAACATGTTACTCAGGGAGCAGGCAATAAGGGGAAGTTAGCATAGGAAATGCTTATTTAGGAAGATGTTTTAGGACGTAGTAAGAGGTTACATGGTTAAAGTGTCAACAGTTAATGACAGAGTTGGGGGTTTATGAATAGTTGTAAGGGAAGGAAAAAGGGGAACCTTAGGGGTGGGGAAAAGAGGCATATTTGGGGAAAAGATGTATAGTGAGGTTTAGTTTTGTACAGCAAAGGCCAAGGGAAATGTTTTGTAAGGTGCACCGGTCTTCAATTAAGCAGCCTTTTTCACACATATAGAGCTTGTGTGGTCTGTGCTGCGCCCCTCCCCCCCCCCTTTGGCCCAAACTGGCACATCTCAAAACTGAGCAAAGATGAGGGTGGTTGCATTACACACAGAGAGGACGTGGTGACACGTTATGCTGTTTAGAAGGGAACCTAATAGCTCCACTATTTTAAAAACCTTGTTATACTGTGCCTCCAATACTTTAAACAGGGCATAACTTGGACAGTAAGATTGGGGGATCTAAATTTCAGATTTTCCAACAATCATGCTGGCATTTAATGTTAAATTCTATTACAGGACAAGCAGGTGCATGAGGAGATCTAAGGGGCAGTGGAAAGGGAGAGGAATGTTGATTGGTATGAGTACTGAGCGAGAGATAACACAATATTCTGTAGAATAAACATTTTCAAGAACAGAAAGGAAGAGAACGTATGCGTTTTTGTCTGTATGCATATAAAAGTTCCTGGTGAAATCCGACAGACACCTCCCCATACCCGAGTGAAAGTACCTGTACCAAACTATTTATCAGAAAATCCATTTATTAAAGGGGTGTAACACCCCAAACATCCCTCCTGAAGCTGCGCCCCTGAACACCATGAGAATTCACAAGACTCTGGCAAAATACATCAGTTGCCTACTCAAAGACAAGACGTACTATGGAATTTCTATCAAAGCAGTGTATAACCACGCACAAAAACTACCTGCAAGCAGGAGAAGCGTGATGTAAGAATCAGCGGGCACAACTTGTGCCTCATAATAAATGTTAACATTAAATGCATGCAGGTGTTACGGTCTGCACACACTATCACACTCGGCGCCCACAAAGAAGCTCCCCGTCTTCTACATGGCAAATGCATGTTCACTCAGCGAAATTAGGAACCAACCCTTCCTACGGTGCTTCTTAAATGCAAAACGGAAAAGTAATAAAGGATGACACTGCGCCTGAGGTCTGTTAGTGCCCAGCACAGGTCCAATAAGGAAGGGAGATCCACGCCAGATTTACACAATAACCGCTTCCTGTGTAAATGAGTTCCAGGTCGATTTACGCTGTGTGTAAACACATCCTTGGAGCGCATCCTGGATATCTGGCATGAATCCAGCCGTAATGACCCTTGTTGGACAGCCCTGGTTCACAATAACATGCCTGGTGTAACAGGTGGGACTTGAATGCATTATCTTGTGACGTGTGCTCCCAATAGCACGTGATCTTGGATAAACAGACAGTGAGCATCTTAGTAGCTATTACAAACAAGTCGGTCATGAACAATCATGCATACTGAAGAAAAAAACATGAGGCACACACTGTCAATGTGGACATTTTAAATACTGATCATCAGAGGCGGACGGGCCAACAGAGAAGCTGGGACATTGTTTGAGGGGGCGCAGTCTCTGAAAGGCTGGTGGGGCTGGCAAAGTCAGTCGCGTTAGAAAAACTGACCCGGAAGTTTTATTTTATACTATGTAAGAGATGATTTGTTGACTGTTTCAGGGGCGTAGCTATCTCTAGTCAGCAGGTGCCGTGGAATCTGTTCCATGGGTATGAAAATCCCATAGCCCGCCAATGAACCTAAAAAAAGTGACTGGCTGTGCCCAGAGGAACCCCGTGCCGTGCCCTGCTTACTCTGTGAGCCAGTCCGCCCGAGTGCGTGCCATCTGCTTACCGCTTCCCCCATGCGTGCGGTGTACTAGCCCGGAAGCCCGACCAGGGCGTGTGCGAGGGTATTCAAGAGGAGCTTACCTGTTCCAGGTAGCGTTGGAGCCGGCTCGTCGCTGCTGCGTGCCCCGCTCCTCCAAGGCGGCCTGCTCCCTTTTGCCCAGTTCACTGAGGCTGGGCGAACTCATGAATTTCAACCTGCGAAGAGTCCTCATGGTCAATGTCTGAGCAAGGAAGCCACAATATCCGTTTACACACAGAGCACAACGTATCCGTTCGTGTGAGAGATTTCTCCGCTCTTTCCCAAAAAAAAACAAAAAACAGAACTACAAAAAATAAAAAAAATCAATCGCAGCAACCAGTTTCAATGAAGCACACTTCAGCAGCACAGACGAAATGCAACCTCTAATCAGATCAGCTCATAATTCTGCCGTCATAAACCGTAGTTAATGTTTGCTCCCGAGCTCAAGGCAGCTGAACTATGCGCCGCTGTGGAGCCCGGCGCGGGGCCTCTTTAACCAGCAGCTGCCCGCACGCAGCGTGAAGCGGCTCCGTCCTCGGAGGCACAGTTCTCACAGCTGCCCACTCCACCTGCCATTGATAATCCACTGCAGTCTTCGAACAATCGTTCCTGTGTGGTTTACGATAGTTTTTTTTTTTACACACTTGTTACCGGAAATGAAACTACTAGTGCACCAACAAATGTAGAAGGCGACTAAATGTATACACACGCAAGTGACAGCTCTGATGCTATTGCGCGAATTTATTGGAAAGTTTCACAAGGTGCCGAAACCACGAGCTGCTTGCGACACTTACAAGGAACACAGGTCTTCGGATCTTCTTAAAGAGGCCGTGTTTACTCTGAGGTCGGCAGAGAAGCGTGCAAGAGAGGAGAGAAAGGGAGAAAGGAAAAGATCAGGACAGAAAGCGCACAGAAGGCACGAGTTTTAACCCCAAGGGATTTTCTGAAATTAGCGCAGCCCTCCCATCCCCAAACGAAACATTCTTTCCTGTCAGCGGGCATGCACAGTTTAAGTTTGCACACAAGCAGAGAAACACTACGTGGGAACAATAGTCAAACAATTAATTATACATTTGAACAATACAACGCTACTTGGGAAAGGTTAACACATTTTTACATTTCATCTCTCTCCATCTCTCAGAGTCAAACTGTTCACATTTTATTTCTTCATACATTTAGCCAGGAACTGTGTGGCTTTAAGGCTTTATTTATTTTTTGCGGACTTAGTGTTTGGGAACGATGCCAACTTGTAAGCTTGGCAAGTAATATTAAAGCAGCCCAGAGAGGAGAGAGAGAGAGAATGGGCCTGGTGCAGGGGTAGTCGCTCTATACTGGTATAATAAACATGTGCTGTTTAATTCCCTTCTTGACAGCAGATTCCACGACTTGTGCAAAGAGCTGGTATGGACTGATTAAAAGAGCACATATTAAGTGCTATGTCATGTGTGACTTAAGCCATCTGTATATCCTGTAAGATAAATGCAAATATGAATACAAGTTTAAACTAAGATAAAATATCAGTTTAGTAGGTTAACATATATAGGACAATAGTTGTGCAACTCTTACATTCTGTCTAGAGACATGGATTTCCGCTCGCTTGACAAAAGACATCAGCAAGAACGAACATACATTAGATAGAACATGCTCAGGACAGTGTAGGTATCATTTTACGGTAAGTGATGTTATGCTTTAATTATTTACCGCAAACCTCATTACTCCAATTCCTTGTTCCTTACAAAATGAGACGTGTGCAGCTCTCAGACAGACAATGCCGCTGACATAAACGAACTCACTTGAGTTATCATCAGAGGAGGAGCCTCCCTCCTGTCTCCCCCAGGTAATATAGTCTGATACCGCCAACCACATCCTGTAACTGTACAAAAGTCCCTAAAGAAAGGAAGCCGTAAGTCTACCCCTATGTTAAGACTGGACCAGGAAGAAGGAATGTAAGAGGTTACTGGTAAGCAGCGCCACTGGAATTATGTGACTGTGCAGCGATTTTCGCATAATTATAGATTTGCCGCATTTGCCACATAATTCATCATCTGCCGCATAATATGCAGATTTTAACCAAAAAAAAGTTTCTGGCTCAAAAGTTGGTAAAAAAATCAGTGACACAGGTTCCCATGCAGTTAAAGGCCCTTTGCAAAGGTTAACTGGTCACCTTTCTGTAGCTTATTGTTATCGCTGGGTGTTAAATTGGTACTAATGAGGTACAACCAATGCCTAGACCGTGTGAACAAGCTTAAACAAGACAACACAATGAAGTAATGCTATGGCAAAAAGTTCTAGCTAAATAAAGTTCTGTCCGGCTGGACAAAGGACACACATAATATTTAGTGTGTGTCTATCATTCATGCGATCCTAAATGACTAGGGTCCCCTGTTTTGTGTAATAAGCAACCGCCCAAGGACCCTAGCGATATTCCTTTTGGGTTTTCCCTTGTTGTGTAAAAAAAAAATGGCAAAATGTGCAGCATAATGCCGCATAATTTGGCCCTCCCCAGTCTCATAATTCCAGTGGCCCAGCTGGTAAGCTATCAAAGCATTACCGCAGAGCTTTCCAAACTGTGTGTCCCGACACAGTACTGTGTCGCCTGCAAATGGTGGGTGTGTCGCGGACACTTAGCTCATAACTGCTGCCAATTAAGAGGCATTCCTAGACACTCTGCTCTATGGGAGCCCAGCGATTCACAACAAAGCCTCATTAACAAGTAATTGAGGGAGCTAGACAGAGGGAGGGAGATAGAGGGAGGGAGACAGAGAGAGGGAGAGGGAGACAGAGAGAGGGAGGGAGACAGGGGGGGAGGGAGACAGGGGGGGAGGGAGACAGGGGGGGAGGGAGACAGGGGGGGAGGGAGACAGGGGGGGAGGGAGACAGGGGGGGAGGGAGACAGGGGGGGATGGAGACAGGGGGGAGGGAGACAGGGGGGGGAGGGAGACAGGGGGGGAGGGAGACAGGGGGGGAGGGAGACAGGGGGGAGGGAGACAGGGGGGAGGGGGGAGGGAGACAAGGGGGAGGGAGACAGGGGGGAGGGAGACAGGGGGAGGGAGACGGGGGGAGGGAGACAGGGGGAGGGAGACAGGGGGAGGGAGACAGGGGGAGGGAGACAGGGGGAGGGAGACAGGGGGAAACAGAGAGGGCGACAGAGGGACGGAGACAGAGGGAGACAGACAGAAGGAGGAGGGCAACAGAGGGAGCGAGACAGATAGAGGGAGACAGATAGAGGGAGAAAGAGGGAGGTAGACAGACAGAGGGAGACAAAGGGAGGGAGACAGAGGGAAACAGAGGGAGAGAGAGGGAGGGAGACCGAGAGAGAAAGATGTGTGTATGCCGGGTCTGGTGCCTCAGTGGACAAAGGCATCCGCTGCAGGGGCCTGTGTTAAACCTCGTGGTGTGTCACCAACATGAAAAGTTTGGAAAGCTGTGCATTACCGCCTCTTCCACTTCCACCATAGCACGAAGCAAGGCCAGTAGTCAGGTAAAATGAGTAATCAGTGAATGCAAAGGACTTTACTGTGCATCATCTGGAAGAATGGAAGATCGCACATTAGAACCAAAAGATTCCTTCCTCTCTGAACCCAACCCCATTTGGTACTGGAAAACAAAAGAGGAAGCACAGGACTAAGTAGCAGCAGCACATATATCTTATAAGGAAGCACCTCTACTAGGGCAACCCACCTCCCCCAACTGGGTAAAGGTAGATCCGAAAGTCTGTAGACTCTAGAAATGACTGATCTCAACCAGTGACTGGGGGAAAACAGATGATTGGCGTCCATGTCTAGTAGGTCTAAAATGAATGAACAAGGAATCACATTGTCTGAATGCTGCCATGCAGTCTAATTAGAGGACTACCGCACAGTCCTCATCTAAGCTGTGAAGCTGAACTTCAGTAGGGATAGAAGCATTGAGAAAGAAAACAGGAAGAATAATCTTCTGAGAGCAAGAGAAAGCAGAATGGACATTGAGAACCATTCCTGGACTGTGACAAAGTTAAACGATCTGCAAAAACTAACGTAAGGAACACCATAAACAAGAGAACCCAACTCACCCAATCTAAGTGCAAAGGTAACGGCCATTAGGAAAAAAACCTTAACGAAGAGTAATATAAGAGGGAAAGATTCCAAAAGCTAAAACACAGGAGCTAAAGATCTTTCAGATCAAAGGAGAGAGAAAGAAACTTCAAACGAGAACAGGCACAGAAAAAACCTTTGAAGAAATGTGCCACTATATCAACTGCTCCTAACCCACCCCAGCAATACTGAAAGTTCAAATATCTGCCTTTTGTACATGGAGGATGGAAGAAGGAAAAGCCCTTCTTAAAACCAAGTTTCTTCTTGAAGCAACACAACACTTATAGAGGTATTCACTATAAAAGTCCATGCATTGAAAATATTGTCGCATCTCAAAGGTTACTCCAGCCTTTAACACAATTATATCATCTCTGGTGTCTCATCAATTCAGTTAGACCCAAGGGCTAATCTTGATCCCTTCTTTTCCTAAAGTCGTCATGGAATTTTTTCACCTGAAACAGAGGTTTCAGGAGTAAGGATTGCGATTGTTCCCATTCTGCAGCATAACTTGGCTGATTTCTCCCTGGCTTTTATAGGAGTGGTCTCCTCCTTCCTTACGCCCTCCCTTCTCTTCCCAAATATTCATTGGTCACCACCTACCCAGTTCCCCACCTTGTATCTGAGCTCCTATTCCTATTGGTTCCTGCACTCGTTGGCTCCACTCCCTAAAAAACCCATGACCCTGCCCCCTTCCCCTCTCAGTGGAGTCATGGAGTTTCAAGGATTTTCTCTGTGATGTGCCTGTTATATGGCTTCCGATTTGCATAGCTACCTTCCTTGCAGGTAAGAAATACAGCATTTCATGGACCCTCCATTTCTCTGCCTCAGAATGTGCTGCCCTCTTACTTACTTATTCCTCTTTACTTTGTCAAAATACATCTGTCTGGCGGCAACACCCATTTGGAGCCAGTCTACTGACCACAGGAGCCTCAGCCTTTCCTCTAGGCACCTGCTATCGGGGTGGCTTCAGGATCTTTGGGTATATACCCTTAAACACCTCCTTGCATTTGCCCCCCTCTTGACCCCTGACATCTGGGCAGGGCATTCCCATACAATCTTGATTAATAATCAGTTGTATTTGTCAATTTCCATGGTTCAAAATTTATCGACAAGGAGTATGGATGCAAAGAAAGAACCATAGCAATACCCTATGGGTACTGTTCTTGATTAGGGCCATTTACTAACAATAATTGGCTGTCCCTACACTGATACACCATAAATATTTTTCACATAACAGCTCAAACGGGTCAATAATTTTCAGACATCATTTTACATTAACCAATTAGAATCATTAGGCTGTAGTGTATCCAATTTCTAAAATGAGAGGAAATAAACTACCATTCACAGACCTATCATTCACAGCAAAAATGTGAGACGGAAAGAAGGCACCTCACGGTAGCAACACCAAGGGGGAAAACTGACTGGTACTCGCCAGTAACCCACTTATCATCATTGGTTACCTTCTTTCCAACAAGGAAATGTGCAAGTGTATTTATTAAGACAAGACCTCAACCCAATGAAAGCAAAAAAGAAGCAACCTAAATGTGAGTGTACTTCCTATGTGTACAGGAATCATCCACGTGTTCAAGGATCCCGTGAGAACAAAAACATAATCCTCAACAATAAAAATTGGTAAAGCTTACTTGCTACTGATACTCTTTATTCCTCGCTGTAAGCTTTTCCACGTTAAAAAAATGACTCCTATCAAGTCAAGTCTCGTTGCGGTTATCAATTTAAAGAAACTTCGTCAGGGCTAGGGATCCGAATCAATATTTTCATGTGAGATTTACATCATACCTTCCGGTTGCGTTACTGCAGCATACCGGCAACCTCACTGAGATGAGAAACGCGTCATATGATCGCGTCCGTCTGATGACCGTCAACGGGTCTGTATCACCGCACCTCAGACCTGGTACGTTTCCAATCGTCCGGTAGGGCCAACCAACTAAATGGAGCATGCTTTGTTATGACCTTGGTGTGGCACCCTTATGAATACCATTTCAGGGCTTCCATAGCCCATTGAGTAGCCAAAAATTGTTTTTCAATAGTCGCATATGCCATTTCACGAGTCAACACTTTTGAAGTAATGCATAACACTTGAACTCCTGAAGCAAGACTGTCCCAAGCCCATTTCCAGATGCATCTGTTTGTGGCAAAAGTTATTTTAAAATACGGACATCTCAAGATTGAATCTACTGCTAATGTTGCCTTTCAGGTGGCAATGCCTCTTTTTGCTCCTAAACAGATGACTTTTTAAGTAAAGCTTAAAGGGTTCTGATATGGTTGAAAGTGTGGGACAAACGTTCTAACCTGGGGGTGTACTTCACCTTTCTCTATCCGATACCCAACATACGGCATCTAAGTTGTAGCTATTTTAAAACAAATATGATAGATTTGGGAATCCTTTCTTCTCTATGGTTGTGTTACTTGGTAAGACAGAGATCTTATATTTTCAGTCACCATGTAGGGAGTATGCCATTTCGCTAGTATCTTATTGCTTATGGTTGGTAACAATATCCAAAGGTAATCTCCTTTTTCTAGGTTTCTCAGCTAGGATCCTTTGTTACATTGTGCTTCCTGGAATCTTTGGGCATCTCTTACATGTTCTGAGCTAATGATTGGAGAATATCTAAGGCTGCTACATATTCTACTAAATGAACTGTCCTCTCCACAGGTTCCACCCACTCCTTGAGGACCATGTCCAATTTTGACCTAGGTTGTTCTCCAAACTGAAGCTCAATAGCATAAACCCAGCCGATGACTGGGGAACACATAGTAAGATGAATACCAGAGGTAACAGTTTATCCCAGTCTGTCATGTCCAGGCGGACTACCTTTCTCAGCATCTCCTTCAAGGGCTTATTAAACCGTTTCGGCAATCCATAAGTCTGTGGATGTTAAACTGAGGTTTTTATATGGTGGGTATTTTTTCTTTTACAGACTTGAGCCATGAGCTTAGGCGTGAAATTGATACCCTGATGATTCTTTAACATTTCATCTGGCAGTAGTACTCAAGAAAAGTTTAGAATGAACACATCACAAATACGGGCAACGTATGCATTCCTTAAGGGAAACACCTCAGTATATTGTGTGGCATAATCCACTAATACCAGTATATACTTCTGCACCCTCCCAGATAGTACCATGGATCCTATTAGGCCCATCCCAATTTGTTGCAAAGGCCTGGCGATGATAGGCAGAGGTTGAAGAGGAGCTTTCGGTATATAGTCTAGATTTACCTTTTGAAAATTGGGGCACTACTTACATAAGAGTGGCCCCAGCATATACTCCTCCCAATAAAAATGTTGAAGAATGGCCTGCTGAGTTTTCTCCACTATCAGATGCTTCCCCGGTAAGGGGACTATGAGTCAGTTTTAACACTGTACCTCTGAACAAGGCAGGTACTAGTATCCCTTTAGTGGTTGTCTCTTGAGCTTGAAGATTTATACTGGACACCAAACCCTTTTTCCTCTGGAAGTATAGACATAATATTATGGGGAGAAGTGTCCCATAATTTCGGGACCTTAAGCCAAGAAAGGGTCCACGTGTTGTTCTTGTAGATACATTCCCTATTTTCACAATTCCAAGCTTTCTTATGTTCTGCTACCTTGTTGGAGACTAATACTCTGGCTTGAGTTTCCCTTCACCGCAAATCCCCTTATAACTCCCTCACCCACCCCACGACTTTTTTTTTTTGTCCTGGGTACACTACTCTCTAAATTAGCAGAAGGGGCCTCTTCCCATCAGTCATCAACCCCTGGCTAGTGAAAAAATAATAACTTAAAAGGTAGAATATCAGTACCCTATACTATAACCTTAGGTATATTTGGAATCATCACCACCAGTAAAGGGACATCCTTAGTTCCTATTGATAAAGTGCTTTTTGTGGTGGGATATGCACAAGTGGTTGCATGGAAACATGATCGGGAGTGTGCCATGGACAGTGACAGTGGATGGTTTTGGAATTGCCACAATATGTAGGCAGCCACTGCCTCAAGTCGTAGAATTTTCTTCCCATCTAGACTTACTTCCTGTGAGTACCTGGAACAACCATTGTTGTGGAAAGGCTAGTATCCCCAGAGCAGAACTGCCGTCAGGCGTGTAGGGCGACACAGGCACTGGAGCAGGACTTCTTCCACTCTATGGCCCTGGAATCCCTGAAATGGGGTGGGGAGGTGACTCAGAGGAGGGTAAAAGTTAGTCCTCGGATGCCCATAGACTGCATTCTGGGTACTGAGTAGCCCCCAGTGTCAGGGTAACTGGGAGGGGCGACAGCCCAGAGCGCCCTGACAGTTCATCCTTCTGGGGGTACCACTACCAAGCGGAGGGTACAGAGCCCCAGATGGGGGGGTAGGGCGAGAGAGAACTCACCCCTGGCTCCTGTTCAGCCTCAAGGTGCAGATCGTGGGCTGAGTGACCAGTCTCAGGATACCCCCTTGTGAACTGGTGGGAGGTGGAGTGGAAAAGGGGTATAAAGCACTAAGGGCTACTGCCCCCTACCCTGAGAAACCACAGAGTTCAGAGACCCCTGGATGGCCTGGCTGTGGAAACAGACAGCTGTCAGTGGCCTCTGTTGGTTTTTGTCCATGTGGACAGAGTTTTCCCTGTGTTGGGGATAGAAGTCAGACACAGGGGGTTGGAGTGGGCAACATCACTTTGTTGGCCATGGTGGTACTGCCTGCCTAATGGGATGCATCTGTGAGCAACCTAAGGTTGGGGGCTGCACAGATGGACTCCACAGATGAGAAGGGTTCCCCGTGGGTCAGTTCAATGTCTCAGGAAAGTATAGACAGAAGGATGCAACCGAGTTCAGAAAGGTGCAGAACTGACAAGTGCCCCTGCAGTAGAGGACCACTGTCCATGTTCTATCGCCTACGCAAGGAAGTCCATCAAGTTATTGACTTGTCTACCCTGGCTTTAGGCTGGAGAGGGGTTGTGTTGGAAATGGCCCTTTCTGCAGGGTCACCCCAAACATTTTACCTTCCTCCTTCCCATTTTGCTTAATTCATTTTTGCTTGCTTTCGGACTCATGGCACTTTACAACTGCTGACCTGTGCTAAAGTGCCTGTGCTCTCCGTTTAAAGTATGGTAAATTGGCGTATCCACAATTGGAAAATTTGGTTTGCTTATAAGTCCCTAGTAAAGTGCCCTACATGTGTCCAGGGCCTGTAAATTAAATCCTACCAGTAGCCTGCAGCACTGATTGTGCCACCCACTTAAGTATCCCTTCAAACATGCCATTGCAGAGCCTGTGTGTGTAGTTTTGAACTGTCATGTCAACCTTGCAAGTTTATCCTCTTGCCAGGCCCAAACCTTCCTTTTTAACACACAAAAACCACTGAGGTAGGCCCTGGACAGCCCAAAGGCTGGGTGCAGTGTATCTAAAAAGTAGAACATACACTTTTACGTTTTACATCTTCAAGTAGTGAAAACCTCTTAAATTAAATATGTTTTTCACTACTTCAAGGCCCATCTCTCCCAAAGGTTAGCATTGGGATTACCTTATCACATTTGATAAGTGTAATTTACATTTGGGAACAGATTGGAACCCCAAGTTTGGTTTCTCTGGAACTACATTTTAAAATCCTAACTTATGGATGGTGAAGTTAGATTTTAAATTGTAATTCTGAAAATGCACTTTTAGAAAGATGGCAATTTTTTCTTTTACTTTAACCACCTGGTGGCTTCTGCCTGTCTCTGAACACACACCTGGGGTGGGTGACAGCTAGGCTTGTGCATTCACTCTACTCAGTCACACACAAAGGGAGTTTAGGTGTGCCTGATGGACCATCCACATCCTGATGGGCCATCCTGTGCAGGATTTGAGGAAGGAGATTACACTTTCACCTGAATAGGCTGCATCCCGTCCCCACAGAAAGGGTTGCATTACCCCCCTGTAGTGAGTCGGTAGCCGGGGCAAGGACTCTGTACCTGTAGATACTCTGCCAGGAACAAGGACGGCTGTGCTGCGAAGGGACTGTCACTCCGATGGACTGGTATTCTGCCGGACTCCTGCTCTACTGTGCTGACCTGCTGCCTGAGAGTGAGAAGGACAGGACCTGCATATCTTGAACCCACAACCAAAGTGACTCAAATGGCTTGTCTGCTTGCCTCCTGTTTTGAAGTCTCGGGAGCATCAAAGACTTCTTACCATCCACCTACAGCATCTGGACTTTGCCATCCAAGAGTCTTGCCCTGCCAAGTGGTGCCAATCCAGTCCTGGCCCTTGGAAGTGAGTATGGAGTGTTGCGTCAGTAAAAATCCATGCATCGCCATTGTGACGCTTAGAAAGGTGCATTTCTTTCGAAGCTGACACATTGTCGCTGCCTCAAGGACAGAAGACATCATATCGCTTACTGGGGGGGAACAGCGCAGCTCCACCAGTTCCCGATTCATCCTGGACTTGTGTGGCTCGACGACTACGCATCGCCTACATCTTATGGTTCGATGACAACACATCGGACTTGCGTGGGTCGGATCCAATGCATCGCCTACATCTGAAGGGATCAACGATGACTCATCACCTCCTCTGCGTATTCAAACCTAAAGCGGATACTAGTAAAGCGCGAACTACTCACCCATAAGGGTCACAAGGCGCTGGGGTCCGTCAGGGAGATTAAGTGAGCTATTGCCCAGAGTCACATTGTGCTGAGCTGAGCTGCTGCCCGCAATCGGGCCATGCGACCTGCGCTCCAGAGTGAGCCACCCAGTCCACTGCACCACAACTCTCCATCTCATCCTCAACACAACCACAAACCATGGTAGTGTTTCAGTAGGCCAAAGCTAGTCCCTGTTTCCGACTGCGCTCCATCGTAGTCGGTCTGAACTCTGGATTTGACCCGGTCTAGCGTGACCAGATAGTCCCGATTGACGCTTTATGCTTTTCAGTTTATTCTTTAATAAGTCATAACTCAGATTATACTTATGAGGTTTTTGTTGTTTTGGTCTTTTGTTCAATACATTAAAGCTCTGTTTTCTAACCATGTGTGGTATCTTTTTGTGCGGTGTTTCAACTCCTTTACTTTTGAATTGTTTCACAAATACACATTGCCTGAAAAGTTAAGCCTTACTGCTATGTGCCAAGCTACCAGAGAGGGAGCACAGGTTAATTTAGGGTGTGTATCTGACTTACCCGGACTAGGACTGAGGTTCCTGCTTGGACCGGGTGCATACCTCTGAAACCCAATTTCTAACAGGACGGTAAGGATACAAAGGCTTGCTGAACGAATGAAATAAATGTCCGCTTTTATTCGATTGTGGGATCCACAGCAGAAAGATGCAGATTATCTTTAAATCGAGCAAATAGTCATTAATGTCGAGACACCCTTTTTAGGTAACTGTTCACGCTTTCTACATTTCTATATTTCATTCCAGATCTTCATGTTTGATACATTTCCCTTTGCGATCCAAATGGACTCGCCCCAAATCTGCTGCAGTTATATTCCTAGGATGGCCAGGAGGAAGAACATAATAAAAAAATAAGAGGGAGAAGCCGAACTGCCAGACAAAGGAAAGGTGTTCATAGGTTTACTTTTGTGACCTTTTTACCAGTGGTCCTTTTTTCTAGTAGATCAGCAAGATCTTCTTTCACAAGGGTTTTGTTTTCCAGTAGAAAACGAGCGCCATGCAGCAACATTGGCGAACCCGTTTTCCTGTTTACCAGCTTTCTACATCAGAATACCAAATATCAAAACATGGGAGAAAAGAATCTGATTGTTGGCACTAAATAATTACCTGTCACCAATCAAAACACATTCCGGATCAATATGGAGACCATACTTGTGTGGATGCCATGAAAACAAAGAAGTCTTAGGGAGGAGGCCCAACCCAATATGGCAACCTAGCGCACCAAGACGCTTTGAGCCTCTTGAACGAAGGAGGATTCTGAGACAGCACGTGCCTCCCCTCTCTCTGCAGCACCAGGGAACGCCAGAGACCCCTTGTAGTATCTACTTCCCTTGAAGGAAAGTACTCCTACCCCAGCAATAAGGAGAAGCCGACGGAAAGATAAGCAGGAGGTAAAATTCCCAAATACCCCCCACCTTGCTATAAAAGAGGAAGGAGAGCGAATCCAGTAGTGCTCGAGCCCAATATAAGAAAAGGAACGTCCAGTAGTAAGCAAAATGTAGCCTCTTAGGAAGGCTAACACATCTACGCAAAATAAGGCAACCTTACCTTGAAGAGAAGCCAACGGGGTTAGGACTCTCGCCCAGGATCCAACAGTGCAATATTAATGCCCAAAGACCCACAGGCCAGTGCCCAGCACTCAGTCCAGAGAGAGCGGAAATAACAAAAGGTAACCATGGTCTACTACCAATGTGGATGAGCTTCTTTGGACACATGGGTCATGTCCCATTTCATTTATTCTTTGCGTTTGTGAGGCAGAGGACTTCTCTGAGGTTGGAACTGTTGGTCCTACTTCTAGTTAAAGGGGTGCATGCAAAGTTATATCGGTTTTGGCGTGTGCAGTAAGTAATTAATTCATTCAAAGGACACTGCATGGTCTATTTAGAATGAAATGCTCCTTGTAGCATGTTCTTCGGATTTGACAGTTTGATATGCTTTACTATTTCTGGCAGCCTTTTTTGGTGCTGAAGCTAGGGACGACTTGAACCGCCAACATCTCATGATGCGACAGGTGAAGTGTCAGATGCGTTCTGATAGATTTTTGAATGTTTTGTATCTTGGTAGTAAGTGCTGCATATTTTTGCAGTTTTACATAGCGCGAACTCAGCCGAGGGAAATCGGAGCGCTTTGCTTGTGCATGTCTTACATTGCACGAACTCAGATTATTATTAATATCTTTTAGGCAGGGTGAGATGAAGTGATTGGCGCATAATCAGAGGAAGTTGAGTCGACGTCGAGACTGGAACCTGGTTACCCAGTTCCAAAGTCAGCAGCTCTGGCCCTAGCGCCACACCATCTCTACCTGTGTTGTGTCGTGTCTGTGTGCCTCTTTGTTGTGTGAGTTCATGAGTGCCTAGCTGCATCTGGTCTGCAAATGCGTGTCGATTTGTCCATGTGTCTGCATGCATCGGTTTGGCATCCTTTTCTGTGTGCGATGGTGTTAATATGAATTCTGCTTTTTGTATGCCTGGGTGCTGCGAGGTGTTGTTCTTTGAGCAGGCGTTTCTTTATGTACAGGCTTCAGTTTAAATGCGCTCCAATAAAGCCAGTCTCTGGCGGTGTGCGTTTGCATTCTGCATCCCAAGGAGATATGCTTCCCTAGCGACATGTTTTGCGCGATCAGACACCCAGAAGTAAAGGTTGATTCGTGGCGATTATGGTTTTATCGCACATTTAGTTAACAATAAAAGTGACTAACAGGGTTATCAAGGCCAGCTTTATTTTTGATCAGCACAACATCGCGCTAATGATCAGCTTGACCTCCGAATGGCCTCTCCTACACAGAAGTGAACAAAACAAGACAGGATTTATTGCCAGAAGATGTAGTCGACACCATGGCGATTAAATGACTGAGCAGAGCATAGAATTCAGTGTCCATGTACTGCTAATCAAGGCACTGTGTCTGTAAAGCATGAAGTTCACGGAGTTTACTTTAAACAATGAAAAAGTATGGATTTAGAAGACCATAACATCCGCATGCTGAATGTGTGGTCACAGTGTATGTCAGTTGTAAAATAGTCCATCATGCAGTTCAGTGGAGCCGGAAGCACACACTTAGAGCCAAGACAAACAAGCATTTGCAATGCAATTGGTCTCGCATTTACGAGACTTACAACTATTGGCTTTGTAAATATATAAGTGGGCGCCGTGCTGCAACATAAAGCGCGGCGCCCTTGTAAATATGAAAGCAGGTGCTGTGCTGAAACATAGCGTAGCACCAGTGCATATTAAAGCTATGCGCATGGCGGCTCGAGAAACCAGCACCACGGTGATAAAAAACAAAACATGAAAGCGGCGCTGTGGTGCTAAAGTATAACTACCATGACATAAAATAAGTAGTCCCTAAACGAAACACATAAGCAACTACAGCATAAGTAATCTGTTGTTGGCCGGTGCTCTTCGCTATAAAACAGAGTGGATATGTCGGGAGCGCCAACCAGAAAAGAAGAGTGACGCAGGACATAACCAATGGCAAGTGGCAGTCGGGATTACACTCCGTATACGGATTACAGCAGGTCTAGCAGACCGTGCATGCGCGCTGTTTAGGTACGATTAAATAAATGGTGAGGCTATTAACTGAATGTTAGTGTATATATATATATATATATATATATATATTTTTTTTTTTTTAAATCGCTGCCTGAGCCATAATGGACTCCAAGCAATGAGTATAGGGCAGGCGGTGGTGGGCATGGCAAGGAGGGGGAGTAGTGTGCACTTATAAGTGCGCATGTCAGTTTAGCTGGCCATCTTTGGCAGGCCAAACAGACATGGAGACTTCTGTTTCTCCAACCCAGCTGTGCTGCAGATGGGTTGGACAAAAGTCATGGGCTCCCAAGCACAGTATGGGTTGGCCACTCAGACCAATCCAGGTGCTGCTCCCATGCTAGGGATAGGATGAGAGCAGCATCTGGATTGTGTGGGGAGCCTGTTCTTTAAGGCCCATCCACTTCTGAGCCGGACGAGAGGGGCAACGAGGCAGCCAGCAGCAAGAGCGAAGCAGCAGGTAAGGCTTTATTTTTATTTAAATCCCCAACCCTACTCTCCCACCCCTTCCCGGACACCCTACCACTTTAGATAGGATCAGCCACCACTGCTGAAATCCCTTTTCACAATTACTTTTTAACCTTGCAATGTTCTTTCTGGCACCGGCTGACAGGTCTGCCTTCCTCCACCGACTATGAACCTTAATACCAAGAGAGGAATGAAGCGTCTTTGTTAGACGAGGCAAATTCAGCCAGTCCTGTCAATCAGAACGACTTCTTTGCAGTCGGAGGCTTGCAGGCTCAGACTTTTCATTATGTGTGTAAAGCTATGGGCTAGTAAGTGTCAGGGCTGGCTGGTATGGTCTCGTGGAAGGCATATGCTGTGGCTGTGACACCTGTTGTGCTAGATCCAGAGAGCTGGACTAAGGCAGGTGGAGAGGTTTGGTTACAGAGTGCTTGGCAGAGGATAGAAGATCTTCCTCAATAGTATTTAGAGAATTGGAGACGTAATCGGGGGCTCTTTGGTATACTGCTTGTCTTTTAGTTATAGTGGTACCGAGGGCAGGGTGCTCAGCAATGACGCTTCTGTAGAAAGTTTGGAGCATAAGCCTTTTGAATAGGTTGGGATGAGATCGACTTGGATGTGAAGAAACTGGGGTGGGATCTTTAACTCGAACACTTATGGATTTTACTCAAGAACAATCGGGCAGTTACTGCCAGCCATGAAGTGTCACTCAATGTGTAAGTTATGTAACTGTTGTAAATACGTTAGATAAAATATATAAATGCGCATAAACCTGCTGAAAATGTGGTTGCCCTCTTTGTGTGCCCCACAACCCAAATACTGTGTCCCTCACTCATTTACTTACCACCTCTACCTGATCTACTGTCCTTTACTTTCTATCCTGTCCTCCCCTCATCTCCCTTCACAAGCTTCCCCCTCAACTGTGCTCTCTTATTCCATCCCTCCTCATAGGCTCTCTAAAACAGACCGGCCACACACCCTGAATCCCACCACTTACAATGATCTTACCCATAATCCACGTGGATGCTCTTCCTGTGCTTATTACCCCTCGCTTACCAGGTTCCTCCAGCTGCCCAGCTCCGCTGGCTTCTTCCTCAGGTTCCTTCAAGAGACCATCGTCAACTATTTGTGACGTTACTCATAAGAAGCAAAGGCTGGGGGAATGGAATCACACTGCACCATGGGGAGCACAGTATTTCCCTCTACCCAGATGATATGCTCCTCTTCCTCAGAGACGCAGGCACGGGGATACTGTGGTGCATTTAAATGTTGCAGCTGCTGGGTGAGGTGATTACTTTTTAAACAAATTGGGAGAAAACGTGTGCCTAGCCAGTCTTCAGAACCTTGCAAAGATCCCCCAGCACTCAGTACTCCAATATGTGGGAATTAAAATCCATCACCAAGACAAACATGTCAGGGAGGGAAATTGTTTGGGGGGTGAGGGGCTTCGCTATCAATAGCTCAATGTTGCATTCTGGCACACACGGATCATGGCATTAATGGCACCCACAACGATGATTATGCTGCCACGTGTAGTGTTTTCTACCTATATCCAAATCCCCCCATTTGGATACCCTGAGTATGGTTCCAGTTGTCGGACACATGGGGTAGAGGCAGACACAGGGTTTCTTGCAAATAATGCAACGCACTATCAGGGAGGGAGAACTGGGAGTCCCTTATTTTGAGGTATTTCATATTGCAGCTCAGTTATAATGGCTGGCGGGCCATTCAATTGACGGGGCACCTTGCCCTGGAGCAACGAGATGGGAGCACTGGTCTTTACGGAATCTCTACCAAAATTGGTGAACATGGCGCTATGCTGTTTGTAGAAGCTCCTAAAATCCACCCACTTTGTCCCACTACATGCACTGCTGATTCCACTGGTGGCCTCCCATCCCTGAGGGGTCGCATTTTGGTGGCATGTAGGCTGTTGGCATGGACACAGACCTACTCACAGCCGCCCTCC
This sequence comes from Lissotriton helveticus, assembly GCF_964261635.1. Lineage (NCBI taxonomy): Eukaryota > Metazoa > Chordata > Amphibia > Caudata > Salamandridae > Lissotriton > Lissotriton helveticus. Next base: position 454,716,277 of record NC_136057.1, read on the forward strand.
TCATGTTTTGGAGACAGTCGCAAATTATTCTCTTCACTTTACAAATCATCCTCCCGTATGGTCAAAGCAGACTTAACAACTCTGGGGGAAATGGGAGGATGCTATAGGCCAGAAAGTGCGAGACCAGGACTGGGACAGAATTCTGGACCATACTCACAATGTCTCCCGTAACACCAGATTGCCCTACACTCAGTTCAACTATTTACATATCTCTTACCTCACACCACACAGACCAAACAGAATCCATAAGACGGAAGATAAATCATGCCCAAGATGTAAAGTACCCCATGCTGATTTCTTGGATATGACCAAGGCTTTGAGTGGGCCGGGTCCTGCCGGTGCTCAGTACCGGCAGTTCTAAAAAGCAGGTGCTGAGACGGGTCCCTACCGGGCTTTCCATTTTTGCCCTCACTCGGAGTGAAGAAAAAAAATTAACTCTGCAACAGTACCACCCTTCACTGCCTTTCTTCTAAGAGACTTGTTATAGTTCTTTCAAAGTCTCATCATTTCCGAACGGAAGTATTTTGAACATTATATACAACAAAGCCACAGTTGTTGCTCATTTATCTCATGCAACTAACAACCACTGACAAACCAATAGTCGCTCACTGACCTGCTCTTTTCTGCCCAACAGAGGAACTGCTTTTCTCATCTCCCAAACCGCATTCCCTGAGGCTGAGGTTGGCTGGTGGGAGCGTGACTGCAATCGGCAGTTCTTCAACTCGCTCTCAGCGCGACCCGCCCAGGTTGCAGTGCGTTGTCTGAGGCCAGGAAAAGCCTACCGGGGGACTGCGAGGCCCAGAAAACACCGCTCCTTGCAGCCGGCGCCTCTTCCCCCGGCGGCCACGCCCACTGATTTGAACGCTGCTTAAATACTTTTCGCGCCACCCGCTGCGCGGGTGCCGCTCACTGACCTGCTCTTTTCTGCCCAACAGAGGAACTGCTTTTCTCATCTCCCAAACCGCATTCCCTGAGGCTGAGGTTGGCTGGTGGGAGCGTGACTGCAATCGGCAGTTCTTCAACTCGCTCTCAGCGCGACCCGCCCAGGTTGCAGTGCGTTGTCTGAGGCCAGGAAAAGCCTACCGGGGGACTGCGAGGCCCAGAAAACACCGCTCCTTGCAGCCGGCGCCTCTTCCCCCGGCGGCCACGCCCACTGATTTGAACGCTGCTTAAATACTTTTCGCGCCACCCGCTGCGCGGGTGCCGCTCACTGACCTGCTCTTTTCTGCCCAACAGAGGAACTGCTTTTCTCATCTCCCAAACCGCATTCCCTGAGGCTGAGGTTGGCTGGTGGGAGCGTGACTGCAATCGGCAGTTCTTCAACTCGCTCTCAGCGCGACCCGCCCAGGTTGCAGTGCGTTGTCTGAGGCCAGGAAAAGCCTACCGGGGGACTGCGAGGCCCAGAAAACACCGCTCCTTGCAGCCGGCGCCTCTTCCCCCGGCGGCCACGCCCACTGATTTGAACGCTGCTTAAATACTTTTCGCGCCACCCGCTGCGCGGGTGCCGCTCACTGACCTGCTCTTTTCTGCCCAACAGAGGAACTGCTTTTCTCATCTCCCAAACCGCATTCCCTGAGGCTGAGGTTGGCTGGTGGGAGCGTGACTGCAATCGGCAGTTCTTCAACTCGCTCTCAGCGCGACCCGCCCAGGTTGCAGTGCGTTGTCTGAGGCCAGGAAAAGCCTACCGGGGGACTGCGAGGCCCAGAAAACACCGCTCCTTGCAGCCGGCGCCTCTTCCCCCGGCGGCCACGCCCACTGATTTGAACGCTGCTTAAATACTTTTCGCGCCACCCGCTGCGCGGGTGCCGCTCACTGACCTGCTCTTTTCTGCCCAACAGAGGAACTGCTTTTCTCATCTCCCAAACCGCATTCCCTGAGGCTGAGGTTGGCTGGTGGGAGCGTGACTGCAATCGGCAGTTCTTCAACTCGCTCTCAGCGCGACCCGCCCAGGTTGCAGTGCGTTGTCTGAGGCCAGGAAAAGCCTACCGGGGGACTGCGAGGCCCAGAAAACACCGCTCCTTGCAGCCGGCGCCTCTTCCCCCGGCGGCCACGCCCCCCTCCTCCCTCTATATTTACGTAGTTTCTAACGCGCCGCGGGTCGCGCCGCGGGTCGCAGCCCGGGGCGAAGACCCGGGCAAAGACTGGGCCGTTTTAGGCCGTTAGAGGCTGGTAGAGACTGGACTGGGCCACCTCCCTTGATTTTAAAATATTTATTTGATCTTACGTTTTAGTAATCCTTTCAGGGCTTACCTAGTCCCCATTACCTAACGAGAATAGCAATGGTCCTCACGAGAGGGAATAAATCTACAACTAAAGCCCCTAGCGCAGCAGGTAAATTGCTTGGTCCCATGGATGACTTTCTAGCGAAGGCTAACACACTCATAGATGAAAGCATAACACTCATTGAGGAAAGGGTCTCATTAGATCTAGCATTTGCTAAAAGATCCTCACTAGGTATCTTGGCAGAAGCCAGATCTCCAGTATCAGGTGTCCCAAATGCAGAGCTGATTCCAACTAGAGAGAGACGCAGCCTACCAAATACGGTAGATCTGTCGGTATCCCAGATAGCGGACTCTCAACTCAGCTTTGACCTAGAACAAACCCCTGAACTGCTCCCAATAACGCCCGCTGAACTCTCCTCGTCAGAAAAAAGAGTAGAAAGGGGTAAGAGGGAGGGAGCAATCAGTAAGAAAAGGGCACCAGGTAATCCATCCTCCCCAGTAAACCTGGCAATAACCTCAACTATCCCTCAAATTCAAGATGATAGGGCGATACATGTTGAGACTCTAGCGTTAGTCCACCAGGTAGAGAAGGAGCCACCCCCCTTGATAGTTTTGGACCCTTACTCTACAAAACAAACCCCGGTGGAATCTAACGCAGTTGAGGCTCGGGAATTGACACTTTCTAGCATAGCCAGGGTAGTCAAACATGCCCTACAACCCTTAGAACATCGGCTAGGAACCCTGGAATCGCAAATTTCCGAGCTTCTAAAAAATCTAAAAAATCAGCAACCATTGCTACCACCATGTCCACAAAAATCATTACAAAACAATAGCAAAAATTCAGGAAGCACTAATCCATTAATCCTTAAACCATCCTTACCTAATCCACAGCAAAAGACTCTTCAGATAAGTACTTCAAATCCTCCGAATAATAAAAACACCTTAATTCAAACTAAAATAACAAAAACTGTAGTAGCCCAAAGTTCTACTAGCAACCTACAACAGTCCACCGTTCCGACTCCCCCAGCTGTGCCTGTTACAGCTGTACCCGCTGCCACTGCCGCAACTCCGACGGCACCGAGCAGCATAGCCAATAAAACCACAGGGAATACCACGCACAACGCAACAATAAAAACTTTACCCCCCCCACCTGTACCACCAAAAACTCCTGCGGGCAGGCCCAAGAGAAACGCTGCGGGGAACCCTGGCCCGCCAAGATTCCCAGCAGACTTCCCTCCAGAGGCCTCACCCTATGTGGCAGTCATGGCTGGAGTGCCAGAACTAATAGACTCTATCCCAGAACCGATCTGGTCCCTAAAAAATAAAGTTCAGCACTGGCTCCAGACCAACCGCCCAATTCCATCTTCCTGGCGCGGAAGAATTAGATCTGTAGCCAGGGTTCCATGGGTGGGCAATACTCGAAAAACCATTTCCGGGGACTGTATCGCAATCACATTTGAGGATCCTCGAATAGTGGATTATGTCTGTGCCTGGGAAGACATCACCTCGAATGGAGGAATTAAGGTCAAGTCCCTCCCCTTCTTTTATCCTTTCAGGCAGGTAGACAGCTATATACAGGATCAAGAGCCCCCTTGGTCTGTCCCATTCTCCAGGCAGGATGATTTTTCAAACATCAGTTACAACGCCCCCCATAATCAATACGAACCAGACTATTCCTGGCACCCAGTGAGACAACGCCGCCAGGGAGGAAGGTGGGACGATAGAAGATCTCATACACATTGGCCTCCACATAGAGAGCAACCACGCTGGGACCCATGGCAAAACATCCCACTAAGTAATAGGTTCAGCGGCCTAGAAATGGTCGACTGACCATCAATAGTTGCTCCTCCCATCGACACTCAACTATCCCCCTCTCCGCAGTCTAATACCATCGTCCCACTTACCAGTAACAAGGACACGATAACCCCAGAAGTAGAATCGGCCGATGATGCTTCACCCCTTAGAGTCTCTTATTGGAACATCGCGGGCCTCCGAAATAAAATCGAGGATGGCTCTGCGCAGAAATTTCTAGCCCCATACCAAATAATTTGTCTCCAGGAGACATGGTCCGTAGAAGAACATCATCTACAAGGCTATAAAACCTACAATGTTCCAGCCCTAACCAGTACAATGGGCAGACCAAAAGGTGGGCTAGCAATATATATTTCAAATTCCCTTCCTCTCAATAAAGTGGTCACACTCTCTCAGGATGATAATCATCAAATCCTATCACTTACCTTCCCAAACAAAGACATCATTATTCTGACTAACACGTACAATAATTTATCGGAAGATAACTTTATAATCCTCCTCACCACTATAACTGAGAAATTAAAACAAGTACTCCATCAGAGCCCTGCAGACAAAGCAACCCAATTAATTTGGGGAGGCGATTTTAACCTCCATCCCTGCACAGCTCCTAACTTAATGTGTTGTGGGATTGTAGATGACTTCAACGTTCCACTAGCACACCTTGCACACTCTAAATTAGGAAATCTAATAAACATCGCTCTATCAGATCTGGATCTTCAGATTGCCAATCATATAAAAGCAGACCCAAATGAATTTATACCGACCTATGTGGGTAGGGGACATAAGACAACAGTAGATTTTATATTTCTCTCCCAAACCCTAACCCCGAAATTCAAAAACTTTGAAGTCATTGTCACTCCTTTTAGTGATCATGCAGCTCTAATATTAACAATGTCTATCCCTGCAAACCCCTCCCATAAATCAGAGATGGCGACCACTCTCAGGCAGAATAAGATTGACATTAGCAAACGGAATGGACTAACAATCAGATGGGCTAAAATTAACCCATCTGACATAATGAAAAAATTAATAACGCGGTCCTACCCTAATATAATGAAATGCCTGGATCTGACAACTAGCCATAAAGAAGTCCTGAGAAATTTTAATCTAATACTAGATGCTATAAAAGAATTACTCACCACAAAATCGAAATCAAACCGCCCTACAAAACCAAAGTGGTTTAATCATAACTGCACAGCGGCCCTATCAAAGTTGAAATCCGCACTTAAAAATAACCCACGTGATGCGGCTCAGATTCAGTTGCTCAGGCGACAATATACAGGGGAAAGAAAGCTGAGAACTGCCCAACTAAAGCAAAAGCTGTGGGATGATCTCCACCACGGTGCAGTCTCACAAAATAGCGAGCTTTTCTGGCGTACGGTCAGAACCCCATATCTCACAGAAAGAGATACCCCAAAAATAGAAGTCGCTATCGACGAAAATACTTGGGTTTCGCACTTTGAGGAAATTTTTAAGAATACCCTCCCAACAGAATCCCCCCTTCCCAAGGTAAACTACCCTATTCTGGTCCCTTTTGATATTTCAGACCTTGTAGATGCCCTACAGAGTAGTAAATCAGGTAAGGCACCAGGACCCGACGGGGTCCCAGTGGACCTTTTTAAAAGTAACCAAGACCTCTGGGCCCCCATCCTAACCAGAGTATGTACAGCAGCAGCAAGCGAGGGAATCCTAACATCTTGGACAAAATCAATAATGGTTCCCATTTTTAAAAAGGGAGACCGACAAGATGTAAAATGCTACCGGCCCATATCACTGCTGGATTCGCTCGGGAAAGTAGTGGGGAGAGTGATTCTAGAGCGTCTCCAGCAGTGGTCAGAGGACCGGGGCATAATTTCTGATATCCAATTTGGATTCCGAGAAGGATTTGGTACCCTAGAGCAGGTCCTCAATCTTACTCTAATAATGGGGAAATACACACAGGCCATTCACACCAAGATATATATGGCCTTTGTTGACCTCTCCGCAGCTTTCGACTGCGTGTCGCACAGAAAGCTGTGGAGGGTCTTAGCTCAATTGGGAATAGATCCACCCCTTTTAGATTTTCTCAAAGAGCTCTACACTGGGGCCACAGCCAGAGTACGCTTTGGCGTCAATGGTGAGCTGACGTCTCCGTTTGGCGTAGGGCGTGGGGTCAGGCAGGGATGTGTCCTGGCCCCCTTCCTCTTCTCACTCTATACCAATGGCTTGGAGGGGGAGATGTTGGGGGGGGCCCAGGACCTCCCACGCATAAACCGTCGCCTGATCCCAGCCCTGCTCTACGCGGATGACGCCGTTATTTTAGCACGCACACCCAAAGAGCTCCAAAAAGCAGTGAACAGATACACGTCCTTTATGGGCAACCTAGATTTAAAGGTGAACGTGAAAAAAACGTTCGTAATGACAGTTGGCAGACACCGAAAAAAAACCTACCCTATAGTCCTTAACAATCAAAAGCTCGAATCTACCCCACATTATCCCTACTTGGGGGTTATGATAGATGACCAACTCTCTTGGAAGCAAGCAGTGAGCACTAGGGCACTTTTATTCAGGAGATCAATTGCAGCACTAATAACTTTTTCCCAGAAATTAGGCAAGAGACCGCCAATAGAGCTCCTTAAGATTTATAACGCCAAATGCCTGGCAATAGCCACATATGGTGCAGGAGTCTGGGGGTACACAGACGTCAGCCCTATTCAAAGGGTGGAAAACACATTTTTAAGATTCTTGTTAGCTACCCCCAAAGGCACCTCAATCTACGCAATGCACCTAGAACTAGCCATACCCTACTTAGAGGATTTAATTAAAATTGAACCTCTGATGTTGTGGCGCCGCATCTGGAAATCAAACAAAAACGCTCTGACTCAAGCCATTATCACAGATGCAATGAATATGGACAACTCTGCAAAAATAAAGTGGCTTTTATATGTCAGGAACTTTTTTACAGATTTAGGCTTCGAGAACTACTATACAGACCCGACAACTATAACGGTCATTCCAAAAAAAGATCTTAAACGCCGAGCCTTATGTCATTTGGAATCGTTAAGACTCGCATCCAACTCCACAAAAACGGCAGTGATTCATTCAAACATGATACAAATAGCCTTTGTCATTCACCCGTACTTAGAACTCCAAATATCAACTTACGAGAGAATGCTTATCACAAGATTCAGGCTAAATATTTTCTTTAGAATGGTCACCTTTCCCTCACAAAATTGTTGGGAACCCACACTCCCGCCGTGTCCCTGTGACGGTACATCGACGCAGTCGAATCTGCACGTGATCCTACTTTGTAAATATCACCAACCCCACAGAAAGATCTGGCTTTTACCAATATTAAAATCTTGGGGGCTGAGACAGTGCAGACCCGCTCTTTTAAGACTGCAAATGTTGGAAACACCGAATGTCTGTTACTTTATTAGTAGTTTCTTAAAGTGTATTATGAAACATAGAAAGAATCTCTAACAATCCTGTCAGTTTGAGCATAAGCGGTATTTTGCACATTTCTTGACTAATTTTTCTCTTTTTAATTGCGAAATGAATTTTATCAGAAGCATATGTAACATGTTTACTTTTACTGTGTTTTGATATTTTTGTGTACTTTTATGGTTTTTCCACCGTGAATAAGCCGAATAAAGATTTATATATATATAAACCAATAGTCCTGGCTTGTTGTAGGTGTAATATTACTTGTATTATATATCAGTATGCAATGAAAGAAGCAACAAAATACCAGTTGGGCTGCACGCTATGCTATGCATAGATTTGTAGCCGTGTTTTTTAGCCACGTCCTTAACTACATCGGCCACGCCTCTGAGAGACCCCACAGTTTTTTCATCCCACTTAAAGCCCTGCATATGACTTGGGCCTGCCCCCGGATAGTACAATTTTGGCAGGCGGTAATCGATGACCTGGAACATACCTTGACCCACACGGACCTCCTGAAACTGGAAATATGCCTTTAAAGCCTCCATCCCATCCCCCGAACAGCGAGAGTACAAATATGATTCTTAAATCTAGCCCCGGTCCTCGCCAAGAGGCAACTGCAATGCATTGGAGATCACCTGGGGGTCCACCTCATTGCTGATGGAAAGGGGAGGCTGAACGCTGGGCATTGGCATAAGAGTCAGCTGTAAGAGACAGGAAAGCAAAATGTCCCATAGGAGAGGATTGGGCTGCTGTCCTGGTGACCTTTGTGACAGGGGTGGGGACTGAACCCCCCCCCAACTCCTTAATTTCTGGTCTCAATAGCTTAGGAGCCCTGGACCGAGGATGTGGGTGTGACATCTGATGCGGGTGAAGGGGTGTGAAAGTGGTAAGATTCACAAAGTTAAAGACTGAATAACCGGCCTGGTAAATGTTAATTAATAATATTTGTAAAGTGTACCACAATGGTCACCAACGGCATACTTACACCACAACAGACTCACAACACAACTGAACAACCCTGTAGATTGCCAGGGAACGATTTAATGTGATACTTCATCTTTGTTGTCCTGGCTGTATGTAGAACTGTCTGCGAAGTTGGATCAATACTATGGTGCTGCAGTGGTATGTAGTGTTCTGAAGTTTTGAAAACCGATAAAAATGTTTAAACAACCATTTGTGATTTTTGTAATACTATGGGTTCAATTCCCTTAGATGGACCTGATTGGAATAAGAAGCATCATCAGGTAGGGCATGTGATGCTTGAGAAGGGATTGGATCCTAGTGATATGTTTAACAAAGGGACGGGGCTTGGAAAGGCATGCAGTAGTTATTATAATTATAATTATAATTATTATTATTATTATTATTATTATTACGGTGGCCCATGGCTCTAACAGACAGAAGAAAAAGATTAAAACATAGAACAGAAGACCCAGATGGAAAACCCTAGTGGCACAGTCTGTTTTGTAACCAATGACCGAGAAGTGTTTCTGCATGACTTCAATGCATGTTCTCCATTAAAGCAAGATTTTCAAAACAAAGACAATTTTCAATTTTACCATTACCCTTAAAACAAAATACTATTTTCCTAAAGTCGTAATTTTATTTAATGTACTAATGTAAATGGCATTATATTTATGGCATTGCAAATGTAAGGCTATATTTTTTATAATGTTCTTTTGTATAAGAATAAAGTGACATATGAGAACACAAGATCATTATCGCATGCTCTTGATGCAGGGCAAGTTACCAGCAGCCATTGTTCCCTAAGTGTATGGCTAAAGAATACCATCCTGCGGATGTAAAACATGTGCTTGTAAAGAGGCACTGGAGGCCATCTTGGAATGGAAAGGTTTCTAGTCTGTGCATGGTGATGGCGTTTGCTGTCTATGCCCAATCAGTCACTCAGTCTAAAGTCTGAGTGAACCCTTATTTTTTCGATGCACCAGCTCGCACACACTGACACCTCTTTACATATGGAAGCGGTGACCGCATCATGCCAGTTACACCAGCCCTGCTGCCTAGCACATGCAGGGAGTGCAGTGAGCAGCGGGTACAGGGATGGTTTCTCAATAGGAGGCCCCACCATGTTCCACATTTGTGCCAGGGAATCTCAGTAGTGTTGTTGTAGAGCGACACTACTTTTTAGCCCGCTCATCAATGCAGTAATACAATTTTATTTGCTTTTGCAGTTGTAGTGCACACCATCCTGGTGCTCTTTTCAGAATCTACTATACCCAATTTTTCTAGGGTCTCTTTAGTGAAAAATAGGTATGTTTTGGAGGGTTTATGGAAGCAGAGAAGAATGGTTGTGGTTTTGAGATCTGGTGATAAAGCGTTATAGGATTTGGCAGTAAAAACTAAGCAAGCCTTCGGGCCTTGTTAAAGCGTTGAATCAACAGGCGATTGCCAGGTTGCAATCTCGGGGCTCTTGTGAAAATGTAATGTTTGATGCGATTTTGCATATTGTGAGCATAGGAAGTCTAACAATGTACATCTTTAGGACATACAATAGGGACCTTAAAGAAGTACATCTTGTTAAAAGGGAGCCAATGAAGAGACTAAGTAAGCGGATATATGTGATCCTTTGGAAAGTCCTAATATACACTGAGCTACCACATTCTGATGAGCTACAATTTAGAAATAAGATATGAGAGTAGTCCAGTAGTCCAGATGAGAAATCACTAATGCCTGGACCAAAGCTTTTCCGTCAAATTCTGGAAGAAAATATAGCATGTTTCTCAAAGAATGCAAAAGAAGGAACCCATTTATAGACCGCTAGGTGATATGCATTTTGAATAGAAGACTGGAGTCAAACAATACCTATATTTTAAGCAGTATCTGTGGAATCGGGAGAGGATCCTAATCAATCTGGCCACCAAATAGTGGACCAACAGAACCTGTCTCTAAAGAAAATCATTCTGTTGCATCTGAAGTAAAACACAAGGAGTTTTCACTCATCCAAGTCATAACAATCCGAAAACAGTTTTTCAGTCGGTTACAATCATGTTCTTTAGTGGAGTCTAACCACACTATGGGTTAAGCATCATCTGCATATGAGTGAAAATGAATGTGAAGAAAGTGAATTAGTGCTAGAGGTGTTACATACACGTTTAATAGGTCTGGGCTTATTCTCGATCACTGGGGGACCCCCACAGAGTCTCTTTAAATTGTTACATGAACCGTTTCAATGACACGGCTTTGTAACGAGCTGATAAATACGAGATGACCCATCTGAGAGCAGTGTCCCCGGGCATTATATAAGCATATAATGAGACACTGTGTCAAAGGCCACTGATACATCGAATAGATTACGGTAGCAGTTCCATTTGCATCCCGAATCCAACAAATGTTATTCACTACTGTGACTTTTATGGTTTCAGCGCTATCAGAAGCATTAACGCCCAACTGAGTTTGTTCTAAAATATTGAAGGATTCCATACATTGAGTCACTGAGAACTGACAATACTTTTTGGAATTTTTGATTGAAATGTAGTAGTGATTTACGGCAACAGTTGGCCAATATGGTTGGATCCATATTGGATTTTTTTTTTGTATTGGAGTAACTCTATCCACTTCTAAGAAGCATGGCCTGTCCCTAACTCCAATGACCGATTACAGACAGAAGTGAGTTTAGGTATAATAAAGCCTGCAAGTAGTCTATCACCATTGCCAGGGCTTGGTTCCAAAGGACGGGCGAAGAAAATCCTTTACATATTGAAATAAATTTGATCAAACATAACTAAAGAATAATGAGAGGACATTGAGTCGAGTGATAACTTTTGTATTCCATTGGTGATTGACTGGTTTTCCTTTACAATAGTATGACATCAGGCTGCTGCATTTTGAGCGACAAAGTAATTAAACTGCTCACAACAATTATATCAATTTCATTCAGATTAGAAAGGACCAGTAAAGAGCCTCTGTCTTGTGCTCGGCCCATGATTTATTTAAATGTGAAAGCTTGAGGGTACTCTATGAGAAGACAGAGGGAGCAGTTAGAGTAAATAATGCCTTATGGGACAGGTATGCACAGACATGGGTCCAGTCCGCACTCTGTCACTGGAACCAAGCTATAACTGACTGATGAGCCTTAAATAGGGTGAACCCGGTCCTGGTTTGCTTGTGTTCTAGTTCAGGAAGGACCTGGCTTGGCAGTTCGGGCTGGACTATTCCTATTGGAGAAGGGTCAAGACTGATTTGCATATAGCCGGGCCCAAACTGAGGTGGCTTGGTGTGCAAAATAACGATGAATTGGATGAAGCCCACGTAATTACTAGTGGCTGAGAATAATTCAAGCATTCCATGCATCACTTTTTTGTATAGTTTATTATGGCTTGTGCATGGCAAAGCTATTGTGCAAAGAAATTAAAATTGTTCAGAATTTGCAAAAAGTAGGTGTATGGTTGTGTAGGGCCTTTCACCAACTGCACCAAACCAAAAGTCTTACAAGAATCTCAAAGGGTCTGGGCATCCCTCATTAGAAGGTCACTGACCATACATTAAAATCTCCAATTAAGAGGATTTTATTAAAGAGGTGCAATGCTATCAAATACTCTACTTGCCATGCAGTTATATAAATCTTATGGCAGAGAAACTTCTTGTGGAAATCCTGTATAAATCCTTTTACACTTTGGGTATCTGTTAAGAATTCAAAATCACTTCAATCATATATGCCATGCAGTACTCCTACTTCCATAAGTGAACTCGTGAATGTTTCTCACTAAACTTCAAAGGAATTCCTTGGAGAATCCACTTGAGTAAATAATCAGGAAGCAGGCAGTTCAACATTTTTTTTTTATTTGATCCACAGGGGTAAACGGTTTCCATTTCAAATACACATACAATATGAAGAGAAGCCGGTCCCTTATCATTCCTGCCTTACTCCAAAATTTCACAATAGTAAATGTACATGAGTTTTAAGGACCAATACTAAATGCAAACTGTTGGTAAATACCCACTTCAATTGATAAAAAAAATACCACTGCCCCTCAATCTACACCTATTCCTGAACCCAAACACTACTCTTATGCATTGTAGTTTGAAAATTTACCCTCATTACCTTATAGGTGCAAAACGCTGTAGCACAAATTTATAGAGGGAGGTTGCAGTAATGGAACAGAGTTGTTCACCGATTTATTTTAGAAGCTATGTCTTGACCCTCCACATCTAGGAAACTTGCAAACATTTATAAAAGCGCCTGGCTTACCAGAAAGTTAATTAAATAAGCGTATTGGGTGTGATAAGTGTATTGGAAAAGCGTTTTAATTTTAAGCACGACCTCTCACGGCTGGCCAATAAATGCCAGGAGGAAAGCGAACCTAAACGGAGAGCATCAAACACTGACGATAATTAAAACAGCACAAAGCCAATGCAGATGATTAAAAGCATCAGGCAGCAGAGCAGTAAAGAAGCAGAATTCTAAATTCTTACTGATAAAACGGTTCGACAATCCACTGATTATGGAAAATAACAATGCATGGGGCCTGAGATGGGCCACACCCAGTCCTGGCGACACCTGACCGCTGCAGGGGGCCTTGAGGGTTGCAGAGAGACAACGCTGCAGAATTTTCCTGTCATAAGATTTTCTCTTTGCAATTTTACTGCAAAAATGTGAGCCACAATAAAAATTAAAAAGTTTGGTAAAGTGCACAAAATTGTATGCAAATCACAAGGTGTATTTAGGAAGGGGAGACAAAAAAAGTATGCCAAATGAAATGTATCAAAAGCTAAAACATGAAATTCCACTAATTTGCTAACATACGTGTGTTGTATGCTTACGTGCAGCCGTAGCAAAATAGGATTAACTCAATTTTTTTCAGACCAACGTGCCTAGGTGGGTAATATGTCATACATAAATAATGTATGCCCTTTAACTTGAAATGTTACTGAAATCGACTAACACTAGAAGACCCTTCTTCAGCGTAACCTCTCCCACTAGAACTGACCTAAACCAAGAATGAAATCCCACTGCTAGCACGGCCACTCCAGATCAAAACAACCAAGATGGACGCCCGGGCACGCACTTCAATGGCGCACTTCAGTGGTGGTGTGGAAGTGTATGTTAAGATGAGATCATGGAGAGACCTACCATCGGAGTACCTCTAAAACCAGAAACAGCATTGAAGTCTCAACTAAAGTGCTTTATTTGAACAACTACTCCCCCAAAAATAATCCAGAATGTCCAGCATCACATCATGTTAGAGGGGAAAAAATTGTCATATGTTCTAGACAAAGAGGCGTGGCTAAACAGAGGGCTACATTAACTTTGCTAGAAGCAATCAGAGTAAATGTATAATGATTTATATGCATCACAGATTTTTGTTTGTTGAGAATGCCTGACATTTGGAAGCAAATTCATCCAGTCATGCCATATTGCTCAAGTAACTCTGTAGAGCAAGATGAACTTGTTACATTTTTTTCTCCGCGCGGATTGTTTTTCTGGGTTCTTATTTTGTGCATTAGTAAGGACAATTGATATGATTTTTTTCATACACATCTTTGTATATCTAGGGTAAATTAACATGATCTCAGATTAAACAAATGTTATATCGAGTATCGAAGTGCGTTTATTAATGTGCTTTAGTGATGCCATATTTTCTTGTTCCATGCCATTTTACACAGGGATGCTATTACTGTCGCTTACTCCTTTCACCCCAAGCGCGCTCCCACATGCTTCTTCTCTCCACAGGCTCTGCAGAGCACCGGAAAGTCAATGTGTTTTGATGAACTTTCTCATGTTCCCTATGATTTAAAAACATTATCAAGGACCCTTCTGCTACCTTCCGTTGTGCATACTACTTCTTTCGTTAATCGCAAGTTCCACTGCTTAAATGTTTCATATTTGATAAAACATCTCTGGATAGTATTAGCACAGAAGGTGCTGAATACGTTTTTTTGAAATGGGATAGTGTGTATAAGTTCAGGTGATGTGTAATTTTCCCTGTGTTTTGATTTCCTAAAGAATCCAATACATTTGCTCAGACCACGTTGTTTTCTCAGTTTGCCCGATTAGTTTTGCGAGAATTGTGTGTAAGAACCCCTGGATTTTGGGGGTGAGCTAGAAGACTTTCCTGTTCTACTTGTAATGTTGTCCAGCTTCTTTTTGATTTTGCTGCTCACTTCGGAATAATTCTGATTTTGCATACCTTTACATTTGAGAGCCTTTATTCTATACTTTGAATTTTGTAATATAGCCCTTCAAGTTTTTACTGATCTAGAACTCTACTATAGAGTTGGCCCATTATTTATTTAAACTGTTTTACTCTGCTAATCGATGTTAAAGAGGTGCCTTAACGTGCAATTTAATTTGTGGGCGAACTGGATGACGTAAAAGTTTAGTGTCCACATTTTGGGTTTAATGTCTCCCAGGCTACTGCGTCTAATCGGATACTGCACAACATCCCTAGCACACCACATCTGTTAACCCTTCAGCATCTAAGACATGTTTTACGGTTCAGAGAAAATATATATTTTAGGGCGGGTACAGATATGCAGAGATGCCTGACAACAACTAGTGCGAGTATGTGCACCAAGTTTTCAAATATGTTGTTCAGTTGTACTAATTATGTTCTACTTTCTCCAGTTTACTGAACGCGAACAGTACATTTCTCTGTGGGAAACACAGGGTCCGCACCTTCAGGAATACTTTAGCAATATATCATTACATATAGATGAATATTATTTCTGCCTCCCGATTCAAAAATCTATTTCACACAATGACTCGAGGTGCTGAACTGCATTGTATTGCGTTTGCACTGCCTTGCGGATGATTCAAGGGATACAATTCTGACCACTGCACTGACGGGGTAGATCCCGTCAGTGGCGGTGGTCTTCCCCCTGATGGTTTTGGTCCAACCGCCTGCATAATAATGCGGCAGTCGGACCAAAGGGCTGTTGGTGCAGTCCTGCCAAGTATCACGCAACAGGCGTTAGACTAACGCAATTTAGTGTGGTGGTCCGCCTCACCACACTAAAATGCTTAGTCACGCATTAGATGACCTCCTGACACCACAGGACTGACTAGTGAGAAAGAGCAACACCCGGCAATCAAGCAAGCGGAGCAGTGACGTGGACTGCAGCGCTGCTCGAGTCTAGTAGTGTGCACTGTATGACTGCACATTGATTGTGCAGTGCTTCGCTTGCTGGTGCAGACTAGAATTTAAAATGAAAGCAATGTAGTGGGTTGAGCGGTCCAGGGGGCTCTGTTGCGCAGGCGGCATATTCAAAATTCGCAGTCAGCTGTCTGCTGCTTAGACTCACTCAGCTAGAGCCGGCTGCGGCGGCCTCACGTTACGTGCCGTCACTTGACTCTATTTTCCAACAGGAAGTGTCACTAGTAGTAAGGCGGAATTTAAACGGGGGCAATAATGTTTCTTGGGTGCAACACTTCCAGCCTACCAGCCTGTGTGCAGCCAGTCAGTAGTTTGCTGCCCCATCTTCATGCGGGACTACAAGGAGAACACTCAGCAGAAGAGGTCGGACAGCCATCTGTGCAGGGGGAAGATCTCTAGAAATCTCTGTGTCTCCACAATGCTGTGCTGAAAGAAGAGATCGCTCTCGTCCCATCCGCAACTCAGGTCTGACAATTCATGTTACTTTCCAACATTATGATGTCGATTTACAACATTAATAATAATTTAATTTTAGAAGGTTACCTGAGCCTGCAAGTTAAGTAGAACATTGCGCTGGTGCAGCAGCAGATTAGGGTCAGAGCTGAGCTACCTGACATTGATTAAGATCAACTGAGACCCTACAGGACCCTGTCATGGGGCGTCTGTAGGTCCCTTTGCATATGTACATTAATCCCCTGGGGGTGGGACCTTCCCTGTTGCCATAAGCTGTTTTTACAGCCTGCAGCGCTCATTTTCCTTACTACTTCGGGGACACAGAAAGGCCTGTCTCCTTATATGCTGGTTACAGTCCAGCAATAAAAACTTGAAAGTTCGATGTTCAAATCATATCTAGTTTAGAAGCTCTGTAGGTTTTAGGCCTCGCTCCGTGAGCTCAAGGATGTTTGATTTTAATCCAACAATGACGAGGAGTTTAGAAGAGAACAGGGGCCCTGAATGACCTTTGGCTAACAAAGTACTGGTGAGGAAACATTACAAAAAGAAAATGCTATGAAAAAGGCAGACTTTTTGGTGGGAATTGCAGCTAATGTAATGTAAGTAGCAATGCACTTGAAAACTGGATCGATTGGCATTGAGATAATAATAATAATAATAATAATAATAATAAGGAAATTTATAGAGCGCCTGGTTACGCCTTCCCGGCATGTTCCCACGCTGTGGAGAGAGAGAGCCAGTCCAATAGAAGAAGAAAACGCAAGCCCGTCGCTGATCACAGAGACTAGTTGGCGAACAGGTGAGTTTTAGGAAGGCTCCTAAACCTGGTCTCCGATTTTTCCCTCCTCAGACAAACCAGGAGTTGTTCCAGTTTTGCGCAGCTAAGAAGCGAAATGAGCGGCCGCCCATTCTCGCTTTCTTAATCCTAGGGATTTCTAGCTGCCCTGTCCCGCCTGACCTCAACGTTCTGCCCGGTACATACCTAGTAATCAAGTTTCCCAGGTACATTGGAGCCTTATGCCAGAGGATGCGATGACAAATGAGAAGGGATTTAAACAACACCCTTTTCTTAACTGGAAGCCAATGAAGAGCTTCAAGGGCTGGTTTGGACGCCGCCCTTCTGGGTAGTCTCAAAATCAGTCGCGCTGCCGCATTCTGCAGGACTTGAAACCGTCTGAGATTCTTTTCTGGAGCACCCAGATATAAAGCATTCCCGTAATCCAGACGGGAAGTAATAAGAGCGTGCGTCATCGTCTGTCTAGCCTCTAGTGGGAGCAAATCGAGTGTTTTGTTAAGAGTTTTTAAAGTACCAAAACATTTTCCCACTAGCCGGCGGATATGACCTTCATAAGAGAGGGCCGGATCCACCCATACCCCTAGATTCTTAGCCTCCAGACAGGGTTTGGGGTGGGGCCTAGACATTGTGGCCACCAATCTGTGGTCCAGCAAGATTTGTTTCTACCCACCACCATCACCTCGGTTTTGCCTCCATTCAGCTTTAAGCAGTTTTTATTCATCCAGGAGGCAAGCTCCTGCATGCATGCCTTAAATTTGGAAGTCTCGGCCGAAGGTGCCTGGGATAGGGAAATTGAGATCAGCAGCTGGGTGTAATCTGCATAAGAGACTAGGGGCCCGATGTAGGTAGCCCTTTACCTATCGGAATCGGCCGAAAATACCGATTTTCGGCCGTTTCCGATCGGTAAAGGGCTATCGAGATGTAGGGGCACATTTTCGGTAATTTTACCGAATCGTTATCATTTCCGAATCGGTAAAGTTACCCAATCGGTAATATTTACCGATTCGGTAATGATGACGATTCGGTAGAACTACCGAAAATGCAATGTAGGTAGCCAATGTTCCATCAGCACATGGCCTACATAATCGGTATTTTACCATGGAATACAAATCCATGGTAAAAAACCGATTCCTGTGTACATGCACATCTGTGCATGTACACATGTGCCATGTGACAGACAGACGTGCCCTTAGGGCATGTCTGTGTGCCACATTGCACACATGCCCGTTTTGGGGGTGCTAGAGGGTGTCAAAGTGACACCCCCTGCACCCTTGTGAATTCTTAAATTACAGATTCGGTAAATACCGAATCGGTAATGCCTAATCATTCCTATGGGCTTCAAAGCCCATAGGAATGAATGGGCATTACCGATTCGGTATTTACCGAATCGGTAATTTAAGAATTGTTAAGGATTCGGTAACGAATCCAGATGTTGGGACCTACATCCCATTTACCGATTTTTGAATACCGAATCGGTAGGATTCGGTATTTCAAAATCGGTAAATGGGATTTACCTACATCGGGCCCTAGTTCCACAGAAAGGCATTTCATTTTCACTTGAGTGTTATAGAGAGACCAAACAGTCCTCTCAGGATAGGTTAGATAAATTTTTTAATTGAAATTAAGATCTTTTTGAGTCAAATGTTAGTGGTTATGGCAGTGGTGTTTTTTGTTTATTTGTGCCTCTGCAGTTTGGGTGCATGAACCAAAGTACTAGCCCACCACAGATTATGGCGAGCAATGCCTTCACTGCTGCAGAAGGGGTGAGAAAGAAAGGATGTAGAAGGAATCAAGGGAGAGGGGATAGGACATAACTAGGTAAGAAAGCATGAGAGAAAGAAAAGGAGTTTGAGAAAGGACAGTGAGAATGGAGGAGTGAGAGAGAGAGAGACAGTGCGACAAAAGTAAGAAGTGAAAGTAAGAAGGTGAACCAATAAAAAGAGGAAATCGAGTGGAAAAGATACATATAGAAGAAACAGGAAAGTGGATGTATGGGAGATAGATGAACAGAGAATACAGGGGAGAGAATAAAAGTTAAGGAGAAAAAGCGGCCAGAGAGAACAGTGTGAGAAAGGAGAAGAATAGATGGAAGCGCAAGGAAGGAGAATGCAGAGAAGAGAAAGGAAGAGGAGGAAAAGCAAACATTGAGAGAAGTTTGAGAAAGGAAGAGTGGATGAAAGAGCAAGGGAAAAGAGCGCAAGTGAGAGCATGAGATGAGGGAAATCGGACAGAAAGAGTGGGAAGAACTAGACCAGCTACAGTGCATCCAGCTGGTTCCGGTTAGCAAGTGTGCTGATCTCTCAAGATGGCATTTATTTCCATTATCTGAAGTTGCACTCTGTAGCACTGCTCCTTAACCCAGTTACCTAAGTTTGAACCATCACCTTGCAATGCTAGGACAGAACTAATGGGCGGATTAGCACATATTTAGCGTTTGCGCTGGCCTGTAATAGAACAGCACTGTTTTCTCTTCCCTCATATACATTGCACCCCTCTCGTTTCGTCACCATACTGCATACATTTTTTCAACATTTTCAAAGGGCATGGGGACACAAACTCAAGTGGTCTCTCAACAACACCATTCTGTTTTTGCTTCAGAACACTTTTACAAATTCAGGTTTATCTTATTGAAAGAATGATTCAAGATATTGCCCTTAAATGAGCAAATGAAAGATGTTGGTCTCTGTTATGAGCATTTCTAGACCATTACATTGCACACACACACAAAAAAAAAAAAAGAGTCATTGCTGTAATTTATCTCATTGCGGGTGAGATAATTAATTTGTTCTTGCAATGAAGTTTCGCTCATAGTGTAACTTATGGCGCACTGAATTGTCACTCATGAGGACACTGAAAACATGTATATAGCTTATGAGGGCTCTACTTTGCAGCAATCGC
Organism: Lissotriton helveticus; assembly: GCF_964261635.1. Lineage (NCBI taxonomy): Eukaryota > Metazoa > Chordata > Amphibia > Caudata > Salamandridae > Lissotriton > Lissotriton helveticus. The sequence goes on from NC_136057.1 coordinate 454,735,998, forward strand.
ACAGTCTTCAGTATACACAAAATTGAGTTCAGCCGCATAAGTAAAGTTAGTACATCGGAGAGCTCTGCATTGGAGTGAGTCGCTGTCTGCAGTACGATTAGGTGCTTTGCAAGCCTTTTTAATATCTTCTTAGAATTTATTGTCGCTCAAATGGGTGTAGTTTCTGTTAGTTAAACGTTTCCCTCGTCTTCATGCCATGATTTTGCTCGCGAGAAAGTGTCACTCATATTCATTGAATGTCACTCATAATTACACTGGAATTATGAAAATGTCACACATAAGCAGTCTGAAACCTTGTCAGCTATGTCGGTGGTGGTTCCACCGACATCAAAATCAGCCCCTAAGTGTGATTGAGGTAAGGGCTATGTTAGCTCATGACAGCATAGCAGACAGGCCATCCCCTTAGACAGAAAATAAGAACACATAATGTCTCCTTTGGCGCAAGAGGACGACTTGTCATAAATATGCTGGCGAGATTACAGTCCTATATTTAAAAACATTTAAAGCTGCATGTTGTGTATGGTGTGTGGCACCGGTTCAAGGGAGAGAGAGGTGACTCCGATTAGGAGTACAAGTTAAATTTATTGAGGAGTCCTCTACAGATGTAAGAGAACCCTCTGCTTAGAATAAAATAAAAGAATGAGAACCACTGCATAATTTTAGAGAATATGGTACCTGGAGCAAGCCTGGACAAAAGAGTGATGATTGTTGCCATCTTTTAATGCCTTTCTTTTATACTGTTTTCTTGGTATTCGTGGTAGGGAGGTTGTAGGATAAGAGCAGTCCTAATGAACACCCATGACGCCCAGTGGCAAAGAGAGTTAGAAACATGTCGAAACTTTAGGGTCGATGGGTTCAATAAGGACTCTTCTGCTTCATAAAAGAGGAGATAACAACCATCCACTACACTGTTTAACCCTGGGATCCTACAGTGAAGAGGTCTTCTCAAGAGGGAGACGTGAAAGTATCATCAGCACAGCATTTAGCACAGAATACTGTAGTATATTTGTGGATCTTGTCAGCTGGCTAGGTGTAACGCTCTGCTGTGCTACCTTAATAAATCTATCTTGTAACCTGAAGATGTGTCCTGCTGCCTACCTAATCTACGTACGAAAAAAAACCCAACTCTATTTACACTTGTTCTGATTGTTACTCGAATACATAAGTATACTCATCAACTCATGAAGAGTTCCCACAGAACAGAAAGTGGATAAAAAACAGTCAGACGATGGAGCAAGCCACTGAAGTAGGTGAGGATTTCCTTCCCTTTATGACGGCCACATAGGTTAATGGAAGTCGTACTGATGTTAAAATAGGCAGATCTGAATTCTATGATAATCAAATCACACTGGGACAGTCACATACTTTCCTGAAGCGCTTGCATATCTTAATTTTCTTTTATATACGTCTAGGGACGGTAGATTGGAGCCTTTTCTGAAACATTTGCACTCTCTCTTCCATACATGTGCTTGCACAGTTCCCCACTAAACCCCCTGTACAGCTGGTTAAGCGTGCATCTAAAAATGAGGGGACAGTGTTATATAATCCTTTGAATTGGCTTCTTTTTACAGGGCTTTTTATACGCATTTTTGGATAGTGTCCTGTTCATCATATGTAACTGAGTGAAAATAAGTACATGCCCACATAGTCTTACTAATGAAGAAATCAAGGCTGCGAGATGCAGCTGAAACACATTATGGCAGTTGTGTTGAAATAAACACCTCATGGTACACAGTGGTGTCGGCAACCTTCTTTGGTGTGGTATGTGAGAAGGAACTTTCATTCAATAAAAGAGAAGCTGATTATTTTGCGGGCATTTCCCTTTGGTTTGGAGCACAACAGCAGTTCAGCTGCAAGAGTGGATTGTCTGACTAATGCAAACGTCCATGTTTAGATGATAGTTGTAAATGAAAGCCAATAAGCATGGTGACTACATCCTGTTCCAAGTCAGGGGATAGAGAGGACAGAACTTCTAAGTACATCATTGTAGTCCAGCGATTAAAACCTTTTAATAAGATTATGTATAGAAGATTCAGTAGTGTTGTGGGCATCTTGATTGGATGTAGTGATGCTTCTTTATTATGGGAGGCTCTAGAAAGGGTGGGTGCCATTTTAGATGCATCAGTTCTTTTTGCTATGTTAACCTTCTAGTGTGTAATTATGTCTAATACCTGTGGTATTCGGAATGACTGTTTGCTGAACTGGGGCATTTGTTGCATTTCGTTTTGGAGATTCCAGATTGGATATTGCTTGGCACAGGCGTGACACCTATACTCCTACAGCTGTTTTTCATGTGTAGGATTAAGGGTTCACTTTCTATGCTGTGAAGTGGTGTGGCAAATATTGCTGATTATGTAAACCAGAGATTATTAAATCTGCTGTGCGTTTAAAGGTTGAAGGATCTACTTCCAGACCCGAAAGTCATAAATACAGCATTGCCGATATATTTGTGTATAGTTTTTGCGAGCATGGGTACTAAATACCATGTCAAACCTTGTTTCTCTAATGCAACCAATGGCTTGCTTCACAAACAATTCTCATAGTTTGACGATGCCACTACATTGGAGGTGAAAATTATTAAGTCTGGATTTGTTACACCGGTTTTGAAGCGGACTGTGCACAACCAACTAAACTTAAATATGTGGGAGATATGTTGTCACCTCTTGAACATAGGTGAAGGTGAAGATGGAAATACTGCAAAATTAACAAAAGAATGATCCAATAAAGCCTATATGAGTAGTAGCTGCAGGTTTATCACTTGAAATGCCTATTAAGATTTTTTAAATTCTTACCAGTGGCAAACTTCGATATGATTTTTCCTCTCATCAGTTCCATTACAGACTATAATTGGTTCTGTATCCAATAGGTGGGTCGATTTAGATCATTTAATGCTTATAGACAGGCTGCCAGAGAAACTGTTTAATTTACCCTGAATTACTGGATTACCAAAAAAGTAATACCCCAGAATAGGGAAACTCTAAATCGTCAGTGTTTCCTAGAATGATGCTACTTCATAATCCATAAAGTGAGTTCACCCAAGATGTTTTTTCTTTTATAAATACACTGCTTTTTCAGAAAATCCAGAATGGATTATATTCCTTAAAAAAAAAAGTCAGGAATAATGAGAGTTCTGGTGATTGAGACTATAAATTAATAATTCAGTAACTGTCTTTTCACTATTCTGAGCATCCGATGGCACTATGAAGACTCCTACTTCATCATCTGGACCGTAATACTGCAATTTGCGTTCACTACCCTTTCAATGCAGAGACTGGAAATTGAAGATATTGCAATTTATATTGCGGCCTGTAGCTCCTATTAACTAATGTAGGATTTTTATCTGGTCTAGTTGTTAAATTAAGAGGAGGTTTATTCAGTGCCTGGCCAGCAGTACTCTTAATCTATTAAATCATAGCCCAAGGATAGTCTTGTCTGCATGTGACAAAAAGAAAGTTGCTGATGCGTTATGCCGGAAATTGAACCTTAGCGGTATTCCAAGTTAAAGGCATATCTCTAAAAACAAAAAAAACAATATGTTTCAGCAAAAACGAAAGCACATGGTTGAGACGTGGAATGAAATATTGATAATTATCTGACAATTAATATATAACAATAACTCCATGAAATCAAAATCGGAACTCGGGTCTCATGTATCCAAGAAATAATTTTCTCTGGATTGATCACCTAACTCAATATTTCGAAGTTCATCTCTGATTATAATTGCATCAGTTAGTATATTTCTTTAAAGTGCAAGTGAAAATCAAAGCATCAGCTGGCATGTCAGCATGAAAAACTACAAGATCTTCCTTCTTAGGACAACTGGTTCAGTGGCGGTATACAAGTTCATATCGCAGTAACACTATTGCAATTCTTGGGCTCTTGAATAATATTATATAGAGTGAAATTTTGCTTCTTGCAATTATTTGTGTTATTTTAGCTGAATTAATTGCCACATTTGACATTTGCTAAGTCTGACCATTCCTTATGAGGCGCAGATTATAACTTTTGAGTTTATTTTGTTCCTTCTTTCCTTCTGACACACTGATACAATAGCCCATTGATTAAAAACATGCGGCCCCAGGGACATCCGAGTAGAAGTAACTCTAAATCCAAGAGTCAATCGAAGGTTGATTAGGTATTTCATTGTTGCCGCTATAAGGTTTTGTGTTTTCCACAGCAGTTAAAGTAGTACATACTTGTATTATTTTTGGTGCTTCAGGAGAAACGTGGCACACTTAAGCAGTATTTGCTTCAGGCATCGGATAAAATCAAGTCCAATTTGTCCATAATCATTGATTAACTTAATTCTAGTTGGGATCTTCCTGTTTCAAGTGCAGCCACATGCTATGTTAACATGAAGTTCAAAGCATCTAAAGCCACCAGGGTAGTTAAATCATTTCTGTCCAGGCAACTAGCAGCTAAACTACAATGAATTCCAAATAAAATAGTCCACACTGTTTTAAGAGGAAATTTTAATACTAAGTTAATAGTTGCCTAAAACAATTCTTAATGATATGGTGTCTTTATCTTGGTCTACTCTATTAGTTGGTATAGATGCTCTCCCTGGCACTTAGAATATACTTTTACAATACAATGGGGGGGATTTACTCTTCACAGCGCAGGGTCACCCTTTCATTCTCCTTCAGCCCTTTGTACAATGCTTGGAAGAACGAGGTCTATACTTCCTCAAGGCACAGCACATAAATGCAATTCTGTAGTATAAAAAAAGACACCACAATATCCTGGTTGTTATCTTTTTTGAACACATTTAAGTACTTTGAGGCAAGTCACTGTCAAAGCTGTTTTTGTGGTTTAGATCATGCAGGCAGGTTCCTGTTCTCCATTAGTGAACGTCAGCAGTACAATTAACACGAATTCTGCCACATATATTCTCTAAAATGAGAACGACTAGATTTTCATTGAGAAAGAAAAAAAAGGGATTTGAAAAGCTACTTTATTTCTTGTGTTTAGGGGAAAATGACATCTGAATTGTCTTCTGAGAAAGTTGCCACCCAAAGACCTAAAATACTAAACAAAGGCAAACCGATCTATGCTCACTTGGTGCTCCCGCCCTATATAGCTTCCTGCTTTTTTTATTCAGCCGAGTGTACTTTTTTTTCACTGCATTTAAAAAGTAAAGGTGTCTGGGCACCCTTTGTAAAAGTCCGCTCGTCACTGGTTCCGATATTTGCATGTTCTCTCTTTTCATTTGGACATTAGATAGCATGAGAATTTCAACTTCTTACCCCCTTCGTCAAGATTGGGAGAGTCTCTAATGTTAGCTCCTTCCCTTTATATTTCCATGAAGAACACAATACTCTTTTAATAGAGAGGCTGTTTCCCCTGACTTGCCACATTTTGAAAAAGAGGAGTTACTTGGCACTTTAATACAAGTTATTCAAGACACATAAGATGAATTAAGTGTCCAGCCCGAGTCTAGCGCATTAACCTGCAACGTTGTCCATTTCACTGAAATCATCTCTAAAACCCGCCGATGTAGCTAGCCTGAGTATTCAAGCTTTCTGGCTCCACTGCAGTCCACAGGCTTCCATGCTTGGGTGTCCTCCAGGTGCAGGGACACCAGTTTAAAGTTATACCCATCAGCAGGCGCTTAAATAAAAAAATAAAAAAGTAAAACTAGATCGGGACAATTGCAGGCTACAAAAAGTTGCCCTGTAGAGCAGCACATGCACCAGCATTGAACACACATCTTTCTTTGGATAACTGCATACACCCTAAATCTCCCAGATGCAAGGATCAGTAATCCTGGGAGAAGTTTTTCTTGACTGCAAACCCTCCTATGATAGACTTTTCAGTGTGCCTGGGTCATTTGTGGCTACTAGGCCATTGTGTTTAACTTCACATGGAATGTATGTCAAAGCCCATATGAATTACTTCCTTTGTAGTGAAAGTCAAAATATGTGCCAATTTATAGCAACATTGGGAACGGATTCATTTTGGTGAGGACTTTATTAGGGAATGACTAGTAAACTACTGGGGATTATATAAAGACAATTTATGACAAAGCTCGACTGACTTTTAAACGGGTACTGTGATTTTTCGTCCTGCTGTTAAAGGTCACTCTAACCTACAGAGCCTAGTCCAAATTTTAGGGCTTTTTTGACCTTTGAGACCATTCGTTCCTGTATGCCGTGGTACTTTAGTGACCTTTCAAAAGGCATACCCATTTGTTTTTCCACTTATAATCTTGTACGGATTTGAAATTGTGTGCGTAGTATTTCGGTCCGAGTGTCTTAAAGTATTTTTCCTGCTTTCTTTAAATAAAAAAAAGGAACAGATTAAACTTTGATGTATTGAGTGTTATCTGATGCGTTGCTAATTTCTAGTCCACAGCACCTCCCTGAAGAAGCTTAGACTGCTCTGCTTTGCTGCCCTGGTTATCAAGTGCTTTTAGGGGTAGTTGGGTGCCAGTTTTAGGGTCCCCAGTACGATGGCCCAGGACACCAAAAGCAAAAGACCCCGGTTGTTATGATTGGAGACCAGTAACTTCTAACTGCTTTGGCACTCTATGTCCAGGATCTCTTACAAAGGGGTTTCTAGAAGCGAGGAACTCGTGACCTTGAGTGGTCGTTGGTCCTGAGATGTCAAATATCTAGGCTGGGTAGACTGCAGAGAGTAGAGGGCCTGGCTAACTACACAAGCTAGCATGCAGATACTTTTATCATCAAAGGAAAGCAGTCTCAGAGGGATTAGAATTGGTGAAATATGTTCAAGCTTTCTTGTCTAGCAACTATTCTAGCTGCAACATGTAATGCTGCTTTTAGAGACGCTGTGTGAAACATGGAAATGTCTAGAAGTAGTGATGGAGCAAGGATTTGAGAAAAATAAACTTGCTTAGATTAATCTCTCGTTCACAGACACTAACTAGTAGAAATCATAGATAAATGAAAATTAACATACATACGACATTCATACACAGGGAAGGCAGCTTTTTGCTTGCTTAAATAACAAAGAATAATTCGCTATGTAATTGAAATCCCGCTTGAAACCAAAAATCGCTTTGGGCATACGTGAACCTATACTGTGCAAGTAACCATGTGATTAACCATGTGAGAAGAAAACTCACACATATGCGCAAAGAGTTGCTAACTGTAGGTTTCGAAGTACCACATGTCTGGCATATGCTTGCCTGAATCTTATAAGAAGCTTTTTGCAACTAACGCTTTGCTTAACAAAGAAGAAATAACAAAGGATAGAGTAGAAGGCGGAGGTAAACTGTGATAGTAACATATTTGAGAATTTAACATTTGTTTATGATTCTTTGGTTAATAGTGAGCGTTTTGGGCCTGATATGCTAAGCTGAAAGAAAGACGGCGGGTGAAACGTGATGAAAGTTGAGTCTGCGTATTGAAGATCAGGAGTGACCCGGTGACCGGGACATTGGTTGCCTGCCAAATCCAAAGGACGAGAGCTTGAGAACAGATCATCAACTGAAGAAATTATCCAAAATTTGTATCCATCTATTTGTGTGAGATGTATGGGAACAGGAAGAGTCATGAAAATGTAATAAATTAAGTGGGAAGGGTTTGCTAAACAAAGAGTTCGTTAAACATCTTAGGAACACCACATGAAGGGATGACAACTCCCCTGTCCTGGCCCAGTCATAGTTCAGAAATCACAGACATTTGCAACGTTTGAGGGTGGGACATGCAAAATTAAAGGGTATAATTCGAGTGACTTAAGTAAGTAGGAAAATAGTTGCTGAGATAGTTGCTGATAAAAGACGATGAGGAGAGATGATGAGAGCTGCTGCTGCTGAGGAGAGTCGTTGACTGGGAAGATTCAATACTGAGGGACTGCCTGATTAGATTGAAGATTTGCTGAAGAATATCGAGGAGGGAGAGAGTGTAAGTGAGGGATGCGCTCCAGTGCATCGGGTTTCTAAAAAGATATAGTAAGTATAATCCTATACTGCACCTATCCTAAAGTATTTGTTGCCCGACTTTTAAATTAGGTGACCGCCATCAACCCTTTTGGCCAGGGGTTCTATTTTGTGTTTCACTTTGGTAACTATCACTCTCCCTTGGGGCGGAGCTAGCCGCGGAGCGAGATGGCCGCTGCTTGAGCGAGCTCCTCGCCCGTGACCTCACTATCCTTTCATAACCATCCTTTATGCCCAGCTGATCCCGCACTGCCGCAAGCCATACGCTGCTGAAACTGAGGAGGGGTGGTAGAAGTGTTCAAAAAAGCCGTTTATAGCCCCCGAAGTACCGGATTGCTGAGGGGGAGACCAGAGGCCTGGGGAGACCGGAGGCCTGGGGAGACCGGAGGCCTGGGGAGACCGGAGGCCTGGGGAGACCGGAGGCCACGGCCTCGCGTGAGCGGGGCACGCGCCAGAGGAAAAGTCCCGCCCACCACACCGGAGAACCGCGTGAATCGGCGCTGGGCACTGGAGGAGTCGGGCTGGAGTGCTCTGCCCTGCTGGCAGTCCCGGCGGGGAGTGGCAGTGAAGTCGCCGGTGGAGGCCTGAAAGGAAGCTGGGGAGGTAGGACTGCTGACTTGTGGGCCGACTCTGGCACTGGGGCTGGCGGGCGTGGAGCCTCCCCCTCATCCTTCAATTGCCCTAGGCCTCTGCTGTGGGGCTTCAAGGCGGACGGCGTGGGAACTGGGTGAGGTGCCCTGAACACGTGTGCAGTTGGCAGCGGCCTGTGCAGACAGCTGGTGAACTGATAAGCGGGGCGCAGGCTGAGTAGGCCCAAGACCCGCGGAGTGAGCGGAGAGCGCGACACTGGCACTAGAACACACCGGGGCCGGCTCTCCTGCTAAAGGAGGTATCGTGGGGAGGCCTGCGGTGGCCGGGGCACCGATATATTGAAGATAACCCATTGAGGTGTGTGTCGCTGAAGCAGCCACGGCGCTGCGGGGCAGGACCGGCGCTAGATGGTCCCGGCCCTGTGGTGGGGCTGTGCTGGCGCTGTGTGCCGCCGTGGGGCACTTGGAGCATACCAGGGTGAGGAACGAGGTGCAGAGACTGTCGCCATAACTGCACGAGCGCGGCGGCGCGGTCATTGGTTGTACTCGCGCTCCCGGCGCGCTGGTGCCGCTGCCCTGCCTGGCCGCCAGACGTGGCCCCGGCTGACACACCTGCTCCATTAAAACACTCCCTCACTGATCTCACACAGCCCACACCGGTAAGAAACCAGATTGCAACCAGCCAAAGATAACTTTTGACCAGACCAAAAAACAGCCGGATAGTAGCGCTGAGACGCAGGCCCCCCTCATGGTCCCGCCACTGGAAACAGGAGCAATCACAAACGATGCAGTACAAACCATGTTCCGTACCATACAGACATCACTCACAAATATAGATGGGAAAATAGACACTTTAACGTACCGAGTTGATAGGATGTCTGAACGCTTAGATAAGCACACAGAGCGCCTGGATATGGCGGAAAGACGGATTTCCGAGGCCGAAGACTCTCAGGTACAGTTCGAGTCGAAACAAACAAGGATGGAGAAACAGCTGGTGACGTTGGCGGCCAAGGCGGAGGACTTAGAGGCCAGGTCTAGGAGGAGTAATATCCGCCTGATGGGAGTTGCTGCGTTGGCAGTTCGGGCTGGACTGTTCCCATGAGGCACAGGGTCAGACTGATTTGCATATAGCCATGTCTGAACTGGGGTAGCAGAGTGGGCTAAAGAACGGTGATGGATTAAACCCAGATCTTTTGACTGGGTGTGAGTGTTTGATTGGTTCAGATGCTCCGTCCATTACCACTCCCTTTTGTACCGCTTTTGGCCGCCATAAGTGTGGCAGGGTATGCTCAGACGTGAGTCCCTTGCTCACTTTGCCACTGGATTCAAGCAAGCCGGGCTGAAGACGGCTGTAATGCCAGAAACCGGTCCTCGGTAGCCTGTTTCCGGTCCAGGGAAGGCATGGCCTGGCAGTTCGGGCTGGACTGTTCCCATGTGGCACAGGGTCAGACTGATTTGCATATAGCCATGTCTGAACTGGGGTGGCAGAGTGGGCTAAAGAACGGTGATGGATTAAACCCAGATGTTTTGACTGGGTGTGAGTGTTTGATTGGTTCAGATGCTCCGTCCATTACCACTCCCTTTTGTACCGCTGTAGACCCAACACTCGACAGGTCGACTGGACAGGATAGATATGGCAAATGATCAGCTAGGGTCTTGAGGGAGGGGATATCTGAATGGGCACTGCTGGATGTCTGGAGACAGAGAAACCCTGATAAATTGGAGGGAACATGTTTTTTGTCCACACACCTCACGTGGTCCAGGCTGGACTACTGGTTAGTGACACAGGACGTTTGCACTTGGACCACGGAAGTGACACACATGCCTAGGACATTGTCGGATCATGCTCCGGTCATGCTCACACTAGAGGTACCGACGCACACCCCACAGCAGTTTACTTGGAAACTGAGGCCAAAGACACTGCAGGACCAGGTGTTTCGAGAGGGACTAAGACAGGCCATAGTGAGCATTTTTTAGCACAATACTGGCTCTGTCCAGAGCACGCGAACTCTATGGGTAGCCTTTAAGGGAACCATACACGGTTACTGCATTAGTACCCATGCGGGTATATTGAAGGATATCCAGAGTCAACTGGAGAAAATTGAAGGGGAAATTAAGGCATTAGAACGTAGGTTCGTGGAGAACCCTTCTGACTCTATCCTAGCCGAGATAAGGCAACACATTGACAAATATGATAGCTTCGCTGCAAATGAAGTAAAATACATCTCCCGTAGATATGTAGCGCGGAACTATGGTGATGGTGGCAGGCCAGGTAGGGCATTATCTTTCAAAATTAAGCCAACACAAACAATGGCGCATGTTACCGAATTGAGGACAGGGCCAAATGTGTCCGTGTATGACACACCGTCCATATTAAATAGCTTTACTGAATTCTACACACAATTGTATACGGCCCGGACTGTACCCCCTGATCCAGATATATGGCAATACCTAGATGATATAGGATTAGCATGGTTATCAGATACACATAGAAAATATTTCTGACTCCCAATCTCCAAAGATGAACTGCTTGATGCCTTCAACTCACTACCCAATAATAAAGCCCCTGGCCTAGACAGTCTTCCGGGGGGAGTTCTACAAGGAGTATCGGGATATACTAATACCCCACTTTGCGGAAATGCTCGAAGAAGCATACGAAGAGGGCACACTACCGGACACCCTCACAGAAGCTTTATTATTAGCGCTCCCGAAGCCGGGAAAAGACCCCCAGAAGTGCGAATCCTATAGGCCCCTGTCCCTAATCAATATAGATGCAAAGATCCTTGTGAAAATAATAGCGAACAGAATACACCCACTCCTCTGTAATTTGGTATTGCCAGACCAGGCGGGCTTCATGCCAACGTGGTCTACTGCCCAAAACCTGCGCACGATCTTCTCCCTCTATCATCAACTAGACCCGGAAGTGCCGGCGGCTGCGGCCCTGCTGGACGCCGCAAAGGCATTTGACTCCGTGGAGCGGAGTTTCAGGTTTGTGACCTTGCGCAAAATGGGGTTCCCGAACCTTTTCTGAAATGGATTTCCCTACTATACAAAACACCAAAGGCACAAGTACGTGTTAATGCTTGACATCCGATCCCGTATTAATTACTAGAGGCACGAGGCAGGGATGTCCTCTGTCACCCATGCTCTTTGCTCTGATACTTGAACCACTAGCCTGTAAAATTCGACAAAAACACTTTGCCACTGCCCTGCAATTCACTCTCCAGCCAATTAACATTTCACTCTACGCTGATGACATGGCTCTCTATACTACACATCCGGATAGACACCTGAACCCGCTCATACGAGAATATGTACAGTATGAACAGTATGCCGGCCTCAGCATCAACTGTGACAAATCGGTGATAATCCCACTGACCACTAGTACTGAGGAACCAGAGTTAGACTACCCTTTAAAATGGAGCACTGATCCAGTCAAATATTTGGGGATATGGATACACAGAGACCCACAGTTAGTCCTAAGGGAAAACTATGGGACGGCAATGACTAGGCCGGAGGAGCAAGTAGAAAGATGGATCAAGTTGCCCCTTTCAATGGCTGACTCCAGAAGAGGATTATATTACCCAGGTTTTTGTATCTATTTTGGAATATCCCCATCTGGCTGACAAACGCTTTCTTTAGCAAATTGCGCTCTGTGGTTCAGAGGCTGACGTGGGCCGGAAAGCAAGCCAGAGTGAGTTGGAGAGTCCTCACCCAGCCATATTACCTGGGAGGATTTGAGGCGCCCGACCTACAATTATATTATATCTGCGCGCAAACTCAACACGCATACTACTGGACGCGACCACATGCATATATACCACACATAGCGGTGGAGCATGACAGCATCTCTCCGAAGCCGCTGCTGGCCGAGCCCATATGCTACACACCAAAAGATACGATAAACACAGCAAAAAACACCTCGAGAGTGTGGCATGCACTGGCGCACAGAGCGAATAAAATACCGATATACGCGCGAGCATTACCAACAGTCAAACACCCTAATCTCTCAGTGACACAGGAACCCAGAATGCAGACTCTGCTAGAGGAAATGGGATTCAGCACTATGGGCCAAGCGTTCCCGCATAACACGTTTCTCATAAGTTCAGACCCTGCCTTATGTGCACATCAAACCCCGATGAAAAATGTTGCATACTTGTACTTACGCGCGGCCATGAAGACACTTTACAATACGTTCCCTAACTAACCTGATCAGCTGACGACACTACAGGCGCTGCTATTGGCCCCGACACGCACGCACTTGGTTACACGGCTCTACACTACAGCGTAACGCGAACAGGCCACAGAGATTACGACACCTAAAAGTAGATGAGAGGGGTTGCTAGGTACACCACTTGATGAACAGGACTGGCAGTATAGCTGCACACATCTCCCACTCCTTACCTCTAACTGTAATCTATGCATAATACACTTCAAATTTCTACACCAGGTGTACTACACGCCCGCAAAACTACACAGATTGGGACTCAGAGACAACGACTCCTGTAGTCGTTGCAATTCGCCAGGTGTGGATTTTTTGCATGTGGCGTGGTCCTGCCCCGGCCTGCAGGCCTACTGGCACGCAGTCACAGAGGCATTACAAACCATGCTCGCGGAGCATATTCCGAACACACCGCAGACGTGTCTATTGAGAATCAAGAAACTCAAGTAAGCTAGAAGGAGGTCGTTTCTGGCGGTGGCGCTGCTCCTTACGAAACGTAGAGTAGCGATCAGGTGGGGTAGCAAGAGACCGCCTAGGCTAAAAGACTGGATCACTGATATGACGTATTGTAAAACTACTTTGGAGGCCTATGCTGAAGAAATACCAATGGCGTCTAGACCCAGGGACTACTGGGAGCCGCTGACACAATAATTGCAAGACACCTCCGGTTAAACGCACTACACGGCTGCCACACTTGTCCCACGCTGATGTGGAGGCTTCTGTGAGAAATGCTACTTGTCTAAGCTGTGGAAGATAGATATGTATGGATATGTAGGGCAGGGAAAGGTAAAAGTGTGTTCACAATCATTGACATATGTCCTGATGTGTATGTTTAAGACTGTTGGATTTTATGTACAAAATGATACTGCTCTACAGATGTCAGCTGTAACTTGCACTATTTGTTATACTTCATTGCATGACGTGTATCTGCTGGTCAACAGAAAAAAAAAAAAAAAAACTATCACCCTCCCTTAAAAGTTTGAATATTTTCTGCAAAGTACAGATTATTGTATTTTTTGTCTCTTCATCTATCACTCTTAATGCATTTGGGGTTGTTGAAAGGGTCTGTGTTTTGAATGTAAATTGATAAATGAAATTTTCTCTCCCATGAAAGTTGATGGAGTTTGCACTGTGAATCGGTACAAACGAGTGTTCATTTTGATTGAATTATTAGATAAAAATAATTGAATCTTACTTGGAGTCTGATTATTTTACTGCAAAGTTATAAGAAATTTTTAATGACTTTTGTTAATATCACCATCAACTACTCGACTAATGGTACACTGACCAAAGGAAGAGTGTTGATCTGTGAAGATTAGTTGGGTATTGACTAATTCGGATGTATGTCATTACCACGCATGCTTTTACAACGCATGCCTTTACTACGCAACTTTCACTAATTCAGATCAAGAAAAATAAAAGTTGACCCCCAGCGAAACAGTCAGGAAATCCAAATGAGTATATAAGCCCATTGTAAATGTTAGTTTGATGTGTGAAAGGTTTATCCTGGCCTTTCGCTAGATCAGTAGTACATTTTCCTAGTCCAGCCTTGACAACACAAAAGCTTGAGAAACTAGTTTAAAATTCGTTTCTGGGGAAAAGGTTTTGATACCTCAAAGGCGCCATGGCTGATTTCTGTGCCACTTTAGAGAAAGAGCTAATGTGTGCTTGTAAGTTCAAACTGTTCCTTAGCAAAAACCAAGAGATATATATATTTATTTTATAGGTTCACCTTCTTCTCTAGGAAGAATCTTACAGATTTAATTATGTATTTGTTGGTTTAATTCATTCTCTTAACCAGTCAGAGGATTATAACGATGGCAAGAACTAACCGGAGACAATATATTTGGGGGACAGAACTGGATGGGAAGATAAACAGAAGTGGATAGTTTTACTTACTTTCCTGAAGTAGAGCTAATAGAGTTTCAGATGCAGGCCTTTTAAGAGGTCAAGACCAGGCCTTTGCAAAGATCATCCATTAACCTGTGTAATCTTGAAACAAGGTACATGCAATAATGGAGAAAAAAAAAATCGAAATCATACTTGGCTCGGTTTCACAAATCTTGCTTGTGTATGATGCACAGGATTTTTAAACAGACTCAGTTTTAATAGGATGCTCTGTAGCTACCTTCTAGCCACTGACACATTGTCAGACTTCAAAAGTTATGTCACTTTCATCACTGTGAAAATCAGAATTTGATGAAGTTTGATTAATGCTGAATCTGGATGGCCCAGATAGACACAATTACAAGTCAATCCGGGAAATTACACATGACATTTGCATGCCTTTAGAACTTAACATTTGGTGCTGGTATTGCAGGACACACGATGGTGCAGTACCAGCGGTGTTTAGAGTTGCCTCACTACTAGGAGCTCAGTTTAGCTCACAATTAATCTGTTCAGGATGCAAATGTAACAGTGCATCGTCAAACATACATTAGTACAGATCAGTTATGTTGCAATCCGTGAAGGTAGGCAGACGGTTCAGTCCAGAACAAATATTGAGAAAGGTTTGTAATATAATGCAGCATTTAGAAGAATAAATTGGACATTGTTTTGCTTTGAGAGGTTTGAGGTGGGATAACTCCAACCAGGCTTAAAGTGTTTGGGCAGCAGTTTTAATGGTATTCGTGGAGAAGACTTTCTGAATAACCTCAACATAAAAAGGGTAAGCAAAGTCTGAAAGATTGAGGGATGACGCAAGTGTTCCATAAAAAGAGGGTACCATGTGGGTCACCTTGTCGAAGTGACGCAACGTTTGAGAGTGAGTTGCCCAGTTTTATATGTTGACATCAGTTTCCAGTGATGAAGGTAGTTCCTCTAGACCCCGGTCGGGTCCCTAAAATATCAAGCAGCGTAGGATGATTTAATGTGTCAAGCGACAAGTCCAGGATAAAAAGAGGAAGGAATCACCTAGAAACTGAAATTTATCCTCATCTCTTAAGGATTGCTATTTCTGTTTTGCACCCTGATTTGAAGCCAAGGCAAAACTCATCAAAGGAGGTAATTTTCAGCTATATATGTTTGAGTTGAGAATCCACAAAGCTTTCCAAGACTTTCGCACGGCAAGAAAGGGGAAGTTTGAAACTGGGCACAATCTGTTTAGGTTTCTGTGATTCGTTCCTTTTTTAAAGTGCAGAAACCCATCCCATTTTTAGGCGGTATAGGACTGAATGTAGTGTCAGGAAGGAATTCATTAATTAGGTAGGTCGATTAAGTTTATTTAAAGGGCTAAACCGCTGAGAAGTGTTAGTGTTATAAGTTCCAGGAAACAACCGGATAGTCTGGTTTAAGCAGTTTTGTTTAGTATATCTGACTGGATGATCAAATAGCTTTGGATTTCTGGATGTTGATGCATAGTTCAAAAGCGGCCTGGATTGATTTTGGAAGATTTCATTGTTACAATTGTTATCTTCAAGGAAAGCTGGGAAATTCTTACATTTTTCAACAAAGTAGACATTGTTCCCCCTAAAGAGTTGCTTGTGTGTGATTACTAAATAATGCAGCCGGGTTTTTGGGGAGATTTTATCTAGGTTAATCTCCTTCTAGTACAGGTGGATTTGGCTTTGAAAATTCGTTGTTTATGAAGAGCAAAAAATAAATACAACTTTACTCATTTGCAGGTGAAGGCTATAAGTGTCTTTTATTCTTAAATCAGTTCCTTTACATACCACTGTTCTGATTGTTAAAATTTTACTCTTTTAAGTTTTTTGGAGCTGTTGTAACCTTTTAGAACGTGTTGGTTTGTGAGCTTATGAACTTGTTGATATTGTGGGACAGAGTCCAGAGCTTAGCAATATTATTGATTTCGGTTGCATCACTTATGTTGTTAACATCTGTGACTCAGTTTATAATTTTTATGTTGGTCTGCAGTCATTATTTTAATAGGGAGAGTAGGGTACAGGAAGTGATCTGCTCATTCAAAAGGTCCAAAATAGAGCTATTGAAGTGAAGTGAGCGGTGGTCATGAACCCTTGGGTGGAATTATTATTTTTTAGAAAGAACACATAGCAGGTTCCTTTAGAGCTCTCAATTGTAGGCGGATATTCCAAAAGAAGATACTATAACCCAAGGAGAGCGTTGTCAGTTTAGATTGCTTGTAGTTGCTCCACGAGACAGTAGATTTAATGAATTTTGGTAGGCTTGAAGTCAAGATATCTACTGTGAAACGTTAAAAAATTATGTGAACTTTGAAATTATTTAGTCTATAATTGACTTTTGTGTTTAATTGTGAGCCCCCGCTAACTTTCACTTTAAGATCAAGGTTTTCTGTTCATCATAAGTGGCACTGCTGTTGTTATTCTGGATTCTTTCAAGTCTTCCTAAGGATGTATGGAGTTCACCCTTCATGGTTTCCCTGAAGACATGCTATGGTAGAGCGGGTAATTGTGAGCATTGTTCCGAGTGTTCTCATATCTCCAATGGAGCATATGCTACAGATGTGTGCTACTCTTTTTAATTTCAAGGGGAATAAGAATCTCCATGCCATGTGTGGGAACAGATACTACTGCACGTCGAGAGGTAAAATGTGGGCCTGCTCCAAGAGAAGGCCGGGAATTTCAAGGTGCTTTACTTTGATTTATCAGTGAAAAATGTATTGGAATGGGACGTGTGGCTTCGGAAGTCTTATTGGCCAAATCTAGATGTTAAAGGTTGGAGGGTGGGATACTGATGAGGGGGATAAGTGGGAGATAGGAGAGGAGAGTATTCGGTTCATGTCGTAGGAAGTGGTTCACTGAAGGGAGGGGAGGCAATGGCATCAGGTTGTAAATCAATGGTCTCTGAGCTCTTAAAGGACGGGAAGAAACTGATACCTAGGCAGCATGTGGAGTTGTTAGGTAATTTTGGAGCTTTGGGTAATTCTGGAGAACTTTAAAGAAATATTGTAAGATGGAGGAATTTTGCGTATGTCAACTGGGTAGAAGACAAAGGTGTCGAATGGTGTCATTTGAAAAGATGAGGCCCATTTTAAGGGGGCTATTAAGGTCACTATCAAATTGATGTCAGATAGGATAGTATGTGTGTTTATAGAGCACTCGATTGCCGTGGCGTCTTGGCGCTAGTATATGTCAGAGGAAAGGCCTATATTACCAGATGGACTAGGTGGATGTAAACAGATCCTTCCTAAAAAGCTGCCGATTTGCTTGGAATCTCATGGCCATTGGCATTTTGTTCCATAATGTTGCTGCGCCGTTCGATAATGTCCTTCCTACCCATCTTGCCCGCCTAGATGAGTGTTTCAAGGTGGTCGTTCACAAATTCCAGTCTAATGATTATGACTGCATTCTTTGAAAGGCTCAGTTGATATTTTAAATCAAAGACGTTTTTAATACGCAACTAAAAAGAGAGGCAACATTTGAGACAGTCATATTCCTAATAGCCTAAGGAGCATTTGAGCAATGCTGATGGTATCAATACTTATCTAATAAAAATCCTTTCACTTTTCTTAAGGTGTTCCTTGTTTCTTGGGCAGGGGTAGGACACTCTGAAGTATGCTCTAGTAATGGGACTGTACATACGTGGAGGCAATACATTTTAAATAGTAATGCTGGTCTGAATATCATTTTTTATTAAGGCAGGACCAGAAGTCTGCAGTTTGAGATGAAGAATAAGTTCCAGGCAACTGACTACGGTCATGGAATGTTTGAATACGTGTTTTGTCAGGAAGTTGAAATACTCTCAAAATGGCCACCAAAAGGGTATGACTAATGGGGATTCATCCCTCCAGAACTTCTAGGAGAGGGTAATCTAGATTTAGATGTTGTTTTGGCTTTTTACTTATGGAGACAACAAGGCTGCCTCCATTGGATGATTTACTGCTCAGTCCAGATCTAACTCCCGGTACCAAGGACATGTGGGGATAGAAATAGGAGATGGGATTGATTTACACTTCGATTTCACCAACCACCAGTTTGCCTCTCATACCCCTACTCGCACTGCCACTCACATGCCTGCAGCCCCCCCTTCCACTGCACGTCTTCATAACTTAATTAAGGAGGTGCGAGGAAAGTCACAGGTGAGACCCATGTGGTAATTTTTCATTTCCCACATGCTGACATGGACAGGAAAAAGGGCTCAAGAAGTGTGTATCTATCTAGGGTCTCCTGGTGGAATTGTCCGAGCAGGGGACTGCAGCTATCCATTTCTATTAGAGTTGTGTTCCATCTCTGCCCCCAAGCGTTACCAGTGCTGTCCTTACAAACCTGTCCTCAGCTGCTCGTTGTAGGTTTCAGTTTCTCACCTTTCTTTCAAAGTGCCACACTCGTGTCTGCATCTAATCAGTTCTTGCAGTATTGTAAGGCCTTGAAAAAGCTGTGACCGACCATATTTCAAGCAGGATTTGCAAGGCTTTCAAGGAGTTTGAGAGAGGAAGGCAGAGGAGCTCATTACAATTGTTTCTTCTTTCAAGCCTGGGCTACAGATTATTGAGACAGGTCTTATGTCCCTCTGCTTCCAGCCACAGCAAAATGTCTGGCCCCCAACTGCTCTAAGCATTCTGTCTGGATTATACCAATGCTCCCCAATTCCTAGAGCTTACCTGGGAGGTTCCAGCCACTGATTCAAGGACTGACCTCTCTGTCCCTGCTTATTTAGGACTACCGCTCTCTTCATTATGGCCACAGACAGATTTCCAATCAGCATGGGCTTGCTCAGACCTTCTTCAAAACTGAAAGGTCTAGCAACGTTATAATTAAGTCAACATTATTATAGTGGAGTTGATATTTTCTGTATAGATTGGTGAAGTAGAAATATTTGTTGAAGTCGGACAACAAAACAATATGTAGACCTGAAGTAATCCTTCAGAAATTACACAGTGGTAATAAGGATTAGCTCATGCCCTACTTCATATTCTAAACTTAACTATTTGGACCAGATTTTACAGATACATACAAGTAGAAGGACATTACCAGTGGCAAAAGCAGTAGATCACCACATAAGGATCAAGTTCACAATAGCCTACTAAAAAAATTAAATCTTACAATTACATTTTATTCTACACTTCTCATGTGAGAAGATTTTCTAATCAAGATCAAGTAGAAGTCTGCAAACGTTGACGATGCAGACAAATAGGACCAACATAATAATAGGTTGACAATAAATATTGATGTCTTAAGGGCTCTTTGGGCTCCTGGAGATATGACTGGATAGGCAGGGGTGGGTTAGAGACAGGGGTATGACTTAGAACTCAATTTATCAATATAAAACAAATTCTCTAGCTATGTGGCCTTGGACCTTGCCAGTCTCACACGCCATGCCTTTTCTGATGCGGTTTTAAGACGAATTACATCTCAGTAACCTATAGAAGTAGGTGCCTTTTAATTCCGCTTTTTGCGAGCCCATTCCTTATTTACATTTGTTTTCATTGTCGAAGCACTTTTAAACACTGCTAAAATGCACCTCATATGAGGTACATAGATTAACTGATACACCATTTTATTGTAAAATATTGCATTGCGACAGCAGAAAAATATTACTGTGGCAGCAAGACTAGAAGTTCCACATGGCGGTACACCTTTTTGCAATTATAACCCAACGTTTGATTTTAGTATTTTTATGAAACGTACTAAAAGTAAATAGCTTCTCAGAGTATTTTTGATCAACATGATCGCTACTTCAATATCTGGTTGGTAGTAGATAGCAACTCAAGCAAATTTCAAAAGTATTTGTCCTGTCGGAAATCAGATATACCTTAGGAATATTCTAAATTAGATAATTTTTTTATGATAAAATATTTGCACCACATCACAACATTTCTTCTCTTAGACATTGGAAACAGAACAACAAAAGGTTATTAGATTCATTGTTTGGAACTCAGTAGACGTGCTTTAGGCAAAACTGGTCATCGATCTACTACCGTCTTGATAAAATGCAGCACACACCAGGGAGAGCAGTCCACTAGCTTGTGAGATTCCTTTGGATTCATAACTTATTGATCAAGAAAAATTGGATTTCCCACCACTGATTATGCCTGACCTTTCTTCCAACTGTCCTACTATAAAGGGTTTTATTGATATAATCCTTTCTTGCCAGGACTTCACATTCAGCATATACAAGCAATACTCTTTTTAGAGGACTAGGATTTTTACAAATTGAGGACCCCCACATTTTTGGATGCTGTTTTAATAAAGGCACATAGGTGACAAGTGAGGCAGAGTTGGAGGTCAGATACCAAAAATGTATCATACTTATTTACTCATGTCATGCAACTGAAAGGTTAGCTCAACCCATTCTTGTCCTTTTAAAAAATCTTATGTTGATCTGTTCGTTTTTAAACTTTTGTCCCTCACCTCCCTCTGGGATTCCTGCTCGTTTTCCTGCCCCCCGCACAGCCGAGGTGAGCGCTGCTGCGGGACAGGCTCTCCCCACTCGCCGCCATCAGCGAGCCTCCCCTCAGGCCACGCCCACCTCTACGAGGCCACGCCCATCGCCATATTTAACTAGGAGCTGACTACGAGCTCGGCCCTTCACTAGACTCTCCTGAGGCTCCCCCGGGAGCATAGCTCAACCCATTCTTGTCCTTTTAAAAAATCTTGTGTTTATCTGTTCGTTTTTAAACTTTTGTCCCTTACCTCCCTCTGGGATTCCTGCTCGTTTTCCTGCCCCCCGCACAGCCGAGGTGAGCGCTGCTGCGGGACAGGCTCTCCCCACTCGCCGCCATCAGCGAGCCTCCCCTCAGGCCACGCCCACCTCTACGAGACCACGCCCATCGCCATATTTAACTAGGAGCGGACTACGAGCTCGGCCCGTCACTAGACTCTCCTGAGGCTCCCCCGGGAGCATAGCTCAACCCATTCTTGTCCTTTTAAAAAATCTTGTGTTTATCTGTTCGTTTTTAAACTTTTGTCCCTTACCTCCCTCTGGGATTCCTGCTCGTTTACCTGCCCCCCGCACAGCCGAGGTGAGCGCTGCTGCGGGACAGGCTCTCCCCACTCGCCGCCATCAGCGAGCCTCCTCTCAGGCCACGCCCACCTCTACGAGGCCACGCCCATCGCCATATTTAACTAGGAGCCGACTACGAGCTCGGCCCTTCACTAGACTCTCCTGAGGCTCCCCCGGGAGCATAGCTCAACCCATTCTTGTCCTTTTAAAAAATCTTGTGTTTATCTGTTCGTTTTTAAACTTTTGTCCCTTACCTCCCTCTGGGATTCCTGCTCGTTTTCCTGACCCCCGCACAGCCGAGGTGAGCGCTGCTGCGGGACAGGCTCTCCCCACTCGCCGCCATCAGCGAGCCTCCCCTCAGGCCACGCCCACCTCTACGAGGACACGCCCTGAACACTGCTACAAACCATGTGCCTCCCACGTACGCGCAGCGGACGGGCGCAGCGGGTGCACCGTTTGCGCGCCGAAGGCGCCCCTAAGGCAAGCCCGTCTGCGCCCGTCCGTGACCGGCCGGGACCAGGGGCCACAGACCCTGCCCGTCCTCTGGTCTACTCATCAGCACAACTTTCTGCACATCTGGCCCCCTTCCCTCTCCCCCCCTCTCTGCTGCAACGCCTTGATTCCTTTGGTATTCTTGCCTCCCATTCTCCCTGTCCACCTCCTCCCACTCACAGCCCTATTTCTCCCTCCCCCGTTCTTCCGCCTGCATCCTGCTCTTCACCTACCCCCCTTGCAGCTGCTGCCTGCCTGCTCAACACTCGCTCGGCAGTCAGGCATCAGATGGAACTTTTTAATCTTTTGAGCACTGATTCTCCAGATTATTTATTTCTCACTGAAACCTGGTTCTCCACCGACTCTACTCTGGATCTCCTGGCCATTCTCCCTGACACTTACTATGCTCTTCGAGCGGATCGCCCGGCTGGGAAGGCTGGGGGCGGTGTGGCGATGATCATTCGTTCCACCCTGAAATTTCAGCTCCTTGATCACCCACCCATACCCAATGTGGACTACCTGGTGGCCCGATCCCTCAACCTCCCCGATCCTATCAATGTTGTCCTCATGTATCGTCCCCCTCAACCCATGCCCCTTTTTGTTGCTACCTTGCAGGATCTTTTAGCCACTCTGGCAGTCAATAATTCATCGGTTATCTTACTTGGCGACTTCAACTACTGGCCAGGTGACCCAAGGGAAGACTCTTCTTCTAAAGACTTCTCTGCCACTCTCCAGTGTCTGAACTTCTCGTCACATATCTTGGCCCCCACCCATGTCAAGGGTCACATTCTTGACCAAATTTGGTCATTGCGTCGTGATGTCTCACCCCCTTCTATACTCCCCTGCATTTGGTCTGATCATTCCATTATTTCTTTTTCCATTTTTTCTGCTTCAACTGTTAAACCGCCCTTACCCAAAAACTTACTAGCTCGCAGCTGGAACCAAACGGATCTTAACCTTCTCTCGTCTTCCTTGGCCTCCTCAGTGCCAGATCTCACTGGCCTCTCCTTAGATTCGCAGACAGAAGCCATCAGCACCTGGCTCTCTCCCTCCTGCGATCAGGTTGCCCCGCTTAAAAAGGTCAAATCCGTCCGCCCCCACGACGCACATAAATGGTTCACCATGGAGCTCAAAGATCTTAAGCTCGATCTCAGGCGTTCAGAACGCCATTGGAGACGAAATTACTGCCCCACTCTCCGTGCTAAATACAAATCCCTCCTTAACGACTATAAAAAAGCAATCTTGACGGCCAAAACTAAATATTTCACCGAGAGAGTTGCTCTCTCTGCTAACAAACCCCGTGAAATTTTCTCTCTGGTCCATCACCTCGCCACTTCCGACCGCACCAGCACCAGTCCTGTCCCCACCCAGGCTTTCTGCTCTTCACTCAACGATTATTTTATTGACAAGATTGCCAACATAAAGGCCATCATTCCCGTGGCGAGTCAACCCGGTGTCTCCTGTCCCCTCCCTCTGCCCTCCTCTTCTTTGGATCATTTCCCTCCCATTCCCATCGATTGTTTTCTTAACCTGCTCTCTAAAGTCAAGTCTGGCTCTCCGGCGGACTGTGCCCCGGCACGGATCCTCAAAGTTCTTTTTACCAGTTGTCCCGCTCCTCCCCTTGCCCTTCTTAAAGCCTCCTTGGCCCTGGGTTCTGTTCCTCCTCCTTTCAAAACCGCTATGGTTCTTCCTATTCTTAAGAAACCCGGTCTAGACCCCTCTCTCCCCTCTAACTTCAGGCCTATTTCTCTTCTTCCTTACCTGGGGAAGATCCTTGAAAGTTACGTTACATCTTGCCTGTCCTCTTACATCGAGGAGAACCACCTCCTGGCCTCCCACCAGGCGGGCTTTCGACCAGGACACTCCACGGAGACAGTGATCATCGCGGTCCTGGACGAACTTAAGGGGAAGCTGACACCAATCTTCCCCAAGCGCTGGTTCTCCTCGATCTGTCCGCTGCGTTTGACACGGTCGACCATGCCATTCTTCTCGACCATGTCAGCGCAGCGGGCATTCGGGGTGTAGCCTTTTCCTGGCTTGCGTCTTTTCTTCAAGGGAGGTCCCAAGCGGTCCACCTCTCGGGTTTCTCCACTCCCCCTCGCTCAGTCACCTGCGGGGTCCCTCAAGGCTCCTCCCTTTCCCCTCTCCTCTTTAACCTCTATATCCACCCCCTTATCATTTCTCTCCGCGAGCTGGGGGTCTCCGTGTACAATTACGCGGATGACCTCCAGCTCGTCTTTGATCTCTCCTCTCCCTCGGATTCCCTTCCCAAATTCTGCTCCACTTTAGTTTTTATTTCTGAATGGATGAGCACTAACCATTTGAAGCTCAATCCTGACAAGACGGAGCTTGTCCTCACGGGTGGCCCCTCCAATCCTTGGTCCTCGATTCACTGGCCCCCTTCCTTTGGTTCCCCTCCCTCTCCGGTTTCCTCCGTTCGGACTTTGGGCATCAAGGTCAGCCATGACCTTACCATGCATGCCCAAGTCAGCTCCGTTGTATCTTCTTGTTTTTTGTTCCTCCGTCTCATCCGGAAGATCTCCCGGTATTTCACAGCGGACGCCCTTAAATCCATAGTCATGGCCCTCATCACCTCCCGCCTCGACTATGGGAATGGCCTATACATGGGCATACCTGCCTATGAAACCCGACGTCTACAGGCCATTCAAAATCAGCCAGCCCGCCTCATCCTTCATCTTCCCAAATCTTCCCACATTACGCCCGCACTTAAATCCCTCCATTGGCTTCCTGTTCACCTCAGATCCTTCTTCAAATTGGCCTGCCTGGCTTTTCGGGCTTATACCCACTCTGCTCCCCTCTTTATTAGCTCTATGATTACTCCTTACACCCCAACCCGCACTCTTCGCTCCTCTTCTCTCTCCCTTCTGCACGTTCCTCGCTTCCGCAAATCCAGAACGGGTGGTACCCGTTTTTCGGTCTTGGCGCCCCAGACCTGGAATAGTCTTCCTCTCTTCATTCGTTCTATCCCCATCTACACCCACTTTCGTAAAGCCCTGAAAACTTTTTTGTTCTCTCAAGCATTCCCCTGCTAGCTCCTCCCGATCCCTCTGCAGAGTCAGGTTTAGTCCCCAGCGCCAGGAAGCCGCGTGGCCGCAGTGCGCTTTATTAAGTTTCTTTTTCATTTCATTTCATTTCACAATTAAGTAGAAAGCCACAGAAAAGAATGATAACATTTAAAATAGGGAAGACAGTGATGTGACCAAAGCCCTAGAGTAGCAAACCATGGCTTCAGATGCATGGAGTAAAAGGGGCATTTGTGGAGGATTCAATTTATTGCTTTTTACGTATTTTTTTTATAGAATGGACCTAGCCACAATAGCAGCAGAGCACCTTACAAATAGCCACATGCCTTAACATTTAACAGGACAATTTTATTTTCTCTACATTAGCTACCCGAGATGTAATCTTTTATTCTGGTTACGCTAAATGTGGATGTTGCTAGACTATCTGGTAAATTCTTCAACTACTAATTTATAGTGCAATTTTTAATGAAAAGCTAGTTGTCCAATTGCATGTGCTTTCCATCCTGTTATGCATTTGTTGCTTTAAGTATTCAATGGTTTTAAAAATGTGGTGCACTTGTATGTTATATAAAATGTCTATTACACATTGGGTGGTTGTACATTAGGTCAACAATTCATCCGCAAACCTTTAATAGTAGCTGCATGTTTGTCACATTCAGTAAGTTGAGTACCTCCATTCTCTTACAGGTGAAACATGGGATTTATGCCATGCGTTTAAATTGATGGGCAAATAGCTCACCTGCTAAACGTATCCCAAAAAAGGTGGGGAAAAAAAGATCTTTGCAAAGGTCGTGCAGTGTGATGTTCGCAGCAGTCTTGGTCAAAATGTAGAATGGACAATAGTAGCTGTTTGACCAACGCTTTGACACTTCTGAAACGAAAAAACAAAATAAAGGTTTAGGGTTAGCTCGTGGTTCCATCTCAAATATTATGAGATGGCAATCGATACCTTATTTAGCAATATGGCAACCAATGAAAGTACGTCATAGCTTGATTCCAGGTGCAAAAGAGCAGGGGTACAATCAGAGGGCGACGCTTCATACTGATTTGTAATACTCCCCAGTAGCTGGGGACACACCTCCTTGTGTAACCAGTGAATTACAGGTGTAATTTAAATTAGACAGTTGCCTGCTCTATAACAAAACCAAGATCCATTTTTCGCTCTGTTTTATCCAACTCAGAATATATATATATATTTATTTATTTTTTCACTGAAAAAAACATAGGTTTCAGATATGTTATAGTTATGAATTAGCATTTAAAAAACCTTAGAAATTCACTGAAAAAAACATAGGTTTAAGGGGTGTTATAGTTAGCTGGACATTTCACTCGTACAAAACCATTCAAATTCGTCCGTATAACTCGGGCGCCCGCAATTCACTGCTGATGATGTCACATATTACATCATTCATGACATGGTCAGTGACATCACTGATGTTTGAAAGGACGATTATTTAGGAACAAGGATTTGAAATAAAGTGGACTGACAACAATGATTACTGACAGCAAAGATTTCTAACTATGGATACACAGTAGAGGTAAAAAGGAACAGAACATTAAGATAATATTTAATTCAAAAATATATTTTTATTTTGTTTTTCTTTAGGGTCTGATTTGAACATTCATTAAACATTCATTGATGATACTAGACTAGTCATCGTAATCTGTTTGCTATGTATCACAATACAGTTTGGTAACAAATATATACATTTCATAGATGGGTTCAAGTAAATACACAAAATGTAATATATATACAGAAAAATAGGTTGTACAATCACAGAAACATGGCTAAGGGTAATTTAACATTACTGATGACATCTCAAATGACATCACTGATGACATCATTGATGACATCATCCAGTGAATGTGGTTTGGTTCGATATTTAAATAAGTATTATATATACAGCAATCTACATTGAAGACTGAGTGGATGTAGAAGTGTCTGGATGGAGAGTTTAGTAGCACTGTGATTAAGTGACTAATTTAAAGTGTCTCACTAAATATATGGGATAGTGATTAAACCGCGTGAATATCTGTTTCACTGTAACTCTTGTTGTGTAAACTACATCACTTGGTTACTAGCTATGTGAAAGTCTATATTAGTTATTAATTAGTTAAGTGACTTTGTATGGGAGAGTGAATGTGTGTGTGGTTGGGTGGGAAGTGTGCGACTGTCCAAAGATCTGTAAATAGTTGATTTAGTAGGTATATGAGGTTAAGACTGCATGAGGAAACACTTGTTTGGGTGAGTAAATCTCTTTATGGGTGTGCTGAGGAGTAAATATATTTCCCAATAATACATGTCCAACAAAGTAGAAATATAAAAGGCAGTGTATGTGACAGTTGGTGTTTATAAATAAGTATACTTAAGACTCAGTGATTGTATGAGTGACTGTATCGAAAACTGTATACTTGCAATAGAGATTTTATAACACACTAAGTATGAGTTACTATCTATATGAATAAATAAAGTGGTGTTTGTATAAGTGTGTAGCCTAGTAAATGTAAGTATGATCATTTGTTTGTATAAGTGAGTAGGATGACTGCATAAGTGAATAGAATGTGAGCTGGTGTGTAATGTTGATGTAAGTATATAAGTTTATTTAATAATGTTCTATTGATCTTTGTTAGCCTGCTTGAGTGAATCTATAGGTAAGTGTTTAGATGTGTGTAGATGTAGGAATCACTGCTTGGGTTTGTAGAAACTTGTATTGGTGTGTCGATGGTTTCAAATATGGTACTCCATATTTTATAATGAGTGTTGATGAGTGTATGATGAGGTGTATCAAATTGTAACGTGGATGATGTCATCAGTGATGTAATTTGAGATGTCATCAGTGATGTCATCAGTGATGTCACTGACCATGTCATGAAATATGTAATATGTGACATCATCAGCAGTGGATTGCGGGCGCACGAATTATAGTTAGTAGAACTAACTATAATGGAGGAATTTCAATGTTTTTGTACGAGTGAAATGTCCAGCTAAATATAACACCCCTGAAACCTATGGTTTTTTCAGTGAATTTCAAAGTTTTTGTACATGCTAATTCCTAACTATAACATATCTGAAACCTATGGTTTTTTCAGTGAATTTCAAAGGTTTTGTAAATGACAATTTTTAAATGTATTAATTGTTATATTTAATTTTGTGATACTGATTTACTACATTTTTATAAACTATTTTTAGATACTTTATTTTTTTTAATTACATTATAATTACATTATATATTACATTACAAAATATACTTTCTCAGAATGAATTACTTTAGTTTAAATACTTTGCAAATAGGCAATAGTCTTAAGTACAGTAGTTACAGTTGTTGCAATGGGCAACACAATTTCAAACACAATGCAACATTGAGCTCAATGTGAATTTCTAGTTAAATGCAATTAGTTACTTTATGGATTACTTTTCTAACCACAGGACTTGATCCTAGATTCAGTCCTGGGACATCTCCTGTAAACAGTTGAGTTAAAGTGTTTTGGTTACAGTATTGATTTTTAAGGAATATTATTGTATTTTAAAAGTTGACAATTTTTTTTCACATAGAATCACCAATGTTATCCTATGGGAGGAAATTCACTTAGCAGGTAAGTAGTGTTATCGTTACTTTTTCTTACTCCGTGGTGGATCCTGGATCCAGCACGGGCGCATCCTGTATACAGTTGAAAGAATGCATTTAAGTCATACAGGCGATTTTTGAACATTTGTAGTTTGTGAAAATAGACTCTTAGAAACTTTTCTGGTGAAAACCAGACAATGGATTCCTATGGAAGCAAATACAAGTTACTGGTAAGTACGGTTAGAATTACTTTTCAGGGTCAGTGCTGGGCTTAAAGATGCAGCACTGGGTTCTCTCCTGATAACAAGTGAGTGAATCGGAATTCGTTGTTCGGATGATTTTAGATGAATATTTTAAAGTTCCAAAACTCCATACTTAATAGAATTTCCAAGTGAAACCAGTCAATGTTAGCCTATGGAAGGAAATTCAAGTTACTGGTAAGTAAGGTTAGAATAACTTTTCAGGATCAGTACTGGGCTCAAAGATGCAGCACTGAGGTCTCTCCTGATAACAGGTGCGTAGATCGGAATTCGTAGTACATACAGTAAGCGCCACAGAGCTGCGTAGCAGAGAGATGTAAAAAGGGGCACGGCCTGCACCGCCTCTCTGCAACGCAGCACAGTGGCGCTTCCTGGAAGCACCTTGTGGGCCACTTGGCCCCCATGGTCCCTCAGGTTTTAAGTGGAATTTTTTCACCAACTTAATGTGCCACTGGGCGTGTTTGCACACATCACGTCAGGCCCCGTCCCCTCCCTTCACCACTGTGTAAACGCGGCCTATGGCCGTTCTAAATTGAGAGATTAAGTCCCCTTTAATCCTAAGGGTCTCTAAGGTCAAACTAGCCCACTAGGTACCTCCAATGAGCACCACAGAGCTGCATTGCAGAGAGGTGTAAAAAGGGGCGTGGCCTCTGAACACCTGTCTGCAACGCAGCTCCCTGGCACATACTGGTGATACCGGTTGGGCCATTTGGCCCTCAGGGACCCTCGGTATTGAAAGAGAATTAATTACCCAACTTAAAATGCGCCACAAGGCACGTTTGCCCAGTAATGAAGGAAGGTGCGCGGCCAGAGGTGACATGTCTTCAAACACGCCCTGTGACGCATTTTAAGTTAGAGAATTAATTCCTCCTCAATCCTGTGGGTCCCTGGAGGCCAACTATCCCACCAGGTACCTCCAGTATGCGCCAGGGGGCTGCGTTGCAGAGAGGTGTTCAGAGACCACGCCCATTTTTACAACACTCTGCAACACAGCTCCATGGCCCCGCCCTTCACCACTGTGCAAACGCGCCCCGTGACGCGTTTTAAGTTGGGGGATTCACCCCCCTTGAATACTGAGGGTCCCTGGGGTGCAACGAGCCCACCATCTACCTCCAGTAAGCGCCACAGAGCTGCTTTGCAAAGAGGTGTAAAAAGGGGCTTAGCCTCAGAACACCTCTCTGCAACGCAGCCCCCTGGCGCATACTGGAGGTTTCTATTAGACAAGTTGGCCCCCAGGGACCCCCAGTATTCAAGGGGAATTTGTTCCCCCTCTGTAAACGCGCCAGGGGGCGCGTTTGCAGTGTGCTACAAGGAGGGGGGGTGGCCTCTGGCGCGATGCCGGTCTTTTCCTTTTTTTGGGGTTTAAGAAGGGAGGCTGTGTGGCCCCCCTTCTTTTCCTAATATTTTGGCCCTGGGGACCCCATCCCCCAGGGCCTGCCCCCTAAAAAAAAAACTGTTTAAAAAAAATTTGGGAAGGGGCCATGTGGCCCCCTCCAGAGGCCATAATCGACGCCAGGGACCACATCCCCCGGGACATGGCCCTTTAAAAAAAAAAAATAATAATATATAGGAGGGGGGCTGCCTTGCCCACCTCCTTATGCCATTTATGGCCCCGGGTACCCCAACCCCCGCGGTGGGCCTTTATTTATTTATTTTTAAATAATTTGTATTTTGGGGAGGGGGGGTGCGTGGTCCCCCTCCCGGGTGACTTAATAGCCATGGGGACCCCATCCCCGGGGCTGGCCCACTCCGTTGGGGACCGTGGGGGTGTCCCCAATCCCCCCCACGGTCCCGCCGGCTCCCCGCCTCCTGAGGGAGCCGGCATTGCTTTTCCACATGGGGAGCAGCTAACATGCTGCTCCCCATGTGGAAAAGCAATCTGCTTTGCTATTTGGGAGAGAGAGCAGGTTTTCTGCGCTCTCTTCCAAATAGCAAAGCAGTTGGCGATGAGAGCGTGGGAGCTGCGAGGCTCCTGCCCTGCTATAGCAAACTACAGTGTCCCGGGGGTGGGCACCCAGGGACACTGCATGAGCCGTCCCTGGGGGGTGGCGGTCCCCAGGGCCATCACAAGGCTCCAGGAGGGGGGCCGCGTGGCCCCCTTCCCACCATCTGCAAAACCCCACGGGGTGGTGGTCCCGGGGGCTGGGGGGGTCCATCACGGGCCCCCCCCTCCCCCCACAGGGTATGTACTTTAAAAAAAAAAAAACAAGAGTGGCGGTCTCCGGGGCTGCGGGGGGGGCAGTGTTCCCACCCCACAATCAAAATTTAAGTCAAGCCCCAAGGGTGGCAGTCCTTGGGGCTCGGGGGGGTAGTGTGCCCCCCCACAATTATACGTACTTTTGCCCTGGGGGTGGCGATCCACGGGGCAGTGGGCCCACACTTTTTTTTTTATATCAAGATGACCCCAGGATTTGGCCCCCCCCCGGTTGCTAATAACTAATATAGTGCGGGCTCTGCAAGATCCGCGCACCCTGCACGGATTTTGGCGATTTAAAAAAAACAAAACTAATTTGAGGCATTGGGGGTCCTTGTGGGACCCCCTGAATAAGCCTAGGGGGTCAGGGTGTTTCTACCCTGCCCCCTTTTTGCGTTTTTCGAGTTTTTTTTTTATAGGTTTCTTGTGCCTCGGTTCTTGGCTGCCAACACTTCTTGATTTGGAGTGTTGACAGCCAATTAGAATACAGCTTGTACACAGCAGGGTGCGCGGATATATATATATATATATATATATATATATATATATATATATATATATATATATACTTTTAAATGTCATTTTCTCAGGAACTACTGAACGGATTTATATCATTTAAGCACAAGGCACACGTCTAAACTAAGGACTACCTCTTTGCCAAATTTGGTGTAATTCCGTTCAGCAGTTCAAGCTGTAGCCGCGTTGAAATGTTCCTATGGAAAATTGCATAGGGAAAACACGTTTTGGGGCCCCTCTTTTTTTCTCGGCCCCCGCTTGACGAGACTTTCAGGATAGGAGCGGACCGGAGCTGGCCATTAGTTTTGAAAATTTCACGAAGATTCGTCAACCGGCGCCAAAGTTATTCCAAATAGAATGTTGCGGATTTCCTATGGAAAATAAGTCCTAACTAGAACTACCTACTGGCGACCGCCATTAGGTAAAAGAAATATATATATATATATATATATATATATATCAATAACACACGAACTCCAAATGCTGAAGAAAAAGCCTTTAATGCAGTTTAAAGGCAACCAAAATACTTAGTATTTTGGTTGCCTTTAAACTGCATTAAAGGCTTTTTCTTCAGCATTTGGAGTTCGTGTGTTATTTGGCAAAAGAAACGGAGAGCCAAGTTGTTGATTTGGTATGTAGGTTCGCTACCTACACACGAACCGCCTTCGCTGAGAGGCTTGAGGAGAGCGGAGCTTGGCGGCTGCTGGGCTATTTGAATTTATATATATTTATGAGTTTATAGAGTAAGCAACTGTGGACAGGAGTCTGTGGACAGGAGTTCTGGTGCTAGACAGATGGGATATACAAATAAGACTTCAACCTATAAACTTACTGCTGCAAAGCCAAGTTTTTAATTGTTTACGGAATCTAAACAAGTTGATTTCAGAAACAAATGTGAAGAGGAATTTTGCTCCGGTTTTTGCCTGTCAAATAAGCAAAGGAGCTACCACCCTGGTACATTTGACTTACTGATGGAACTTGAAGAGAGTGAGTACAAGGGAAACAAAACGCACCGATAGGACAAGAAAGGAAAACCAAGATCATGTATAGCCTTGAAACTTGTACACAGACTTTTATAAACAATCCGCTTCTTCACTGGCAGCCAGTGCAAACTTTGAAGATGATGAGTAACTGAAGAGTGCTGCGGGAACCTCCAAGCCAGCTGTGCCAGATTACTCTGAATGATTTGGTGATGCTGGGTTGTATTCTCCATTTAAGAAATCGGATTTTTTTGGGGTGCGCGACTGCCCAGTTCACAGGATAATCACAACCCCCTATCAGGGTGAACCCTCAAAGTCACTAAATTAAGCTGAGCTCAAACCCCGGTATGTGTGGCACAGAGCAGACAGAGTTAACTTAGGGCAATGTGTAAAGTATGCAGTACCAAAACAGTAATAAAATCAGAAACCAAGCCATAAAAACCCGAAACCAACTTAGAGTAAAATGACACCAAAATGACAAAAATCTAATAACAGGAACTGTAAATATTATTTTTTAAAGATTTGAGGGAAAATAGCACCAAAAAGCACAAAGCACCCAGATCATTTAAGATCGCAGTGGACTAGGACCTCGGTGAGATTTTAGGCCAACCGAGCCAGTCTGATACACCAACCAGGTTCAACTCAAAATGGAAGTCAAAATCCTTCAGCAGGACAAGGCAGCAGAATCTTACAGAAGAAGTCTTTCTAATGTCTGACAGGCATTGGACAAGGTCCTTCTGAAGCCCATGGTTTTGCTGGGAAAAGCTCAGAGCAGGAAAAAAGTTCATATTTTGCACTTTTGGCACCTTTGCCTGGTCAAGAGTTCTACTTTGAGATTTAAGTCTCTTTTCAGAGCTCCAAATTCTCCACCAGGGCAAGGCAGAAGGGGTGGCTGTATCCTCAATGGGTTCGACAAGGCTGGATTCCTTTTCACCGCGGGGATACAGCAATTGTAATGCTGTCTGAATTACGCATACCATTACACATTTACAACGCATTGCATTTTCCACAAATGAATGCAGGTATAAATGTAATTGTAACACATATATATATATATATATATATATATATATTCATATCATGGCCCTGTAGAAGGCTTTGGCCAAAACGCTTGGGTATAGCTTTACTTAACCTGCACAATGCACTTTGATTGTTAAAAGATATAAAAGGTAAAGGAAGAAAAGGAATTGGAGAATCTTCGAGTTGATTCAGGAGTGTGTATATATAAAAAAATATATACACACACACACACACAACTCCTGCTACAGCATTAAACACAGTACCGAACTTTCTCTATGAGTCTTCCCAATAAACACAATATAAAAATTCCATTATTGTTAACTTCACTCAAATCCATGGACTTTCTCTAATCACAAGACCTTAATTTTGTAAAGATTCCCCTTGTCTTTTTTCCTTTTTATTCTTTATAGAAAGGCAGAAATAGTGAACTCTCAGTTGCATAATCATAGCTATATCTTGGTCTCCATTTTCTAAATCAATAACATGCTAAATATTATATATATATATATATATAAATAAATAAATAAATAAATAATCGGTCGCCAGTAGGTAGTTATAGGTAGTTAAATGTTTCCATTAGAAAAGTGTTTTACGACTTGGCTATTTATTGGCACCGTCTGGCAAATCTTCGCAAAATAAAAAAATAATAATTGTGCTGGTAAATCTAGTTGTGTATGGACAGTTTCAGGGTGATCCGTCAAGCAGGGACAAGAAAACCAGGGGCTCAAAAAAAGTGTGTGTTTCCCATGTTAATTTCCATAGAGAGTTTAGACACGCCTACAGCCCAACCCGCAAGACGTAATTACACCAAATTTGGCAAAAAGGTAGCTTTTGGTTCAGAAAGCACGCTTTTTGTTATTTAGTGTAAATACGTGGAGTACTGTTTGAGATATTAAACAAAATCAAAATTGATATATCCAGGGTTACGAAGCCTTCACAAATAATGACGAGCTTGTCCTGATTGGAGGCTAAAACTTCAACCAGTAAGTGTTGGCAGCCATTTAGAACTCAACCAAAAATAAAAAAAGAAGGAGAGTACCCTAACTCCACCAGGGTATAGTAGCATTTTTTCTTTTTTAATTAAAGGCAACATTTGTGAATATTCGCAAATATCATAGTGAATAAAAAAAAAGTGCAGTCTCTTGTGCTTATTTTTAATGTAGCCCCTGGGTGCATGCAGAGTTTATTTTTATTTTAAATGGAGAGGGTGCATGAAGCCCCCCCACCTTCAGGGGCTTATTTATGCCCCTTGGGACCACCACCTGCCTCGGGTTATTTTGAAATAAATATGTAGGCAGCCGCATGGACCCCCGACGGGCCCTGTGGACCACCACCTTCCTGGGGCTTTTTTTTTTTATATATATAAAAAAAAAAAAAAAAAAAAAAAAAAAGAGGAGGGGAACTGCTCAGACCCCCTCTCCTGGAGCTTTCAGAAGTACCATCGACCACAACCTCCCCGGTGCAAATTAAAAAATGAAGAAGAGGGTCCGTGCAGAGCCTGGCCCCGGGGACCACCCATATCACAATTAATCTTTCAAAAAGAGGAGGGGGGGGGAAAGTCTCCTCCCGGGACATATATGGCGCCGAGGACCACCACCTCACTGAAAAGGTGTTTGGAACTCACCGATACAAATATTCCAGTAGTCTCAGAGGAAAGATCGGGTTCACTGCAGAAATGTTTTTAAAAAGCAGCAAGCAGCTTACCTTCCTGTTTACGGCTTCATAAGAGGGGGCAACAGAAACCGCAAAGAGAACAGAAAGAGAGTTATTAAAGAAGGGTGTAATTATAATTGCAGGATGATTCAGATATGGCACTGTGAAGGAACTCAAGGCCCATAGCTGACAGGGCACCACTTAATTAAACCCCAAAGGGTTCACAGTCTACCCACAGTTTAAGCTCTCCCTTGATAAGGTTTTTCTGGGCAATATACTGGACATATATATGGAATTTTAAGGTATTTTATCCAGGAATAGATGAGGTCAATAGACAGTTACAGGGTTGTAGAATCCTATCACCCGATGCCCAAGAGATATTGTTTGGGGTACAGGATCTCCAGTTTGTTTTGACCACTGGGCAAGTAGGGCAGACCTAACCCTCACCTTCAGCTGCCAGTTTACAGTACCACAGCATGGATCTGTGAAGAGTATTGTCGGTAACTAAGGCAATATTTGCACCCATATTTATAAGTTGCTCTAACTTGTATATATGGTTCATTAATTCAAAGCCTTTATGGATAAGTGCAGTGAGCTCAGCTTGCATTACTGAGTATTCCACTATAAAAAAACTGCACCCACGTTTGCAAGCTGTAACAATTTGAGGATAATTATAGCGCTTCCAGAATGCGCCCTGACTACATGTATATACATTCATAAGACTGGCCATTTTTTAAATTTAAAAATAAAACGTACTTAAATGAAATCTGCAACTTGAAAACATTTCTTGCCAAAAAGGTTTCACAACTTTAAATACCATTTCTCTGATGCATTATTTAGTAAACCAAGTTGGAAGCTTATCAATATTTAAAAAAAAGATTACTAATGGGAAATGGTCTAAATCATAATGGGCAATGAGAAACCATTAGGAGCTCAAATCTTAAAGATGTCGCAAATCTTAAATGGGCCTACATTTATATGTCTTTGCATTGGTGCCTATCAATAAGTTTTGAGGTTTCACAGGAGTTCACGGAAGTAGTCCTGGAAACCGTACTCCTCACAAACATTTGATAATCGCATTTTGGTAGGAGCACATATAAATGCTAATTATTGTTCATGCAAAAATCTTTAGAGTGATTGCAGATTCACTTTTCCTACACTCCGTTTTGTCCACCTTGGAAAAGGTTTTACTCCTGTCTGGTGTTAGAAGAGATTGGTAAAGAGTTTATGAATTCCCTTTAAACATGTCATTTAGTGGGTGAAGACACACTCGTGGGACATTCCAACTCTAGAACTATTGCTTTCTGCCTACTTTCAGACACTATGTAAATTTGCGGAAAGATCGCAAAATCAAATCATTGATAGAAATCAAACCCTGATAAAATATGCGCTATTGCATAATCAAAGAGGATATAATTAGAATTCTGATATAATGAGAACACTGCCATATTTTGTTACCTTGCTGCATGGCACCAAAAGGGACAATTTGATTTTTATTTTAACTGGACATGTAGATTTCTGAAGCAGCTAATTCCCTTAGGCAAGTAACTGTTTTATACAATTCCACATCCCTGCAGTTGGCGTAAAAAATCTATTCAAGTGACAACACATCACAATGTCTGACTAACTAGACACTGGAAGGATGAAAAACGTCCTCGACTTCCATGCAATTCAGCCGAGTCAAAAAGCACTGCCCTCATTTGGGTTCCCGGTTTTGTAAGGATGACCTTGCATCAACGTGGAATTAAGTCATCAAAGGTCATAACTGAGTGGTACTTGAACCTATTTATTCAATGTCAGCTCAAGTAGGTGATGTCCAGATTTGATTAACACGTGTGTTTCCAAAGCATGTTAAACCCTGTGCACAAAAGACTAAGTAAACATATATGTTTGTAACAGAAATGATGGGAGAGTTTTTTTATTCTGTGCATCTGGAACGCACCCAGGAAGGCAGGGTGAATGTAAGCAGAATGGAGGCTGTTGCGTTATCTATCCCACAGCAGTCAGAAATACTTTGCATGCTCGTGGTAAATAGATTTGCTCTCAGCTGTTAATTCAACTAGAGTTTTTGAACGTCAGATGTTCTTTAGAAGGAATGTAATCCTAAAAAACCTTGGATTAGGATTAAGCCTCATTATACTGCAGGCAAAATAAGGGATAACTCTGGTAGGTCGGATATGAATAATAAATATGGGAGATTGGCATATTCAAATTTTAGTTAATCAGCTTAACCATGCATGCAATGCGCTTTTGCTGTAGAACCAACCGTGTATGTAGGTTTCACCTCCATGCATACCAGTGGCTACGTCAGCATTTTGTGGGAAAACGGCTCAAGGAATTAGGCGCCGACATCTGATGTAGCCTACTGTTTGAGAGTCGCAATCCCAGAAAAGCCAAATGAGCCCTGAACCCTTCTGAGATCAATAAACAGTGTCTTTAATCTTGGTACTAGTAACATCTGTTGTTTACGGGAATTATAAGCGGCAGGATCGTGGTATGCAGCGCTATACATAAAACACATACTTTATTTCTCAAAGAAAGTGATGGGGGCATTCTACGTATTCCCCGTCCATAATATAAATAAACTGAGCTTTGTGGATATATTTTCATTTTAAAAGATGAAGATTTACCTTACCAATGTTTTTTTGAGGTTTCATTTTTATAATCGCGTTTCCTTGGTCAGACCTGCAGCATAGTTTTGTCGTCACGTACAATAATGGCTTCCCATGTAAACACCAGAACATTTTCTTGGCTGCCAACACCCATAAAAGAATGATTTATATTCCTTGAAAGAGGAATCCCAAAGGCCAAACAACCATTATAACACTTCAGCAATGCGAAAGGCGCGCAGCCGGCCACTTCTCGAAAGTCGCACAACGCGTTTTAGTTTTTTTTTCTTCTTCAAAATATTTTATTGGCATTTCAAGGAAGTATAAACATTCTAGTGAGGTACACTGCTCTAATGCACCAGCTGACGGCGCGGAAAAGGGCTGCTATCAGCGAGCACAGAGAAGCATATTAATCGAACAACCCGGGATCCAATCACTGCGCCTCGTACTGTCAATTCCTTGTATACCTGTCCCACTCCTCTCCTTACTTCCCAATGTCCCCATCGGTGGGAGGTATAGCAACCCCTAAAGTCCAATGTAAACCCAAAGCAGCCCTGGCAATTTTGTAGACCCAGCCAATCCACCAGAGATATTTGAGCAGACACGCATACAACCCTATATCAGTGAGTGAGCCAGCGATTAGCACCCAGGTAAATTAGTGCCCTTGCTACATTTCTTGGATATATATCCTAGAAATGTGACGAGGGCACTAATTTACCCGAGTGGCAGCACTCACTCACTTGAGATATGTGAGCACACAAACATACAACCATATACAAGACCGGATTTAGGAGAATTGGGTTAACCTTACTTTGTGTATATTCTAGATTACAGCTTGGGAAACTGAGGGTTCACCCCAAAAAGTACTACTCACTACTTATTGTTGATGCACTGCAGTGATGGGCAGAGTTTTAGTGGCATCATGTTCAACAAGGCTATAAACTCAGAGGAGGAGAATTGTCCGATGTCTTTATTGGGTTTGAGGATAAATAGGACCACTGCTTCGCCCATGGAAGGAGACACCATCCCCGACTTGGTCCAGTAACTGAACAGGGACATAAGCTTCGGCACCAATTGGGAGGAATATGCTTTATAGAATTGGGCCCTAAAGCCATTGGGCCGAAAGTTTTATTTGGTTCAAGGGATTTGATTGCTAGTCTGACCTCAAGGATTCTTTTTGAGCCTCTGTTAATTGTGGGAGCTATGTACGGTCCAGGAAGATCTTCACACTGTCAGATGATGGTGAGGACCCCTTACAAAGCTTGAGTAAAACATGCGTAACTCCTCTACCTTCTGCCTGTCCTCAATCAATGTGACCGCAGAATCATTTATCAATTCTTAGACACATTCTCTCTCTCTTTTACCCCTCAGATATCTAGCTAGGAGGAAGCAGACTTCGTCACCTGCTACATATGAGTGTTTAAGACAAAGAGAAAGTTCACCGTTACTAGTGTAGTGCATCCGTAATTGGCTCGTAGATGTCCTAAGGGCGCGTGTGAAACGACAGGAAGTCAGACGCCACCGCTCGTCTTCCAAGTCTTTGATCTCTTGCTCTAATCAGTGCATCTCCAGTTTGCGAAGTCTTGTGTGTTCAGCTGCAACTGCTATAAAGCGTCCAAGCCTTCAATGCATTCCAGAACCCTGTGATCGAGACCTCCCATCCTTTGCTATGTTCAAAGTACTCCGTTACGTGCTCTCCTAGCTTGCCTTGAATGATCGCACTTCAGCTTAAGGAGACGTGTTGCCTCTAAATCCCCCGAGGTCTCCTCACTCTCAAGTTGAGGCACACCATGACGGATGCATGGTCCGAGACCAATATACGATCTATCTCTGTAGATCCGATCCACTCCATTAGGGAGTTGCTCACGAGTATACAAGCTATGTACGAGTGAGTGCGGTGGAATTGGGAATAGCATAACAGCACCCTGCACGCTCTTTTAACACTGAAAAAGTTAGACACCCTCCTGGGGATCAGTACCTTTACAATCTACACCTTCAGAAAGAGCTCTGCTGAGGAACCTTCTGCCTTCTCCGGAAAGACCACAAATCTTAAATTATTCCTGCTTGCTCTACCTTCGGAGTCTTCGGCTCGGTCCTCAAGGGGCACAATTTTTTTTTTTTTTTTTTTAGAAGCACTAGGACAGTGTCTCGGAGTGAGCGAACCTCAGTCTGCAGCGTGTCCACGGTGTGCTCAGTGGTGGTCACCCTCTCAGAGACCTCACAGAGGTCACAGTGTAACAGATTGACCTCGATGGTTACAGAATCTATCCTGTGGACCATGTCTTCGAGTATTCTGGATCACCACTAGTACGTTTTGTAGTGAGGGGGCTGCCACCGCAACTCAGTCGCTCCCCCATCACGGCCCTCCAACGTGGTCTTAGTTGCTCCCGATCAAGGCCCTCCAGCGTGGTCCCCTGCAGCCAAAGATCTGGGGTTGTGCATAATTCAGGATTTAATTGGTTTGTGCTGGTCTACCCTTTTTGTTCCTCTCCATCTTGTTCCTTCAGCCTGGGGCTGGTCCCGGGCACTGCAGCACACCAGGGACACAGCTACCCCAGGCAGGCTCCACTCGTGTTAAGTTACGTATCTCCTCCGTGCAGGTCCACCTCTAAGGCCCACAGGCCTCTGATGTTTAGATTTTCATTCACAGGCTCCCCCCCTGGTAGCAGTAGCATACCAGTTCAGGCTGGGGGTGGAAGAGGCCATGGCAAGCCGCTCCACTCTCATAAAGTCCCTTCCAAAGGTATTCGTGGCAGCCTAGTCCCTCAGGGCCCACTGTCAGCACCAAGGTCGTAGCACTCAAGTTCTCTCCGCTGGGCTACAGCCCTCCTCCCGGCGGTGGTGGCAACTGAATTCCACTCCAGGATCCCATCTTGGGTCTTCAGGAGGCGCTCCCCTCCATCCACTTTGCTTGCTGCATGCCGCCACCAGGGCAAGGTGGCTTATTACCCTGCTCGACTGGCTGTGGACCCTGGTGCAACCCACCATCAGTCGTCCGGCAGACCAGGCCTGTATGTGTCCGCTTCCGGCTGCACATGGTACCGGGCAGTCCTTCTGGTCCCGTGCTCAGAATGCTGGGATGCCTTCTTTCCCCAAACTCAGTCAGTCTCCTGACGCACTCTCGGTTGCGCTGGATCAGCCTGCAGCGCGCCCAGACTCAACAGTCCAACGCTGCGGACCCGGGTCTTCCTCAGCAGGGGGCCTGATAAACAGTGCACTACTTGGTGATTGCTCTCCACGCCAGTCGTTAGCCGCCAGCCAGTGTGTGATGGAGCCAAGATCCTTGCAGGAGTGTCTCTGCTGGGTGTTTAGGCCTGCACACGTCTTGGGCCCTCCTGCAGTCCTCCGCTGGACCGTGAATGCAGCAAGGGCCCATCGACCTGCCCTCCTCTCAGCTGTTGCCCGGCTCATGGTGGCCCCAGGACCTCTTGCAGGAGCACCACTGCCGGGCCTTTAGGGTCTTGTATGTCCTGGGGTTTCCTCAAGCAATCAACTTTGCGGCCGCCAAGATGGCGTCACCCCACCAGACCTTGATCACTTTGGATCACCAGATGCATTTTGGTGATCAACTTCAGTTTTACTGCGCTCAGGACGAGCCCTCTCGAACTCTAGACAATATTTCCTCCTTTCTGGGGTGTTATGGTCTCTGGAATCAGGAGCTTGCTTCCTGATGAATACACCAAAACTTAGGAAAGCAAGATGGGGTGGAAGATCCTCTTCACACCTAGCCCCCTAACTCTGGAATAGCCTGGATCTAGAACTAAGGCTAACCAAGAATGAACGGGGTTTCAGAAAAACACTAAAAACTTGGCTGTTCCCCCAAGACCTCACATGTGATTTGCTCCTCTCGGCAGCGCTGGGATGCCTGCGGGAAGACATGCGCTTTATAAATCCTTTAAACTAAACTATAAACTGGGGGTCTCAGGATGTTGCTGGATACAGGGCTTGTCCAGAGCGCCACCAGATGAGTCTACACAGCCATATTGCTAGGCCACGCCCCCACTGAGAGCAAAGCTTTTCTTTTAGGGGGCCTGGGTCTATTTCCCTTCCTAGATTTTGTGTCAAGCAACCGTATCTGGAGGTCGAGTTAAGGAGTCACCTGTGCAAATCGTCCTTGTGGAGAAGTGTGGCTCAATGGTTAGAGCGGCAGACCCTGATGCAGAGGTCTAGCCCGGGACCAGGGTTCAATTCCCCGCCTCGGCGGGTCTTGGGCTCAAAAATTCCACGGACCTGATAATTCTCGCCTCGGTGCCTATTCCAATCATGGAGTCCCACTCTGCAACTCTGGGCAATAGCTTGCTTAATCTCCACAACTGCCCCCACAATGCTAAGGATGCCTGGCCTCCACCTTGGGGGTGCCCAGGAGTGGACACCTCACAGGGAAAGCCAGGATGGGTTCCACAGCGGTATTCGTACAAGCGCCTTGAGACCCTTGCGGGTGAGTAGTGCGCTATACAAGTATCAATTTACAATTTTTTTTTTGTTTGGGGCAATATTAGCAAAGATGCAGACTTTCAGTTCCACAAATGTGCCTCTCAAGACCTCAAGGTTCGGGACCTTCAAGAACACCCAAGCCAGTCATCTCAAGACTGCCATATGGTCACGGCATGATTCACCGAGCCCTACCCATGGAGGGGGGTCATCATTGTCCAACTGGGGGATCCGCCAAGCCTTTGCTATTCAAGCCTGACAGCACTAGTAGTGCCCATGACAAATTAAACTCCTCCCGTGTGGCTGCCTCTTGGGTACCTTCAGTGGGGCCCATACTGCATCTTATTTCTCACTAGTATTTTCAAAGCACGGATGCCTATGGGCATCCTGTCGCCAGCTCAGTCCACTTCATTCACAGGCGCAGGGATAGGCAGCGGGCCCCAGCATTCCAATGACACAGCCTCTTGCTCTAATGGCCCCTGCATACCAGCCTCCTTCTCGCACAGGCCTCCAGCCTCCCAATGCCCTGCTGAGGGTGGCGCTCTCACCCTGGGAGTCAGACTCCACCAAGAGGCCTTTTCTCCTCCTCTTGTCTGCTGCTCTGAGGCCAGGGGAGCCCCCAATGGCTACATCATATCTGCTACTTCTAGGCTGCTCTGGTTGCTTAAGTCTTCTGCGCAGCTCAATGGCCCCTGGTTCACCATCGCATTGCCGCCATTTGGCTTTCTGTTCAGGTGGCAGGGGCCACCAGCTGTGCCCCAGAGTGTCCAACGACACTGTACAGCTGAGAGCTGGAGGCTGGGCATGGTGGAGAATAGAAAAGAATAACTTCCCTTGGGAGCGATAGCAAGAAGCAACTCACCACTCTGCTACATTGGCCCTGCCCCCATTTTTGTATTTTTAATAACTTTATTATTTAACGTCACGAGGCATGCATGCAGTTTTAAAAAGGGCACACAATGAAAATTATACCTTCAGGTTTGTATAATATAACCGATGAAAAAGAAGTGAACCTGGGATTGTGGAAAATAAATCCGGTCATCAAAATATGATGTAATTCACTTGAGATTTTTAAAGCGTGACTTATCACTCGTAAGAGTCTCCAGGCGGTATGGGGCAGATTCTTCGCTCACTGCTTCGGAGCAATTTGTTTAAGAGCAAGGTCTTCAGTCCCTTTTGGAACTCCAGTAGAGTAGGTGCAGATTGCAGGGGGAGGTCGTTCCAGAGCTTGGGTGCAAGGTGGGAGAAGGTGCAGCCTCCACTTCTGTGAGAACGGGGGGAGTAGATGGTGGAAGTGCACTCTCTGTTAGAGGTAAACTGGGCCCTTGTTGTGGAGGGCTTTGTAGATGTGGGTGAGAAATTTGAAGTGACAGTGTTTGCTGATTTGGAGCCAGTCTAGAGTTCGGAGGAGGGGGGTTCATCTCCGGAGGTCGGGGACGGGCCTTGCGGCCGCATTTTGTATTGTTTGGAGCGTGTTTTGGAGATGCGTGTTGTATACATTTAGGGCGTTTCCATAGTCCGGGTGGCTGGCGAGGA
The DNA here is from genome assembly GCF_964261635.1 of Lissotriton helveticus. Lineage (NCBI taxonomy): Eukaryota > Metazoa > Chordata > Amphibia > Caudata > Salamandridae > Lissotriton > Lissotriton helveticus. The sequence continues at coordinate 454,779,894 of NC_136057.1, forward strand.
GACCCTGGGTGATCGTGCTTCTGGTGTCTGTGGGAAGTCAATTGAAGATTTCCATCAGCATGCGGCGGATGTGGAAGCTTGCTGAGGGGATGAGTTTCACCTGTCTTTTCATGGATAGGTTGCGGTCGAAAATAATGCCTACTTTTTTATTGCGTGCTCTGTGGGCTGGGAATGGGAGCCTAGTTCAGTGGGCCACCATGTGTGATCCCAGTCGGGAGCAGAGCAACTGAAGAAGATTACCTCGATTTTGTTGGTGTTCCGTTTGAGGCATTTGCTCTGTCTCCAGCTGGCGACATTGGTCATGCAACTGTGGAAGTTGGCTTTTGTGTTGATGGGTTATGAGAAGAGGAACAGAATGAGCTGGGTGTCATCCACGCAAGGTATGCTGTACATGTTGTGGGATTTGACCAGGGTGGCTAGGAGGGCCATGTGTGTGTTGAAGAGGGTGGAGCTGTGGGCGGAGCCTTGGGGGACTCTGCAAATTAGATTTTTGGGAGCGGAGGAGAAAGTTGGGGGTGGATTCTTTTGATTCTGCCTGAGAGACAGGAGGGAATTCACTGGGGGGCTTCCTTGGATGCCTATCTGGTGGAGGTCTATGTAGTGAGATACGGTGTTGAAAGCAGCTGAGAGGACTAGGAGGATGAGGGCAGCGGTTTCTCCAGTGTCCATGAGGGCTCGGATGTTGTCCGTGGCTGCTATGAGGGCAGTTTCTGCGATTGGCGCGGAAGCCAGATTGTGAGGGGTCCAGTAGTTTGTATAATTTGAGGTGGTCAGTCAGATGGATGTTATTCACTTTTTCCATGACTTCGGCTGGGAAAGGAAAAAAGTGAGATTGGTCGGTACGCTTTGAAGTCTGTCTTGTCTGCAGAAGGTTTTTGTATTTTCTTTAGAAGAGGTTTGACTTCCGTGTGCTTCCATGCGGTGGGGAAGCTGGCCTCTGAGATGGAGGTGTTAAGAATGAGGGTGAGTTCCTTGCTGATGGCGCTGGTTCCTTTGTTAAACGTGGTGAGGGCAGGGGTCCCGTGGGGCTCTGGAGTGGATGGCGTTTGAGGGCGGCAGTAGTATGCATGGTGAAGGGGTCCCAGGTGGAGATGGCGGCTGTGGTGTTGATGTTGCGGTTTATATTGCGCTGATGGCGTCAAGAGGGGGTTGGGGTTAGAAGTGTTTGTATGTTGCTGCTATTTTATTGTGGAAGAATTCTGTGGTGGCATCGCAGAGGTCTTTTGTAGGGGGTGACGGCATTCTCTGTTGCTGTAGGGTTGGTAAACTCTGTTGATGCTGAAGATTTCTTTGCTATGATTGGAGCTGGTTTTTAGGCAGTTGTTGAGGTCCTCTTTCTTGGCATTCTTTAGCTGGGAGTGGTATTTGTTTAGGGCATTTTCAAGTATTTCCCTGTTGGAGAGGGACTTGTTGGTGCGCCATGTCCTTGACAGTTTCTTGTGTTTGGTGTTGATGAGTTCATCTGTGAACTGAGTGACCCTGTGGGGTGTTTTGGGGGCCGGATGGTTTGTGGGAGCTACTATTTCGGCACCCCGGGATATCCAAGTATTGAAGTTTCTGACTGCTTCATCAGGGTTGAGTATGGGGTGGTGATGATGCGTCTAGGGTGTGAGAACAGAGGTCCTCTGATACCTTGCTCCAGCTCCAGAGGGGGGTTGCATGGGAGGTTGCTCCGGGGCTTGGTGGTGGTGAGGGTGTGGAAGTGAACTGGAGTGGTCGGACCGAGTTATTTCACTGGCGTGGCTGTAGGTGATTTGGTTGCTGGCAGAGAAAATTGGATTCATTGTGTGTCCTGCTGTGTGTGTGGGGTCGGATACAAGTTGAGAGAGTCCAAGGTTCGTTAGGGTCTCGAGGAGGATAGTGGTATTGAGGTCAAAGGGGTCATGCAGGTTGAAATTGAGGTCCCCTAGGAAGAGGAAGTCTTTACAGTTGATGTCTAGGGATGCGATTAAGTCTGCAATGTCATTGTGTAAGGAAATTACACGTATGGTGACTCGAGGGAAAATAACTAACAACCCACTTTTTAAAACTTGAGTGCTACTGGAGTTCAAGGCAAACTAAATCATAAATCGTGTAGGTGTGAATATTGTGCATGGATGTGTGAAATTTGTAAAGTCGGCTTTTCCCAGCCACATGTTTAAAACCTTCGAACACTTTCAAAAGAATTGTCATAAATAGCGCCAAAGGTAAAATGGTGCCACGTGCACCAGAACAGTAGCCACCCTCATGGGAGTTTCTCTACACAGATCAACACTATCTGCATATACTGCCATCCAGTGGCCATGCCAAGAAATGATTAGGAAAACCCATTTACGTTTCCATTGAGACGACGCATTCTAACAATTAAAGCCCCTACTACTACATGTCGGTAGGGAAGCATAACACCTCAGCTACAGCTTCGTCAGACAGACAAATTAATCAAGCCTCCATCCCTGAGGGATAATGTTAACTCGTGGATTCTTGAAGGTAACAGCCACACAATTGTTTTTCTGTAAGTAACAATGTTCCGTCTTCGAATCCACATTCTCAAAACGCTGTATGGCCCCACAGTGCAAAGGTAAATTACCGACTGCTTGATAAAAAATAAAAAAAGGTTTCCGTACAATGCCATATCAAACTAGGCTTCAGCCATGGATTCAGAATGAAAACAACTTCATCTGAAACAGTTTCCAGAAATGTCACTGCCTTGTGAGAGGTTATTCATGAAGTAATAACCTAAGGCCACAAGTATCAAAAAAGCATTTTGCGATTACCAAATAGATTAGCAATTATTACTAAATCGCTATTTGGTAAGCACAAAATGCTATCTATGTAAGGAATATCCAAAGATTTTGCGATTCCTTAATGTTACCAAATAGCAATTCACTAAATAGGTAATCGCTATTAGGTAATACATATTCCATTGGTTCCTAGAGGCCTAAAGGCCCATAGGTGCGAATGGTTTTGTATTAGTTAATTTGGAATCACCTCATTGGTAATCTGAAATTAGGTAATGCAAAGCCAAGGGTGCCCAGGGGGCTAAGCCCTCCTACAGAACGCCCAAAAATAACAATGTGCACCTATAAAGCGCTCACATTCCCTAGGGGCATGTGTGCGCTACATGGCACTTTAAAAATGCATTTTTCAAAATGTTCACGGTTACCAATGACTTAAAGTCGATGGTAATAGCATTTTCCTAAATGCACAGTTTGTATTGAGAAAATGCTTGGTACTTGTGCGAAGGGGATCGCATATCGTGAAGGGGCGCGAACGGGAGGAGGAGCCTCAGCAGGCAGACGTTTCCTGCTGAGGCTCCGCGATCGGGCTTTCATACTGCCCGCTTCCTGGCGTCGCCCCGACCTGCACTGACATCAGCCAGGTGACGGAACGCATGCAGCACTAGGAGATGCCGCAAAATCATACCTGGGTACGCACCCAACAACGCTACGCGCTGAAGCAGTCTGCAGTGCCTGTTCGTCCTGCACGGTTCCACCAAAATGGCGGCCAGCACGATGCCCACACGATCGGAGGCTGCTTCCCGGTAGGTAGGGTTGCCGGCTGCTCGCTGATTCCTAGCGGAGCCTCCCGCTAACATATCTGGGCGGGGGGCGCACAACTAGCCCCAAGTGCTCCGGCGGCTCCCCCTCGCACCACCCTCCTTGCAACTTGCCTGGACCTAAGATGGCGGCCGCCAGTGACCGCAGAGCGAAGATCGGCGCCACGTGGGGGTTGCTCTTAACCTGCCTGGGCTTCATGTGGTCTCCCCCTGTGATTTCCCCGCCTGTTTCCAGGTTGTCCCCCAGGTTGGGAATGTGTTCTTTCAACATTGCAGACAGGGCCCAGCAATACCTGCCTGACCTGCCTTCAGCCCCAAACAGCCTTCGGTAGAGCAACTTCCGAGGGGTGGGCCGTGCTTTGGGGGACCCTGGCCCTCGCGCCCCGCAACGCCAGTGACTACTACTTTTTGGCACAGGTCTCCTGATCAGATCCACTACCCCTGTCGGCCGGCTGCTGCCCATGGTTGAGTCCGGCCACCGATACACTGCGAAGACAGTGCCTCTGGATTGTTTTGGTTTTTACTGGAACTTGCTTCTGTCCCACCGGCTGCCGTCGCAGCGCCCCACGGCCAACGCGTGACCGCATCAACACCTTCACCACCTTGCGCACTCTCACGCCCACCGGGCCGGATGACCGCAAGCTCTCCAAGATGGCCTCCAACTTCATCTCCCACCTGAACTCCCACCTTCTCTCCTGGACTTCTTGTCCTGACCGACACGTTGCTGCTGTTTTCGGACAGTTTTCTCTGGACTCTAGCCCTTCTCCCATTCCCTCGTCCTTTAACCCTTTTCCCCATGGATGATCCTCAAATGTTTCCACTCTTTTCTGCTTCCCCTTCTCTCCATACCCTTGCATCCCTCCCACCCTCCCTTTGTGCTGTGACTGCATTCACACTTATGGAACTCTGCTCTTTGACTTTTTGTAATAACTCTAATCAATGGTATTTGCTTTAGACCTTGCACCATATACCATTCCTATGCGACTCTTAGAGTATATCCAGTCATATTCCTTCCTATGTATATAGTGATAACTCTAATGACTAGTCACCTATGTGACTGTTAGAGTTTATCCATGTGTATCCCTTCCCTTTGTATATAGAGATAGCTCTAATCACTAGAACATGCCGTAGTCCGCATTGCTCTCTACCATTCCTATGCGACTTTTAGAGTATATCCAGTCTTACCCTTTCCCTATGTATATAGAGATAACTCTAATCACTAGTTTATGCAGGAGTCCGATATGCTCTCTACCATTCCTATGTGACTCTTAGAGTATATCCATGTGTATCCCCTCCCTAAGTAGATAGAGATATCACTAGTACACTAGTATATGCCTAGAATTTATCCATTTGTATCTCCTCCTTGTGTGACTTTATCTCTTGTACATTTGCAATTTTTTCCGTTTGTACCTTTTTATATCGTATATAATCCTAAGTCCGTATGTTTTCAACTGGTTCTTATGCAAGTCAAAAATTTGCAAACTTTTTGTCCGCTTGTAACCTTCAGTCCTTATGTTTGAAACTGGGTCCTATGTAAAGCGCTCTGACACCTTCGGGTAAAGTTCGCGCTATATAAAATCGCAAAAATAAATAAAAATAAATAAATAAATTGTGATTCAAAGACTTTTGTACATCTTGAAAGGCTATTTTGCATTTGCAAACGGCCGAAATGAACGATTCTCACGGCTTGCGACTGCAACATTGTTTGATAAATGTGGCCATTGATGTGGATAGAACATGCATAAACTCATAATCACATATTTCTTATGACTTAGTGCTTCTTCTTGTTGAAGAGCATATACAAAAAAGTGAAAAACAGTTTATCATAATAAACTCTGTTCCTGAATCCACTAAATCTGTTTTCTCAGAAGAGTCTCTAGAGAGCTCGGACAGAGGCACCAGGGTCAGAGCTGGTTTATTGAAATCAGAGTTGCATTTTTTTAATCTTCAAAAGCAGAGTGAAAAACAGTGAGACAAGTCACATTTTGTAATAATACACATTAGACTTTGACTCAATTGAACCAAATAGTACACAGTGGAGCTGGAACCATTTTCAGAGTGGAGGGAGTGATACCATCAATGTGACATCACTGAAGGCATGGGGATTGTGAAAACTGTGAGCCCCCCACAAAGAACAAGTGTAGCAAATACATTCATCAGGACAGCGGGAAGGGTGTAGTATGTAGCTGGTGATATTTTTAGAACACTGTTGAAATATAGTACTAAAGCATGGTTGCGCTGTATCATTTGCAGACAGCACAGGTTCCATTGAGATGGTAATTAAATTTGCTCAGACGTACAGTTTCTTACTGATCATAACAAATATGTGGAAATCTGGTTTCGGGAAATTAGTATGTCTTGATTTACTCTGAGCCTATTAAAGTCTTTGTTCTCATCCCACCTCATAGTTACACAAAATAGTGCTTCATTTGTGCTTTCCAACTGCTGACATAGTCTGAAACATTCGCACAGTTCCTTTAAAAGCATTTAAATACTATTTTGTGTTAGAAAAAGTTACATATACCGTACCCTTTCAAGATTGACCCATAGTTCACTTTTCGAAAATCATCTTGCTAAAACAATCTTCATGTTATAAGAATAAACATTTGATAAAAGTTATTGCCTGACATTTGACCTCTGCCTTTGAACCACAGCAAAGGTTTTTACATAAAAACTACATTTAAAGGCATGTTTATTGCTCATTCACCTTCTGAGCTCGAACATGGATATTTGGGGGGTGCCATACCCCCAGCACCCCAACCTTACGCTCATATGTGGTACAACAGGCACAGCATGTAAAGTCCATGACAAACCACAAATGTGCACCATTCAGAAACATACTTGATTTTACCCTGCATAGCATGGATCCCTCTGCAAGGCGCATGCAGTGGGTGATTCACCGTCTGCCACGGCTGAGGGGGTTGACTAAGGATTCCCTGGCACCTTTCATCCCTCACTTAAGGGGTGCCTTCGGGGTAAGTCTGTTTGCCCCTGCATCTGATTCAGAGTGGGTTATTCTGGAAGGGGTGGCCCTTACCAACTTAGTAAACATACTCTGTTTAGGTCACAACACAGTTCTAAGAGAAACTCTGCTCAACAGCTTGCAGCTGTGGCACAAGCAGCAGGCAGTTCCATAGAGAAATGTGGGTTAACTTCAAGCAGTACCAACAATTTTATGGAATAATTATTTTTATTGATTTTCAGTGGACACAACTCAAAATTCTGCTTACATTCAGTTGGCAGGGTAAAACACCCCCTTCAAAAACATCCACCTTTTCCTTCCCCATTCCCTACCACCTCCAAAGCCGTTTCTTTTCCATGTTTCGGTTATCTGGCAAAACTATTTGTAGTCGCTTAAGGACTGGCAAGCCAACATCAAGTTCCATTGCATACACGTGTATTATTTTGTCTTTATCAGTACCTTCTTAAGAGCACTTTATCTCAGTATCCTGAGATACATGGGGCAAGTAGTTTTCCTAATTCCAGTGGCTAATAAATCAGGCACAGGCCCCACCGTTTTTCAGTCTTTTCCTTTCTCATCCAAGGGGAGAGGAGTTGGCCTAACGACTAGGGCCGTCAACCTCGAATTTGGGGAATTGGATTAGAGTCTCAGCAATGATGCTGAACACCCTGTCATTCTGAGCAAATCACTTAATCTACCTGTGCCTAACACAAATGAATGTGTCCTCATGTAATGCAATTGGTGCTAGGTAAAGCGCTCTGATACCCGATTCGGGTCAGGTTCACGATATATCAAACTCTGTAAAAAAAAAAAAAAAAAAAAGGATATTATAGGCAGTCTGTAGTCAGGTACCCTGTTTGTACCCCCAGAATGGTGAAACCGCATGCGTAGCCACACACAGAAGGATCATAATGAGTTTGCTTCTGGGGTATTTAAGCGGAGTTTATCATCAACCTCAGAATTTGCTGCTCATGAAAGGAAGTGTTAGGGAAGCTAGCAGCCCATCACAAAATGGTGGGCATGTAAATGGAAGTAACAGGGTGGCCAGAGACAGTCCTGCAGGCAAAGGGGCACCAAAACCCACACACCTAAATAATTTGAAAAGATGTCTTTCAACCCCTCGTGTTGGTTCGCAACTTGGAAAAGCAAAGGCATGTAGATTTTAGTTAGAAGCATCCAAATCTGCTCAAGCAGCAAATGATTTCAAACAAATAGTAACTAAGCTTGCTTTTAAAATATGTGCACATATCTTTTTTCCAATACACTCCATTCCCATATAACAGCTCTCCGTCTGAGCAATTCTATATTGAAGTGTTTTAGGATGTTCAGTGTAAAGCTGTAGATGATAGCGTGGTTAGTTAAAAGTAAAGATTCCGATCACCTTCCTTTCTCTTTTGCCGATGAATGCAATAGAATTTTAGAAGGGAGTAACGCAAACTGTATTAAGGGGTTGGTTATGCAGAGTGATGGACACATCTTTTTTTCCACAGAGGTTATTGTGAAGATGAATCCCTGATCTTAAAAAATGGAGATGAATATTGTACATCCGGTGAACAATTAACATCAATACTGGGAGGAGAAAGAGACTTATGTGCCCTCACATTATACACACTTTTGTCTACAAAAAAAATACAACTCGTTATTTTCAACATGGTTGGCAATTCTGTATTAGCATAGCAGCGTGCTTAAAAAAAATAAAAGTCCATATTCAACTCCGTGAGCTTTCAGTCATGGTTCAAAATGCGGGAAGTGCCAAATAATGTCCAGAGATAGACAGATCTATACTATGGAGATCAAATGGGTGTGGCACTGGGAGTGGCACACCTGTGCCCATTCACGGATTGGCTTTGCCCTTTGCTTCCCCAGTGGCCATCACCGACCTAAGCCTCAGATAACAAATCAGGGCAGCGAGAACGAAAGTCTTGAGTTGGCTGGAGGATTGAAACTAGGGGTGCATAAAGACCCGAACTTCAGAGGGTGCTACCACTCCCAGGCAGGGCTGGCCCTAGCACTAGTGTCACATGGTGCAAGTCTTTGTTGGCACTCCCTTCCCCATTTCCTTTTTCGCCATGAATTCCCTCACTACCACTCACCAACAATGCACCTCATCTCACTATAGCACCTTTCTGACAAACATTTAATTTTTTCACAGCGCGACTCACACTCCGTTCTGTGATCTGCATGGTATACGTTCTTTGTAGCAGGCACATTAACCCTCTGCACTTTGTGGGTAGCAGGAGTGCCCATGTGAGAGCGCAGTGAGCGATGCAACAGTGTGAGAGTAGGGTAAGAGGTGTGACTGCAGGGTGAGTGAGGTGACCATATGAATTTGGGTGCGGATGTAAGTGCAGAGTGGGACGAAAGAATACATGGGAAGTGATGGGCTTGTTTGAGATTGCAGATTGAACAGTGAGGGGGACAGGTGAGTGAAGGATGAGTAGTGTGCTTGTGTGACTTAACGCCTTAACCGCGACGGTAATTTAACGCCTTAACCGCAGCGGTAATTCTGCCGCGGTGTGGGCGTTCTAGAGAGTGGGCGGGGCTGCGACGGCCGTTGGCCATTCGCAGCACCAAGGAGGGAGTGCTCCACGGAACGGGTTAGGGGTGAGGTACAGGGTGAACAGCGCAAGTGCATTATGAGTGCAGAGTGGTCACTGAGTGCAGGGTGAGCGTAAAAGTGAAGGGGAAGAATGAGGAGTGAGTTGTCTGAATGCAGGCGCTTTCCCAGAGACTTGAAGTAACTCAGCATGTTATTGATGACTATTGATATTATGGCATTAAGAGGGATTGAGGGTGTAGGAAATAAATAATGGGCTGATCCTGCAACAAACTTCCAGTCTTATGATTAGGATTGCCAGCACATTTTTTGGGATGTCCCAGACTAATTTATCTGTGCATATTTCGAACATCAAATATGAATTGAAAGCCCTTTTAATTGTGTTCTAGGGCTGCCTGAATGATCCATGACTGATAATTAATGGGAACAAAGACAGAAAAGTCACATTACAAATGACTACATACTTTTTTATTTATAACGAGGGCACAAGCCCTAAAAAAAGAAGTGGGGGGGGCTAGCCTAGTTAATCAGTATGCAAGTGACATCATGGCGTGTGACATCACAGCGCACGACAGCATGACGTGTGACATCACAGGAAGTTGCATCATAAGAAGTGACATCAGATCTTAAGCCCTCACATATATGTTTAACATGTCTATCATAAGTACATTAAAGCACTATACAGGGAATCCCTCCTGATTTAGGCAGAAGATTTGCATGTTTGTAAGCTACACATAAAACAGTGTTGCTGTTGTCAGCGTAAACTTACTCTACCCATAGTGCTTTACAAGAAAAAAATAGTGATATTTAAATTAATACAACGCCTCCTCAGGGGTAGTAAGCACTATATAAATGCTATTTATTTTATGTAAATACTGGGAAAGACCAACACATCTGACATTCTTACAGCACATGCATATCTCCTCAACAGAGCCTGAAAAAAGTGAAAAGCTGCCTCTTTTAAGTATGTGTGAAGTGCTAACAAGGTGTAAGCCTTTGTTTTCCCCTCTGCTGAATTTGCCTCTAGGCACGAGGTTCCTGACTCCTGCCAGCCAGGAGACTCCAACAAAAGAAGGTCTGATGACTCCTCAGATTCGGCCTTTGTTATGGGCCCAGCAGGAGTCAGAACTAAGAAAGCCCCCTCCCCGCCTGCACGTTATTGCGATCAAAAGCAGACAACAATGTGCAAGCGCTGCTGAATGTGTTCCGGTGTTTGCAGATTACAGTGGGACGCCTTCAGCATATTTTTCAGTGGGGCCCAACTTCTTGGCAGGGTCGACGGTGTCCACACTGAGAAAATAGTGGGTGGACGCCGTCCACCCGCGTTATCCCAGACTTGTGCCCTGTTTATAACCTTATTTAGTGTCAACATGAGTTCTTTCCAAGCTCTTTAAATACTGGCATTTTTCTACTGGCAACCCTACTTTATATTCCTGTTCATGAAATGCATTCTCACACTACAGCAGTAAATGTACATTTCAAATGTAAGTAATAGGCAGAGTGGGGGCACAGGGGGTACTGGAACTAGAAAAAAGGTATGCAACTACGCAAATAAAAATACGCAAATGTTCTCTGGCCGCGAGGCAGTTGCCTTCAAACCACTTGGTGCTGGGCCTGGAAGCTCAGGTCACCTGCACCTATCGCAACTACCACTTAATGTATGAGGTAGGACAACTCAACTGGTGCAACCAATGAGAAGAGAAGTGAAGTGCTGTCTGTGTGCACTACAGGCAGCTCTGATGAGGCCCCTGGAGGCTGCTGTGGGGCCTATATTACACATTGATCCCGGCCCCATGATGCATCCCACCCCACCCTCTGAGACTCCTCGCTCATCCGACACTCACCTAATGCCTGGCCTGCAGCTTCAGTGGCAGGCGCGAACGGGCAGTAAAAGGAAGGGCAAGGCTAGCCAGGGGCTAGCAATAATTAGATTATGGCCGGAGGCCGCACAGTCCCTCTGTCGTCCCGGGGATGCCTCACCTCCTTATGCGCACTTTTAATTGCGTGATGTGCACGACAATGGTTACCAGTATCCGCGCAAACGCGGAAATATGTGCGCGCCACGCACCATTTAATTTACTGAAGAGGCGACAGCAAGGTATCTATGGCGAGCATAAAGTAAGGGTTGGCTGAGCAGCCGCGGAGGGGGCCCCTGGAGCCCGGGGGCCCCCTCTCAATGCGGGGGCTATGGGGGCCTGTGTTACATCCTTGTCTCTGCTGCAGTCACCCCGCACCTATCTCTGCTGCACTGGATCGGTGTCTCTGCTGCGGTCACCCTGCACCTGTCTCTGCTGCTGTCACCCTGCACCTGTCTCTGCTTCTGTCACCCTGCACCTGTCTCTGCTTCTGTCAACCTGTACCTGTCTCTGCTGCAGCCACCTTCCACCTGTCTGCTGCACTGGACCCCTGTCTCTGCTGCAGTACCCCACCCGTGTCTCTGCTGCACTGGACCCCCCTGCCTCTGCTGCCCGGGACTCCCGTCTCTACTGCCCGGGACCCCCGTCTCTACTGCCCTGGACCCCCGTCTCTACTGCCCTGGACCCCCGTCTCTACTGCCCTGGACCCCCGTCTCTACTGCCCTGGACCCCCGTCTCTACTGCCCTGGACCCCCGTCTCTACTGCCCTGGACCCCCGTCTCTACTGCCCTGGACCCCCGTCTCTACTGCCCTGGACCCCCGTCTCTACTGCCCTGGACCCCTGTCTCTACTGCCCTGGACCCCCGTCTCTGCTGCACTGGACCCCTGTCTCTGCTGCACTGGACCCCTGTCTCTGCTGCACTGGACCCCTATCTCTGCTGCACTGGACCCCTATCTCTGCTGCACTGGACCCCTATCTCTGCTGCAATGGACCCCTATCTCTGCTGCACTGGACCCCTATCTCTGCTGCACTGGACCCCTATCTCTGCTGCACTGGACCCCTATCTCAGCTGCAGTCACCCCACCCTTGTCTCTGCTGCATTGGAACCCACTGTGACCCTGCACCTGTCTCTGCTGCACTGGATTCCTGTCTCTGCTGCAGCCACCTTGCACCTGTCTCTGCTGCACTGGACCCCTATCTCTGCTGCAGTACCCCACCCGTGTCTCTGCTGCACTGGACCCCCCTGCCTCTGCTGCCTGGGACTCCCGTCTCTACTGTCCTGGACCCCCGTCTCTGCTGCACTGGACCCCTATCTCTGCTGCACTGGACCCCTATCTCTGCTGCACTGGACCCCTATCTCTGCTGCAATGGACCCCTATCTCTGCTGCATTGGACCCCTATCTCTGCTGCAGTCAACCCACCCTTGTCTCTGCTGCACTGGACCCCACTGTCTCTGCTGCACTGGACCCCACTGTCTCTGCTGCACTGGACCCCACTGTCTCTGCTGCACTGGACCCCTGTCTCTGCTGAAGTCACCCCGCACTGGTCTCTGCTACACTGGACCCCGGTCTCTGCTGCAGTCAGCCTGCACCTGTCTTTGCTGCACTGGACCCCTGTCTCTGCTGCAGTCCTCCTGCACATCTCTCTGAAGCTCTGGAAACGCCCTGTTTACTGGCTAAATTACACAATGTGTAATCCCGACTTCCCAATTTCACCAAACTATGTGATCCTAAGCAAATATTTTATTTCATCTTTCCTCTTATTTCTTCGTGATTATGATATGCACTGTACAAATAAATTCTTGTGTTTTATTTAATGGAATATAATTTTGCTCCTTCTAAATACAAATATAGGCCACTTAGTGTGTGCACGAGAAGCCTCTTCTCCAAGCATTAGACTTCTGTGACTGCTGCAGGACGAGTTAGACAGAGGATCCTGGGACTGTAGCAACAACCAAGAGGCCAAACACAGGTTCCTCCTGTGCACAAAGGTTAAAGAAGTCGAAATACTTATGACCTCCTACAGCCTGCTTTGGGTAGCAATAAAGTCAGGAATGGGAAGCGGTGCCAAAATCCCAGCCAGCGCCAAATGTGTCCTGACAAGGTGTCAGTATATCTATGACAACCTCTCCTTTTCTGGACCTGGGAGGCTCTGGCAGTACCCACTACCCAACCCAGCTGCTGCACACTCACAGCTGACCCCGGAATCACACCAAAGCACTAATTTATTTACGAGGTTGCATCGAGGTATCTGCGTCGAGCGTAAAGTAAGTGCTGGCTGGGCGGCCGTGGAAGGGGCCCCTGGAGCGCGGGGGCCCCCCCGCAACGCAGGGGCTGCGGGGGCCTGTGTTACGCCCCAGCTTTTTGCCTGTTGGCCCTTTGGCCACGCTTTGCTTTTTCCCTCGTCTCCCTGGGCCGGTCAGCCACTTGTGGAATGCCAAAGTACCTTCTGAGGGTCTTCATTTTGGACATTGCAGTTGAGAAATTTCCGAATTTATTTTATCCTTCAGACCCAAACATTGATGCACCTCTCAGGCCCACTTCCCCATGTAACATGGTGGAGCCTTTGAACGAAGAGAGGTGGGGACCAGGAGCCAATATTTAAACAGGTCCAGCACCCATAGCTCCAAGGAGAACGTCTTTACCGAGTGGGGCACAGTTCCTAAGGGGATAGGGAAAGGGGGGGAAAGACACAACTTTTGTCTTGTTGCCCTCACACACTCCGAGAGGTGTCATGCTTCATCATTGGGCCTTGCTCCTCATCGGGCCGGCGCTGCAATGCTCGACGGGCTCATCGTTTCCGGGGCTCTATGTCGGAGATCTTTTGGAGGAAGCCGTTGGGTGCGTGCGGGTGTGGGGGAAATGGGGGTTGGTGTGCACGGGTTGAGTGGTTTAAAATAGGTCAGGGTCGGTCCTAGTAGCAATAATTTTAATGGTAAAGGTGGATCCTGCCTAACTAAATTAAAGTGGACGCCCTACGGGAATGTAAGGTTGCTAGCAGGCCGTCTCTAGAGTGGGGTCGACATGTTTCGTGCCAATTGTTCCAGGGGAATCGGTGGGCACTTCATCAGGACCAAAGTGAATTAAAGTGCACAAAAAAGAGAAATTGGAAAAACAGTAGCCAATACGCCTAACCTCGTTCCGTTTCATGGGGAAACGGAGCGAGGGGAGGCGTACTGGCTACGTTGCCGCAACCCACGAGGGTGGAGCCACTACTTGCTCCCTAACAACCCCGTCAGGTCGTAGTTGCTGTTTCACGGGTGTCAACTCCGCCCGTGAACAGGACTACTGGGGCCCCATAACAGGCTACTTCCAAAAGTCTTGGTGCCTGTTTTTCCAATTTCCCTTTTTTGTGCACCTCTCGGGTGTGTGAGGGCAACAAGACAAAAGTTGTGTCTTCCCCGCCCCTTTCCCTTCCACCATCCCCTTAGGAACTGTACGTGGAGTCTACACTCATTCGTGCTCTAGTTCCAGTCCGATCGCTCTGCTCCATCAGTGTTCCTTTTGGCTGTTTACGCCACCAAAAGGCCACCACAGTGTTCAGTGACCGCCCAGGACTGCAGCGTGTTTTGTAGGATGTTATCTCTCTAGCATAACTTTTACCAACATGTATATATTGCCTGCTCGATTGCCTATAGCCCGACGTCCAGGATATATTGTTTGAGGTCAAGGGCAACAAGCTTTCTTGTGTATTTTGTCCTTGAGACAAGTAGGCCCAACTCCCTGCTGCACAACCCCTTTGTCTGCCAGTTTTCAGTAGCACATTATGGATCAGGGAAGGGCACTGTCTGCAGTTAAGGTAATATAATTGCCCATATGTTAATGCTGTTCAAACTTGTATTCAAGAAGAGGAAGAGGTGTGGCGCCGTGGCTAGGGCGACTGACTCCGGAATCTGGGGATCACAGTTCGATCCCCGGCACCGGCGGCAGACTAGCCCAGCACCATGTGACTCTGGGCAATAGCTTGCTTAATCTTCCCGACGGCCCCCAGCGCCTAGAGACCCTAACGGGTGATTGTGCGCTTTACAAATGTGGATATTATTATTATTATTATTATTCATGGTTCATTCAATGAAAGCCTTTATTAGTGTGAGTGCTCTAAGTAAATGTAAGCTCAGACTACTCTGACAGAGGTTCCAGTATAAAAATATGTACACAGGTTTTCAAAGTTTAGCAATATGAGACTCTGTATAATGCTCCCAAAATACTGATTTAATGCAAATATTTGCAGAAGCTTAAAAAAGATTGATTATTCTTTACTTTCAAAATAAACTTTTCATAAAAAATGAAAACAGGTTAAAAACAAGCATTTACAATGCAATGGTTTTGCCTTTGTTAAAGTTAGAGCTATTGGCATTGCTCTTGACATTATTTTTATTTATGTTTTTTTTTTAACATAAATGGCATTGTCATTTACAATAGCAAATTCAACCACTCATCTAACCCATCTGAACACCCAGCCACTGATCCACCCGCTCATCTATCTACGCATGCGCTTGCCAATCTCTTCATTCACCCACCCAGCTGCCCACTTGACCATTCCGGTACCCACTCATCTATCAAAGCAGGCGCCCGCCGACCTCATCATACATCCGCTCCCTCGTCCCTCCCTCCAGCTGCCCACCTACTCATCCTTCCACCTATTCATCCATCCGCTCACACATCCATCCGCCCACTCATCAATCTGCTCATCCTTCCACCCGCTCATCCATCCTCTCACTCATCCATCTGCTCATCCTTCCACCTACTCATCCATCCACTCATCCTTCCACCTACTCATCCATCCATCCACCCACTCATCCATCCGCTCATCCTTCCACCTACTCATCCATCCGCCCACTCATCCATCCGCCCACTCATCCATCCGCCCACTCATCCATCCGCCCACTCATCCATCCGCCCACTCATCCATCCGCCCACTCATCCATCCGCCCACTTCTAGGATGGTCAAACAGTTTGGAAAATGTTTGCAAAAACTCACACACTCCTGAGCTTTTATTTTCTCACTGCATGTTGCACAGACGGCCCTCGCAATGCTCCTTTCCTGCGGTGGTAAATGCGCCATTCTGGCAGATTTTCCACTATTGTAAGAGCAATTTATGATCGAGTTTTCTATTGCAATGGCATTTTTTGGGTGCCCACGGTCTGCTTGTTTGACTCTGGCCTTCTAGGTGCCTTCATAACCTGGTCACAACAGCATCTCTGGGTCTCAGCAGCCCTTTAATACTCTAGTGTGCAATGTATCGATGCAGCGCCTGCTCACGCCCTGTGCACTGACGATGATTCAATGCAGTGCCTGCCCACGTTGCTGTGCACATGCAGGGCCTGTCTAGCCCCTGACCTTACATGCCATTGTGTACAGCTTTACAATGTATCAATGCATTGCCTGCCCACACCCCTGTGCACTACCTTCGCATGCTATTGTGCTCTGCCTGACAATGTATCATTGCAGTGCCTCCTCACGGCCCTGTGCACTGTCTTTCCATGCCAATGCAGTGCCTGACATGTATCAATGCAGTGCCTATCTATCCCCCTGTACCCTGCCTTTACATGCCACTGTGCACTGCCTGATAATGAATCCATCCAGCGCCTGCCTACGCCCCTGTGCACTGTCTTTCTATGCCCCATGCTCTGCCAGTCCGTGCCTCCGTGCCGTACCTGGCCATGCCCCATGCTGTGCCAGTCTGTGCCCCCATGCTGTGCGTGTCCCGTGTTGTGCCAGTGCGTGGCCGAATGCTGTGTCAGTCCGTGCCGCGCGCAGTATCCGGCCATGCCCCCATGCTGTGCCTGTCTGTGCTCCCATGCTGTACCGGTCTGTGCCCCGTGCAGTATCCGGTCATGCCCCTTGCTGTGCCTGTCCGTGCCCCCTGCGTGCCCCCATGCTGTACCGGTCCGTGCCCCCATGCTGTACCGGTCCGTGCCCCCTGCGGTGCCAGTCCGTGCCCCCGTGTTGTGCCAGTCCGTGCCCCCATGCTGACAGTTCGTGCCCCGTGCAGTATCCGGTCATGCCCCCATGCCGTGCCTGTCTGTGCCCCCTGCGGTGCTCGGGCAGCAGGGCACAGTGTGAGGGGCAGGAACCGAGAACTAGGAAGAGAGTGAGGGACAGTGAGAAGGAGGTCGTTGGGGCGAAGGAGGGGAGAGTGTGCAGAGCGCCAGGACTGACAGTGAGGAAGGGGCAGACAGGCGGCAGCGAGCAAGAAGGGAGAGCGAGCAACAAGAAGAGAAGGAAAACGACAGCGCAAGGGTGAGAGGGGCGGGCAGAGAGGGAGTGGCGGAGGGCGGGGAAAGAAAGAGAGGGGCACCGAGGGGAGAAAGAGACAGATAAGAAAAGCATTAAAAAAGAGGAGCGGGAGGGCCTTGGCGAAGGAGAGGAGCGGCCACAGAGAGACAGGGTGAGGGAAGGGTTAAGACTAAGAGAGTGCGAGGGGACGAGTGAGCCACGGAGAAACACCGAGGCAGACAGAGAAGACAGAGCACGGCGTGTGTATGAGAGAGACAGAGAGACTCGGAGAGCTGCTCTCAGACGGGGGAGTGCGGGGGTCCCACAGCCCCCATCCCTGCGGCCCGGGGCGGAGCTGAAGCCAGCGCCGGAGGAGGAGGACAGAGGGAGTAGTATTCCGAAATGTGGTGTTGATTTAAAGACTTCTCTGTTCCTATTCTCCGGCGAGCCCTGCCAATTACAGAAATCTAACTGGGCCAGAGCTCAACTCCAAAACAGTGCCCCGGAGGCACGGGCCAGGAATGCGCTTGGAGGAATGTGATGTCAGCACCACATCTGAGGCGCCGTGGCGGGGGTGAAGATCGGAGGTTGCGTGTAACTAAACAGCACTCATGTAAACAACTCTCAGTCACACCTCAATCCCGTTCCTCCGAACCACTGCTCATCTAACCCAAACCGCACTCATCGAAGCCACTCTCGGCCAAGTCACACTCATGTAAAGCACTCTCAGCTGAACCACAATCGCATTTATCCTTCTCCTGTAACCAGCACTTAATTAAATTACAAACATCTCCTTTGAATCGCTGCTACACTCTCAGCCATACCCCTGTCATCCATACCCCTCTCATTTGAGATACTTTCAATTCAGCCGCAGACCAGGCACTCGTCTAATCCAAACTGCACCAATCTAAATTACTGCCCATAAGGCCCCCTTGGATAGTCCTCAGCCAAGCCCTCTATTTACATTGCTGGAATCAAAGTGCGACCACGAGGGGGGAGAGCGGGAGGGGGGATGGCGGGAGGAGGGACACGGAGAACTTTAAAACTCACCGGACTGCTTAGGCTTTCATTACCAGGCTCCGGGAGGAAGACAAGACCACACGGAGAGCGGGAGGGGGGAGAGCGGGAGGGGGGAGAGCGGGAGGAGGGACACGGACAACTTTAAAACTCACCGGACTGCTCCCAGGAGGCGGACTTTACCCGAAGGCATCGAACACGGACAGTGGGCGGGCGGGAGAGAGACGGCTAAAAAAAACAAGTCAGGTCCCGGGCCGCGCTGTGATTGGCTGACGTCACGGGGGTGTCCCGGGCCGGCAGCCAATCGCAGTGCGGCCCGGGACAAAGGGGCGGGGCTTAAAAAAAGCACCAGAAACGCCCCCGAATCGCGTTTTCAAGAGCCGACATAGAACTCAAGAGGTTTTGCTAGCGCATGCGTACTTCGTACGCATTGCTAGGCAAAACCTAAAAAATAATTGTTAGGCTAATGTAAAATTTCAGGTACCATTTCTTTGCAGCATCATTTAGTAACATGTGATGATGCATGCTTGTATTTCCCAAAAATATTCATAATGGAAAATCAGTGTAATCAGTTTTAATAAGATTATGGGACACAAAAATAAACAAGCATTGGCAAAACCAGGTCTTAAATCGGTGGTCAGCTTTTCAGTTTTGTCAATGTGTGACTTATTTTGGCATGTTTGTTGTAAAACCTTATTGGTGTGGGAGCTTCCGGGCCCTAACCATTATAACAAACATTGGCAAAAGCAAAAATTGTTTTTTGTCTCAAAAAGCAAACACTGCAACAGTAGTTACTGGCACTGAACAAAACTACCAGGTGTGCAGATATGCTCCTTGTGGAAGAGCAGAATACTGTCACTCATAGTGACTCATAGTTTTTGTCAGAGCGAGAAAGACAGAATTTTAATAAACACAAAAGTTTATGGTCAACGCGAGACCAAATTAGGGGATCAATTATTAAAGAAAGTCTCAAAAGTGCACCCATGGTGTATGTCCTTGCATTAAGTGCAGCTATACGGATTTCGTGAAGTCCCAGAAATTTACAGAAGTAAGACAAGAAATAGTATTCCTAGAAAATATTTCTGAACTGCATTTTAACATGAGCAAATATGTATGTGTAGATTTGCTCATGCCGAAACCCGAGTGTTAGCAAGTTCACTTTCCCTCCAACCACTTTTTTCTCCAACTCTATAAGAAGGTTTATGTCTGCCATTGTCAGGAGTAAATTTCCAACATTTCTCATAATGGGAAAATATTAGAGAAGAGTTGTTGAAAACCCTTAAAACATGCAAGCACTGACTCAAAAGGGCATTCTAATGTTGGAACGATTGCTTACCATTACCTTCCTCCCCAGTATGTAGATCTGAGGAAACGTGGCAACATAAGGGCATTGAAAGTATTCAAACACTACTACTGTATAAGCCCTGGCATAATCAGAGAGGCTATATAATAATATAAATGAGATTGCTGCCATAATCGGTCACCGCACTACATGGCACCAAAGGGACAAGTGGATTTTGTTACAGTACAATTAGATTTATGAAGCAACTCGCCCCATGGACAAGCAGATATTTTATTAAATTCCATACCCCTGGTGCACCAGCTCTTCTTGTGTGCCTTGGAGTACTTTTTGATAAAAATGTTTTTTCTGTGCTGCCTGGGATATATCTGTACCTCTCACTTCCTGCGAGGAAAGACGCCTCTCCTTCCATGGCATTAAGTCCCAGAATGCTGACACCAGTCGGAGGCCTACCACAACTGCCAGGGAGTGGGTTTCTGCCTCGCTGGATCAGCAAACAATCTAGAGCTCCAACAGGCTCGTTTGCTTGCTAGATGGGAAAAGTTCCCAGCCTTTGTCCCCAAGCTTCTTCTCGGTCTCAGGATTATCTTCGAAATTGCCCTTATCCTCGGGCCGATCATGCAACCACCTTTTGAATCGCAATGATGAGTGCCGTTGAAGTTTGGGCTGATCTCCAATTTGGGGCCAAAACTCTGTCATATCAGGACAGTTTTGACCCCCCTAGCCGGTCTTTTATTCCCAGGTGCCAGTGGGCTTATTATCTTGACCCAGCTGGCCCTGCGGCTTGGGAGTGTAGCTCTTTTTATGCAGAAAAGGATAGAACAACACACAGGGCATCTCACCATCTTAGCCCTGACCCTCACCAAGAATCTTTTTGGAAGGGGATATTTGCGGATATCAAACAGGCCATTGGGAAAACATTTCTGCCAGTGGTAGAAGTGGCCCTGTTCGGTATATGCAAGGATAGGAGCAGGTTTAATAAAGCTGAAGAAGTATTTATATTTATATCTTGTGCTGTTGCTCGATCTTTAATACTTCAAAACTGGAAATCCAGTGAGATCCCATCACAATTAAAATGGTTTAACAAAATGTGGAGAACCTGTCTTTTTGAAAAAGCCTATGCTGCCAGAGTGGGAGCCATCGGGAGATTTGAAAAGAATTGGAAATATTTTGGGAATCTAGAACAATTGAAGGGAGGATGATTCGAAAAGAAAATCGAGATTAGATAATAAAAGGTTTTTCATTATTAACAGCCGTTTCATCTATGAATGCAACAGGTTTTTTTAGGACATTTGCACTTTATTAGCATCTCTTGCTGATTTG
Organism: Lissotriton helveticus; assembly: GCF_964261635.1. Lineage (NCBI taxonomy): Eukaryota > Metazoa > Chordata > Amphibia > Caudata > Salamandridae > Lissotriton > Lissotriton helveticus. The sequence goes on from NC_136057.1 coordinate 454,800,664, forward strand.
CACTAGCTTGCACTAGCACTTTTAAGATAGCACTTTATTGTACCTTTTGCACTTTGCAGTAGCACTTTATTGTAGTTTTGCACTTGCACTTTATAAATTGTGGATTTTGCACATAAGGGAACAACTCATTTGTAGAACGTCCAATGCCCACATCGAGGACTGCGAAAGTTGCCAATTTTCCATTCAAACCTCCCCAGCCCACTCCCTGTCAGGACTACTGATTTACCGCCCCCCGGGTCCCCCCGGGAATTTCCTTAATGCCGTTACCGAATCGATTTCACAATCAGCATTATCTACCTCCAACTTTCTTATCCTAGGCGACCTAAACTTGCATTTCACGGATCCCACGGACCGGATAGCCTCCGATCTTCTTCAGGACCTATTGTCACTCAATATCCGACTGGTCAACAATGAACCTACCCATGAGAAGGGACACTTGCTGGATCCCATCCTCACGAATGTGGCTACCATCACCACCAGACCTCCCCTGACCCTCCCATGGACGGATCATTTTCTTGTCCCTATCTCCTGGGAAGTACCTACCATGAACCCTCAAACTATTAAAATTCAGGTCACTGATAGACGGTGGCACAGACTTGTATCTGGGGAATGGGCTGTCGTCCTCTCAAAATCCACTCCTGAGCTCTCCACCGATCCTGCCATGGCCGATAAGCAGTTTAATGAATGGATTACCTCTTCTTTAGATAAACTTCTCCCCAAAACTGCCACCTTTAAACATCTTAAAAGAATATCGTCCGCTCTGTGGTACACCCCAGAGCTTAAAGCCCTGCGCCAAGAGTGCAAGAGAACTGAACGCTCCTGGAGGAAAGATAAATCAAAAGCAAACAAAGACGCTTACTCCACCTCCTTCTTAACCTACAAAACTACTATTCGAAAAACTAAAAGCGCATTCTTCCAGGAAAGAATAGAAAAAGCGGTATGCTCCAGCAAAGAATCCTATGTGATCCTAAAAGAACTTCTGAAGACCCCAGAACCCGGACCAAGACACCCCCCAGACCCCAAAGCTGATCAGGAAAAATGCCAACAATTGGCTAATTTCTTTCACGAAAAAATTTAAAAAATTCTTGACTCAATCCCTCCCGGGAGTCTATACGTGGAAAACGACCTCCCGCACGCCCTGACACATATCTGCCTCTCTTCTTGGGGTCAAGTAACGACCGAAGAAGTGGGAAACACGTTAAAATCCATAAAAAGCGGATCCCCCAGGGACTCCGCCCCGCTTCGGATCCTCAAGGAGGTAGCTCCTACGATTGTCCCCCCCCTGACCCACCTGATCAATACCTCATTCCAACAGGGAGTTATACCCCCGAGCTGGAAGGCGGCCGTCGTTAAAGCTTTACTAAAGAAACCCTCCCTCGATCCGGAAAACTTGGCCAACTATAGGCCCATTTCCCTACTCCCAGGAATCAGCAAGATTGCTGAAAAACTGGCCAATAAAAAACTCTCCCAGTTCCTGGAGGACAACAACAGGCTAAAAAGCTCTCAGATGGGCTTTCGTCCAGGACAGGGCACTGACATCGCCCTCCTGGCAGCGGTAGAGGAGGCCAGAGCACTCTTAGACGAAGGAGGATCAGTGGCAGTGATCCTCCTCGACCTGAGTGCGGCCTTCGATACCGTCAACCACCAACTTCTCATCAAAAGACTGAGGAGAGTCGGTGTGGAAGGCTCCGCCCTTACCTGGCTCTCATCCTTTCTGGCCCAACGGACCTACCAGATCTGGGAGAATAACACCTGCTCCTCCGAAACTCCCCTCCAATGTGGCGTGCCTCAGGGCTCATCCCTGAGCCCCACATTATTTAATATCTATATGTCCCCATTGGAGGAGGTCATCACTCCGTTCGGAATGAGCGTCGTCACCTACGCCGACGACACACAACTAGTTGTGTCACTATCCCACCCCAGACATCAACCAGCAGATTTATTTAACTGCCTTACGCAAGTCGAATGTTGGATGAACAGTTCAGCCTTAAAACTGAACGGGACGAAAACTGAGGTTTTGCTCCTCGGCCAGAAAGGACTCACACTCTCCCCGAACATCTGGCCAGCTTGTCTGGGCCCCCCCCCTGATCCAAAGGAAGAAGTAAAAAGCTTGGGTGTGTGGCTCGACACCGATCTTTCATTCACCGTGCAAGCAAATAAAGTAGCTGGGACTTGCTTCGGGCTCCTGAAATCGTTGAGGAAAATCCTGTCCCTCTTGCCCCCCAATTCCCAAAAACTGCTTATTCAAGGCTTAATACTCTCGAGGCTCGACTTCAGCAATGCGATCTACCTGGGTGCCCCCGAAAAGACGCTGAACAAGCTTCAGAGAATTCAGAACATCGCGGCCCGGATTCTTACAAATACCCCAGCCAGAGCCTCGGCCAAACCGGCATTAAAACTCCTCCACTGGCTTCCTATAAGGGAGCGGGTCAAATTCAAGGCCCTGTGCTTAGCTCACAGACTACTACAAAACCAAGGCCCCCCTGTTCTCAGGAAACTCATCAAACCCTACAAATCCCCAAGACCCCTCCGTTCTGACATGGAAAACTTTATCACTATCCCCAGATTTAGGAAAGCCCGCTCAGGCGGAAGACGTTTTTCAGTCCACACCGCACGGCTCTGGAACTCACTCCCCCGCGACCTGAGACTCGAACCAGAATATCTTCGCTTCAGAAAGCGGCTTAAAACCCACCTTTTTCCTAAATGAATCATGCCTGTCCGTAACCCTGATCTTCTGTTTCCCCCCTATCCTCCCTTTCCTCCCCCCTTTCTTCCGTGCCCCACTGACCCGAAGAGATAGGATCTTTAAGCGCTGGGATACCTCCGGGTGACTACGCGCTCTATAAAAATAAATAATAATAATAATAATAATAATAATAATAATAAAAATTTCTTGAAAGCCCTAATGATGATATTGGCTGTTTTTTTTTTTATCTCGATGAATCTCGCTCCCTCTTATCTTCTTTTTATCTCTTGTTTGATATCCAAAGTTTTTTTAGAAATGTATTGAAATGTATTGATATTGAAATTTAAAGTAAAATAGGTTTTGTATCCATCGGCTACCTATTGCTCTGTTCAATAAAAAAATTTAAAAAATAATTAAAAAAAAAAAAAAAAAAAAAAATAGATTTCAAAATAATTGAGAACGGTTTAACCTGCAAAAAAAACATACAAATGGTTATACTCAGATAATGGGAACCACAGATGGATTTCTAATGTGTTAAGGCAAAATGGTAAAAAAAAAAAAAAAAAAAAAAACACACAAATAGGGACACTGGAAATCTAAATGTCACTTTCAAACTAGGTGCATTACCTAGAACGGGCCATCAGAGGTCACTCTGTCACCAGAAACAAAAACAAGGAAAAATTACCAGCAAATTGTTCTGCCACTCACAGGCCTGGAATACTAGGGCAGTGTCAGTAATCTGCAGTGCCTGTAATCTTCCTGTACTCCACTCACAGCTCTCAAACCTTGCTTGCTGCTTCAACCAAGAGCCCCAAACCTTTCTTAAAGCAGAGGAGAAAGTCAGTCCTGGGGCTCTTTAGCCAGGGCTCTCCTAGGCTCCAGTTCAAAGTAGTGACCTGGACCTTTTTGAGAGCAGCGAGCGCTTCTGCCATTTATGTCCCCATAGCAGCAGCAGGGGCCAAGCACATGACCCTCGGCAAGCAATTCCAGAAGATACCAGAAGACTTTCAGTCTTTATTTCCCTGCAGTCTGTAAGTATCTTCTTTTCTTCCCAGGCGGAGGTGGTGGTGGTGAGGTGCAGTTTAATTCTGTATATTGACAAGTGATTAAAGAATTTCCTTCACCCAAATTCCAGACTCTCTCACATTATCCCCGCCTCCTTTTTCATCACTTCCCCTCTTAGTTTACACCAGACCTTTTCATGAGCCCTAAACCAAGATGTTTCCCCCTGCCCCGTGTCAGGTCCAAAATTGCTTTTTCCCTCCAGCTGGGTTTGAGGTTAAAACGTCTACAATGGCCAAAGGAATGTATGGCAGCAATTCTTGCCAGCCCAATTTGGCATCACCAAGTCAATGGAAGAGATATTAAGGCTGCCCTTGTTCTGACATCTATTCCCGGTCGCCCTTCCAAATGGCTTATTGTTCTTCCTAGACCCAAAGGCCATGCCAATTTCCACCAGTGGCATTGTCATTGGCAGCTAGCCAAGCATGGATGGCTTTAGAGCAGCAGTCTTCAAACTGTGGGGCGCCCCCTCTGAGGGGGCGAGGATGTGTTCCCAGGGGGCGCTAATGGGTCTGCAATTACAGGTTAATGAAGGTAGCCTGGAAGCGGGAAAGGCTCGTTTCTAGGCGGTCTCTTTAGATGCAGCATTTAAAGTCCATAGGAAAGTGTGAGGACCGTAGTACTGAGCTGCATGGGCAGGTCTAGTGAGTGTGGAGACTGGGTTAAAGACATAGCAAAAAAAGAAAAAACGCCTTAAAGTAACTGCATATTAAAAACACGCACACACCGCAAAACAAAAATAAATGCAAGTTAAACTAATCAAAGGGAAATAGTCTCTTACCTTTTGAAATCTAGGTTAGCCAATGTGATCACTGCTAATTTCTTTGTGTGTGACCAGAAAGTCACATAATTAAATCCTTAATGGTGCAGTGAGGAATAGTGGCTTGCTTATTAACAGTGGTACGCGGACCATGTGTGTGATGGAAAGCAATGTGAATGTAATAATTCTAAAATAGAATTACACAGTATAAAACATCCTGCTGCAAAATACTGTTTAAGATGAAACAAGTGCTTTAAAAATATATAGTTTAGTGAGAAGCATTCAGATGATATCTAGTGTAGATATTTGATATGTGTCCATTAAAAGGGAGCACTCTTTTTAATGGACACATATTAACTCTCAAAATACATTTATCACTGTGAAGCTCCAAGTTCCTTAACTAAAACCTACAATGGCTCCAAAGCAGCTTTTATATTTTTGGTGATTAATCAGTTGCACACATTTAGATTTCCTTCAGGAAGGGGGCATCCTGGTGGTAAGGCATATTTTTTCTTTAACAGTTCTCTATTCCTCTCTCTGCTTCACAGGAGTACCTCTCCCCTGCCTGTAGGTTATTTGAGTGGTCACTGGTTATGTCGGTCTTATGATGAAAGACTGTGGGGGTTAGCATTCGGGCACACCATCATTTCTGAGCATGGAACAGGGTCTAAAGAATGGTTGGGGGGTCTAAATGTACTTTTTTTGTTGTTCTTTTACACAAAGCGGCAGAAAGCATGATTTGGGCATCCGGCCTATAAGTGATGGCGCTGTTCAGTTGGCAAAGTAGACAGTCTGCTTGGCATGGCTGTATCATTGGTGCTACTGCTCCTTTAGAGACCCAGGGCCTACTTGCTGTGCCAGTGTTGCCGTGGTCCTCAGAGCAATGGACAAAGGGAAAGGAACATTGATGCATAGGAGACAACTTGATTTGAGCATCAGAGAGATGGGGGTGGATGATGAGAGATCGAGGGAGAGGGATGAGGTGAGATGGGAGCCCATGTTAACAAAGGTCCGAGGCGACAACAAGTTAGTAGCTATCATTAGTGAAGCAGGTGTAGGTTGCCCAGGGGCCCATTGCATCACAATTGCATCACAATTATGATTGTTTTACTATAAAAAGTGAGCATGAGGACTCATTTTTCTTACTAGCATTAGGGCAGATGGCACCCTTGGGGCATAAAAGGGGGGCAGCATAGAGTAGCTCATGCTTTTTAGAAAGAGACTGAGCTTGTTTTGAGATTGACGTGATGGTCAAACATGGTGGGGAATGAGTGAATGAAGGAGATAACCAGCTTCTCCAGGCTACAGCCATCATTAGTGCAGCAGGTGACGTTGCATTGGGGCCCACAGCACCCCTATTATGGGGAGTAGTGTGTTGGTCAATTCTGTTCTTGCTTGTATGCGGTTGCTTTTTTTGTAAACCCCACAGTTAGTCTGGAGTACAATCTACAGAAGAGTACATCTAAAATGATCTAATGATCGCCCTCTCCCCCTGCTATCATCTATATCCCTTTCCAAATCTAAGCCATATAGTTTGAGGGGGGCCCCAACTTCAAAACATTTTGCTTAGGGGTCTCAGAGCCAAAAGGTTTGAAGACCCCTGCTTTAGAGCTATTCGCACCCGGTGCAACAAACATTTTTGGCACCCACCCTCCCTGTCCCCTCCTTCGCAGGACTACCTCCTCAGATTCCCTCCAGACTACCGGGCAAAAGTGCCCCTCATTTCTACATAGCCCTTATCTCTCATATATTTCATTTGTTTTAAAGCACTGGTAAAGCCTGACTTTACTAATAAGAGTGTATATCTACCCAAGCAAACACTTTTCAGCAACATTAGGAATAGATCATGAAAGCCTGGGGGGGAAAAACAGAACGTCCTAACCTATGTTATGAAGTTTGCCTGCAGCTCTTTGATGACAGTTTGTAACAGTCAATGTTCTATATTAGGGTTGTATCTTATGAACTGCAGTAACAAAAGGATCTCTATGACAAAAGCAGTAATCCACATATTAACCCTCTGCACTTCTTTATGGGAGACTCAAAACAACCCCTAGCCAAAACTCGCGCCCCCAACCCTGGTCGCGCCCAGTGAGTCCGTACCAGTTGCACTGCACTAAAGCCGGCCCCGCAGCCATGGATGTGTATGTGGGTGAAAGGCAAACCAGTTCTAATCTGGTGTTCTCTTGGGCAACACAAAGTACGTTTTCATAAAGTTATTTTCCACTAAAGTTATCAAAGATTTACTTTAACCATAAATTAGATTTTTTTTAAGTAACGATTTTATCCATAGTTAGACCTGTTCCTGGAAAATACAGCTTTACTTGCACAGCTTTTAGGTAATTATTCACTTTGAGGATGCAAGATTTCTATTGTGTAATATTACACTGAACGCTTCAGGAATGACCTAGTTAACATCTATGTACACTTAGGTTTTTTATTATGACAAAAATACTTTCAATTGTCATGTATTGCTGTTGTACTCTTAACTGCAGCACGTCAGATCACAAGATACTTGTGGCAGCCATATATTTTTGTCATATGTGGGAGATATAAATGCCCCTAGCAGGCCATATATGACATTGCACAGCAATAATGCAATTTTTTTGCCAACTTACAACGTCCGCACTGGAGCGTTAAATACACCAATTAGGGGCAATCCATATTACAGTCCATTTTAGGGGCAGAGAACTAACTCTGTGGCCCGCTGCAAGGTCGTATAAGAGGAAACAGTCCTATTCCCAACAAAAAGGTCGAGAGAAAGGTAATAAATCAGGACAGATATGCTGAAAAGGGAAGATTTCCTATAGACTGTATGTAATGCATCATGTGCTCAGGAACATAGCCATTTCCTATTATGGCAGGGAACAAGCCATCAGAACCTTGGTTTACAGAAAAACGTAGGACACAAAAACAAGTATGCAGAAGGGCTGAGAGAAAATGGAGATCCAACTACGACCAAAACTTAAAAAGTGATTACGCCCGAACTCTATCAGATTATAAAAAATTGGTCATAGGGTAAAAAATTACTTTACTAGAAAAATCAAGGAGGCTAAGAACTCCTGTAAGGAGCTCTTCATGACAGTCAAAAAACTAGCAGACCTCCCCGTCAGGAATCAATTGGACAGTAAGTAGTATTGAACTTTGCAACACATTAGGAAAGTTCTTTGTGGACAAAGTCTCAAAGGTGTATGAATTATTTAAGACCAACCATAACACCAAGACTTCACAACCATCCGAATCCGCATCGAAGTATACAAAACCCTAATGAGGGATCTGTTTTACGTCCCCTTCAGTAGAACAGATCTGTCAGGCAGTAAAAACCATCAGATCCGGAAACATAACTGATCCATGTCCGCTTAAAAAAATGCATCTGTTCCCAGAAATACTTAGTGAATAGCTACACAGCTTGTTCTCTGAGATAATCCAGTAAGGGATCTTCCCAGATGCCTGGAAAATAGCATCAGTTACTCCACTTTAAAAAAAATCTAATCTGGGCCCTAAGGAACCCAGCAGCTACCGGCCAATTTCCAGGAACCCTTTCCTAGCTAAAGTGTTGGAGAAGTTGATCAACAAACAACTTAAGGATTTAATAGCATCTAGAAATCTGCTGGATCAATCACAATACGGGTTTATGGAGCAGCATGGAACGGAGACAGCTTTGATCATGGCAGCTGAGGGTCTCAGGAGTACTCTGGACGCAGGAGGGAAGGCCGCCCTGATCCTATTAGATCTTTCGGTGGCCTTCGACACCGTGAACCATTAGATTTTCCTGGCCCGTCTGGATGAATTGGGGGTCCAAGGCTCTGGTCGTAGGCTGATTTCTTCCTTTTTAAGGGACAGAACTTTTTCAGTGATGTTGGGAGACTTTGCTTCCAATTTCTTTAGGACTCCATGTGGAGTGCCTCAGGGCTCGGCCTTGAGCCCCACTCTTGTCAACATTTGTGTTGCGCCCCTGGCCGCAATTATCAGGAAATTGGTGTTCCTACCGGTCTCGTACGCTGATGACACCCAAATACTGGTGTCCGTATCGGCCAACGTAGATGAAACCACAGACCACTTTAGGGACTGCATGATGCAAGTGAATCAATGGATGCAGCGTAACTGTTTAAAGCTGAACGGCGATAAAACTGAGGTCATGCTTCTGGGCACCAACGCAGATTTCTGGTCCCCCAAATGCTGGCCTGACAGTCTGGGCAATTGCCCAACTCCAGTAGGTAAAGTCAAAAATCTCAGATTTATATTTGAAGACAAACTGACCTTTAAAACTCAGACCAGTAATGTGTCCTCTTCCATTTAGTATATATTAAAAATTATCAGACAACTATGTCCGTTTATCCCCCTTGATTCACGTGAAAACCGGCACTTGCACTTGCCTTGTCTAGATTGGACTATGGCAACGCTTTATATGCAGGAATTTAAACCCAATACCCAATACCTAACCAAACTACAACTCTCCAGAATGCAGCAGTAAGGCTAGTGCTAGACCTTCCTAGATCCGAATTAGTCTCCCACAGACTGAAGGTCCTTCACTGGTTGCCAGTGGACAAAAGGATAACATTCAAGTCTCTGTCTGGCATTTAAGGCACTCCATGGGTAAGGACCACAGTTCCTGAGAACTCATTTCAAATGGTATGTTCCAGCAAGAAGTTTAAGATCCACCCACGCAAAACTTCTTCAAGTACCCAAGTTTAAGCAGGCTAGGTGGGGAGAAAGAAGCTTCCTACTGAGGACAGCCAAGTTATGAAACCTTCTACCTATTAATATAAAAAATAGCAAGTCGCTTCTGACCTTCAGAAAGGATATCAAAACATGGTTGTACTCCCGTTAGCTAGAACAGCCACTCTGCAGTAACCTGAAGGGCATCCAACAGTAGCGCCAAGACGCCCTTGGGCATTTGTGCGCCTTATAAGCTTACAATCAAATCAATCAGAATGGGTGGGTGCAAAATGTGCATATGGTGACGCACAAGCATTTATGTAATACACAAAGACCTGCTACACAAAGACCTGCTACACCTCATGGGTACTTCTGGTTTGAGATTACCATCATGAAAGGAAACAGCATGTATGTACGAAAAACAGACACTCACTGGGCAATTCGCTGATTAGTAAAGAGAAAGGGTGCATTCACTAGGACACGTTCTAGATTGTACTCTTTACTACAATGGCCCCAATCAAGCAGATTTTGTTCTTCACACTCGGCTGTTAAAACACTGTACTGTCAGATTGACACTTGTTTCCAGAAATACATTGGCTTTCCAACTTAGACTTAAAAGTATAACATCTGTCAAGGACAACTGCTTGCAATCATCACATTTTGTTTCAGTCATCTTTATATGCAGTGCTTTTTCCAGGTCTATGAACAAAGCCAAGAACAGGGTCATTATTAATGAGAGCATTTGCTCCCACTACCAGGGCATTTCGTTTTCTGGTTCTGGCAGCTGGCTCGCTTTTGCAAAGTGAGCTATTGCTGGGTTCATCACATGACCTATCATCCATTTCTGGAGTTCCAGTGATTTGATGCTTAGTGCATGGGGACATATTCTCTGTTGCATGTTTACATAAATACTGCTTTGCATACTGGGGAAAAGACATAAGGATATATGGAGGCTGCAGCCAAGAATAATAGAATCTGGGTACAATAGAGAACAGCATGTTCAAACTACAAGGTGACTATGAAACAAGATCCTACGATGGCATGTTTCCATTAAAGTCAAGACCAGGAACAATACAGTCCATAGGAGAAAAGATCTGCAGACACGGTCCTAAAAAGACTGACACACCACCTACATCATTTGGAAAGACGAAAGATAAATTGTCGCTACGCGATAACACTGTGATGGGTTAGTTAGAAGACTTCAAGATCTGAACCTCACATGCAAAGAACCAAGAAGAGGCAAACCACTACACACCCATCATTCATATAAGTCACATGAGCACTGCTTGATGTGGCACTCGGGCAATGCAGCATGGAAACATATCAAAAGGTAGATGTCTTCAGTAAGGCTCCACAGCATTTTCAACATTAATTTAAACAGTAACATACTTTACAATTGTGATTAAGGCTTTCTCCTTTAATATAAACACTCACTACAGCTCAGTTTTCACTGAGACAATCTCCCGACAAAAATGAGTTTCTCCTGCACAGGGAAGGCTTGTGGATCTTAAGAACCACTTTCCTTTACAGAAAGCATCTGTGACAATAGCTCCATACATCAATACATCAATGCAGTGCATAACAAAATCCCTTTGAGGTGAAAATCTACTGGATGAAAACCACAGACCAATGTCAGCCAGAACAAAGAGCAATACATCAAGTAATTGGTCAATGCTGCATAAAGACATACTCAGTAGCATAATATAAGATTTCGATTATCTATTTTGTGATGCAGGAAATAAAGCACAGACTCCAGAGCCAGAACCAGTAGGTCAAGGAAATCAATACTCAGTTTTCTTCTTAGCACAGGCCAACAAACAATAATTCAAAGGAAACATGAGAGATTGGGTGTCCTCGCTAAACTGGATTAGGCATCAATGCAGAGAGTCAGAGACAATAGGAGATGCTTAGAATGCGGGTGTGATTCATGCACAAATAGGCAAGCAACATCTATTCAACACTTATCATTTGTAGGTGTGCATGTGCCACGAGCAACATGTAGTAGGTTGTTAGACACCTTAAGATCAGACAATTTGAAACGGCAATCTCTTGGACTGAACCACCTTTGTTTGTTTCTATATGTAGATCTAGATCAATCTCTATAGTCACTTAAAACACAGTGTAAATTATGGTTGTGAATTAAAACAAAAATTAAACTCCATGACATTCGCAAGATATGATTAACTCCGCAATATGTGACTCCCACAAGAGCCATGCACATCATAATTCACACACCAAAGGTAATGCTCATTGCCTCACCCTTGATGTGGCACATCCAATTAAAAATGTCAAATAATCTAAGAGATTATATTATCTATCATCTTACCCATAACACTATAAAGGAGACCACTATGAATGGCGCAATACCTGTTGGAGTAGGTGTCGTTAAACTATATTGTGCTTTTAGGTGTTGTTCCTAGTTTGCATAAATATTGAGCATTTGTCCTTTCACTATTTTACTCGGATTTCAGTAGACCCCGGGCCTTGGGTTTGACAGATTTTCCACATCACCCCCATGAGAGCAGGATAACAGTTTTGTTTTTTACTGCAGTGAATGCATAGTGTCTGCCTTACTAGCAGTCTTTGACGAACTGAATGGATGGATATATGACTTCGACACCGGTCATCGTGCTTGATTCGAGTGCCACCTTCGACACAGTGTACAACAAGGTGCTAATATGGAGGTGTCTGGGCTGCGAAATCAGTAACAAGATGGTACGAGTGGTTCTCTTCTTTTCCGAAGGATCATTGCTATTAGAAAGATTTCGAGTGACATCCCAGATAATAATTGAAGCTTGAGTTTATGTGGTGTGATCGAAATCCTGAAGTGCCAATAGTGGTGTGCCACTGTATGTTCAGTATGACCTACTGTAAGCCCCCATTCCTAAACTGGGAACAGGGTTGGAGTCATGGAAGATTCATGCATGTTCTAGGTGCAACCTACAGGAATCATATTGCATAACCTGTCTTCTATTGTTACTGTCATTTCAACTACTCTAGTATACCTACCTTAGCCAGGAGGGATACAATGAAAGAAATCGCTTCTATTATATTGGAGCACCTGATTAATTCACTAGCATATATTCCTATCTTTTTCAATTGTTTACTATATGTATTATACAAAGGTGTAAGTAAGTAAGCAGTGGCCCAATATCATAGGGTTTCAATTTGTGAGACCTATCTAACCAGAAGGTTATTGGAAAAGACTATTGGATTCTTTTTCTATTTATTTTGTTCATAATACCAGCCTTACATGTAAGTTTTGTACAATCATTATTTTCTTTAAAAGGAACATAGCAAAAATTCATATTTACCTACATAGAAACACAAACCATGTGTCACGTACAACAAACCTCCTTTATGCTGCATAACTCATCACATTCCCGACCATTCAAAAATACCTTCTTGCAAATATCTCACATTAACAACTCCACTCATGCCAAACAGCAGTGGTTTTCCATACACCCTATATAACCAGTTACATAAAAAGTCAAATAACGCACACAGTAATGGTCATGACATGTACAATTTATTAGCATCCAAGTTTTGACCCCCTCACGCAGTTGATTCACATGGGCCTATTTTAAGAGACAACATACATAACAACATCATTTACACAGCTATACATATTGATTTAAGGATTTACCAACCCCTTAAAATACTATATAAGTAAATCAAATCACAATTAATGCCTCATGTATGTACCCCAAGTGAATTTGTACTATACAAGGACTATCTTGTTAAAATCCATTATAGAGCTCACCGATCCACCATCATCAAGAACAACCTGTACGCAAAACGTTAATGGCTGTGCTCTTTTGACATGGTGCAATTAATTATTTCTACAGCACCAAAGTGCTACTTTTGCGAATATACTATTTAGGGCCAATCTAGCCGCAGCCATTAACCAGATAATAGAGCTTACTGCTCTGTGACGATTCCAAATTCTTTGAGATATGCCAACTTTAGCAGGGAAATTACAAAAACTTTTCCCATAAAGGGGAATGGTAACATCTAATTTTCAAGCTCTGTGGCAACCATTTCTCATGGTTTCATCTGAAGAAAAAGATTTACTCTGTAGTTGTTCCTCATTCATAACCTTAAGATATTAAGCAATTGATCTTTACAATTTTGTATAATATAAGGGAAAGAAAACCTCTGAATAGGGAACTTTTCAAACTGTGGAGCGGTCACTTTGAAACAAGGGGACAATGATTTGTGGAGGAATCGAAGCTAGTGAAATGTTTTGGCTTGATCAGAGACCAAAGTCAAATCAGTAGCATACATAAAAATCCTAGAGATTCAGAAATGGCAGCATTTGACACTTAAAGAAAAACATCGGTTTTTCCAAACACACCCAGTTAATAGTAAAAGGAGATGAACTTCGACCTAAACATATTAAAGTAAACGAGGTAGTATTATCTCTTTTACTGCATCGGAATCGATGTAATAGTTAGGGGTTAAAATCGCACGGCTGTCCTCATTTTTCTTTGTGCTCATCATTGTAAGGTGCATTCTGAAATGTATTTACATTTCTTTAAGCACTTTCCTATACCAGTGACCTGGTTCTTTGGAAACTAAAATTGGTCATTAATTAACAAACCATATCAGATAAGCTTCTATCCTGGGGAACTTAAATGACCTTATTGGGCAAAGACCAGAGACCAGACCCTGAATAAGGATTACGATTCATCTAATACACACCCAGCAAACAAACAAAGAAAGACACCCTATCTTCTAGATACTTTATTTCAGCCTAGAAAAGGACAACCCACAGACCACTCCCTGGTTTTGTTCTAACTAGTAAACCAATCCTAACCAAGAATGGTCACATCCGTCCCTCCCTATTTTTGTGTGCAACAAAAATACCTAGAAATTCTATCAGGTGTAACATTCAAGCCTAGACGAAGAGGAATCATGCAGAAAACTAACATCATGAGCACGAGAAGGCTCGCTCCAAAATGGAGATTACACAGAGGTTGAAAACACCCATGTTCATCAGTAAAACACCATTGCAACCTACTGGAGGCTGCCCAGTGCAGTTTGTGAATGAGTGAACATGCCCAACTTGAGTGAAGGACCCGTTTTCCAGTTGTTTTTAATCCAGCACCTTTGATTTTATTCAAAATGAAATAAGTACTCTGGTGAAGGACATTCAGCCTCTGACACCATATAGACATGTACAGTTTTTTAAATGAACTCTTATATTTTGGGTCACAATCAGGAGGAAGAAAACTCAATTAAGGATATTTATGATATTTAGATAAACATTTTAAAGAACAAATCATGGTTTAACTCATACCACCAGGGTTCTTGAATCTACAACTTTTTCTGTCATGGAGTTTAAAATCTGGGGCATAACTCCTGTTTTATGATATGCGATACTACTGTGCTATCATGATATTCCATTCAACAACACAGATTCATACAGTGTGTTAACAGCATTCAAGCAAATAGTAATTTTTCTTTCCACCTTGCTTTTAAATGTGATGCTTGCTGCATCTAAACCATTCGTACTTTTTGAACCTACATGCTGAGAGCAGGGTGTCTCTCAAAGAGGTTTCTGAAGTTTGCTGCTCTATGATCGTGGAAACCAGGTTCATATTTTATAGTGTGGCTTGACAGTACAAGTGCCTTTAACACCTACTGTCACCAATTACCTACAATATACATAGTGAGGGCTTTGACTCCACCCAGAAGAGTATGACTCTCACCTCATGGTATTGCTTATTTGGTGCATAACTCAATTTTCAAGGAAGTGCTTTCTTTAAAATACATAAGGGTCTATTTATTATTTGAAAAGTATATTTCCAATATGAATTCTATACAGAAAGCAACCCTTTTCTGCTATTTTTAGCAGCCTTGTCAAAGCTGAATTAAATAAAAACAAAAAAAAACAAAGGGGATGATGAACGGAGTGTTGAACATTGCAAGCACTCACCCCCAGTCAACTGATCTGGGTTTAATTCATAATCATTCTTTAGCTCACTCCGCCACCCCAGTTCAGACATGGCCATATGCAAATCAGTCTGACCCTGTGCCTCATGGGAACAGTCCAGCCTGAACCACTAAGCCAGGTCTTCTCTGGACCGGAAACAAGCATCCTGGGACCGGTTCCTGGCTAATTGTTCTTTTTGCATTGGTCACCCAGAGTGGGAAGGGTATGCCCAGACGTGGGTCCTGTGCTCTCCATGCCACTGGAGTCAAGCTATCTGGGCTGATGAGGGCTGAAAGCCCGAAACCGGTCCTAGGATGCTTGTTTCCTGTCCAGGGAGGATCTGGCCTGGTAGTTTGGGCTGGACTGTTCCCATTGGGCATAAAACGTCTTGCTAAAAGCAACAAATATGACAATATAATGAAAGAATAAAAAAGGGAACGTTCAATATTGCGAAAATTGTAACCTAAGGGACGTAAGCTTTGAGCCAATTTAATTTATGATGGGAAGGGAATGACAGTAAGGGGATATATATGACTAAACAAAGTATAATGTATTAGGAGTATCAAATAACATGCAGATCAGTGAACTTAAGCAAAAGAACCCATTAAAACTATGAAACAGTAAAATACAATTGCTAAAAAACATTTATGGACAGAGAATTCAACATATAATGGCGGTGTAAAATTTTCTGATGCTATACAAATAGTATTTGGACAATTTGTACAACACTTATCTTGGAAGAGTGTCAACGGCAGTCAAATTAAATCTATGTCTTAGTTAAAGTGAATGAGACACAAGGTCTGTTTGGAGTCTATCATGATGACAAACATACCAACAAGCTTTACAGGAAATATTTAAAGAACATTTCCAATTAAGTTTGCTGAAAATCTACAGCCAATAATAAATCTAACAATATATTTTTAAGGATAGTAGTGTAAATATTAATCAAACAAACTCCCTAGAAATACATGTAAAATGGAAATGGAACTTTAATTTGAGACTAAGCCTTAGGCCAAAAAGCAAGTGTGTTTGGGCACCAAAATAATACGTGCATTAGGTCACTGTTAGGTTGTTGACAAGACCAACATTTACTATAACTATCAAAAGAGAATTTAGCAGTAAGGGAGGGAGTGATATAAAGTCTATTATTAAGGAAAAAAAGTGTTTGTGTGGTGCAAGCATTTCGAGATATTTTGTGAAGCCAAAGCCATAGTATTGCCCGGAGCGCAATAGGCCGGGAGGAATTTATGTCCGATTCCCAGAAAAGTTCCGGGTATGCTCAGACGTGAGTCCCAGGCTCTCCACACCACTGGAGTCAAGCTATCCAGGCTGATGAAGGCTGATAGCCAGAAACCGGTCCTTGGATGCTTGATTCCGGTCTGGGAAAGACATGGCTTGGTAGTTCGGACTGGACTGTTCCCATGAGGCACAGGGTCAGAGCTGATTTGCATATAGCCAGTGTCTAACCCAGGGTGGTGTGGAGTGCAAAAAAACGATGGATTTAAGCCCAGATCCTTGTACTGGGGTGAATGTATGACATTGTTCTACATTCTGTCCATCAACTGTGTTTTTTGCAATTTTCACCCCGAGTGGGCTGGGTATACTCAGACGTGAGTCCCAGGCTTTCCACACCACTGGAGTCAAGCTATCCAGGCTGATGAAGGCTGATAGCCAGAAACCGGTCCTTGGATGCTTGATTCCGGTCTGGGAAAGACATGGCTTGGTAGTTCGGACTGGACTGTTCCCATGAGGCACAGGGTCAGAGCTGATTTGCATATAGCCAGTGTCTAACCCAGGGTGGTGTGGAGTGCAAAAAAACGATGGAATTAGGCCCAGATCCTTGTACTGGGGTGAATGTATGACATTGTTCTACATTCTGTCCATCAACTGTGTCTTTTGCAATCATCGTGACACGAAATGGCTGGTTATAAACCCTATGCAGCCCAAAAATAGCCCACCCAGCCCAACCAGCCCAAAGGTAGCCCAACCAGCCCAACCAGATTCCCAGGTCCCGCAGCCCACCTCTCGCTGGTCGGGCGACCCCAGAGCACTATTGGGCCGCAGGGAGGGGGGCAGCACAGACCACAGACTAGCTTGTTTGGTGTGAAAAAGGCCGCTTTATTGGAATTAGGTGCACCTTACAAAAACATTCCCTGGGCCTGTGCCGTACAAAACTAATCCTCACTAAATATTGTCTTCCTGCCTTACCCCCACCCCCTCTCCTAAACATGTTCCCCCCTGCAACAATTATGAAACAAACTTGACATTCCTAACTTCTCTACACCTACCTAACTATGTACATTCTTATGTTCCTTCATAAATGCAAACCACCTTATTATCTCAGATAAAACTTAGAGAAAACACCACTCGAAAGTCGGCCTTGCTGGCTTTCAACCCCCCCCTCCCCTCCCCACAGGCCTCCGGACTCTTCGGGTACCTGCGTACACCTATCGCCCTGTCCAACGCCTCCTTCAACTGCACAATGACAGAGCTCAATGCCATACCGGGATAAATGCACAACGACCTCCATAAAGAAATATACTGCCGCATAACGCAGCTCCGGGTGCTCCATTCTCCCAAAACCTTCTTGGTCACAAAAAATTCTCATGTCCCTGTTAAGATTCCTGCGTGCCCGGTCTATCGCCGCTGGTCGCTCAGCCCCTCTCCAAATCCTCTGAGGTATAAATTCAGACCAAATTACATGGCAACCTGCCCACTGTCTCCGATTCTCCAACAAATCCCGCATCATTTGTTTCATCAACGCCAAGCCCTTACATTGCACCAAATCGTTCTCTCCTAAATGCAGTACAAGGACATCAGAACACACACCCCCGACCACTTTATTCAATGCCGGAAATAGCTTGTGTCACCTCAAACCCCCCTTTCCCTGCTAGTGACAAGTGTAAAGCCTAAAGGTCCAACTCTAGATTAAGATTCTTGTGCTCATCCCATTCCGACTGTTCCGCTCGCTTCACAAAAGAATGCCCTATGATGAGGATGGACAGTCCTGCAGAATCGGAGGCCAAGGAACAGCAATTCAGGCCTCTTTCTTCATCCCACAACCCCGCAACCGGATATATGTCCTGTAACAATCAGATTTCCACCGCCCCAATCGCATCAGCTCCTCCCTTCCCCACCCTTTTTGGGCCCGCATCCGTCACGACCCCTATGCGGAAGGAGTGTGTCCCAAACTGTCTGGGGTCCTCACAGATGGCTTGCAGGGCGTGCCGAAGAACCCACAGCAGCTGTGCCGCCATTACCCAAACTCCCGTCGGAAAACCTCCACGGTCGCTGTATATGCCCCGGCCCCTAACCTCACCCCCCCCCCTCACCACTGGGCATACCTCTCGCTCCCTCACTGGACCCATGACCATCCACTTCCCCACCCCCCTTTGATCAGTCTTCGAACGCCGTAGCAGGACACCACCTCCCTGGACCTCAATTCCACGTCCCCCCAGGGCAAACCCTGCCGACCCCCCGGTCCCACTAGTTCCGACACCCGAAATGCCCCGAAATACATCCACGACATAACTGTGGAGAACAACGCTGTCTCTTCCCGACTGCAGCAAATCTGCGGCAGGAGCCGTAGCATCCCCCCTCCCCAACATACGCTCTGTAATGGGACAGCACTGCTGCGCCTTCGTGTGCCCCTCTCCCGCGACCATCCTTCCAAAAGACGGGCGCCCAATTCACCCGCCGACGGTGCGTAGCCCCACCACATCTTCCCCATGAATGTTATGGCTGACAGTTTCCCCGCAATCTTCACTTTCGACAGACCCTTGTCTATCATTGCTAGAATAAACTAAACCACCTGTTCACCCCGCACCCAGTGGATGTCATGCCACCCCGCGCCACTGTCCAGAAACTCCCACCAAGCCTGTTCATATGCGCTCCATGTGGAGGCAGCCACAGATCGTCTTACCAACTGTAGGACCCTCTCTCTCCTACCGACCACAGCCCCGCCGGCACTGGCGTCTTGTATTCGTCCACCTCCGTGGCTAACCCATGGAACCTCTGCCATTGTGAACGAGAGAGCATCCGCAATGTCATTGTCCACCCCCGGCACATGAGGAGCTTGAAACAAATGTGTTCCAAACATTGCAGTACAAATATCCACAATAACTTAAGAACCTGCGTGTCCCTGGCAGACTGTTTGTTAACGACGTGTACCACTGAAATGTTATCCACCTTGAATCACACCTTTTTTGTGCGCCAGCTCCCGCTCCCACACCGTCACTGCCACCACCAGTGGGAACAATTCCAAGAATGCAATGCTCCCTCCCCCCGTTCTGCCAATGTGGGGGCCATACCTCCGCGCACCACCTCCCCTGCCAGTACAAACCGAAACCACCTACCCCCGCCGCGTCCGAGGAGATGGTCACATCCCATTCCCTCTCTTCCAGGGGGGCCATAGGGATACTGTTGAAACGCTCCAAGAAGGCTCGCCACATGCGCAAATTCTCCTTCGTACCTGCCGACAAGCACAGATGATGGTGTGGCAGTGTCAAGCCGGAGAGTGACAAACCCAAACGCCGATAGAGAGTGCGTCCCGTCCACACCACGCGAAGTTCAAATGGCTCAACAGCACCTGCACCTCCCTCACCGTCACCTTCTGTTTCGCCAACATGGCACCCACCAACAACAGCATGTGCTCTTTCTTGTCCTCCGGCAAGCGCGCTTCCATTACCACCGAATCCAGCTCTATGCCAAGAAATTACAGCACCGTGCTGGGACCTTGTGTCTTCCCTGCGCCAGGGGCACACCCAGGTAGCCCATGAACTCTGAAAACTATCCAGCTGCTGCTGGCAGTCCGTCGAACCGGGCTGTCCCACCAGGAAAAAATCATGCAGGTAGTGCGTCACCTTGCCCGTGTGCCATGAAAAAGCCCACTGCAGAACAGTACTAAACCGCTCAAACAACGCGCACAAGATTAAACACCAAATGGACAAAGCCTTGTCAACAAAAATGGACTCATCGAACTGCATGCCCAGCAGTTGCTGGTCCTCTGGGTGCACTGGTAAAAGCCGAAAGGCTGACTTGATGTCACATTTCGCCATGAGCGCCCCCTTCCCTAATGTCGCCACCAAACGTCGCGCCACATCCATTGACGAGTACGACACTGTTGACAACTCGGCCGCTATGAAGTCATTGACGGATGACCCCTCCGGCCACGACAGATGCTGAATCAACCGATACGGACTGGGGTCTTTCTTCGGCACGACTCCTATGGGAGAGATGATCAGGTTCTTCAGAGGCGCCTCCTGGAAGAGGCCCGCCATCCACTCCTCCCGCACCTCCTTGGCCAGTTTGTCCCGCACCACTGCCTTATGCATCGAAGCAGATTTCAGATTTTCCGCCCATCTGGCAATTCTTGGACCTTCGTACCCCAGCCGGAAACCTTCCCTAAACCCCTGACGTAGTATGTCAGCGTCCTCAGTCCGTGGATAAGACACTAAGAAAGTTTCCATCCTCTCCTGCCTAACTGGCGTATGAGCCTTTCCCCAAAGGCCCCTGTCCTCCCCTGCCGCCCCAACCCCCTGCTGGCTGCCCTGCCGCTGTAGACTGGTGACCTTGACCCCCGCCCCCCAACATTGCACCACTGGGTGGCGTTTCCCCCTCCGCACATTTAGAGCATTTGTGCCAAAACTTTCAATACTGCCTCGTACAATTGCCCTTGTTGTAGTCCCAGCACGCCCCCACCACGGCACAGACAGTGTTCTCACTCGATCCCACCCCTCCACGGTTGGCGCGAGTCGTAAAGGGGCGGAGCACAAGTGGCAGACCGCTGGTCGTGTAGATTGTTTTTCCGAATTTCGCCCCCCCCATCGTCTGCTGATATAAATCTGAGTCAAGTTCCCCCCACTTAGCCCCCGGGTCCCCGGCCATACGCACCCTGAACTACTCGTCGTAATGCGACCACGCATAACCCCCATAGGTGACCTGCGCCCACCGTATCACGTCCATTCCGGGTACTTGTCGCAGTGCACACTGGCAAAGATCAAGAAACCCGCCAACCAATTCTCAATGTTCAATGGGACCCTCGGTCGCCTGGCCAACTCCATTTTCTTCTTCTTTGACCCTTCTTTTGCCGTGAGCTCCCAATGCAACAGTTTTATTAGATCTACATACTCCCCCTTCAATATCTTTTCTTAGGTCCCTAACGACAGGTGGGACCCGAATGGCTTCGCAATGCCCATGTATGGCAGCTTGCGAATCGGAACTTCGTGACTCTCCTTCCCCTCTTTAATCTCCTTGGGGATCGCCCCGTGCGCCTTCTTACCTGGGTCCCCACTCACGTCCGTACCCACGTCGCTCGCCCCCACCCCCGCATCTTTAACGTACCGGCCGTTATTCAAGCGCCCTTCCTCCGTAGCACCCGAGTCCCCGCTCCCGCCCCACCCCTGTGTCCTTCACGTATGTTCCCTTACTCAAAAGCACCCCTTCACTCCTTCCCCCCCGCATCAGTCCCAGCCGACACCTTGACCCGTGGGCCCCCGCCGCCCCTCCCCCGCTCCATGACGCGCCTTACCTGGCGTCAAGGTCGGCGTCCGCACCGGATCCCGCCGCCTAACCAGTTGAGCAGGAGGGGCCGTCACTCTGTCCGCCTTGGGTCTCCCGTGCTCACTCTGCAAGAGACTACAACAAACGTTAGTCCGCTCCCCCTCCGTCCTGCTCCACCCCGCCAAATATCTCTCCTTCTTCAACGCTCTCTTCGTCAGTCTAACTGGGACAGGCCGCCCTCTACGGACTCCAGCCCTGCTGTCCCCATGCATTCCTGCCCCAGGCCGCCCTCTACGGGCTCCAGCCTGCTCAGCCCCGCTCGTTCCCTGAATGTGCGTAGCAGCTCCCCCAGATCCACACTCTCCCTCCTGAGGCCCCAGCGCTACTCCTCTGGGTCCCGATTTGGACTGACGGGCCTCCGCCCTCGTCCTACGGCAGCCGCATCGACCCTTCGGGGTGGGGCTGGTGGGTACCTACCGCCCCGCCTTTTGTATGCTCCTACCAGCGAGTCCCTCGTGGGAGCGTGACCGCCCGCATGAGGCAGAGCCGGCCTATCCCCTCGGTGGAGTGGAGCCACATGCTGCTCTCCCGGGCCCCTCGCCAAGCAATTCTGTCGAAAGAAAAAAGTGGAGTTCAACATGCCAGGGTTAAATTCATCCCCCACTCCGCCGCACCCCCCAGAGTCGCCCCGCGGTCTCTCCCCCCACGCGCCGAGCCCCCGACGAGTGGCCCCCCGTCGCAACAGTGTCGACCTTCCCAACCCCCAACCCACCTCACTCTCCTCCCCCTCACTCCACACCAAATCCTCCAGTTCTTTGCAGACCGAGCTAACCCCCAACGGCCCCCCAATGCCCCCACACCTCTCCCAAAGCGTATTGACTAAATGTCACACTGATTATTACATTTGAGAGAACCTCAGTGCAAATCCAAATATTGTCATATCTTGTGATTTGAGCGATCAATAGAATACATAGATCTTGTGTTTCAATTTAAAAAATATATATATTTCTGACGTGGCTCTAATTACCGTTGCCAATGTGTGCTGCAATACCGGACATGTCGACACCAAATGACAAAATCCTCAATCTGGCTGTCGGAAGCAGGGACATTCCTTGGGCTACTTCAGAACATGTGATGTATTGATGTAGGGAAAGGTATGTTTGATGGACACAGTTTGTGTATAGCGGACTATGGGGTTACAGGAGACCAGTTTGATATGCGCCTTCATCATCCCCTTTTATTTAGTTGAGAACTCTTTCCCCATTTCGGTTTCCCATTTGGTTCTATTACTGGGGTTCGGGTTCTGTTGTGTCTGCAATAGAGTGTACAGTGTTGTCAGAGCCTTCCACACATACCATGGACAAGAAGTCCCGCCAGGAGTGGAGGAGTGGCCAGTTCAGCTTATCCCTCACTCCACATTGTGTGTATGACATGTTTGAGTGCATTGTATGTTAGAAACTGGTCAGGCGCTTAAGCCCTTTTAGAAGAATTTGGCTCATCTTCCGGATATTTAGCTAACTCCTCCAAAACAGAGGTGAGGAGTTGGAATATTAATAACTGGGAGGGCAGCCTGAGCAAAAGAGTTTAGATATCTGGGAATCTCTATAGTCAATGATTTAGATAATATACCTTTGATCAACATGAAAAAGGTGTCTAACAAGGTAGACCACCTTTTTTTTAAATGGAAAAACCTCCCCCTGACGATTCATGGTAGGGTTAACCTAGTTAAGATGGTCATCCTCCCTAAACTGACGTATTTGTTCAATGCAATTCCCCTCGACTTTCCTAGTAAGGATATCAGTAAAATTCAGAGCAAAATAGGTTGTTTTATATGGGCTAATAAGAGTGCCTTGTCTTGGAAGAAGTTGAGATATAAACTACTGAAGGGGGGGGGGGGGGAGGGTCTTGCTCTTCCGGATATAGCCTGGTACTCTACTGCCTTCCAATTAAAAAATATACGGATGCTTTTGACCACAACGGATGAAACAAACTGGGGGAAGCTATTGAGAGAAATGGCCAAAGTTGAGGGTAGGGGAGAAGGTTTTCTGTATAAATTTGGGGTTCCAAGGTTTTAAAAAAAAGTTTGCTCGAAAGTTCTAAGAGCAGCTCTTAGTTTATGGTACAGGGTCAGATGCAGGTGGGGATTGGTTACTATTCTGATGTTGCTCCTATTTGGGATTCCCAGGGACGCCTGGCTGCCTGCCTGGAAGATAGTCTGGCGATACCAATTAAAAGGGCTGGTATCTCGATATGGTCAGATCTTGTATCTTCAGATGGAGTTCATCCGTGGGAATTATTAAGATGTAAAATCAGAAGCTTTTTTTCTAAATTTAAATAATTACAATTGGTTTCTTGGTATTCAGCAGGAAAAGAGTCTATTAGTGGGGATTGGGAAAGGGAGTTTATTCTTCAAAATTCAAAACCCTAAAAAGAAGGAGGTTGCATACTAGTATAGTAAACTCCTTGAAGCAGATGAAGTGGATTACATTCCACAATACGCGGTCTGGAACCAGTCACTCTTAGACTCTAAATCTGAAGACCTATTGGTTTTATCATTGCAAATCCTATATAAGTTTGTCAAACCGGCACCTTTAAAAAAGAATCATTTTTTTGTTATGAATAGATTATATTATACCCCTGTGAAAATAGCTAGATTTGCCCCTTATTTTCTCCTAAATGAAGATGTGATTTCCCTAAAGCAGATAACATTCACATATTTTATGAGTGTTCTAAACTAAGTACGTTTTGGCAGAATGTGGAGCATGTTCTAGGCGGTATTTTTAAAGTTAAGATCAATTTGAACCTTACTGTAGTGATTTTTGGTATTGATAATGACTCCATGAATCTTTTGCAGAAAAAATAAACTGGTCATGCGGAATTTCGGATGCATCTACCATGTGCTGAAACTTATTCAGTTTGTCATCAGTGAACAAGTCTCCCACCGGTCTCACTTCAACTTCTTTCCATGATTCGGCCTCGTGTCTTTTCAACACTTCCTGGACTTCTGGTATTGCCCACAGTTCTAATTGGGGGCGTAGGGAGAAGATAATCTGCTTTTATGTATTTATGCCAACATAACTTTGCTGTCCTCATCAACTCAATCCCTGACTGCATCTACCCTGTTGTTTAAAGAAGCCAGGTCAGGACAGTGTGGTACCTATAAGTCGCGCCTCTTCCTGCCTATATACATTTGGGCCTTCACCCAACCATTTCATCGGCCACTGCAGTTGTGTTGCTGCATGGTACAGCTCATAATTAGGGGAAATCAAGTCACACTCAGTCACTGGTCGCTGCACTTAATGCAGTGCTACTCTTTTTCTGTGGAACACACATAGGAGGTTGAAAAGGAGACTATGCAGTGTCTGGAAATAAAACAGTGGCTGGATCACTGACCAGGCAGTGAAGAAATATAAAAATCTTGACAGTATTATCATTTTAGCTATTGCCACTCGGCCTACCAGCCAGAGCAGGAGGGAGATCCAGAACAGCATAGAGCTTCGGATCGATCTGAAGCCTTTCCCAGATTACCCTCCAGGAGGTCCGGTGTTATGATGTATCTGTACACCAAGATATCTGAAAGTATCAAATCTCCGTTCAAATCAGATAGGGAAGACTGCAGGCCTTTGACCTTCAGATGTGAATCCTAGAGGGGATAGGCAGGAATTGGCCCAATTATTTTTGAGTCCTGAGAACTTCCCATAGGTTTCCAGCAATATCTCAAGTTGAGGCAGTATAGAATGTGCGTTACATATGAGTTGGCCTAACGGCTAGGGCAGTCGACCTTGAATCTGGGGAACTGGGTTTGAGTCTCTGCAATGACGCTGAACATCCTGCGAGTCTTGCCAAATCACTTAATCTCCCCGTGCCTAACAAAAATTAATGTGTCCTCATGTAACGCAACTGGTGCTATGTAAGAGCTCTGATACCCGATACCTTCGGGTCAAGTTTGCGCTCTATAAAACACGGTAAAAAAACAAAAACAAAAAACAAAAAAACAGGGTGTCAGACACGTATAATGAGATGATATGTCATATTCCAGTCGTGTGGATCACCCACTCAACTACCTTTGTATGAAGTAAGAACACCAGTGATTCCAGGGCTAGTGTGAAAATCAATGGGGAATGTGTGCAACCCTAGCGGGTGCCCCAACCTATTGTGAAGAGGTCTGATATGACTTGTCCCATCTTAACTCTTGGTTGTATATAGTACCAATCCACCCCAGGAACACAAGACCCTTGCCCTTTCTCTCAAGTACCATTAGAAGATATTCCGAGCCTTGGATGTACGGTTCGAATCCCTGGACAAACAGATGGTGGAACTGGGGTCCAAGATACAAGCTCACGACCGGAGGCTGGACATAGTGGAATCTAGCACTTCTGACTTGGAAGGTGGGACAGCGCAATCCTTAGACTTGATTGAATGGAACGCATCCTCAAGGAAGTTGCGGTCAAGAATGAGGACTTGGAGGCACGCGGCCGTCGCAACAACATACGTATCCTAGGTGTCCCGGATTCTACAGCCGCTAGTCACATGGACACGCTGGTGGAAACGATTCGGATAGACCTGTTTGGGAGAGAGGCTTTTACAGATGGCTTTGTGGTTGAGTGTGCTCATAGGTCACTGGGACCGCATCCTAACCCTGGGTGCCCGCCTAGACCCATAATAGCAAGGGTCATGAACTTCAGGGACCGTGACACTGCTCTCCGGCTGGCTAGGGAACAGGGCGAGACATTGTGGCAGGGATCCAAACTATCCTTCTACCCAGAATTCACCATCATGGTGCAAAAAGCAAGGCGGAAATTTACCAGAGTCAAGGCGACCCTACGGAACCTAGGATTGAAATATGGCATGCTATACCCTGCCCGATTGCGCCTCGCGGTGAATGGATATATCGCGAGTGTTTGATAACCCCACGGAGGTACAGAAGTTCTGTCACAAGTACAAACTCAATAATAAGCGCCCTACCGAAGAGGACAGATTACCCCCATCCCAGGCTGGTTCGGATGCCAGCTTGGAACTTTTTTCTGGTGAGGGACATGGCCGATTTGGTTTTCTGGTGTTGCTCCATGTGACGTCTTAAGAATTGCAGGGATTTCGTGAACTCATTTGTTAATGCTCTATGTCAACTGCCACATTGTTGTTTGGGGTGTTACCACTACCCCACATGGTGTTCACCTTCACATGGTTGTGTGAATTCCTCAAGTATTACCTATGTTTCCTTTTCAATACTACAGAGGAAATCTCATTTTTGCACCGTTATTCGTTAATAATGGTTTTGCCTCTCTGGTTGGGTGGGGAGGCTGGGAGGGGGGTGGGTGGTATGGAAGGGACAAAGCTTAGTTGTGCTGGGACTTTCTTGCTTGTACATATTTCTGATTGTAATAAGTGCATGAGGCCCACTTTTTTTCAATACTCACTCCAGATTCCCCCATGACACAGATAGGACATAACGCTGGCCCCTCAGAGGTTATTCTGGCTACCTGGAATGTGCGCGGCCTGAATACCACCAGGAAAAAAGGCAGGTAACGCAGTACTTGTTACGTCAGAGTGGACATGGCTTTCTTGCAAGAGACGCGCCTACCACCCGCAGATCAGGCCCGATTTTGGCCATGGACCCCCTTATAAGGCACTTTCAGGAAAAGCATTTACACAGGGGATTGCAATTTCGTACAGGCCCTCTTTTAGTCTCACTGTAAGCAGATGGCACAGTTTTGTACGTTCACAATCCCCAGCTTAACTTAGACCCCCTCATTCGGGAGATATTGCGTTTTGGTGTGTATTCCGGATTGGGAATCAACTGGCGCAAATCTGTAATTTTCCAGCTCACTACCGGCACGGTCAGATAGGACCTGGAGTTCACCCTGGAATGGAATACCGACTCGGTCATGTATCTAGGCATTCAGATACACCTTAATACCGAGAAGATCATCCGGTGTAACTACGGGACGGCTGTTGCTAGATTGGAGATGAAGGTCGAGAAATGGCTTCAACTCCCTCTGTTCATGGCAGGTCGGGTCTCGCTAATTAAAATGACCGTGCTGCCTAAATTTGTATACTTATTCCAAAACATCCCTATCCCACTCACTAAGAAATTCTTTTTAACTCTACAGTCCCATTTGATAAAGTTGGTATGGGGTGGCGGTCACCGCAGAGTTAGCTGGAGAGTGATGACTCGCCCCTGCGACAGAGGCGGGTTCTGGGTGCCCGATCTTCGATTATTTTACTTGGCTGCACTGTTCAGTTTTGCACAGGCATGGCACCACCCCGATGCCAGAATCCCCTACCTCCGGCCGGAATCAGATTTAGTCCTACCAGACACACTGGCGGCAATTTTACCGAAGGGTTTCCCCAGAGACCCTACGGATATCCGATCTGCCTCGACCACCAGCTGGGCTTGGGACCAATTGCATCACATCACGCACATTCCGCTGCTCTACTCTTCGGCTCTCCCACTCCCAAATCCTAAAGCGATTCCCATTACTGGCAAAAAATTTATACAGACGACGTGCCTCAAATTCTGCATTGCGAAACTGGGCGACCTATTCCCCAATGGGCATGCTTTCGATCTGGAGGATTTGGCCCTCTTTCCTGACGCCACCTTCATGGACAGATTTGTCCTTTCTCGAATCCGCTCTGCCCTGCGGGCTACCTTCCCTTTAGAGCCCCCGTCCTTCCCCCCACTTACTAAGGTGATCGACAGCGAAAGATTGATACACATCGGATCCCAGCTCTATAAGACATGTGCTGCTATTGTACTGGTCAATGAGGATAAAATACGTAAAGCCTGGGAGGAGGATCTGGGTGGCCAGATTTCGGACGAACAATGGGGTGCCTGCTGTTCAGTCACCAATACGGTGTCCCTCAACAGCAGACACAAATTACTTCACTTTAAGTTTTTACGTCGATTCTACATAACCCCAGCCATACTCCACAGAATAGTCCCTAACAGGGCGCATCACTGTACCAAGTGTAATGCTCCAAATGCGGATTTCCCCCACCTGGCTTGGACTTGTTCAAACGTACAGAGATATTGGGTGGCCATTCATGGGAAAGTCAGTGAGTTGGTTAAGGTGCCGATGACCCCGTTGCCCGAGATTGCATTATTGGGATATGTTACACAATTTCCACAGGCTACACGCAGATTTGTTGCTATTAGTTTGCTCTTGGCCAAGCGAGAGGTGGCGATTCACTGGGGTGTTAGGACGACTCCATCGGTGAAAGGGTGGCTAAAGAGTATGGCATCTTGCTCTACAAACAGTGACATTTAGGCTCCCCCCATCCTCCAGACCCAAAGATATATGGGGCCACTTCAAGGCGTATCTGCAAGCCCGGCAATTGACCCCTCCACACAAGAAGATCATGGAATAGTACCCGCCGGAGTGGGCTAAATTCACACATTGTGCTTGACGCAATCCGCCTCTTGGCGAACTATTAGTCATGTCGCTATAGCTACGACATGTTTGGCCTTGAGCTCGTTCTTCCCTTCAGTTAAATATGGGATTGTGTGTTGGGGGGTGGGAGTTTGAGGAGCTCTCTCTGGGGCAGCATCTGTACACCACTACATTGTCGATTGTATCATAGGAAATGTATATTTGTGCCTATGCGTAATTGTCACACTGCTCTTTTTTTTTTTACGCATCTGATCCCAGTGCACTACTGTAAATGTAACGAAAATGCTAAATAAAGTTTCAAAAACAATAGTACCATTAGAAGATAAGGCCAACCTAGTGTATCAAATGCCTTTTCGAGAGATACTGCCAGGCAATCTGTGGTGGCAGTTGAATCTTCTCCCATGAGGGACAGAAGTCTCTCGATATTTAAAAATGTGCTCCTCTCTGGAATGAATCAGTTTTGGATTTGGATTGGATGGACCAAGGACCCCACTATTGGCAGGTGTCTGTTAGCAAGAACTTTAGCTAGAATTGTGTAGACCAGGTTTAACAAGGACAGCTGTCTATTTGATTTCACATCTGTGGGGTATCTACCAGGTTTAGGAAGCACCAGATTAATTCCTCCCGTAAGGATTCCAGCAGTAGTTCCTTTGGCCGTGCTTCAGTATACATCTGGAGAAGTTTTGGGGATAGGCGCCTGCTGTAGATTGAGTAAAATTCAAAGGGGATACCATCAGTCCCTGGTGTTTTGTTGTGTGCTATCTGTGCAATGAAGGCTCGTATCTCCTTGATCTGGAGTGGTTTGACCAGTTTTCTGCTTTGCAGTGGATTTATGCTGGGTATCAGTATATCTCGGTGTATTCAAGTAGTTGGTTGGTTGTCCCAGGAATCTCCGCTTTCCCTAGTGTAGCCTGCATTATATACACTTCCACCCACACGAAAGTAGATCACTCCTGAACCCCCTCTGACCCTGCCTGCTCCCTTACAGGTTATCTTTGGACCACCTACTGGGTAATGCGATCATGTTTCCCGAATGCTCGAGCGCGAACTCCTGGCTTTGTTTGTAAATAGAATTCATAAGTCTCTAATATCTTCAGCTTACTAACCTTGTGCAAAAGAATACTCATTTTTCGGCTGTTTCGAATAAAAGTGCTTCCAATATGCGTTCGTTTAGATTTATGATTACACTGCTCAATAGGAAAGATGTGCTAGTGGACACAGGCAGGCCTTTTAAAAAATACAAACTGCTTTGTGAAATTTAGATTCAGGTCACTGTTGATTTAGTTCGGGTTAATTATCCTACAAACTATTTCACAGTTTTATCTTTGAGATTCCTTGAATACTGCTGTAGTAGTATC
The DNA here is from genome assembly GCF_964261635.1 of Lissotriton helveticus. Classification (NCBI taxonomy): domain Eukaryota; kingdom Metazoa; phylum Chordata; class Amphibia; order Caudata; family Salamandridae; genus Lissotriton; species Lissotriton helveticus. Next base: position 454,831,016 of record NC_136057.1, read on the forward strand.
CAAGCTGATCACATACCAGAGACAAGTCTCTCAACGACAAGCACTTAAATAAATTAGGAAGAAATTCACTCTATAGGATGGTTTGTATGTAGAAACGCAGGGCAAATATTTGAAAAATATTTAAACTCACTCTGATTTAATGCGAACAACTTCCGCAGTAGCTGTCTCCTAGAGGAATCCTCTGCTATAGATCAGTCCCTCTCCGAGCAAACCTCCCCCCCTTCCCTCTTGTAAATCTTTGGAGCTTTCAGACTGTCAGATGATTTCACTATGTTTCTCAGTCCTCTTTTTCTTCTCTTCTGTGTTTTTCGGTTTTATGTTTGAATTCTAGTGTCGGCCTCCGTGATTTTGTAGTGTTTATTTTTTTTGCATGATGTTAATGCGATCTTCCCTTTTAATTTCTTCCATTAGAAGAATGTCTAACACCCATCAGTGTCTTATATTCTTGAAGCACTTGAGATAGGCATGTTACATTCAGATTTGACCTTTCAATAAATGATAGTACATAGTGTCTACTAGGTATGCACTTCGTTTTGTTTTACTTTTTTCATTTATTTTCCAGATATTTCACAGATTTATTTCATGCAAATCTGTAGATTAAAGTAAATCTCACTAGGATTGAAATTTTCGAACTCCTGATATTAATATGTAGGGCCATGACTGTCTCAACTTTTATTCAAGTTGGATGAATTCATTCTGAGGAAATATACATAACCAGTACCAGGTAATTCGGTTTAGCAGAACTCCTCCCCGCCCCTTCATCCTACTGCCCCTTCTGTATGTTTCTAATTATCCCTAGAAGGCCAAAAGCCACACTTACAATAGAGTAGACTAGTTTTTTGAGAGCATTCTACATTGATCCTTGGCCTTTGTGCAGATATCTCCTCCCATCTGGGCAGTGGATGAAAGTTGAGCAAAACATTTCTTTTATTTCCAAGGTTAAAGCCATCGCAAGCGACTTGGTCGTATATTTGGCTGACAAGCAGGCAATCTCCATTGTCTCTCAGAAGACCTGCAGCCAGTATACCATCAGAGAAACAAAACCGGTCTTCTCCATCTGGGCACCGAGGATCAGGGTCTCCTTCAAGACTCCCCAGGTAAGTTCCTCTACTGAAGACTTGAGGGTCTGCAGCTTGGAGAAAGACTTCAAGCTGTTGCTTCTAGTTCGTGAGGGACATCTAGTAACAACCCTAGGCACTGCAGCAATGTGAAAGGACAGACCTACTGTCTTTGCTAATGCCTGTTTTGATTAACCCAACGGAAATGATGACCCATCACTTTTCTGTTCTTTCCTACTCTCTACCATGAGATCGCTATATTAATATTCTGGATAATAAGAATTCCAATAATTTTTTGGGGCATCTAGTGAGGACTTCAGCACACTGGTAGTTAAGGGATCAAAGACACTGCTATTTAGGCTAGCAATCATCTGCATAAAGCAGCAGCCATGCTTTTATAACTCACATGTTTGTTTTTCTTGTGTTTTTTTCTACCACTACGCTTGAAAACAGTTTCCCAAATGTTAATGAGCCTGGAACCTTATTAGCATCAATGAATAATTTACAGCGAAGTGATCAAATTCAGCACAGATTGATGCCAGTTTAATTAAAATACAACATACTATACCAAGATTAAAATCTATGCCCGGCACAGAAGTGCTTCTCGGATTGAGAAGAAGTGTGGCACCTGCTAGCCCAACTCATATAAAATTCCATTTGCATGAAACACCAAGACCCTTGCACTCAAGGCCGGACTGGGAACTCAAAGCAGCCCTGGCAATTTTCTCGGACCAGCCCCTAAGGGAGCAATGCCTGGCCCAAGTGGTTGGAAACGCATGCTTGTTGCTTTTGTTACTAGGGGCTGATACTGCAGCACTGCCGCAAAATCGGCCCCCTGAAACAAAACCGGCCCCTACTGTTGAAAAACTGTCTCCAACCCTTCCAGCCTCCCAGGGAAACGCCTAATGCCCGGCAAGACCAGTCCAGTCCTGCTTGCACAAATATACCAAGTGTATGTTGAATGTGTAAAGTGTGCTTTGTAGCAGGCTTCTGTGTGGACATTAGTATATGGCTGTTAAAACTGGCACAATCTATTTTTGATTGCCCTTGTTTTATTTGGCACTGCCTCCACAGACAGGGGAGGTATATTGCCTGCAATCCTAAACTGAAGGTTGTAATCCTAGACACTGAAGCGGGGAAGGATGGAGACAGGGCTGCTTGAAATATTCTATGATGACTTTTTAGCAGGGGATTTCTGAAAACATATTCCTCAATGCTTCAATTCTAGCTAATGGTGAGGAAATGGGGGCGAGTCCCCATAGTCAGTTGTTACAGGGAGGGAAGCTTATAGGCAGACCCTGTCCCTTTGTCTCTCCCAGAGTGGTACTTCTGCAAAGGTGAATACAGCCAGGTTCAGCTTTTACACGTCACTGTGCTCATGTTGTTGGTACTTCAGTCTGGAGCGAGAATTATCAATGCCTGCCGTGAGAGCCATCATCTTTTACAGAGACTGCCTGCTCTACAGAAAGAACATAAAATATGAAAAGAAAACACCCCAAAGCAGTTCCTGCACATTAGTAGAGGGATCAACATCCCCGGGAAGTGTGTATAAATGCTGAACTCAAACTACCCCTCTTGTTTCCAGTTCCAAGTTGTTCAAGATCAATGAAGAGAGTGGTCTGCAAAGTACTTGAAGAACTGCTGAGTTTTAGGGTTGGTGTAGATCTGAGAGCAAACCTTGCAGGGGTATCCGTATCTTGCTGACCAGGAAGCATGTTGGACCTCCTAAGAATGAGAAGAGTGTCCGCCTCTGCAGGAGCTGACTGTGAAGGCAGAAGAAGAACCCCAGTTGTTGAGCCTGTAAAAGGGGCAGCCCAGAAGAGTAAATTGTTTGCAGGAGAGCAATGGAAGCAAATCTAAGCCTGCCAACAGGCCACTCGGCCTCCTGATTGTTTCTATGGTTAAGCAACACGAGTTTAACCAGCTTCCCCCCCGCACTCCCTCCGCCATGCGCACACGTGCTCCAGAAACCACCACTAAAGTGCTGGCTACCTTCTGAGCACCATGACCAGGGCCCACACTATGGGCCACAGGATGAAAGCCAAACATTGGGATTGCCAGAACCTGTCCAATATGAGCAGACCTCCCCACAGCTGCTGCCCAAGCATCGGATCCTATGTGAAGAGAGGAAGCAGAGTCACCTGGCCCAATTGTTGCAACAGCGTGAGAGTCTGCTCATCTATGTGGCCCGCACACTTACACTTAGGCCTAAAAAGCGCACATCTCGGGTAAAACCATCTCTTGAAATGAACATGGACTGTGACCTTTACCACATATTATGTGTAATACATGCGTTAACAATACTGGTTAAAGAGAACTGTAAGTAAAGGAAATACAGTTCACAGAAAGCAGGGAAGCTGCTCAACTCCACCCATAGTGGGCTTGCACAGGTGCTGTAATCTAGTCTCCTAATTTTCGTAGAGAAAATCCTTGTAGCACTCATACTATGCCATTGTGTGGCACTTAATATTCCTTGCGTGTAGGTTCTCATTTTAGTGCAATTAAAGTACTTCTCTTTGTTGCTAAAAGAAGAGTAATCTCGCTATCCTAAGAGTAAAGTGTGGAAATTGACACTCCTGTTTTGTCTCTATGGTCAAGAGAATCAACGCAAAGGTGTCTGGTTCTACCATTTTGTCGAAATTCCCAAACAGGTCATACTGCTCATACTCTCAATCAGAGTTGTATTTGTGCGAGGAACAAGGAGCGTTAGCAGAGATCTTTGAGTAGGTCAGCTTTCTTACATGTGCAGTTAATAGGTCTAAACTTCACTTTGTTTACTTAATAGTATTGGTGTGTACTTCATAGAGATTAGTCTCTTCCAACGTATTTTGACAATTTCTTTGCAGGCAACCTGGGCTGTATTTTATGTACCATATGTGCTTCTACTTTGCCAGACAAACTGAGAGGTATTTGGTAGCTTTAGGTCTCAAATCTGGACAGGACAGGTGTACGGTAGAGCAACTGGAAATTGTCTTTTTACTCATTTAGGGGTCTGTTCTTTGCTTCCCACTTTCTTTCCTTAAAAACTATTTTCCCACTCAGTTGAAACTCCCATCTGATTTAATACACCATTTTTAAAAAAATAAAATTGCCCACTTTTTCAACTCCAAATCTTGATTTAAGATTGCTGTCTCAGCTTCTGCCTTACACAGAGACCTTAATCGGCACTGTGGCTGCCAGCCTCGTGTTTGAAGTCTGTCTGCTGTACTATGCTATAATAATCATAATGAGATAGTTCTCCATTAAAAGCCTACATGCTGTTTTTAATTCTAACCACTGGAATCATTCGTTTGTTTTATTAAGATCCTAAAGAGCGCATTTGTAAGTTGTGTTTCAAAGAGGAAATATTATGCTAGCTTTTACGTTTAAAGAAAGTACATCTTGAACCACTTACCCCAAATGCATTCCCTGCAAACTGACTAATATCAGCAGCGAGTTAAAACTTTCCAGACTAGAGTTTGGCGTTCACGTTTTTAATATGTTCAATATGATTTTAAGTCCTATCGAAGGAAACTTAGAAAAACATCTTTACAAAATGGCAAACAAACACACGGAATATTTACCATAACGACAATGCAAGTGAATATTGTACATCCAGGATAGTTCCTTTCAGTTTCGGTGAAACAAATAAAACGAGATTTTCCCATTTGCTTAACTTCTACATTAAAGTGGAGTGTAATGCACAAAAAAGTGTATCAAAGTTAAATGGGTTCAAGGAACCACTATGTTTAGGAAGTGTACCTCCATTAAAAAAAAAAACGCTGCAAAAAAACCCAAAAATGCAATAAACTACTATTACGAAATATCACATGACAAAAATGAGCCGAAATATATAACTTGCAACAACATAACAAAAAAGCATTAACACATAAAGAAAGTTACTGAAAGCAAAATGAAGTACACTAGTACAATCAAGAGTATTCCGCATGCGAATCTAGGAAGGATTCATTCTAGTGTACAACCCTCCAGCTGAACGGCTCCATCCGCTTCTATGACGTATTAACGTACAATAGTGCGGCAACAAAACGAATGCAAATCACGGAGCTGAAATACAGTTTGCCAACAAGCGTCCAGTACCATTCAGCCTTTACTTCCTCCAGCAAATAAGAACCTCTAAACATGGCCTTCTCAACTCTGCAGGTTTCATCCTCTTTTACAATTAAGTGTTCAATATTTTCTTTCCTTCGGGAAAGACGTTGGGAAGTCAAAATATCTAATGGGAAAAACAAGCAACATTTGTAGGGAAATTTTGATGTTCACCTGCTCAAAAACAAATGAATTCAAGAGGCACTCTCAAACCAAGGAAAACCTCTAAACGTGCTCCATCCCAGCCAAATGAGCAAAGTACCAAGATTGAGATGAGATCCTGCACAATAAAACATATGTAATAATTGTTACCCTATATTGGCCAAATCATGTCATTTACATGTAAAAATGATAAGAAGTGGCATCTGTTATATAACACTGCTCTGGAGATAACAGTACATTCTCAAAAAATTGGTATATACCATTAATATAGCAATATTTCAACATGGAGCCAAAATACTACACCTCTACTCTACCCCTCTGACCACGTAACGCCCCCCCCCCCCCCATTCACCTTCGAGGGACTTAACTCCTCTCAGGTTACAGTACAGAGATCTCCTTAGGACCTCTTTCTTTAAGACTGCAGGGATTTCTGCTCTTTTTTTTTTAACCCACCTTTGCACACTATTTTCATGAAACATATTAAATAGGTCACATTTTTATAACTAACAAGTCACTGACCAGCCTTCGTAACCCTTTATGGATTAATGGGCTGCTCCCTATGACAGGCAATTGCAGACAAGAGTGCCATTAGTGCAACGCAAAGCTGTCCTCTCTTTACACATCACACAATATGACAGAAAGTGTCTGCAGAGATGTGACAACCGTGCACCTAGCACACATTTCTTACTTAATTCAATGATTTATGTGAAAAGTTACTCAATATTATTAAAGAGTGCATTTGTTGTAGAATTGAAGAATTTATACATAAATATGTGCTTAACCATGCTGTTTGAGATGTTTTAATGAAGATTGATTAATGTAGGAGCCATCCTAGTAGATTAACTGATGTATTTTCACTAATGAAGAAACCCAACTTCCCTAAACGTGGGCTACATTGTGTGTATAATCATCCTTACATGTGTAGAAGACCACTTCCAGTCAAACGAAAATGTATATGCAATGTATGCACTAATGTTTCATGTATACACATTCAAACGTAGTTCTCACTCAAACTTACCCTCGGATAATTTGATTATTCACAGTATGATTTATGCAATATGAACTAAATGTATTAAAGAATCTATATTCTTTATGTTAAATTGTACACACACATATTAAATGTGTGCCATAATGTTTAATAGTTAACTTGACATTATAGTTTAGGCCTGTATTTCACCATACTGAATCTCATAAATTCTGGTGTTCTATCTTTCTGCTAACGTGGCTTTCTTGCAGGCATTCACACACATTGCTAGTTTAGAATAAATACATTTCTGTATTAGAGTTAGATGTATCGCCTGAGAAACAGACCTTGAAGAAAGTACATGAGAACCCAGGACGTCAATGAAAGGACTAATATTTCCTAACCTGGGTGTGAGAAAGAGATGTTGTTCCCATGTCTAGTGTGAGGATCTTTCATGGATGTTGCATTCTGCAATGTGGAGAAGGAAACCAAGACAATGGACGTTTGAAGATGATGTGACCAATATATTTATAATATCCCTATTTATCCTGGCTGACTACAGATCTGTCCATTGGATTTCCTTTAGACTTCTTTGCTGAACTCCTTTCTGCAGACTCTATGCAGAACCTTCCTTGGACTCTATGCTAATCCCTTTCGTGATTCCCAACTGCCCCTTAAATGGACTTTAAGAGGCCTAAACCTTTATGACCCTTTTGAATCCTGCCATAAGTGTGACTTCAGCTAACACAGACTCTGACCTACTGAAGAATCTTGACCGAGCTTCTGAGATGCTCATGCTTGTCGTACTTAAGCTTCTGTGTCTCGTACCTATTTCTTACATGGTACTCTTTGATTTCTGAGACTCCTTAGACAATTGAACCATTTTGTGCCTTGGACAATGTTTGGAAGATTTAGATTACTAATACATAAGAGAGAGAATTTAAGGCCGTTTTCTGAGCAGCAAATTCTTATGTTGTTAACTTGTATAGCTGCTATTAAGTTACTTGTCTGTCTAATACTGGTCCACCTCAACTTCTTCAGGAGGCTTTGTCTCCTTTTTGTTGTTTTGTACCTTTACAGCATGATCCTTAGAGTGATTTATCTAAATCTGATTACTAATTGGTAGTCAACATTCTTTTTTTTTTAATATTCTTTTTACTAAACATTTGTGACAGCATAGCGAGGTAAATTGCAAAGCTATATTACATTTAAATAGGACAGTAGTACAATAATGATTAAATGCAGCAATGCAAATTGTAATCAACATTCTTAAACTTGGCTACCGATTCCTGGTCCTCATTGTGTAGCCAAATGGGTTGCACTGTTAAATATAATTGATTAGATAGGACGAGGAATGATAACAATCGTTCCCCTCAGTGCGACAAGAAATATTTAATCGCAGGACCAAGATAGGAAGTGAGTAAGAAGAAAACAGTTGTAGGCCCAGAAACACTAGGTCAAATCTGGTAGCAATTCAGACGGTCTGTCCACTGACATGAGAGTTAGGGTGTCCGATCTAGAAATTGCCTAAGCCCAGATCAAACCCCAAATGCCCATGGTTCGTCGGAGGATCGAGGTAGTCGCACCAGTGAGGAAACTTGTAGCAGCAGAGGAGTGAGAGTATCAATAGGGATGCACATTGTAATTGCTTATGCATAGATTGTGGTGTTCATAAAATGGCTGTGTGGTGTCATGCAGAGTTGATTTAAGTGGATGTGTGAGTGTGGTGCATATTACAGAGAAGCTGAAGTGGTTATTGGGTCTGTCGTGGCCTAAGATCCCAGTATAAGAGACGTAAAGTCAAGTTTAAGGGTAGAAGACACGGTGTGTACTGGTCTGCTGTGTGGTGACGTTTGTCATGAGACATCGTCAATACCATCTTTGAGATAGGGACTTAATCTTTGTGGGATTGTGAGACGCGGTTGGTATAGTTTTTCTCAGTGCAAAGGGAATAATTGTATCAATCTGAGCGCGATCCCGCTGGTTGAGGTTTCACTTGAAGTGAAAGTTAGAAAGGGGCGGAAAGTATTGTTCCCAATTGCCTTGTGTGCATGAATATTCTTTCAGTTCTTAATTGAGCAGACAGAGTTAGCTGTTGAAGTTGCTTGCATTGTTTTGTGTGAACTGCTTAGAAAACATGCTCGGGGAAGATTGTAAACAAGGGTGAGCGGCTGAGAGGAGAGAGATTGAAGTCACAGTGTGCCGCGCTGGTATAAGTCGGTTGGAGTAGAGCCGTGCTAGCATTGGTTGACTACTTCATAAAGAGCTGCACTGGGATTGGTTATCACTGACAGGTTGATCAGTTTGTGAAAATATCGGTTATGGAAAGATTTGGATACTTTACTTGAAATTGTGGTTCCAAGTGATTTGTGGGTACAATACAAGATTTCTGTGGAATGGCCTGAAGTACTTGACCTGATTGCACCCTTGACAGATCGAAAAGGGAGACGAGCTAAACCTTCAGCCGAATGATTAAATGAGGAACTTATCATGCAAAAAAAGACTTGCAAGCATTTAGAGTACCTTTGGCGCAAAGTATTATGTTATGGACAAAGAAACTTACCGTAAGGCTCTGACAAATTACCAAAGACAGATTAGAGTCACGTGTAACCTTTACTATGCTAATAAGATAGAGTCAGTCTGAAACTCATCCAGAGAACTTTTTTCTATAGTGAAATCTTTATCCTCTCTAGAACGAGTGTCTCTGTCTTTCATCTCCTCTGCAGAGGGTTGCAATCTGATTGCGCAAATCTTTTTTGACAAGGTTGCCAATATCTATACAACTTTTCAAAAGGCAATTAGAGACGTTCCATACTCAGAAACCTGGTTCCAACCATTGGAATCTAATACAGGACTCTCTAGCGTTAATTTACTCACTGTAGAAGCGCTACGTGCTTTGCTGCCTAATGTAAAAAATCGGGTTCACCAGCCGATCCTGCCTCACCTCTGATGCTGGATTGCGGGATGGAGGCTATCCTACCCAGACAATAAAATGTGCTCAATAAGTCTTTGGAACATGGTGTGGAGACCTTAAGGTAGAAAGATGCCATGGTAGTGCCACTTCCTAAAAAGGTCTGCCAGGGACCCTATAAAGTCTGAAAATGTAAGGCCCATCTCTCTCCTTCCGTTTTTTTTCTAAATTAGCAGAGAAGCATGTTAATACTCAGCTGATGAATTTTATTGAAGCTCAAGGCTTACTGCACAAGACCCAATCAGATTTCCGTTCACAGGATGGCACGGAATCTGCACTGTTGCTTGCTGCTGAAGCCCTCAGAACGATCGTGGACGGTGACAAAACTGCTGCACTGCTTACACTGAACATTAGTGCAGCATTTGATACAGCGTATCTCATGGTCTTCTCCTTGAACAGCTATGGAAATGATGTATAGCTGAACCGACCCTACTATAGCAGGCCTCATTCCTTCAGAAACGCACCTTCCAGGTGGCTCAACAACCCTTTTCATCAGTGTTTTTCTGCTGCAGCAGGGGGTTCTTTAAGGCTCCACTTTGAGCCCTACATTGTTCAATCACTACATGTGCCCCCTAGCAGATGTCATTGATAGTCATGGTTTCACCATCATATCATACGCAGATGACACGCAGCACATCATTACTCTATCGCAGGATGAGGGAGCAACCACGGCTCAGCTTAAATGCTGGCTAGTTGAGTTAGCAGAGTGGATGGACAATAGCTGCTTGAAGCTTAATGCCGGAAAAACTGAGGTACTGGATGTTGTCTCAAGAGAGGGTTTCGGCGATTCCAAAAATTAATCCACCAACTACCCAGAAAAAAAAGTCTGAATGTTCTTGGGAATGGTGGGCTACTGTGGACGGTGGATTCTCAACTTTTCCCTGATGGCCAAGCCTCTTCAGAGGTTGACCCACAAAGACGTGTCAGATCCCGTACCATGGGATGACAGCTGCTTGCAGGCTTTCTCAGAGCTGTGAGTATGTCTCTCCGCGTCCCAGTTCTGGGAATGCCCACTTATAACAAATGTTTTGCTTTGTTTTGCAGTGAAAGAGAGAGCTGCTCTCTTTCAGTGCTTACCCAGATACAAGTCAATGCCTGAAGGTCAGTGACCTATTTTTCTGCCACAATTGACCTAGGGGCCGCTGCTCTGCCTGGATCTCAAAGGGGTTGCCTCAGCTAGTGTTAACACAGAGTGGAGTGAGAGCATTTTTATGGGTCATCCTTTAACTGTTTTTATGTCACATTTAGTGGAGGTGTTGCGAATACGTACTCAGACGCAGTACGTTATAAACAGTCAGCTTACCTAGTATGAACAAGTCATACTTGGTGCCCAAAAATCTGACCCTGAAATGCTGGACTTTACTCAATCCTGCTACGTTACTGCACCTTCCTGGGAATGAGGAGGTAGAAGATGAAGTTGCACAGGACTTCTTTGCTGTCACTGAACTATGCACAAAGCTGAGACCTGACATACAAGATGTGTAACTGCCCATGTCAGGTCATGTGCGGTTTGTTGAGGTCTCCTGTTTAAAAGACCAAGATGGAAGTTTAAAAACTGCCTATGCAGTCTGTACTTTTTCAGGCATGGTCGAAGCCTCCTGGCTTCAAGGAGTATTTTCAGCACAAATGGCCAAATTGATTGTGGTGTTTCAGACCAGCACAGAATGACAATTTTCAATGATGGTCAGTGCTGCTTTGGTGGTGTTCAGGACTTCGGGCAGTTATGGTCCCAGCATGGATTCATTACCCCTTCGAGGTCGGCAATCTGCAACGGGAAAGAGCATGCGGAACCTGCTACAGCCCCTACAAATACCAGCCCCATTTGCAGTAGTAAAGTGTGCCGCACCTGGGCAAGGCACGGATTACGAAACAGCGGGGAACAGATATGCAGATGAGACAGCTCGTTATTGTGCGCTAAATTCTTGCACCTTCAATGAGGAATACGTCAATGAAAGATTGTTGGGACAAATTGCAGAATGAAGTGTCAGCAGTAGAACAGTAAGGTTGGGTCAGTGCAGGTTGTATTAAACGAGAGGAGGGGGACACTTGGGTTTCAAGTGGTGGAAGACCTGTGTTGCCAGGCAGCTTGTTACAACCTACGGGAAGACACTACTATGGCACTCACATGTAGGGAGAGACACAATGATGAGCCTCTTTAGGCAGACGTGGTTTAATCCACGATTCAGACTGATGACTGAAAGGTTGTGTCACAGATGTATTATGTGCCAACAGCAGAATGCAGCCAGGAGAACACCAGTCACAATGAGTCACATAGGGAGATCAAGAGGTCCCTTTGACAGGATTGAAAGGACTTTGAGATGCCAGTTTGTAATGGGTTGAGATAAGTCTTTGTGATAGTGTGCATCATTTCACAGCATATCGAAGCTTACCCGACTAGGAGGAATGACAGTTTCATTATCATCATCATCATCATCATAATCTTTATTTCGGTAACATGTGCCATAAAAGTACAAATGACATTAAATCTAAAAAAGTAAATGTTAAGATATATACAACCATTAAAACATTTAAGATCAATGTACAGGTATAAGGACCAGCCATTCAGCATACTAGAAATATCTACATCACGGTTTATCATTTTAACAGTTTATCATAAGTCCCCATCTAGAAGATGTCTCCTCTTATGCCAAACTATCCCCAAATATTTAGCTAAGGCAAAGATTATATGCCCTGATAAATCGGTCTTAAGAACCCTATATGCTTGCAGACAGCGGGAGAAACCCAGGTTTTTACACAATGGGACGATCCATTTCCTCCGCGCCTGCACATAAGCATTACAGAAGAACAATATGTGCAAATCAATTTCCTGTTCAGATTTACACCCAGGGCAATGAGACGGGGAAGATTCGGCCCATTTCCTAGTATAGGCCCGTAATGGTATGACAGTTTCACAGTGGTTAAGCTGTTGAGGAATTTCTCTGGTGTAAGACCGAGGAACTCATTTTAACAATGAGGTCCTGAAGATATTGTGTGAAGCATTACAAGCGGAGCAGAGACTACAATGAAGTTATCATCCAGAGGCTTCCGGCACTGTGGAGCAAGTCAATGGAACGTTGAAATTCACATTGGTGAAAGTGTGTGCTTCAACATCTCTGAAGTGACCTGATGCATTGCCTATTGTGTTAATGAGTCTGCGTAGTACTCCAGACAGTAAGATAAGATTGTTGCCCCAAGAAATCATTACGGGGAGGGCCATGAGACAGCTAGCTGGGCCTGCGAATGCTCTTGTGAACATTACAGATGACATGATTCTTGATGACTGCAAACAACTGTCTGGGACTGGCCGACATGGTGCGTTCTGTGTTTCACCAGGTTGTAAAGACTACAACCCCGCTTCAACATGCCATGACCTCAGTCCGTGCGACTGGGTTATGGTGATGAAGTACGTGCGCAAGTCGTGCTTGGAACATCAGTAGCGCGGGCCATTCCAGGTAATACTGGTCACCAAAACTGCTGTGAAGTGCAGAAGTCTACCTAATCGGGTACACCCTGCCCATACTCAGAGGCCCATGTCCCCTTGATGATATAACAACACCTGTTTCTGACATGCCAGCAGTTACAGTGAGATAGATGGAGCAGGTTGGTCAAGCTGTTCGGGATCAGCAAGCAGCTGGAAAAACACTTGTTCAGCCTGAGAGAGTCAACTGTTGTCGGTACAGAAGGGTCCTATCTAATAGCGTTGACTGCGCCAGAATAAGACCCTTGTGAAGGGCCTAGTGCAATAGTAACACAAGCTGTACCTGGAGACAGATGGCCCAGAATGCAAGAGAGAGGAAGACTCTGCTGATTGAAGTTCATGTACTGCGCACCATTCCAGAGTGTGCAGATGAATCTGGCCTGATTGACAGTGACTAAGAAGGGCCAGCAGTGAGGAGATCAAAGAGTACCCGGTCAAAGGCATTCCTGACCTACATGGGCTTATTTAGCAAGCAATGATTGGGAGAGAGCATACTACACTTTTTGCTATAACAATTCACATCCACCTGAACCTCTTTGAACTGACCTTTGTGACTGAACTGAGTTTTGAAATTGCATTGCCACTAAACAGGTGGAGTCAACTTATCCTGGAAGTGATTATTAGCAAATCTGAACAGTGCATTTATTAAAGGCTGCCTTTTAAAGCTCTGTCCAAACTGCAAAGAAGAGTACAAAGGCCTGAGTTGGTGAAGGATCCTACAGTTGTCCCTTAGAAGAACACAGAGCAGGGATAAGGAAGTATCACGAAGATCCTTTTACTTATTTTGCTGGTAAAGACATTTGAACTTTGAATTGCTATCTGTGCAATTGGAAAATAACAAAAAAAGAATCGTGCTGCAATATTCTAACTAAAAGATCTGTCTCTAGAGAACTCGTGGAACCTCACACAACCACCCTTACACACACAAACATATTTTGCGCCGGAGTATTAGCTGTCGCTACAATAGTGTTAGTTGTTTTGCTTATTATTTTGAATTTGCCCCATCATTTACAGGTAGACGAGCTTAAGACTACACATGCTCCACATGGTACACAAATCAAGCAAGAGAAATTACTCGCTCTGTAAAGGGGCGAGAGGAATTCAAGAGGGGAGTGCAACCTACCGTGTTGTAGCACTATTTCACAAAAAGTACTCCCCTGATTATTTAACTGTTGGTACTGGTTAAGTTTTTAGGAAAATACCTGAACTAACACTGGTGGAGAATCCTATGTAAAGCTATGAAAAATACACCACTATGACGTGGGAAAGGAGGCACGTCTTTTGTCTTATATTTCCTCACACACCCTAGTGGATTCATGCTTCATCATCGGGACACCCTGACGCCTAGAAGTCAGGGTGAGCTCGAACATATTTCAGGGAGTACTTGGAGAGATGTTTTTGGCCAGGGGATAAAGATATAAAAATCCACTGTCAGATCCCAGTTTCCCTTTATTCTTGGATCTGTCAGGGATATTAAAAAAGGAAAATTCGTGTCAAAAGGGATATTATGGTCCTAAGACTCTATTGCCAACATGTTTCAGTTCCTATTTGGAGAGGGTCCCAACGGCTTGGCTCCAAGCCATTGGGACCCTCTCCAAATAGAAAGAATTGGGGGCAGGACCCTTGATGGCTGTTTGACTACAGGGCTACCCCAATGTAAGGGGAGGTCCCACGTGGAGTACAACCTCTCCCAAAATGGGATGGAGTGATTTAACGGGAAGCAAAAGTCCAAGTACATCTAAGGAGCAGCTATCTGCCCTTATTCAAAATAGTATAGATAAATTCTCTTACTACTGCTACCATTCCCGCCTTGAAGAAAGTCTGGCGCCCTTTATGGGGCACCAGCGGACTGAGACATGTTGGCAATAGGGACTTAGGACCATAATATCCCTTTTGACCCGAATTTTCCTTTTTTAATATCCCTGGCAGATCCAAGAATAAAGGGAAACTGCGATCAGACAGTGGATTTCTAAATCTTTATCCCCCTGGCCAAATACATCTCACTAAGTGCTCCCTGAAATATTGTCGAGCCCACCCTGACTTCCAGGCGTCAGGGTGTCCCGATGATGAAGCATGACCCCACTAGGCTGTGTAAGGGAATATAAAACAAAATGACGTGCCTACTTTCCCACTTCATAGTGGTGTAATATTCCTACCTTCACATAGGATTCTCCACCAGTGTTAGTTCAGGAATTGTCTTAAAAACGTAAACAGTGCCAACGGTTAAATAATCAGGGGAGTACTTTTTGTGAAACACATGCCCCACAACCATTCTTTTCTACCGATAATAAGTTACCTGCAAGAGACACCAATGAGTTACATGTAGATGCCTCTAGAAGAAATTACTCACTGAATGTTTATTCTTAAATGGCTTTATGAATATGTTAACACTATGGATGCTAGGAATTGCTATGTATGTATGCAATTACCTGCATCATCTCCTGAGGGGATTACTGATCTGCCCTTGACATATGGACTTTTCTGTAGGTTATTACTTAGCTTATTTTATGGGAAAGGTAATTTTCAATCCAATTGCGTGAATCATGACTTGGTTCTTTCAGAAGCTCCTGTGCTAAAGCACTTTAACCGACAAATGGTGCTAAAAATGCTGAAATAATGGGTAATTTCTTTAGACCCATAATGAGACTGGTTACAGCTTATGCACATAGACACAACTTGACTTGTTCTTTAACAGAGGTAGAAAATAAAGTCATAGATTCAGTAGAAGATATGAGGGACCTTTTAGCTAAATCCATAAATCATTCAAAAGCACCACCCTGAGCTAAAAAAGAAAGTGAAAACATAATAGAGGGAAAGATGGCAGCCTGAGCTTTAGACTGGAAACAAAGGGAGATTATGCATTTTCATTGGAAAATCCACAACCGATACACATTTTTTAGGGTCTAGTGAACATGACCATATGTTTGAAATTAGAGGAAACTGGGGTTTACATTTAGATGGAGGAGATCCTGTTTTTCCTGAAGTTTTACGTTTGAGGGAAAAGTGCATTTCTAAAAATTTTCATGTGGGGCAAATTGATGATATGACAAGGGAACAAAGTGAGAACCAAAGAGGTGCTAGTGCCAGTAAAATTGTAGGATACATTGTTGGTGCCTTTATACCATCAGTAGTAATGATACTCAACTCGCACAAGATTAAAAAGCTTTCTACTGTTGTTGATAAACTATCTACTAGTACAGCTGGAGGATTCTTCATTATAGATTTAGAAATGGTTGCCATTCTATCAAGGGTTTTGAAGAATCAACTTGTTTTATATGTCCTTCTTGCAAAGGAGGGCAGAGTCTGCCAAATGTTAAAAGTTCAACAGTGATGTACTTATATCCCAGAGAAGAGTAAAGACCTGAAGAATTACATTAGCAACATTACTGACCTGAAGACAGATTTGAAAGGGTTGACATCAACAGGTGCTTGGGAAGCAATAGGGAATACATTTTCTGTTATAGGCAGATGGTCTGGAAACTTACGAAGTGGAATTGTTGGAAGCATCTTGAGGCTCTTAGTGGTAATTGCTCTTTGTGGATTACTCTTGTTCATGAGTATTAAGATATACAAACCTGCAAAAGGTAACAAGCATTTACAATGCAATAGGTCTCGGGTTAATTAAGTTTGAGCTATTGGCATTGCTAAATATTGCAACACCAACTGCAACAAAAGCTATTGGTGTTGCATTATTTAGCAATGCCAATAGCTCAAACTTTAATAATGCGAGACCTATTGCATTGCAAATGCTTGTTTTCCTGGTTGTTGGTACCTGTGGTGGGGCACTGCGTGCGTCTATGCGCTGTACAGCAGAACACAGTTCTCAAGAAGTGTATAGTGCCCCATGCTGGTATACCCCAAGACACTATGAAGGCCAGTCCGAGGCTGACGTGGGGGGATGGAAGGAGGGTGGGGGTTCGGGGGAGGGGGGAGGTGAAAAGTTAACGCCGTTCCAGATGAGGGGGCTGTGGCTGTGTGTGGTGGGGTCGAGCTGTGGCTGTGTGATGGGGTCGGACACGTCAGGGGTGGATGTACGTATGTGGTGCGTGCATTCAGCGGGGATCAGTGCGGGCTATATGGCATAGATGAATGTATAGGGAGGACATGCATAGGTGGGGACGTTCGATGAGGGACATCCCGGGGGCTGGCGGGAAGGGTTGGCTTTCTTGTGTTCGGCCTTTTCATGAATGGTCTGAGCTGATATGTTTCCGTCCTGTAAAGAGCGCTCACGCAGCGGGGATGCACCCCCTGAAATAGACCAGAAAGGCAGGGGTGTGTTCATGTGCTGGTGTGAACACCCCTCTAAGAGGTTGTGGGGTTCAGTGCTACAAGCAATGGGCTGAGGGGAGCTGTACCCCTAAGTTTAAATGCTGCCTTGTTGCTATATTCCACAAGAGTGGAATTTGAGACCTCTGGACAAGAATGTATATTTTAATTAACGTTGCAACGCAATGCTCCGAAATGGGAAAGTATGAAGTCTGGCGGTGCAGCTACGTCACCAGCTAACGCCGCTTCCGGTCACACATTCTACGATGCATGCAGCGCCTCGCGGACTGTCACCCACTTCCACAGACGGGTATTCTGCGGGTCTCCTCCTCAGTTTCCAGCCGGTACTTCTTACACGCCTACGAGCAGTAAGCGCGCCGCTTCTGAGCACCCTTGTAGCGCTGGTCTCCACCTCCGGGGGAAGAGCTGGGTCCGATCCTCTGCTTCGCTACACCCGCCCCTCCAGACCCATGCCAATCATTTTTTATTTATGTATTTATTTTATGCGTTTTTATATAGCGCGGACTTTACCCGAATGTGTCGGGGCGCTTCACAGTAGGAACAGAACTGATACATGAAGGAGAAACATTACAAGTTCACAAATTAAATAAAAAAGCCAACTTGAAGTTACATGAGGCAACAAGTCAAATACCGCTGCTTCCTGAAATAAAGCCTGCCTGTTTATCAGCGCCGCATGCCCCTCTGCAGACTCCCCCTGCATTCCAAAGTCAGTCACGTGACCTCTTCCCGAGGCGGGCGACGTGATCCGATTCTTTCTGCCATGCTGAAAACAGCAGAAGTTCACGCGCGCAATGTAATCCTATGGCAAAGTGATGCGCGTGGCCAGCTCTTGTCTCCGCTTTCCTCTCGTTGTCGGCTGAGCCGACAGCTATAGTTCTCTGGCGAGAACGCGCTTCGCGCGTTTCTAGCCGAGACCTAAAAAGGAGCAAAGAGAATGAGAGCAGACATGGAACTAGAGGATTGACCGAGTAAATACTATCAAGACATGAACATTATGGAGGATTCCAGAAGAAAAATGATGAAGACAACCATATTGTAATCTGACCATCTGATAAGATATTGATGTGATGCCTTGATTCGCCATCAGAGGGGGAGATTGGTGCAGCGAAAGGCTGTCAACTCTTTATAGGTCGCAAAATGTGACAGACAGAAAGTGTCCGCAGAGATATGACAGAATAGTGCAACTTGCATACGTTTCTTACTTAATTCAATGATTTATTTGAAAAGTTACACAACATTATTAAAGAGAGCATTTATTGTAGAATAAGAGAATTTACTCATAAATATGTGTTTAACCATGTTGATTAAGATGTCTTAATGAAGCTTGGCTAATGTAGGAAACATCCTCATTTAATAACTGATGTACTTTCACTAATGAAGAAATCCAACTTTCCTAAACGTGTGCTACATTGTCTGTATAACATGTAATCAATTGGAAAGTTGTTAATAATCATCCTTACATGTGTAGAAGGCTACTGCCAGTGAAACGAAAATGTATATGTATTGGGTGAACTGTTACATGTATGCACATTCAAACGTAGCTCTAAGTCATACTTGAATTATTTGATTATTCACAGTATGATGTATGCAATATGAACTAAATGTAATTTGTTTATATTAAATTGTGCACACACACATATTAAATGTGTGCCATAAAGTTTAATGGTTAACTTGACATTATTAGATTAGATCACTCTGCAGCAAAAAGGGGAAGGAATAGGGATACACTAGTATTAGGGTTATATATTCACTAATGCAGAGTGCACTACATCTCATTTAAAGCACAAAAAGGAAAAGAAGAAAGAATCTCCTGCCTTACTGGAAAATTAATCCCTGCTTTGTCTGCTAGAGAAGTGGAGCTGTCCCATCTATGAAATGAAATCTCAGCCTCCAGGGTTATGTTCTAGAACTCTGATAACCCATCACATAAACACACACACTCCTAGGGATATGAAGATGTGGTCTGCTATGGATGACTGCAATGTGCACTAGAACCAGTTCCCTGAACCTGAAGGTGCCTAGCACTGAAAGGGCCTATCAAGGTTTGTGTGAGCCTGACTCAAGCTTACTTTCCCACTTGAACTTTACCTACATTTCCGTATAGGGACATCTCACCCAAAATGTACAATATCTGTTAGGATTCTTTTTCATTCTCTTTTGTCCTCGTCGAGGCCTCACTCATCACAATGTATCAACAACCACGATTTATGTGTGCCCTGTCTGAAGTTTTTTTTACTGAGCAGATTTGCCCGTTTATTTCTCATATAAAAGTGTTTTAGCAATATAATGAGTAAAATGTCACATACAAATACATAAACAAAAGTTCTGGCTGAGCTTCTAGAATAG
The DNA here is from genome assembly GCF_964261635.1 of Lissotriton helveticus. Classification (NCBI taxonomy): domain Eukaryota; kingdom Metazoa; phylum Chordata; class Amphibia; order Caudata; family Salamandridae; genus Lissotriton; species Lissotriton helveticus. Next base: position 454,850,368 of record NC_136057.1, read on the forward strand.
TATCATAATTATAAAAAAAATATTATTTTGAGAACATTTGGCTCCTTCTGAAAAGAGAATGGGGTCACTTAAACTGAAGTTAGCCAGTGGCTGAAGTGGACTGATCCACCGACCCAATCTGTATGCAGTGATGGGAGGAAGAAAAACGTGAATGCCAATAACAAACTAATGGATGAAGGGGATGACTGAAAGCCCCTAGGAGTATATTAAACATGTAATTTTTAGTAGCATCAAAATGTTTGGCTTCAACCAGACCTAAAAATGAATGAGTATTGCTGCCACAGGATCAGATTCACAGAGAGGAACATGGAGTTTCATAGACGGCAATATGCACAGGCAGCCTAGTTCAAAGCACATTCATATTTGATATGTAAACAAATGGCATTAAATAGGAATTTGGTGATTGTTTACACTGGCTCACGTTTGGAATCACTTAACTTACTCACTCTTAGTATCCACTCTATCTCTTTCTGTTGGTTTATAGCCAGGCTCTGTTACAAACACAAAGGTCTCATCTCCAGACTCGAGTAGGGATGCAAAGCAATGTTTGAAACCATGCGTTTTATAAATTTACATTTCCTGTGAATGAAAGCACGTACAGGAAAGAGAAGACATGTGATGGTGTCAAAACAGGGGACCATATGAAGATCAAAGATCTGCTCAACTTCTCAGAAATACATTTCACTGGAAAAAACTTTTATAAAGTTGCAATGAGTGGTGTGCTTTCTCTATACTAAATGCAGTATTAAAGAAGTACATCACATCCTTTAAACAATTGACAGATGTTTACATTCAACAGTCACCCAAAAACAGAAACCTATGTAGCTTGGCTGCTAATCAAATAAGCATGGGCATGTCCCTTTGAGATGAGTGTTGGGCACATAGACAAAGCCAATAGATATGGATTGAATTTTGAATTCTGAGCACATCATAAATAAAAGGCTGCTGCAATGTAAAATCGAAAGACAAAATATATTTTCTGTATGAAATTAATCTATGCGATAAGTAATTTAATGCAGAATGATGCAAAGTACTTTTGAGATGATAAAATAGCCACTTATGCATTCCAATGCAGTCATTCTGTAGGGTGGGAATGATACACCAAACAGCCGACTGCATGAAGAGTAAGAAGATACTCCTCTGGGAGGAGCCAAACCCACGCCATGTATATTTTAAAGAACTGGTAACAGGATAATACTGACTGCTGCATTGTCAAGCCAGACCTAAAAATGTTAATCTTCATAGAATAATTTAATTGATGTAGTTTTAAACGGTACGAATATGACCTCAGGGTATTACAGAGCTTAGCAAGGCCAAAGCTAACCAAATAAAAAGTTGCAATAAGTAGATGGAGAGGCGGCTCTAAAAAAATTACATGCAAATTAAATACTGGCAGAAATAGCTTCCCACATCTGAGAAAAAGAAAAAGTCTACTATCACTTAATAAGGAAAAATAGAATGAAGAACTGTGAGAGAAAAATTAATTGGGAGTGGAAGGTAAAGCCAAGATGTCCTAGCTGCAGACTAGGACGAAAGGTCCTCCAGCAAACTTGATCAGACATGAAATAGGCATAAGTCATAGTCAATTAAACCAGTGGCTGTACACTTGTCCCTATAAAACCTTCAAATAGAAAAGTCTTAAACCTTTGTTTAATTAAATATGCATAAACACATTAATGATGCATTTTCTAGTGAGTGCGAGAAATGTAAATTATTTTTGCTGTGGCAAGGCTCACATGTACATTATAAAGGATGCTTTTGGTGTTTGCTGGACATATGCCTGGGACTGAATCTAAAACTATTTCTCCAAGGATACTCTGCTGCTTTGGACCTTGAAGTGAGGGGAGGAGAAGATAAGCACTACATAGCATGCTCTGCTCTCCCGCAGAATGTGCCCAGGCTGAGTCGGAGTGAAGACCGGGCCAAGAGCGGGCCAGTCAGCGCCAGGTAGTGTATGGGCCGTGCCATCCCCTTGTATCTGCTCTCTCTCACTTGGTACTCTCTTATTCAGTGGCAAAGCGCAAGACTTCAGGTGACTCAAGGCCAGTTAATAATGGTCTCTCCGACTCCACATTTGACTGGTTAGAGATAAATTGGTGGAGAGGAATCTATCAGTGGAGGCTCTCCCAAATTATTCCCTTCTCCCTCTACATCCTCAATGCAGACTTACAACTTCAGGGCCTTCTGCTTCTTCAAACATGTTCCTTTCTGGAACAGCGCCTGACTCACTTTCACCTTTTGAATGCAATGTCATTAATGCTTCCATCTTGCCAGCCCACAGCCAAGCACTAGAAAAGATTCACTAAACTCACTCTAAAGCACCTGTGTGCCATTTTAATAGCTCAGATTAGTCACCTATAGTTTAAGGTCTTTTTGACAGCATGTTGGGAAAAATCACTTCTATGATTGATTCAAGTTTTAATATAGTTGAAGACAGGCTCTCTGGTATTGAACATGCATTAGACACACTAGTTAACTGCCCTACCAATCAGGTCCAACTTATATTGTCGAACTAAACTCCTTTCATGCTAGTAGTGCTTTACTAGGGTCTAGTGCTCAACACTGGTGCTTCTTTGGCCCGTGCTGCTGCACCTGTTGCTGGCAATTATTCCACCTCCATCGATATCCAGCTCGTTGAATCATCTAGGCATAGTAGCCAACAGACTAACTCCAACTTTATTACTTCCACGAGCCATACCACAGGCCGTTCCTATAAATCTACTTCTCCATCTTCGACTTTGCATTACCTTCCTGAAGCTTGGCCTTATGTCATAATTCTGACCAACGTTTCTCTTTCGCCCCCTAATACTACAGAGACCATCTCTCAACTTAAGAATAAGGTGTTGTACTGGTTGTCCACTAAAACGAATTCAAGTTTTGCTATTATAGAGTTTTGCTTGTGAGGTGAAATCCCTGGTTCCCATATCACCTAAAATCTATCAAGGAGTTGGTGTGATTGTTAACTTTAAACATCCTGCTAATGCAAGAGATATTCTTAAATTTATTCTTAATTTTTTTTCGTGACGCTCTTAATGATTCAGTTAAAGTTTTTCAACTGGGCTATTTGCAAACCCTCCCATACACATAATGTACCTGATTCTTTTACTATACCTAACAATGTTTCTTAGACTCTCTACCTCATTTTCTATCGTTCCTACTCATAACCACTTTGCGGCTCTTGGTTGCCTATATCACAGCGACTGACTTTCTAGCATATGCAATAACATCTGTTCTGCTTCCAGGGCGGATTCCCGTCTTCTGATGGATAATATCTTCATGCAATGTATTCTTCTTTGTCCTGATGCTTCTATCAGGGGCGCTGGGCTAGTGAGTCTTTGGAGTTGGAAAATGGCTAGATTAGCTAGTTAGCCAAGTTTGATAAATTAGCTCTCCTATGTGAGAGACTTTGCCAATGTTATGTTTCAAGAAACATGGACCGTATCAGATTTTGTATACGAGGGAGTGGTCGGTTAGTACTTGATCACTTCTTCATCAACTTCCGGGTATGGTAAGGCAGGCCTTTCATCCGGTTTAGGGTAACACTGAAAGACTTCATCAGTTTTCTTAGCACTCAGGCATTCAACAATTTCTTGTTTCTTGGCAAATTTGTTCCCAGCTCCATTTGTTCAATTTTGACGATTGTGTTTCAGTACAGGACTTTAATAGTGTTTCTACATTTTTTAATATTGTCGACAACTTGCTATTGCCTCGTTTTCTTCCTTGGGTAGTGATTTCAATTCTAAAATTAGTTCTAACTCTTCCTAATCCTTTCTGTCTGTATGATAATATGGAGTCTTTTTCCTCACCTGCTGATTTCTTTAGAACTCTATTGTATGGCCGTATAATTGAATGAGCTCTTGTTAACACCTTGGCTGCGTCTGGAATTCCGTGCCGGTGCTGGATATTCCGATCGCGGGCATGGTCATGACGGCTACCGGCCGTCTTCAGCACACGCCCACCGTGACTCATGATGGCCGGGAGCCGCCATGAGCATGGAAGGGGTTAATGTACACAAGTTGTTTTCTGATCATGAGTGTATTTTAATTTTTATAGGTAAAGACTGTTTTATAGCTTGCATTTTTGTATCCAGTCTGACCAACTCTGTTACTGATTATTTGTTTAAGTCCTTTTGTATTGTTATTTTAAAATTGCCAACTAGATCCCTCCATATTGCTCAGCAGCCCACCCATAAAGGATTTGACTGATTGTTCTGGGGCTAATAGGTGTTGTTTGGCTGTTTTTTTATATGTCCTGCATGTAAGTTTGAGATCACTTCCTGTAGAGCAACTTATAAGTCTGCCCTAAAGTGAAGAAGAGATATTAGATAAGCTGCTTGGGTGCACCTGGAGCAGGCTAGTAGATTGCATTTCACTTGTTTGGAAAGTGAAAGTATTTTTTTGTTGAGGGTTCTGGAACCTGCTTGGGTTTTTACATCTGCGCCAATTTCCCATTTTATCCTTTGACCTTTAGCACTTGCTTTAGATTTGATTATGTAGATGTTCTAGGTACAATTTCAGTAAGGCTGTTTAGTAAAGCCCCTGGACCAAACTGTGTTCCCATGGATTGGTTTAAATCCAATATAGGGCACTGGCCCCACCTTTTGACCAACATCTTGAACGTTGCCATTCATTCAAGAATACTGTTTCCCCGGACAACTTTAATTATCATCACTGTATTAAAAATTATTAATAAAAGTGATCCAAAAGGAATCATTATGGACATCAATAATCTCAACCCTTATTCAATGGGGCGTGATCTGTCTCACAATGGTCATAACTCAATTCCGGATCTTCTGTATGCAAATGACACCGGGGGAGAAGGAAACTCGAGCGGGACACCACACCTACCCGCTAGGCTGCATCAGTCGTCCCTGGGCCCCTGACGCTGTTGGCCACCCTCCCGCCGCTACCAACATCCCGCGGCCGCTGAGGGGGGGGGGACCACAGCTCCCAGGCAGAACTGCGACTGCCCTGCCCTGCCCACTGCCACGCATCACGCACGCCCGGAGGAGCTTAAACAGCGGAGGCTCCTCCCACATCGCGGGACGCGAGCGGGCGGCGCCGGGCTGAGCCCGGGCAGAGGGCGGGCCGTCTGTGGCCGTCCGGGGCATGACGAGGCAGGGAAGGGCCACATCCCTGTCATCTACTTTCCGAGAAGCCGACTGGTGAGTGCCTTCACATTTATTTCCGGGCTCATACCCCCATCTGCTGCATAATATGGGGAAGAATGGTGCAATAGCTACTGCGACTAATTTAAATGCCATTGACACTGCATTGGAGCATGCTATGACCTTGGTAAGCAATGAAATTCAGATGGCAAAGAGAAGATTGTCCGTGGGTCCTAAACAATTAGGCATAGACCTACACGATACCTCTGACATTATCATTGTCCCGCACAGTAACTGTACATGCACCCCAGACAGTAATGGGAGACACACCCTTGGACCTGGAAGGCCATAATCTGACTAGCCCGGATATGCATGCTGAAGTTGACCTAAGCCAAACTGAGGAGCTACCAATAGTGAATGTACCCACTACGCCTGACCCAATAATATGTGGAACCAAAAAGAAGAGGAAGGCATCAAAACAGCCCTGTCCAAAACCTAAAAGAAAGCAGCCATCTCGCTTGAAACCCCAATGTGCAACCTTAAATAGATGGCTTGAGAGTAATTCTACTATCATTGATCCTACTATTGATTCCGATCCTTCCACAGATCCTATTCCAACTGACAATATATGTACTGATAGTACTACTCCAATCATTGTACTTGAGGAGGACATACAATACAATTCTATGGAATCACAATCCACACAAACCGGTTTCTCAGACTTTATATTGAGGGATACTGCAATCGATATTATTGTGGATACAGTTTGCAACCGTATTAAAAGGTTGATAGATTCAAGCTTTGAGAGGTTGTGGAAACGATTAGACCGATTGGCAAGTTTAACCCTGAAACCTCCACCGCCACAAAAGGTAAATAATATACGTACCAATCCTGTTAACATCCCGAGAACCCATATGCCTGGAAAGCAACTATCTATCCCTCCACCCTTAGTATCCAAAGTTGTAGCACCCAAGCCACCAGAGGCGTCAAAGCCTCCTCCTGCACCCTTAGCAATTCAAACTGTAAAATCTTTGTCAGTTACGACTGATCGTAATAAACCAACATGCCCTGGTTTAACATGCAATCCCAGCCCAAATCTTTCTTACAGCAGGTCGGTAGATAGTGCCAATACAACTGTGGCTGCGGATAAAGGGCCTGACGAACCCAACAAAGATATTTTGAATCTGCCACCTCCATCATGCCCATACGTTTTAGTTCTTGCAGGGGTCCCTCCCCTACAGAAAAACAAATCTGAGTCTTGGGTCCAGCTTAGAAACAAATGTATGGATTGGCTGGCCAAACACAAGAGGTTTAAAAGGCCCGACATGAGTGAAATATTTATGGTTCGTAGGGTAGGCTGGGTAGGACCGACACCAAAAACCATCAAAGGGGACTGTATTGTTATTAAATTTTTCACACCCAAGGATTGCTGGATCGATACTTTAAGTCAGGGAAACTATCAATCTTGCCCAAACTAACATCTGTGCCTTACCCCTTGGGTTTTTCTATAAACGTTTACCAGCACAATCCTCAGTCTCCCCTGCTCCCAGCTTACTAACCAATATCAGCCCCTCTCTGATTTGAATACACTTGATTGACCCCGAGTTATCTATCTTTAATAGTTTATCGGTGTATGGGAATGAGGATGTGACTGCCTCTGTTAATCCCAAAGCGCCCCCTATCTGTAAAACCGATACTCCTGACTCTACATTGAATGTTCTTAGTTGGAATGTGGCAGGTTTAGCTCTAAAGTTAGAATCAGTAGAGTGGGTGAACATGATTAGAGAATATGATGTTCTCTTGTTTCAAGAGACCTGGGCCCCTAAAGAGCTATACCTTGATGGATACGAATGTTTTAATACCATCCCCGCCACTCCGAGTTACGGTAGACCGATAGGGGGATTATCAATTTGGATTAACATCGCTTCAGGAGGCAGAACAAAATTAATTCCCACCGGTCATACCAACTTCCAAGCTCTGATTTACACACGGGATCCTTCTATTTGTTTTATTAACTTTTATAATAATGATTTTTTTAAGAACCCCAAATCCCAATTTTGTTAAACCTTTTGATTTTATTATGGATCAAGATAACCTATTAGGGAAATTGGAAGAGGCGTCAATTAACTCCCTTCCGATCGTAATACCCATAATCCATGTAAAAGGGGGTACGAGTTAATAGATCATCTAGTAAACACCAGCCTCCTGAATGTAATGGAGATTGCCCCAATTAATACTAATGGGAATTTAATACCCACCTACAGAGGATCAGGACGAGGGTCAGTTATTGATTATGTGTTCTTATCACCCTCACTACAAAGTTATCTCCTCGGGGCAGAGGTAAAGCGGTCTACCTTTGGAGACCATAACCCCATAGTTGTTTTGTTAAAGGTGGCCCGTCCAGTTAATCTTAGGAAAAGAACCTGGTGCCAGCAACCTGCAGCTCTTCACCGACACCTTGAGAGTCAAATGGAGAGGTTTGGATTATAAGGAGATCTTTGAGAAAATGGTAAAAACATACCCAACCTTATGGGAGACATGTCTGGTCTTGGCAGACCCTAATCCTGCGGTCGTCACAGCATTCATCGAACTATGCGCAGGCATAAAAACTCTGATTTCTAGACCAGTGGGTACATGCAACTCTGACCCCAAATGGTTCGATAAAACTTGCTCAAAGGCTAACAGGGAGCTGAGAGCAGCTTTATCTGCAAACACCAGAGATCCCATGCTTATCCGCACACTAAGGTCTAATTATAAGAGGGTCCTGAGAACCAGGCGCAACACCGTTCTGAAAGAACACTGGGATAATTTGGATTGTGCAGTTAACACTAAAAGAACAACTGCCTTTTGGTCTGCAACCAAATCTTTAAAAACTTTCAGGAATCCCTCTACACCCCTTGATTGCAATATCTCCAGTGAAGCGGTTTGCTCATTTTTCTAAAATATACGCCCCCCCATTACATTGTGATAATTCTGTGTCTAATATGTGCCCAACTAAAATCACAATAACTATAGGTGAGGTCGAAGAGGCAATATCGCAGAGTTTGGGCAATAAAGCACCTGGACCTGGTGGTCTACCGATAGACCTTATAAAAGTGGAACATAAATTTTGGGGCCCCATATTATTAAATGTTTTTAATAATCTAATTACTACCGACATTCCTAGTACATGGTCAACCTCTATAATTGTACCAATTTTTAAAAAGGGATCGAGATCGGACCTTAGTTGTTATAGGCCGATCTCATTAATCGACAATACCCTCAAAATTTTAGGACGAGTTTTATTTAATAAAATCAGGGCATGGGCGGAGGTAGAAAATATCTTAAATAAATGCCAGTTGGGTTTCCGGAGCCATCTGGGTACAGTGGAACAGTGCTTGAATTTGAACCTAATTATAGGCAAATATACCATCGCTCGACACAGTCCACTGTACCTGGCTTTTATGGACCTCTCGTCCGCTTTCGATTTTGTCAACAGGTCGAAGCTCTGGCAACGCCTTTTGGACTACGGTCTGGATAATAACCTGGTATACTTCCTGGCATATCTGCATAGAGATCTAAAAGCGAGAGTGAGGTTAAGCATGGATGGAGCAGTGTCAGGTGACATAACGGTTGGCAGGGGCGTAAGACAAGGGTGCGTCCTTGCCCCTCTTATTTATTTTATATATCAACGAACTTCATAACGCCCGGTCTAATTTAACTTCCGATGTCCCCATAATAAATGACACTAAACTCCCCTCCCTACTCTATGCAGATGATGCAGTTTTAATGGGTCGCACACCGAATGCCCTGAGGATGTTAGTGAGGGGATTTGTAGATTTTATGTATAGCCTTGACCTTTGCAATAATTTTAAAAAATCATTTTTAATGTGCCGTGGCCCTAAAAAACACCACATTAATAGGATTGTTTTAGAACAGGGATCGCTGCTATGCACTCGCACTTTTCCATACCTGGGCTTACAATTTGCCGATAATGGCTCATGGACCGCCCATTTGGCTTATGGTCGGTCCAAGTTCATCAAGGCCATAAATTCGGTATTGTCCCTTCCGAAGCCTAAGAGATTTATGGTGGTCCAGTCTTTATTAAAAATATATAAGACACAATGCGCCCCTGTTATGATTCATGGGGCCGAAATCTGGGGATACTCAAACTTAAAAAATGCCCAGGCAGAAGAGAACAGATTTTGCAGAAGGCTTCTGGGTCTACCAATTTCATCCTCCACTTTTATAAGCCATAATGAATTAAAATTGTTTTATCTGGAGGATTACATCAAGGCACGCCCTGTTTTATTCTGGATTAGAGTTTGGAAAAACCAAGAAGCATCATTAACAAGGGAAATTTTATATGACTGCCTAAAATGTGATCAGGGTCTTAAAATCCCATGGCTAGCCCAAGTTCGGGAAAGCCTGGCAGCAATCAATCTCGAACACATATTTGACAATCCAAATAGACTAGAGGGGATTAATGAGAAATTAATACGGAATACCCTCTATAGGCATTACATTACAGATACAATGTTGAGACAGCAAAATCCTCTGTGAAAAAGGTACATTCAAATAGAAGGCGAAACTGTATTTACTATGCCCACACCAGCTAGCTACCTCCTCAAAGAAATTACTTGTTGGGAGTGCAGCCTTCTGTTTCGCCTACGAGCAGGATGCATAAAGTATTTACTGTGTTTTCCCCTAGGCTACCACTGTAATATTGAGAATCTGGTTTGCCCATGTCAGAATTCTGGGAAGCAAACAACAATGCACTTTTTATTCTTTTGCTCTTACTATCATAAATATAGTAAGTCCCTTTTGATACCATTTTTTAGAGCTAAAGGCATAAAAGATTTTAATGTTGCATTTAAATCAATTTTACAGCTTAATGATGATGAATTAATGTATTGTCTGTGTACGTTTTTAAAAATGGCCACCCGTTCTCGTATTTCTATGAACTAATATCTATTCTAATGCACTATGTCACCTAAATAGATCGGAAGAAGGCCTTTTTGTATTTTGCACATTTGCACTTTAAATTTATGCTGCTATTTGTAAATGTGTGAATTACCTTTTCTTTGTCTGTAATCTGGAAAATACAGAGATATAGATATCAATTCACTCTTTGATTTATGGCTGCTATCACACAATGCACTTTATCCAGATAGTCTAATAATTTGGACATATGCCTTATGCACTTTAGAAATTTATGATTAAAATAATGCTGCTAACCGCTTGCTTTATGTACATTCTGCTGCTAGCTTAACATTGATTTTTGCACATGTATATTTATTAGATTGAGTTTTTAGAAATAGATAAGAATTGATGAATAGATGCCCTGTTCTTTTTTATTGTTATTGCTTTTATCTAGGAAAATGTAGTACAGTTATTTCAAATTTGACCATGTACGTAATTATGTGTATACTTTTATGGATAATGCAATATCCGAATAAAGGTTATTTTGATTTGATTCCGTTTAACTATCACATACTGCTAACAGTCTGAAAAACCATGTAGACACTTTTTTGCTTAAATGGATGGCCTCGATTTGGATACCAACATTCTAAATCCCATTTGATGAATTTTGGGCCAAAAAAACAGAGCACGACACCATGTTAAAAACAAATCGCTGACAGAGTTTATCACTTCTCTTATCTGAGAGTTATGTTTGATTCTGCTAGTAGCTGGTCTCCTTGCTATAACCTCAGATGCACACATTTGCCCAATTGGTAGTTGTCGCTTTTAATTTCACCTTTAAACTGGAAAGGAAAAGTCTTTTTCAAAGGTCAGTGATTTTCAAAATGCAGTGAATTCCCATTTTGGGCCCATCTCTGAACACTTCTCACTTTTTTGCCATGAGGAGCTTGGTCTGCCATATGTTGAGGATCTAATTTTGCTGGATCCCTTATTAATATGGCTATCAATTTGGTCTAATTTAAAAAAAAAATATTTCAATAGGGCCATATTTATTCATGATCTTAGCTCCTCTAATGCACTTCGAATTCTGTAGAGTTTGATAAACACAGGGTAATGATTGACTTACTATATAAAAAGGCATTGTGTAGGTATGTTCTCATCTCTCATCAGGAGGAACGTTAAAGATTTCTCACCCAGAGACCCACTGAGCAATCTTCTCTCCCAATGATCTGTTTCCCGACACCATTTTGCAGCTTGTTTAGTTGTGCAGTTATAGAACAGTATTCTGCGTCAGGCTGGCCCAGGCTTTTTTTGGGCCCATCTTCAGGGACTCTAGACAAACGTGATTATTTTCACTGCCCATAATTGATTGGCTAACTCTTTAAAGACTAAATGTGAGATGGTGCATAATGCATTTTGTAAGTTATATAAGCAGCAGTGGAGAAATAACATTTTAGTCATGCAATTCTTCTCATTTTGGACAGAGGGATGGTGTTCCAAACCCCCACTGAGGCCCTAAGCCCTGAATTACCCTCCACATCTTGTAAGAATACGGTTCTGCCGCAGTATGACATTCCCTTGGCCATAATGGAGAGTTATTCAAATTCCCACATTGATCGCTCCACCGGAAGGGGCGGCGGGTGGCTATCATCTTTCACTCCACTATCAGCTGCACCTACTCGAAGCTTGAGGACGTAGATCTTATTGAGGAATTGATCTATTTCCTCCAGGTATCGCCAAACTGCTCTCTATCTCATGCGCCTTAATTTACCATCCTCCCAAAGCCTCCTCCTCTTCCCTCGATGCACCTATAAATGCATTTACCCGATTCTACCTTTAATAGTCCAGTTTTGTAGTTTTAGGAGATTTCGATGTCCACATGGATGATCCAAACTGCAGACTAGCAGAGCAGTTTCGAGGCAACATGTGATCTTAACCTACCCAATTAGTAGTGGATGCCACTCATAGTGGTGAACATACTGTGGATCTGATTATTTCTAGTAATCTTTCCCTCAGGTTGCCCCTCACCTTTCAATAGTCTGGACTGATCATTTCCTAGTGCCTTTCCAGGAACCCCTCTCTATTGCTAGACCGGACTTCAAAGTCTAAAAGTATTTTCAAACCAGGGCGGAATATTCCAGAGTCTTGCCTATCACCTATGTTCTCTTCAAGTGCAGCGGATACCTCTGAGGAAATGGAGGGTGCAATCACGGACTTCAATAACTCCCTAGATCAAGGCTTTGATAATCTGCCCCGTCCAAAACATATCCTAGTAAGCATACACCTTAAGCAAAGTAGCTTCCATCGAATCTACAGGAATATAAACTTAAATGCAAACAATTGGAAAGAAAGCGGCGAAGGAACAGGACGATGAGGACACGTGGACTTCTAGCACGGTCCACACAAAGTTCAAGCGAAACATAAAAAAAGATAAAAATTTTAATTTTTTTCTATGCAAAACGCAGCTGCCAACAACACCCCTAGAACAATTTTCAAAATTGTAAAAACATTTTTGCAGCCTGAGGCTTTCAAACAAAATGTTCCCTCATCCCAGTTAGTGGCTGAGGACCTTTCTTTATTCTTCCACCCTAAAGTGGATAACATCTATTCCAACTTCAATGACCAGACCGACAATCCCTAACATGGCGTCACTGCTTCCTCATAAAGCACAGCTGCTGCTGCTTGAGTCACTTGCACCCATCATGCTAGCAGAATCAGAACACATGATCCATAAAATCCAATGTAATTCACCACTTGATGCCTGCCCCACTCCCCCTTTTTGCTTGCCAAGGCGGCCTCAGCCATTAATCTTCAAATCAATAGCTTTTTTAACCTGTCTTTAGAATGTGCCTCTGTGTCTCTCAATTGGAATAGGGCACTGGTAATCCCTCTCCTAAAAAAGGCCAAGGCGACCCATGCACCCTGAGCAACTATAGGTTCATATCCTTCCTTCCACGCATAGGTCTTCAGCACTTAGTTGACCCTGCTCGGAGTAACAACATTTATTAGACACAACCTTGACTCAGAACAGAAAGTGGTAGTCATACTATTAGGTCTTTCACCTCCTTTCAACCTTGTGTTGCATAAGATTATTCTTCAAAGGCCGGAGCAGGTGGGAATCACAGGCCACTCTCTGTAATGGCTCTGCTCCCATCTGGCCAATAGACAATAGGCAGTATTTCTCTCTCCCTTTGTCATCGCAGTCAAGAGCAGTGAGCTGTGTGTTCCTAGGGTTCAACACTAAGCCCAACCCTCTTTAATATTTATCTGGCCCAGCTAGCTAGAATTGTGCATAGCTGGGGTATGAATATTGTCTCAAGCTGATGATACTCCGCTTATGTTGGCCTTCCAACAGCTCAATGACTCGAATAAGGGACTTTCAGGGCTGACTTGCGTCCATTGCTCAATGGATGCATTGCAGCTGCTTTTGAGACTTCCTCCCCTTTTAACGCGATACGTCTTTGGCCTTCTGATTTAGGCCCTGTACCCATCACATCTACAGTGGTCAGGAATCTAGGGGTTTTGATGGACACAGCTCTGTCCTTTAAATCCCACATTAAGATTACCACAGCCACTTGCTTCGATTATCTAAAATCCCTAAGGAAGGTTCTAAAATGTCTTTCCTTAGAAACCAGCAAGAAGATTGTCCACATGCTAATCACCTCCGGGTTGGATTGCGCCAATGTACTTTATCTTAGTGCTTCCCAGAATCAGTTGCCTCGTCTTCAGCATATTGAGAATGCTGGAGCCAGGCTCATCTTGAACATTCCCAAAAAGAAATTTATCAGACATAGGCCAACAGAGCTCCACTGGCTTCCGATCATATCCAGGATCACATTCAAAACACTTGTGATCACCCACAGAGCACTCCACCTGAAGGGTTCCAGCAACATCCTAGACTAGGTCAAACCCTATTTTCCTGTAAGGGCTCTCCGTTCTTCTAATCTTAACCTCCTATGTATTCCACTATATTGCAAAACCAGTTCTGGAGGCAGTCTTTCTCTGTTCTGCCTCTCAGTTTCTTCAATTGATTTCAAGTGAATGCCTGCTGTTTAAAGCTCAGCTGAAGACATTGCTGTTCAGTGAGCTTTAATACTGATCCTATGTGACTTTGAAAGCACCAGAATGCTTCTTTTGAAGCAGTAGCCACGCTCTACAAATATTGTTTCATTCATTCATGTGCTATCTGCATACCCAGGTATCTGAACTTATTGGCTTCCCGTTGTAACCATATGTCCAGAAGATCCTCATGTGCAATTATTTCCAACTTTCATAGGGGAAAGACCACAGTTTTGCCTCTGTTAAGGCCAGCGGTCCCACCAAACCATCCCAGCTCGTGCATCAATACGAGTAACGATCTGTGATGTTGACAAAAGGTACACCAAGGTATCACTGGCATACAGTGAAACCGAATACACCACACCATCATTCTATATGCACAATTCTTGTAATACATTTCCTATCACGATTGCCACGGGTTTATTCACTAGGATAGCAGTGAGAAGTAAAACCCATGCTAGTGTCTCCCTCTATGGCCCACTTTAGTCTATTTATCAGATATAATGCCATCAGATTTCCTTGTAGCTACAGGGTCTGTGTATAACCCGCTTTTCTTAGAAGGCATAACATGAAGTCCTAATTCAAATTAAAAGGCTTTAACAATATAAAACGCAACTAGTGCACCAGTGATAACTGATTGAACCACAGCATGTAGTACATGACTTACCATTCTAATATTCAGGAGTGTGCTGTCACCTGTGGGGAAGCCAGCATAGGACTGCGAGAGTTACCGGTGAAAGGCATCTACTCCTGGAGCTTTTCATGAGATAATTAACTCAAAGGCTGGGATAACAGTCTATTTCCATAATCGATTTACGAATCACAGAAAGATGAAAGGCTTAGTCAGTTTTGGAGGGGTTTGAAAAGAGCTAAGCTAACACAAGGAGATGATGGACGGAGCGCTGGAACTTTTCACTCACCCCAGTCGCAGATCTGGGTTGAATCCATCATCATTCTTTAGCTTACTTCACCACCCAAGTTCAGACCCAGCTATATGCAAATCAGTCTTCACGCTGTGCCTCACGGAAACAGTCCAGCCCGAACCGCCAAGTCAAGTCTCCTTGTGTTTGCTTTGTTCACCCTAATTTGGCAGGGTATGTGTAGACGTGGGTCCCTTGCTCACTTTGCCACTGGATTCAAGCTAGCCTGGCTGATGAGGGATGTTAGCCCGAAACCGGTCCCAGCATGCTTGTTTCCGGTCCAGGGAAGACATGGCTTGGTAGTTCGGGCTGGACTGTTCTCATGAGGCACAGGGTCAAGACTGGTTTGCATGTAGCTGTGTCTGAACTGGGGTGGTAAAGTGAGCTAAAGAACGATGATGGATTCAACCCAGATCTATGACTGGGGGGAGTGTCTGAAAAGTTTCAGCGCTCCGTCAATCATCTCCTTGGGTTTGATTTGAAAAGAGCTACCAGCAACAGTTTAAGCAATAGGTGCACTGACTCACTATTTTAGCTTACCAGTTGACCACATTTAGTGCTGCTAATGCTAGATTAAGGTACCAATAAGAAGACCGATAGAATTTCGGGGAGGGCACAGATATATAAACTGTGCTGATTAAAAGAGGATGCTGTGGAGGCTTGGTGACAGTAAAGGTCTCTCAGCTGGTTTTATACTTCAATGCCATTGGTTTAAACATTCCAAAGGGCTTCTCTCTGTCAACTAATACCATGCGTGGGATTTACTTAGGACAGCAATGTGCCTGTTGAAAACACTAGACCACAAAATTGTGAAGGGGCACATATCTAGGTCACAGCATTACAGCCCTCAAGCCACACATGTGGGCTAGCATAACCGCCTCATTTTACACATTCTATTTATACACAACTTTCCAGGTGATAAACCAGTTTTATTTCTAGAATGGAATTTATTGTGTTTACTTTCTTCAAAGAAAGCAGGGCCTGGTGGGTGTAGTGGGAGGCGGAGAGCACATGGTGAAAGAACCGGAAAAGTGACTGATTTACAGACCCAGAAACCTGCAAATCCTGGTTCAAACACCAAAAGTAATAAAATGTATGTGCAAATATCTTGTTCCACTTAAGTCCACTAGCTTAGTTTTGCAAGTCCACAGTATCACCATTTTTCTCCAAATCTCTCCTTTGGGTATTTTAAAGGACTGTTTTGTGCCAGTACCGGTGACTGGACTCTAAAAAAAAGTTTCCAAGACGCAAGCAGGCTTCGTTTTTGACCAGCTAACCGAGTTACTAGTGTTTTAAATGTTCTGTTATCCATGGAATTTCTTGGTTTGGTTTTAAAGAGGGTATCTAGTCTTCCATTTTTAACAGTGCATTGGCAAACCCTACATGAGTTCGGCGATAGCCTTTAGATAATTATACCTGCAGCTTCTAGCAAAAATGAAATAGCACTGGGTCATAGCCAATAGGTCTTGCCTTTATAAACGTGTGTACTAAGTTAATGACTTTGTTTTTAAAACATTGAAAAAGAATAAAAACAAAGGGGCATCTGTATCAAGCCCTTTTCACGTTCGCAAATGGGCCGATTCTCAGAATCGGCCCGTTTGCGAACGGGAAAAGGCCTTTTGGTATGTATCATCCCAAAGTGTATCGCAAATTAGAGAATCGCAAAATTTGTGATTCTCAATTTTGCGATTCCATTTAAGAAATCGCAAATTGTGATACCTTAAATGAAATGTATAAAGCACCTAAGTTGTGCGATTTCTCCTTAAGAAATCGCAAATCACCACCAACTTCAAGTTGGTGGTTATTTGCGATTTCTTTGAAAAATTCACTTTTTGGCATTTTTCAAAGTAAATGTAAATGTAAATGTAGGTGTACTTATATAGCGCAAACCTGTCACCCAAAGGGCATCCTGGCGCTTGCTTAGGGAACCCGTCCTGGTATTCCCCTGTGAGAAACCCCGGCAGGGTGTCCACAAGGTGAAAGCCAGGCATCCCGCCGCGAGGGGCCGTAGTGGAGATTAAGCAAGCTATTGCCCAGAGTTGCAGAGTGTGACCCCGTGATTCGAGTAGGCACCGGAGCGAGAATTGTCGAGTCCGTGGAATTTTTGAGCCCGAGTAGGCACCGGAGCGAGAATTGTCGAGTCCGTGGAATTTTTGAGCCCGAGACCCGCCGAGGCAGGGAATCGAACCCTGGTCCACGGTCGATCTCAGCTTCCGGGTCTGCCGCCTCTAACCACTGAGCCACGCTTCTCCACTTTGGGCATGTATGTGCGCCACATGTGCAGAAATGCTCATTTCAGGGGTACATCAGGGTTTCCTTTGGACACCCTGGCACCCTTGAAATTGCATTCTCAATTTGCGATTCTCAAATTGCGAATCGCGAATTGAGAAGGTCTTCCCATTCAATGAATGGGAAGGTATTCCTTAATTGTGATTCGCAATTTGCTAATTGCAATTAAGGAATGCCAAGAAATCGCCAACTATTTGCAATTTTTTAAATACACCTCATTTGCGATTCTCAAATAGCGATTCTCAAAAAATCGCTATTTGAGACTCGCAAATAGAGTATTTGATACATATGCCCCAAAGATACTGGATGACAAAGCATCAGACATCTTATGACATCTCAAAATTGTACATTGAATTCAGTGTTTTCGATCTTTATAAATGGCATGGTTTATTTTTCAATGAGGAAACTCTGAACAGAATTTTAAAAGAATAAGTAAGTGCCAGAAAGTAAAGGGAAAAGATTGTCGCGGACTAATTTACTTTCTACAGTATTCAGCCATTTTGTCCTCTCTAGTAATCCAGGCAGCAGCTGTATGGGCTTTCATGGGAAGCGTTATGCTATGAACACCTTCTGCCTTGGGTGTGCCAGCTGATTTAGAGTAGCAGGAGCCCTTGCCCCAGTGCTGTGTTCCAATGCTTGTACTTTCATGCACTATCTGGAATGGAAAGAGTGCAACAAAAACATCCCATAAAGTCTGCTCTTCAGTTGTGTCCCAGCAAAAATATACCTGTTGCTGGGCCTTTACAGACAAGCTGGAAGAGGTGGAGGGCGTTGGGGGCAGAGGTGGAGGATGTTGGGGGCAGGGGTGGAGGGTGGAGGGTGTTGGGTGCAGGGGTGGTGAGTACACACAGTAGAGAGCTAGAAAACACGTGCACGGGTCGGCAAACACAAGTAGAGGAAGGCTAGCCCTTGAATAAGAAGCAAGCAAATGAGTGACAAAGACAACCAATTGTAACCAAAGGGCATACTGTAACTCCGCCTTACGTTCACGATAGGTCTTTCATGACGAGGTAGCTTGCGGTGTCTTGTAGTCAAGACCTAATAAGTGCCCTCTTCTGTACTTCCTGTATGCCACTGTCTGCTTTTGAAAATTAGTCAGAACTGTTACACGTGAGTGACTGACTCTCCCTCCTAGAGGGTTGATACGAAGCAAAAGGAAATGAAAGTCCAATACTTGCGGACTCTCTTGCCCATTAACTTATTTCCTTGTTATTGGCACAACTGGTACATGTGCTTAATGGCTGAAGTAGCTCTAGGTGTTGAGCTGTAAGGCTATATTAACACCTTCGATGCTCATGACGAGCTGAGCTCGTCATGAGCCACGGCGCTCCGGTGCTCATGACGAGCTGTGCTCGTCATGAGCCGTGGAACGCTCAGGTGCGGGGAGAATTCCCCCGCTGTGCTGAGCGTTCCACAGGAGCCAATGCACCTTTGACGAGCTCAGCTCGTCATGAGCACCGGAGCGCCGTAGCTCATGACGAGCTGAGCTCGTCATGAGCAAGCGGGCGCTGTGCGCGCTCCTCTCTCCCCCCCCCCGCCCCCCCCCCCCAGCACAGCGGGGAAATAACCCCCGCAGCGAAGGGGTTAACGGGGTCCCAGTCGGAAATAGGACAGCATAACAGCCCATCTATCCACTGCAAGGAGCAGGCATTTAGGTCTGCTCTAAAGGCAGCTTTACCTGTCTCAGACTCATGTTTTCCAAAGTATAATAATAAAGAATACAAACTAATATAAGTAGAGGTGTTTTCAGTCAGCTATCTTCATTCTTTAGTCTGTTCAAAGATCGTTCACATTTTGCTTCCGCCCACTAGCTGCCTGAAAAGGGAGTGCACTTTAGTGCCCGGGCTGGTGTACCTGGGCTACTCCTTTATTATTTATAAAGTTGCACTTTATTGTTGCACATTGCATATATTTGCAAAAAATGATAAAAACAAAAACTATTGCACGCTTGCCTAGGCCAGACCTATTGGCTGTGCCGATGCTTCTTCTAAGTGTGTTTAGTGAAGATTTAATTTAATTTTGAGCCCCTATAGTGCATTAGTGGCGTGACAATAATCCACCAACAAAGATTAGTGTTTACATTTGGCTATTCAGAGCGCAGCATTTACATCTACCACTCCAGCCCTTGCCTCCAGGTTACCAGGAAACATTCACAGTTGCTCAGCAATTTGCAGTATTCTCAAGCGGCTGTCAGAGCACTTTATCACGGCAGAAGAAGTAGGCTGCAGGGTCCTATAAATATTTTAAAGGGAACAAAAGTGTTATAACAAACAGTCAAGTCCATTTAGATTTCTCACACTACTTTTGTCTTTGGATTCTTCACTTTGGGGGATCAGAATGGTAAACGCACTCCGAAACAGCCTTTGTCAAAAAGGAAGAGGCGCTTCTACACCTTGAATTCCCTGTATTCTGCTGATATGAAGAATGAAGTTGACACTATACAAACCTCCATGAATAAATAAACAAATAAATGACGAATGTTGCAGACTATTTACCCTTTCCTTGTGAGGAGACATTAACCCTTCACCGTTTACACTTTATAAAAGTTTACATGAATGACGACTGTCAGAACCACAGTTAGAGGGCCACAGGGCAAACAGAGGTTACTGGGTTCAGCCATAGGGGTAAGGACTTTTTACTCCTGATGGTCTCAGGCCCGACCTACTATGGATCCTGGGCAACTGGGCCGAGTACCACTTCAGCACTTGACGCTCAGTGGCAGCAAGGGTCGAGCAGTCCAAGGCTTCTCTGGAGTGGGCGGGGGGGGGGGGGGGGCAAGGAGGGGAACAGGGGTGGATAGACACAGAGGGGGTGAACACAGGTTCACAAATCAAAATAATTGCAGCAGCAAATGATTGTCCAGTCAAATACTTGCTTTTGTGATCAAGGAAGAATGTATCTACGGCTACAAAGTAAAATTATCATTGAAAATGATATTCATAAACAATCCCCTAAGGTCAGGGATCTAGTGTTTCATAGAAAGATCCTGGAGTCCTACTCCTCTCAAATTAAAGTTAGTGGTTATTCCCAATCCACTATAGGTGATATTCAGGTTAAGCTCTAATAGTAGTCCGAGTGTCAGGAGTCCCACTCAGGCTCGGTATTAAAGTCAAAAGTGTTCCAGCGCTGAAGCATTATCTGGCAAGCAAGTTCCGCTAGGGTCGACTAGCTCGAAAGGAGTCATATCCACATCAGCAGGAAAGCAAATGGAGTCTCTGGAGCTGCAGCAGCTGTCTCCGGTAAGTCCTTCACATGAGGCCATTCTACAGTTCGTCACAGGCAGTCATGCAATAGCAGTGGCCGAGGGGTTCTCAAGTCTCCCCCAAACTGGGTAACTTCTTTGGCTCTTCCCATCGGTAGCGGGGTGGGAGGAGGAGGGGTGAGAGTAGTGAGGATCCGGGAGCTGGTCCTCAGTCATGGCTCAGGCCTGCTAAGGTCACTACGGTGTCCTCTCTCATTCAGTGACAAGCTTGACTAGGTCACACTTCTTCCTTGGTCCAGACTGTCCCTTCTGGCATACAGGACTTCACTGCACATGACCGGACCTGCACAATGCCTTTTTTCATGGCAGATCAACTAGCATACAGGCGATCATCATCATCAAAATACTTTATTTGATTTAACACAGTAAATCATAAAAGTACATAGTCATAAAAAAAATTGCAGATCAATTAGATCACCTTAAAAAGTACCACGAATGTCACAAGGCTGAGTGAAACACCCCTGCTAAGAACCATAGTACATAAAAGCAAACATTATAACTAGATAAAAATTGGAGGTATAATAAAGCAGGTCATACATGAATAAAGTCCATAGACAAAAATAGGGGCGCATGTACTGGTGACGTGGATTGGCAAATTTAGGGCAAATAAACACAACAAGTGTCCAGTGCAGCAGTCATTTCACATGTGCAAATTGGAGGCTCCGAGGGACTATGCCATTCTACCAACAGCTGAGGGAACAGATTCAAACAAAAATAGGACAGTAGAAGTCTGTGCAAAACTGCCAAAATCTAGAGTCGAATACAGCTCTAACTTGCTCATTGATTTTACCATGGCATAATAGGTACAGATTTTTTTGACAACATTCATTCCGCCCTTTGTTCAGTCACATTAGTGCGGAATGTCACTTTAGCCCACACAACATCGGTTTTAGTAATTTGCTCAGGGTCAGAAAAAAGATTTGGGTTACCAAGATCAGTCAAAATACTGTTGACATAGTGAAACCACGGAATAGGAGGACTAAAATCCAGGCCCAAACAGTCTTTCAGGATCTTTCTATTAAACTCCAGATCATTTTTCAGACAGACAGAAAACCACAGAAGTATGGGGTGAATTTGTACATAATTGGATATAAATCCTGCCCCCAATACGTTTTGCACGCTCTGGGGTATCGTCAGAATCCTCCTAAAAATGTGTTTACCACAACTTTAATAGGCTGACAAGGCTTGTACCCCCAGATATCCGCTCCAAATGAAACTGTTGGGACACACTTTGCTCTATAAAGATCCAATATAGATTTCACATTGATATTGTCAAAGCGCCTAGTAAAGGCATCAATGCCTAGAGCAACCCTGTTAAAGGACTGGGCATAGGACTCAAAGGGTCTCAATTCACTTTACTGTCTAGCCAAATGCCTAGATAACAAAATTAATTGGTGTTACCAATATGGTGTCCATCGATTGCCAGCTTCTCACCACACGTGGGCTACAGCGCACTCTGCATGGCAGTACTCTTCACGGCAGCCTGACCTGGCACACGGGGTCGCTGACTTATCCTGCACATGGGTGATTACCAGTTTGGTGCAGCAATGATCATGGCTCCCTTCACAACAGCCCTCCTCTGGCATACGAGGGTAACCAATGTCCCCTGCATATGGGCACTAACCCCATCGGTGCAGTAGTGATCTCCTCACACCTTGCTTTTGGGATCAATTTGCCAGGATTTCCTTCTAACTCTCGAACGCTCTCCTCTTCCTCACAGGGCACACTGGCCTTGGCAAGCCGGCAGATGCTGGCGCTTCAGGCTCCTGGGTAGGTGGTCTTGGATTTCCTGGGTGATGTCCCCTCACCCAGCTGGGAGACTAGCAGGACCTGGCTCCAAGTCCTAGTCACAGGCACAAATTTTGCAGAGCTTCTTGCACAGCCCGACTGGCTGCTTGACAATTGACAATTTCTGGGGTCTTCTAGCCCATTTCCAGGCAGCAATTTTTGCTTTTTGCTTCACTGGTTTTAGACTACTGAGGCTGTGGGCCTGCTAATCAGACCCCCAGCCTGCTGTTCTCTCTCTAAATTATTGATACATGTGCTATAGGTACATACCACAATTGGAAATGGTCTCCTTGTCAGCCCCTGTACCAGGCACTATAGGTGCCCAGGGCATAGGTGCCACCAAGGCCTACCAGGGGCTGCAGCATATCTTTTGCCACCCCTGGCTGGTTCTTAAATTGACACAACTGGCTGATCACTCAGCTGGGGCAAGGTGGTGTAATCACCCCTTGCTTGGATATAGTATACCTATATCTAAACCTATATCTGGACACATATAAACCTGTGAGCCACTCCTATGGAAGGCCTCATCAATCCTGGAGGCAGAGTGCGTGGTTTAATGTGAGATGGAGCTCTAGCATGAGCTGAGCCTGTCTGCAGCCGTTGGGAACAAATCCCTAAGCTGTTTCAGGATAATGCCATACCATATACTCTTAAGTGCATTATAATCCTTGCGGTTATATAGCAACTCTGGTTTGGCTTTATCAAAACATGTCGTGTAAGGTGTCATACGATTTGGAATACTATCCCCTCGCCAGTTCTGGCGACGAGGATAGCATTCCACCCCTCTAGAGGGGTAAGACATGTTACTTTACTTAAATGCGGTTAATTTCTAAAAGGGCCTCAGATCCACAAAATGGATGCTTCTGCCACAGACACGAGTCTGACCCCCTGAAGCTGACCGAGACTCAGCCCAAGGGGCCTGGACAAAGGGTTTCCTGTCGCAGGGCGGTGTTACAACCCCCCAGACAGGAGATAGTGGATTGTAGCAGGGAGGTTTGAAAGAAACCAGACACTGCCTGGGGAGCACAAGGCTGCCCCTTGCATAATCCGGCCAAACCGGTTGTGGGGCACTCAAGCCCCCGTCCCAGCGCGGCCAGGATCAAAGGAAGGGGGTGTATCCACCCACTTCCTGGGTCCCACCCATAGGAGGGGACCTAGCAGGTAATCCAGCCCGCCAGATTCGAATAAGAGTGGGAGCAGTGCCAATGCACTTCAGATTATCCTGATGAAACATAAGAAACGAAACTCTGGACCCTTCGACATCCTACTCAACGTAGAAGACTGAAGAATCTCCCTTGTGGTCAAGGAGTGACCACCCTGTGCAAACAGGCACCATCCAGCCCTCGACGTCTACTTTGTTGCAGTTCCCGCCGGAACTCGAGCGACCGAGATCGACAAGATCAAGCTTGCCTGCCTTCTAACAGCCCGATCCACAGTCCCTGCAGAGCTGAGACCCGTGGAGGCGACCGGAAGCGTGGGGCACGCCATCTTGGAAAGACCACGAGACGCTGACCGTGCAGCCCACGAGTCACCCTCGAAGCTGTACAACGGGGTTTGAGAAGCCCCAACCCTGAGCCACTCTTGCACCGAAGTTCAGCGCCCTACACTCGACGAGTGCTGCGTGGGGCCCTTCTGCTTCTTTTGGCTCACCGCGTTGGCCAGTCCCTTGTCAGCTGGCTTGTGGCCCCTGTGCCGACGAAACTTGAAATTCGACTTGTGATTCTGGTTGCTCCAGATTTGCACCAGCTCCCCTGAAAAGGAGCCCCCACTCTGACCCTCCTGGTCCGAGTGAGAAGCAATCTTCCCGTTCCGCGTGGATTGCTTTTGCCAAGTGTTGTTTGCTCCAATCTTGAAGCCGACAGCGCCGACGGCGAGAGCCTGCGTAGGACAGATCGTGACCTGCTCCTGGACTTCGTAGATGCCCCAGAGCCCACGTGACAGCGGAGAGAAGCTCTTTGACAACCACCTGATTGCGCCCGACATTGCCTGGTTCCGTCCTGGTTCCACCCTGGTCACTGCTGAGTGACCCAGACTCTGTCCCCTCTGCTTTCAGGTACTTTTTGACTCGAGTCCACCCTTGGGCTCCACTGGACACTTCTTTCACCCCGCCTGCAGCCCTTTCAGCTCCAAGCACCAAGAGCCTGCATGACGAAACCCGACTCAACTTCGACCCTGTGCACCCCCACTTCCTGTTCCTGTAGGTGAGGTAACATTGCAACGCCGGTGTTCCCACACTGGTACACACCTCTAGGGTCTGTGTCTTAAGTTTTGTTCCTCTAGGTTCAGCTGAAGTGTCCTTAAACTCTAACTTTGTAACTTTTACACACCATTGGTTAACATTGATGCATGCGTGCACTTTCTGCACTGCACCCGAATCCCGCGGGCTTTTCCCGACTTCAGCCTTGCTAGTCCCGACTGCTCCCAGCGATTCCCTAGGCCCTAGGCCTAACCACTGATCGATTGGTATCTCTCATACCATTTTTTTAGTATATGGTTTGAGTGGCCCCTAGGCCTCATCCAAAATTGTGCAACTTTGTATGTTATACAGTGCTTTTGATTTAACGCTTGTGCCCCTTTATTCATAAAGAATACTGGGGATTGTTTTTAGTAATAAATACATATATTTTTATAATATATACTTGTGTGGTGTCCTTTCATTTGATATTACAGGATTGTATGTGGTAAAACAGCTCGCTTAACACGACCTCTTAAGTTAAGCCTTTAGGCTGCTTAGTCCATGCTACCCCTAGGATAGCTTGTCTAATAAGGTTGACTTACAACCAGACACCATAAGGGTTGTTTGGACTGATATATGATGTTTCCAATTCTGGAACCACCTTGTATCAGGCCAACTTCTCACATAAATTGTGAATTAGAGTTTGAGAATTTGAGGTTTATGTTAAGGGTCTGCTTCCTTTTGAACGGCCCACTCCTCTGTTCTCTCTTCTTCCTAAAAGCAGTCCATCACAGTAGAAGCGTCTCCTAATCTAACAGTCCCACAACACAGGCCATAGAAGTGGCTAGAGGTTCACAGCTGGATGTCAGCCGCAGTGATATGTGCATCAAAAGGCTTTCCCAGGCTTCAGCCCTCTCTTTATGATTCTCTCATCAGCCTCATCTCTTTCCTGAGATATAGCCAGGCCCCTTCATTGTGACCTCCCTCTGAATCAAAGAGCACCCTTTGAATGTACTGGAGAGCGCGGCTCTCCCTTCTCCAGTGAGTCCCACCCAGTTTACAGGAATGCAGCAATACACTAATCTGTCTAGGGGATTTCTCTGCCTCCTTTTCTCATGTTTCATCATGCAGCACTAGGTCTCCCAAAATGGAACCCAGAGAACTTCCACATATTGCACCATTCGCAGGCACACATATACCCCAGCACATGCATATAACTTACATGCACTGTAAAATACTGCATAATCCCTCTATTATACTAGTCGCAGGCACACATACACCCAGCACATGCATATAAAATTCACACTCCACAGCAATACATCTCTTATGGATTTTACCACTCATAGGTACACATACACCCAGCATATGCATATAAAATACATGCGATGCTCAGTACTGTTAACCCTGTATTGTACCATTCATGCGCACACATACCCCCAGCACATGTGGATCACACATGCACTACTAAACATCAAACCCATTTAGGCCAAGGGTGAGTAAAACACAGAGCTGCAGAATTTTAAATGAGTGAGCCTGTAGGCCTCACTCCAGTGACACAGGTGAAAAGGACCCATTAACTCCTACTAAACACTACAAGGTATGCCGCTACCACTAGGTTTGTGCTATTAAACTCTTAGTAAAGCTAGTAACCTTTCGCAACTATGAGCACGACGCATTTGGGCACCCCGCCGTTCCAACCAGACTGCAGTCCGTTATACAGGCCTATACCGAACAACCGGATTTCTGCTTTTTAACGAAGACATGGCTAAAACCCCATTCGGTCCCCGCGATCACCCTTAATATTCCAATAGGGTACAAAATAGTAAGGATGGACCGCCCAACAAAAACAGGCGGGGGTATTGCCATAGTACATAAATGTGCCATTTCCATTTCAATTTTAGATCAATGCTGCACTACAGATATGGAATTAATGATTTTCAGGATTAGTACTTCGTCAAGGACCAATTGGAAAGGGGCTTTGGTTTATCGCCCCCCAGGCCCTTGTACGACCTTCTCTCTTCCCTTAGTGGAAGCATTGGCCCCGCACATGAACTCTGAGAATGATTTTCTTCTCTTGGGGGACTTCAAAATTCATAGTGATTTAATGGACAACGCGGAGGCCCAGTCGCTGCTCTCCCCCTGGTAGGGCTAAAGCAGCATAACGTGGGCCCCACTCATCGGGCAGGACATACTTTAGATCTAATTCTGTCCAATTCCTCAAAGATTATATGCTACCCTCCCAAACAGGTTAACTGGACAGATCATGCGATTATTGAATTTGTCATGCCCAATTTGGTCAAATCTTCTAAATCAGCTCTCTTCTTTACCGCTATGGCGGAGACAATGGCATAAGGTGTCAGAGGATGTCTTTCAGAAGACATTTGTTGTACCTCACATCTCACCTACTGAGAATATTGAGTTGGCCTTATCCAGCTATAACCTCGCCATTCATTCGGCGGTAGAAACTATTGCTCCGCTGAAAATATGCAAATTACGTTCGGCACGAAGTGTGGTTCTCTGATCAATTACGGTCTCGCAAACAGAAATGTAGGAAGCTTGAAAAAGCTTGGAGATCGTCTCATTTGGAGGCCGATAAGAACCGCTATTATACGGCTTTATCTGGTTATCAAAGGACATTCGAGCAGCACGCAAGAACCATATTGCCTCGCAACTCACGGAGGCTGGCAATGCCCCTAAGGTTCTGTATCAGATCCTTCATACTTTCACGAAACCTATAGCTTGTGAGAGCCCTGATTTATCGTCACAACAATTATGTGACGATATCTCTCTCTATCTCACTAATAAGATTGATAGGATCTATGATAAAATTGTTGGCTCAAGCCTCTCCATGGACGGGCCTTTGGCACCATCTTTGGAACCTAGGGCAGCTAATTCCATCCTGCTCACCGAGTTTCCTGCTGCCTCCCTGTGTGATGTTGAGGACCTCATTGGTCAAACCAAAAGTGGTTGTCCATCAGACCTTATTCCAGCCAGAATTATGCCAACGGTTGGCAGGGCACTCGGTCCTGTGATCCAGTCCCTTGCCAACCTCTCACTTTCCGAGGGCCTAGTCCCACAGGAGTGGAAGTCGGCTTTGGTGCGACCCATCAGGAAGAACTCCTCTATTCCGTGGACAGATCTGTCCAACCTTAGGCCCATATCCCTCCTCCCGTACCTGAGCAAATTAACGGAGAAGCATGTCAATAGCCATCTGTCGAGCTTTATCGAACGTACTGGAAGTCTGGACTATTCTCAGTCCGGCTTCAGGCCGAATCATAGCACCAAATCAGCGCTCCTTTCTGTGACAGATGATATTCGAATGTTTCAGGATAAGGGGCACTTAGTCATCTTGGTGCTATTGGATTTATCGGCAACGTTTGATACCATATCCCATGACATCTTGCTCAGGCGTTTGGTAGAGGTTGGGCTCGAGGGTTTGGCACTGGCTTGGTTGAGGAGCTTCCTGTCCGACCGGACACAGTGTGTTAACATGGGTACAATTCGCTCCACTGTAGTAGAGATTACAAAGGGGGTGCCACAGGGCTCATGCCTGAGCCCTACACTTTTTAATATCTATGTGGCCCCCCATGCCAGGATTATGAGAGCTTTTGGATTTATTCCAGTGTCATACGCGGATGACACTCAGCTCCTTTTTCCCTTCAAGTCACTCACCCCGGCGGTTAAGCAAGCCTTCTCAGAAGGAATGAAGGCGGTCTCACTATGGATGGCCTCAAATTTCCTACAGTGCAATGTGGGAAAAACTGAGGTTATGCTTTTTGGGGAAGCCAAAATGCTGTGGACCCCTGACTGGTGGCCTTTAGATCTAGGCCCTGTTCCTAGCCCTAAGCAGGGGGTGAAGAACTTGGGTGCATGGCTGGACCAAGATCTATCTATGAAGGACCACGTGAAACATACAGTGGGGTCATGCTTTTATATAATTGGACTTCTCGGCAAAGTGTTCCCTCTACTCCCAGATACCACTAGGAAAACTTTGGTCCAGGCCCTGGTGCTCAGC
The DNA here is from genome assembly GCF_964261635.1 of Lissotriton helveticus. Classification (NCBI taxonomy): domain Eukaryota; kingdom Metazoa; phylum Chordata; class Amphibia; order Caudata; family Salamandridae; genus Lissotriton; species Lissotriton helveticus. The sequence goes on from NC_136057.1 coordinate 454,878,886, forward strand.
CGCCTGGACTATTGCAACGGGTTGCTGGTCTCGGCCAATGAGGGTGTACTTGGTAGGCTCCAAGTGGTGCAAAACACAGCTGCTAGGCTGGTCTTGAATGCCCCTCCTAGATCTCCCTCTCGTCCCCTGCTGGAAAAGCTGCACTGGCTACCGATCCGCCAAAGGGTCAAGTTTAAAATCTGCTGCGTGGTCCACAAGGGCCTACACGGCCTGGGACCTTCGTACCTGGCCGAAAAATTCAACCCGTATACGCCAGCACGTACCCTCCGGTCCAGTAACCAGTTTCTTCTGCAAGTACCTACAGTAAAGAAGGTGAGGCAGGGGGGAAAAGCCCTATCTTTTATTGGCCCCACTCTATGGAATAAACTTCCCATCTCTCTTAGACAGTGTACGGACCATCTGACCTTCAGGAAAAGGCTGAAACTTTTTTGTTTCAGTCTTAGCACCCAAATCAGTTCTCTTTGTTTCCACCCTTGATTCTCACTAGTGTTGGGCGCGGAGATACTCCTTCGGGAGTCGATTCCAGCGCGGTACAAACTCACAAATAAATAGGTCATTGCGCATAAGCATGAATTGTGTTTTATAAACAATGACAAATTGATCATCATTGTCGAAATTACAGAACACAAGTAGGTTACATTACACAATTTTTGTACAGTGTAACATCTACAAATGACTTGGCAGACAGCTGCTTGTGGATTTACGTAACAGTGATGCTTCATGCAAGACCCGACAACAGTCTTCTGTGGTGCATATGTGTGGTTCAGTGGTTTGCAGGGTGACTGTTTCCATTATCTGTGCTCCAATGAGAGCTTGTCGGATCTTGAAATGTTTCAATGTAACAAATGTGAGTGTTAACGTTGTCATGGGCTAAATCTGTAGTGTGATCTGCCGGTGGACGCAGATTTTAAAACACTTCACCTAACCCATGTTAGCTATGGTAGTTGTTGGACTGGACATCCTTGGTGTGGTTTTCCCCAACTTTGGTGCCTTCCATCCTCCTATTTTTGCTGGACTTGGCACACATCATTACTGCTTACCAGTGCTAGTGCTCTCTTCATTAAACATAGTAACATTGACTTCCAACCAATTGCCACATTTAATTTACTTGTAAGTCCCCAGCAAAGTGGTACTATCTGTACCCAGGGCCCGTAAATAAAATGCTACTAATAGGCCAGCAGCGCTAATTGTGAAACCCAATTAAGTAGTCTGTTTAAAAGTTTCAAGCCTGCCATTGCAGCCTGTGCAGTTGTAAACTACCATTTCGACCTGGCCAAATAAACCTTTTCCCAGGCCTAAACCTTCCTTTTTAATACAAATAAACACACCCCTAGGTTAGGCCATAAACTGGTCAACGGGCAGGGTGAAGTATATTTAAAAAGGTTAGATAATTACTTTTAACTTTTATATGTCCTGCTAGAGATAAAAAAAACCTCTTTAAATACCTTTTTGACTATTGCAAGGCCTGCCTCTTCCACAGGATAACATTGGGTTAACTTATTACATTTAATAGGTGAAAACTCTCAATTCAGAGCAGATAGGAAAGTCGAGTTTAGTCTCTTAAGAAATGCAATTTCAAATCCTCTTTAATGGTAAATTTTAAGCACAATCCCGGAAATGACACTTTCAGAAGGTTGCAATTTTCTTGTTGTAACCATTAGGTGCATCAGGTCAGTATCCTGCACTATATGACTAGTTGTAGTTGGCAGTTGGTCTGTCTGTATTGCTCCTACACAGTGTGACAAAAATGGAATAGATGTTGGCTGGATAGGTCCTCTCTAACTTGACAAGGTGTCACCTACCACACTTTCAAGTCACAAAAACTCTGCCTCAGCACACTCACAAAGGGTTTCTCACTGGGTTTTTTTGTGCCTCCAGACAAGCAGGCAAAAAATTCCAAACACCTCAGGGGTAGGAATTATCTAAGAACTTCTTCTACTTAAAAGCTGGCACCATGTATAAATATTGGATCCTAGAACCCACCCCTTTGGTGAACCTCTAGACCTGTGGAAGACTAATAAGGACTGCTGTGCTGCTCTGTCCAAAGACGGACTGCTACTCTGCTGCCCTGCTGCCTAAGGGAGAAGGAGGACTGGACTAGCATCTTGAACCCAGGATCACAACAGTGACTCATTAGCTAGCCTCCTGAACACAGCCTCGTGGACAGAAAAGGCTCCTACTCTCTAGACCCTTGCTCCTCGACTCTGCCTGCTGTGAGCCCTGCCTCCCAAGTGGTTCCACCTCAGTCCTGGACCCTTGGAAGTGGCCCAGAAGGTGCTCTGCCAGCCCAGTTGTGGCCTTAGCAGAACCGATGGAGCATGATGCATCAAGAGGACCTCCTCGACGCAGCCCTTCAGCAAGGCTATTGCCTGAATTATCCTTTACACAGGCCCTCACATTGCAGCCTGGCAGCTCGTTGGAATCACCGCTGCACAACGCATCCCCGACACAGGACCTTGCACCCGCCACAGCACGACGTATCCTCGAGACGGGATCTTGCAACCCTCCGCAACCAGGATTTAAGGTACTTTGCTCAGCGGGCCTAACTTGGTCAATGTATCCAGCCCACACTCCATCCCAGTCGGCCTGAACCGGTTACTTTGTCCCAGTCCGGTGCAACCAGATAAACGTATTGCCTAATGACTGTGGTTATCTAAACATTTAAATTTGCATCTCTCTCCTAATTGGGTTTATGTCACTTTGGTATCAAATAATGCATTACATTTTAATCTATTTTTCTAAATTAGTGTACGATTTTTCTTGTGTTGGGTTTCCATTTTATTACTGCTTGAAGGGGTGCATACATACTTTACACATTGCCTCTAAGTTACACCTGACTGCTTTTGCGCTAGGCTACCAGAGGTTGAGCACAGGTTAATTTGGGGGTTTGCTTGTATTTCACCCTAACAAGATTTGTGGTTGCTGCTTGAGTAGGGTTTCACCCGCCTCAACCAGTAACCCAAATTCCTACAGTAGTGTGATCTATAAATTTTGACTGACTGACTGATGTGGGAATTAAGGGTCTTCCATAGACCTATGTGGGTGCATGCCACAGTCTTTGCAGTAGTGTTCATAGCTCTGGATATATGTTCTGATAAAGAAAACACTGTCTTGCTAGTTACCAGTCTCCTTGTCTTTCGGTCAGATCTGTCCCTTTCTCACCGCTACCTCTTGGTGCAGATATGTGATGTGGTATAATGTAGTGTGCTGGGCTGTGTGCTGAAGAAGTATGGCGTTGCATGTCATTAGTTGTGTGGTATTGAGTAGTTTTCTGTAGCAGTGTGTGCTAAAGTATATTGTAATGATGCACAGCTTTGATTCATGTGGTATGATCTGAATCCGGTTTATTTAGTTTGGTATATTGTAATTTTGTATGAGAAAGTGTAGCACATGACAAGCAATGTTTTGTGTGCTGCCATATCGAGTAATGTTGTCTGTGCTAGGGCGATGTGGTAAGAGACCAAAAGTGTAGAATGGGATCAAAAACATGTGGCATAGTCTTGTGTGCCATGAAATGGTATTGAAAAGTGTAAGGTGTTTGTTCATGCAATACAAGACTTCCTCGTGTCCTAAGTGTTGCATGGTGTTACTTTGTAGTGCAGAATTCTGATATGGTGTGATAAGGGGTAGTGTGATGGTGTAAGTGGGGTATTGCACAGTGTGATCTTGCGAGGCATAACAACATATGACGTTTAATGATTTTGTTCCAAGTGGTGCTGTATAGTGTTGGGTGGTATGCTCGAGAGTGGTATGAGAGGAAGTATAGTGCAGTATCATAGGTTGAGGTGATTTTTTAAGGAATGTGTCTGTGAAGTGGTATATGTGTGCTCTGGGTCTATAGGTGTAATGTGGAATGATGTGCTGAGCAATTATGGGATGTTAATATGTGGAGAACGATATGTGGTGTGGCAAGCGGTGTTTTGTGGGGAGATCTGCTGTTACATAAGTAGCATCATGAGGGTGGTATACTAGGGTATGATGTGTTTCATAACCTTTTCCAATACTGTCCTCACATAGAATTCATACCTAAAAACAAATGAAGGAATAAGAGCTTTTTTTAACGTACAATGAAGAAGCTCATGCCACTGTAATACCCAACCCACCCTCCATGAAACAACAGAGTACAATAAACGATACGGAAAACAGGAAACAACTGACTCAGTGACGGGCACAGCATTAAACGGTTACTTGATGCAAAAGGACATGGGTTGTTTTTAGATGTAATCAGATGCAGATGACAGATTCAGAAAGACAAGACACGCATTATAAGTGTATCACGTAAATTGACAGGAGACTATTGTTCCCTCTGAAGGCACTAAATAGAAATTGCAGTAAGACTTTCATGGAGGTTTCATTCTTATGCATCTAGCCAAGTCCCAAATGATTCTGTCCTTCGTTCTAACACATCTCAGAAGGTGTTGTACCATAGGCACGCTAGTACCAGTGTCTTAGTTTTACAGTGCTAGCACTTGTTGGTTTGAGTAAATCTTGTGGACTTCTGCAGTGCATGGAGGCATGCAGAGCCGAATACTCTTTGATTGCTTAAAAAATTTGAAACGGCGAAAACTGATGCTGCTGCTGCCGCCTAAATCACTTTTTGTTGTTCAGATAAAACAGTTCTTAAGTCTAGATTCCAGCATACTACAATTCACTCTGAATGGTTGCCTCAAGCGATTCAGCAATCGGTGTCCATCCATGGAAGTGAGATATGGGGTGAGGACATAGCTCACTGGGAGCACCATAACTTTATGGGTTGGAAAGCATTGATGCATCGGATTAAGTATTTCCCCACAGATCAAGAGGGAATTTGGATTTCCTCACTTGAGAAAATAAGAAAGCACCCTCCCCTTCCATCAGATCACTCATGTAAAGAATCATTTATTGTGTAACAATTGCCAGGACAGATGCATTTACATTTTCTTAATTGTGCAGTACTACAAAGCCCCATAATATACCACCCATTACGTACCAAGTGGGTTAATGCAAAAAAACTATGCTAGAGCAACATCTCCGACATTTTGGACAATGCAATCAATGTCTTAGCGGACAGCTCGGTATGAGGCCAAATCCCATTGTGCTGCAGAATGGTTTGCATGAGCAACTTTGACAAAACGTGAAAGGTGACCTTACCATTGTGGATGTTCAATGGCATCTACTAAATTATTTCTTTTTAAAGTACAAGAGAATGTAATAGTAACTGGTACTATTTCCAATCTACAGTCCAGAAAGCCTTCTGGTTTCCATGTAATGTATGTGTTAGGTAATAACAGTCCAACATCAATGTCTAAGATTTGACGTCCTGAAAAATGAACCAGATTGCTAGCAGTGCATTCTCTCCTGGACAAGGGATATGTCCCTGGCCCAGTGCCGCCCTGTCTGACTCACAACTTGGTGATTAAAGCAAAATATGTTGTGGAGGAGGATGTTATTGATCAGTTCTGGCAGATATATCCACCAACATGAGGGCAGACATGCCGTCTCTGCCCACTCTTGCAATTACGCTGGGAATGTGCTCAAAATTCTAGGGCTTCCTCACCAAGAATCACGAAACCCATGCAGGACCATATACAACTGAACATATACAATTGAATTAGTCCTTCAAAATCAGCTACCCGAAATGAATCGTATTGAGAGCAACAGAGGAAGAAAATAAATACAATATTTCAAATCACATAAAAATTGGTATTTTGTTGAAAACCACCACAACGGCAGACAACAATGAATTACTACCTTACATTTTCTTTTTCATACTGTACCCATTTTCTACACATGCATACTCCGCTTTCTCGCTTCTTACGAAAACAGTCTCATTCTCATGTTTGGCATCTCTAAGTGAGGATTTACAAATGACTAGGTCGGCGTCTCACAGTTTACATTCTTAGTATCTTTTTCAAGGAATTTTTTGGTACTCACATGAAAGCTGCACACCTGCTAATCTAAGGTTCAGTTTCGATCACATTTGCCTCATTCGAAACAATATTTTTAGGAAAGCTATAAAATGTCGTAAATAAAGGGGTGGAATTTCTTAGTATCTTTTTCAAGGAATTTTTTGGTACTCACATGAAAGCTGCACACCTGCTAATCTAAGGTTCAGTTTCGATCACATTTGCCTCATTCGAAACAATATTTTTAGGAAAACCTATAAAATGTTGTAAATAAAGGGGTGGAATTAGCATTACATGCTCATTGCTAGGGGTACGCTTCTGCTTTAACAATTTTGCAATTTGCTTGTTTTATTGAATTAACATTACTTTAAGTGGAAATTAAATGAGACTATCATATGATTGATACGGCAGTCAATAAATAGGAGTCAAATATGTCCAGTAGTTTTGTTGATGTGTCCTTTGCCGGGGAGCCATTTTTGAGTCCACTCTTTCTTAGTCAATTGAAATAGCTACAACACAGTTTTTCCCCTTTTTGAGATGAAAACAATCCTTTTTCAATGCAAATAAACTCACATGTCCACTGCTCAAATGAATTTCATATATCCCTATACTAATTCACCACTAATCCTTTTGGGGTTTTGGAATAGTATACTTCTCGCTGAAAGTGCACCGAAACCTCATTAGGGGTAGTAAGCACTATATAAACGCAATTATTGTTCATCCATCTCTGAATTTCATTAAAAACTATAGCAACCTGCTCATTATCTTTCATAGGTTCCTATAAGACATGAAACATTTTGAGGTCATGAGTCTAGTTCTGAAATTCCATCTCAAGCAATGTAAATATTAGAGAGCTGTGGCGAGACGTATGATCTCCAATAACCTTAGTTTTAGGAACCACTGTCTCACACTTTCCTGACCGACCACTACAGTGGCATTACTAGTTGACAGGGAGGGCTTTAGCCAGCTAAATGCAGTTAAAGGAGCATCACTGAACGTGGATCCCCTTCGTCAATATTGTTGGAGAGGGTTATTTGTATATGGACTAAGGAAATTTCGCACCCTAGTGAGGCAGCTTCATGATTGTTTATCACTTAAAAGTTTATTCTGCTCATTGTATTCCTGTACCTCTATTGAAGTCACCCTTTCAAACCAGTTTAGTAAGAGATGCATATTAGGAATGGATTTGAATTTACATCAAGACCATGTCAAGACCTGGTCTCTTCTAGTAAGCAAATATGTTAACCTGATCTAAGGGGACCGCTTGCTATCTCCATTACAAACAGGGATTTTCATATCGTCCCTACTTATTTTAGAAACAAATGCATATATTGTATCGAGTTTGCACACTGTTATTTAATCACAATGTGTCTGAGAATGCACTCCTGACAAATTGAAAACCTGCTGCACAGTACACAATTAAAACAGCAACGCGCACCTCTCTGACATGAGGGTGAAGGCGTTGAGTGTGTTATTATAATCTCGTTTCAGATCTCATGAACAATAACATTAATTAATGGGTTTAAAGCGAATATCACTGTAACAGTAGACAAAGACATGTCTAGTCGGACAATAGAGGTACAGAGTGCATTTTAGACTGAATGATTGTAACAGTAACGATATTAATACCGCACACCTCTCTAGCAAGAGGGTGAAGGCGTCATTACCGGTGTGGATTAAAAACATCACCAAAAAATGGTGGTAAACTCGTCAAATTATCCGAACAAAAAGGGCTATTATGGATATGTTACTAGGAATACATTTGTAGTACCTAACTTTACGTTTGGGGTCGAAACGCCAACAGACACAACCACGCACCAGCTTGCGCGACCAGAATCGAGGATATTAACACAAGCGCTGGCAGCATGGTTTCCAACCAAATTAACCCCTTCAGTGCTGATGACAAAGCCAGCTCGTCATGGGCATCACCTGCGCTACGCGGATGACGAGCTGGCTTTGTCATAAACAAGCCATTTTTTTATTTTCAGCGCACAGCGGGAAAACGCAGTAGCGCGGTAGGGGTTAAGCTATGAACATTGACTGTTTGTTTCCGTAAACTGGCTGATAAAAGCCAGGGTGATAATTGTTCATGTACTATTATGTTTAGAATCTACTTTTTGCACTGTGTTTAATCTTGCACATCCCTTTGTCTCACTCAACACTCCATCCCACCCTTCCAATCCTTGGGGCACTAATGTACTTGTATTATGAAAAAAGTGATGTATGCATTCTCAGACACATTGTGATTAAATAACAGTGTGCAAACTCGCTACAATTTCTATATTTGTGTTAAGCTCCATTTTAACTAGACGCTACGTACTGGGACCATTCTATCAATGTACCTTATAGCACCCAGGTCCCAGTGACTTTAATGGTTAAATCCCCTTCTTTTGTAACATACTTATTTTAGAAGGCATGGTGTCGATATTCAAGGACTTAATCGCAACAATGGTTTCCTCTAAAGACATGCCATGAAAAGAAAATTTCCCACAGGTCGGTCCTTGGCAGCATTAATTTGATGATATTATTCTGAAAGTAGTCTTGTATAACTTCACACAAGTGTTCCATGTAATGATTACTTTCTGAGAGAAAAGGTCCCAAGACTTCTTGTAGATGGAAAACCAGTTCTTTGGTAGCATTTGTCGATTTGATTTTTCATTATATGAAAAACTTTTTTCCACGTGAAATCTTTCCTTAGCCAAAGTCACTTATGAGAATCAGACCTTTTGATGCACTTTGCTACACTGCCCATATTGCTAACAACTACTCTACATAGATGTAAATCTATAAGTGCAGGTTAAATGTTAGAAACTAACTGCAGATATTTTCCACAATGTCAAAAGTCTGTGGACATTCATCTGATTTTTGTTTACATCTAATTTGATTTGAATAGGAGGATACAGAACAACACAACAAGGCCTTATTAAAAGCATCAGCTTGGAGTATCCATGTCTATAGCAATGAACATCGAGACCACCAATATCCAAAATAACATATCGTAATGACATATGATAAAGACTTGTTAATCAGTGTCCTGCAAAAAAACCAAAGTCCATGGGCCCCAAATCTTTAGGTGCTGGTTGGTGCAGCCACGCCATTTATAGATTTCATTTCCTGCTTTGCAGCAAAACTCCATTCCACAGGACGAGGCAGATATTGAGGAAGGAACCAACCGCAATGGATCGCACACCGCTAGCCCCTCCTCCGGATTGCCCCTAAGGATTCTGGTACGTACAGTTCACAACAACAAGTACTTACTTGCACCTACTGAGGTGAACCACTCATGAACTATACGTACCAGAATCCTTAGAGGCGATCCGGAGGAGGGGCTAGCGGTGTGCGATCCATTGCGGTAGATATTGAGGAAGGGTTTTGAGATCTCCAGCCTCTGGGGATATCTCATTTGGCACCTTAGTAGTTTAGAACTGTGAACGTTCTCTGGAGTCTGGTATTGGCATAGCCCCCGATGATCACCAAGCTAGCCACCTTGGTGTCTAATATTACCATGGTTTGTATCAACTGTGTTATCAACTTAGGTATCACAGTCCAATAGGCTGCAATAATGAGGCAGTGCCCTATGACATGGAGGAAGGACTCATCTGGCTGAGATGGCTGGCTAGCAGCCAGAGTGGGGGGGGGAAGAGGGCGCAAATGTGTGATTGGTGTATTCATGCATGCAAGGTGAATGGTAAGTGTAAATCAAAAATAAGAAAACACTTACCTTGATTGCTGCACGATGCTCTGACGTCCTCCTCACTTCGTCCATGTTCTGCTCTGTCTCCAGCAAATTCCCTTAAAAAATCGTGAAGTTGCTCTCACCAGCATGAGAGCAGTACCAGGATTAGAGGAAGCATCCTCTCCCAGGACTCCAGTGGGCACTGGAGGCTTGCACTTGCTCTAACCCAGCTGTCTTGAGACAGCTAGGTTAGAGAAGTTTTAAATGTGCATGTCTGACTGGCCGTCGGGAGACGTCTGGACGAAGACATGCACACTTTAAACTGAAGTGCACAGCTCACTGCTGCCACTAAGCAGCAGTGACCCCGCCAGTCCCGACACTGGATTCAGGACTGGTGGATGAAAAATAAAATGGTAATAAATTAAGATTATTACCATTTTATTTTTCTTCTATGGGGCTTTCCTGGGGGCATTTTCTCACAGAGGAGCCTCCCTTGTCGTCTGGGTTCGCACAGCATGCAGACTTTGACCACCCCATTCTCCACAACCTATCTGGGCTGTAGTGTACCCGAAGAAAGTAGTTGAACTGTATAAACCTATGGTGGAGGCCATAGTTACTATCTCCAAGGCTATTTTAGAGTTACCAAGGGATCAAATTCCTCTACATTATCCTCCTTATTCCCTGAAGTTTTTGATAAGGGTCAGTAGCACTGAGTAAGAGGGATTTATAGAGATGGGAAATACCCTGTTGCGCAAGTGGGCCCATCATTGTCAGTTCTGCCTCCGGGAGGTTAAAGTCTGGGACTCCCTCCAGTGCCTCCCAGTAGGCCTTAAGGGCGTGGTCCACCTGTAGATATTTAACAAACTGGGACCTGTGGAGAGCACACTCTGATTTAAGGCGATCAAAGAGCACAATGTGGTCGCCCTCCCACAGGCCACCCACTGCAGAGATTCCCATAAGGTCCTACCCATGGAAACCTCCAGTTAGGTCACCAACCCAAGCCATATACCCTTCCACAAGGGTGTCTGAGCCATAAGTTTCCCCAGCCATTTAATGTGGGTTAGTGCCGCCGGCCAACAAAACAGATTGATCCTGGAGACTTGCAGAAGAGAGGCTGGGAGGCGGTTGCAGTACAGCAGGCTGCTTATTGTTCAAGGACGGACAACAATAGGCACCAAGAGGAATCACACTGGTCTCCGAATAGCCAAGCTTCCAGAGGTATCATATTAGGCGCTCAGTATTATAGGTGAAGGTCTTTCACACTCAGGCTACCTTCATACTGCGAAGCCATACGTTTAGCATAGGATACTATGGGTGTCTTACCTGCCCAAAAACATCTTGTGGATGCAGACTAAAGCTTTGGTAAGTGCAATGAGGAGGTTGTGAGGGTGTGGACATATGGATTAATTCTGCAGCACAAATAAAAACAAAGGGAGAATTAACATCTTAGACCATGCCATCCGACTGAGAAGGTTGAGGGGGAGAGAGAGGTCCAGGCCGCTGCACGTGTACTTCAGTTTATGGACTATGTTCAGCTCCGAGGGGGATCTTTGGGTCACAAGTAATGGTGACATCCAGGTATCGGAACGGTCCTCATGTGACCTGCATTCTAGCATACAGCAGGGGATTGGACTTGTCAGGAGGAAGTACCGAGAGTTCTCCCAATTGACCCGCAGCCGGATGTATTTACATATATGTTGCGCATCTGGATCAGACGGGGTAGGGTTATCTGGGGTGACTATGTATTAAAAAAGGTCCGCATATAACGCCACCCAAGCCTCGCTGCACCAGAATCTTCATGGAATGTACACGTCACTGGGCTGCCCTAGGCTTGAAAATTGCCTACATTTCCGATGGAAGGGGGCAGGTTTTTTTTTTTTTAGACAATTGTTCTAATTATAGTCATAGCTGGAAAACAAGGAGGCCCTCTAAAGAAGAGTCAGAGTTTGAGATCTGCATGTAAAAATACAGTAGCTACAAAACAGCAAAAATGTACTTTGATTACTGCAATAGTTTTATAGCAAATGGGTGTTCCTCCTGTACCACACATCATTTTTGCCATGTCCTTCTCCACTATGCAGTTATTAGTGTGATATTGGAGCATTCCTTTCTGTGCCTCTCGTTATTATTTGTCTTCACACTGCAGCCATCTGGATACCTATTCTTTAGTAGCATATCTAGTAGTTAAATGAGGCAGCCCACTTTAGTCATTGGCTAATTTCACTGTGACGGACAGGATTCTGCCTTTCACAAGGAGCATATCCTCACACAAGATAGTTCCCTTCAATGCAAGGGACTACTGCGGATGTGTGTGTTTTTTTAAGACTAATAAGGTTTACTTTTAGTCCGTTTTATATTGGCTAGAGTCTAGTATTTCCCACCAACGACAGTTTTACCAAAAAAAATGATAAAATTCGCATTGCCAGGCCTATTGGCTTTACCAATGCTTGTTTCTTTTGTTCACTGCTGCACCCATTAAAAAAATAATAATAATAATAATTTGCTGGGATTGTGTGACTCACATATACAGGTACAAACACAATCACAATCCAGCTGCTTAAAACAAATGCAGCATCAGCAGAGCCAACAGAGCTGGCGTTAATGTGGCAATGCATGGAGACGTGTAGGCACAGATGCAGTATGACCAGGGACTACCGAACATCCCCCTCCCCCGCCTTGTGTACACCAACATTTATTAAAATTGGACATGAGGGAGGATTTCTTTGGAGGCGGGGGGTAGTACAACCTCCCGGCCATATTTATTGAAAACATAAAATCAAAATAAACAATATTTACACAATTATTTACGCAGAAAAATGTACTTGACATTAGATTACAATTCATATACACAGATATCAGATGGCTAACCTTAACATGTTTCTAATACAAAGTATTTCCTATCCGAAACTAATATCTGAATCATAATCTTTTTCTGCGTACCCTATTGGGCCTACGGTAAGGTCTCTAACTAGTGTCAGATCCTTATCACTCAGCCACGCCCTCCCGTAGGAGTGCGCATGCGCAGAGGGCCCTTTCGCCGAGAGGGTCTTACCCCCCCCGGTTACCTCCGTACGCTCCATGAACCCCATTAATAAAAATGGGGGGCCCTTGCACTCTGCGCCATTTAGTGATGTCCTTGTGCCCGTGCGGGGTGGCTAACCAGCCTAAAGAAAGCATGACTCACCCCTCCCCCGCACCCATTCAGCCAACCGGATGTAGCGCCCCTGGAGTTCTAGGAGAGACCAATTGTCCCTTCTACTGTGTGACCCCATTCAAGAATAGTGCCGCCACCTAAGGACCTTAAATTGACTGCTCACCAATCATGACCTTACCGCCTGACCAAGTTATAGCAATAAATACGACGATGGATGACCTATAAACGGGAAAAAGTTCTAAGGAACAAAATATTCATACAATACACCTTTATATTGGGAAAAACCATATTATTACACAACAATCAATATCTGCTTTAGGGGATGGTGGGTGGGGAAAAAGATAACAGCCTCCTACAAGGCTGAGGTAGGGCAGGCCTGGGAGCGCGGGAACAAGAGAACGCCTCCCGCGCTCCCAGCCTTTTAAAAACCTAGGGAGACCAGACCAGTTCTAACTGGTCTGACCCCCAGCTCCCCCTTGACCCAGAAGCGATCCCATCACTTCCGGGTCACCTGGGAGCCTCATCACCAATCAATGGTGAGGCACGCTCACCGCGTCACGATGACGCTGCGCCCCAGCATGGACTGTAGGCGAGGGGGTGGGAGGGGCGGTGCCCTACCATACCAGCGGCGAGGCCGTTACCGGCCCCGCCTTTCTCTTCGCATGCATTAGCACGCTGAAGCCAGACGTGTTGGCCTTGCTAACGTTTGTTGTGTTGACCCGTGTGGTAGCGCTCTAGTGTTCCTTTAGCGGAACAGGAACCACGTCACAGGATGTGGTAGGCGGGGTCATTGTTCTCTGGCGCCCACGCTAGAGGTAGCCAGCCCCGGCGCTCCTAGATTAAATAAATAAGTTTAGAACATCAAGCGGTGTCCTAGCGTCTTTACAACCCGCTGCTCATATTTGCTTTTATTCACCCCCTGCCCACCGTTAACCACGTGAAACACTGTTGTTGGATGAGAAACTGAAAAGAGGATTCTAAAGAATATTTCAATTCAGTATTTTTCTTGAGTTCTATGAGGAATAACCCACACGATCTGATCAGGCTGCGTATAGACTGCACATATAAACGTGCTACACGTCCCTGGCTGAAGGAGCAGCATGCAATAGTCAATGGCCTATATACCCGAGCCCACCATTCACCGAATTGTTATCCTGGCACATTGCATGTGTGTGTGCATGAATTCAAACACTTGCTGCTGGGAAACCTGACATCTTCATGAATTGTAGAGTGACTACGCATTTTCTCTCACTATACTGAGGGGTGCGTTTTGCTTTGGAGATGGTTCCCGTTTCACTCGCTATCACGGAACAAGGGTCGAAGAAAGCTGACATAATTTCCTGTGCAGGTGTGTCAGCACGTGGATGGGTGGCTTGTAGGCGTAAGTGGTTGCAAAAATGTGTTTTTGCGTTTAGATCAAGGACCAGGGGTTGGCGCAGATCGGGATACTGGAGAGGAAGAGACTAGCTAAATGCAGACGTTCTTCATAAACTGCAAAGTTCGTGTCCCAAATGGAATGTTCAGAATGTTTATGGTCTCACCCATGGGAAACGCGGCCCAGAGAAGCCTGCAGTGACTGCGGTCGCCAGCGGAGTTAGAAAATGAATTTTACTAATCAGGATCCCATCAATATCGCACATACCTAGAGGGAAAACGCCGACAACATGAGATTTTAGATAAACAAAATGTAAGCATTTTAGAGATGCAAATAGTGGCACAAAACCAAAGAATATTTTTGACACACGAGATGCTCAAAACAGTGGATTCACCAGGCAGGGTGAGTTAATGGTAGTGTCAAACAGAGAATAGGTACAGAGCCTACTTTAAAATACCTATAGACCTTTAAGCAGCTAGCTGGTTTCTCACATCTGCTCATTTAGCAGTGCTACTAGTAGCATCAACATGATAACAGATGGTAGTCACGAGTGTGCTAGCACAGCGCCAGACATGCGTTAGCCCCAACTCCAAGCACTCTTCAAGCAGAGAAAGCACCACACCAATTGCAATTGTTTATTATAAAGTTTTCTTCAGAATTTAGGCCGACATGCGTGCATATTTAATTGTAATTTCAGATTGGAGAAATGAAAGATCTTAGCCAACTTCAATAATTCAATCATTCTATTTCAAAATAAATTCCAAGAACCTGAAAGCAAAAAATATATTCCTGGCAAGTACTGAATCAGAAGTCACACGTTGTACTATAACAAGTAGAAATGTACTGAGGGTGTTATTTAAAAGCGATCAGTCCATTGTAATACGTGACATAGTACCCACTACCCCAATAATCAAAATATTACAAAAAGGTATGAACGCCAGGGATAGGAGAGGCGCAGATATCATGGACAGCCATGAGGCTCATGCAGGTTCTATGAACAGACGACCCTGTTTGAGGACAACGAAGTTCTATTGAATCTCAGTGGAAACCAGACACAAACTCCTGTTTTCAATGGACAATCATCAGAGTGCGGACCTTTGACCGATCAACCCAGCCAACTCAAAAGTTATTCGAGCAATGAATTTCAGTGTAGGTACTCGAGACAGATCACAGCAAAACGATTCCTACAGATCCTTGTTATTTGTCCAAAACATTATTTAATTTATTAGAATATGAATGTACATACTGGAAGTAATGTAGCTAGCAAATAAAGTAGCGGCATACAACGCAAAAATGATGCCTCAAGGTTGTGATGGGGAGGTGTGGTAGAAAATGCCATCTCCTGTATTGAGCAAGCATACTTTACAAACTATCCTTCTTGGCACTTGGTTAACCCCTTGTGTGCTCAGGACGGCCCCGGCCATCCTACGTCACAGTGGGCGTGTGCTCTGGAGGGCCGGGGACCGCCCGAAGGCCGCCAATTCCCCAGCGCGGCCCAAATTCTCCGCCTGTACGGAAGAATTATTTAGTGGGCGGAGTTCAGACGGCCCCCGGCCGTCCTCCGCACAAGCCTACCGTGACGTAGTACGGCCAGGGGCCATCCTGAGCACGCATGGGGTTACACCCCCTAATTAAATACCCGCACCGCGGCAAAATTCGCACCGCAGGGAAGGGGTTAAAACATAGGGCTTGGTCAAGAGTTTGGCAGAAAGGTTACTCCGCCACAATGTGAAGGATATTCCATCCGACTTATTACAAGTGCATTATAGCCTAAAACAAATGTCATTAAGAAAATAGTGTATTTCTTGTCACCTAGGTGCACTCATTACAGCCAGAGAATTCCTGGCAACTTCCTTAAAATGAATAAACAAAAGTTAGTAAATGAGAGATTAAGGATCCTGAGTAGTTAAAAGATCATGCTTGTCACCTTTGATTTACCAATTAAATTTTATATCGTTGTAAAGAAAAGAAATATCATAAATTAAGGTTTTTACTGGGCCTATTACTAAGGAACATGTTTTTGCATAGGAGCAGTTAACGTCCCACTGGGTATCAAAAATAAAATAATTATAGTCTGCATATATTGCAGTTCCGAGAATCATAGTGAAGAGAGCATCTAGGGAATTAATGGAGACAGGTCGATTGTATGTGAAGACACTAAACCCGAGACGGGGTCAGGGTATTCCACTGCTTCAGGCACCCTGATTAGAATTCATGTGGTTTCATCCACACCTAAGATATCT
This sequence comes from Lissotriton helveticus, assembly GCF_964261635.1. Lineage (NCBI taxonomy): Eukaryota > Metazoa > Chordata > Amphibia > Caudata > Salamandridae > Lissotriton > Lissotriton helveticus. The sequence goes on from NC_136057.1 coordinate 454,895,219, forward strand.
CCCAACCAAGTATCAGAGTAGAACATATTAATTTATTTTAAGAATCAGGAGGGGGATATTTACCTACTTCAATTTCTGCTGCAACTGTGAGTGGGACTGCCGAAGGCATTCTAGACATTGTTCCCCGGTGTACCTCTCTTCATTTTTTGATATTGGTTGACAGAGTGCTGCTAACCTGCACCCCAATTATGCATACAAAGTACGTTTATAAAACTTGCTTGGACTGCAGGTAGATTTTTCATACAATCAACCAAGGTTTGTAGATTATGCAAACTTACTTTGGTAAATACTTTATCAAGTCATAAGTTATAACAATATCACCTTACTACAACATTACTATACCTTTGCTAGTAAACAGAGACCACATAACTCGTCGACCATGCATCAAATAACTAACAGTTAAAAACTAAAAAATAAGTATATGAAACTCATGAAATTTTAGGGTGTGAACATAAGCACACTATTCAGAAACACACCTGGAACTTTTTATCGTGAAGGAGAGATCACTCTCGTACCAAATATGAAATTGTAAAAGCTGTGGGTCTATTCACTTTAACACAAAAGGCATTGAGCCCATCTGTACAAATTCACAATGCCAGAATGGAAAGGGTAGCCCATGAAATGACAACATTAGGCACTTGAATCAGGAGCAAATCACCAGAAAGAAGAGTAATAACTCCAGGACACCATAACTGGGGTCAAATATATAACATCACTCCCTGTAAGAGGAAAGCCAGCACAAGAACCATGAACTGGGAGCAGCAACAGACCACCACATGCATGAGGAAGAGCACTGGATATCATTCCTAGCCTAAAACAAATATGCCACCACCTGTAGGAGGAAGGTTAGTGCAAGCAAGCACTCAGGATGTGGTAAACCAATGTGTGCTTTCTAAATTATAACTAGGGTGCCCGTTTTTTTGTACATTTCCGTCTGTATTTACACATATTTCTTTTTTGCTCTTTTTTTATGTATTTATCCATTTTTTGGTTTTGTGTTTTCTGTATAAATGAAGCTGACATTGGCATTTTTCCACATTTATTAGACTTATACATTTTTACTTGCCTTTGAATGTCCAAAAGGTTTTAGCAGTATACAGTGCAATATAATTTTCTGAAAAAACACTTGCCTTGTAGAATAGCATAAATAACTGTAGATCTGCACTTAAAGCTTTATTTGGAAATCTATTGCCTTTTTTCATCTCCCCTAACTTTCAATCTGTACACTTACTGACCTACCACTCACTAAAGAAGACCTATTTTTAGTATTTTTCTCTATTAAAAAATAAATACAGACAGGATAATTTATAGTTTTCTATCTGTATTGATCTGTAAAAATCAGTGAAAACGGAAAACCAGGAGCCCCAATTATAAGACACGAGAAGGAAACTCTTGGCATGGGGAAGAGCTGTGCAAATATCATGCTCGACTCAGACAGACTGCCTGCAGGAAGGGTAAGCAGCAATGCAGCCAACTTGCATAGGCAGAACAAACAGAGCCGGTAGTAATGCAGGTGAGCACCAAGAAAGATAAGAAGGTATGCAAGCCCTTGCAACATAAAACGAGGAAGGGTTTACAAACAAACAGACCAACCATCCGCTGCCCATGAATGTATCCATTTAGGGCACACCTAAGCAATCTGTTGCAGCAAGGCTCATAGATCGAAAGAGCGAACAGGCCATCCCTCGCTGGTGAGCACAAGCATTCCCAAGCAGCGAACATCTGCACAGGAAGCATGGACAACCATCCCTTGCAGGCAAGCAGCTTGACAGTTCAACCTGAATGATATACACAGAAGATGGGCACTTAGTGGCGAGGGGAAGACTTCAGTGATGGGCCAGGGAACATCTTCCAGAGTTGTAGAACATTCTCAGCTGAAAAACGGAACTGCTGTGCACTGAGACTTTATTTGGGGTAGGTGTAGAGGGGCAACCCTGGTTGGCACAGTTCAGCAAGAGCACCATACAAAGAGGGTGTGTGTATGAATGATGTAGGTGGCACAGACATATCACCCCTCGCCTGAGCTAAATGAGGGGCACAGACAGGACATGTGCATTGCGTGTCTAGTTGTGTGTGTGGGTATGCACAGACAGCATGTAGGTCAAAGTAACATCGCGCAAAAGGACTGAGATCAGAACAAGCACATTGTAGCTGGATGAAAATCTTTATTTGCGCAGTTAATTAAAACCATTGCAATTAAGAAAACATAGGTTAAGCAGGATGATAAATGTAAGTCAATTCATTCAGACATATGTTACAATCATAAAACCAGATAAGAACTAGGATTATAAAGTCCATGGCATGGCATCGACGAAAGAATTCTTACGCGGCTAAAAACTAAAACAGATACAACATCAAAGCCAGCACAATGTATGAATAGCGCGTCACATCCCACGCAATACGCGCACAATTAAAATGTACAGACAACTCTCGCAGACATGTGGGATGGAAAAAGCAAACAGCGTGAACATGTAGGAGGCCAAACTAAGAGAGTATGTGCATGAAGGAGCACCATGACGATCCTGCATGAGACACACTGAGCAGCCCTTACAAGCAGTCAAGTAAGGGAGGAGACAGACACCTGCAGGCTAACCATATGCAGGGAGATCACAGATCCGTCATATTTTCAAGGGGAACATTTGTAAACACAACATAGTAATTCCAGGTAAACACCAATCATTGGAAGAGAACAGAGACCAGCCCTGCCACGCCGGATCACGACACAGGTCATTCTTATTGCACATGGGGAATAACACAGCTTGCCAAGGGGGTATAAAAGGACAACACACTAGGCGCTCGCGTGGGGGCACAACTTGCCACCCCCTTAAAAAGTATGACAGCGAGTTTCAGCCATGTGGGAATCACCCCAGCAGCCTATCGCCTGCTGTCAGACGCCAGCACGTGCATGAGAGGTAGAGGGAGGCACATGTGCAGCCGCTGGGCTGTGTATGAGGCTCACAGCTCGCCCTTTCCCAGCAGCATCCATAGACGCGGGGAGGGAGGGAGCACAAAAAGACCACCCCTGGCTGGGGAAGAGCAGTCTGGGCGCTCAGTGCGGCGTCTGCGTGGAAGCTCGCAGGGCTGAGGCATGCCCTCCCTGCAGGAGGGAAAGGAGAGGGTACGCATGGCGCAAGAACTGGAGGGGTGACAGGAGTATTAACACAATGATGACTGTGGGGGCAGCAACTGATACCACAGGACGGCAAAACATGCAGCCACCAGACTGTAATTGTGTATTGTGCACAGCTGCACACGGCGGAAAAACACACCTTGCACAGCAAGATTGCGGAGCATTATTTCGTACTAACTACCAGGCGCTGGTTGCCCTGTAGGGTGCACACAGCACACATGACAGCCTTGCGAAGTTAAAATGAGTATTATCAGGCGCAGGTGGGAGGCGTGCACCCTTTCACCGACAGTGCCTTGCATAAAGGTATTTTCTGATGCATGACTGAACTACGCATTTGCACCGGAGAAGCGGACCGGGATCCCTGCAGCTCCAAGTGGCGCCAGCGCGAGCGGCACTCACCGTGTGAGCAGCCTGAAGCTCCGGGAGCGGCGCCCGCCCTGCAGGGATGGCTTGGAGAAGACCCGGCGTCTGCATCCAGAGCCTCGCGCTGCCGCCTCGCGCTGCTTCTGCGACCTGCTGTCCTCGCGCACCCACTGCTGCTGTCACCGCCGCGCGCTGCCACCTCACGCTCCTACTGCTGCTTCGTCAAAGGTTGCATTTTTTTGTAATTTTGCTGCCATTTTCGCTTCCTCCGGGTTGGTTACACGCCCCCTCCTGGCCTGCTCTGCCCCTCCTCTAAGCCCTCCCCTTCTGCGTGAGTTTGCCTCTCGAGTGCCTCTCTCCCTTTTCGTGATCCCCTCTGACCCTCCCCTATCCTGCTCTACGCCGCCCTAGCTTCTATCTCTCTCCTCTTCACGCTGTTTTGCAGCGCCACGCTGTCTCCGTTCCATAGGCAGTCTCCATTCCCTTTCTGTCCGCCTCTAACCCTCTTTTTCCATCCCTTGCCATTGAAGCTCCCATCTGCTCCCTCGCGCTGTCACTCTTGCTTTCATGTTACGTCCTAATATCTAAGGCTCCCTTTTCTCTCACATTCTTTATTTCCCATGTTTAACCTTCTTTTCCACTCTCCCTGGCCTGTCTCCTTCGGTCTCATTCTCATGACTCCTTCTCACCTCTGTGTAAGTCTCTCATTTCCTTCCTTTACTCCCTTTCGCCCACAGAGGGCTTCTCTAATTTATATTGCATCTTATACGCCACCAAAGTACGAAGTGAATATAGGCAGATAACTGCACTCCCGCCAAGTACCCCGCTCCTTCCCCTGAGGTTGGATCTGGGATTGAGACCAATAGCCGATGAAATAGGACTGAGACCCATAGTCTTCTGGCGAAGACTATGGAGCAGTGAAGCACTTCTAGCCTATAGGGCCGAATTAGGGGAGCTGATATCCCACCCAAAAGCGTTACAGATCCCTTGGCTAAAATATATCCAGAATTTATGTACGTCACTGGGGTTTCCTGATCTTTGGTCCGATCCTGCTGAGGCCTCATTGAGCATCTCCCGCAGAAATTTGGTCGATGCCTATCACGCTCATAAACTATCCTCGGCTCTGGAAAACCAGCGAGAGGGATCACTGACCTCTGTATTTATGCTAGGCAAAGAAACATACAAGATGGAAAGGGTGTTGGACGCTATGTCCCCCGTGCTGGCCAGGAAGCTGTTTCTGCAATGGAGATACGGCATCCTGCCCTTACGGGCTTTTACGAGCTCTTGGACAAACCCGCCCTCCCCTAAGCAGTGTCCAACATGCTCTTATGCTGAGGAAAGTGACTTGCATGTAGTTTTGTTTTGCCCCACGTACTCGAAAGCGAGGAGATACTGGCTTCTCCCACTCATTAGAAACCTTGGTGGCAGAGAGTATCTCCCAATGTATAGAATTTTAAAAACTGATCTTTCGAGTCCAATTGTGTTTGCATTGGCTAAATTTCTTACCAATGTCTGGCATATTCGCACCAGTTTACTGAAGTCACGGACATTGAGTTAGCTTCAGTCTCCTATATGTAAGCCTTTATAGTTTTAACCTACAGATATGTACGATTTTATAATGTACAAGTATGTCTTATTGTTATTGATGATGTTTTATGGTGTATATGTTTTATCTTGTTGTGTATCTTTGATGGCCGCATGGCCGAAATAAAGATTTAATGATGATGAGAAGTGAATATAGAACTTCGAAACATGCACAGGTGAGGCTCGTTACAAGAGGATGTATCGAGACAAGCCCTGCTACTTGTGAGTGACTGCAGACTGGTGCTTGTTGGATTTTCTCTGCAGTTGGGTTCTAGTGGGCAGAGTCTCAGAACTAGCATGTGGTGTATATAGGTTGTAGGTCTAAGGAGAAGCCAGAAAATAAACATCCTCCTCCACTTGGAACCAAAGCTCTGAGGTCACCGCGCAAGCGAAGCAAGTGAGGTTGAACCTCCCTGGACTAGCTCCCCTTTCTCTTTCATCCAATCATCTGTCATGTTCAAACTGGGACAGAAAATAGGCAGGGACACCGTGGCCCTTGCAGGTAAGTGGGGTCGAGCCAGAGGAGGGGGGATTTTGACAGACGATGACGAGGGAAAATTAATAAATAATTAATTTTCCCTTATCATCGTCTGTCGAAATCCCCCCTCACTTGGCCCCACTGCTGTTACCTGCACAAGCCACGGCTGGGCAGGGTACCAAAAGAAAAGTGGCCCCCATTAGCGACCCAGATAGCTAAAAAAGTGGGTATATCACTGAAACCAACATTAAAAAAACCCAGCCTAACTGGACCATAGCTGATAAAAAAAAAAAACAGTCCACTCACTGATTTGTCAGGCCATCCCAGGAGCACTGCCTGATTGCCATATATGTCAGTCCAACCTTGATATCTATCTGTTCAGGCAAACATTCATGCAAGCACTTATGAATGACTGATATAACCAGAAAGCTATGATGAGCGGATATCAAGAAGTACAAAAGGTGTTGGTGCTGAATCCTATTTGTCCCAGAGTTTTAGGGAAAAAATGGTGTAGGCCACACCAGGTAGTTCACAGGTTTCTGAGGTTAGCTACGTGATGGACACAGGTGCCGCAAGGGAACCCAAGAGTGTGTTTGATGTGAACCGGCTGAAGCCTTACATCCGGAAAAACTACACATTGAATGCCATGGCCATGGTAGAGGAGAATGAGGAAGGCAGCAAGCGTCTACTTAACCTGCTGCATGACGACGAGAGATGGCTCTGTGGAAAGGGTTCAGTTAGCCCCTAAGCAGATGCCTGAGCAGCATAGAGAGTGTAGAGACGTGTTGGGATGGTTTTCCAACTTCTTCTCACTGACTCCAGGGTTGACATCTGTCTGTGTCCATGACATTGATAGAGCAAGCTTCGCATCGCGACTTGCTCGAGTCATGAACCTCGCCCATGTGTAATCAATTAATAAATTTGTACGTCTTACTAATCTTTTATTTTTTTATATTCGAACGAAGTAGATGAAGCTTGCATATGTGTTTTCTAATACAACTAATCCATGTCCCTAAAACATGGCCGCCGCTTGGAAAATTGCTTCTGCGCATGCGTCAGTCACACTCACGTGACCTGACGTAGTTATAAGTTTGGTGGGAAAAGGTGCGCATGCGTAATACACAGCTTTCGTGAATAACGTGGTGAATGCTCTTGTGTTCGTGTATATGTTGCTAATGTTTAAACTGCATAGTATATTTTTATAATGATAAGTTTAAAGTACAAAACCAATGATGTGTTTTTCATACCGTCACTTCTATGTTTTAATTTGTTTTCGCTTACTTTTCATGTATCCTCGACTCGGAGGGGCGCTGGGGCTGGGGAGTCCATCTTGGAGGGTATTTCTGCGCAGAATCACTAGAGGCTGCCATGACATTGAACTCAGGCCAAAGAAGGTTGATGCCAGAGCCACCATGGGAAAGTGCACCTTCACCCAGCAAAAGCATCATGATTATGTTCTATTGTATCGAAATGTATTCTTTCCATTGTATTCTCTGCGACTTCTCGTGGGAACCCCAATCTTGCTAGGCGGTACCCAGAGATGCAAAATAGGCCTCCAAATAGTCTGTTCTGATTGGTGTGTTACCCAAATCCTACCTTAGGACCAATCCAAATTGAGGGATTCTGACACTTTGCAACATTGGGGGGTGGTACACCATCCCCAAACCGGAATATATCTACCCTGGGTTCACCTAGGGAAATTGTCCGACTTGTCTGGTTTAGCTGACCTGTCACTGACCCAACGCACTCAATAGGTGACTGTAGATACAGAGAGCTGCGGAGCACTCTGTCCGAAATTTGACCATAGACTAAGGTTTTACTAAACCTTAAAGTGCTGGCGGAGCACTTTGCTGGGAGTTCGCTGACCCAATCGGGGTCTTGATCGATAGCTGCAGAGAGGGTGGAGCGCAGGCGTTGCTTCCGAACTGCGGGTGCTGGTCCTGTCCTGAGGGTCCTGTCCGAGAGGTCCTGTCCTGATTCCTAATCTGAGGGTTTCCTGTCCTGTCCTGGGTGTCCATTCTGCACCTGCTGTCCATTGAGGGGTATCCTTCCTTGAGGGTTTCCTGTCCTTAACTGACCCGTGGCCAGGGTTTGGTTTCCACACCAGTCTAGGTAAATATTCCTCTGAAAACTCTGAATCTTGCACCTTTCTAAATTTCCTGTCTTTTGCTTTAATAAAGACATACCTTTGCATATGTTACTTTTCCATGCTTTTCCGCAACCATTTAATCATAAAGTCATTTGCATTTGGTTTCATAACGTGTTCCTATGTTACCCTACTTGTTAGAAATTATATTCTGCATTGCAGTTTGTCACTTTCTCATATGGTCTAGAACCTCCTTACTTAAATTGTCTAAAGAACTTTTGCCTTGATGCATAGCGTGTTTCTCTTCATAGACTCTCCTATAGTTATATAGGATCTTTGAATTTACCATAGTATAAACTCTTCCAATAGGGAATCTCTAGTACGTGCATAAGATTGTTTCCTTAATGAATGTCCATTCTTAAAACTTTCTTCTAAAATCTGCATAGCATATTCCCGTTGCATCTCATATCAGAATTTCAATGGTTACCCTGACTTTATTTCTCTATAGTTATGTACTTTTCATTATTTTGATTATTGATTGTCTTATTCTTGTAAATCTAATGATTTCTGAGAACGAACATTAGATAAAGACTTTAAAACTTCCAGTTGTCCGTGGTCATTTACAAAGAGAATTTGAATGTTATTTGTTGGGTTTGTATTTTGCTGCCTTTCCTTTTACAGCTAGCTCCCTGATCCATTGTGGTCATAGGTACCCGCATCGGTGGATGGTAAGTCGGGTATTCTGAAGAATAACGAAAGGAACTCACAAATTATTGATAGTAGACCGTGAGGTCATCCGATCAATGTATATGGTGATTTGAAATATATGGGCCCGAAGACCGGAAGTGGCGAAATTATTGGTCGGGTGACCCGCGCGCTCTATCAGTATTTTCTGGTAGCAGAGTTATGGTTAGGGAATAGTTAAAGGTTAGGTAGGACTAGTTAAGCTAGCCAAGTCGGTAGCTGCTAACATTATTGCTGCTATAAGAGCGGCCATTTCGGGGACTTGATCACTCTCTTGAGATGCGTTGCTTTTGAAATTTATGAATTGTTTGAAAATTGTTATTCTTGTTCTTATATTGTTATATGTATTAAACCATGCGTATGTAAAACGGTTTGTTAAGTGTTGTCGGAAATCCCCGGGGAATTGAATGGCAAGTGGTGAATAGAATCTACTTGCCTCGAGGTCGCAGGCTCAAGGAAAGTTAGGTGCAGGTTAGGTAGAACCGGAAGCACTAACTAGGGCTTTTTCTGAATACATGTGTGAATAAATGTTAGTAACGAGGTTCATTGGCAAAATTCCCATAGTGGCGTAACCTAATAAGGGTCACATCGGAAGAGTAGCAGGTTCATCGGAGCTTGGGTGAAAGCAAAGGGGTCCGCTGGGAAACCTTAGACTCGGATATATCCCGGAAAGAGTGGATGGGTCTAGGGAAGTAACAGGTTCACTGTTGCTAGAGTGAAGGGTAGGCGGAAGAGATCTACCCGTAGTGTGTGAAAAGTAAATGGAAGTAGTTTACTTGCAGTAAAACAACTCTTTTTCTGGCTAGACACTTGAGCACTGTGGCGAATGTGTATTCGTCGTAAAATAACCAAGTACTAAGCACTTTAGAAAGAAAGAAAGTTTCCGTTACCTTGTGAAGGGAGGGAGTCAGTCGCGAAGCGTCTCTGACGTCACTCCGTGCCGCGTTGGGATTGGTAGAAACAGCGGGCGGGTAGCGGGGCTGGAATTGTGAAGGAGGGGTGAGCGCCGAAGCGTGAGAACTGTCTCGCGAAAAGGCCGCGCACCCATTGGCCGAAAATTATTTGAACTCGTGCACCCCATTGGTCGCACGGAATTACAAGACGCATTCTGATTGGAGGTAATTTTGTAAACAAAGTTAGGCGTAGGAATCGTATGTGGCACTCGTATACTCCAGAGACTAGACCCGATCCAAGAAACCTAGGGTTTGAAAGGGATCAGTGGAAGGCTAATAGATACGGCATTATGTACGGAAATAAGCGAAAATTGTCCCTTGTAAATAAGGTAAAGAATTACTTCAAAAAGGACAAGCCGATCAAAACTAGAGAGGGCATTGTTATTCCACCACCAAATACTCCCGCCTCTTTCATGATGTTCGACAGAGGGTACAATACATGTGTGTGGTTAGAAAATTGGGCGAAATACACACAAGATGACGGAATAATGGCCTTTCCATTAGAAGGTACCTTTAATGGTAGGATCCTATTCAATTTAAGAACCCGAATGAATGAATTACATCCCAGACCGAGACTAACGCAGTATGAGGCATTAGAGGAATGGGAGATCGAGGCTTTCCAAAGAGAAAAGCCCCGAATGGACAAAGGGCTGACAAAGTATTACCCAAAACTGAAACAAGAAACCCGAGACAAAAAGATGAAAGAATGGAGACAGAGCATGATTGTTGAGGGACTGTTTCCCATGATGCCAGCAGAAGATCCTCCTGGGGGGGGGAAAAGGACAGAGAAATCTAAGCACTGGGGGCCCCTCGGAGAATCAGATGACGAATTGTTAGATGACATATGCATGAGAAGTCCGCCTCCTTATAATGAGGGACACCGACCTTCGAGTGCAGGAGATATTCCCCGGAGACCCCTACAAAGGGAAGAGGTCAGGTCCGCAAGTGTAGGAGGGGATTATCTAATTCCTCCTTATACTGAGAATCTAGGACCCGTAGAAACCAGAAGTATTTACCCAAGGAGACCAATTGGTGGGGAGATGGGACATTCACGGGAAGGAGATTTTTGCTCTCGTCCCCCTTACGGAGGTGAGGTGAGGTCCTTAAGTTCAGGAATGCCATTAGTACAGCCACGGGATGAAGAAGATCCGAGAATTCTAGGCACAGGAAGTTTGTTTCAGAAACCTAATTATGGCGGAGGACCATGTGAGACACATCCCACTGCCCCGAGTTATGCTCCCATTCTAACCCCGCAGGTGTTACATGACAAGTCATTGGACAGGTTATTAGAAGAGAAAGAGCGAGAAGCGCTAGCAAACCAGAGAGCTGAGATAATACAGAAAATGTCACAGCTAAATGCAAGTCCTGAAGCCTTGACGATCCCAGTAACTATCGGACCAGTGGTTCCGTTGTACGGGGACCGTCAAGGAAGTCCGAAAACTCCAGTAATTACTCCTGCCATTGCACCGACCAGACCAGAACCATTAATTGTAGATGACCAGACAAGTGAGTGCGAGTCGGAGGTCTCGCTGCTAGATCTGCCCGTTAGAAATGCCGGAATAAGGATACAGAAAAGACATAATCCTTTTAACGCAAGGGAAATTCAAATGGAATCGACCTCAGGTACTAAGAGTGTCACCTTGGTGACTCCTGAAGAAATCGAAAGATGGAGTCAAGAAGTTGAGAAACAAGCGTCCCCAACGAAACCTTTAGATCTCTACAAGCTGAGAATAGAAATAGAGGAATTGATGGCAGGAAACGTAGGATTAGATAGATTAAATACCTACTCTGAAGACGAAATGCTGTTTATCTGCAAGAGTCTCACCCGAAATACCCGAGTACTTCATGAAAAACTGACGGATACTGCTGCTAGCATGGGAATAGATATTTCAAAATCGAAACCGCTGCAGAAACCATACAGGGCAGATTTCTCAGACAAGGATTTGGAAAACTTGAATGTTTCAGGGAAGAAAGCACAGGTCAAAGAACTATTGACAGTATTGCAAAAATGGGGAGATGTGGAAAGGTGGAAAGCCAGATGGGCCAAGAAAAAGGATGAGGCCAGGTCTAGGCAGGCAACTCCCGAATTCGCTCTAAGGGAAGCTGACAAACCAGAACAGTTATGCCCTATGCGTGAAGTACCAGGTGGAAAATATGTACATGTTCCATGGTCCAGACAGGATATTGTGTCCTTTACCAATGACTTCCCAAAATTACGAGAAAAGCCAGTCGATTGGTACCGGCAGGTAGAAAGATTCGTGAAAGTGCAAAAATGCCTGTGGAAGGACCTGGATGGGTTCTTCGACATAGTGGTCCCTGTGGATCTATGGACCGAGTGTAAAATAGCCATAGATTGGCCTAGTGAGGAATACCCAAGAGATGACAAAACAGGGGAACCATCGAAGGAAGTAATGAGAAAATATGAGCAGGTAATACAGCATCTGAAACTAAAAGTGCCAGCAAAGGAAACTGATTGGACCAAGATAGATAGAACCACGCAGGAAAGAGACGAGACAGTGCACTCCTTTTATGAAAGACTGTTGCAGGTGTTCAAAACATACAGTGGTATAGATAACATCGAGATGAAGGATATGACACATTTTATTTACAGGTTTGTAAATGGTTTAAGACCCGAAATTTGTCAATGGATAAAAGATAACAAAATCTGTTGGCATACTAAAAAGATGGATGAGGTCCTACGGTACGCAAAGTACTGTGAGGACGAGATGGCAGAAAAGAAAAAGGCTCTCAAGGAGAAGGTTATGTGGGCTCAAGTGAAGCTCGCAGAACAGCAGGAAAAACAATTGAAGAAAATGGCCAAAACTACTCAGAATCCAGGTCCTGGGGGTGGGGGTGGAGGAAAGCCCCGGCCCAAAATGAGCAGGGAGGAGGCTAAGAAGAAATTTCCCTGCCACCAGTGCGGAGAAATTGGACACTGGCGAGACGAGTGTCCCTATTTGCAGGATGATAACTCCCAAACACCTGATTTAACTCCACAGACGCAGAATGAAAGACCAAGAAAGACCCAACAACAGGTAAAAACTATTCAGTTGCCCCGAGCACCAAAACAAGTATTTAAGGGAAAATCCACGCAGGGTGATGACATAGAAGTCTGGGGGAGCAATGAGAACAGAAATACAGCAACTTCGCAGTATTTACTAAATGATACCTTCCTTTGTGATGACCAGTACTGACGGGGCCTGAGAGGGGAGGACGAGGAGTGCGTACTTGGCGCCTCCTTGCCGGTAGACCAGTCAGGGCCATACATTGAAGGAAAGGTTGACGGAAATGATGTCACTTTTCTGTTGGACACTGGCGCTACCCGTTCTACTGTGAGAACAGTGGACGTTCCAAACCTACCCCTCTCGGGAGAAGCAATCCAAGTAGTGGGGGTATCTAATCAACTGATTAGTACTCCTGTTACCGAGCCCATGGAGATCTCAATTGGAAACTTTAAAGAAATGCATAGATTTGTCGTTTGTGACACCAGTCCAGTGAACTTACTGGGACGTGATTTGCTGTGCAAAATGAACTGTACCATCTTTTGCACACCAAAGGGTGTTGAAATTCAGACCCCAGATGAAGATGGCATTTATAAATTAATGTTAATCAAACCCGACTCAGAAATTAAACGAATGACTATGCAGGATTTGCCCAAAGAACTCCAAGAAACAGTGAAGCCAGAGGTATGGGACTTTACAAGGAAAGATGTAGGATTAATGAAAAACGTAGACCCCATACAGATAGCAATAAAGGACAATGCAGTGTACCCTAATACTAAACCATACAGAATGAATGCAGAAGTAAGAGCAGGTGTTGCTCTAGAAATACAGAAACTGCTAGAAGGAAACATCATACAGGAAGTAATGAGTAGCCCATGCAATTCACCCGTTATGGGCATCAAAAAGCCTAGTGGCAAGTACAGGGTAGTTCAGGACCTAAGAAAGGTAAACAAAATAGTGGTTCCTTGCTGCCCTATTGTCCCGAACCCAGCAGTGATTCTGTATCAGATTCCCTGGGATGCTGAGTGGTTCACTGTGATAGACCTATGTCATGCATTCTTTTCCATTCCCTTGCATCCAGACAGCAAATTTCTTTTCTCGTTTGCTTTCAACAGTCACGTGTATGTCTGGAATAGGGTCCCTCAGGGGTACACAGAGAGCCCCTCTATCTTTAATCAGATCTTGAAAAAATGCTTGGAATCTTTGGTCTTACCTGGAAATTCTGTTTTGGTGCAATACATTGACGACCTCTTGGTGGCGTCCAAAAGTCATAAAGATTGTGTGATTGACACCATTGCCCTACTGAATCACCTGAGTGAAAAGGGACATAAAGTGGCCCCTGAAAAATTACAGTTCTGTGCAAAATCAGTGAAATATCTGGGGCACCAGATAGAGAAAGGCATCAGGAAAGTAACGTCAGAAAGAGTGAGAATAATTCAAAAGATGCAGTTACCCCGTACTCAGAAAGAAATCAGAATGTTCCTTGGGGTGATAGGATACTGCAGGCAATGGATTCTGGGATTTGCAGTCCTAGCTAGGCCTTTGATAAAAATGACCAAGAGAGGAACACCGGATATCATAGAATGGGATGATGAAAGCTTAACAGCCTTCACAAAATTGCGAGATTGTCTGTGTACAGCCCCTGCGTTGGGAATGCCAGACTATTCCAAGGAATTTGCCCTGTTCTGTGACACTCGCGATAATTGCGCGTTGTCAGTCCTAACACAAGAGCATGGCACAACCAGAAGGCCAGTGGCATATTTCTCTGCCACCCTGGATCCAGTGGCTGCTGGATTACCAGGATGTCTGAAAGCAGTAGCTGCTACTTGCACAAGTTTAGAGCAGAGTGAATCCATTGTCATGGGACATCCTGTAACTGTGTATGTTCCGCATGGAGTGGTGATTTTACTAACAAGAACGAAAACTCAGTATCTCACCCCTAGTCGGCTGACTAAATACGAGAGGATTCTCGTGGGTGCTGCGAATATAACCATTGTCCGGTGCAACATTCTGAACCCCGCCACTCTGCTTCCCAACTCAATGGATATGGAAGATGGAGAAGAAGACGAACATAACTGCATTGATTTAACAGAATTTAGCACAAAGCCACGCCCAGACATTAAAGAAACACCTTTGCCTAAACATGACATGGAGTTGTTTGTGGATGGTTCATGCCTAAGACATGAACAAGGAGGCCTGAATGCTGCCTATGCTGTAGTCTCCTTAACCAAAATTGAAGAAGCAGGTTATTTATTTGGAGTAAAGTCTGCACAAGTAGCCGAATTGATCGCTATGATAAAAGCTTGCAAATTGGGGAAAAGCGAACGCCTAACAGTGTATACTGACAGTCAGTACTGTTATGGAGTTGTGCATGACTTTGGCCAATTATGGCTACAGAGGGAGTTCCTGACTTCATCAGGTACCCCTATTCGAAATGGAAAAGTTGTTCAAGACCTTTTAGAGGCAATCCAATTACCAAAGGAATTGGCAGTGGTCAAGTGTGTTGCTCATAAGAAGGACTTTGACCCTGTATCTTTGGGAAATGATTTCGCTGATCGAGTGGCAAAATTATGCGCCAGGGATCGACTGATCATAAATCCAAAACGGGGGGGGGGGCGGAAACAGCTGCCAACTTCGAGTGTTTGAAGAAGTGCCTACATGGGATGAAGTGAGAGAATGGCAGCAGGCGACACCCTGGCAAGAGAGAGAGAAGTGGAAGGAAGAAGGGTGTAGACCAAGACGTGAGGATGGTGTCATCTTGGGCCCAAATGGTATGCCTGTGTTACCCAGACACTTGCTTGGCACAATGGCTAGACTGATACATGAGGGATCACACATTGGTAGGGACGCCATGATTCTGGTATTCCAACAGACTTGGTACAGCAAAAAGTTCAGGAAAGTAGCAGAGTCCCTCTGCCAGAGGTGCTTGTCATGTCAACAGTTCAATGCAGGCAAGAGAACAATGGTGGAACTAGGGAGAATTGGGAGGTCAGGGGGTCCCTTTGTGAGAATACAGGTTGATTTCATCACCATGCCACGTTGTGAAGGGAAACGTTATGTCCTTGTCATTGTCTGCCTATTTTCAAAGTGGGTGGAAGCTTACCCTACTCCCCAAAGTGACGCACTGACAGTAGCAAAGTGTTTACTGAAAGAACTGATACCTAGATTCGGGGTTCCAGTCACTATTGAATCAGATAGAGGCCGACATTTTCAGAATGACGTGATCGACCAACTCTGTAAGGCATTTGGGATCTCGCAAAAACTCCACTGTGCATATCATCCAGAGGCTTCTGGAGTGGTGGAACAAATAAACGGGACTATCAAAACAAGACTAGCGAAATTGTGTGATGCATCTGGCATGACCTGGGTAAAGGCCCTGCCTCTGGTTCTGATGGGACTCCGAAGTATTCCAGACCGGAAAACAGGCCTGAGCCCCCATGAAATCCTGATGGGAAGAGTGATGAGACAAGCGTGGGTACCAGGAAGCAAACTGTTGAGTATTACTGATGATTTGGTGCTTGAATACTGCAAGAGATTAGGTGACCAAGTGCGTTATATCTCTCGCCAGATCGGAGAAGACGCCATCGCCAATCCAACGACTCCTCTCCACAAACTGGTTCCAGGGGACTGGGTCAAAATCAAGAAGCATACTCGGTCGAGCTGCCTGGCACCAAGGTGGGGACAGAAGCGCCAAGTAATCCTGGTAACGACCACAGCAGTAAAGTGTGCAGGTGTACCCCATTGGATCCACGCCAGCCACACCCAGAAGGTACTACCAGACAAGGAGCCTGGAGAAGAAGGCCGTCCAGCAGAGGGGCCTGCAGAAGCAAGACCAGAAGTAGCTGACAACGTACAGCCCAGTACCAGTCAAGCTGAGGGGTCCGCAGACGTTGGTCCAGGGGTAGTTGATGACGAGCTACCAAGAGTCGAGCCTGCTGAGGGGTTCCCAGACGTTGGTCCAGAAGTAGCTGATGACGAGCTGCCGAGCATATGGCCAGAGGAGTGGATACCCTTGATTGACCTCACAGAAGACCCAATCAGAACAAGAGAGCGAATTTGGGAAGGTAGAGAGTGGAATAGAGAGGAAAAGCAAGGCACAGGCGAAGAACCTCAGACTATTGAGATTCACATCAAAACTGAGGAAGGAGAAGGTCAGACAGGGACTGAGCAAATAATTGATACACCTCCACTGACTCCTGATGTCGAAAAGGGACAGACTAGACATAGTGTAATAGTTCGAGCAGAAGAAAATCAAGGGATCGAAGTGCTCGAACAGGATCAGATAGGGTTAGAAGAACGTGTTCAGGACACAGAAACAGAGACATTTGAAAAGCAAACACAAAACTCTCCTGAACAAGGCCAGTTTAGTAACCAGCCAGAAGAAATAGATACGAGCCCTGGAACTAGTCAGATAGGAAGGGAAGAAAAGGAAGAAGAATTGCCACAAGCAAATGAAAATAAAAGGGCAATAAAAGAAAACGAAATCCCAGTACCAACTAAAAGACTTAAGAAAAGAAAGCACCTTAAGCCTGGATTCATAAAGAAATTGAGGCTGAGGATAAAAACGGTAGAAGAAAAACGTGCCGAAGAAAGGAGGAGTTCTCGCATAGCAGAGCAACCAGAAGACACTTCCAAAAGAAGGAGCGATCGAATAAAAAGGCAAAACAAAAAGTACAAGTCTCCTGAATGGACGCTCGTTTTGGAAGAATTTGAAGATCTTGATATAATTGACGAAAGCGACGGAGAACCAGTCGCTGAGTACTCTGCCGAAGAAGAAGACGAGCCACCGTGAAATTGCTCAAAATAAACTACTCGTGCAGAGACACAAAGAGGGGTCGAGAAACTTCTTCTGAGCCAAAATGTCTGATTCAAACGTGAGTGGTAGACCTAGTCGCAGTTGTTGCAAAACATGCTGCAAGGTATGTGTATGTAGTATAATTATAGTGATATTAGTTTGGATAGGACTAACAGTTTTCATTCCTTTTGCGGTGAGCAAAAATACTAATATTGACCCTACTGAGATTGTAAATACTGACATTGAAGAACTGACAACACAGAGTGTAGCAAGACATGAGAGAGCACTCAAACAAACAAAACGAGACCTAGAAGCATCAGATGAGGGAGGACTACATTATCATGGAGTTAAGAATAAGACACATTTAAATGTTTTTGCAAACTTGTTAATACACTATGTAGAGACTATGGAAATTGAAGATTGCTATGTCTGCATGAAGCTACCTACCTCTGTGGCTGAAGGCGTGACATACCATCACCTGCCCCTGACATACGGAATATCCTGTAGCATTTTAGCAAGCTTATTTTACAAAAGAGGACCATTACAGTACTATTACTCTAACAATGACGTGATCTTTTCTGAACTTCCTATACGTGGGAACCTGAATCCTGTACATACCAAAAGTGACGTTACTCGCTATATGGGCGAATACTTTCTGACTATAGGTAATATAGACATAGGTGACGCACACCGAGATAACTTGACCTGTTCTTTGCGTGAACAGGAAAAGATGTTCCTGAACATGGCAGAGAAGAGGAGAATAAAAATACAAAGAAAGGCAGATGACGAAAGACAGAAAACGCCAAAATGGGCTGAGGACATGGAAGGCACCTCAAAGGGTGGGGCGGGACCTGCTCTGTTGCTGGATTTTGAAAGGAAGGGAAAGCTATGTCTTCACCGCGAGAAGACTAGCTATTATAATAACATTTTCATTGGTTCCAGTGAATGTGAACATAATTACAAGGTAATTGGAGGATGGGGTTTCAAAAATGGGCCGGAGCCTGTGTTTCCTGGAATTTATTATATATGTGGAGACAAGGCTTATTTCAAATTGCCGGATCACTGGTATGGAAGCTGCTATTTTGGCATTGTCTTCCCGAAAATATACCATGTGAATGAAGTTGCTGGAAGCAGTGAAAATACTAATGGCTTAGTGCGTAGTAAAAGAGAAAGCGTAGGTGAAATAATGGGTAGTATTTTCAGTGCACTGATACCTGGAGTGGGAGTGGTTCTGAACACTCACAGAATTTGCAAATTATCCACAATAGTGGATGTGTTGTCTACTGACACAGCTCATGGATTTCTGCTGGTCAATACCGAAATGGTTGCGATCAGATCAATGGTTTTGCAGAACAGACTTGCTCTTGACACCTTATTAGCAAAAGAGGGCGGAGTCTGCCGGATGTTGAAGGCGCAACATTGTTGCACTTATATTCCGGACAAAAGTGTGCAGCTCAAAAGATATGTGAAAAACATTACTAATTTGGAAAAGGAACTCAAACCACTCGAGGTTGACAGTGCCTGGAAGAGACTGGTAGATGGTCTCCCAAATGTAGGTCATTGGCTTGCTAGCTTAGGTAAAAGCTTATTGTTTAAGGTACTGATGCCAATTGGAATTATAGGTCTTATCCTATTTTTCATATTTGTCTGTTGCAAATGCCGTAAGCACACCAGAAAGCATCAAGTGAATGCCAGAGGAGTGAAACGGAGTGTGGATGAGCTTGAATTAGAGGAAATGAATAATCAGATATACAAAAAGGTGAAAAATTCTCACCCTACCAAAAATGAAAAAGAGAAGCTGAATCGCTTGCTGGAAGAGATAGAGTTGTATAAAGTGTGAGAAGTTGGCATCTGGTTCCGTTATTTTTGTGATGATAGTAAATATCATCAAAGAGGGGATTGATAGAGCAAGCTTCGCATCGCGACTTGCTCGAGTCATGAACCTCGCCCATGTGTAATCAATTAATAAATTTGTACGTCTTACTAATCTTTTATTTTTTTATATTCGAACGAAGTAGATGAAGCTTGCATATGTGTTTTCTAATACAACTAATCCATGTCCCTAAAACATGGCCGCCGCTTGGAAAATTGATCTGCGCATGCGTCAGTCACACTCACGTGACCTGACGTAGTTATAAGTTTGGTGGGAAAAGGTGCGCATGCGTAATACACAGCTTTCGTGAATAACGTGGTGAATGCTCTTGTGTTCGTGTATATGTTGCTAATGTTTAAACTGCATAGTATATTTTTATAATGATAAGTTTAAAGTACAAAACCAATGATGTGTTTTTCATACCGTCACTTCTATGTTTTAATTTGTTTTCGCTTACTTTTCATGTATCCTCGACTCGGAGGGGCGCTGGGGCTGGGGAGTCCATCTTGGAGGGTATTTCTGCGCAGAATCACTAGAGGCTGCCATGACATTGAACTCAGGCCAAAGAAGGTTGATGCCAGAGCCACCATGGGAAAGTGCACCTTCACCCAGCAAAAGCATCATGATTATGTTCTATTGTATCGAAATGTATTCTTTCCATTGTATTCTCTGCGACTTCTCGTGGGAACCCCAATCTTGCTAGGCGGTACCCAGAGATGCAAAATAGGCCTCCAAATAGTCTGTTCTGATTGGTGTGTTACCCAAATCCTACCTTAGGACCAATCCAAATTGAGGGATTCTGACACTTTGCAACATTGGGGGGTGGTTCACCGTCCCAAAACAGTATATCTACCCTGGGTTCACCTAGGGAAATTGTCCGACTTGTCTGGTTTAGCTGACCTGTCACTGACCCAACGCACTCAATAGGTGACTGTAGATACAGAGAGCTGCGGAGCACTCTGTCCGAAATTTGACCATAGACTAAGGTTTTACTAAACCTTAAAGTGCTGGCGGAGCACTTTGCTGGGAGTTCGCTGACCCAATCGGGGTCTTGATCGATAGCTGCAGAGAGGGTGGAGCGCAGGCGTTGCTTCCGAACTGCGGGTGCTGGTCCTGTCCTGAGGGTCCTGTCCGAGAGGTCCTGTCCTGATTCCTAATCTGAGGGTTTCCTGTCCTGTCCTGGGTGTCCATTCTGCACCTGCTGTCCATTGAGGGGTATCCTTCCTTGAGGGTTTCCTGTCCTTAACTGACCCGTGGCCAGGGTTTGGTTTCCACACCAGTCTAGGTAAATATTCCTCTGAAAACTCTGAATCTTGCACCTTTCTAAATTTCCTGTCTTTTGCTTTAATAAAGACATACCTTTGCATATGTTACTTTTCCATGCTTTTCCGCAACCATTTAATCATAAAGTCATTTGCATTTGGTTTCATAACGTGTTCCTATGTTACCCTACTTGTTAGAAATTATATTCTGCATTGCAGTTTGTCACTTTCTCATATGGTCTAGAACCTCCTTACTTAAATTGTCTAAAGAACTTTTGCCTTGATGCATAGCGTGTTTCTCTTCATAGACTCTCCTATAGTTATATAGGATCTTTGAATTTACCATAGTATAAACTCTTCCAATAGGGAATCTCTAGTACGTGCATAAGATTGTTTCCTTAATGAATGTCCATTCTTAAAACTTTCTTCTAAAATCTGCATAGCATATTCCCGTTGCATCTCATATCAGAATTTTAATGGTTACCCTGACTTTATTTCTCTATAGTTATGTACTTTTCATTATTTTGATTATTGATTGTCTTATTCTTGTAAATCTAATGATTTCTGAGAACGAACATTAGATAAAGACTTTAAAACTTCCAGTTGTCCGTGGTCATTTACAAAGAGAATTTGAATGTTATTTGTTGGGTTTGTATTTTGCTGCCTTTCCTTTTACAGCTAGCTCCCTGATCCATTGTGGTCATAGGTACCCGCATCGGTGGATGGTAAGTCGGGTATTCTGAAGAATAACGAAAGGAACTCACAAATTATTGATAGTAGACCGTGAGGTCATCCGATCAATGTATATGGTGATTTGAAATATATGGGCCCGAAGACCGGAAGTGGCGAAATTATTGGTCGGGTGACCCGCGCGCTCTATCAACATACACATGGTTGACAGTCTGCCAGTGAAGAGCAGAATGTATAAACTGTTTGACTGGCTTCAGTGATGCATTAAGGCAGAATCTGCCAAGATATTGAACCTGTGGGTCATCAAGAGATCTCAAAGTCCTTAGGCTAGTGCTGTGGTACTAGTGCCAAAGCAAGGGTTTACAGATTTAGGGCCAGATGTAGGACACCAAATACCGGTCGGTAACGGCCGATTTTGGCTGTTACCGACCGGTATTTGGTTTGTGAGAAGTAGGGGGCCCAAATGTTAACAATTCGGTAAATTTACCGGTAAATTTACCGAATCGGTAAATCTAGATGTAGGTGGCACTTAAAATAGTGCCACAGGCCCTTAAGAATTCGTTATTTACCATGACATACTATGTCATGGTAAATAACGAATTCCTGTGTACATGCACATCTGTGCATGTACACCTGTGCCATGTGGCACACATACATGCCCTAAGGGCATGTATGTGGGCATGTATGTGTGTCACATGGCACACAAGCCAGAATCAGGGGTGCAACAGGGTATCAAAGTGACACCCTGTTTCCCCTTGCAAAATCGATAATTTTACCGAATCGGTATTTACCGATTCGGTAATTGACATTGATTCCTATGGGCCTCAAGGCCCATAGGAAACAATGTCAATTACCGAATCGGTAAATACAGATTCGGTAATTACCAAATCATACAGATTCGGTAAAAATTACCAATTTTTTTTCTACATCTGATTTACAGAATCTAGAATACCGAATCGGTAAAATTCGGTATTCTAGAGTCGGTAAATCAGATTTACCTACATCGGGCCAGTACTGTTCTGTGTGGACTATCTGGCCCTCAATGAGGTAATTTAGACCAATGCCCATCCATTTCCGAGAGCGGATGAGCTTGTGAATCGGTTATATGGTGAAAACTACATGAGCAACTTCGATTTGACTTAGGTAATTGTAGATCTCCTTAGCATCAATGCAAAGCAGAATACTGTATTCTCTATGCCACAGGGGTTTATCAGTGTACTATAATGCCCCTGCCACTTTTCAGCGCCTAGTAAACTATGTTCTTGAAGTGCTAGAGGAGTTCTGTGAAACCTTCCTGGATAACATTGCGGTATTTAGGAGTTCATGGCAGGATAACCTGAGGTATCTTGGACAGGTGTTAGGCTAGGATATAGAAGGCAAAACAGATCATCAAGGCAGCCAGGTGGGGCAGTATTCTGCAGTTTACCTGAGGCATGAGGTAATGGGCAGATTCGCCTGCTGGATATCAAGATACAAAGCGGTACAAAAGGGGGTGGTGATGGACGGAGCATCTGAACCAATCAAACACTCACACCCAGTCAACAGATCTGGGTTTAATTGCCATCCCAGTTCAGACATGGCCATATGCAAATCAGTCTGACCCTGTATTTCATGGGAACAGTCCAGCCCGAACTGCCAAGCCATGCCTTCCCTGGACCGGAAACAATCCTCCTAGGACCGGTTTCTGGCATTTCAGAAGTCTTCAGCCAGGCTTGCTTGAATCCAGTGGCAAAGTGAGCAAGGGACTCACGTCTGAGTATACCCTGTTGAGTCCCTTTGCCACTGGATTCAAGCAAGCCTGGCTGAAGACTGCTGAAATGCCAGAAACCGGTCCTAGGAGGCTTGTTTCCGGTCCAGGGATGGCATGGCTTGGCAGTTCGGGCTGGACTGTTCCCATGAGGCACAGGGTCAGACTGATTTGCACATGGCCATGTCTGAACTGGGGTGGCAGAGTGGGCTAAAGAACGGTGATGGATTAAACCCAGATCTGTTGACTGGTTGTGAGTGTTTGATTGGTTCAGATGCTCCATCCATCACCACCCCCTTTTGTACCGATTTGGATATCAAGATACAGCCTGTGATGGAGTGGGAAGTGCCCACTAGCCAGACTAAGGTATGGGCCTTTTTAGGACTCACAGGATATTAACTGAACTTTGTGGATGGCTATGGGAGTATAGTAGACCCATTGACTGCAGTGACCCCAGGAAGCCGCCCAGGAAAGTGATCTGGACTGATGAGTGCCAAATGACATTTGAGGAGTTGAAGAAGTCATTATGCACTGCACCAGTACTGAGCACCCCTGACCTAATTGTGCAGACAGATGCCTTTCACTAGGGACTTAGATCTGTGTTAGCTCAACTGAATGAAAAAGGTAGAGAGCATCTGGTGGCCTTTATAGTAGGATGTTACTACCAAAGAAAAGTAGTTGGGCAGCCATAGAGAAGTGGTGCTTTGTGGGCCTTGCGGAAGTTTCGTCCCTACATGTTTGGTACTAGATTTGTAGTACAGACAGTACATAAGGCATTGACGTGGTTGATGGCTATTAAGAGAAAGAATATCAAGTTTTGGAGATGGTCTAATAAGGGTTAGGTTTTGAACCAGCACACTCAAGTACGTTTCCCCTGCTGTGTACTTAACACACAGATTGCCTGCATGGTGAATATGTGAAGTGCCGGGCAGTGCATGATACTGTTGTGTGTTGATTTAGATACCGTATATAGGTTTCCCGACTTATGCCTTATATAGGCACAATTCACATTGCCCTTATTTAGGCATAGAAATCCAATCCTTATTTAGGCTTTATCCATGCTAACCAAATACAGGCATGGCCACCTACATCCGTCCATCCACATCACAACGAGTTCTTGGAAAACCAGACTCTTAAGCCTTTAGGACTTCCCCTTGCTTGGATAATTGATTTCTCCAAGAACTCATTTGTTATGCATGGACATCTATTCCTTAGGGGCTCATTCATGACGTTCCTCTGCCCGACTTTTACGTCAATACTGGCATTCCTAAACACCTTCACGGTATAAATATACCTTCACTTGCCATGGCAATTCACAGCTGCATACTTGAACGGCTTGCCACGGCAAGTTCGGAAGGAAGTCGAGTCCCCGCCTGACGCACTGACCAGACGCTGTCATCCTCCTCGCAGAGAATCCAGCTTCAGTGTTTCTGACTCCCCTTGTGGGGTGTTAGAGATCAATACCTGGAAAGAGATTCCAACCTCTCTCATTCTAAGGTATGGAGCAGACGAGCACCTAGAGGGACCTTTGGCAAATCTTGGCAACACCAATCCTAACTATAGCTAAACTAGACTATAGAAAAACAGCACCTACTTCTTTCCTCGTACTACACTTAGGTTAGGTACACTGGGGTAGAACTAGCTAGAAGCACAAGATGAGTATTCACATTTTAGCCTGTGTTATTTATGCATGTATTTTTATGAATATATGTCATAGCTACAAACCATGATATTGCAGTGTTATTATTTCTTACTGCTAATGCTGTACGTATTATACTTCGCATTCTGTCTTACGATTGTAGCAGTTCATATCTCTTACACGAGAAATAAGACTGTTCAATAAACCCTTTTTATTGAAATGCCCGTCTACCTATTTCTGTGTAAACTCTGTAGAAACGAAGCATGCACAATTGACTGAGTGAAACTGTTATCTATTGTTTCCACGATTCTGAGACTGTCCGATTCTAAAGGGAAACACAGTTGTCATGTTTATGCGGCTGTCAGAAACTAATCCCTTCTTGTTTATTCGAGAAGTTTCTAGTGACCTCTGGAAATCCAAATCCAAGGCAGAGTATTTTGCAAATAAAATAAGGAGTAGCAACAACCCTTCAAAATAGATTTTTAGCCTTTTAAATAGTCTTACAAAACCTGTAATTTCAGTAGATCCCACTGAAGCTTCCAATGCTCATTGTGAAAAGCTAAGTATTTTATTGGTAAGATAGATCATATTCATTCGAACTTTACCCTTATGACTACCGCCTTGAGGCCAGATGGCCCTACTAGCAATGCCTTGTCGTCGCTAAATATCCTCTTTCTTTTGATTCTGTCTGAGTTACGTACTCTATGTTGCTGAGTCAAATCAGGCTCACCTGCTGACCCATTTAAGCCTGATGTGTTCCTTAAATTTCAGGACTATCTTCTTCCACCATGTCTAGAATTGATTAATCTTTCATTCTCGTCCGCATGTGTACTGGCCCCTTAAAGCATGCCAAGGGTATCCCCATCCTGAAGTAACCCTCTCTGGATGTTTCCAAACCTGAGAATTTTTGGCCTGTCTCTCTCTTGCCTTTCCTTGCCAAGGTAGCATAGAGACATGTTGATGCTATCCTAACCAAGTGTCTAGAAGAGAACCAGGTTTTGGACATTTCCCAGCACAGCTTTAGGCTGGCGTATAGTACAGAATCTGCACGTCTTGCGGTTACTGGGCATCTCCGTAGCACTTGAGACGATTGTAGATCCACAAACTTGATTCTGCTTGATTGAACCATTGTGTTAGATACGATATCCCATAAAATCCTGCTTCAGCACTACAGGATATTGGCATAGGTGGATCCGCATTGTCCGGGTTTGCCTTCTTTCTCTCGGAGCGTTCTTTCCCGGTTATTTTCCCACCCTACAGTTCTCGGTTGCATGCTCTGCGCCATGGCGCCCCTAAGGGCTCGTCATTGAGCCCAGCATTGTTTTAATATTTACATTCAACTTTTGGTTCAGTGGTGAAAACCTTGGGGCTTGCCCTCGTGTCTTATGCAGTCGACATCCAGCTCGTGCTCTCCTTCTCTGACAACCCCATGGCTGACCTGGCCAATTTTTAAAGAGGAATGTTGGCTGTCACAGAGTGGATGTATTTTAACTGTATACGACTCAATACGAGAAAAACAGAAATTCTCCTATCAGGAAAAGATACCAACTTCTGGGGTGACCATTGGTGGCCTGTCACCCTTGGGTCTCCGCCCCGCCCCAAGACCACTGTCAAACATGTAGGCATTTCTGTGGATCACACCTTAACTTTTGAAGCGCAGACGAAATCGATGGCAGTCACGTGTTTCAGGCTCATGCGGGGTCTTAAACCCATTCTTCCATTATATGACCCTGGCACCAGTCAAATTATTATTCAGGCAGCAATTCTTTCTCGGCTGGATTATTGCAACATCCTATACCTGGGAGTCAACAAGCCAGTGAGTAAAGGACTCAAGTGGGTTCAAAATGCTGTGGCTAGGCCGATGTTCTGGCTGCCCATACAGAAAAGAATATTATTTAAGATCCTGGTGATTACTTTCAGAGCCTTTAGAGACTCTGGACCTAAATACTTGGCAGCCAAGTTCACCCATTATGTCACAACTAGGACCCTCAGATCCCCCGCAGCGAACCTTTCTTAGGCCTTCCACCTTTAGGTATAAAACCAAAAGAGGAAAATCCATTAGAACAAGAGCATGGAATCTTGTGCCCGCACACCTAAGGGCGATAGAATTAGAGACCCAATTCAGAAAATCACTGAAAACCTGGATATTCGGGCTCACAGATGCATTCTGCTCCTCACTGGTATAGTAGGACCATTCTCATACTTACAAATCGTTCTGGTTTCTTCTGGGTAGCACCAGGATGCTCCCTTCGGAGCGAAGGCTGTGCTTTACAAATATCTAAATCAAATCAAATCTTCCGAAATTGTGTCTTGCTGCTGGCCTCCTTCGAAAACTGCATTGGCTCACTGTGGAAATGCATGTGCACTTTAAGACCTTTTGTACCACTAATAAAATCTTACATTCCCAGGTGCTCCCATCCTGTCTCATCCACTATCCTTCTATTGACTTTTACA
Organism: Lissotriton helveticus; assembly: GCF_964261635.1. NCBI lineage: Eukaryota > Metazoa > Chordata > Amphibia > Caudata > Salamandridae > Lissotriton > Lissotriton helveticus. The sequence continues at coordinate 454,922,019 of NC_136057.1, forward strand.
CCCCCGGATTTCAGCCGCCCATAATCTGGCTACTATCCCCTGTGTTAGGAGAGTAAGAGCAGGTGGCTATTTGTTCCATGCAAAAGCCCCAGTGTTCTGGAATGCTCTTCCTCTGTCTATCAGGAACATCCAGAAGCACTTGTCCTTCTGGAAAACTCTGAAAACTTGGCTTTTCTCTTCTTAGGTTTTTCCCTATGGCATCTCTTCTTTGGGTCACTGCTGCAGTTGTTTAATTCATGGACTATCTCTGATAAACCCCATTGTTGGGGCAGCTATGCCCTCTATACATTGTATTGGATTTGGCCCTTTTTGGAAGGTTAACCCCTGAACTTTTTGCCTTAATCTCTGACATGGTGGTAGAGATTTTTAGGCCTCTGGGCACTTTAACACTGTGGCCCAGTGTAAAGTGCGTGTGCTCTCTGAGTGCGTGTGGGGAGATTGGCCTGTCCTCCCATAGGAATGCATGGGGGGTGAGTGTGTCCATGGTAATTCCTGGTATGAGAGGCATGCAGGGTCGAGTTTAGTATGTATGATCTTGTGAGAATAAATGCTGCGCACTGGTGTGTGCAGATTTATGGTGACTGGTGGAGAAATGCCACTTCTAGAAGTTGGCATTTCTGTGTGCTATGTGTCTGCCTGCCTGATGTGAATTGCATGTCTGGCTTGTGATTGACAGGAGCTGAGCGGTGTGGGTGGCTCCATGAGGGGCAGGGTGAGTCAGCTAGGCTGAATGGGACACCTGGGCTGAGAGTGGTGGGAGGAGAAATCCCCTGACTCTGAATAGGACTGTGCCCAGGCTGTACAATGCTGGCTCCACCCACTGTGGTATGTCTGATCACTGAGCCCCCACCTGACAAAGAGGAAGAGGAGCTTTGAAAAGATAGTGCTCCAAAGCCCCTCTAAACCAGTTCTGCCTGGTAGCCCTAAGCCCTGTTCTGTGACACAAAGGGAAATGTTAATATAAATATAGGAGCTGTGACCCCATGAAAATGTCCACTTCTTGTTCCTGTACTCTTGGGGACTTGCTGCTGCTGGGGCCCAGGAGGAACCGCCATGGGGGCTGCCTCCCTGCTGGAGGGCCCTGTGTGCTGGTCTCTCTGGGCCCAGCTATCCCCCTGGGACCTTTTGCTTAATTTCTTTTATCCCTAAGGACTTTAAGCCTAGCGCCTGGTGAGCGCTTTATTTTCTATTACTGCAGAGTGCTTTATTTGTCCTAAGAAGGAGCGCTTCTGTTCTCCCCTTGCAGCGCTGGGCTGCGATCATCTTGGAGGGAATCCCAAAGTAGGGATTCCCACGCTCGTTCTGATGTCATAGCCGGTGTCCACCCCGCGTCATGGCCGCATCGGATCCCTTCAATTTTAGGGATGAAGGTGCCCACCTCGCGCTCTCCGTCCTAGCGGGTGCCCACCCCACTTTATATCATTTTAAATTTAGAGGGAGCCTACCCCTCATTGCCACCCCAAATGGAGAAGAACCCACGATCCGTGGCCCGCCTGGTTGTGGGTGGGGCCTCGTGGATGGAAGCGAAAGGGCCGTGCGGCAGGAAGCGCCGCGTTCAAAGACCCAGGCGGGAGCCCACCCGCACTGGGAGCTGCTGCAGCAAAGGTCTGGAGCTTGGCAGGCTCCACATCCGAGGCCCGGGTCCCAGGAGGGGGCCCGGGTGAAAAGAGCAGGGGGGCTGAGACCGCCAATAGCAGCGCGGGGCTCCCGTGGTTGAGGAGAGAGCCCCTCCTCGCACTGGCCAGGATGAGAGAGGAGCAGCCGGAGAAGCCAGGAATCCCCCGAGACAGCCCGGTGAGAGCGGGCTGAGCGGAATCCATTGCAGGCATCTTTTTTTTCATGAGTGGACGCGCCGTTGCGGGCCGCTCCAACGTTATTGGCCTATTTGTGTAAAAAAAGCCCCAGTGAGTAGTGAGGCACAGTGTTGGTGCCTGAGCGTAACCGCCGTTTTGGGGGGCGCTCCAACAAGGGGGCATGTTTTGCTGAGAGAGCCCAGTGGGGCTCCCACGGGCATTATTGGTGCCCGCTTCGGGGCACATTGTCGGTGCTCACAGCTGCCCCGATAGACAAAGGGCAGCTGCAACGATGGGGGCAGTTCTTGGCTCACAGAGCCCCAGTGGGGGCTTAAAGGGCACATGTAGCACCAGTGCCATGCCTGCAGTGTTTTGGGGGCAATTCGACTTAGAGAAGCCCAGTGGGGCTGAAGAGGCACAGATGTGCCAGGGCCCCTTTATTTTGTTGATCCTCAGCTGCATCGCACTAGCGCGGGCAGCTGCAATGTTTTGCACATTGATTCAGAGGGCACCATTCACAGCTGTGCAGCAATTAGTGCCAGCTGCTCCGTTTAGGCCATCATTTGATATTCCCAGCTGCCCAGCTAGTAGTGGGCAGCTGGAACGTTTGGGTCTATGCAAATTGCGCACCCTTGACTTCTGCTGCATTGGCAGCATGCCCTAACTTTTGGACATAGGGCATTTGAGCCCCTTTTGACATGGGCAGCTGGCCAGGGGGACTGTTAGGTTAATAGGGCACCAGGAGTTATGTGGTGCTAAGAAATGTGATTCATGTAGTATGAATTACGCACCCTGTTTTATACCTCTAAATGTGGTTTTTATGATTATGAGGTTGGTTTGCATATTATGGTTTATGCTAGTGAGATTATGTTCCAATGTGATTTATGCCCCTAATATGAGTTATGCTTAGGAAGTTAGGGTCTAATGTGTTTGGACTTATGAGATAATTGCATAATGTGTTTATGCTAGTGAGGTTGGCGCAGAATGTAATTCGCGCCTAATGTGATACTGTGCATAATGTTGTTTATGCTACAGGCTGATGCTGAGTACGTGGTTACCAGTGATTACTGGTTGTACGTTTATGATATGTCTTATTTTTACTAAGTTTGCTTTGTGATGGTTCTGACAGTGGTCCAGTGGACTATGTCCGGTGTATATAATCCCTTGTAGATATGACCTAGTGCCAGGAGGCACCATGTATATTATGTGAGTACTATTCTAATGTGTTATAAGAATACAAAGGCTATTTTTGATATAAACTTCTGTGGAGTTCCTTTCCTAGTGTGCCTGAGATGTTGTTGCTGTGTGCATGCGCAAATGCTTTACACATGGCCTCCGGGATAAGCCTGACTGCTTGTGCCAAGCTACCAAGGGGGTGAGCAGGAGTTATCTTTGGTGTGTAACTCGCTTGCCCTGACTAGAGTGGTGGTCTCTGCCTGGCTTTGGCGCAAGCCTTAGCCAACCAGAGATCCCATTTCTAACACATTGTATAACATAAAATAACATTTTGGAATCCCAGAAAAGGCTGATGGAGGTGAGGACTGCAACCCCAGACATGAGATCTGAATTACAGACATGCCTTAGAGCTGGGGTGGGACTAAACTTACTGGAGGAAAGGGAGTAGAGCAACCTGTGTGCACATCAACGGTCTCTTTGATTTTTGATTTTATGAAGTGTTACTGGTCAGTGAGGCCAGGGCTTTTGTAAAGCTAGTTGGTGTGTCTTATAAAGTTGCCATTGTAGGACCAGGGAATCTTGAGATAGGGGAAGGCTTAGGCGCTTGAATCTTTGTGAGGCATATTGAAGCAGAGGCTGACAGCCAGATGTGATCTTCGATTACTCCCCTGGCCTGTTTTATGTGTATGTAAAAACTGGAACTGTTCCTGCTGTGTTAGAGTGTCCCTTTGAAATGATCAGGAAAGGGAAGAGGACACTTCACTGAAGCTGGCACCCACAATAGGAATATCAAAGGACAGGACACAAAACCAGTGTCTGGATTTGGACTATAGAGGTGAGGACCTGAGTCCCTCAAGTTATTCAACAGCAGTGTTTAACAAGGGTGAAGCCCACCAAGACTTCTAGCTGCTTGTACCAGAACTAGGGACCAAGGTTTGATAATTGCCCTGCTGTATGAGGGTCCAACACCCAAGAAGTAAAGACCACTTGTCTTGAGCCTTAATTTATAACAGGGGGAAACAAAACTGCAAGTCTCGAGATGCAAAGAGAAAACACAGAACTCAATAAACACCCACACTAAACATGCAGTAACTTTAGAGCTAGCCCTCTATCCCCTCTCCTGTCTGACCTTGTGGTATCTCTTTTGTGATCTTCTTGGCGTTCTCTATTGAGTGCACAGGTCAGTCCCTGGCTTAGTCATTCACTTAAGTGACTGGCCTGCACCCACTTGCCCCCTGCTTCTCACACATTTTACCTGAATTCATCCCATCAAGCTAGCTCTTTCATGCCAGAAACTAGTGGTAGTCAAGGGGCCCTGTGGAAGGGTAGACTAAAAAAGGGGTTACGGGAAGAAATGCAAAGCTTGGGGTTTTATGAGCATGGCACAAACCTCTACAGAAAATATGTGATTTAAAGACAGTTTTCATTTCAATTGAGTCAAATCAGAGGGTGACTGCTGTGCCATCGGTCTAAACGCAGATCAGTGCTCACCTCTTGGTGCCCTGGACGTGGACCCACCACACTTATGCTGTAGGCTGCCCTGGATGCACCTTTCTTATCCCCAAACCACAGTTGTCATGTTCTTGTCCTTTGCTTACCATATCCCTTCTAGCTGTATTTATCCCTCATACTTGCTCCAGCTCTTATTCCTCTGCTGCATGCGTATCTTGCACACTGTGGTTTTGTGTTGCACCTTGGTTCTGTTGCTTAGCCTTTCTATTAGATTTCTATTAGATTTCTGTCCTTTCTGCTCATGTTTTTCTCCTCTCTGTGAAATAGTCTCCCACGCAAGCCGTGACCACCCTTCTTTCAAGGTCAACCCCTGCAATTCACTTTCTCATTCCCTGTTTGTGTCTCACCCATACCTGGCTGTGAGAAGCTGGCCTGGTATCCGATGTCCACTAAGGTAAGTGGGCACCTTGCACCAGTCCAGACAACCCTTATGGTGATTCAAGAGGTCTCAGACAACCTTAGAAAGCTATCCAAGTGGTAGCTGTGAAGAGCAGCCTTCAGGCTTAGTCTTGAAGGAGTGTAAAGCAGCTTGTTTTACCAGAATGCAATCTTATAGTATAGATTAAATGAGACAAGAAACAAGAACTTCACAGTAGTTATAAGCAAAATTATGTATTATATAACACTATCTAGTACATTACACTATCTCCTACACAGAGATAGACGCAAAGCACACAATACTTTAGCAAATAAATTACAGTAAATAGCACTAATACACACCAGGCCCCAGAGGGGGACCAAACCACTTACTAAGAAAGTGATATGAGAACCACGACTTGAATCAGGACATTGCCGAGAGGACATAGAATTGATGGGACCCCAAGGAACCACCCATGGTGATCAGATAGGGACCCCACGGAGTGCATGTGCAGTGTGTGAACACGACTGCGTGCTCCGTACAAGTCTATGTGCAAGTCGCGGTTGGAATTTTAAAGATTAGGGACCATTCCTAGTGGACCCTGAAGAAACCCCTTACCATATCCCTTCTAGCTGTATTTATCCCTCATACTTGCTCCAGCTCTTATTCCTCTGCTGCATGCGTATCTTGCACACTGTGGTTTTGTGTTGCACCTTGGTTCTGTTGCTTAGCCTTTCTATTAGATTTCTATTAGATTTCTGTCCTTTCTGCTCATGTTTTTCTCCTCTCTGTGTAATAGTCTCCCACACAAGCCTTGACCACCCTTCTCTCAAGGTCAACCCCTGCAATTCACTTTCTCATTCCCTGTTTGTGTCTCACCCATACCTGGCTGTGAGAAACTGGCCTGGTATCAGATGTCCACTAAGGTAAGTGGGCACCTTGCACCAGTCCAGACAACCCTTATGGTGATTTAAGAGGTCTCAGACAACCTTAGAAAGCTATCCAAGTGGTAGCTGTGGAAGCAGCTTGTTGTACCAGAATGCAATCTTATAGTATAGATTAAATGAAACAAGAACTGCACAGTAGTTATAAACATAATTATTTATTATATAACACTATCTAGTACATTACACTATCTCCTACACAGAGATAGACACAAAGCACACAATACTTTAGCAAATAAATCACAGTAAATAGCACTAATACACATCAGACCCCAGAGGGGGACCAAACCACTTACTAAGAAAGTGATATGAGAACCACAACTCGAATCGGGACAATGTCGAGAGGACATAGAATTGCTGGTAACCCAAGGAACCACCCAAGGTAAGTAGATAAGGACCCCACGGAGTGCATGTGCAGTGTGTGAACCCGACTGCATGCTCCGTACAAGTCTATGTGCAAGTCGCGGTTGGAATTTTAAAGATTAGGAACCATTCCCAGTGGACCCTGAAGAAACCCCTTGGAAGACAGAAGGTTGGAGAGACACCTCACCCGTGAATACTGGAGTACCCAAGTTACCTATCCCAGGGAAGCCGGGTGCATAGGTGTGAAATGGTGTCGGAAACCGCTGTCGAACCTAATGGTGGACTTCAGGAAAGTGCCGTTGCTGGAAGAGGAGAAAGTGTCCGTAGGAATCCAAACATGGATTCTTGTTGAAGATTACCTGAAAGTAGAGGGGACAGAGTCTGGGTCACTTGAGAGTGCCCAGGGGCTCGGTAGACGAATGCCCACCAATGCCGGGTGCTTCAGGATAGTTGACGGTCGCCTTGACTCTGCAGCTGCGGGGACCAGGCACTGCTGAGGATGACTAGGAGCTGGATACGAGCTGTCCCACGAGGGGTGCTGAGGGGTCGGTGTCCGGAGGGAGCACCAACAAGCCTCGGCAACACCTCTGGTGTACATATGGCCATGGAACATGGGTACGATATACTAGGGACTGACAATGGTACCCCAGCATCCAATCTGGAGTGTACCTAAGTACATAACATAACTGTTTAGGAAGAAAGCAGATAGACTAGGGTCCTGATAACCATGATCCCAGTCAGACTAGTCAGCTTAGTACCAGGCAAAGAGTGGGGTACCCATGCAGAAAGATCCTACCTTCCTACAGTGGCCATCTCTTGGTCCTCTTCTGATTTCCCTATTTGAGAGTCTTATCTCCCTCCCTCAGGAATGTGTTACCTGCACTTCGAGATCTAGAGGCACAGAAAGCTGATCTCTGCTGTTCATCAAAGGGATAAAAAAGTGAAAGTAGGAAGGTTGTTGCTTGCAGCTATCACAGGAGGAAGAAGCAATCGAGGTCTTTGTTCTTCCTTTCTGTTGTGTAGTTGGCCCCTTTCTCTGTAACCACAGACAGACATTGAGACATCTCCCACCACAACCAGCTGAGAACAAACCCTTCTGTGTCTTAAGAGAAACAATCGACCTCCTGCTGCACTTTGTGTTCCACATCATGTTGTTGCATCTCTCAAGAGATTATCAAACATTTACTATTACATGCAAAATATTCACCTTGTCTCTTTAATTTGTATGACACAATCACCAACATTACATCCACATAAACACCCTGAGAGTCAGAAACTCTCTGCAGACTTCACTCTTTGAGCAAATTTGCATTAGGTTGGTCCCTATCTGTGGTGGCAAAGTGAGCAAACAAACGGTGGACTGGAATGCATCTCAGAATAATTCAAGCACTTTACCTATCATCTTTTTGCTGTTGTCGGACAGTTCTGGAAATCATTCTTTCAGTAATTCTGATTGCTGATCCACTTTCTATTGTTTTCCACACAGAACCAGGTGCATAAGGTGCAGAAGAAATCAGGCAGAACAGTGCAAAATGACCTTTGCCTCCTCACATTCCACACAGGCTAATTGCTCCCACCAGACCAGGCTGATCAAATGGGTGTTGTGGCATAAATTCATTGATAATCATGGAACTGGTCTTCTTCTAAACCAAAAACTGAGATATTCCATAGTGAAACTCAGACAACACAATAGGTTTCACATTTGCGAGAGTTTAAGCCCTTGGAATTGTAAATTACAATGTCTTTTATTTATGTTTTAAAAACCAAAACATAAATAAAGGGAATTGTCATTTACAATGCCACTAGAATAAACACACGTAAATGCGAGATCTATTGCATTGCAGATGCTTGTTTAAGAGCAGGCAGTGGTCCGACGGACAACTGCTAGCCCTTAAAAAATCAAAAGAATAAAAAAAAAAATGTATTCTGTTTTCCTTTAAGGAAAACGGGCTGCATTTGAAATAAAAGTTGCTTTATTGAAAAATCAAACAAAGGCATGGGGGGTCTGGTGTCCCCAACAGGCAACCATCCCTGTGTTTACAGGCCATTCCTACTGGGTTGCAAATTGTGACCTGCCTCATGAATATTAATGAGGCAGGTCCCTTGTAACCCATTTGAGAATCACATTCCATTTTCCAAGTCGCAAAACAATGCAATTTGCAATTTGCAATGACTTGCACAATGGAAGGGTCATACATCTGGCCCTAAGATGCCAATTCCAGAGATATTTGTGCCTCTAGCAAGTTTCAGAGTACAATAGTGGTGATATAACTCCGGTTAATGCAATTGCTGGAGAGATCTGTGCGAATCTCTGCTCATAGTTGACTCATCATAAAATAGATAAGAGGGTTAATGCGCCTACTAGAGCACAGAATACAAGATGTAGGTCACGTGTATATTTTATACAAGGTAGCACAGCTGTTTAATGTGTTCAAGAGATCATTGTGTTATCTGAAGGTAACAATTTACATTTCTGGAATATAACTCAGTGAGTCATACACCCGAAAAAACAGCTGCATGTAATTGCAAGTTATATGTTTGAAACTTTGCAGGTTTTATCTTCGATTTAGCTTTTTTAGCTTTGATAAAATAGGTCCTACAGTATTAAACATGTATTCAGTACTATATAAATAGTCATTAATAATAATTACACAAAGATAGATATACCTGAAATTCTTACAGAGCATGCATAGATAGACCTACCACTCTTGGATACATGGAGAGTTTGAAAAAGTCATAACATACTTTTGAGCTTCAGTTTATCACTTAGCAACTCCTGAAGTGACAGAGTGTATTTGTTTCCTCTGACGGAGATGTTATGTTCCTGCAGTGCCCTTTTTATCTCCCACTGCTCCTAGAGGCAGACAAAACGTATTGCAAACTACATTTTAAACCATGGCAGCTCTTTAATAGGGCTATGAGATCCAACATGAGATGCCCTTTGCCTCTGACCACAACTGCTAAGTATTTAGCTGAGCAGATTTCATGAGACATGAATTTAATGTTTTTATGAACACTGCCAAGTGCGTAGGTCGCCTCTTTTCTAGGTTCCTCAAGACTGGAGTCCATCTACAGAGTGTTGTTTAAAAACACGGCACTCTGTAGGTGGATATCTGGATTGCACATGTGAGGGCAGTAGTGAGGAAGGGTACCATGGGTCCTAGTGCACATCAAGGAAAATTACACATTTGACTGCTGTTGGGGTAATAAAACACATCAATTATCATGGGTCAATGGGCCCATGTGCCACTACACCTGGCACACCAATGATAGCTACACCACTGTGTGAGGGGCCGTTAGAAATGGAATTGCTGGTTGGCTGAGGTATGCACCCAAGCCAGGTATGAACCACTACTCTAGTCAGGCTAAGCTAAGTACACACTAAAAGTTTCCTTTGCTCACACTCTGGTAACTTGGCACAGACAGACTGGCTTATCTAAAGAGACAATGTGTAAAGAATTTGTGCACACAGTAACACAATGACTATACCACAAAAAGACTCCACACAGGTTTATAAAAAATAGTTGTTTGTATTATTAGTAAAACTAGACCAAAATTATATAAATATCACTTTCCTAAATTATGCACAATGGAAGAATACCAAGAATCACAGTGTTCAATGGTTCTTAAGTTCAAAGCAATTTGTTTAAAGAAGGCATACATTAAGGATTACCAAACTCTGGAGTGACAAAAGAACACTCGCATTCAAAGCGTTTTGTCTAAAGTAGGCAAAAATGCAAGATTAGCAAACTCTGAAGTGCCGAAAGAACACTCGCGTTGGATCGGTCAGTCACAGTATCTCTGACCAGTTCACACTACCAGACGCCAACAACAGATGAAATGGAACAACAGGGCCCTTCTACTGAGACAGACTCCGCCTGTCAGTGGGATCATGGAAGCTGGCGGGATCTCTGGGATTTGCTGTGTATCTGTACCTGCTCTAGTCACAAGAAAAGTGGGTCTCCGGAATCGGATGGCCAAAGGTGGCTGGGAAGGGGACGACATAGTAGCTGCACTCCACGTTGCCCAGACAATTTGTTTGAAGGTAAAACAGATGCTCTGCTTGGCACCCAGCCTGAGGCGCCGCTCTTGTCTGGAGTCTCAGCTTACAATGCACAGATTTGGAGTGTACAGAGCGTTGGCCTTCCAAGTCTGAGAAGGTTTGAGCTGCCGGAACCCGAGTCCTACAGCAGCGCCGGTATGTCAAAAACAGTCGTTGATGACCATGAGAATTTTAGGAATAGGGTCTAGCCAACAAGCCAGAGAACACTTGTAGCACAACAAAAAGTAGTAGGCTGCAGGCTAGCATATGAAAGCAGGTTGTGGAGTGGCAGTCTCTCCTGCAGCACATCACTCAAGCAGGCTAAGGCTAATGCAGCAAAGCAGTTAGAAAAGTGACAGTCCCTCCTGATAGCACAGCAGTCCTTCTGGAAATGTGCAGATGAAGAGCCAGTAGCATCTGATTACAAGTCCCACACAGTGTCTGCTTTAGGAGGGTCAGAGCTTCATGACTTATGCCCAAAAGTGCCTTTGATGTGGTGACTAACTTTAAAGGAGTTATCTGAAGTGCACAAGGATCTCTTTCAACCCAGTCATATCTGCGAGGTTGTCCACGGGGGGTTATCAGTACCTTGTGTATGCGCAGGACACTACCTATTCTAGTGGAGTGGGAGCCCCACCAACCCCTCCCAGCCCAGGAAAACCCATCGGAATGCAGATATAGTTGAGGGAACAGTGTTGTGGCTGTCTAGAGAGGAATGCACCAATGTCGCTGTCACCCAACCCAGACGTGTATTGGAGACAGGCTGTCAGGCACATGGAGCAGTAAGTGCAGAGAAATGCCCAGTTTCTAAAAGTAATCATATAACAAAAAGATCTGGCTGCGGCAATTAGAAGTGAACTTGCTTTAAACGGACTGACCCAAATGAATTCATCATTACCTTGGTCTGTGTATTTATTTCACACCAAATAAAGCAATTATTTGCACATTTCCTCATGACATTTAAATATGCCTAAAGGACAATGTCCTCTATATCGATGGAGACCTTTACATCAAACAAAAATGGGAAAATATTCATCAGAAACATATTCATGGAGGATCCCAAGTACAAGAAAGGCTTCAGTTTCATTAGTACCAAATGCAATAGGGACCTGATGGTCCACTCCATTAAAACAGCACAGAGGATTTGCAAGAAACGAGCCGATGAAATTGAAGGCTTGGAACAAGCCATCAAAGACAACCAGACTGCAACAGAAGCTAAAACTCTACTTGAAAAAAATTATAAAGATATTACTACATTCAAAGATAAAACCATTAAGTTTAAAATCGACAAATTTGAAAAAGACAAAAAAACTCAATATCAAAACAGTTTATCCATATTTAAAAGACAACTACTACTCAAATCTGGAATAGAGGAGGCAATTGACTGACTACCAAGACAGATCCAAAAATAGATTTTTGACCTTTTCTAATATTTCTTCTGAATCCCTTGACGGACAGGATAGTCGAGAAGGAAGTTCCAACCAAAATATCCAGAACCCTTTTTTAACAAGAGGCTAAGTAAAAAACAATGCCTGTTTCAAGAACCAGCCATGGGAAATGCGTACAAGGCGCCAATTGTATCTGAACTAATAAAGTGTCCCATAGTTAATTTATCATCTAAGACTCTCACAAAAGAACAATACCAAGTCCTCGAATTTGGCCTGTCTATTGTACCAATGAAACCTATTGATTTAGCAAGATTAAAAATAAAAGCCCTAGAATCTTTTTGAAACGTGATTAAATTTTTTTTTGCAAACAAAGAGATCAAATAATGGACGAACCATCTGGACTAAGTAAAAACATCACCATTCTGCCCCCCTCCAAACACCATCCCTAAAGAAGTAATTACCTTTGAAAAACCAGTTCTTGCATCTCTAACAGATCTTGACAATAAGAAAAGATTTCGTGAAAACAACATCACAAAAATCAGGCTTTGGCATTTCAAGAACTTCAGAATGACAGTTCTTTGGTGATCAAACAAGAGGACGAAGGGGGTGCAGTATTAGTGTGGCCTAAGATCAGTTTGGAAGGCTACTTCTGTGAGTGGCAGAATCAGTGCTGCAGCCCACTTGTAGCATTTAACTTACAGGCCCGGGGTATATGGTATACCACCTTACAAGGGACTTACATGTAAATTAAATATGCCAATCAGGTATACACCAATTACACACGCTTAGTGAAGTAGCCCATGTACTTTAGCACTGATTAGCAGTGGTAAAGTTCTCAGACTCCTAAGGCCAACAGAAAGATAAAGCAAAAGTGGAAGTAAAAAGAGAAAATGTTGAGGAAAGATCCCCCTAAGGATGCCAGGTCTAACAGAGGTGTGGTTTAACTATGATTTTCTCATACAGGCACAATCCATTTTTAACAGTCATACTGCACATGCCTCAGGCAGTAAAGTACCTCTCCTAAAATTCACCTGTCAGGGCTTAAATCAGTGCATCCTAGAGGCAAACGAGGAGCCACACTGAACAGCAGGAGCAAGAGCCTCAACACTGTCCTAGCATCTTATAGGGCTGTGCTTCCAGTCCTATCAATAAGTTGAGAGGTGGGGTTGAGGTGGGTCTTCCTGTTTTTATCCTGGCCCTGCTGCTCCTTGTTGGGAATCATCGCTTGGTGGTTTCAATGTTAAGGGCTGAATTTCTGCTCTTTTGCTGAAATGTGGCCTCCGAGTTTCCAGCAAAGGAGGCATAGTACGTAATTCTTTTAATTCTCTCTGCATGTATTAATGTGTGTTTTGAGTGTATTAGTGAATGTATTTCAGACTGACAATGAGAGTGAAAGTAAGTGAGAATCGGTGAACAGAGTGTGAGTGAGTACGAGTAAGGTAATGCAAGTGTGAAGGATAGAGTGAAGAAGTGTGAGTGATTTAGGAGTTAATGAGAGGTGATTGTGAGAGCGAGTGGAAGTGGGTCAGGAGCGTAGCAATCAAGGGTTCAGTAGGTGCAGTTGCACAAGGGCCCTGTTATGTTGCATGTTTCTTTAAGGCTCGTGCCTGAGCGTGCCTTTGGAAGTGATTATTACATCATAGTGGTTCTGTATAGGAAGGGTCAGTTGTAACCTGACCACTTCGCTGTGCAGCTGTGCTTCCTGGCATCACCTGTTCTTTTTATCGTTAATCTACAATAAAGAACCTACTACTATCACCTGCCTCTTCCATCATTACAAGTGGCGACGATGAGGGATACGAATCATTTTTAGACTTGAAGCAAAATTTTGAATTTTTTTTTTCTGATTCCCAAAAAAAAAAAAAAAAAGAAAGAAAGAAGAAGCTGAAGAGAGCGGACGACAAAGAAAGGAAGAAAGAAGAAGCTGAAGAGAGCGGACGACTAAGAAACCAAAGTAACACCAGCTGTGCAGATTACTCGTGAGTGAACTATCTTCTACCAGGCCATTAAGGTAGGCGGAGAACTCACTGTTGCCGTTGGCGGCGCTTGCCTGCATTTTTCAATCTTGAGCGGTGTTCCATGCGCGATCTCCGATTGCGCGACCTCCGCGATCCATTGTAGAACGCCTCCTCCTTTCCTCACGAGACACTGTTCACGGCATGACGAAAGCGCGCAAGGTCACGCAACGTGACCCTGCGTAGCGGCCATTTTGGGTTTCTGCAATATCGTCGGAAATACTTCACTCGCAAATTCACACGGCAGGAGGGAAATAACCGATTTTCTGCTAATTGATTAACGATTAAATAGCGATTAAATAGCGATTCTATTATTATCCACAGGAAGAACAGGTGAGACTGTCGGGGCACTGTTATTTCATTTTATAATATTATTGACATAAAAAATTATCCATAGTATATGGAAACTGGTGATCAATCTGGAGATCAACCTCAGAGTACACAAGAAATGGCCCAACAAAGTTTTGTGATCAGCCCTCCACAACCCTTCTGGGCTACAGGTTCCCAACCCGATATGAAATGGGTAGAGTGGAAAGAATATTTCACAAATTACATTTGTGCTATTGATGAGAATACAAAAATGAAACCAGAGCAAAAAAAGAGATTACTTCTGCATTCCTTAGGACCGAAAGGGCTAAAAACGTATTCACGAATACAAAAAGCAGTTAATACTGATTTAAATGAATTTGAAAATGCCATGACGGATATGGACAGATATTTTGCTCCTAAAGTGTGCATAGGTGTAGTGCGACACAAATTCTTTCAGAGGAAACAGAAGAAAGAGGAACTAGTTGATGAATGGTTGGATGACTTAAAGAAACTGGCAATTGACTGTAAGTTTGGGAATTTACATGACGATCTCATTCGGGACCAACTAGTCATGCATAATGATAACTCACCGATTCAAGACCGTCTTTGGGTAAACGGCGATGCACCTTTAGACGATGTACTTGCCATTATGAGGAAGTCAGAAATGTCAGGAAGGTGTGCTGTTATTGTCAAGGACACAGTAAAAGACGCAGACAAAGTATCATCTGCTGTTTTTAAAATACAGGGAGCAGCAAAGACTCAGACCAATCAATTTCAGAAGAAAAACTTTAATCAACCATTCAAGAGTCAAGGAAAAGAAAGGAACACTGATGAGAGAAGATGTTACCGTTGCGGTAGCAAAGAACACATGGCTTATAGCAAGTCGTGTCCTGCTTTAAGAAAGAAGTGTGGTGTGTGTGGATTGACAGGACACTTTAGCAAAATGTGTCGCAGACGTAGTAATGTGAAATGTATCTGGGACCAGGAATTAAGTACTGATGAAAGTGGTGAAGACGAGGGCGGTTGTGTGAAGAATATAAGAGGGAACTATATGCTGAACATCACCGATGAAGCTATAGAGGGCAAACCTGTTTGTGAAGTGTCATTAGGTGGTATTAAGGTAAAAGTGTATGCGGATTCTGGATCTCCATACACTATCATTAGTGAAGAGTTGTGGAAAAAGAGATTTACAGATAAAATAGGAGATAAATTGAATGTCTCTGATGTTAATCCTGTGAGTTTCACAGGAGAAAGGATAGGTCTGTTAGGTTTCAGATGGCTCACCTTCCTTTTCAAGGGTAGATTAACAAGAGGGAAGTTATACATAGCCAAGACGGGACCGTCTGTCCTAGGGTGGCATGACCAGAAAAACCTCCACATTATTTTGGATCCCAACAGCGAAGAAAAGGTGTTGGTCCTGGATGAATGCAGTAAGATAGGAGAGGTGTTGAAGAGTAATTTCACTAATGTGGTGGAAGGGAAGCTGGGCAAATTGAAAGGCTTTGAGCATAAGATTATGCTAAAAAATGATGCACAACCTAAGGTGCATAAGGTCAGACCTATTCCCTTGTTAATAAGAGATGAGGTAAAAAAAAGAGATTCAAGGTCTTTTAGCCAAAGGTGTAATTGAAGAGGTAGACACATCGGAGTGGATTAGTCCAGTAGTGGTAGCGAGGAAATCCAATGGTAAAATTCGTTTGTGTATTGATTTACGCCATCTAAACAAAAATATTGTGATTGAAAGATTCCCGCTACCCAAGATTAATGAGATGGTCTCTTCATTAAGAGGAGCAACTTGGTTCTCCACGATAGACCTTTCGGCTGCCTATCACCAGGTAGTTCTGGAGCCTGAGTCAAGGCATTTAACGGCTTTCATCACACCGTTTGGCTGTTTCCAGTTTAGAAGGATGCCTTTCGGGCTTGCATCAGCCGCTGCAGTTTTCCAGCGATTGATGCATAAATTATTTGGTGATATGGAGGGTATTAGCTTCTTCCAGGATGATGTTTTAATTGCAGGTACCAGCAAGGAAGATCATGACACCAAACTGTGGAAAGTCTTTGATACACTAAATTCGGCAGGGTTAACAGTAGAATTATCCAAATGTAAATTTGGTGAGAGAAGTGTATCATATTTAGGACACATTATCAGTGAGGAAGGAGTTAGGCCAAAAGCATCACTGGTAGAAAGCATAGTCTCATCGCCTGCACCTGAGTCTAAAGAAGAGATTAAATCCTTCTTAGGAATGGCAGAGTACTGCGCTGAATTCATAAAGAATTTTGCTTCAAAAGTGTATAACATCAGAGCATTGTTAAAGAAAAATGTGAAGTTTGAATGGACAAAGGAATGTGAGAAAGAATTTGCAGAAGTAAAAAGAGAATTACAAAAAGTAAATGCATTGTCTAGCTTTGACCCCAATTTAGACTGTTTTTTGACAACTGATGCAAGCAATAAAGGTTTAGGCGCTGTATTGTCACAGATGGGGGAAAATGGACATGAGAGGATTATTTTGTTTGCTTCTAGAACCTTGTCACCAGCAGAAAGCAGGTACCCTATAATAGAAAGGGAAGCCCTAGCTTGCGCTTGGGCGCTGGAACACTTTCGTGCATTTGTGTGGGGCAAAATGGTCAATATCAGAACGGATCATAGACCATTAGTCCACATTTTGTCTACGGATGGCACTGCAACAGCTTCTGCAAGGTTGGCAAGGATTTCTATGCGTATGAAGGAATATATATATTGTATTAGTTATGTACCAGGGAAGGATAATGTGGTAGCGGATTGTTTATCTAGACTGCCTGCACCGCTAGAGGAATGTGTAGATGAACCGTGGGGAAATTTTGCTGTAGCTTTTGTTCAAGATTCTGGGATTCCTGCCATCAGTAGAGAGATTTGGGCGAAGGAGCACGATTTAGACAAAGAGTTAGGTGAGGTTTCGAAGTTTATTCACCAAGGATGGCCCAAAGAAAAATTCATGGGAGACAAATTGAAACCATTTTGGGAGGTACGTTCTGAGTTGTCTTTTGAAAAAGAAGTTTTAAAGAGGGGTGACAGGATTGTCCCACCGGCAGGATTGAGGAAAAGGATTTTAGAGATGTGTCATGAGGGACATTTTGGAATAGTGAGAACTAAATTGGCTGTCAAGGGTTTATTTTGGTGGCCGAAAGTAGACAAGGAAATAGAGACTTTTGTAAAAAGTTGTCCAGTTTGTAATTCGGCTGATAAATCCTTGAAAACTCTGAGACCTACTATGAGTGAAGGACTCATTCCGAGTTTTCCTTGGGAGACCATTGCGGTGGACATTTTTGGTCCAATTGGTGATACAAAAGAGTATGGTTTGGTTGCTATTGATCTTTTTACCAAGTGGCCTGTGGTCAAGTTTGTGGAGAGAGCGGACACTCAAGCAGTTTTGAAATTCTTGGATAAGATTTTTCTTATGGAAGGGTTACCTGTAAATATCTTGACTGATAATGGTGTGCAGTTTTTATCTAAGGCTGCTAAGGAGTATTTTGAGAGGTGTGGTATCAGACATAAAACGACCTCTTTGTATAATCCTAGAGGAAATGGAACGGTAGAACGCTTTAACAGGGTGATTAAAGGAGTTTTGCAGGCGGCTAACAACAAGGATTTGGATTGGAAGGTGGAAATACAGAAGGCGATTTGGTCCTATAAAGTAACTTTAAACAATTGTACTGGGGTGTCCCCTTTTGTAATGATGAGAGGTAGATTACCTAGGTGTAAGTTTAATCCTGGCTGGTGGTTTAAGGAAAGCGTACAGAATTGGTCACCAGTGGAGGTTAAAAAGAATTTGGAGTTGGTCCATTTCAAAAGCAAGGAGTACTATGATAAACGGCATGGTGCCAAGGACCTTGTAGTGAAAGCAGGAGATTGGGTCAGGATCAGGAAGCCTTACAAAGTTATGAAGGGTGATAATAAGTTTGATTCACCGAAAAGGGTGGTTGAAGTCTTAAGGAATTCGGTTAGGCTAAGTGATGGTAAGGTTTGGAACCTTAAAAATGTGGCCCTTGACATTTGTCAAAGTCATGATGAAGAGCAAGTGGTGAGTAAGAAGTCTGGTGATTTTGATTGGGTAGAAGACTATTTTAATAATAGTGAGTTACAATCCCAATTAGCTCCTGGTGGTTTATCTTCTCTATTAAAGGAAGGAGAAGGGTTGGCTAGCAATCCTGGTTGGGACTGCCATGCCGAAGGAGGGTCCTTTCCAAGTCAAAGTGATGTAGGAAGTAAGGAGAGGAACTGGAGTTCTGGTTCCACTGATATGGAAGGAAGTTCAGAGCCTGGTATGATATGTACAGAAGACTCTAAAAGGAAAAGAATTTCGCCTGGCTGGCTTAAGGATTATGTTAGATAGAAGTCCTGTTTTATTGTTATGTTTTATTGCTATTTTATCTTCCTTTTTATTTCTTTGTGTTCTGCCTTCTGTTAATTAGTTTGTTCTTTTAATTCTGTATAAGAGGGGGGGATGTGTTATGTTGCATGTTTCTTTAAGGCTCGTGCCTGAGCGTGCCTTTGGAAGTGATTAGTACATCATAGTGGTTCTGTATAGGAAGGGTCAGTTGTAACCTGACCACTTCGCTGTGCAGCTGTGCTTCCTGGCATCACCTGTTCTTTTTATCGTTAATCTACAATAAAGAACCTACTACTATCACCTGCCTCTTCCATCATTACAGGCCCAGAGGCCTTAGGGCCTTACTGATTAAAGCAGAGTGCCTGTTCATCTGGAGTTGGCAGTGAGAGTCAGTGAGTGTAAAAGTGTGAGTTTGTGTGCAAGTGTGTTGGTAAATGAGAGTGAGCATCAGTGAGTGTGATGAGTATGTCTGTGTGCAAGTGAGAGTGAGTGGGAGAGAGTATGAGTGAGAAAAAGTAAATAAGAAAGTGATTTAGTTAGAGTGAGGGGGAAGAGAGTGAATGAGAGTATGAGTGAGAGAATGCAAGTAAGTGTGTTTGCTAGCCTGGGTTATCCCCGGAAGTTAGGCATTGGCTATGACATACTCCGTATAATTCTGAGCTTACGGGGGCACACAAGGTAACATGCTACCGTTGGCATATTGGAGGGAATTCTTAGCATAAGGCCAGGCATCCAGGGCAAAATGTAGAACCCGAAATAATGAAAGTAATACTTGACATATGGGGACACTTATTGCAAAATGTTTATGCTGGCATACTAGGGGTAATTTCTAGCCCCAGAGAGGGCAGCAATAGCATATTGGGACTGAGGGAACGGGTTGAGGAAGCAAACCATGCTAAAATGCTGGCTTTGAAATTGTTGGAGGTACTTTTTGATATATGGGTTCTGTTAGACTTGGCATCTGTGGTGTGGTTTTCCCCTAACCTTTTGCCTACATACCTCCTGTTTTTGCTGACTTTGTTTTTGCTGGCATTAGGACTGTGAGCACTTTACCACTGCTAGCCAGTGCTAAAGTGCTTGTGCTGTGTCCTTAAAAATGTTAGATTGGCTTATACCCAAATGACATATTGAATTTAATTGTAAGTCCCAACCAAAGTGCCACTACCTGTGCCCGGGGACTTTAAATTAAATGCTACTAGTGCGCCTTCAGCACTGATTGAGCCACCCACTTAAGTGGCACTTTAAACATGTCTCAGACCTACTACTGCAGCCTGTATGTGTGTGCAGTTTTGAACTGCCATGTTGACCTGTCATGCTTTTTTCCAGGCCCAAACCTTCTTTTTTAATATACATAAGTCACCCCTAATGCCCTGGATAGCCCCGAGGGCAGAGTGCAGTGTATTTAAAAAGTTGTGCATGTATTGTTTAATTTTTACATGTTCTGGTAGTGAAAAACTCTTATATTTGTTTTCACTATTGCAAGGCCTACCTCTTCTAAGTGTAATTTCCAAATGGAAATAGGTGTCTCTGGAAATACAATTTTAAATCTTAACTTATGGTGAAGTCGGATTTTAAATCAGATTTCTGATAATGGCACTTTTAGAAAGTTGGCATTTTCTTGCCTTAGCCATTTGGTGCCTGAAGCCTGCCTCTGGGTCACATGATTGGCCGTGGGTGATAGTTGTGCTTTGGTATTCCTCCTAGACAGCCACACAAAACGGGGAACCCAGGTGTGACTAAATAGGCCATCACTGGCAGGATGGGAGGGAGGAGCTGGGCTGATGCCCCATTTACATTTGAATAGGCTATGTCTGGCCTCCACAAAAATGGCTATATACCCCCTGTAGAAAGTCTAAAGCCAGGACCAGGAAGGCAAATCACCTATACACTTCAAAGGCATGCCTCTAGAAGCTTCTCCCCGCTTCAAAGGCACAACTTGGTTTAAATACTGGACATCAGACACCAACTTGTAAGTGCACTTAAGCTTAAGGACCTGTGGATACTCTGCCAGAAGAAGGACTGCTGTGCTGCTACAAGGACTGCAACTCTGCTGAACTGCTGCTTTGAAGGAACTGCTGCCCTGCTGTGCTGGACTACTGCTCTATTGACTGGGAGAGAAGGACTGGACCTGCAGCTCTTGAACCCAGAACTCAGAGTGACTCCAAGGGTTAGTTGGCTAGCCTCCTGATCAGAAGCTTAAGGGACATAACAACCTTGCACCTGCACCTGGACCATTTGTGAGAGGACCTTTGGTAGTGGCCTTAAGGTGCTCTTCCAGCCTCTATGGATCCAATGGAACCAACGCATCTCCTCTGCTGCATAGAGCAACCACGAGCAGAACCAACATATCTCTGATGCTGCGCAAACTGGACCAGTTGCAAAGACCTGCATTATCGCTGCCGTACTGGCACGCCTATGGAACCGCTCCTGTGCAACACATTCTCGGTCCAGGCCCTTGCATCCCTCGTCGAGGGCAGCCTCTACGATGACGATGGACTCTGCATGGCAGCCCTGCAGAACTTCGATACTGACACATTGTCCTCACTGCGCATCTTATCCTTGACGCTGGACTTCACATAGCAAGCCCCGTTGCTGGGATCCTCGATGATGACACAGGCCCTGGTATTGCAACCTCACTGCATTTCAGAACTGACACATTGCTTTGGCTGCACGAAGCATTTTCGATGCGGATCCTTGCAACGTTCCACAAATCAGGATTTAAGGTACTTTGTTCAGCGGGCCTAACAGGGTTCATGTAGCCGGCCCATTCTCCATCGTCATCGGCCTGAACTTGTGACTTTGTCCTAATCACAGTTGGGACTTGTACCTTTTGGGGCTATTTTTCTACAGTCTTTATCTCTGGTTATGCTGATTGGATTTTTTTCATTTTTGGACTTGTTTCATTTATTGAAAAAAATCCTTTTTTCTAACTTGGTGTAGGAGCCTTTTTGTGGGACCTTTTCACTTTATTACTGTTTGAAGTGCTCCACAAATACTTTACACATTGCTTCTAAGCAAAGCCTGACAGCCCTGTGACAAGCTTCCAGACTGTTGAGCACTGGTTAATTTAGGGTGGCCTTGTGCCTCACCCTGACAAGGATTGGGGTTGTTGCATGAGCAGGACTCACACCTCAGTCAACCAACAACCCAATTTACTACAGATCCCCCTCCCTGGAATATGGGCAGGATCGAAGGCAAAATTCGGATACTGGCACATGTATTGTATGTAATACTTGGTGTAAAGGGATATCCATGACAAAATGCTGGCATTGTCACAGTGGAGGTAATTCATAAAATATGGGGAACACCAAAGACACATTTTGACTAAGAAAAATGAGGTGATCTCCTGGCAAATATTACACTCCACCAATTTTGTTAACGCTGGGTTTCTGGTCTCTAGTTACCTTACCAGATCCCTAATCCTGTCGACTGAATCGTTGGTACCTGTCATTGAGTAAAAGACAATCTACTACTAGGTTAGTCAATTAGGAAATTAAACCACTCTAAAGAACCACTTACCACTGGGAAAGGTTACAAAGTTTTAATTCAAAGTCAAAAGTATCTGGAGATACAAACATCTCAGAATAAGATTCAAAAGGTATACAGGTATTAGTACAAAAAGGTACTCCCTGAATATTCTCAATCGGCAAAAGGAAATTATCAAAAATATCTCAAAGAACACGAGTGTTGCAAGAATCGCTGTGAGTTGCAACTTGAGAGTCATTTACAGAAAAGAAAAATATAAGTTAGTCTGTCCCTACACTAGACTAAGTGACATCCCTACTTAACAAGATCTTTACCTAAAAAGGTGTCAGCAGTGGTGACTTCCAAAGAAGATCACACACTTCTCCTAGTCTCTGAACCAAGTTGGTATCTTTCAGTTCTCTATCTGCCTACCCATCCGCTCTCTAAGGCTTCTCAGATCATCTGCCCTAACTCCACCCCGGGGTGCTTTCCCTAATACAAAATCACATTTCCAATAGGAACGCCCCTTGAGACGCCTCTCACGTGGTGCAGTTTTGAGCGGCAAATTCCGTCCTGGTGCTCCTCTGGACTCTTCATTAAAGTCGACCTTGCTTCCCAGGCTTCTCTCCGTCCAAGCGGTACCCCCTAAAATTCCTGAAGACTCCTACAGGCCTGTGCCTGGCACTTCTGAACAAGGGCCTATTCATTATTTCTGATTTAAGTTCCCCTTGCACCTGCAAACAGACACTCTCTCGGTAGGCCCCAAATTCCAGTCTCTACCATATCTAAGAGTCATAAAACATCTTGAACAGACCTATCGTTCGTGCTCTGTGCGACTTCTCCTTAACGAGCTCTTGCAGATCAAAGAAGCAACTTTATCTATTCAGGCCTACTAAAATTACATGAAACGGGCCTCTGCAATATGCACATTTAATTTCTTTGTTTAAACGATATTTAACTAACACACATATACTAAAATATAACACATCTATGTAAAACATATACTTCAATACTATGCCTAATAATACATTTGCACTCAAATGACATTAGAATCCACGTCACTAAAAGTGTAGCAGCATCTTTCGTTTCCTGTGAAATGCCATGTGGCCTACACATTTTCATGGTTTGCAGAATTACATTTCGTTTTCACTTAGTCATCTAACGTGTGACTCCAACATCATTTTAACATTTCTACAACCTCTACATTAGTTTTTCACACTTATATATGCATCTATTCTAATTAAAACAAACACTCATATATTTTCACTATATAAGTTGACACTCTTGTATATTCCACACTAAGCTAATACTACGTGCTTGTAAATATGGTGTACTTATACATTTTTCAGATTTGTGCTCTCTCAATTTCAAAGATCACAAGCCACCACTGAGATCACACCTCAGGCCCCTCAGCCCCTCCTCCATCTGCTGTCATCAGAGGTCTGGAATCGAGGTCAAGAGGGCTGACCTGTGCACTGCCAGCGTTCATGAAA
This sequence comes from Lissotriton helveticus, assembly GCF_964261635.1. Classification (NCBI taxonomy): domain Eukaryota; kingdom Metazoa; phylum Chordata; class Amphibia; order Caudata; family Salamandridae; genus Lissotriton; species Lissotriton helveticus. The sequence goes on from NC_136057.1 coordinate 454,945,244, forward strand.
ACACTAAAGTCATGTTTTCATTAACATTGCTCAGCTAAATAATTAATACTTGTGAGCAGATATAAGGGGGAGCAAGTGGCACCTCACAGGAGGAAGGGTGTGCCCTGAAGCCTCTGTTAAGGAGCCACTATGGGGAGTAAGCCCACACTTCTTTCTGACTCCTGAACAATGTACCCCAAACTTAGCTGATCAGCATGCTGTTTATTAGGCTCTTCAATAGTTCCTCGGTTTCCTTGCCCTTCAGCCTTTTTCTCTCTGTTTCTCAATACCATGCATTCTATCACAGGAGCATTTGATAATTGCATCAGGCTCGGCCGGCACAGGTTAGAGCGATGGGGCGGGGCAGGGCGGTGGTGGGGGCGGGGGGAGGTCAACAAACTAAGTGATAGGTAAAATTAAAAATTAAAAAATAAGATAAAAGCACTTACCATGCGCTCGCTGGCAAAAGGCGAGCACATGGTAAGTGGTTTTAATATTATTTTGTATTTCATTTTACCTATCCTGTCCTCTGTCGACCACTGCTCTTACCTCTGCTGGCCGTGCCTGGATTGCATGCACCCCAGCACCTGATGCACAAGTGGCTAAACTTCCAAACCTGTTTCATTACCTTTTTTTAAACGCTTTTCTTTCTGAACATGTCCTTTGCCATACCTCAGAGTATCCCCTGAAGATGGGATAATTGCAGAGGACAAACTACTCCTATTTCCCGCCACCCCACAGCAAGCCTGTTCCAGACTGTTTCTGGGCGAGGAATACTTAGGGCTAATATTTTGTGGTGGCCCAGGTGCCACTTTTACTAGTGGGACAAATGTCGGTATCACTAGAAAGAAACAATTAAAAATGCTTTTGATAGAGGAGAAAAGTTTACTCAGTTTTGATCTGATTAGATGAACTAAGAATATGTATAACAGAAACATAGACTTCCAGGGGCATTAAGAGTCAAAGTTTAATATAAACTGGTGGCCCAGGGTATACAAATATAGCATACGCCCTTAAAAATTGTCTCTTGGACATGCATAAAACTTCATACAATAGTAGCCCCCTTGAATATGTATCAGTTCTATAATGAACTATAGTGAGCGCCTTTCACACGTGGGTGTCACCTTCCTGTAGAAACGGATATTTGTCATGAGATACGCACTGCATTTAGATGCTGCTCTCTTCGTCTCTTCCAAGTGGAGGGTGTTACCATACCAACCCATGAAGCAACAATGCGATTAAAGCCTTCAAATCTGTGTTATAAATTAAGGGTTGTCACACCCTGGCAATACGAAGAGCAAACAGATTTTACAATCGACCTGTTTGCTCTGTATATCTCTATCGTTTTTGCCAGCACTTCCAATGAAATTTATTAAAGGTCCTGCCTGTCGCTGGTGACGTTAATGAGTTTCCTCTGCGTCTTGGCAAGCTCAATGTGTTTTCATTTATAAGTAGTTAATAGCTGTGAATATTAGGTAAATCAACAATCACGTTTCTAAATGTAACGTCTGTACCTTGGTAGATAATTAGAGTATGGGGAAAAGGCAAAAAAAGTAGATACTTTTTAAAGCTGCTAAACCTTAGCCACGTTTCATAACAAACAATGGTACCTATCCAGACCAGATCCCCATGATGGCAATTTCGTAGTAAATAGCATATTCCACTCAATGGATCGGCATGTATAGTTTATGCCATGTGTTTTCATTTGCAGTACTTAAAAAAAGCAATGTAACTATAAACAGCAATCAAATCTACACAATAAGATAATAATAATAATAATAATAATAGTACAGACATTTATTGAGCGTGAACAGCTACCTCCAATGAGGTGTCCCGGCGCTAGAGCGATAAGTGACACACGGGAGACAGGCAATGATCAAGACACTGCAAATTAAGCCTGGTTAAAAAGCCATGGTTTAACTGCCTTCCGAAATTATGTTTCAGAAAAAATCTGAGGTGAGGAGTTAGGAAGGGAATTCCATAGTTTGGACGCCCCAAACAAAGAAGATCTGCTACCTAGCCGGCTTTTCTTCACTCGAGGAGCGCACAGTAGTTTCTGGGAGCTGTATCTCAAAGCACGCAACTGCGTATAGACACCCAGCCTCTGTTTCAGATTCGAAGGGCTTGATCCATGAAAAGTCCGAAATGCAAGGGTCAAGGCCTTGAATTTGATTCTCTTGGCTACCGGAAGCCAATGTAGTTCTCTAAAATGCGGAGAGATGTGTTGCCGAAAAGGAACACGTTTGATTAATCTCGCACCCGCATTTTGGAGCATTTGGAGTTTCTTAACCAGATAGGCTGGTAAGCCGATATAGAGGCTGTTTGCCTAGTCCAGGCGGGCAGTTACTATGGCATGGACTACGGTCCTGCATCAGTTCTCAGGCAGCAGATGGATACATTTTCGCAGGTTTATCAAGCTACGGAAGCAGGCAGCGGTGACCTGCTGAATTTGGGAAGAAAGGATAAATCAGCCTACCATTTTATACCCAGATTTTTAGCATATCAGGCTGGTAGAGGTGGCGAGCCCATTTCCTCAGGCCACCACAGGTCTGCGGCCAGAGGCTGGGTTTTGCAGACGAACATCACTTCAGTCTTATCAGCATTCAATTTAAGTTTGTTGTTGTTCATCCAGCCTGCAATATCTTTTAAGAAGCCTTTAAAGCACTTAAAAGAGTCTTCGGTCTGATCCTTGAATGGGAAGACCAACGGGGTGTCGTCGACGTAGGAAATCGCCTTCACTCAGCAGTTGGCTATCAGAGTAAATAGGGGGGGCCAGATATATGTTGAACAGTAGTGGACTTAGGGCCGACCACTGTGGTACCCCGCACTATAAAAGCTTGTGGTGGACTAATGTGGGTATAGGGCTACCCTTTGAGTTCGCAAGTTGTGGAAAGACTTCAGCCAGGCCAGGGATGTGCCGTTAACCCCGCTGTCCAGAAGTCGTTGCGTCAGTATAGAGTGGTCCACAGTATCGAATGCTGCAGAGAGATCCAGGAGCACCAGCATCGCTGATGCCCCTGAATCCAATGCCATTCCGATTGAATCAACTACCTCTAATAGCGCAGTCTCTGTGCTGAACCCAGCTTGGAAACTGGATTGGGTATCGTGCAGGATATTGTGGCTTTTCGATGAAATTGGCCAATTACTGCTGCACTACTTTTCCAGCATTTTTGCTGGAGCTGGCAACTTGGTCTATAATTGTTCAGTTCCCCTGAATCTATATTGGGTTTCTTTTTAAGGGGAAGTAAAGTGGCATGTTTCCATAGATCAGGGAAAGTGCCAGAAGAAAGGGAAGTGTTCCAGATTTTAGACAGCACATCGCTCGTGGAAGTTGCCAACTCATTCCAACGTTTGGGGGGGCACGGATCTTCTGGGGAGCCAGACTTGCAGCCCTTAACACAATCAGAGCTTCCTTCTGAGAAATAGGGGTGAATTCAGAGAGGAGAGGCATGGGTATTTTCCTAGCTACCACGTCGGATTTAACTGTAGTAGTTGTAGCAGAAAAGGAATTGTAGACCTTACTGATTTTATCATTGAAAAAATTAGAGATTCTCTCACACAGCTCGCAAGGTCCGAGGAAGGAGTTGACCACCTTAAAGGTAGCCTTGCCCGGTTTATCGGAAGTGTCAATACACTTGGCAATGTGTTCTCTCCTTTCCTCCTTCATGAATTTGTGCATAACCTTCAAAGATTTCTTATATGTCATTTTGGCTGAGATATCATAATCCATCCTCCATTGTTGTTCCAAGCGCTTACACTTGCTTTTCATAGTCCTAAGCGGCTCTGAAAACCATAGGACTGAGGGAGATTTCCTTATAGATTTTGTAACTCTGGCTGGTGCCGTAGATTCTACTGCAGTGGTAATCCAATTATGTAAATATGTATAATAACATGTTACTTGTCTATATTTACTAGCATTGTGTGTGTGTGTGTATATACACCTATATATATATATATATATATATATATATATATATATATATATATATATATATATATATTCACAGAAAAAAACAAAGGTTAAAGTGACGTTATAGCTAGGGGAACATTTCAGTGACAACTTAATGTTTTGAACTAAAAAAAATACAGAAATTCACAAGTTATGATTATCTCTAGTAACTATAACTCGTGGACTACAGTAACTATAGCTTGCGTCACTGCCATGCACAGCCTTGTAATCAAGATGTTGTTTCAAATGTTGCAGTGATGTCTTCAATGATGGTCTAGAACATGTCATGAGTCATGTAATATGTGGGGAAATTGGCTGTGCATGGAGTATGTGCTAGTTGTACTGCGGCCAGGCCCTGCGGGCAACCGCCCACAGGCAGCCAATCCAGCCATGCACCTGTGGCCATGCACGGCAGGGGGGTTATGCTACCTGTGGGGGGTGGGGGAGTTGGTGTGGCCAGGTCCTGCAGCCTACCCTTCGCCACGCATGGCCTTTGCAACACCAAAATAAAAGGGTTAAGCATATCAATATATATAAAGCAAGTCTATCATCTTTCTTCAAAAATCACCAATAGTTTTAATCAAATGTATATTTCAATAATTCACACAATTCAATGTTTATTAATATTGATTATTCTAAAAAAAACTTTTATGACATTTTAATCAAAAAACATGTAAAGCTATCTTTTTACTTAATTTTTATTATTATATTTTGTGGATGAAATAAACCAAATATGTCTCTGAGCCTTTCTTTTAACATTTTCTGTCCAGGAAATACAATCATAAAAACAACCACAGGAGCACTCCAGCTGAAGAGCACGGTGCTCCAGCGTTGCTTGTTTTAAGACATATGGTAGGTTTTCCCGGGGTCATGGATTTAATGACCCCGGAGAATGTATTGCTTTTTTAATGGTGCTAGTGATGCGGCTGGCCTCACTGCAGCCCCTAACAACATAAAAAAGTCTTGGTGGCGCCTTCCCTATTATAGGGGCACCACCAAGCTAACAAAAAACATAAAAAATAAAGCCCTTGCATGGCGTTATGGGTCACTCCTTCAAAGGAGCAGTGAATAATAAATGAGCAGATCCTTCTGCTCATGTATAGTAAATACACTTTCCTTTTAAAACAAAATTAACTGTGAGGGGTGGCTCCATGTGGGCAGAGGAGCGTTGCCTCACTGCTTTCTCACAGCATGAGAAGCAAAAACATAAAATAGTACGATAAATACCATTTTATGTTTCTGCCTCTTGCACTGCGAGAAAGCAGAAAGATTTGATTCGGGGCAGGGGGTGGGCAGTCCTGCTCTAGGGCAGGGGAGGAGTGGCTTGCCCACTCTGAGGGCGCTGACTATTTGGTTGGCCCCAGGGCCGACCAAACCTGTCATACATACTCTGCCCTTTTCTCTTCATGGAGAAAAGAGCCTCCACATAGACGCCTGAGTGGTCGGCGTCCCACGCAATCGCAATGCTGCAATTGCAGCTTTGTGATTGGCTTAGGGGAGGGGAGGGAGGCTGCCTACTTCCTGTGTGGAGGAGAAGACACGGGACGACGCAGGACTGGATCGGGCCGTGAAGGTAAGATACATTTTTTAAAATGTATTAAAAATTAAACACGCCCGCACGACCACATCACCCCCCCACTGCGAGCCATGCTGAAGGTGTAGTGTAGTTCCTATATTCCCAATAGCCTCTGCGCATTGGAATAATATATCCTATAGATTAGACGTAGGACTGAGGTCGACTAGGTCTCTATTGAATAAATTAGACTTAATTGTGAGTGCCAGCATAAACATGACAACTTTGTTTCCCCAAGATATCTTCAGAGTTGTGTAAACAATAGATAGATATTTTGCTCAGTCAATCGTGCATGCCTCGTTTCACCAGAGGTGCAGAGAAATAGAGAGACGGGCGTTTTCAATAAAAGGTATTTATTGAACAGTCTTCTTTCTCATGCAGAAGAAATGAACTGCTACAATCGTAATACTGGCTGCAAAGTATAATGTGTACAGCAAGTAGAGTATTATAAAATAATACTGTAAAAGCATGGTATGGGTTCTAAGCCATAAAATACATAGAATACATACATGAATAAATAAAGACTAAAAGTACTCAACTGGTGCTTCTAAAATACGCCTACCCCGATGTACCTAACCTAGGTCTAGTACGAGGGTAGAAGTAAGTGTGATGTAGCACAGGTTTAGTATTCTTTTTGCCAAGAATCTATCCAAGATTTCTCTTAGGGTCTAATCAGCTCCATACCTTGGTTTAGAATGAAGGCGGTCTGGTATCTCTCTGTCTCAGGACTCGATTTCCAAACAACCACAAGGGTAGCTTGGAAACACTGGAGCTGGATTTCTCGGCAAGAGAAAAGACAGCGTCTCTCTCAGTGCGTCTGCTGGAGGGTCGGCTCCCTTCGGCACTTGCTGCAGCGAGATGCGTCGGGCAAGTAGATAGTCAAACTGCTCCAAACCACCGTGTGTTTACTAGGACAAGTGTCGGCATATTTATACCTTGAAGGTGCCGAGTTTGACGTAAGGTTGGACATAATAACGTCATCAAAGAGTCTTAGTTCTTTGAAAACTCCATGAGTTGTTGGACAAATCAATATTCAAGCAAGGGGAAGTCCCTGACTGCTGAAGGCGAGTTTTCCAAGAAATTGTTGTGGATTTTCAGAACTAGTGGAAGTAGCCATGCCGTATTTGGACTGCATGAGCTATGTCTAAATATGGATATGATTTCTATGCCTATATAAGGATAGGGTGATTTACACCTATAGAAGGGCATGAATCGGGAAAATTACACTAGGGTCCTAAAATCCTATACAACAAAGGAGAGGGCCATGCGGCCCCCCTCTCTGAGCCTTTCCAGGTCCCGGGGACCCCATCCACCGGGGCTGCAATTTTTTTAATAATGGGAAGTGCTGTGCGACTGCCCTCCGTGAGCCAGTAGTGGCCCTGGGACCTTTTTTTTTTAAAGAAGGTGACGGGGACGTGCGGCTCACCTCCCAAGCTCGCATGGGATACAGGGCCTTTTTTAAATTAAGAAGAGGGGCCTGTACTCCCCCTCATTGAGCCTTAAGGGCCCTCCAAAACCCCACTCGGAGCACCCACAAAGCAGTACTGTTAAGGGCCATGGGGGAGCCCCAGGGCCTGCAGCCCCAGTCAGCTGTCAAGCCAGAACCATATTATGTGCTGGCAGGAGCCAGTACCTTTCCTTTGCTCCCACGATATACCAGGAGACTGCCGGGGATGCCCATCCATGACCCGATTTTCACAGCGGCTGAGTCAAGAAGTAACACGGACCCTGGCTCACACTTGCGCGCCCTTAAACAGGCATTTAACGACGATGAGGACCTACTGATCACCAGTAAGGAGATTTGATTCTGAGGCAGCTCCATGATTCGAACATAAGGACATGCCCACCCCTTTGTCCTGAAGAAGACCCGCCATGTAAGGAGCAACTTCCCTACAACTGGGGTCGAAACTTTGACTTTCAGAACTGAACACATAACCAGAGTGTGATTTTGGACACCGGTTGCAATGTGATGTTACCATTATAATAATGCCAACAGATCTCTGGATGTACTCTTGTATGGCTCTTTTTAGAAGCCATTGTCTATTGTTAAAGGGAATTTACAATTGACTTGTCACTTCACCCATCTGCACTTACGCCGATCACTACACTTACCCTCCCCCCACCTCCTATAGTGGGCACTGCAAAATGTTATTTATGTGTACAATTATGTAAAAACTTAAAAGAAAAATATAATGAAATACATATGAACACTATGTGAATAAACAATAGTGTTTTGTTAAATATTTTTGCCATTGACTGTTCTTTAAAAAATGTTTTGTACTAACTCTAATCTGGTCAGAGACCACTCTATATATATCACGTAACTACCCAGGTCCCTCTGGTCCTCTGGGTCGACCCCCCATTCTGTAACCCACCTTGGCAGTGGCAGCATTTTTAACTAGTCCTGCCAGGTGGGAGCAAAGTGGAATTCCCTGGACAGGAGAATGCGGGCAGTGTATGCCTTCAGTCTCCCGGGCAGGGAGCCACAGTGTTCTGTGGCACTGTGTTATATCCGCCACAGGAATCGGGGTTCCCAGGGCGGATACCCACCAGGGGAAGTAGGCATGTGCCCCCCTCCCCTTTTTCTAGTTATTTTGGCCCAGGGGTGAGGATGCATGCTATTTCTCCCTCTTAGTAAATTTTACCCCAGAAATAGAGTCCCTAGGGCCCATAAGTGGCTCGGGAGGGGGGCTACATGCCCCCTCTCCTTAAACTTATATTTGGCCCCAGGACATGGAGTCCCTGAGGCCCTAAGTTGGGAGAGGGGGCCCAACTCACTCCCTTTTTCCCAAAAATTAAATTTCGAAGACCCCTGAGCCCTGACCCACCCCAGGGGTCTAATATAATTATAATTGAAATGCAAACAAGTAGTTCTCTTTTTTTTATTTTTTTAATGTCGCGATCCCGTGAGTCCGGCAGGGTCACAACTTTTGAAATCTTTTATTTTGAGCCTTGGGGAAGAAGGGGTCCTCTTCACAAGGGCTAGGGGTGCAGGGTTCTCTACCTTGCCCCCTTATATTTTTCTTATAAATAAATGCAGGACAGGAGATTAAGTCTTCGAGTCCTATAATGGCTGACAGAAATATTTTTCTTCATGTTGCAGGCAGCCAATAATGTGCTTGCTTCCATGGGATTATGTCTCCAATTGAAGCAATTTGGACCAAGGGAAAAAAGCCCCAGGTCAATCAGGATGTTCTATTTTTTTTTAATTGGGTTTGAGTGACTCTCGCAAGAGTCCCTCGAACCCAACCATACAGAAATTCTAATATTTTTCATCCGTAGTTTCTGAAACACTACTGAACCGCCACTGACTCAACTACAATACATAAATGTGTGTGTATAATGTATATATGTATACACGCATATGTAGAAAGTATATACATATATGCACGTATATGTGTGTCTGTCTATATATACCCACACACACACACAGATATGTATGCACACATATACTCGCTGAAAACAAAGGTTAAAGTGATGGTATAGTTAGGTTTTGGAAATAAGATAAAAAATGTACATTTAAAAACAAAAAAGACTGAAATTCACCAGTTATAGATTACTGAGCTAAATATAACTTGCACCCATACCTTGCACTGCTTATGACCTCACATATTACATCACCCATAACATGATAAATGCCATCATTGATGACATTACTGACATCTCAAACGACTTCAGGGCCCACTCCAAGAACCTCTTTAAACACACATTTATTGAACAGATTCACACCAAATCATACAATACAATTGTTCTGACTAAAGTTCTAACTTTTTGCCAAATTTGGTTTCATTCCGTTCAGCAGATTTTTCTGTATTGGAGAGCAAAGTTTCTTATTAGAATTAACATGGGAAATCAACATTTTTTTTCATGGCTGCCAGTTGACGACTTTTTTTAACGTTTTGTGCAGATTCCTCAAATAGCATTAAGGTTATTAGCAAAACAAAAAATGCTCTTTATGGAAACTTTTTTGTGAGTGTATATATATCTATATATATATGTGCGTGTGTGTGTGTGTGTGTGTGTGTGTGTGTGTGTTTGTATGTATATATATATATATATGTGTGTGTATATGTGTGTGAATGTCATATATATATATATATATATATATATATATATATATATATATATATATATATATATATATATATATATATATATATATATATTTAGACATATTACCTACTGGCGGTCGCCAGTAGGTAGTTATAGTTAGGACCGAGTTTCCATAAGAAATCCACAACATTCTATTTGGAATAACTTTGGCGCCGGTGGACGAATCTTCGCGAATTTCTCAAAGAAGATGGCCCGCTCCGTTCCGCTCCTTCCCTAAAAGTTTTGGGGGGATTTGTCAAGTGGGGGCTGAGAAAAAAGGGGGGTCCCAAAACGTGTTTTCCCCATGTTATTTTCCATAGGACGATAAGACACGGCTACAGCCCGAACTGCTGAACAGAATTACAAGAAATTTGGCAAAATGGTAGAGTCTGATTCGCAGATCACGCTTTTGCTTAAATGGTGTAAATCCCTCCAGTAGTTCCTGAGAAAATCAAAAGAAAAATAAATATATATATCTAGCATTCCGAGCACGAGCTGCATGCTGATTGGCTGTCAACTGTCTGTCAACACTCTAAACCAGAAATTGTTGGCAGCCATCTTGGGACCAATATACATGATAGCACCTCATTAAAAATCATTGCAGTTAATAGAAGGTTTTAAGACTTTAGTTACATTATAAATCATTTGTTGATAGTACCATACTAATTTTAGGAATTGTGGTGTGTTCTAAGGTGATTTTACCATGTGAAAAAGCCTTCTGCTGGGATATCATGTATCATGTTTTAGAGAAAACTATTTTCTCATGCTTTTCCCACAGAGGTTTGGAAGGTGATCTATAAGCTAAACTGAGAGCATATTTTCTGTAAATTCACATTATCTTTCTCAGTCATGTGAGAATGAAGTCTGACATTCTCAGTAAAACATGTACATCCAACAAGAGCAGAGACTGTCAGTTGATTCCTTTGTGTTCTACTGCAGCTTCCTAGAGTGCTCTAAAGAACAGCTAGAGCGCTAACAGTCCTACGTATGACAAACGTATGGCACACTTGAAGCCATCATGATTGTAATAAAGTGGTAACTCTTAAAACATTTAATTTAAAAAGGAACAACATGAGGGGGTTCATTTTGCCATAGAAAGTATGATTAGTGCTGCAGAAAGAAAAATTAGGGCACATTTTGAGTGACTTCTCAAATCCTCTTCTATTTCATTAAGCAATTCTGACATGCAGACTGAAACATGCACTTTCAATACCAGCAGCAGACTTCCCTGGTGAGCAGTAGCTTTACTACAGTGATCTAATAAGCAACTAGAGTGCTAATATTCTGAATTTATGGCAAATGTGTGACACATCTGAATGCCTCCTTGATGGAATCAAAGTAAAAAACTGAAAGTATTTCCTACTGAGGAGACTGTAGTAAATGAGGAAATTAGGAAACTTCATAACAAATAAGTCTCCCAAGATGGCCACCAGAGGCAAAAGAGCCCAAATGTAGCACAAATATCGCCCAGATGTAGCCCAAATATAGCCCAATGACAGAATGTCCCAGAGTGTTCTAAAGAACAACTAGAACGCTAACAGTCTTACTTATGACAAAAGTATGGCACACCTGAAGCCATCTTGATTGGAATAAAGTGGTAACATTCAAAACATTTAATTTGCAAAGGAACAAAATGAGGGGGTTCATTTTGCCACAGAAATTATGATTAGTGCTGCAGAAAGAATAATTAGGGCACTTTTTGACTTCTCAAATCCTGTTCTATTTCATAAAAAAATTCTGACATGCAGACTGAAACATGCACTTTGAATACCAGCAGCTGACTTCCCTGGTGAGCAATATCTTTACAAAACAACAGTTGATGGACAGAATGCAGAACAATGTCATACATTCACCTCAGTACAGAGATCTGGGCCTAAATCCATTGTTTTTTGCACTCCACACCACCCCAGTTCAGACATGGCCATATGCAAATCAGCCTTGACCCTGTGCCTCATGGGAACAGTCCAACCCGAACTGCCAAGCCATGTCTTTCCTGAACCGGAATCAAGCATCCTAGGACCGGTTTCTGGCTATCAGCCGTCTTCAGCCAGGATAGCTTGACTCCAGTGGTGTGGAGAGCATGGGACTCACGTCTGAGCATACCCATCCCACTCGGGGTGACAAATGCAAAACAACAGTTGATGGACAGAAGGCAGAACAATGTCATACATTCACCCCAGTACAGAGATCTGGGCCTAAATCCATCGTTTTTTTTAACTCCACACCACCCCAGTTCAAACATGGCCATATGCAAATCAGCCTTGACCCTGTGCCTCATGGGAACAGTCCAGCCCGAACTGCCAAGCCATGTCTTTCCTGGACCGGAATCAAGCATCCTGGATCGGTTTCTAGCTATCAGCCGTCTTCAGCCAGGATAGCTTGACTCCAGTGGTGTGGAGAGCATGGCTGAAGACGGCTGATAGCCAGAAACCGGTCCTAGGATGCTTGATTCCGGTCCAGGGAAGACATGGCTTGGCAGTTCAGGCTGGACTGTTCCCATGAGGCACAGGGTCAAGACTGATTTGCATATGGCCATGTCTGAACTGGGGTGGCTTGGTGAGCAAAATAACGATGGATTAAACCCAGATCTGTGACTGGGGGTGAATGTTTTGCCATTGTGCAACATTCCGTCCATCATCTTGTTTGTTTTGCTGTTCACCCTATGTGGGAAGGGTATGCCCAGACGTGGGTCCCGTGCTCACTGCGCCACTGGAGTCAAGCTATCCTGGCTGAAGACGGCTGATAGCCAGAAACCGGTCCTAGGATGCTTGATTCCGGTCAAGGGAAGACATGGCTTGGCAGTTCGGGCTGGACTGTTCCCATGAGGCACAGGGTCAAGACTGATTTGCACATGGCCATGTCTGAACTGAGGTGACTTGGTGAGCAAAATAACGATGGATTAAACCCAGATCTGTGACTGGGGGTGAATGTTTTGCCATTGTGCAAAATTCCGTCCATCATCTTTTTTGTTGAGCAATATCTTTACTACAGTGTTCTAATGAGCAACTAGAGTGCTAATATTCCGAATTTATGGCAAATGTGTGACTCATCTGAATGCCTTCTTGATGGTACCAAAGTAAGCAAGTATTGAAAATGCAATAGTTTTCGCCCTCGTTTAAGTTAAAGCAATTCTGTTTGTAATTAGGTGGCTTTTTAGCTTTGCTTGTATTAGTGTTTTTCAAACTTTCATGTACATAACATGCATTTGTATGCGTATATGTATATGTATGCATGCATTTATATTTGTATTTATATAGATATGCATTTTATATAATATGTTTATATATGTATGTATATATATATATATATATACACACTAACATATATATATACATATATATATATATATATATATATATATATATATATATATGTGCATATGTGTGCATGTAGAGAGAGGTAGAGAGAGGTAGAGAGGTAGAGGTGTAGAGGTAGAGGTGTAGAGGTAGAGAGGTAGAGAGTAGTAGAGAGAGGTAGAGAGTAGAGAGTGAGTATTAGAGAGTAGAGAGTGAGTATTAGAGAGTAGTAGAGAGAGTAGCAGAGAGTGAGTAGTAGAGAGTAGTAGAATGAGTAGTAGAGAGTGAGTAGTAGAGTAGTAGAGAGTGAGTATTATAGTGAGTAGTAGGTAGTAGAAGAGAGTAGTAGAGAGTGAGTAGTAGAGAGTGAGTAGTAGAATGAGTAGTAGAGTGCGTAGTAGAGAGTGAGTAGTAGAGAGTTGTAGAAAGAGAGAGAGTAGTAGAGAGTGAGTAGTAGAGAGTAGTAGAGAGTGAGTAGTATAGAGAGTAGTAGAGTGAATGAGTAGTAGAGAGTAGTGGAGTAGTAGAGAGTGAGTAGTAGAGTGAGTAGTAGGGAGTAGTAGAGAGTGATGAGTAGAGTGAGTAGTAGAGAGTAGTACAGAGCAAGTAGTAGAGTGTGTAGTAGAGAGTGAGTAGTAGAGAGTAGTAGAGAGTGAGTAGTAGAGAGTAGTAGAGAGCGAGTACTAGAGAGTGAGTAGTAGAGAGTGAGTAGCAGAGAGAGAGTAGTAGAGAGAGAGTAGTAGAGAGTGAGTAGTAGAGAGTAGTAGAGTGAGTAGTAGAGAGAGAGTAGTAGAGAGTGAGCAGTAGAGTAGTAGAGAGTGAGTAGTAGAGAGTAGTAGAGAGCGAGTAGTAGAGAGCGAGTAGTAGAGAGTGAATAGTAGAGAGTGAATAGTAGAGAGTGAATAGTAGAGAGAGAGTAGTAGAGAGAGTAGTAGAGAGTGAGTAGTAGAGAATAGTAGAGTGAGTAGTAGAGATAGTAGTAGAGAGTGAGTAGTAGAGTAGTGGAGAGTGAGTGGTAGAGAGTAGTAGAGAGCAGTAGAGTGCTAGTAGTAGAGAGCGAGTAGTAGAGAGCGAGTAGTAGAGAGTGAATAGTAGAAAGTGAATAGTAGAGAGTGGTAAAGAGAATAGTAGAGAGTGAGTAGTAGAGAGAGAGTAGTAGAGAGTGAGTAGTAGAGGGGGTGTGGTAGAGAGTAGTAGAGAGTAGTAGTGAGTAGTAGAGAGTAGTAGAGAGTAGTAGTAGAGAGTAGTAGTAGAGAGTAGTAGTAGAGAGTAGTAGAGAGTGAGTAGCAGAGAGTAGTAGCGAGTTAGTAGAGAGTCGTAAAGAGTGAGTAGTAGAGCGTGAATAGTAGAGAGTGAATAGTAGAGAGTGAGTAGTAGAGAGTGAGTAGTAGAGAGTGAGTACTAGAGAGTGAGTAGTAGAGAGTGAGTAGTAGAGAGTGAGTAGTAGAGAGTAGTAGAGTATTAGAGTAGTAGAAAGTGAGTAGTAGAGTAGTACAAAGTGAGTAGTAGAGAGAGTACTAGAGAGTAGTAGAGAGTGAGTAGTAGAGAGTGAATATTAGAGAGTAATAGAAAGAGAAGTAGAAAGAGTTGTAGAGAGTGAGTAGTAAAGAGTGAGTAGTAAGGAGTAGTAAAGAGTGAGTAGTAAAGAGTGAGTAGTAAAGAGTGAGTAGTAGAGATTAGTATAGTAGAGAGTGAGTAGTAGAGAATGAGTAGTAGAGAGAGAGTAGTAGAGAGTAGTCAGTGTCAGTCAGTCAGTGTCAGTCAGTCAGCAAGTGTCAGTCAATCAGTGTCAGTCAGTGTCAGTCAATCAGTGTCAGTCAGTGTCATTCAGTCAGTGTCAGTCTATCAGTGTCAGTCAGTCAGTGTCAGTCAGTCAGTGTCATTCAGTCAGTGTCAGTCAATCAGTGTCAGTCAGTCAATCAGTGTCAGTCAGTCAATCAGTGTCAGTCAGTGTTAGTCGGTGTCAGTGTCAGTCAATCAGTGTCAGTGTCAATCAGTCAGTCAGTGTCAGCTAGAGCAGCTCTGCTGACCTGGTTCTCTGGCTCTAAAGCAGCTCTGCTGACCTGGTTCTCTGGCTCTAAAGCAGCTCCGCTGACCTGGTTCTCTCCTAAATTAGCTCTGCTGACCTGGTTTCTCTGGCTCTTCAGCAGGTCTGCTGACCTGGTTCTCTGGCTCTAGAGCAGCTCTGCTGGCCTGGTTCTTAGGCTCTAGAGCAGCTCTGCTGACCTGGTTCTCTGGCTCTAAAGGAGCTCTGCTGACCCGGTTCTCTGGCTCTAAAGCAGCTCTGCTGAGCCGGTTGTATGGCTCTAAAGCAGTACTGCTGACATGGTTCTCTGGCTCTAGAGCAGCTCTGCTGACCTGATTCTCTCCCTCTAGAGCAGCTCTGCTGACCTGGTTCTCTCCCTCTAAAGCAGCTCTACTGACCTGGTTTCTCTGGCTCTTCAGCAGCTCTGCTGACCTGGTTCTCTGGCTCTAGAGCAGCTCTGCTGGCCTGGTTCTTAGGCTTTAGAGCAGCTCTGCTGACCTTTTTCTCTGGCTCTAAAGCAGCTCTGCTGACCTGGTTCTCTGGCTCTAAAGCAGCTCTGCTGACCTTGTTCTCTGGCTCTAAAGCAGCTCTGCTGACTTGGTTCTCTGGCTCTACAGCAGCTCTGCTGACCTGGTTCTCTGGCTCTAAAGCAGCTTTGCTGGCCAGGTTCTCTCCTTCTAAATCAGCTCTGCTGACCTGGTTCTCTGGCTCTAAAACAGCTCTGCTGACCTGGTTCTCTGGCTCTAAAGCAGTTCTGCTGAACTTGTTCTCTGGCTCTAAAGCAGTTCTGCTGAACTTGTTCTCTGGCTCTAGAGCAGCTCTGCTGACCTGGTTCTTAGGCTCTAGAGCAGCTCTGCTGATCTGGTTCTCTGGCTCAAAAGCAGCTCTGCTGACCTGGTTCTTTGGCTCTAAAGCAGTTCTGCTGAACTTGTTTTCGCCCTCGTTTAAGTTAAAGCAATTCTGTTTGTAATTAGGTGGCTTTTTAGCTTTGCTTGTATTAGTGTTTTTCAAACTTTCATGTACATAACATGCATTTGTATGCGTATTGTATATGTATGCATGCATTTATATTTGTATTTATATAGATATGCATTTTATATAATATGTTTATATATGTATGTATATATATATATATATACACACTAACATATATATATATATATATATATATATATATATATATATATATATGTATATATATATATATATATGTATATATATATATATATATATACATATATATATATATATATACATATGTGCATATGTGTGCATGTAGAGAGAGGTAGAGAGAGGTAGAGAGGTAGAGGTGTAGAGGTAGAGGTGTAGAGGTAGAGAGGTAGAGAGTAGTAGAGAGAGGTAGAGAGTAGAGAGTGAGTATTAGAGAGTAGAGAGTGAGTATTAGAGAGTAGTAGAGAGAGTAGCAGAGAGTGAGTAGTAGAGAGTAGTAGAATGAGTAGTAGAGAGTGAGTAGTAGAGTAGTAGAGAGTGAGTATTATAGTGAGTAGTAGGTAGTAGAAGAGAGTAGTAGAGAGTGAGTAGTAGAGAGTGAGTAGTAGAATGAGTAGTAGAGTGCGTAGTAGAGAGTGAGTAGTAGAGAGTTGTAGAAAGAGAGAGAGTAGTAGAGAGTGAGTAGTAGAGAGTAGTAGAGAGTGAGTAGTATAGAGAGTAGTAGAGTGAATGAGTAGTAGAGAGTAGTGGAGTAGTAGAGAGTGAGTAGTAGAGTGAGTAGTAGGGAGTAGTAGAGAGTGATGAGTAGAGTGAGTAGTAGAGAGTAGTACAGAGCAAGAAGTAGAGTGTGTAGTAGAGAGTGAGTAGTAGAGAGTAGTAGAGAGTGAGTAGTAGAGAGTAGTAGAGAGCGAGTACTAGAGAGTGAGTAGTAGAGAGTGAGTAGCAGAGAGAGAGTAGTAGAGAGAGAGTAGTAGAGAGTGAGTAGTAGAGAGTAGTAGAGTGAGTAGTAGAGAGAGAGTAGTAGAGAGTGAGCAGTAGAGTAGTAGAGAGTGAGTAGTAGAGAGTAGTAGAGAGCGAGTAGTAGAGAGCGAGTAGTAGAGAGTGAATAGTAGAGAGTGAATAGTAGAGAGTGAATAGTAGAGAGAGAGTAGTAGAGAGAGTAGTAGAGAGTGAGTAGTAGAGAATAGTAGAGTGAGTAGTAGAGAGAGTAGTAGAGAGTGAGTAGTAGAGTAGTGGAGAGTGAGTGGTAGAGAGTAGTAGAGAGCAGTAGAGTGCTAGTAGTAGAGAGCGAGTAGTAGAGAGCGAGTAGTAGAGAGTGAATAGTAGAAAGTGAATAGTAGAGAGTGGTAAAGAGAATAGTAGAGAGTGAGTAGTAGAGAGAGAGTAGTAGAGAGTGAGTAGTAGAGGGGGTGTGGTAGAGAGTAGTAGAGAGTAGTAGTGAGTAGTAGAGAGTAGTAGAGAGTAGTAGTAGAGAGTAGTAGTAGAGAGTAGTAGTAGAGAGTAGTAGAGAGTGAGTAGCAGAGAGTAGTAGCGAGTTAGTAGAGAGTCGTAAAGAGTGAGTAGTAGAGCGTGAATAGTAGAGAGTGAATAGTAGAGAGTGAGTAGTAGAGAGTGAGTAGTAGAGAGTGAGTACTAGAGAGTGAGTAGTAGAGAGTGAGTAGTAGAGAGTAGTAGAGAGTGAGTAGTAGAGAGTAGTAGAGTATTAGAGTAGTAGAAAGTGAGTAGTAGAGTAGTACAAAGTGAGTAGTAGAGAGAGTACTAGAGAGTAGTAGAGAGTGAGTAGTAGAGAGTGAATATTAGAGAGTAATAGAAAGAGAAGTAGAAAGAGTTGTAGAGAGTGAGTAGTAAAGAGTGAGTAGTAAGGAGTAGTAAAGAGTGAGTAGTAAAGAGTGAGTAGTAAAGAGTGAGTAGTAGAGATTAGTATAGTAGAGAGTGAGTAGTAGAGAATGAGTAGTAGAGAGAGAGTAGTAGAGAGTAGTCAGTGTCAGTCAGTCAGTGTCAGTCAGTCAGCAAGTGTCAGTCAATCAGTGTCAGTCAGTGTCAGTCAATCAGTGTCAGTCAGTGTCATTCAGTCAGTGTCAGTCTATCAGTGTCAGTCAGTCAGTGTCAGTCAGTCAGTGTCATTCAGTCAGTGTCAGTCAATCAGTGTCAGTCAGTCAATCAGTGTCAGTCAGTCAATCAGTGTCAGTCAGTGTTAGTCGGTGTCAGTGTCAGTCAATCAGTGTCAGTGTCAATCAGTCAGTCAGTGTCAGCTAGAGCAGCTCTGCTGACCTGGTTCTCTGGCTCTAAAGCAGCTCTGCTGACCTGGTTCTCTGGCTCTAAAGCAGCTCCGCTGACCTGGTTCTCTCCTAAATTAGCTCTGCTGACCTGGTTTCTCTGGCTCTTCAGCAGGTCTGCTGACCTGGTTCTCTGGCTCTAGAGCAGCTCTGCTGGCCTGGTTCTTAGGCTCTAGAGCAGCTCTGCTGACCTGGTTCTCTGGCTCTAAAGGAGCTCTGCTGACCCGGTTCTCTGGCTCTAAAGCAGCTCTGCTGAGCCGGTTGTATGGCTCTAAAGAAGTACTGCTGACATGGTTCTCTGGCTCTAGAGCAGCTCTGCTGACCTGATTCTCTCCCTCTAGAGCAGCTCTGCTGACCTGGTTCTGTCCCTCTAAAGCAGCTCTACTGACCTGGTTTCTCTGGCTCTTCAGCAGCTCTGCTGACCTGGTTCTCTGGCTCTAGAGCAGCTCTGCTGGCCTGGTTCTTAGGCTCTAGAGCAGCTCTGCTGACCTTTTTCTCTGGCTCTAAAGCAGCTCTGCTGACCTGGTTCTCTGGCTCTAAAGCAGCTCTGCTGACCTTGTTCTCTGGCTCTAAAGCAGCTCTGCTGACTTGGTTCTCTGGCTCTACAGCAGCTCTGCTGACCTGGTTCTCTGGCTCTAAAGCAGCTTTGCTGGCCAGGTTCTCTCCTTCTAAATCAGCTCTGCTGACCTGGTTCTCTGGCTCTAAAACAGCTCTGCTGACCTGGTTCTCTGGCTCTAAAGCAGTTCTGCTGAACTTGTTCTCTGGCTCTAAAGCAGTTCTGCTGAACTTGTTCTCTGGCTCTAGAGCAGCTCTGCTGACCTGGTTCTTAGGCTCTAGAGCAGCTCTGCTGATCTGGTTCTCTGGCTCAAAAGCAGCTCTGCTGACCTGGTTCTTTCCCCCTAAAGCAGCTCTACTGAGCTTGTTCTCTCCCCCTAAAGGACTCTTCTCTACTTAATAAACATCATCTGGGTAGGTCAGAGAGACTCTGCACAATCCTTGATAGCTATGACATAAGCAGCAGGCACGCCAGAGAGAAGTGCATGCTCCGGGCAGACTGTTTAGCCACTCCCCCATATTGATGAGCTCTCCTCCCAGCTGACAAGATCAAAACTGCTTCTCTCCCCTACTGTGATCGGAACCAGCCATTCTGGGAGGATCCTAAGAATGAAGAGGAAACCCTCTCTGGCATCTTGAAGTCAAAAGCGGTAGTGTTAATGCTGCTTTTCAATCTGCAAACTATTCCTGTCCACTCTGTTAGAATAGACCCGTTTATATTTATGTAGGGCTTTATGTAAGTTAGCATTTGCTGCACCATTTTCTTTTCAGGCGCCCTTTTAGGCTGTTCGAAACTGATCTTGTTCAATTTCGAGAAATGCTCTCCTCTAAGTTTCATTTCTGAACTTTAGGTTTTGTTCCAGTAATGAGTACACTGTTCATGTTAGCACATAGCTTTCTCACTAGATAGAGGCCCTCTCCAACTTTTCTGTGGGCAGACCAAGGAAGGAACGATCTTAGACTATGCTAGTTTGTGTAAGATACGAGTGCTGAAACCTTTTTTTATATTTCACTGTGGGCGTGCCTTTGCTCGGTTATGAAACGTACATAATGTATCTATGCTTGTTGAAGTCAGTCCTCTCTGTAACACTCCTAGCGACTGTACAGTTATTGGTTTGTATTCTCTACTGTCCGACCAACTCTTCATTTGGTACAGAAGGCCTAGAGGTGGTCATTAGTGACCCAGGTGGCCCCAAGCGGGCGACTTCCCTCAACTCCCAGCTATCTAGTCCTGCTAAGTGGTCAGTAGTTAAGTTTCATTTGCTCTTCTAGTGCTCAGAAGTAGGCTATTATGCTCTGATCTACCGTTGTCAACACTCTCTGCCAAGGATGTGTATTCCTGCTCTAGACATGTAAAGAGAGGCAAAACTGGTTTGAAGCCAGTCTGACTCAGGCAGCCTAAAGTATATTTTTATAAAGTTGGTTATCCACTTACGATATCAAAAATATGATTTCACTATTAAATCAGATTGGAAAAGTAATTAAAAAAATTATGTTGAACCATTTTCACAGTATTTCCCCAGCAAAAGTAGAAAATAAAGATTTGAATCCCACCAGGGAAATCTCTCAAATAGAAGAGTAAAATAGCTTTTGAGCTTTCTTTCAATGTGTAAACACACAAACACCAATATATGATGTGCCCTATTTTCATATAGTTGCAGCATTCTCTGTCGGCTTGCAAGGCACATTTTAGTGGTGCTTAGGAGTAGGCTTTCCCTACATGTCAACCGCACTTTCCCCTGCCATGTGTAACTGAAGTTTATTTAAACTTCACACTGGTGCTCCTGGCAGACATTTATATTTTTGATTTATGTGTATGTAGAAATGCACACTGCAGCCCACATATGACATTAGGGGCCAGATGTAGGTAGCCCAATACCGGTCGGTAGCGGCTGAAAATACCGATTTTCGGCCGTTTCCGACCGTTATTAAGCATTTGGGATGTAGGAGAGTGAAAATCCTCAGAATCGGTAAATTTACCGAATCGGTAAAGTTACCGAATCGGTAAAGTTACCGAATCTGTAAATATTCCGAATCGGTAAAATTACCGAATCGCAACGGTTTGCGAATCGGTAAATTTACCGAATCGGTAAAATACAGAATCGGTAAATAAGAAGTGGTAAAATTGAAGTTTGAGATGTAGGGAAGCTCTTAAATACCGAATTTGCTTGAAATTCGGAATTTAAGAGTCCGTATTTACCATGGATTGAAATCAGGTGGTAACAATGTACAGCCTATAAAAAAGGACCCAAAATGCATTTTTTTTTCACTATGGCGGCATTCTATGTCATTGCAAGACGGCTACGGCTACAGGAGGAAGGAGAGAGGGAATGGGAGCAGGTCTACAGACAGAGGATCACCTTGTTCATGCTCACAGAGGCAGAGATACTCCAGAGGTACAGGTTGGACCCAGACACCATCTTGGACCTCATAAGGGACCTCCAACCACTGTTGGAGCACACTACCCCAAGGGCACACGCCATTCCACCCCACGTGCAGGTGCTGTGCAGCCTACACCTACTTGCGTCTGGGAGAGTGTGGTTGCTGCGGTAGGTGGGGTGACCCAGAGCAGCCTGTCATGCTTTTTCCACAAATTCATAGATGCCATGTTACAGAGGATGGACCATTATATATCATTCCCTGCAACCCATGCTGAACTGCTCCAAACAAAATCAGACTTTTATCAGATGGCGCATTTCCCCAACATCATTGGCTGCATTGATGGCACACACATTCCCATTTGTCCCCCTGCTGCCACAGAATACATATATAGGAATAGAAAGTCCACCCACACCATCAAAGTGCAGGTGATTTGCAATGCCAAGTGCACCATCACTGACCTTGTGGCAAATTTCCTGGGAGTACCCACGACTCCTACATATTTCAAAACAGCGGTAAATATGCACGGCTGACAGCAGGGGATTTTGGTGAAGGATACCTGCTAGGTAAGACACAGTGTACGACCCCATTAACACCTATTGCAGAAAGATGTACATGTATGCATGTGAGTAATGTACTCCCATTTCCTTTTAGGAGACAGTGCATATGCCCACTGCTCCTTCATACTCACCCCCTACCTCAACCCCTCAACACCCAGTCGAAGGAGATATAACAGGGCCCACAAGAGCACAAGAAATATTGTGGAGCGTACCTTTGGTATATGGAAGAGCAGGTTCAGGTGCCTGCATAAGAGTGGAGGTGCCCGGCAGTATACCCCCATCACCTGCTGTAAAATCATTGCTGCCTGTGCCATGTTGCATAACCTTGCTGTGAAGAAGGGCAGAGAGGTGGAGTTGTCAGACTGTGAGGATCATGACGACGAGGTTGCTGTGCCTGAAACACAACCTGCTGGAGTGTCAACACCAAGTGATGGCAGATACAGACGTGAGGATATCACACGCAACTATTTCTGAGTAAGTAATGAGACTGAGACCTATGTTGAATTCACGAAAATGTGTTTAATTTTGTATATATCTCGGTATGTTAAAGAACAAAAGTGCACCAGAAAGCATTTCACTGCAATGCTTACAGTGAGTAAACACACACAGACAGGTGTTGAATGCACCCACCGTAGTTGTATATTGTCACTACGCAGGTTTCAAAGGCACAAATGTGCAACACAAACTTTACAATTTCTAAATTGTATGTCCAATGTCAGTAGCCCATACTATTAACTGTTCATTTGCGTCCACGCTTCGCACTGCCAGATGTATGTGGCTCACTCTGTTCACTGGGCGTTTGGCCTGTAGCCTCACCTTGTCTCCTGCTGCTCCTCCTTGTCTCTACAACAAGGGGGCTTGCCATGCTGCTCCTACTGGTGCTTCCTTCACTCTCAGGCACTTCAATAGCAGCAGTTTGTGCTGTTTGAGCATTAATTAGAGCCTCTAGCGCAGCGGTCATTCCGGCTATGCCCCTTGTCAGCTGATTGCTGTTTTGACAACAATTGGTCCTCGACACAATTTCACCATTGAAAAAAACCATAACATTTGGTCAAGTTAATTCACTCCACATCAAGATTGACTCTATAGTCTTAATAACACAGATAAAACTAGCCCCAAAGTTTTTTTTTATAATAAGTGCCAATAAACCAATGAGACTGAAAAGAGTCCAAATTGGACGATCAATTTAATACACAATATAACAATCAATGTATCTATATACATATATTTACATGAATCATAAGGCAAAAAATAAACTTTTTTTAAAAAAAAGGAGAGACCGTGCACAGAGAAAGATAAAGTATGTGCTCAAGTGAATGATCAAGAGGATCGGAAAGACAGTGTGGATCATTTATATACAAAGAAACATGAGCCTGTCCTCGGAAATCCCAAAGGGAGCCTGTACCTACTGACCCTTGTCCCGTGTCCACCCCCCACCCCTTCTTTCCTGGTATTTTGATTGCCATTGGTGCAATTCAAGGACCAAGGAATTGTAGATAGCATTAAGCTAGTAAAAAAGAAGTATTTTTTACAAGCATTTCCGAGGACAGGCTCATGTTTCTTTGTATATAAATGATCCACACTGTCTTTCCGATCCTCTTGATCATTCACTTGAGCACATACTTTATCTTTCTCTGTGCACGGTCTCTCCTTTTTTTTTAAAAAAGTTTATTTTTTGCCTTATGATTCATGTAAATATATGTATATAGATACATTGATTGTTATATTGTGTATTAAATTGATCGTCCAATTTGGACTCTTTTCAGTCTCATTGGTTTATTGGCACTTATTATAAAAAAAAAAACTTTGGGGCTAGTTTTATCTGTGTTATTAAGACTATAGAGTCAATCTTGATGTGGAGTGAATTAACTTGACCAAATGTTATGATTTTTTTCAATGGTGAAATTGTGTCGAGGACCAATTGTTGTCTATACTATTGAATACCCAGGTCCTTGTACTAAATTGGGTCAACCCCTGTTTTTATAACAGATTGCTGTTTTGAGTCAAGACCTCCTGACTGTTCATGCTACGCCTGCATACCAGGGATGTGGCTGTGGCCAGGCTGTGAATTGCTTTGTCAGTTCTCTGTGAACGCTGCTTCTCCCTGCGCCTTGATGATATTTCTGAGTCCAGTTTTGTGCACAGTTGCTGCATGGATTGTGTCATGTCATTTATCCCTGTAGCCATGTTCTTGTTTACTTCCACCAGTTCCCTGATGCCCTTTCCAATTTCTTTCATATTGATATTGAGGTTGCGCATTTGTCGTTGACAGGACATGATGCCCTTACCCTGCATCCTCTGAATCTTTACCATGGATCCCTCAAGGCCTTGGAAGACACTGGACCCCTCCCCACGTGCACCTACACTCCTTCCTTGTACTGTGCGGTGTCTTGTGGTACTAGGGACAGGCTCTGCGCGGGGCTGCAGTGTGGCAGAGATGTCAGCTCCAGCCAAGGTGTGTGGGTCTTCACCCACCATTTCACCAGCAGCTGTCTCCATTTCCATCAGTGGGGGAACGACATGCCTCCTGCTAGGTTGTGCTGCAGGTGTTTCAATATCCAGTGATGCTGGCATTTCAGGTGAGGACAATAATAGTGGGGACTGTGAAGGTCTTGGGGATGCCTGCATTTCTTCCGTGATGTCAGGTTCTTGGGAAGGTGGCTGGCCACTCGGTACACATGTGTCCTGTGATGCACTGGGTCCTGGCTCATGACTTTCATCCCTCTCGGGTGCCGTGCCTTCTGCCTCCTGTGACTGCCTTCTGGATGTGTGACCTGTGGACATATGAGCGTATATCAGCTAGGCGCAAATGTCTCACAGCCACTACAATAAACACTTTTGAAATTGCACTTTTTACATGTTGCCTGCCCTTCATTATGTCTGAAATCATTTGCCTAACTTGGTGTTACTGTGCTGTATGACATGGTCTTTCATTAACTGACTACATGTACCATGATGCATTGCTACTGTTTGGCGCAGACACACTGGGACTGGGGTAACTTAGCCTCAAGGGGTGAGGGAAGGATGAGGGTTTGAGGGGGATTGCTGTGCATGCATCTTACCTTTTCTACTTGCAGCTTTGGCCGAGCTGTCCACTTCTCCCAGTCCGCAGACGCTTTCAGGCTCCAAGGATGTGGCCACCATCTCCTCCAGGTCAGTGAGGGGGGTGCTGTGTTCTTTCCTCCACCTGTTTGCGAGGCCTGTTTGTGGTGGTCTGCTAATTTTTTTTGTGAGGCTCCTCAGGTCATAAAACCTCTTTTTTAAATCTTCTGTGACTCTGGTGGTCACTCCCACAGCATTGACTTTGTCCAGGATATCAAGCCAAATCTTCCTTTTTGCAGATTCAGCCACAGAGAGGGACTGCCTTCCAAAAAGTTTGTGGTGCACCTTTACCACCTCCTCCACAAGGACCTGGAGCTCCATGCTGCTGAATTTCAGTTTTCTTTTTCTTTCTGTCTGCTCTGTGTCTTTGCTGCTTGCCATGTTTAAGTTTTAAAATGAACAAACTCTGTCTGCTGCTGCTCCCAGTCTCTCTGCTCCAACTGCCTCTCCAGAACCTTCTAATTAGTTGCAGCTGCCTGCGTAGCCACTTCCTGGTAGGGAGGGGGAGGATGGTTGCACCTGATTGGCTGTTGTCTTAAGTTTTACTTTTGCTTGCTTTCCGATTCGGAATTTACCGATTCGGTATTTACCGAATCGGTATTTACCGATTCGGTATTTCCCATTCATCCCTATGGGCCTTTGGGCCTTTGGGCCCATAGGGATGAATGGGAAATACCGATTCGGTAAATACCGATTCGGTAAATACCGATTCGGTAATTTCCAAAAGTCCGATACCGAATTTTACCGATTCGGTAAAAAATACAGATTTTTTCCCTACATCTCATTTACTGATTTTTTAATACCGAATCGGTAAAATTCGGTATTTAAGAATCGGTAAATGACATTTACCTACATCTGGCCCTTAACCTCTACACCTACATTCTTCTTATAGGACAGTGGTCTTATGAGGCAGTTATACAGACCAAACAGGGAGTTTCAATGTACAGTACATGTTTTAAGGGGAAGGATAGGTGCTTTGATACTGTTTAGCAGGGGTAAAGAAAAAACAGACAGGATAAAATGGGATGACCACAACAAAAATGGGGCCATTTATTCTATACAAAATAATGTTTTATAGACCTGTCTTAACTTAAATAAACAATGGAACACTTTAATTAGAATACAGTAGACCTAGCTCAACCTTGGTGCTGAAGATGAAGAGAACAGGGGCGGCTCCTCAACTAGGGCGGAGGATCGTTGCCCCACTGCTTTCTCACAGTGCCAGAAAGCCAAAACATAAAATGATAATAACTTTTAGTTATTGCCATTTTATGTTCGCTTTGAACATTGCGGGCGGGCGGGGATGCTCTGCTCTTCGAGCAGGGCAGGGGAGTAGTGGATTGCCCACTCCTGAGTTTGCAAAGACTGTATGGTCGGCTCTCTCAGGCAGCCCAAACCAGTCATGCGCACTCTGCCCTTCAGTCTGCATGGAGAACATGCCCACCCCACTAATCCATGGCTATACGCCATCCTGACCAATCACAACAATGTTTTTAGCGTTGTGATTGTCTTAGGGGAGGGAGCCTGGCTTCCTGCTTCCTGCTCCTTCGCAGGAGAGCAGGTGCAGAGAAGACTCGGGACCCAGCAGAAAAGTGCGTTTAACTAAATTTTTTTTAAAATATAATTCTGCGACCCCCGTGACACCCCCTGTGAATCCCACCCCTGCGACCCCTTGTACCCACCCCCCCACCCGCGAGCTATGCCGGCTGCTACTGGTGAAGTACATGGAACCTCCCCAGCTGCCCTTTCTGCACTGATTGGTATCACATGCCCCACACCCATTCCATCCTTTCACCAGGCCTAAGACATTATCTCTGCTCCGGAAACAGTTTTCACACCTTATTAAGGTCAAGCACTAGTGGGACAGCTGCTAGAAGGCTAATGCAATTAGTCTCCCAGAGCTTCAGGCAGGGAAAATTTAATTTGTTAACAGTCATTTTTGCAAATATTTAATTAAGGAAGGAATATTTAAGATTGAGACATCAATCTCAGTAGACTTTGTTTTAACACTTCTCTTCCCCTTCTTGGTTCCTTCCTACAAAGTGATGAACACAGACCATACCAAAACAGACTAACAAAGGGTCAGAGATATTATAAACCTTGATCCTGACACCTCAGCAGAAAACATGACCTTATCCCCACAACACATCCCATGGTACCAGTAGGTCAATTGGCTCGCAGATCAGTATATGGAGATGATGACAGTATTTATAGACAAAGTAGCCCCAAAAACTAAAATTAAAAAGTTGTCACTTGAAGCATCTGAATGACGAAAGGAGAACTCGCGTTGCTTCAGTGAGTACAAGGCACCAAACCTTTTCCTCTAAGATTCTGTCAAAACAGAAGCAAGGAAATACAAACAGCATAGTTTTAAAGCCATGTTTTTTTTTACTTGAAAAGAGATTGACAAAGATTAACATAGTTGAAAAGAGGTAAACTGATATAACCAAAGAAAAATGCAAGGAGTTTATCACCTATTTTCAAGGATAAAGTGAAAAGATGTTATGTTATGTTAATTGGATTTATTGAGCGCAGCGGTTACCCTGGGGTGTCCTGGCGTTATGTACTGCCTTTACGTTAAAGGGGTGAAGGTCAATGAGTAAACAACCAGGTCTTCAGTCCCTTTCTAAAGGAGAGGAGATCTTCAGCATTCCTCAGGTGGAATGGCAGGTTATTCCAAGCCGTGGATGTGCATGTAATAAAACTCCTGCCTCCCCAACTGTTAAAAGTGGAGATTTGGACATTTTTTGCTCCTGCAGACCGAAGGGTCCTCCCGGGAACATACCACTTGAACTTTTTCCTCAAATGGTCAGGGCCTATTCCATTAAAGGCCTTGAAGGCTGTGCATAGGGCCTTAAAGCGTACCCTTTTGTTTCACAGGAAGCCAATGTAGCAGAGTTAATTCTTTTTTCACAGAGACAAATTTGGGTATGCCTGACAACAGCCTGGCTGCTGCCTTTTGGGCTATTTGAAGCCTATTGATGTGCTGTTTTTGGACATTCAGATAGATGCTGTTATAGTAATCCAGTTGTGCCATTACAAGTACCGTGACCACAGTCCTGAGATTTCCTTCTGAGAGATAGGGTTTTATTTTCCTTAGGATTCGCAATATCAGGAAACATGCGGTTACCACAGAACTTATATGATCACTAAACGTCAGTCTGTTATCTAATGTTACCCCTAAATTCTTTGCTTTCAGAGTCGGGGTAGGGCAGTTGCCCAAGTCTGCTGGCCGTCAGTCAGGTGTCATGAGGATTATTTCTGAATACAATAATCTCGGTTTTGCTGGAGTTTAATTTTAAACAATTTGTCGCCTTCCATCCTGCTACAGCCTTCACGCAATCATAAAAGCGTCCTGCCATTTCTTTTTCCTCTCCATTGTTGAAGGATAACACTATTTGCGTATCATCCGCAAACGAGGTTAATTGGAAACCGAAAGATCTTATCAGGCCCGCCAATGGTATCATATAAATATTAAAGAGCGTTCGGCTCAGTGAGGACCCCTGGGGGACCCCACAAGGAAGGCAGAATGGATGGGATTTATTATTGCCCGAGTCGACAGTTTCTGTTCTTTCGGATAAAAAGGATTGCAGGAGTTTCCAGGCTACCCCATGTACCCCTACATCCGACAATCGGTCCATCAAAACCATGTGATGGACCATGTCGAAGGCTGCTGATAGATCTAACATAATCAGTATAGCCATCCCTCCGCAATCCAACGCCTCCCTTACCTCTTCTAGAGATTTAATTAGGGCCACTTCCCTGCTATGTTCAAGATTTTAATGGTTTCAGCTATTCCTAGCAGTATGAAATGATCAAAGACTGGTCCAGGATTGGGTTCTGGCTGGACTATTTCCAGTCGGTGTATTCCTCCTCCCTTCTGAGCTGGAGTGAATGTGGAAAAAATACATTCCACCTTATGTTGAAAGAAAGTAGACAGTTATCCGCACAGTTCTGGGCTACTTGCACTCAGGGGTATTAGGTGAGGCAAGTTTTTTCACAGTTTTAAAAAGTTCTTTAGGGTTGGACTTAGCTTGGAGGATTTCATTAGAATAGAAATTCTTTATAGTTTCCAGCAGTAGTTCTTTATAAAGTTTAAGACTGTGCTTATAGAGTTCTTTGTCGTTATTTTTATACCCTTTCCTTCATGCCCGTTCAAATTATTTACAGGCCAGTTTCTGAGTTTTTAGTTTGTCTGAATAACAAAGGGCCGAGGGTTTAGCCCGCTTGGGGGTCCATTTTTTTATTGGGACCAATTTCTTACAAGCTTTATCTAGCCAGTCTGTGTAAGTCATAACGGCTTTGTCTACCTCCAAAGGAGGTGGGAGTAGGATTCTCTTTAGTTCCTCCTCTAGTTGAACCCTATCTAGGTCCTTCCATGTTCTTTTTTCCAACATCTTTATAGGCACATATTTAGATTTAGGGGCTATTGACTCCTTCAACTAGAATATAATGGCACTATGATCTGACCAAGACAGAGGGAGTACCTCTGAACAAGACAAATCAGGGTTGTTAGAGTACATCCCATTCAATGTGTGTCCTTTAAGATGTGTTGGACCTGCCACCAACTGTTAGATAGGACTCGCCAGTGGCTCAAGAGTATTGTACCAGCATCTTATAGAACTTGTTCATCCTTTAAAGAAATCACATGCACAGGAATTCTCAAAACCATAGCTAAACACCGCCATCTTTTTTAGAACAGTTACCACTGACGCTTACCAAATAAACTGTTTGAGTAGTCTCTGCTGGATTAACATAATCAAACATTGCTTCCCACAGGGTAAAGTTCCAGGCTGTCTAATAAAGAGTCAAACAAAAATAGAAGGAGTGTCAAAGTAAACAATATTATCTAGCATATTGAAGCAATGCAGTCCATGTAGAATCAGAGAGTTCCACGCAAGCTTCCTTTGCACTTGTAATCTGTTCTTTTATTGTAGTAAAGTGATCATTTCATTCAACAAACAGTCTTTCTTCATGAAGATATCAAAAAGATGTTCACAACACTGTATTAATGAAAATATTCACCAGCCTACACGTTTCGTCCCATCAGGGACATCATCAGGGCTGTGAAGAAAATAGAAGGACATTACAATCAAAAAATCTCTATGTTGATCAACATGTACAACAAATGGTCATCCCAACTTTGAAGCCTGCCTATATACCATTCTACACTAGAATCTATTAAATACATAAACCTGCCTATATAAAAATCCGTCTATTCTACAGCTTGTATTGAACATCACTTACAACACTGATGGTCAGGAAATCATCAAAATCTTTCTTGAACACAAAGTATCCACATTTTCACTAGGCATCCAACCTACGCATCAACATTTCAAATATCGCAGTGCATACATTGCTAAAACATTCCTTCAAAAACAAAAAAACAACCAAGAAGTGCCCTATAGACCTGTTTCGTGATGTTATGCTGATGTATTTATATTCCCCAATACTACATGGGGAAATCGCTAATCCCCCAATCATTCTTGCTTGCTGTAACACCAAAAAACTCTCTCACCTCTATTTTTATCCACGTGGTAAACTAATGGACAATGTTGCTTATTCGTTCTTAGTCTTATCTCAACCCACGTATTTATGATCAATGCCTAGTGTATATGAAAAAACCTAAAATTAGTGCCTACATCCCTACTTAACAGGCTTGAACGTTGCTTGATTATTTAATCATTCACTCACCTACTATTGGGCTATCAAACATATTCCTCCAAAAATGATTCTGAAGACTTGCACTTAATCAAAGTTTCACAATATATTCTTTATAAAGTCCTCCTATTATGGAAAAGAGAGGAACCACATGTAAGAACTGAATGCTAATCCTTAAATCCACAAAATGGAAATCCCATTACACAATATAATAATCTCACCTCTAATTGGTCTTGCTCAACAGAGGTCCATCCTCAGTTTTTCTAAGTTCCGAAGTTACTGTAATGATTGCCTGAAATTAACCAAGAGATACCTATTCAGGTCCCCTTCCTCATGTGAACGACTGTCATGTAGCCAACTTGTTAAAAACTGTAGCCCAATAAAAACAAAACAGTATTCTAACACATCTCTTGAATTTCTCTACTCAAACTACACTACAATGCTCCCAATCTCACCTTATTTTTCCATTAACTCCTATTGCACGTCTTTGCTCCGCGACAGCTAGGCCCGATAAATCCCGCCGTGGATTACCGGTCGTGAGCAGGGCTATTTAAACTCCCTAGTAACCAATCAGTCAGTCAGAATATCTTTATTCGACTTATTCCAAGTCATACAAAGAAAACAGTAAACAATAAAACAAGACAAACAAAAACATAACATGAGAAGCAAACTAAGCCTTCCAGTTATTCCTAAAAAACATCGAGCTAAAAACACATTATAAATACTATATACAAAATTTTACAAAGTACAATATAAAAAGATGCATCTTATCCCGTTTAAGGAACATTTTTTAAGAAAGAGTTTGGCCAGCAGCTTTTACCCTTGTAGCTGCCACTAAAAATTTTGCAATACTAAAGGTGGTGCGGGGATTTGTCAAAAGCTGTAAATAGAGCAGTGCAGGGCGCACCTGTGTGAACCCTGCTTCTTTCAAAATGGGAAGCAAATATTTTTTCCTCTGCTCATGAAACAGACTACAAAACATGACAAAGTGCATTGTGTCCTGCACAGAAAAATTATCACAGCTGCAAGGGGCGGCTTGTTCTGGCTTCTGCCAGCAATTAAAAGAACCAAGGTGAAAGTGTAAAAGGTTAAACCTAAATTTAATTAAAAGGAACCTATGATAAGGGATTGTGACGAAACTAAGATAAGGTGCAAGATGGGGTACACTTACCAAAAGGTAGTGAGCCCTAACTGCTGGTTTCTGCAGTTCAACTACCTCGCGGCATGCAACTTTCCTTTCATAAAATAGCTTCTTTATGTGGCCTATATCTTGAACCCTGATTTGTTCTGGGCAGAAAAAAAGTTCTGGGCGACCCAAGTCCGTAAATGATTTAATCAGGTAGTCCAGCCATGGGATTTTACTATGTTTGTCCAATAATTGAACATCCCTCAAAATCATATGATTCAATGGGAGATCTTCATTTAGCCACATTTTCAACCATAAGGTCAAGGGTGCTAGGCTCAAAATGTCTGACAAATACGGTAGGCCCACCTCCTTGTGGATTGAATAGGTTGGGGTTGACTGGGGGACAGATAAGAGAGATCTAATAAATCTATTTTCAGCTCTCTGGATGGGGGTCAAGATTTACATATCCCCACAGAGGGGACCCATATAGAGCAATGGCCACAGGTTTACACTTATAAATTTTCAACAATGCTTCCATGGGCCTAGCTCCCAGCTTGCCCGCGAAACCTAAGAGCGCTGAGGCGGATCTTGTGACCGCCAATCGTTTTGCACTTATCTGCGGGCCCCACGTCCCTCTATGATCAAACAAAACGCCCAAGTAGGGGAATGTAGTAACCTTGGAGACTGGGACCCCACTGCAAAAGAATGATTTATGGTTTTTTTTGGCACGATCACGGCCCATGATCATCGTATGGGATTTGGACACGTTAACCTTAAGGTCCAAATTCTCCATAAAGGTGCCAAAGGCATTCAAAAGCACCTGAAGCCCAATACCAGTGCGGGCAATCAACACGGCATCATCCGCGTACAGGAGTGCCGGGATTTGGACATCTCCTGCACGCGGAACATCCGTGCCCCTGCCTCGCAGGTATTCCCCCAGGCCATTGATGTAGATAGTAAAGAGCGTGGGGGCCAAAATGCAGCCTTGCCGAACCCCTTTTAAAGATTTAAAAGAAGGGGTACACCTGCCGTTGTTAGACACTCGCACAGCTGCAAAAAGCTCCTGGTGCAAAGTGGCCATAAACGTGACCAGAGCTTCGTCAATGCCCAACTCCAATAAGCTTAACCATAGTTTGGACCTATTGACGAGGTCAAAAGCCGAGGAGAGGTCCATAAATGCTAGAAAGACAGAACCCTCCTTGGCCACCGTATACTTAGAAATGAGTAAATGCAGGTTTATACATTGCTCAATAGTGCCTTTTCTTTCCCTGAAACCATATTGTAGTTCGGACAGCCCCCCACAGCCCTCAACATTCTCCTTTAATCTATGTAAAAGGACCCTCCCCAAAACTTTTACGGTTGAGTCCAAAAGTGAAATGGGTCTATAAAATGCTGGATCGTCCCGCTGACCCTTGTTTTTATAAATGGGGACGATAGTCGATATTGCCCAGGATGCGGGAGCTGAATTATCGTTAACTGCGTTAAACACATTACACAAAACATTCGACCACAATTTAGGGGAGTGCATAAAAAAGTCTGCCGGGACTCCATCTGGTCCAGGTGCCTTGTGTTTGGTAGTTGCCTTAAGTGCTTTCTCCACTTCTTGGGTGTTAAAAACAATAGGATGTGCGGTCCCAGTGGGCAATGAACCAATATTAGTACTCTCATCTACTTCATCACCACCATATACATTTTTGAAGAAAGACAGCCATTTATCATCAGAAATCACGCAATCCATGGTTGCATTACTGTCATCGGAGAATAGGGGCTGCTTAATGATCTCCCAGAATCTCCTGCTGTCCTTCAGCACTGCCGCTGATAGGAGATTTTCCCATGTTTCACGTTTAATCGATTCTTTGCAGTTCTTTATGGCTGTCTTGTAGATTTTCCTTAGCCTCACAATGTCATCTGTTGCCCTCGGGACAGTTTTTAGAGCCCTCATCAGATCTCTATGGGCCTTCGAGCATGCTGAATCGAACCATCGCTTTTGTCCTTGAGGCCCCTGAATAGGTTTAGCTAGAAGATCCCTAGAGACCTGGGCACATATCTCCTCAAAGGCTGCTACAATCTGTTTCCCTTGTGTATCCGGATTTTGACACAACTCAACCTGATCTTTAATTTTAGGGAGACATTTTTTATAAAAGTTGTCCGGAATCACTTTTGCCCACTTCACTCTTCTGTCCTGATCAGTAGTCCTCAAGGGATGTGAGGCTTTAACAATTGATGGTGATGCACCCATCTGGTCTCCCCAGGCCACTTCCAGTAATACTGGATTATGATCGCTATGATGGGTTACTACTGTGCGGTACGCAGTAGTCCGATTCAAGATACCTAGTGAGACAAAAATATAGTCTATCACCGTTCCATGGTGACCGCCGATAAAAGTTGGCATTCTCAGGCCATAGTCGGGTTCAAGAAGATTATGTGTTGCAAGTAGGTCTTCAAGCTCTTGCCCCTCTACAGAATGTTCAAAATGAGGTCCTACTGGGGCTGCATCATCTACTTCATCAACATTTGATCCCTTACAATCTAAATTACATAGATGGATATTAAAATCACCTAGTAAGATTAACTCGGAAGCAAATACGATATTCTGTGAAATTTTATTTAAAATACTGTCCAGACTAGCAATGTTACGGCCACCGTAATCACTATTCCCGGAATTGTAAAAATTTACATATAGAGTGCTACTAATTTTGCTAATCACCCTTTCCACTATTAAGATGTTATCAGAATCAGAGGTGATCTGCCTATAGCTACCTTTTAGATCCAGAGCAAAAAAGAGCGCCAAACCCCCTTTGGCCCTACCCATTCTGCTAGGGGCTGCGGGTCTTGTAAAGCTGGTAAACCCATCCCACCAGATATTGCTGGATGTGACCCACGTTTCTTGCAGAGCAATAATATGATGTTTTGAAATGAAGCTCCGCCAGACAGGGTCCTGGTTTTTAGCGTTTAAACCTGCTACGTTCCAGCTTATAATCTTACATGAATCAATGATAACATTTGGCTCATTTCCACCCTCTGAAACTTCTTCTTGTATATCTTGCGGTGGTAATACCTCTCTAGTGTCACCTTGACCGGGCCACTGTGAGTCCTCTCCGATAGTACTTGATATTTCACAGATCACAGACCCAGATGGAATTAATTTCTGGATAGAATTGGTAGATAAATGTGGCTCGACCACTGCTTTTGACAATAGAGAACTGGAGTGATCATCACTATTAAAGCCGCCACTACTGGCTTTTGGGATGCTCGACCCCACACGTTCCCGGTCGACTCCTGTTACAAGTCAGTCGCAGGTGTTTAGGTCGGAGAGGGGGCCAAATCTATTACCTGTGGTGAATCCCCACACAGATGGCATGGCTGGCTGAAATTGTCCATTTTGAACTGGATTCCAGATGGAGTGTGGGGTATTTGGGTGGGTCAAAAATGGATTCGATCTCTGCCAGCGTGTAGGCCTTAAACCCAGCGCACTGTGGTCATATTCCAAGGGCCCTTGCCCCCACCCGTTTGCTCTTTGCTCATACGGGTGGCCAAACTGACTGTTTTGCTCATACGGATAACCAGATCTTCCAGGGTCCCGATGTGCAAATGGCTGTAACCAATCAGTTGGGTGTCGCGGTCTAGTGTCCCTCCCCCAAATACTGATGTTGGTAGGCTTGTGTTGCCTAAAGGTGTTCGCAGACTGGATTTCATCATAAAAAAACTTAAGAGTCAGTGGAATAATAGAA
The DNA here is from genome assembly GCF_964261635.1 of Lissotriton helveticus. Lineage (NCBI taxonomy): Eukaryota > Metazoa > Chordata > Amphibia > Caudata > Salamandridae > Lissotriton > Lissotriton helveticus. The sequence goes on from NC_136057.1 coordinate 454,980,500, forward strand.
CCACTACGGCGTTGGGGTGGGAACACATTATTCAGAATGTCCGGGAGGACTTCGGCGTTAGCAAAATTTAAAATAACACAGTCGCCATTAAACTTTTTAGGCTTACTGCCAATCCAGGGTACCCTTCTAGTCAAGACTATATTCCCAACCAAATTATCAAACCCTTCTTCGGCCATGTGCATATTATTTGAGAGCCAATGTACGACTTTATCTTTTAAACCCTGTTTGGACTCTGTTTTATCTTGTGGTAGGACCGGAACATTCGCCAACACCAAGACTACCGGTGAGGCTTCTGCGATAAAATCCACTGAGGCAGTCTCTTGATGCGCTACCGCTATAGCGGCAGTCACATTGGTGTGGGAAATGCTAGTTTCAACATTCTGATCCATAACGGGTAATAATTGCACTGAAGGAGAAGATATCGGTCCTTGTTGGGTGGGCTGAGTGTACTGTAAGTTAGTTTCATGGGGGGCATCCTCCTCGTCCGTGGCTGTAAGATCTGTGACAAGTGAGGATAGGTAACTGTTACTGTTACTGTTACTGTAATGATTGCCTGAAATTAACCAAGAGATACCTATTCAGGTCCCCTTCCTCATGTGAACGACTGTCATGTAGCCAACTTGTTAAAAACTGTAGCCCAATAAAAACAAAACAGTATTCTAACACATCTCTTGAATTTCTCTACTCAAACTACACTACAATGCTCCCAATCTCACCTTATTTTTCCATTAACTCCTATTGCACGTCTTTGCTCCGCGACAGCTAGGCCCGATAAATCCCGCCGTGGATTACCGGTCGTGAGCAGGGCTATTTAAACTCCCTAGTAACCAATCACTTAGCGCCAAACCGCAGTACTAATTATTCCGTCCCGATTCTATGGCAGGACCGGAGGCTTCTGATTATGCTTTCTCATTTCTTTACTGCAAAACACAGCAGCCAATGAAAGAAAAACTACAGTATTGCAAAACTACAATACCCATGAGGCTTTAAACCACACCTCCATCATAATGTCCAATCACAGCATGAACAAGCATACAAAGAAGAGAGACACTAATCTAGCCTCCTCTTTCTTTGCTGCTCCGCAGCCCAGATAAGTGCCTCTCTACCTTGTATGCTTGTCACTGCTTGATATATGCATTGTTTGGTATATTCATATAAATACGATGTTTTATTGTCATAGTTATTGACATATTACTCTTACTGTCGTTTTTAGTTTTTGCTCTTTGCGGGGCTTCTTATTGTTTCCAGGTGCGCTTCGCGACCCCTGCGGTTCGGCACCGGAGCGCGGCTCTTCCGAGCCCGCTCCGTTCCCCGCTGTGTGCCCCGAGCTCAGCGCGTGTTGCGCTGTAGGTGTCCCGTCCTGCTCCTTCGCCCGCTGGCACCGCCGCTCACAGCGCTAGCCGGAGGAGCTTTGCCCCCACCTTCTGGGAGAGAGCGCACGCCGGAGCCTTCGCGGGCGCCCTGCGTCTGTCTCCAGGGCTCGCGCACGTCTGCAGACGCACGCAGCCCTCGTTACAGTGCCGACCAAAGACGCCTTTACCCCGGGCTGAACAGGGGATACCGCCAGGAGCCATTTGGGGCCTTTAACCCTCGTGCAGACAGCGTTTTTCAGAGCGAGTGCCGCGCTGATGCACTACATTAACCCCTGATTGCCAAGGCCTTCAAGAGCCTTAATTTTTGGACGCCCCTCTGCTGGATACAGCTTGAGGCCTTTCTCCCTCCATTAGTCCTGAAGTGGGACTCGACTTACCCTGTTGGTATTGTTTTGTGGCTCCTGCGCCAGGCACTTCTCCCAACCGATGCCCTTTCCCAGGGCCGATAATTAATCTTCCCTCTGGGGTTTTGGATTTAAATTTATTCTATTGGAAGATGGCAGAGCTGGATTGCTATCAGGAGGAGGTTGACGCTGTCGGTGAGCAGGGTGACGAAGAGTTTTATACTGATGAAACTATGGAAGATTTGATTGATAAGAAGCTTGACGCTAAATTAGATAAAGCTTTATCTTCTGCCTTGTTACCCTTGACCCAGAAATTGGAATTGCCCGTTCCTTCTGGTCCCACAACTCCCGCTCTCTCTGGTTCTGGCCAAGCCCCGGTCCCCAAGCCCAATGATCCTTCTAGCTCCTTTTGGCCTCATGTCCACTCTTATGCTAAGCTTTGCAAAGCGAAAGAGAGTGCCAAGGATGTCACCCTTCCCTGCCTCAGTCATCGCCTATCCCTGTGGTGGATACCACTACCGATACTGATACGGATACAGATTCCTCCCAAGCGTCCAAAGCGCACAAACACGCAAAGAAACGTAAGCATTCTTCCTCCCCTGTTACCCCGACCCCCTTCATGTTTGACCCTTCGGACATTGTCCACCCCAGATCCTCTGATTGGGTTCCACCCCCGGCTGTGGCAGGGTATTTAGAAACTCACCTGCGCAAGGCCTTTGACAAGGAGGTGAGAGCCCGACTAAGGTCAGAATGCCCGCGTCCAGATCTAGCCCATAAGGTGGCCGTTACACCTGACATCGATACCTCCATGACCACCTTCCTCAAGAAATACAAGAAAGATCCAAAGAAGGGGATTGATTGCGCGCTCAGAGCGTGCCAAGACAAGGTCCTCGACCTTTTAGGCCCACTGGCAAAAATATTGGAATTGGCCTTACAAGCTCAAGAGACTGGCGATGCCATCCACCGGGAGGTGTTGGCTGGTTGGGCGCAGCGAGCCATTTGCATGCTTGGGAACGCTAACTGTGCCCTTGCCTCTGAGAGGAGGAAATCTGTCCTACTGCGAATTTACCCACAGTTAGTGGAATTGGCCTCATCGGAGCCCGGCCCATTGGCGAAGGACAGTTGTTTGGGGACAAATTTGTTAAGGATATTGCAAAGTTTGTTAGTACATTTGCCTCTCTTGACAAGTCTCAGGCCTCACTGAAGAGGGTCTTGCATCAGGTCTCTGGAAGGGCCGGGCGTGGCAGAGGACGCTCGACCGGCCGCTTCTCTAACACCAGTCCTCAGAGAGGATATGCCCCGCGACGTGGCAGAGGGTACACCCAGGAGCCCGATCAGGCGGGCTTTTACCCTTCCAGATCCCGCAACTACAGAGGTCGCTTCAATCGAGGGATCAATCGAGGCTACAAGAATTTTGACAATCAGTCCTCTGGTAAGTCCGGTGACTCCTGTTATGCCTCTGGGGGGCAGGTTGCGATTTTTTGTGAGGAATTGGGAGATCCTCACGTCAGACGTTTGGATCCTTCAAACAGTTCAGGGGTATTGCATAGAAATGACGGAGTGTCCGCACCAGGCCTTCCCTTCTCAACCTCTCCTTTTTTCCTATCTAGAGCAGAGTTTAATAGACTCAGAGCTGGAAGAGTTGCTAACCAAGCAAGCCATTGCTGTAGGACCCTTCATTCCAGGAGATTTTTGCAGCAACGTCTTTTTGGTTCAGAAAAAGGGTGGCGGCCAGCGCCTAGTTCTAAACCTGAGAGATTACAATCCCTTTGTAGTGTATTGTCACTTCAAGATGGACGGTATTCACCTCCTGCGAGATCTCCTGCTGGAGAAGGACTGGATGGTCCGCCTAGATTTAAAGGATGCTTAGCTGACGGTCCCCATTTGCCCCTCTCATCAAAAATTCTTGCAGTTTCCTTGGAAAGGGCAATGGTACCTCTATCGTTCACTCCCCTTCGGTCTCTCCTCAGCCCCATGGGTATTCACCAAACTCCTCAAACCAGTGGTCTCTCGTCTTTGAGAGATGGGGGTGCGCCTCATTGTGTACCTCGACGACATGTTGATTCTGGCGCAGGATCGAAGTCTCCTCTTCACTCATTTGGAGTGGACGACGTATCTGTTACAGAATCTGGGGTTCGTTATCAATGCCAAGAAATCTGTGATGCTTCCAAGTCAACAGATGGAATTTCTGGGTTTCATGATAGACTCAGTGTCCACCCAACTCCTTCTTCCAATGAGCAAAATCAGGTCCATAAAGACCGAAATCGGAGCCACCTTAACCAAGGAGATGATTTCTTTGAGAGTGCTGGCGAGAATTGTGGGCCTCCTCGATCCAGGCTATCTTCCCGGGACCCTTACACTACAGGGCCCTTCAGAGGTTAAAAATCTTTTATCCAAGGAAGAACTTTCATTACGACCATCTCATTCCCCTATCTCCGGAAGCTCGAGAAGAACTTCTATGGTGGTTGGAGCACATGACTGCTTGGAATGGCCGAGCAATATTCGGCTCAGCCCCGGACGTGGTGATCGAGTCCGACGCCAGTCAGTGGGGTTGGGGCGCTCGCTGTGGAGAATTTACCACAGGAAGAAGATGGTCAGCAGACGAATCAATCAATCAATCAATCAGAGCATTTATATAGCGCACTACTCACCCAGAGGGTCTCAAGGCGCTAGGGGAGGGTGGTCCGCTACTGCTCGAACAGCCAGGTCTTGAGTTGCTTCCTGAAGGCGAGGTGGTCCTGGGTCAGGCGGAGGTGGGTCGGGAGGGAGTCCCATGTCTTGGTGGCGAGGTAGGAGAAGGACCGTCCCCCTGTGGTGGCTCTTCGGATGCGGGGGACGGCGGCGAGGGTGTGGCCGGTCGATCGGAGCTGGCGTTTGGGAGCGTAGAAGTTGAGGCGACTGTTGAGGTACCCTGGGCCTTGGTTGTGTAGGGCTTTGTGTGCGTGGGTGAGGAGGCGGAAGGTGATTCTCTTGTTGACCGGGAGCCAGTGCAGGTCTCTCAGGTGTCCGGAGATGTGGCTGCGACGGGGGATGTCCAGGATGAGTCGTGCTGAGGCGTTCTGGGTCCGCTGGAGTCTCTTCTGTAGTTTGGCGGTGGTTCCGGCGTAGAGGGAGTTGCCGTAGTCCAGGCGGCTGGTGACGAGGGCCTGGGTGACCGTCTTCCTGGTCTCGGTGGGGATCCACCGGAAGATTTTACGTAGCATGCGCAGGATGTTGAAGCACGACGAGGAGACGGTGTTGACTTGTCTGGTCATGGAGAGGGAGGAGTCCAGGATGAATCCCAGGTTGCGTGCGTGGTCTGTTGGTTTGGGTGCGCTGCCTAGGGCGGGGGGCCACCAGGAGTCATCCCAGGCGGAGGGTGAGGATCCCAGGATGAGGACTTCCGTCTTGTCCGAGTTCAGTTTCAGGCGGCTGTTCTTCATCCATTCGGCTACCTCTTTCATCCCTTCGTGAAGGTTGGCTCTGGCGGTGGCGGGGTCGTTGGTGAGGGAGAGGATCAGCTGGGTGTCATCGGCGTAGGAGATGATGTTGAGGTTGTGCTGGCGTGCGATGGCTGCGAGGGGGCTCATGTAGATGTTGAAGAGGGTTGGGCTGAGCGAGGAGCCTTGGGGAACGCCGCAGATGACTTCGGTGGCTTCAGATCTGAACGGGGGGAGGCGGACTCTCTGTGTCCTTCCGGCGAGGAAGGAGGTGATCCACTCCAGTGCCTTCTCCTGGATTCCGACGTTGCTGAGACGCTGTACTAGTGTACGGTGGCAGACAGTGTCGAAGGCCGCGGAGAAGTCTAGGAGGATGAGGGCTGCTGTTTCTCCGTTGTCAAGCAGTGCTCGGATGTCATCGGTGGCTGCGATCAGGGCGGTCTCGGTGCTGTGGTTGGCCCGGAATCCAGACTGTGAGAGGTCGAGGGATCCGTTCATCTCGAGGAAGGCGGCCAGCTGCTTGTTGACGGTCTTCTCGATGACTTTTGCAGGGAACGGGAGGAGCGAGATGGGGCGGTAGTTCTTGAGGTCGGTGGGGTCGGCTGATGGCTTCTTGAGTTCTTCCAGCTCTCCGGGAAGGTAGCGGTGGCAAAGGAGGTGTTGATGATGTCCCGCAGGTGGGGTGCGATGACAGCGTCGGCCTTGTTGAAGACGTGGTGGGGGCAGGGGTCGGTCGGAGATCCGGAGTGGATGGAGTTCATCGTGCGGACGGTGTCTTCGGTGCTGATCGGGGTCCAGGCGCGGAGGGTGGTGGTGGGGGGCGGTGGTTCGGACGTGGCGTGCGTCAGTTGAGTGCTAAAGCTGTTGTGTATGTCCGCGATCTTGTTGTGGAAGTAGGAGGCGAGGGAGTTGCAGAGGTCTTGCGAAGGGGTGATGTCGTTGTTTCCGGCGTTGGGGTTGGAGAGCTCTTTAACGATGTTGAAGAGTTCCTTGCTGTTGTGTGCGTTGTAGTCCAGTCGTTCCTTGAAAGCAGTTTTCTTGGTGGCGCGGATGAGTTGGTGGTGTTTTCGGGTGGCGAGCTTGAGGGCAGTCATGTTGTCCGGTGTTGGGTCTCTGCGCCAGGTTCTCTCGAGGGCTCTGCAGTTCTTCTTGGAGTTCTTGAGTTCGTCGGTGAACCATGGGGCTTTCTTGCTGCCGGGTCTGCTGGGCGGGGTCCTCAGGGGGGCCAGGTCGTCTGCGCAGTCGCTGATCCACTGCGTGAGGTTGTTGGCCGCTTGGCTGGGGTTCGTTGCGCTGGTGGGTGGGTTCTTGCTGAGGGAAGTCGCGAGCTGGTCGGCTGAGATCCTGTTCCAGTTTCTGCGTGTAACCTGTTGCTGGTGGTGGTGGATCATGGTCCTTCTGAAGCTGAAGTGGACGCAGCTGTGGTCCGTCCAGTGGAGTCCGGTGGCGTGGCTGAAGGTGATGTCCTTGTTGGATGAGAAGAAGGGGTCGAGTGCGTGTCCGGCGTAGTGGGTGGGGGTGGTCACCAGCTGCTTGAGTCCCAGGTTGGCGAGGTTGTCCAGCAGGGTGGTGGTGTTGCGGTCGTTGTTGTTCTCCAGGTGGAAGTTGAGGTCCCCGAGGAGGATGTAGTCAGCGGAGAGGAGGGCGTGTGGGCTGATGAAGTCGGCGATGTCCTCGCTGAATTGTGTGCGTGGTCCCGGGGGTCTGTAGATGAGGGTGCCTCTGAGAGTGGTCTTGGGGTTGATGTGGACCTGGAAGTGCAGGTGCTCGGCGGGTGCGAGGGAGTCGTCGGTGTTGGTCGTGATGCGGATCGTGTTCTTGTGGATGATGGCGATGCCTCCTCCGGTCTGGTTGATACGGTCCCTACGGATGATCTTGTAGCCGTCTGGGATGGCGATGGCGATGTCGGGCGCTGAAGAGGCGTTCATCCAGGTTTCCGTGAGGAAGGCGACGTCTGGTGAAGTTGTGTCGAGCAGGTTCCAGAGCTCGACGGCGTGTCTGTGGACGGAGCGGGTGTTGAGCAGGATGCATTTCAGGTGGCTGCTGCTGTTGCTCGTCTTGGTCGGTGCTGGAGAGGTGCAGGTCCGGATGCAGGTGAACTTGCAGGAGTTGCTCGTCTTGGTCGGTGCTGGAGAGGTGCAGGTCCGGAGGCAGGTGAACTCACCTTACACGTAAATTGTCTGGAGTTATTGGCAGGTTCCTTTGCCATCAAGTCTATCTCACTGCTGAAGAGCAACTGCTGCATTCTACTGCGAATGGACAATGTCTCAGCGGTGAGATACATCAACCGCCTAGGGGGGACGAGGTACCGCGTGCTAGTACACATTGTGAAGGAGTTTTGGCAGTTTTGCCTGGATCGCAAGATCTCAGTTGTGGCAGAATTCCTGCCCGGGAAATTCAATCAGGATGTGGATTGGAATTCCTGGTTCCTGCTCGACTTCAGCGATTGGAGACTTCTACCCTCGCTATTTGCGCAGATCATGGATATGCGAGGCCCCTGTCAGATAGATCTGTTTGCCTCGCAACTCAATGCCCAGCTTCCCCAATTCTTCAGCTGGAGACCGGACCCGATGGCGATGGGAACGGATGCGTTCCGGCAGCATTAAGGGCAACAGATTATTTGCTTTATATTTTGAATTATGCTTTTCCTCCGTTTGCATTGATACCGAGGGTGGTGGCCTTTGTCCGGCACCAGAGAGCTTCCCTAGTACTAGTAACTCCATTCTGGTCGACTCAGTCTTGGTTTCCCACTCTGTTGGAGTTGTCTGTGGACCTTCCCTTCCGGCTTCCAACTCTCCCGACGCTTCTCCAGGACCCAGTGGGATCTTGCCACTCCTTAGTCCTGCAGAACCAATTAACATTGATGGTGTGGACGCTCTCCGGAGACAAGAGAGCATTGCAGGACTTTCACAGGCGGCTGCCAATTTTATGCAACAGGCGTGGGCTCCTTCCACCCGGAAACGATATTCTGTTTCCTGGAAGCGATGGGTGGGTTGGTGCCTTTCAAAGCAGGTGGATCCCGTGGGATCATCTATAACTGAAGTTTTGAATTTTTTGTCTGAATGTGCCGAGTCAGGACTTGCTTACAGGTTAGTTAATAATTTCAGGCCTGCTATTTCTGCTGGTCATGATCATGTTGATGGTAAGCCTGTGGGGATGCATCCCCTGGTTTGTAAGTTACTTAAAGGGGTCCAAGTGACTAATCCCCCTCGGCCTAGGTATTCCACGCTATGGGATGTTACTAAAGTTCTCACTCTCTTGGAATCTTGGCCCGACAATGCTGATCTTTCTTTGAAGCAGCTTTCAGCCAAGCTTACTATGTTGCTCTGCCTTATTTCTTGTCGAAGAGTGTCAGATGTCAGAGCTTTGGACCTAGCTGGTAGGATGTTCTCTCCACAGGGTGTTTCCTTCATTATCACGAGAAGGACTAAGACTATGTCTAGGTCAGTGGAATACCCCGCTTTTCCTCACAATAACAAGTTATGTGTGTTGCAATGTTTAAAAGTGTATGAAGAACGTACTATATCTCACAGGGTGGACCCTTTGAGTCAGTTGTTGATTTCTGTTCAGAAACCATTCAAACCAGTTGCTGCTGCTACTGTAGCTAGGTGGGGCAGGTGGATCATGTCTGAATCTGGCATTGATGTTTCTGTTTATGGTGCTCACTCCGCTAGAGGAGCTATGGCTTCTAAAGCCTATTTATTAGGGTCCCGCTTAGAGGACATTCTTAAAGGAGCTGATTGGTCGTCCGACTCAATGTTTAAAGTGTTTTATTACAAACCTATTCCTCATGTTTCTGATGCTGTGATTGATGAGCTTTGAACCAGTATAATCAGAAGCCTCCGGTCCTGCCATAGAATACAAAATTTTCTAGCTATCGCGACAAGAATTTTAGATTCTATTAAGGACACTGAGGCGAGGATTATCCCACCCGTTGGGACAGTTATGCAACTTTAAAGTTGTTTGAATGTTATGTTGTTTAACAACTTTTACGCCCACCCAATGAGAAATGCAGTTGTGGGCTCCTTTCTCAACCTTGTCTTTCTGTTATAGGAAATGATTCCAACAAAAGCTGAGTGCCTTCTCCGGATGGAGTTGCTGTACCTTCAAGATGGAAGCGGACGCCTTCGCTGGTTTTGGATTGTTCTCCGTTGAGAACTTCTTTCAGGAACAGTTATCTCTCCGTTGAGAGTTTAAAGACTTTGTTCTTATTGGACTGATTTGCGCAAAGAAAGAGGAGGCCAGATTAGTGTCTCTCTACTTTGTATGCTTGTTCATGCTGTGATTGGACGTTATGATGGAGGCGTGGTTCAAAGCCTCATGGGTATTGTAGTTTTGCAATACTGTAGTTTTTCTTTCATTGGCTGCTGTTTTGCAGTAAAGAAATGAGAAAGCATAATCCTCGCCTCCGTGTCCTTAATAGAATCTAAAATTCTTGTCGCAATAGCTAGAAAATTTTGTATTCTCTACGTGGTCCGCAACCATTCCATTTCGACCACGTGATATCTCAAAACAGGAAAGACTCCTTTTATTTTCTGTTGCTGAAAGTAGCCAATCATAACACGGCTTGCCCCGATCTGGTTAGCGGTACGTGTCAAAACTTGCCCCTTCTATTCATCTGCTCGATACCTGAAAACAGGAAGGACTCTATTAATTTCCTGTTACAAAAAGTCACCAATCACAGTGTGACCTCACCCGCTTAGCTTTGCGGTGCGCATTGGAAGTTAAACCCCAAATTATTATTGTTTGAATTTTGGTTTTAGTGGCTTTGACGGTGGGCTGCAAGAAGTCGAGCGCGGGAGAAGTTGTTTTTGTGATATTGATTGTGGAGACTAGTTGTAATACCTCATTGTGCGCACTAGTGCATTGCCCTCACTGTGTTATTGGTTTGGATGTCTAAAATAGATCCCTGCAAAAAAAGTAAAAGCAGATCTTAAAAATCTGAACAGTTTATAATCCCGCCATCCTAGCACTACCCCACGAAACTAATAATTATGAGTCCCTTTTGACCTACTGTCATTGAGGGCGTCCGAACAAATCAGGTTACATAAACAATGGAAAGACTCAGAGATAAATAGTCTAGAGTGAGCGAGCAGGAAGAGGGTTCCTCTGGAGTTCTTTGAGAACAATGTCATTACAAAACAAACAGTACTCATTTTTCTGCGTGCTGTGTCAATGAGAAATATAAACACATGATGAACATTATGAAGCAGCTATACAAATACAAGATGAGTCAAGGCCTAGTTGAGGGCATAGTTTAACATGGGTCTGGATAGTTCTGTAGATCCCAGCATTATTGTTTCAATTACAAAACATTCATATTAATATGCAAATATGATTTACATCAAATAATAGCTACATCATCTCTGTACTGATAACCCTGAATAGAGGCCTACATTTAGTCCTAGATGATGATTCATCATTTAAAGTGAAACAGAATCAAAACAGAATTTCTTGTGATCCCCACCCCGCTTGACCCAACAAGATAGCTATATGTAATGATGAGGCAGGAACAGAGTTGAGTTTGACGAGTTTATTTCCAGTAGGCTACACAGCAGACAAGACAGCATAGGCAGCTCACCGTCCAGCACCAACCGGCCACCAAGTCTTTCTGAACAAGACAAACCCAACAACAAGGCAACTAGGCAACAGTAGAACATTTATTAGAAGATGGCACAAGGAATAGAACATTGGGCTACAGCATCTCCTAATGTTACACGCCAGGATACAACACTATATTATACTGCCAACTTGCCATTTTGGATATACCCGATTCCTAGAATTCTTCATGGACAAGAATCTGTACCTACAAGCACACATTAACTCATTGACTTAGGGTGCACATTATCAGCTTTGGGTCATCCCAAGTATTAAAACCTTTACCAGAGATGATCGCAAATTAGTTTTTTGTTGTTTATTGTTTTCAAGGCTGATTTATAGAAACACTATACTTGTAGATATTCCAAAACTACACACAGTTTTTCTCAAAGCTACAGCTAGGCTCACCACTAGCTTGAGAAAATGTGGTTTCATATCTCCATTTCTAATGACATTGACAGGACCCTCCATTTAGGCAAGAAGTGTGTTTAAACTAGCCTAATTACGTATATGATGAACCACTGGTAAACCCCTACCATCTTTCCCAGAAACAAGCCTTCTCATGGGCTCATACCGACTTCGCAGTATGGACAATCTGTTTCTTGAATTACCATCCTTCAAGAACACAAAGACATTTAAAAAATCCTTCTTTATGAGTGCCTCTAGAGCCAGGAAACCCATACCACGAACAATGAGGATAGCTCCTTCCTGTGACACCATAAAAAGGGAGAAATCCGTTGTTCCACTACCCAGTCCTGTTTTAAGGGGTCCATGCATGCACCAAATTTCACTGATTCCTATGGACCTTCCTCTAGGGATATTACTTGCAATCTAGGGAATATGATGATATAGGTTGATTTGTTAAATTTACCTGCACTGTTATATAATACAATTATATTTTTGACACCCCACTTTTTAATTGAGATCAGTCTGTCACTTTACCACACATATATGCATTATACATAGTGATAATCTTTATACCTAACAACATGAACTGTATACGTTCTCTGTGATTTTGTAACCACAATGTTTCACTGTGAATTATGACATATGTACTGATAACTCTTGAAACCTGTAATGTGCAGCGCGATTAGAGGTAAACTGGTCTGTCATCCTCCTTGTGTTGTAACACTAATTAACACTGTTATAAATAAATAAATAAATAATCAAATGCATAATTAAATCCTTTTGGGAGCATCCGAATGTTCTTTGTGATTAGCATTATAGTATTATTTCTGAACTTTGAACTACTAATGGGCTACTTTGACTTTCTTTTTCCACGAGGTTTAGATTTTCTGTAAAGTATCCAACTTAGGCATGTTTCAAGAGCCACTTCTGTATGTTTCAAGCCCTCTGGATCTGTAGAAGTACTTCGAGCCCACGAAGGGCAATGTTATGCCTGTTGAAAAGGTACTGTCTTTACTGTATTTGCTCTTCTCTTCAGAAACTTTTCCTCCACTTTTATTCTAACTATAAAGAGCTTGTCTGTGTACCTCCAGCTGCTTCTTGGGAATACCTAGATCCTACGAAATTAGCTGCTTAGGAAATTAAAAGATCACTTTTTAGAAGTCTGTGCACCTGTTGTCACCACACACTACGAACATGCCTCCACAACGCTGGGATCCAAGAGAAGGCCCTGGACTGGACCACCTCCTTCCTCTCCGGCAGAACACAAAGCGTCTGCCTTCCCCTCTTCCGCTCCGAAGCCACCGAGATCATCTGTGGCGTACCCCAGGGCTCATCCCTCAGCCCAACCCTGTTCAACATCTACATGGCACCGCTCACCAACGTCGCCCGTCGGCACAACCTCAACATCCTCTCCTACGCCGATGACACCCAGCTGATACTCTCCCTCACCAAGGACCCCCACACCACCAAAACCAACCTTCACGAAGGAATGAAGGCCATTGCTGAATGGATGAGGAACAGCCGACTGAAGCTGAACTCGGACAAAATGGAGGTCCTCATCCTCGGATCCAACCCTTCGGCCTGGGACGACTCCTGGTGGCCGACCGCACTGGGAACCGCGCCAACACCCACCGACCACGCACGCAACCTAGGGGTCATCCTCGACTCCACCCTCTCCATGACTAAACAGGTCAACGCGGTCTCCTCCTCCTGTTTCAACACCCTCCGCATGCTCCGTAGGATCTACAAGTGGATCCCCACTGAAACGAGAAGAACAGTCACCCAGGCCCTTGTCAGCAGCAGGTTGGACTATAGAAACGCCCTCTACGCAGGAGCCTCAGCCAAACTCCTGAGACAGCTCCAACGCATCCAGAACGCCTCTGCACGCCTGATCCTTGACATCCCTTGCCGCAGCCACATCACACCCCACCTGAGAGACCTGCACTGGCCCCCGGTCAACAAGAGGATAACCTTCAAGCTCCTCACCCACGCACAGAAGGCACTCCACAACACCGGACCAACGTACCTCAACAGACGACTCAGCTTCTACACCCCCATCCACCAGCTCCGCGCCGCCGACCTCGCCCTCGCAATAGTCCCCCGCTTCCGAAGAGCAACCTCAGGCAGCAGATCGTTCTCCCACCTCGCCGCCAAGACCTGGAACACCCTCCCCATCCACCTACGGCCGACAAAAGACCTGCTGACCTTGAGAAAACTCCTCAAAACCTGGCTTTTCGAGCAGTAGCAGCATTCCCCACCCCAACGCCTTGAGATCCTCACGAGTGAGTAGTGCGCTTTACAAATGATATGATAGATTGATTGATTGATTGATTGTACACCAATGAAGTCTCCTGGAAATATGAACACTATGAATACATAGTAGATTTGCTATCATTATATTAGTTTGCATATGGAAGGGCTCTGAGAAACTGGTCTGCATGAGTTCCATAGATAAAGTAATGCAACATATTGTTGTGATAGAGTATAACATCATAGCTTGAACCGACAACACATTTATATCCAGCATTATTCCCACTGTCTTGGATGAAGGCTTTCACACTCTCGCTTGTGCCTTAAGGCTCCATTTCTAGCATGAATGTCTTGCCAGTCAACATTTTCACAGCATTCTCAATAACACTTTCAGGTCAAGCAGAAATTGTACAGCAGATTCCTTTTGAATATGGTAGCCTTAATTAGTCTTAACCTCTTCCAAGCGTCGGACGGCCCCCGGCCGTCTGACGTCACGGTGGGCGCACGCGTAGAATTTGCCCACACAGCCAGGAAATCTTCCGCACAGTGAATCGGTTAAATCCCACAACTTGCAGCTTGGGCCTATAAATGGGTTAATGGTCTTCAACAACTGGCATTGCCCACAGCAGAAAGGCGTTAAAACTATTTGAACATGACACCCACTGAATGTAGAATATTAATAAAAACTGAATTTGAAAGGGAGCTACAACATAAAAAACTTTGGAATGTTAGAGCAGAAGGCTATCAGCCATTATTAGCCCTATGCCACTTCATTATCTTCAATGGAGCTTCCGACATTCTAGCACTCTAATTAAACAGATACATCCTTCTGATGTTTATGTTTGGCAGCAAAGATCAACCTACACTTATCTGAAGGTATGCATTTGGCTCTTCAATCATGAATTTCACATACTCAGTGCCATCAGCAGAACCCCCTCCTAGTTTAGTGGTTTTGCTCATGACTGCCTGAATGTGCCTAAGTAGAACCCATAGAACTAATGTCAGTGGAATTGGAATTGTACCTGCTCCAAATTGATACTCATAACAACTATTAATATAATGGGGTATGGTGCATTTATTTTTATTGAAGGCTCCACTTGTATATGATCATCATTGTTTTCCCAATGTTCAAGACATAGATTTTGGCGAGGTGGCTTCTTCGCTTCCTCTCATGGAGCAGTGGTATGTGGCTGTTCTGATCCTGGCAGTGACCTTTGTGACCATCAGCATGGTTTGCAACCTTATAAGAAAATGCAGATATGCTTGGTGAGTGGAGGTTTTTGGCAATGGAACATGTTCTTTGTATTAATGGAAATAACTACTGCAGGTGTACTTGGCATGGTTGAATCTCAAGAAATATGAATAATTCATTCAAACTAGAAAGGTGATTTGAAAATGAAGAAATCAAAACGCAGAAGGGAGATTTGGATAGAAGGCGAATCTCATAACTACTGATGTTCCAAGAGCAGACCATGAGCCTGACAGCTGGTTAAAGTCTAGGCAGATTCAGAAATCTTTATTTCCAAGAAATACATTTTTACAGAAAAATTGCAAATTTTGGTTACACTTTTACATTCCCCAAATACAACACATAAACATTTTGAAAATTATCACGAAATACGTATCCGAGTACATCAATACATCCGCTGTATTCATGAGAATACACACTAACAATCATACAATATTGGCCAACCCATCAGTTGTTGCACAATACCTCAATTAAGTTGCAGAGCTTGATGCATTCATTACATAATAAAAGTTCAATAACAGGACCAGTCGAGCCACAGAATATCACAATTATGGCCTCAAAGTACAGAAGACAAAGTGCGTTGTGCAAAGAAAGTATTGATGGAGCCTTCATTAACCCGCCATTTGAAAGCCCTAATTGACCTCTATGGAATCATACTCCGTAGGTCCTCCTATTAAGGTCTGCAGCATATCACAAATTGAGCTACTAAAGTGAATGATACAAAGTGAAAGGTGCAAGAAACAGGGTTATGAAAATCTTCATTTCTCAAGCCTTTTTTGAAAGGCCCTGGAAGCTCACTTTATTTCATAATCCAAACAGGTCAACAGCAATCTGACAAATCAGAAAACACATCTGGCCACCAGGATGGGAAAAATGCTAGTCTACAGCATCATATGCAGGAGAGATCCTGTCACAAAATTATACAATTTTGCGCAAGAATTGACCTACAGCAATAGCCGCATCCTCATGACTTAACCCACACAACAAGTTTAACCCCATGACTCTCGACCTTATCCCATGCTTTAAAAAATCTGGTTTCAGAAAACTCTTCCTTTCCTCTACAAAGAATACACAGTCCACCAATAGATTTCACTACACAAGGTCCAATCTGGAATTCCAAATAAGTATGGAACAAAGTCTAGGTCGTCCTAGGAAGCTAGGAAGGGGGCAACTAATCTCTTATTCCCCAAATACTGGGAATCCTCACTCCCAGGGCCGGCGCTAGGCATGGGCAGTGTGGGCAGCGGCCCAGGGCCTCGCGCTCTGCCAAAGATTAGGGCCCCCCCCATCAGTGTGAAAGGCCACACTTTCACATTAGCCAACCTATTCTTGCGAGGCCCCCTGCCCCAGCTGATCATATTACATCATGAACGTGCTGGCGTGGTGACATTCCTGGGGGTGCAGGGGTGGGGGAAGGTACAAACTGAATGGGGGACAGCACACCAGCTGGGCCAGCAATTATCTTGGCTCAGTGTCAGAGGCAGACAGCGCCTCAGTTAAGTATCAGCCATTCTAGGCCCTTTGTTTCCAGGGGAAGGCGGACACAGGTAAGAGGAGGTGGGTGATGGGTGGAGAGGGCAGCCAGATCAACTTGTTTTTGACCTTTCTTTGTGTATAAACTGTGTGTTGTGGGAAGTGTGTCCTTACTGTTTCATGGCCCAGGGGAGGGGGCCCCCTCCCTGGGCCTTGAAGCACTGGATCAAGCTGCAAGGTTCAGGTGTGGGGGCCCCCTTCCCTGGGCCTTGAAGTAATTATGCAGTGCCAGGGTTGGATTGGGAAGGGAGTTATTCGGCTGGTGCGAGAGGCCCAGTCCCTGAGGCTTAAGTGGGCCGTTTTTTTTCCTCATTTATGTTGAGGCTTGCTCTGCTGCTGTGAACTCAAGAGGCCTCAGCAGCTTCTTCCACTGCCCATTTTCATAGAAATAATTCGTTTTTCGATTGTCCTTGAACAGCAAAAGAACTGAATGGTGTTTGGGATTGATTTAATATTAAATGTTCAATCTTGGTGCTCCATGTAAAGCAAGCATTTGCAATGCAATAGGTCTCGTATTTAAGCGAGTTTGAGCTATTGACATTGTAAATGACAATGCCTTTTTATTTATATTTTGGTTTTTTAAACATAAATAAAAGGCATAGTCATTTACAATGCTAATAGCTTAAATTCGCGCAAATGGGAGACCTATTGCATTGTGAATGCTTGTTTCCTTCTGGCACTCCGAGCGCCGCAGAAGGGAAGTAAAACTACAGGTCCCAGAATGCACATGTGTGAGGCAACTATAGAGCTCTAAGTATCTGCTTGATGCCTGCCCACTAAGTCTAGTTAAGCATATTAGTTGCTCAGAGAGTCAGTGATAGCACTGCCCACCTTTGGAGCTGAAATCATCCATAACAATTACTCAGTGAGAATTATCATGGAATACTCATCCTCCTGTGTAACCTTTGACCCACAGTGTGTCCGCCTTGCATGACATCTGGCACTGCAAGTGAGACACCAACTTCACCTCTCTATTAATTTTTGAACTTCCAAAGACTCTTATTTTGCAGTCATATTTAAGTATTATGTCCCTTGTGGTTCTCACTGAGTCATGGATTAGGAGCCTGTGGTCCCAGACCAGTTATCTGATCTGCATAAATGAGCTTTGCCTGATGCTTTTTGTCCGTAATTTAAAAAGAGAGAAGTCTGACAATACCATCTGCATGTATGTATTAAGCGGGTATATCGCTCCTTGGTACGGGGCCTGTCCTTTCACCAAAAACACACGATGTAGCATGCAGCCTTTCAATAAAAGAGACAAAATTAAACACACCCAGCCAGCAGTGGTCTGCAGTAGTTTATTTATAGCTGGCAGAATAGTTTCAAAGAGCAGAGCAGGAGTGCTTAATTTGTAACAACATAAGTGCCAGGGCTCTCATCAGGCGGTCACTGCAGCTTGCACCACACATTGCCCTCGCCACGCTGCCAATTTTAGTAACAACACAGCTACTAACCATCACACTACTGCAAGCGCGGTCATTTGAACTATTTCAGGCCCCCAAGGCTGGAAGAATGGCTTGGCTGGCAGGTACGCCTGGCTGGTCTGGCTTGTCTGCGTACCGACCAATCACAATGCTGCCATTGCAGCCTTGAGATTGGCTTAGGGGAGGGAGGCTTCCTGTTCTGTTCCTGTTCCTGTTGCAGGAGAGCAGGTCAGCAGCAGAGACGACGCGAGAACTGGGAAGGTAAGTTCATTTTATTTTTAAATTACGCACCGCGTGCGAACACCTACGTGACCCCCCGACTCGTGCATCAGGCCGGCCGCGATTGGATGTTACATGCAAATTCAAGGGGCCTCACATCTTTCCTTTCGCCCGGGGCCCCAGAAGTTCTAGGACCGGCCCTGCTCACTCCTGATTGTTTCCTCTGCACAACGTCTTAGGGCGCTCTTATTTGTTTGTTGATATAACGTTATTGGCTTTTACGAATCATTGACAGGCATTTTTTAAAACAGAAAAATGCCAATGAGACATATATCTCCCAACTTCTCCTCCTCCCGTCCTCCAAGACAGCAGATATAACCCATTGTAATCATATTGACCATTTGGAGAAGTTCAGCCCTTATAGTTCCATCCAATTATTCCTATGCCAATGTAAAACAATTAACTCCCCTCCAGTCCCTCCCCCCACCCGTTCTGTGTCAAGGTCTCTCATGCCCGTGGCAGTGTATGGTGCATGGGGATTTCCGGTGACCCAGGGTCAGGTATTACTTCGGGGGTATTCTTGTCACTTACACAGTCAGGTCCTCGGCCTCACTGTGGGTCTGCGACTCCCACAGATCCGCCAGCATAGACGCCCATGCCCAGAGATCATCCTCAAGTTTTTAGTCTTTTCGGGCCTGCTTCATGCGGATCGCCTCCGCAGTCTCCCATGTCTGAGGTTGCTCTTAAGTTGACTAATCTTATCCTCTTTACTCCCAACTCCATGAATAGCCGGCACACCTAATTGGTCTACCTGGGTTCCTCTTATCAGGAAAAGTTGACACAACCTCCGGGAAGATTAAAGATGAGGGTTTTGTTTTACCTGGTATCCTTATCGATCGTGAGATAGAATGGCAGGGCCCTCACATCCGCTGCAGCACTTCATGCTACTGAATACAACTCACATGTTATTGATTAGATCATAGCACTTTTTGGTAAATTAAGCACAGATTTCACAATGACACCCTCGAGTCCTTCCCATGCAACCCGTCTGTCCAATGCCAACACCTCTGCTACATATAAGGCCTGAGAAATTACCTTGCCCAAAATCACTTTACTTAATGGCTCGAAGGAATAACCACCATATTTACACTTGAAATGTTTCTAACTACCTACTTCAGACTGCAGTGTAAACCTTCGACTTGCAAGATGTTTGCCTCATCTCAGATCATCTGAGAAGATCATACACAGGTATTTGTACTCTCGTACCGGCCCTTGCTGCATATTATTCAAAAACCACAAGAAGGTCTTTTTCAGCTTAGTAAAGAGCAATGTCTTCTCAGTGTTAATCATTAATTTATTTTTGTTACAGGCCGAAAGGTGTAAGATCCAAGACACCAAGTCTTACGCAGACATGAGTCAGCTGACAGCCTTTCCCCAATTTTTGGCAAAAAACTATGAGTTGACCCAAAAACTTGGGGAAGTTCAGCTATGAACAGACTGAACCACAAAGGCACTAAAACACATCACTGGTGTAAGCCATTTTTCACCGGAATTTTCCTTGCAAGTTACCTGCCCCTTCAAGATCGACTTGGACTCAATTATTACTGTGGAGTTTTACCAGGAGATCACACAGGGCCTCAGATATTTGCCACTGTTGGAGTTTGCACCATAGTGTCCCTCTATCCACCCTGCCAAATGCCGCCCAGAAGTCAACAAAGCAGCAAAAAACTCCCTACCGACTCCATTGACCAGTGGTCCATTGTTGAATATTTTGGCTGAAATCCTCTGTGCTCCATCGAGATTAACCTAGTATCAAAAGCCCAAATGGATAGATGTTTTAATAAAGTTTGGGGGTATAATTTAGAGGTAATATTCAAAAGTGAAATCAGGCAATAGTTAGCAGGTTGGTCCGTTTTACCTTTTTTATGAATTGGTTTTAGATCCCTTGCATGATTCTGGGAGAATACCTGTGTATGTAACCCACTCAAAAAACCCCACTCAAAATAGAGCCCCATTTCTTGGGATCCTTCTTAAAAGTAACAGAAGGGAGGCTATCCGGGTCGCCAGCCCTGGAGAATTTCATATTTCAGACCGCACCTCTACAGTCTGGCTGTTACCAAGGGCCTCAAGGTCAGATTGTCGGTTAGTAAATAGGACCAAAGAATTTTCAGAATATCCACTAATGTATAAGGAATAAATAAAAGAAAACTAATCCTCCTCACTTATTTGTGCCTTGAGGAAAAATGGAGAAGACAGAGTAACAGAGTTAACCAATCGCCAAAAATGTTTACTATTCTTCTCTACTACTGCGTTTAATATTATATTGCAGTTTGCTTTATAAAGTTTCCTTATTTTGAAAGCACATATATTGTGATGTGCAGTTTTTGCAACCTTCAATGATCCACTGATACTTTCATTGGTTGGATTTAGTTTAAAATGATGGCAACATTTATTCAAGATTCTCCTTTCTACCCTACAGTCATCGTCAAATTAATTGCCCTCCCCTTCTTTACTACCACCGACCAGTTTAGGGCCAGCCATTGGTAATTTAAAGTGGGTTTCTAACTGCCTCATCAATCTACTATACCGGCCAATCCCTTCATTACCTATTTCCATGTCTAAACTCACAAAATTCATAGTTGATAGGACTTCAAGAGAGTCTTCCATGATCATATCCCGGATTCTTCGATGGTAAACTACCTTTGGAAACATAGTTAGATTAATACAGGACACAGAGGGGACTTTCAATTCTAGACTAAGTGCAAAATGATCGCGTCGGCCAAGAGCAAGTCCTTTGTGCCAATTTACCATTTCCATTAGGTACAAAATCCCAAACACATAATCAATTGGCATACAACCACTACCATGTTGAAAAGTTTTATCTGCGGGGATACCAGCATTACAACTTCCAATTTCTTTCTCAAACTCTGCTGTCCTAAATAACATAGGGCATTTGCATCCCCTTCAAGAGAGTTTGACGACATGATACAGTCAGGAATATTTGGGGCCAACCGCTGTTCCTTGAGGGAATCATCAACTATGTTAAAGGCCGATTTCTCATTAAAATCACCCTCTACAATGAAAAGATCATCCAGGTAATCCAGTCACAGATTTTCCACACCATTAGCTAGATTCTGCAATTCCTGACACGGAGCTAATTGGTGGGACATAAATATGTACACAAACCATTTGTTTATACCCCGCAACAGCATTGAAAAGATCAATTAAACAGGCAAGAACTCAGGCACATGAGGATTACAGCGTATACACTTTCCCCACAACTAACAGATACCAAAATTAATAAACCCCCTACTGCTCACCCTCTGGCCGCAGCCTTGGCATTACTCGACACAGGGCCAAACTCCTCCACCACAGGGCACTCTAACAACCAGATTTTCCAAAAGAACAATACAGGGTATTTACTCAGGTTCCCTCTATAGTTTCCTGATGTCCTAAAGGATTTAAACCAATATATGTTCCATATCTTGACTTGCTTTTGATTTGTTCAAACGCTCCGTCCATCATCCCCTTTTGTTTCGCTTTGTTCGCCCTAAGTGTGGCAGGGTATGCTCAGACGTGAGTCCCTTGCTCACTTGGCCACTGGATTCAAGATAGCCTGGCTGATGAGGATTATGAATCCGAAACTGGTCCCAGGATGCTTGTTTCCGGTCCATGGAAGACATGGCTTGGCAGTTCGGGCTGGACTGTTCCCATGGGGCACAGGGTCAGACTGATTTGCATATAGCCATGTCTGAAATGGGGTGGCTGAGTGGGCTAAAGAATGGTGATGGATTAAACCCAGATCAGTTGACTGGGGGTGAGTGTTTGATTTGCTCAAACGCTCCGTCCATCATCCCCTTTTGTTTCGCTTTGTTCGCCCTAAGTGTGGCAGGGTATGCTCAGACGTGAGTCCCTTGCTCACTTGGCCACTGGATTCAAGATAGCCTGGCTGATGAGGATTATGAATCCGAAACCGGTCCCAGGATGCTTGTTTCCGGTCCATGGAAGACATGGCTTGGCAGTTCGGGCTGGACTGTTCCCATGGGGCACAGGGTCAGACTGATTTGCATATAGCCATGTCTGAAATGGGGTGGCTGAGTGGGCTAAAGAATGGTGATGGATTAAACCCAGATCAGTTGACTGGGGGTGAGTGTTTGATTTGCTCAAACGCTCCGTCCATCATCCCCTTTTGTTTCGTTTTGTTCGCCCTAAGTGTGGCAGGGTATGCTCAGAAGTGAGTCCCTTGCTCACTTGGCCACTGGATTCAAGATAGCCTGGCTGATGAGGATTATGAATCCGAAACCGGTCCCAGGATGCTTGTTTCCGGTCCATGGAAGACATGGCTTGGCAGTTCGGGCTGGACTGTTCCCATGGGGCACAGGGTCAGACTGATTTGCATATAGCCATGTCTTAAATGGGGTGGCTGAGTGGGCTAAAGAATGGTGATGGATTAAACCCAGATCAGTTGACTGGGGGTGAGTGTTTGATTTGCTCAAACGCTCCGTCCATCATCCCCTTTTGTTTCGCTTTGTTCGCCCTAAGTGTGGCAGGGTATGCTCAGACGTGAGTCCCTTGCTCACTTGGCCACTGGATTCAAGATAGCCTGGCTGATGAGGATTATGAATCCGAAACCGGTCCCAGGATGCTTGTTTCCGGTCCATGGAAGACATGGCTTGGCAGTTCGGGCTGGACTGTTCCCATGGGGCACAGGGTCAGACTGATT
Source organism: Lissotriton helveticus (assembly GCF_964261635.1). Taxonomy (NCBI): domain Eukaryota; kingdom Metazoa; phylum Chordata; class Amphibia; order Caudata; family Salamandridae; genus Lissotriton; species Lissotriton helveticus. The sequence goes on from NC_136057.1 coordinate 455,003,040, forward strand.
TGCATATAGCCATGTTTGAAATGGGGTGGCTGAGTGGGCTAAAGAATGGTGATGGATTAAACCCAGATCAGTTGACTGGGGGTGAGTGTTTGATTTGCTCAAACGCTCCGTCCATCATCCCCTTTTGTTTCGCCATATCTTGACCATGCCAGGCGGTAGATCCTCTGACTCCTGCCAATTAATCTCATCTGCTCCCTGATCACACTGAGCCACAGACAGACAACCGTGCATAGATTTGAATAAGGGAGGCCCTACTCCCCTTGAAATATATTGCTGGGGTTGGGTCTCTCTTCTCTCCATAGATTATGGGAGTGTCTGCTCAATTCAGGGTAGTTGGGCGGGTTTCGAATACCCCTAGCATAGAATCTGTTGTTTTGAAACCTTAAGGTCACTATTCTCTCTTGCGAACCATCTCATTCCCACCAGCTCCTATCCTCTCTGTGGAAAAGTCAGCCCATAACGCACCTGATGCCCAGGCTGCTGGCGCAGGACGCCTCTTAGTTCCCATCTTGAACAATTACCAAATAAAGAGACGGGCGCTGGAAGCAGGAAAACAAGAACAGAGTTTTATTTCTCATGAGGAGAGCCTGTCATTTCGGACACTCGCATAGTGTCTTCAGGAGGTGCTCTAACAAGTTTCTCTGAGGCTTCGTCTTTTATACACATGTTTATGATGCACAAACATTCCTTATTGCAATAAAGACGCTTTGAAGTAGGAAAAAGCATGCTTGGAATCCCAGCTTCAGGCCTATTCCCATACCAGTCGCTCAGATGTCATCCTCCCCTCCTAAATGTAACAAGAGATTGTGATCTCTCAGCCGGACATTCCTACAGGACACGAGGGCAGGAGGGGATGATCAGATCAAAGGTTGGGCAGGCGATAAGATCGGGCACTTCGGTTGGTGTATCACGGTTTTGTTATGTTGGGCAGGAAAAGGGGGGGGTGTACATCCACGAGGCTTGGTCTTAGGACTTGGGACCGGGTCGAAAGGCCAAGTGCAGCTGGGGGGGCTCGTCAGCTGAGGGGAAGGGTGTTCTTGGGAGGAAATGGGGGGGTGTGGGTCAAGCAGGAGTGTTACTTCTAGAGCAGGGTCACGCAGAGGGAGAGGGTTTTATGGCCGATGCATGAGCAGTGCGCGCGGGGAGGGGTGCCGGGGGTTTAACAAACGGGCAGAGAGGCCATGGTGCCTAAAATGGCTGTCGTGTACGTGTGTGCATGGGTCTATGCTGGCGGGATAACACAGTCAGTGTTTCACGATATCCGTTCTGCTTACAACAAGGGGTACAGTGAACACAAATGAACGCCGCTTATGTGCATATACATTGCCATTTTCAACAGTCGCCGCTTTTTTACATAAGCTAGTTCATTTCGGTGTTTAACTCAACTGACGGAGTGTACATATAGCCATGTGTGGCCAATGAAATAGCGTTTGTCACTACTGGCAGATTGCGTGTAACCATATACAGTCGATACGATTGGCGGAATGCGGCACGTATGAATTTACATTTGTTGGGTTATTCATACAAGTCTAGAGATCGGCATAATACTTAGTCGGGGTCAATCAAGAAAAAGGTTCCGACACATTATAGAATTAGGTTCTGACTTTCTCTCCGGTGACATCAACATACAGTAAAAAGTGCTCTGATACCTTCGGGTCTCGTCAGTGCTATAAGAGACTTTTGGAAAACTAAATACATGAGTGACCGATTAAACATTTTTGAAAGCAATGCAAAAATAGTTGAGGGAGGAATTCAGTTCGATACAAGCAATTAGTCAAGGGGTGGGTAGAAAGTTCAGGAAGGGGGGTCTTCGTCGCAATGTCTTTTTAACAGCGAGCCATCACTGGTAGGCTCTGGTAGTCCGTCTTCTTTCGTTGGCGCTGTTGAGCACCGGCGGTGGAGCTATAGGTCCAGCTCGGATTCATCCTTACGCGTTGCAGGGTGCGATCAGTCCTCTGCTGTTAGATCACAGTCCTGTTTCCTAACTGATCTTCTTAGGGGTGCCTCATGCTGGGCACCTGCGTATCTTTCTTCTTCCGTGGCAAACCTTATTCTATCTAAATGCTGCTCTTCTTTTCTGAGTCAAAAGTTATGCGAAAAGGGTGATGTTGTTGAATAATCGAGGGAAGAGAGGGCGGAGTGGGATCAGATCTTTGAACACACCAAGGGACCAAAGGAGCAAAGGACGACGAGCAGGCAGGCCCATCAGTCGGGCTCAAAAGGGACGGGGACTTCAGGCACGGTTGGGTCAGCAAATCGAGGGCTTCAAGGCAGCCCTTCATTCCTTCTTCTGCCGAGTTTGAGAGTGGTGCCTCGTCCCGCGTCTCGTTGCTCTGCGACTCCACCTTTGGTTGAGGTCACACGTGCTTCATGATCTGTGGCCAGGCTGTGCGTCACGTCCAGCTCCTCTCCTCCGGTGATTGTATCTTTGAATGGGTACAAAACAAGTTTTAGAAAACTGGCAGGAGAAGACATTTATACATACTCAATTCCGTCCCCAATCCTAAGTAGGTGGGGGATAGGTTCATCGGTCACAGTCAGAAGTCATCACTTATGGAGTATGTAGGAGGGCATTTCCACTGACTTCGTAAGCCTATTTGGCGTTCATTCGTGACGTACGTGGAGAGAAATCGGACTCCCATCGACAGTGTATTCTATCAAACTCGAAATCGAGTCCTTAGGTAGAGACTCGCCCTTTTTTTTAACCCAAGTACTGACAATCTTACATTTACCTTCGGGGTCGGCTAACTCTTGCAAGCAGGGGGGTTATCATCATGAGAGGGGGGCAGAGGTTAAACATGCTTTTCTTGGGGAGCGACGGTTAATCAAGGTCATCAATTACGCTTCGGGGATAGCTGATATGGAGCTGGGGTCAATCGGGAGAAGCGAGGACGCTTTGGACAGGGAGCTGGGGTCAATCGGGAGAAGCGAGGACGCTTTGGACAGGGAGCTGGGGTCAATCGGGAGAAGCGAGGACGCTTTGGACATCCGCACTTAAGTGCAGAGGGGTGAGGCAATCTGGGCATTGGGGATTGCATTTCTAACGAACTGAAAAACAGAAGACCATTGACGTTATAGTCCCCCTATAAAAAGGCCAGATTAGGGGACATCAGTCGTCTTACCTGTCCTTTCTTTCATTACCAACTCGGGTTCTATCGTTTTGCAGAAAGGAGAGGTAGTAATATGGCAAGTTACAATCGTTTTAGTTCCTGTTAATTTTGCCGAACACCTTTGTGTTCGAAGAGACCCAATTAGGTTTGTGCCGGTGGGGCACAACGTTACCACACAAGGGAGGAGGGAACAGGGGGACCCTCAGAGAGAGAGAGTCGTCCGCACTCTAGACGAACCATTCGGTACACGTATGACATGGAGAGAGAGAGAGAGAGAGAGAGAGAGAGAGAGAAACGTGTACAATAATAGGCCATTTAGTGCGCACACAACACAGAACAGCAGGGGTCAAGTAATACGGAAACACAGGCAGAGGGACGACGTAGATCCATACATTACGTACACACAAACTCAGGCGGGGGAGACAGTACATGTATTATATACAAAAATCCAAGACAAAACATAGAACAGTTATTGGTATTATACACAAAAATCCAAGACAAAACATAGAACAGTTATTGGTATTATATACAAAAATGACCTCTTCCTGTATGCTGCGCATCCTTAGCATCCTAAGCTCTTTTTACCTTTTTCTTTTCTTTTATCGTCGGCTGCCTTCACTGGTGGCTTTGGTTGCACACACTTACGCCTTTGGCAATTGGTCAAGAACTAACCTGGTCGGGCTAATGCTCACGGTGGGCTGAGGCAACAGTGGGTGTCAGTTGGGAGAACAATGGGGCAGCTTTGAGTTTCATGTCTATCAGGGTGCGAAAAGGAGGTAGTAGATTTTAAACACTGGCAACATTCCTAGTCCTTCAAGCGGAGGGTACTTGGGTAAACCTCACCTCGGAATATTCCTTAAACTTTCCCTATTTAGTTAAACGTAGGAATTTATTCATTAGTGCACGTCATTCTTGGTTGTATTATTCGGGGTGCCGAGCGAAGTTATATTTTGTAGTTTCCGCTTCAGGCTGTCCTCCCAAGCGCTAAGTTCAGGGAGAGAAATAGTCATTGTTTGCTCGTCGTGTGTAGGCACCATAATCGAACCCCTTTTTCCCATCTCTTTGTCCGCTAGACCACCATTTTTTTTTTTTTCGTACTTTAATCGACGTTCCGATGTGACCTGCAGAAAGAGGGAAAAAAGAAGGGGGGGGGCGGGGGCAGCATTTAAAAACACATTAGCGCGCATAAACCCAAAAAGGCTTTTACTTACTACATACTCGGCCTATCTCCACAGGATGCAGTCCCTGCCAACTTGGCGTTTAAGCCCAGGTGGACCGTTTAGTGTGGGAGAGATGATTATCGGAAGCCTGTGGATAGCATAGGTCGCCCAAGTGTGGTATTACGGATCGTGTGCAGGGGGGGGGGTCAGAACAAAGGGCAGTCGGTGCAAAGTGGGGGGCGAGCTCGTGCTCTCCTTTGAGGAAAAGGGATAACCTACAGTGGTACGGGGTCGTTGTCGTTCGCACTAGGGGGGTCAGGTGGCACTCCTTCGGGGCGACTTAGGGGCATTTTAAAACAACTTTCCTGATACAGGTAGCATATAAAGTATAGGCTAAATACCAGGATCTTTATCGGTTGCTTTAGGCTGTACAAAAATGAAAAACACATACAACAAAAACCTGGACCGTTCATATTTGCAATATTTCTGCGTACTATACTTTTTAACCCTTAACTAATCGAGCTGAGCCATTTCACCTGTATTTTAGTTATATCGGAAATAGTGGTCATTTATTCGAAACTTACCAATCTACGCGTGACAACTACGTTTGCTTTTTCCAAGAATCTTTAATAAGAATGTCGGTGCACAAATACGGGCCTACAACCCCGTGGGCCGGCCACGGAGCAGGCTGGAACTGTACATGTGGGGATACTTATTAGTGGAAAACCTAATGGAGTCGGTGGTCGTTGATTTCATAATAAAAAGTGCGACAAGTGCAATAAAATCATATCGAAACTTCAGTGTGAGCGAGTATCATAAGTGTTGAAATTCGAACTTTCAATAATCATGATGCGCCAAAACTTAACAACAATTCATTGTCCGAATGTTCAATCAGTACCCATCTCATGTCAATTCATTGTCCGAACACATAATCAGTACCCATCCCATATCAATTCATTGTGTTTAAAAAACTGCATACATATCTCATGACACCAAGGCTGCGCAATCGGGGTACAACAAGGAGTTGAAAGTTTCATTTGTACCAGCGCCATTTTGGGTGCAGCCAGGCAGATCCAGGCATAGTCAAAATCTCCACCAACTCGTGGTTGGCCCAGAGCCTCTTTCGGCAGTCCAAAAGTTCCGTTAAAGGGCAACAGAAAGGATCGGCGGTATGAACCATCAATCAAAGGGGGAGGGAGGCAACAATTTTTTCTACCGGGTCATACTGGGTTTTCACCGGAACTGATCGGAACTGTAGTCTGCAGGATTTTAGTCATTCAAACTGAGGCTGGCGCCAGCATGGGAGCGCCGACGTCACGCGGCTACATTTTCATCGTTCCGCGGGCAATCATGGCAGTCATTCCCCATCGGGGGTGTCTGCGGGGGTCGGAGGCCCCCGTGGCTCTTATAGAATCTTCAAAGTCGAGGAGAACACTTCTGATTGTGGGACTCATTTCTTAATTAACAAGCAACCGGGCCATCCCTTCACGCCGGGCCCGCTCCTGCAGGGTCGACCGCCATTTTACGAGTTCCAGCAGTCACTGCATCACAAGAGTGGACGAACCCTTGTCGGGTGAGTGGAGCGTTGGGGGTGCCACTGGGGGCCTCCACCTGGGGAGGTGGGAGAGGCTCGTTCGCGCCGCCTCTCCCTCCCAGCGCACCCCATGCCGTTTTTTCTCGGCGTTAACATTAATGATGGCCGGACCAGGCGATGACAGGGGGGGGTCGGAGGCATAGGCAAGACATCCCCCCCCGGTGGCCTGCAAGGCGCCGCTTCAGGGCCGAACGGGGAGCTCATACCAAGCCGGGGCTGAACCAGGAGATACGAGGGGGGGGGTCGATGGCATGAGCAAGACATCCCCCCCGTGTTGTCGCAGCCATTATTGAAGAAAGAAGAGGAGGGGACGCCCGGATCCCGTCGGCCTCGGCTCCTCTTCTGGCCCACCTTATGCGACGACCTCCCCGGCTGACGGCTGGCAGCAGGACCCGCCCTATACGTGCCGAAGATCTCGTCTTCCGGAGGGGCGTAGCCGCGGACCTGTTGCACTTCGGAAGTTTCCAGAATGGGGGTAGGTATCTGCTGACTTGTATCTTTCTCATGTTACCGTTATTGGGGCGTGGCAGGCGGTGGGACAGATAAGTTTGGAGCAGTGAGGGGTGGCGAAGCCTAGTTGCCTCGTGGCCGTCGCGATGTCAGGCTTGGCTTCTCTCACCATTTTCATGTTTCTTATTACGGGCTTATTTCTAACGTTTCTTTATTTCTAGCGAAATCATGTGTTTTATCGTGAGCTATTTCTAACGTTTTCCTATTTGTAGCGAAATCAAAAACTCATCAGTGGCCTACTGATTTTGCTTTCTTATTCCTTTCTCTTTTTTTTTTTTTTTCTTTCCTTTCTAGCGTGTTTCATGCTAAAGTTTCTGTTAACAGGATACAGTGATTACTTCGTTATTGTTGCATATGTCCTTTTTATTAGGGGTGCCCTCCGGTCGAGCCAGATGACCTACCTCTAATAAATGGTCCGGGTGGAACTAGTTTACCAATCAATGCAATGGGGAGTAGATAGGCACGAGAGATTACAACGGGGGACAAAGGTCCACATTACCTACCCTTCACTACTTGCAAAGATTTAGACAGAATATTTCTTTTCTACGTTATTTGCAAACAGGGAATGCCTCGAACGAACTATTCCTTGAACAATAAAATGTCCAAGTAATCAATCAATCAGTGGGGAGAAAAAAAATGGGCATGACGGATTACAATAGGGGACAAAAATCTGCATTACCTATCCTTCACTATCTGCAAAGGGGGGCAGAATATTTCTATTCTTCCCTGTTTGTAGACAGGGAATATCTCAAAGAGCAATAATCGATAAAAATCGATAACAAACAATCAGTGGGGAGAAAAATAGGCATGACGGATTACAATGGGGGACAAACGTCTGCATTACCTATCCTTCACTATTTGCAAAGAGAGAGGAACGTTCCTATTCATCGCTGTTTGCAAATAGAAAATGTCTCAAAGAGAACCAATACTTCAAGTACAATCAATCAATCAATCAGATGGATAAAGCCATCCTACCAATCGGACGTAAAGACGTCCTACTTAACCTTACCCGGACCGGACCGTGTGGGCAATTCTTCGCCTTCCCTTTTCCAGCGCCCAATCGTTCTCTTTCTCCATGTTTTTACCGCAGCATTCCTGTGGGATTCCAGTCAGGACAGTAGGTCACTTGAGAGAGGTCCGTTCGGAATCGGTGAAGTTCATTCAATCGGCAGCCGGACGAGGGCCCTCTCAAGGCAGGTATACTCCAATCGTTTAGATGTTCACCCCATCGTCTGGACCTCTCTTACCGGACCTTATGTCGCTGATGGGCCCCACGCTGGGCGCCAATTGTGGAAAAGTCAGCCCATAATGCACCTGATGCCCAGGCGCAGGACGCCTCTTAGTTCCCATCTTGAACAATTACCAAATAAAGAGACGGGCGCTGGAAGCAGGAAAACAAGAACAGAGTTTTATTTCTCATGAGGAGAGCCTGTCATTTCGGACACTCGCATAGTGTCTTCAGGAGGTGCTCTAACAAGTTTCTCTGAGGCTTCGTCTTTTATACACATGTTTATGATGCACAAACATTCCTTATTGCAATAAAGACGCTTTGAAGTAGGAAAAAGCATGCTTGAAATCCCAGCTTCAGGCCTATTCCCATACCAGTCGCTCAGATGTCATCCTCCCCTCCTAAATGTAACAAGAGATTGTGATCTCTCAGCCGGACATTCCTACAGGACACGAGGGCAGGAGGGGATGATCAGATCAAAGGTTGGGCAGGCGATAAGATCGGGCACTTCGGTTGGTGTATCACGGTTTTGTTATGCTGGGCAGGAAAAGGGGGGGGGTGTACATCCACGAGGCTTGGTCTTAGGACTTGGGACCGGGTCGAAAGGCCAAGTGCAGCTGGGGGGGCTCGTCAGCTGAGGGGAAGGGTGTTCTTGGGAGGAAATGGGGGGGTGTGGGTCAAGCAGGAGTGTTACTTCTAGAGCAGGGTCACGCAGAGGGAGAGGGTTTTATGGCCGATGCATGAGCAGTGCGCGCGGGGAGGGGTGCCGGGGGTTTAACAAACGGGCAGAGAGGCCATGGTGCCTAAAATGGCTGTCGTGTACGTGTGTGCATGGGTCTATGCTGGCGGGATAACACAGTCAGCGTTTCACGATATCCGTTCTGCTTACAACAAGGGGTACAGTGAACACAAATGAACGCCGCTTATGTGCATATACATTGCCATTTTCAACATCTCTGTATTCAGAGTCCTGTGTAGAATAATCTGAATGCCTTGTAGACCGCTATGTTTGGTCAGAAATCGAGCCTTCCTGAGATGTCCACCCAGTCTCCCTAGCCTACCACATGATCTTCCTCCAAACCAGTTAATATGCAAATTCAATGTGCACCTAGCGCAGGAACCGATGCTTCGATTAGGTGCTTTGCCTCCTCATATGTAAACAGTACTTCTGTCAACTCCACACCAGTCTAAAAGGCAACTAATCCCAGATCTCTTGAGGAAATATTCTTCCAACTTTTTACGTTTGTGAAGATATTTAGGAGCCTAGATTGATTCAAGGGACAATAGGCAGAGGACCGCATCTTCTTCATAAGTTGGAGTTTAAAGAATATCCACTGCTGAGGTGTAAGACTAAGATCGTCCATCCACTTTACTATAGGGGACCGCTTAGGAGCCACTTTGGCTTCAGTCTTACCAAGTTTACTATTAGTGATCATGGGTTTAGGTGGGGACCGTTTAACAGAGGGTTTTCCCTGAATTACCTCCTTTCTTTCTGTTCCTTGATTATCCCTACCTATTATGGCTTTTCCCAGTCTTCCTGAGCCAGACTTACCATATTCCCCCTGATAACTGAACACTTGCCCTGCCCTTCTCTGGGTGCTTTACCTTGGCCTAGCACCCACGTGGTGGCCTTAATGGGACAGTTCTAGCGACCTTCAGCCTTTTGATCCATCCCATGCTGCAGACTGCCCTCCTTTCTCTCACCATCCTGCATGACCACTTAATACTGAATTTTGACAGGACAGTTCTTTCCCCAAAAGCACTTCCTCTTTTCAAGACTTGCTAAGGGCATTTTTAGGTTAAAGACACTCCCCCAGCTGCTCAAACAGAAGTTGGCACGTTCACCCGGAGGCTCGAATAGCCCCCATTCTCACATGAGGAACCTCCATGTGTGTGATTCACTGACCTATCCTGCAATGTTCTACTTATGCTTTCCAGGAGCTGTATCTGCTTAACATTTTGGGTATTATTAAGAACTAAGGGCTAGATGTAGGTAAATAGGATTTACCGATTCTAAATACTGAATTTTACCGATTCGGTATTATAGAATCGGTAAATGCTATGTAGGTAATAATTCGGTAAAAATTACCAAATCGTTAAGATTCGGTATTTACCGAATCGGTATTTACCGATTCGGTAATTGACATTCATTCCTATAGGCCTGGAGGACCATAGGAATGAATGTCAATTACCGAATCGGTAATTACCGATTCGGTAAAATAGGGAAAGAATCAAGGGTGGCAGGGTGTCACTTTGACACCCTGTTGCACCCCTGAATAGTGCTTGTGTGCACATGTGGCACACATACATGCCCTAAGGGTATGTATGTCTGTCACATGGCACAGGTGTAAATGCACAGATTTGCATTTACAGAGGTATTCGTTATTTACCACCAACTAATAGTTGGTGGTAAATAACGAATCCTTAAAGCAGAGAAGCACTCTTCAAAGTGCTTCCTACATGTCATTTACCGATTCGGTAAATACCGAATAGGTAAATGATGATTCCGTAAATAACGAATCGGTAAATACCGATTCGTTATTTACCTAATCCTCCCCTACATCCCAAATGCCCAATACCGGTTGGTAACGGACGAAATTCGGTAATTTCGGCCGTTACCGACCGGTATTGGGCCACCTACATCTGGCCCTAAGGCCTTTAACATTACTTGGAGGATTACTTGCATAAGGGATTGGAGGTCCAACAACATCAATTCTTGGGCAAACTCTGATATATTTCCCTTGGAGTTGGGCTCATCAATGACCTCACCCCAGTCCTCGTACTCCAAAGCCGATAAACTTTCAATTTAGGAGTATGAGGATGACTCGTCGAATAGTGGCATAGGTCCTCCTGCTCTCACCATTATAGGAGAGTAAGATGATCTTGGGTGTTTTACCCCCTTTGGGCCACCTTGCCACATTGAAAACCGCTTCTTTAGATTGATAGACTCTTTTGCCCAGACTCTCCCTCCCCCGACTTGGCACTATCAAAAGGCAACTGAAGAGACCCCACTACAATTATCCTTACATCAGATAGATTATTTTGAACCAGTTTTGATGCCCTTAAAATTGGGTCATTAGCATTCTTGCAGGACTTGAGGGGGAGCACTAACTTTACCCCGTGAAACCACACATCGAACTTAAGCATAATCCCATTTCCCCACAGTCATGGATGAAACATCCACACTACCAGTTTCTCCTTTGCTAATTGCGACCAGAAACAGGGCTAAGATTTCAATAGGGGAATGGCAATACCCATTGTTGTTTCCTCAGACATTGCTAAAATTCCTTCCCCACCCACATCCATCAACGATCCTGCTGCACTCCCATTGGCATAGTTGTTGTGGTTATCATTGACATTAACATTAGAGTTGACATTTCCATTAACATTACACAGATCCTCGTCTGCCACTCCCTCAGGCATATCAGCCACAGGCTTCTTACTTTAAAGTGCTTTGCAACAAACTCAAGTAGGGAAAAAGTTAGCCCGGCGACAGCCCTAACCAACTTCTGATTCCTCGTAATGCCAAAGGAGTTAGAAACAGGTGTAGCTTCTTTTGATAAGTTAGTTAGGGACTTCCATGGGGGCTCCACCAAACCCTCCATACACTCTTTAATATTGTGCTCACATCTAAGGAGAGGAAAGCCCCCTTGCTCAGCCTGCTGGGATACCATAGCACCTACATCCTGTGAGACATTCACATTAGCATTCACACTGTCATTACCATTAGCATCTGCATCAAGAGAGTTAGTTCACAGTAGGCTGAGTTGCTGCAGGAGGCTCTTCAATACTCTTTTCTGTATTCATTTCAAACGTTTCCCCCATAGTGCAAAACGAGCCTGGGCCATCACGCGTAGCAGTGATCGCCTTCTGCTAATCCACAGGACTAAGTCCCCCTATTAAAGGGGAATCTAACAGCCCTTCTTGTCCTGCTTGTGTGGTTCGCCCTGGTGGAACAGCCACAGGATCTATCTGGAACAGAGGGTGGTAGAGCTGATTCACTCAAACTTAAACTCTCTGATCCTTAGAACAAACATTTGAACACACATTTCTCAGTACCACGCCCCTTGGAAAGTTCTACCCCCCTGCTTGACCTTAGCAAGCTATCTGTAATGATCGAAATTAAGTGGTCGGAAAAAAAAGACTGCATGGTTAATAAGCTTGACCCAGCCCTAAAAGTATGGTCGAATAAAATAGCTGAGGTCGCCAATATTGATTGACCTGCACACTCCTTGTATTATCCAGAATGTACAGCACATAATAAAAAATTAAAATACTGAGTTACATGAAATGATCAGGTTTAGTAGGGATAGTCCGGGAGTATCCAAGTGTCCAATGTCCAAATATCTAGGTAACCAAATATCCGAATGCCCAAATGATCAAATACCATCAAATGTTAGGCAATACCCATAACTAGCAGAACCAGCCAATTTATTAACACAATTTTTCATGAGTGTAGATCATGGGAACTCACAAACATTTTCCTGGGGGCCGCAAAGTTTGGTCTTTGGTGTGACTGAGGGCCGCACTGATGCCAGCTAGGGGTGTACAGTGGGTGTATGGGAAGCAAAGTATGTGTCTCTAGTGGCTGAACTCAATTGCGCAAAGTGAAACCAGAAAACGTGGGGTGAATCCCAGCTTCTCCACTTTAGCTAATTGTGTGACCCTGGGCAATTGTTTTATTTCAATTTCCCTCCTTTTTCTTCATCATCACATATAAAAGGAACTCGAAATACATTACTTCAGGATGCGTGCTGTACAAAACCATCTTGTGCGCTTAGATGTAGTCACTACTGGCATTGTTGCTAGAGTGTGGGGAAGCATGAACGTTTCTAAATTCATGTTTAAAAACCATTACTTGAAAAAAATACTTCTGAATGCACTGCAATAATTTGATTTACTAAGGTAAAATAGTTCTAAAGGTAAAAAAATAAACTTTTAGAATTTTGAAAAGACTGTCAGATTTTTTGCTGTCTTTAAAAAGGAATGTGTTCATAAAGTTAAGGGCCTAGTTACCTCATTTCCCTAGCTGCAATTAACCTTTAAATATGTGCTTCAGGTATATTTAATTTTTTTTTTAGTGTTAGTGCTGAGTCACGTAAACAGTAGCCTAGGGCTGCTGCCGCCCAGGGGGCCACATGCAAAGTTCAGGGGGGCCGCATGCGGCCCCCGGGCCGTACTTTGAGTATCACTGGTGTAGATGCTGCAAATTGAGGACAACTGACACCCAGCAAGATAGGGGAGGAAAGCAGAGAGGTCCCCCACTGGGCGCAAGCCGCACCACGCCCTAGGCATGCCACTTCCGTTCACCGAGAAAACCACCCTCTGCACACGTCTAGTACACTCCCCTTATTCTTTCTTTAGAGCCTCAACACCACCATTATGCCTTTCTCACAGGGGACTCCTCATCTTGAGCATCAGGAAACCAGAGGACACTCCACGTCCCCCTTTCCGCTCAGCGGTCCGTTCAGTTCTGTTTCCAGACTGGCCTCCACTCCTGCAGCACAACTTCGACAGAATTAACATAGGAGCCACAAAAAAACAAAAAGACAAGACTGTCGATAGTGAAAAAATATCAGGAGGACAAATGATGACAGAGCAGCAGAAACTGATGTTAGAAGGCTACTATCACTTTGCAGTTTGGTCATGTAGCGGTTTGAAGGTTCGTAGAGGCTTATAGAGACCTGTAGGGGGCTTATAGAGAGAGCATATAGAGGGCTTATAGAGGGCTTTGTGGGTGCTTGATGGAGAGCTTTGTGGGTGGGGTGGCTAAAAGAGGGCTTCAGAACTTCAGCAAAGCCAAAAGGTCGTAGCAGCGGAACGTAGTTGAATCCTCATATCCGACTTGCCCCCCCCCCCTCTCCCAGGACCACCCTTCAGCACCTCCAACACCACCAACACCAAATGGCTGGTCGACTGCTGCATGCAGGCTAGTCTGCCCCAGAAAAACTGTAGTACACCACCCAATGTAACAAAGTGGTGAAACTAACTCAAGAGAGAGCCAGTAATAAATATTAAATGACAAAGGTCTTGATTCTGAGATGCATGTATATAGGATCTTGTTGAATGACTGCAGGTCAATGTCTTCATATACATGTACCTGACTTGTGTTCTTAGTCTTGGAACATCTACTGATAAATGGCCTGGCTGCATGGGTGACTATGCAGGGTTTAGGGACAACACCAATATGAAAAGAGATTCTAATCATAATCTTGGGTTGAGATATAAAGTGTTGCACCTTTGATATACACTGACAGCCATTTATTTGTAAGATGCGCAATGAGTGAGATATTGCATCTTGAGTGTAATCTGCTGGGTCACTATGACACATAACATATTTTAATAAAAAGGGGCCTTTTAAGACCTATGGCTTCCTTGTGGTCCTGTAACGTCTCTTCATCTTGAGTGGTCAAGAGTTAGGCAGCAGAATTTAGTAGCAGGAATATCAGAAAAGAGGAGGCAAGTCAATAGCAACTGCTTACAAACTAGTATCATGGAACTACAGAATGCAGAAACTCTTGTCCTCTCTGCCTTCTGTCTCACGCCGATCACATTTGCTAGTGTTTTTTTCTTTTTCAAGTCTACATAAAGAGAAAGATAAAATGAGAATATGAAATCATGGACAGGCTAAGGTTTACTGCTTCTTCACATTATTGCTAATAAACATCTGGCTTAACCACAAAACGACTCTTTATGCAATCCTGAAACTGGTTGTAAATTGCTAACACCCTTTCTTCTTCTAGAAGCAGAGTCTACAAATGAAGCAAAGAAGAAGAATAACATGTGTCTATAATGTTTGCTCATAATATGAATATATTGACTTCAGAACAGGGGAGTGATGTGTCAAATCCTCCTATTGTCACTCTCCTGAACTGTCTATGTTGTTGTTTTTGGCACCACTGCCCAGCTTACCTTCACCCATTTGCTTTTCCAATCTCTGCTGTGATTATCCTTCTACCTCTGCTGTATTTATTCTTCTAGCTTCTGATTTCAGGTCCACCCTAGCTCTTTCTCCCTTGAACATGTATCCTGACTGTTAAGCATATAGAAGTAACACAATGGCCAGTCTCAAACAAACGAGAAGTAGAAAGTGAGGTTGAGCACCATTACTTGGAAAGTCCTGTTTTGACAACATAACATACCTGTTTGGTTTTTTTCGTAATGTTTTCTAAATCAGTATTATTAGGTTATTGTATTTTTGCTATTTTATTTTTTATAAGAAATCATTGAACCTAGCCTTCACCATTAAAAATAAAATAACACCGATAGCAAACCAGTTGCAAGACATAGTTCCAGAGTTGCAAACAACACTCCACTGCAAGCAGAGCCTTGCAGGTATATTAATCTTGTGGAGCAGTTTAACAGGTGTTAGACCTGGCATCTTCTGCGTGGTTTCCCCTGTCTTTTTGCCTCTACCTCCTGCATTTTTGACACTGTGCTGGATATCGTTTTTGCTGCTTTAGATGCTTCGGGCACTTTGCCACTGCTGTTCAGTGTCAAAGTGCAAGTGCTCTCTGAGTAAATTGTTATTGTAATTGGTTATCCATGATTGGCATATTTGTATTACCAGGAAGTCCCTAGTAAAGTGCACTGAGTGTGCCAGGGCAGGTGATTCAAATGCTACTAGTGGGTCTGCAGCACTGATTGTGCCACCCACATGAGTAGCCCTAAAATGGTGTCTCGGGCCTGCACCGCAGTGCCTGTGGGCAGTTGCTGACTGTCATGCTGCCCTGGCCAGTGTCCATACTGGCCAGGCCTAACCCTTCCCTTTCTGTACACATTGGACACCCCTATAGAAGGCCCTAGGTACCCCCCTGGGCAGGGTGCGGTGTATATGAAAGGTAGAGCATGTACTGGTGTGTGTGACATGCTCTGGTAGTGAATGACAGCCATTTTCGTTTTTTACTATTGAGAGGGCTATCTTGCCCAAGGGCTATAATGGAGATTGCTGAGTATAATGCTTACCTGCATATCTTCCCATAGGAGCAAGATAGAAACGTAAAGTCTGGTATCCCTGAACTCAGAATTTAATAACACATCTTTTAGAAAGGATGGTTTTTAAATCCTGTGTTTGAGAACAGCACTTCTAGAAAGTGGCTGTTCTCTTGTCTAACCTTTATGTGTGCCTTGGCCTGTTTGAGAATTGACTGTCTGGTTTGTGAGTGACAGGGGCTGGGGAGCCCCCAGGATGGTGGATGAGTCATCCCTAGGCTGAATGACTGCATCTGCATCTTGAGTGATGGGAGGGGATAGCACCTGGACCTGAATAGGGCTGTGCCTGCCTTCCACAATGCTGGCTCCACTTCCTGCTGGGCGGCTGACGACCCTGCCCCTCTCTCTGAAAGGAGAGGAGAAGACAGAAGAAAAAAGTGCTCAGGAACTGACCTCAACTGGTTCTGACCAAGCAAAGGCCTCTCTGCCTCTAGAGAACAAAGGAAAGACTGGTATAAGAAGGGCATTCCAGACTATAGAAAATTAGGTCATCCTGAAATCAGGAAGGAACCTCTGCCAAGGAGAAAGCTGGAAGACTGAAGGGGAAGGACCTGCTGTGTACTTGTGGGCTGCCCTGCAGTTGCTTTGCTGCCAACAAGAGGGGAAGGACTTTGTGGTTGCTGTGTCCCCTTGCTTGAAGAGATCTCCAAGGGCCTGAGTAGAGCTGGCTCCCTGTTAAGAAGTCCCAGGAACAAAAGGACTTCATCCCCAGCTTCCCCCTGAACTCTGCTGTATGATTTCTGCCCTTCCTAGAGTGCTTGGTCCAGTTGTGGTGCCTCTGGAAGTTGTAACTGCTGTTTGGGAAGCTGGAGAAGAAGAAACTAAGACAATCTGCAAATTTTCATGCATCGCTCGCTTGCGGAGCGCATCCCCAACAGTGCGAGGAAATTCCCGCCGCCTCGAAGATCGAGATCGTCGCAGAGCCTGTTGCCGCTGCAAGTACCAACGCATCCTTCACTTGCGGAATGCAGCGGCCCGGTACGGGAAGATTACTGTCGCTGCGAACATCGTTGCAGAGCCTGTCGTCGCTGGGTGAGATCGCCGCACCACTTGCTTGCGGACCGCATCACGTTGCTGCGACCATCGTCACAGAGCCATCGCATCGAGGGGCGGAGAGAGGAGAAGATCGAGACTGTGCTGTGCATCGTCGCTGCACCTGAGATCATCGCCGTCCCGGAGATCGTCGCATTGTGCCTTTGCGAAACGCTTCCGACCGCACCTGAATCCATACAAGGTATCGCCTCCCTCCCCTTACACACCGGATTCATCGCAACACACCCTCTGCATCCAGCAGGGTTGTCGCGTCGCCTCTCCAGGGTATCAGGAGTGACGCAACGCTTGTTTTTCAAAGCTACAGCTTCCATTTGGAACTTTTGTCGCATCTAAAGGTACTTTTGGCTAAACGTGACGCAACTGTGGATTATTTTGACGCAACCCTACAACTCTTTTAAAATCATATTCTTGAACTGTATATGTTGGATTTTTGTCGTTTTGGTTTTGTGTAGTTTAGATAAAAATACTTTATTTTTCTAAACTGGTGTGGAGTCCATTTGTGGTATTTTCACTGTGTTACTGTGAGTGTTGGTACAAATACTTTACACGTTGCCTTTGATAAGCCTGTCTGCTCGTGCCAAGCTATCAAGGGGGTGAGCAGGGGTTATCTAAAGTGTATATCCCCCTTACCCTGACTGGAAGCAAGGGTCCTTATTTGGACATCGGTACCTACCTCTGCCAACTAGAGACCCCCAGATCTAACAACAGGAATAAAAAGAAATGCAAGTTTAGCATTCATTACAAAAAGAATAGTGTGTGACACAAAATATTACATGCAGAAGGGGAGGGTTTAAGACTATCAAAGATAGCATAGCGATATTAGGCTAAAAAAACTAAAACACTTGTATAGTGTTAGGACCTGATTACGGGTCTGGTAACATGTTTGTGTGGGGACTACAATTATAAGTGTTGCGATGTGTATCACACCTGGTAATTACCAGGTACGATAAATTACCAGTTGTATTCGTCATTACCTGCCAGGATTTACAATGGGGCAAGGCCTGGTATTTATTTACAGGGATATGTGAAGTGCCCCAAAAAGTCAGAATAGGTGATCCTTATCACATTCAATGAATTCGGAACACCTCAGTGTCGGATTTTGATGAGTGTGATAATTATTGCGTCTGACACTCACAATCAGGACCTTAGGCACAACGTTTAATCACAATTTCCAATATTACTGTTCTGAATACAGACACGCTGTGTGCCTCTTTGGTGGCACCCTTTACTGCCTCACACAGCCCCCATATTTTGAAACCACTTCTCTTCGCTTCTCCTAAACGTAACATGTCCATTTTGCTCAGAGTGCCTACACTCTCTAGCCTAATACCTTTTCAAGGATGTACCTGCGAGGAAATAATTTCTTAACAAAGCCTGTCAATCACCTTCTAGCATGATACAGGCCTTACGCCACTTCTTGAACCCTTCCCGGTTTACTAAGACTCGTATAACAAATGCCAGCAATTGCTTGGTGATGAGTTCATCCAAGACTGTATTCCTCTTAGTGGTGTACATAAAACATATCCATGTAATAGCTTCATTATTAGGTCCTTTCAATAAAAAACCTCACACCGGGTTCTCACCAGGTATTTCCACTTGAGCTGAGCACTCGGACACATTGGAACATTTTGGTTTGCAGTTAAGCCATTGGCTCGGTACATAAAGAGGTGTTATGGTCTAGTTTTCGTGCATACTGTCGTCGAGTAGATTTGCACCCTTTGTCATTACAAATTAAGTTACGTTTTTGGTCTCTCCACCACATGTGGGTAAAGGTGGTTTCCGTTGCACCTGTACAGTATTTTGAGGTAGCCTCGCTTCTTTACTTTGTTCATCACCACATGATGATGTTGCTGTGGTAACACACTGATAAAGACCTAACTATCCCAATCTTGCTTGCTAGCCTCCTCAAATGTTTTGACTACCACGACCACAAGCTTCCATTAGAATGATCTTAACCACACTCAAAAACGCCGAAATCTAGCCTTTTCGGGCCCTCCCCAAAAGGCACTTGTACATAGTTTGAGTGATATGCACCATATTCGAAAACGCTGTTTAAGAGCACCCTTTTGGTCGGACGCTTTAGCTATATCAAAGGCTCCTTTTGATACTAATACACCTTGAGAAGAATCTTCATTTTGTTTCCGGTAGATAATATCTATGTTTCATTTAACCTTGCCTTATATGAAAACCGTATGGTTCTACTCCCCCTGAATAAGAGTTCGGTGATAGCTCGAAATCCTTTTGGGCACACAATGGGGCACATGCATCAACATCTGAATTTGCGATTACCAAATTGCGATTTTTAACCCCTTCGATGCTGATGACGGAACGGTTCAGTCATGAGCGTCGGTTGAGCTGTGCTGATGACGGAACCGTTCCGTCATGACTCCGCCCGCGCAAGGCGGAGTCAGCATGGGCGGGGAATTCGCGCTGCACGCATGCGGTTAAGGAATCCCTATTTGGTCATTGCAAATGCCTATGCATGTAGTAGTTGCAAAATAAATTGCGATTCCTTAACATTACCTAATAGCGATTCTGTATATAGGGAATCGCTATTAGATAATGTGACTCCATTCATTCCTATGGGCCTACATATGGTCATGGATTCGCAAATTGCAATTACCAAATTGGTAATCCCAAATTGCGAATGCAAAGCCAAGGGTGCCCAGGTGCCTAAGGCCCCCCTAAAGCACCCCAAAAAAGATGCAAATGTGCACATGTAAAGCCCATCCTTGCCCTATGGCATGTGTGTGTTACACAACACTTTGAAAAATACATTTTTGTGCATTTTTCAAAGTATGCACATATTACCATCAACTTGAAATTGATGGTAATTAGCTTTTCCTAAATGCACAGTTCGCAATTAGGAAAGGCTTTTTGCATCTGCATTAGGGAATCGCAAATTGTGATTCCCTATTTGCATTTGCAATTAAGGGAATCACAAAAAATTGTGATTCCCTTAATTGCAAATTGCCAAAAAGGTACATGCATCAGAAAAGGCCATCATGCGATCGCAAACAGCTAATTTTTGCAAATTCCACTATTTGCGATCGCAAAATGGTTTAATGCATTTGCCCTAAATGACTATTCTTGAAAGAGCCTAATAACTTACGTGGATATGTTTTTTAGGTCGAAGCACGACCTGCATTCAATGCGAAGCATTGAGTGCAGTCAGCTTCGACAACTATTGTGATCCGTATTTGGGAATGTGGACACGACTCAGACGCGCGCTTTTGCAGTCTCAGTTTTGACCGCGGGAGCGCGCGTCTGAGCCGCGCTTGCGCAGACGAACTCCCAGCCCCTGCTTTTGCTTCGCTCCGCTCGCATGCATCAACGGCGCACACACACAGACACAGCCAGCCCCCACCCCTCTGCATGCATGCACGCACGCACACACACACACAGGCGCGCGCACACATACACACGCTGCCGCCCCCCCACACGGTGGTTGGGTGTCACGGGGCCCCCCCGCCCCACTCCCCACTCACCGCATCGGCGCCGCCACTTCTGCAGCCATCGCAGGGCTCTCCCTTGGGCATGGGAGCCCCGTGTCAGTACTGCTTCTCTCCCAATCACTTCGTGAGCGCGAGCTTCCCATGGAAAACGGAAGTCCCGCCCCACAAGAGTCGTAATGCACCCTAACTTCCGGCTGCACATCCCCACATCACGAGTACGCTGCATACACCAACAATTAAAGACTGTTAAGCCTGTGCTGTGTGGTTTGTTTGAATTTTTCTTTTTGTGCCTCCATTATGTCCCTTTCCCCCACTAAGTGCTTCCCGTTTATCTTCCCTTCATTTCTTTTACACTCATGTGTGACCCTGTACAGTTTCCAATTTTGCATATTTTATTTACTTCCTCCTATGTGCCCCATCGTTCTTCCTTCTCTCCTTCCCCGTGTTTCCTTCCGTGTCTCTTTGCTGCCTCTTCTATTGTATGTATCCCCGCTTTCTTGCCGTTCTCATTCCATAGGCTCCCGCCTATGTTAACTCAATCCACTCGCTTCAATCTTTCATCGTTTTATTCTCTCTGCTCCTACTTGCTTTCCTTCATCTTTTTTCTTCCATCATTTCCTTCCTTTGGTTGTTCGTCTTTCTCCGACTCTCTCCTTTACTTCCCTTTCGCCTCTTTTCACATTTTGGTTCGCCCTCCCTATATTCCCTCCCTTCCCCTCGCTAGCGCCGCCTTCGCATCCAGGACGCATCTCCCTGGTAACAGAATGCGGCCCGGCGGCTCCATGGTGACTAAAGCAGAGCACACTTCTGTCTTGCAAGACCCGAATCCCACGCGTGGCTCTTCGGCACTCTCGGCCTGGACCCTCAGCCAGCACCATGGCACTCCTCAATATGGAGAAGTACTTCCGCACCGCCCTGGAGGACAAGCTGCTAGTGTAAGAGGAAAGAGTGGGGTGTTCTGCTGGGGGAGGGGAGCGTCGCGTGAGGGGACATGTCTACTAGAGAAGTTCTTCTGCAGGACGTGCTGGTCGCTGCGCGGAGCAAAGTGGCCCCTTTCGCTGCTTTTTGTCAGGGTTCTATGGATCCCTCGGGGGCCTGGGTCCCAGTGCCACTGCACCAGGGGCACCAATGCTAGCTACGCCCCTGGAAGGGGGTGGGCGTGTTGATAGGGGAGGTGCTGCTCTGTACAGGAAGGGTGCGCATTGCTGAGGAAAGCGGCAGCTTTGTAGAGAAGAGGCGTTCGCTATCTCTGCCAAACTATAGATAGGAGATGCTCTCTGAAGGGACATACTCTCTCTCCTGAAACAGGGGACTCAATGGGGCGAGATTTGTATATTTTGGGGGCGCGTCCGGTAGAAGGCACATGTAGGAGGCCCATGATCTCTCCCATAAGGAACCTCCTTGCACGAGGCAGGTGGAATGTCTATTGTGCTCACTACCCAAAGGAGACAGATATGGGTGGTTACCCTACTATAAACACTACTACAACCAGCAGGCAAGGTGTAAGTAAGGTAGTGCATCCGCATCCCACTGCACGAGTAGTGTAAGGGATGTACACTACATCAAGAAACAGTTAGGACGTGCACACTAGAATAATAGAGTCTACTCCACCAAAAGATACAGGAAACGTGGTGTGCTTTACCGCAAGTCTGCAACGGGGGAGTGAGAGTTGTACGTTACTGCCAAGTAGCGGGAAGGGGTATGCATTTATACAAGGAATGAAACAATCTACTCTACTTAAAAAAAGGCACGTGGCACGATGTTACTATTAGCAGTGATTATGGCTTACACTGTACAATACAATGCAGGTAACAGTGCGCCCCACTGTAGGGGGTGGGTGTGCAGGGCTGCACTACTACAAGTAGTAGGTAAAGGGTTACAGACAACTAGGAGGCCATACGGGCTTCATAGTGAACCAAAATAGTGGAGAAGTGGGTCACACTGCTACAAGCAGAAGGATGGTGCATGCATACTGGAGGGAGGCTCACTTGAGGGCTTCAGCTACCCTCTTTTTAGGTCGAGCGACCTATCTCAATGCGCATGCGCATTGAGCGGGAGCGAGATATAAAGGGGCTTAAACAGAGGTTTAACTAGCTGGCGATTTGGTTCTGTGCCCGTGCACTTTTAGGTCAATGCGCAAGCGCATTGACCTAAAATGCGCGTGCACAGCATCAAATTGTCAGCCATCTGTTGCCCAGCTTGGTGCCGCTCCACCCCCTGCGGCATCAAAGGCTTTCACGGCCGGCCGGCCGTGCTTTCAGTTTCACGGCCGGCCGGCCGTGTCTCCCTTTCTTTTAACTTATTTAATGTGTTTTTTTTATCCCCCTCCCCCCAGCGTTTGCTTGGCTCACAGCCACTTCCTGTGGCTCTCACCCAACTTCCATGACTTCTCCAAACCTCCTCTCTATTGTTCCCCACTCATCCCGTCTCGTTTTATTGCAGCAGATGCCCGAATTGCAAGGCTCACAGATACAACCTTCCAGTTTCACTTCTTGTGCTTGCCTCCTCCTGTTGTTCAACCACCTGAAAAAAAGCTTAACGCAGTTACAGATCCTAATGCGGTTAGAAACTTAGCATTATTAAATTTGAATTTTGAATTTTAAAATATTTGTAAAGCGCTCTTATACCGAAACCGGTTCCATGGCGCTAGATAGCCGAGAGTCAGTGGGGAGACGAGCTAAGCTGCAACAGACCTGGAGAACAGAAGAGTCTTCAACTGCTTACGGAACTCCAGATAGGAGGGAGACATTCTGAGGGAAAGTGGGAGTGAGTTCCAAAACGATGGGGCCAGCACGGCAAATCTGGCCCCACCAGCCTTCTGTTTCCTAAAACGAGGGACTGACAGAAGGGACAGGTGGGTAGAGCGGAGTTCTCTGAGCGGAACATAAGGGGAGATAGCTTCGCACAGGAAAGTGGGGGCGGTCCCAGCTCTGGCCTGATAGGTAGTACAGCCCAGCTTGAAAAGCGCCCTCTCCCTCACAGGGAGCCAGTGAAGAGATTGAAGCAAGGGAGTCGTATGATTGGACCTTGAAAGGCCAAAAATCAGGCGGGCCGCCTGATTTTGAATCAGTTGAAGTCGGTGGATAAGATAAGCCGGAGCGCCATTAAGAATGACATTCCCATAGTCAAGGCGCGACAGCACCATGGCCATGAGAATGAGCTTAAGTGCAGCCGCAGAAAAGAAACGTGAAACCCTCCGGATGGTCCGGAGGGAGAGGAAACAAGCAGACACCACCGAATTGATCTGAGTGTGGAGGGTAAGCTGTGGGTTAATGAAAATGCCCAAAGTTTTAACTTTAAGAGCTGGGAGGGGGGGGGGACCGAGAGAAGGGGGCCAGAAGGAAGGGGACCAAGGGCTGCAACCACCCCCCGTCAAGACCAGCTCGGTCTTGTCCGGATTTAATTTGAGGTGGTTGCAGTTCATCCACCCTTGGATGAAAATCATAACCTTTTGGAAATTAGTGGACGAGGAAGGGGAGGATGAGAGGTCAAAAATGAGTTGGAGGTCATCGGCGTAATTGAACACCGAGACCTCCATCTGCTGTAAAGAAATAATGAGGGGTGAAATGTATAAATTAAATAATAAAGGAGATATGGACGAGCCTTGTGGTACTCCACAGGTTACCTTCCGAGGGGGGGCCCTAAAGTTAGCCAGTTGGACGGCCTGTTCCCTGTCGGTCAAAAAGGAGCGGAGCCAGGCAAAGGCCGTGCCCCCAATGCCCGCCGCTTGGACACGGGTTAACAAGATGTCGTGGTCCACCGTGTCAAAAGCGGCGGACAGATCTAACAGGACTAGGGCCTGTGGCCGGCCAGTGTCAATCCCCTCCCTAAGTTGGTCCATCACTGACACCACCACCTTCTCAGTTGAGTGCAGCGGGCGGAAGCCCGCCTGTCGGGTGGAAAGGGCGCCAGTGGATTCTACGAAGGAACTGAGAGACCGGGTGACGTGGGCCTCTGAGACCTTCGCAAGGTAAGGGAGGAGAGAGATGGGGCGGTAGTTGGAGGGTAGAGATGGATCCGCCCCTGCCTATTAGAGCTGCTTGTTACTCATATTGCCTTGTTTTATTAATTGCTTTAACTTTAAGCATGCCGACTCACTTAGCCCTCCCACAGCTCTGCCTGCCCGCCCCCAGGACCCCTCCGAGATCACTTCTTTTTGTTTTTGTTGTTAAATTAATATTAATGCTTCTCAGTGCTTCATAATATAAGTGTGTCACAGCACCCCAGTGTGCTGTAAATAGTAGCCAGGGGCGCCGCACCAAGCACTCTGTTTGGAAAACAACAGATACACTTCATCACGTAAACAAGCCTAATCTGCAGTAATGGACCAGCATTCACTGTGTTGTGAAAATCACCCGCTGCTGGAAGCCCTGGCCTACTACTTCCGTACGCTGCGATACACAAATTTACATACATCTTTTGAATAAAACAAAGTATAGGCTACTCTCAACTAGCACAATTTGCAGTGAGCGGGGCTTTAAGCTGATTCATAACACAAGTGTGAATCACGGTTGTGGTGTTACTGTACACAACGTGACAGAGGCGTTTCTTCTGAACGTACCTGGTGCAGAATCCGGTCGCTATTAGTGCAGGTCAGGGCCACTGTATTTTTTTTATCCCCCCCCCGCTTTTGCTTGGCTCACAGCCACTTCCTGTGGCTCTCACCGAACTTCCATGACTTCTCCACACCTCCTCTCTATTGTTCCCCACTCCTCCCGTATTGCAAGGCTCACAGATACTCTCTCAGATATCTCTTTAGATACACTCTCCTGCTCTCTAGAGATGTGGCCTAACGACCAGAGCTGCCATCTAAGTCACGTAAATACAAAACATGTTGCATTCCAAATGCTATAGGTGTCACATTCGCGAAAGTTATAACTATTGGCGTTGTAAATGACAAAGCTATCAATTTAGCTATTTTAAAAACCAACAAATAAATAAAATATTTGTCATTTACAAGACCAATAGCTCCAACTTTTCTAATGCGAGACCTATTGCATTTCCAATGCTTGTTTATATATACAACTAAGAGGAATAAAGTATTGGATAAACTCATCACACCAAACAATTGCTGTCATTCGTTTTATGATTCTTTCATATACCCAGAAGGGTACAAGAAGTGGAGCACGACCAGTATCACCCTAGACGGAAGGGTGGATGACAGATGTGATTTTAGACAGGTTTTCTACACAGTTGGGGGCCTGTAGTGCGTGGCTGTTTGCACACTATAAACCTGGAGTTATTTGATTAACTTATAAAACATTTGGATTAACGTGTGTGCTTGAAAATACAAAGGAGCTGCTTAACATTAGAAATATTGTTTGACAACCTGGGACTGAATGCAGAGAATAACAATGTCTACTGCTGTAGCAGAATGGAGAGGGTGTCATAACATGAACATGGTAATTTTCAGAAAGTGTACCTGTTCACCTTGTCACCCTGTCATTAGGTACAGGTTGTTATCATCCGACGTGTTGCTTTCATACACTTAAACAGACGTAGTAGTTTTTAACATAAAAGTGCAGTCATTTTTAGATTGTGCTGTAGTTCATAAGAATATCAGTAGATGGGCGGCCATATGGAAATGGTGATAATACATCATCGATAAGAAATAAGATGTATACAGTGACCACATCATATATATGTCGAAGATGTAAATTAAAACACTTCATTGGCAACGGTACATCCTATTATCAAAACACAAAAAGTAAGTCTAAACTGATAAGAAAAGAAAGTTAACACTAGAAGCAAAAAAGGGGTTCACAAAAGGGCGAGTTCACTTCTTATCTGGATTTTTTCGAGTGCACAAGCAGATATTGTCCAGCGCTGAAAGCAGGACCTGTGCTATTTCTCCTCAACCTCACAATGCGGGACAATAGTAGTGCGTGTGCCATCTAAATATACAGGTAGAGTAATATATAGGTTCGTTTTCTACAATGTGAGAAGGCGTTGATTTTCAAGGCTGCTTTTTGACACCAGACTGGTCTGAAACTGATAATTTTGTAAATATACTGTGATTACTTCAGTCTCTGGATCATGGGTTGTGACTGCTCCAAATGCTTGTTTCTAAAGATTTATACTTGGGGATATTTGAACAGGAAACGTGTACTACTAATATAATACTTTTGGGCTATCGGGACCTGACGATTACTGCGCCAAGCAGGTAGTATATTTATTTTTTTAATTTTTTTATAAGAGCTAAAACCTTGTACTGCACTGAATAGTAATAAGTACTCCTCAGTTATCAATTATTTAATGAATTTAGTAAGCCATGTATTTACACGATTAAAATTCAAAATAGATACAATACCACAAAAACAATCAAGGTGTCAAAAATAAAGTGTTCACCGAATGTCTCAATACCATTTATAGCTGGCCCATTTCAAGAACTCAGCTTTCCTTATTAATCCGGCCATAAATTCAATCATCACTACAGTCCGTCAATAGATGTGCTTCTGCTGCGTGCCCCTAGTGGTACAACTACTGCCAATGTTTAACACAACAGAGAGATGTGCAGTCTTTTAACTTTGTTCCTAAATAACCTGTTGAATTAAACATTTCAACCACTGAAATACACATTCTTAGGCCCTGATTCACAAAGGTAACTTACACTTTAAAGTTTACCCTTTTGAGTAAGTTTACTACTTTTATAGTAACTTACAATTTTGCAGAAAATCCAGAACTACACTTGGCCAACTACTGGTACTAAAGCACCCTCTCACATATAATAATGATGGTAGGTACGTACTACAAATGTTTAAGTTACTACAAAGTGGAAGTTACTACAAAAGTGCAGCTTTTGAGAACTGAAGAATATTAAACTTATTCAAAGGTGTAAGTTACTACAAAAGTGCATTTTATAAATAGCACTACAAAACCTACTAAAAGGTGTATTGTTCAAATCAGGCTCTTCTTTTTCTGGTGGGTGTAACTCTGGTGTACGGAACAAGGCCAGTTGCTAACCTTACTTATGTAGTCATCTGGATATCGTATTCCTGCTGTTCATTGATTGTAAACATCAGATGCTACTATTACCCAATTGATTTACTCTTGTTTTACATACCTTGAGATTTTCAAGCTGTCCTTCTCAATCCTGCAAATGTAAGGTGCACGTAGCTTTTACAAATGACTATGTGGTCCCAAAAAATGCAACCAACATTGCTTTTTCGTATGCTTTAAAATCAGTTATGTTTTTTGAAAAATATGATGTTCCAGGTCCCTATCAACTTTCAAAATATACTAACTTTCATTTAAAAGACAAGTTTTGAAAACATTAATAACAGATTACCAGACACTCAACATAACATATGTAAATACATTCCTTGGTCATGTCATTACATCGGGAGTCACTGCACTGCAGCCTCTTCAACAGTACTGCAACACCAGGAATACTTTTCCATTCAGCTTCACAGGTAAGGGCAGTCACCAGTTTATAGTTATGATTGAGCTGCTCCTTCAAATAAAAATAACTTTTTTGATTTGCCTATTACTGTGGTCCCCATCAATGGATCAGCACCAATTTGCCAATTGCTTGTTGTAGTCAGATAAGGTCTGGTCTGGCAATTGTTGCACAGATCTGTGCAAAAAGGACCAACGTTAAGAGGTTGTGAATACAATTGTTTTCCATTTTAGCTTAATCAAAATAAGAAACCCCTCGATCTATAATGAAAGGAAGAAACAGAACTGAAGAGACCTAGTAGTGGTGGAGATCCTCTTTTAAAGGATGGTTTCCCTCACCCACCAGAGGTGGCATGCTTCATCATAGAGTAACCTCCTCACAGTGTGAAAAATTAATCATAGTGCAGACTGCAACCCCCTCTCTGAGAGGGAATAGCTCATGGATGTTTTGAGGAGAGGTATAATAAATACCTAAGATGAATTCATTTTGATGAGGGCTGCAGAGCAAATAAAAAATAGAAATGTGATAGCTAAAACTAACTCTAGGGTATGAGAACGTCTTTATCAGTGCATCTCTTGGCCAGGATTGAAAGCCTAAAAAGGAAATCAGGAGGGGATTCAACCTGCTCCTTGGCCATGAAGTGTTAAGGTAATAGTAGGTTGACATGTTTCAGCCTATCACCCTCAAAAGATTGATAATAGGGCCTTCTTCAGGCCCTATTATCAAAGCTTCTGCGTAATAACATCCTCTAACATCGAGGATCATACCTCAACATGTTATGCTGCTCAAGGAATTATCTGTCTATCTGATATGCAGTCAAGATGTCGACACCCACACGGGGCGAAAGGCATGCCTTGTATAGACTTGAATCCTTTCACATGTGTGTGTATGTATACATATATACATATTACCTACTGGCGGTTGCCAGTAAGTAGTTCTAGTTAGGACCAAAGTTTCCATAGGAAAAGGGTTTGTTATTTTGCCAATAACTTTGGCGCCGCTGGACGAATCTTCATAAAAGTTTCAAAAAACGTCCCCTTTTTGGTTCAGCTGCTGTGTGTCGAAAGTTTCAGGGTGGTCCATCAAGTGGGGGCCGAAAAAATGGGGGTCCCAAAACTAGTTTTCCCCATGTTTTTTCTATGGAGATTTTTCATTATTTGAACATGAGTACATCCTGAACCGCTGAACGGAATTACACCAAATTTGGCAGAAAGCTAGAAGTTGGTCCAGAAATTGTGCTTTTTGTATAAATCTGTTCAGTAGTTTCAGAGATATTTAAGTTTTAAAAATATAGATATCATGGGAACCCAACAGCCTACTGAGACCCTACTGAAATGGCTGCCAACACTTCAACCAGGAAGTGTTGGCAGCCATCTTGAGACTCGGTTGAACCGAGTCCCTCAAAAAATGTTTAAAAAAAAGAAAAGGGGGCAGGGTAGAAACACCCTGACTCCCTAGGCCTCTTGGGGGTCTTAGGATTTTGGCCGGATCAGTGGATCCGTATGAAAATAATTCAAAGAAATGAAGTGTGGGTGCCCACGCTTCGTTTATTGTCAGCCTCCGGGTGGGCCAGGTACCAGGGGCTTGTGTAACTATGTAGTGAGGGGCGCATGGGGCCCCCTCCTAGAATCAATAAAGACCCATAGACTGCCACCTCCCTGGGGCATGTTTCATTATCTTTGCTGGGTTTGTCCTTGCGGCAATCCCCATGCCCTGAGTACCACCACCTCACCTGGGCAAGTTTTTTAATAATGTGGGGGGCCCACGCAGCCCTTCCATAGCACCGGGGGCTGCCACTTCCCCCCGGACTAAATTTAACGGAAATGCGGGGGGCACATGGCCCCTCGCAGCCCCAGGGACCACCACCTTCCCAGGGCAAATGCTAAAAATTTAAAGTGGGGGGCCCCCACAGCCCCAGGGACCTCTACCTCCCTACGGCTAAAAAAAAAGAAAGGAGGGGGCTGTGAGATCCCCTGCTGGAGCCCTATTTGGCCCTGGGGACTGCCACCTCCCCAGGGCTAAACATAACAGAAATGCGGGGGCACGTGGGACCCGCAGCCCCAGAGACGACCTCATGCCTGGGGCTAAAACAAAGAAAGGAGCCCTAGATGACACTGTGGACTGCCACCCCCCAGGGCCGGCTACAGGAATGTTCCGGGGAGCCCACCTCAGGAACATTGCAGTTTTTGCTCTAGCTTGGTGAGAGCACTGCTTCCGCCAAGTGTCAGAACTAAGACTTACTTGTGTTTCTCCAGCTACTGCACAGGAACAGAGATGCTAGAACCACCGACCCTTTTGGCAATGCTGGTGGGTCTTTACATAGAACCCTGCATCATTATCTCAAGGGACGGGGGAATTGGATAAAATAATAAACAGAGAAGAGACTGGTCCGGTAATGGATTCCTAAATCAGCTACCCTCTGTGCGGTCTGGTGGAAGGAAACCTAAAAACAATAACACTTGGTTACAACCTAACTTCCTGCTCTCTCTATTGGATTCTATTTTATTATTTCTCTCTCACCCACCACTAAGCAACCGGACCTTTAGCTCCTCTTCGTTATGTATGATGATTCATTTCTGCTCTCCTCTACTTGTTGTCACTATGAAGAGAGAAAGGAACATGGACGGGTTTATTTATATATTTCTAGATTCCTAGCCATCTTATTATTAGCTACTAGATAAGTGCACTTACTTCACTAATAGAGAGAACGTCTTCTAATGGGGGTTCTGTTTTCTTGTGTGTGTTGATAATTCTTATTTCCTGTCGTTTTCTAATCTTGCCCTTTTCCTTTTCCTCCCACAGGTATTGAATTATTCACACTCTTGACCTTGGTTAGTCTCTGAACATATTTACAAGGAATTATTGCTTGAGGAAATGATACATAGTTCATATTACTAATGCTGATTTCTCTTTCTTTCTCCTTTCCAGGTTTTCTACAACCGTATTTATTTTCCACTTGAATGAACACAGTAAGTACTGAAAACGGCGCTTGTAAATTGTCTTATTAATCCTTCTGCTTCACTTAGCTTATTATCTGGTCTGTGTTCCAGCGCTGGCTTCCGTCGTCTAGAACTGTCTCAAGACTCTGACCTCTTTCTCAGGCAACACTCGATACTCCTTAGTTCGCTGCCGGTCGTCTGAGGAGACCCTCGGCAACCCGCGCTGTCTCCAGAGCCGGGTTCCGAAGCTGTAACACAATACTTCTCTCTGACGCTCTTCAGAGACAATAGCACGGCAACCCGCGTTTGGATTACACGCCGGGTTCCGAAATGTAATTATTACCGTTAAGATTTTTGAGGAATTACAAGGACTCAGACACAACCTCTCAGAACGATGAATCTCGGTGAAGTGCGCATTTCTGCCGGAGCTCGCGCTTCACATTGCCTCACGAAGCTCAGGGTCAGAAAGACTAGCGCGCCTACTGGGACTCCACCATGGCCACAGCGGCAGCCATCTTGAGTCTCCAGGAGCGCACCCTTTTTGTCCAGGCATTTCGTTCCAAGTTCATTGGAATTGGATCAGAGAGGGCAGTACCTATGATTTGAGTCCTGACAGTACCCCCCAACAAGGCAGATCCTTCCCTTCCTGGCTTGGAGGGAAATCGTTGATGAAAGGACCTAAGTAACCTGGGTGCATTCGCATCTTCCACTCTTTCCCAGGATCGTTCCTCTGGACCATAACCCTTCCAGTCTATTAAGTAGTACAGTCTTCCTCTGGATTTTTTCGAATCCAGAATTTCTTTCACTTCGTACTCAGTTCCTGTTTCCAGTTGAATTGGCATCGGGGGCGAATTGCGTCGCAGGCTTGTAGGGGCCTTCTTTAATAGTGAAACATGAAAAACTGGATGTATCTTGAATTTGGGTGGCAGTTTCAGTCGATAAGTAACTGGATTGATTTGTTCCTCTACTAGGTAAGGGCCGATGAATCGAGGTTGAAACTTTCTGCTTCCCTTCAACCTCAAATGTTTGGTGCTCAGCCAAACCTGGTCTCCTTTAATCAATGATGGACCCTTTCGTCTTTTCCGATCCGCGTATTCTTTGTACTTTTCCTTGGCTACTTGTAAATTGTCTGCAGCTCGTTGTTGAACTTGAAACAGGTGTGACATAATCTCCTTGACTGCTGGGACTGCAATTTCTGTTTGCCGAATGGAAGTATTTGGGTGTCTTCCATAGTTCAGGAAAAAAGGGGAATAACCGGTCAAATTGTTCTTTGTATTATTGTGGGCGAATTCCGCTGTCCACAAATAATCCGACCAGTCACCTTCTTCTTTCAGAAGAACTAGTCGCAAATACTGTTCCAGTTCTTGGTTCACCCTTTCAGTCTGCCCATCTGTTTCTGGGTGATAGCTAGTGGAGAATCTGACTTCCGACCCTAAACCCTCCATAAAGGCCCTCCAGAAATGGGACACAAATTGGGAACCTCTATCTGAGATGATAATTTTAGGAATTCCATGTAACTTGACAATTTGGGAACTAAAATGGGCGGCTAATTGTTTAGCTGAAGGAACCCCCTTTAAGGCAGTAAAGTGGGCCATCTTTGAAAAGGCATCCACCACCACTAGGATGGTGTCGTACCCTTGGCTAATTGGTAGATCTGTGATAAGGTCTAGAGTAACTGTATGCCATGGGTGGGGAGGTGTAGGTAGGGGTTGCAATAACCCCTTTGGAGCCTGCCGTTCAGACTTCCCCTGCGCGCAAATCTCACATGACTTGACATACCCCTCTATATCTGTTGTCATCCTTGGCCACCAGTAATGTCTTTTTATTATCTCTTCGGTCTTAGCTTCTCCTTTGTGACCAGCCAACCTATCATCATGGCATTCCCGCATAACTTGCTGTTGCAACTCCGTGGTCGGAATGTACAAGGCGTTTTGGTGATAAGGCATTCGTTGGATGATTTTTCTGCTAGCATCTTCCTCCGCCCAACGTTGCATAGCCTCCGGGGTCATGATGTCAGTAATCGATTCCTGTAGTTTGATGGAGGTGATGGTTCCTATGATCTTATCACTGGGGATGATTGGTTGGACGTCGGTGATAGCCTTCTGTGATTCAGTACCAATCCTGGACAAGGCATCTGCCTTTCCATTTTGAGCCCCAGGACGAAATGTGATCACGAAATCGTAATCGGCGAAGTACAAGGACCATCTTAGTTGTCGTGGGGTAAGAGTTCTGGCTGTTTTCAGAAATTTTAGATTGCGATGGTCAGTGAACACCGTTACTTGGTGTCGGGCTCCCATCAAGTAGTGTCTCCACTCCTTAAAGGCATCTTTTATTGCCAATAACTTTCTCGGTGATCGTGTAGTTTACCTCCGCTTGAGTCAACTTCCTAGATCGATAAGCCACTGGGTGTAGCTGACCTGTGGTCTCATGTCGCTGCGATAAAACTCCTCCCACAGCGAAATCTGAAGCATCGGTCTCGACATAGAAAGGCTCTGATGGGTCAGCATGCAACAAGACGGGAGCTGTGGTGAAGTCCTCTTCTAGGGATTGGAAGGCCTCTTCCGCCTCCGTTGACCACTCAAACTTGGTGCCTTTCCTTAACAATTTTGTGAGGGGAAGAATCTTCCTGGAGAACTCTCCGATGAATCTTCGGTAGAAGTTGGCGAACCCTATGAAACTTTGGACTTCTTTTACACTTTTCGGAGGTTCCCAACTCCTAACCGCCTCCACCTTACGTTGATCCATCAGAACTCCGGAAGGTGACAGCACGAATCCCAAGAACTCCACCTGCGATACATCGAATGCGCATTTCTCTAATTTCACAAACAATTTGTTTTCCTGCAGTTTTCGTAACACTCCCTTCACCTGGTCATGATGCTTCTCCACGTCAGATGAATAAATGAGGATGTCATCAATGTACACTATCGCACATTGGTCTATAAATTCCTTCAGGACGTCGTTGATGAAGTGCTGAAAAGCTGCAGGAGCATTACACAGTCCATAGGGCATCACTTGATATTCGAAAAGACCAAACCTAGTCCGAAATGCCGTCTTCCACTCGTCTCCCTCACGCATTCGAACCAGATGATAGGCCCCTCTCAAATCAAGCTTAGTGTAAATTTGCGCTCCCTTCACTTGATCCAGAAGCACCGAAATCAATGGTAATGGGTACCGATTCTTCTTGGTTATCTTGTTAATGGCTCTGTAGTCGATGCACGTCCGCAATTCTCCTTCCTTCTTCAGCACGAAAAAT
Source organism: Lissotriton helveticus (assembly GCF_964261635.1). Classification (NCBI taxonomy): domain Eukaryota; kingdom Metazoa; phylum Chordata; class Amphibia; order Caudata; family Salamandridae; genus Lissotriton; species Lissotriton helveticus. The sequence goes on from NC_136057.1 coordinate 455,036,733, forward strand.
AAAGGAGAAGAAACAGGAGACTGAGACGGCCGGATAAAACCGTTGGCAAGGTATTTATCCAGATACTCCTTAAGGTGCTGGTGCTCTCTCTCGGTCAAGGCATAGACTCGACTACATGGCAAATTGGATCCCGGCTCCAGTTCAATCTTGCAATCGTAGACTCGATGTGGAGGTAACTCTTCTGCTTCCACCTCATCAAACACATCCGCAAACTCCTTATACTCCTCTGGAATCTCCTGAACATTAATTACACACATTGTATGCTCGATGGAACACAAGGACAAGGCTGGGTTGTTCCTTATTCCTTCGGTTTTTGAATCTAAACAATTCTCCTGACAATAACTCGAATCCATCACTACAGTTCTGGAACTCCAGTTGATGGACGGATTATGCTCAGTAAGCCACGGGAGACCAAGGATCAGCTGAAACTGGGGGGCGTCGATTAGATTAAACTGAATCTTTTCGTGATGACCATCATTGGCCGTCAATTGGATCACTTCCGTGTGACTCACGATTGGTCCCGAAGAAAGATTCGTTCCATCCACGGCCCGAACAGGCTCACTCTTCAATTTTCGGATTGCCTGGATTCCCACCTTCGCGGCAAATCTCAAGTCGCAGAAATTTCCCGTAGCTCCTGAATCTATCATGACCGATACTTCTTTTAAGGTGGTTTGCCCAAACTTCACTTCCATGGTCATGACTAAGGGCCTCATTAGGATGGCGGTTTTTCCGCATCCTCCGGGCCGGCGGAAGTGTCCGCCGGCCTGGAGGATGCGGAAAAACCGCGGCGGAGACTCCAAAGACCCACCGCCAAATTAGGATGGCTGGTGGGTCTGGAATTCCGTCCGCCGCTTTTCCGCCGCGGTCGGCTTCCGACCGCGGCGGAAAAGCTATAACATGGCAGGCGGTGTCTATGAGACACCGTCCGCCATATTATGATGTTTGTGTAAATATGCTTTTCCACGGCGGCTTTTCCGCCATGGAAAAGCATACGGACATTCACTTTGGGGGCCCGTTGTGGGCCCCCTGGGTGAATGGGGGGTGGGGGGTGCACATGGGGGGTACCTATGGTACCCCCCTGCATTTGCGTACACAAAGCAGCAGGCACCGTGCGGTGCCTGCCACTTTGTGCATGTAAATGCAACACATGCATTTTTAACATTGCGGCGGGCGCAGCTTGAAGCTGCACCCGCCGCAATGTTAAAAATAGAGGATGTGACCGCCACCCTGGCGGTCACATCCTAATTGCCATGGAGGGACCGCCGCTGCCCATGCGGACGGTCCCTCCTACTCAGGGGTTGCGTCCGTCCGCCATCCTAATCGGCCCCATAATGCGGAGCAGCTGACTGCAGTGTATTTGCTACTTGATACTCATGTGGAGTTATCCTTTGAATCGCACCCACCTGCTCAACTCCTTCCACAGGTGGTGCCATTAGTTTTCCTTCGGCTTGAAGGTACCCTTGGGCTTCTTAGGGCACTCACGAACAAAATGATTCCCAGATCCACAGTACATGCATTGATTATTAGCCCTCCTTTTCTCCTTCTCTTCCTTAGTTAATGGACCTCTTATCGTTCCGATCTGCATTGGTTCGGCTCCTGAGTGAGTCTCTGGTGTTTTGGCTCCATCTGACCGAGCCCGGTCAAACCGCGGGGGCATTACCCTGAATTCTTTTTTCTTCTCTCCTCGTCTCTCCCCCTGGCGGAAGTCTATCTCCAATACCAAATCTATGAGCGCCGATACCTCAGTGGGCCGATTAGGAATCTGAGCCAAGGTGTCTTTTAATTCGTCTCTTAGTCCACGATAAAATATCGCCGCTCTCTTGCTCTCTGGCCAATCAGTTTCCACCACTAACTTATTGAACTGAGCCAAATAGGCGATCAAGTCTCGATTCCCTTGTCGCAAGTCGAGCAATTCGTTATCCACCACCTGAGAAATTCTCCGTCGGTCGAATATCCGTAAGAATTCTCGTTTGAAATCTTCAAAATTTCTTAACAAAGGATCATCCCGTGTGACTAATGGCATGGACCACGAAGCAGCATCCCCACTTAGATAAGAGAGTATGAAGGCCACTCTAGACTGCGCGTCTGGGAAGATTGAAGGGCGGCACATGAAGTGTAATGAGCATTGGGAGAGGAAAATTTGCGCCTTCTGTGGGTCCCCGCTAAATCTCTCTGGAGCTGCTAATGGTATAACTGGGGAGAGGGAGTGTATTACTTGTGTGGTTGTCCTATTGGTGGTCTCTAATACTGGATTCATGGCCTCCCTCTCAAAACTACTGGGTTGACGTAACCTTAGCGCCAATTCAGCTGTTTCTTTTCTAGCACTAACTACCTCTTGCCTTAGGTTTCGATTCTCCTCCCTAACTGCTCCCAACTCTCTCTGTATTGCGTCTAGGATTGTTCCTAAAGATTGAACATCAATTCCTTCCGCCATCTCTGTTCAGGTGCGAAGGCAACATGGGCACTTCACTCTGTCAGAACTAAGACTTACTTGTGTTTCTCCAGCTACTGCACAGGAACAGAGATGCTAGAACCACCGACCCTTTTGGCAATGCTGGTGGGTCTTTACATAGAACCCTCCATCATTATCTCAAGGGACGGGGGAATTGGATAAAATAATAAACAGAGAAGAGACTGGTCCGGTAATGGATTCCTCAATCAGCTACCCTCTGTGTGGTCTGGTGGAAGGAAACCTAAAAACAATAACACTTGGTTACAACCTAACTTCCTGCTCTCTCTATTGGATTCTATTTTATTATTTCTCTCTCACCCACCACTAAGCAACCGGACCTTTAGCTCCTCTTCGTTATGTATGATGATTCATTTCTGCTCTCCTCTACTTGTTGTCACTATGAAGAGAGAAAGGAACATGGACGGGTTTATTTATATATTTCTAGATTCCTAGCTGTCTTATTATTAGCTACTAGATAAGTGCACTTACTTCACTAATAGAGAGAACGTCTTCTAATGGGGGTTCTGTTTTCTTGTGTGTGTTGATAATTCTTATTTCCTGTCGTTTTCTAATCTTGCCCTTTTCCTTTTCCTCCCACAGGTATTGAATTATTCACACTCTTGACCTTGGTTAGTCTCTGAACATATTTACAAGGAATTATTGCTTGAGGAAATGATACATAGTTCATATTACTAATGCTGATTTCTCTTTCTTTCTCCTTTCCAGGTTTTCTACAACCGTATTTATTTTCCACTTGAATGAACACAGTAAGTACTGAAAACGGCGCTTGTAAATTGTCTTATTAATCCTTCTGCTTCACTTAGCTTATTATCTGGTCTGTGTTCCAGCGCTGGCTTCCGTCGTCTAGAACTGTCTCAAGACTCTGACCTCTTTCTCAGGCAACACTCGATACTCCTTAGTTCGCTGCCGGTCGTCTGAGGAGACCCTCGGCAACCCGCGCTGTCTCCAGAGCCGGGTTCCGAAGCTGTAACACGATACTTCTCTCTGACGCTTTTCAGAGACAATAGCACGGCAACCCGCGTTTGGATTACATGCCGGGTTCCGAAATGTAATTATTACCGTTAAGATTTTTGAGGAATTACAAGGACTCAGACACAACCTCTCAGAACGATGAATCTCGGTGAAGTGCGCATTTCTGCCGGAGCTCGCGCTTCACATTGCCTCACGAAGCTCAGGGTCAGAAAGACTAGCGCGCCTACTGGGACTCCACCATGGCCACAGCGGCAGCCATCTTGAGTCTCCAGGAGCGCACCCTTTTTGTCCAGGCATTTCGTTCCAAGTTCATTGGAATTGGATCAGAGAGGGCAGTACCTATGATTTGAGTCCTGACACCAAGCCATCGCAAACAGTGCTCAGCTTTCAGCAAGCGAGAGCAAAAAAGGCTCTCGCTTGCTGAAAGTGGAGCATGTCTGTTTCCCTGCCAGCTGTCAAGCGAGCAGGGAAACAAACAAATTGCTTTGACAATTTGCTAGCATACAGCTACCTGAGTCTCAAAGCAATGCCGGCTCCCGCAGGAGGCAGGGAGCAGGTAGGGACCGCAGGGGCCTTCAGTCTCCCCCGCAGTCCCCAACACTTAAAAAGTGGGTGTCCTGGGTGGGACCAGGGCACCCACACTACAGGCCTGGCCCTGGTCCCCTAGGCCATAATCAGCCCTGGAGAGGGCAGCGCAGCCCCCTGCTTTTCTTTAAAAAACAAATATATAACAAAAGGGGCAGGCCCTGGGGATTGTGGACCCCAGGGCTAAAAACGGCCCCTCCCTTTAAATATAACATAAAAAAAAGAAAAGTACGGGCCCTGGAGGATGGGTTCCCTGTGACTGAAAATGGCCCACGGTAGGGGGGCCACGTGGCACCCCTTCCTTTCTTTTAAAAAAAAAAATACAATGCAAAAAAAAAAGAAAGGCTGGGGGATGGGATCCTGGGGCCAACATTGGCCTGAAGAGGGGGACCACGCAGCCCCCTCCTCATTTTTAACATGCCTTTGCCCAGGGAATGGGGTCCTCAGGGCCAAAATCAGCCCAAGGAAGGCGGGCTATGCACCCGCATTCCCCTTGAACAAAAAACAAAAGCCTGGCAACAAGCAGGAGGCCTGACACTGTTTCTCCACCACTCTGTAAAACTCACCTCCCGGTGCACTGCTTGGTTGGGGATGTAGTCCCCTTGGCTGCTGAGGGCCCTTAGGGGCCAACAAGACCTCCTCTTACCTCTAGTAAGCCCCACACAGTGGGATTGCTGAGAGGTGCTCGGAGGCCATGCCTCCTTTCTCCACCACTCTTCAAACAAGCCTCTTGGAGCACTGCTGATGAGGGGATGAGGTCCCCATGCCTCCTGAGGGCCTCAGGAGTGAAGTGGACCTCTTCCTCCAAGTGGCAGTGCACCAAGAGGAGTGTTTGCAAAGTGTTGGAGAAAAGGGGTGCGACCACAGAAAACCTCTCAGCAAACCTAGTGTGTTGGACTTGCTGGTAGTAGCAGGAGGGGTTGTTGGTCCCAAGGACCCTCAATCACCAAGGGGACTTTATCTCCCTTCTAGTAGTGCACCAGGAGGGTCATTTGCAGAGTGGTGGCGAAAGGGTGCAAGTCTAACCTCTTCAGAAAAAATACTGCAGGAAATTCTATCCTACATGCTTGTAGCAGTCATGCGCCAAATTTCAGGTGGAGCATTCCCTATGGGGCATTTCTCCCAGTGAAACAAAATTGCAGTTCACAGAAGGAATACATAACGGCTTGTGATCTAATGATTTCTAGGTTCAAAGCTAGAGGGTATTCCAAGAGACCTCTTGAAATTGATAGAAAAAAAGATGATTCAATAAGTAGGGACAAAATCAGATTTGGTCAATCGAATGCAATTATTTGTGATAGAAGTGGAAAATGTTTCATCACTAAATACTCAGAAGGGGTAAATGACCTACGTAAGATGTTAAATAATAGATGGGACATTATGAAACATGATCCAATTTTGAAAAACAATATAAGTGAGGGCCCGGTGATCACCTACATAAGAAATACATTGGGGCCATGTTAGTCCAAAGTTTACTAAAACCAAAAGAAGGAATATGGCTTCCACAACCTAAAGGTTTTAAAATCTGTGGTCGTAAGGCCTGCAGGTTCAGTAACAACATTGAATCAGTAACATTGCAGAATACACAAAGAACATGGAAAATCACAAAATGCATAACCTGCAGCACTGATTATGTTGTGTATGCCATTGTTTGTCCTTGTGGAAAGTGGTATATAGGGTCTACTATTTTCTGAAAAAAGAAATGCATTGTAGAACATTGGTGAGCTATCACCAATAATGAGGACATTTATAGTACAGCAAGGCACTTTAATCAATGTCACGCAGGTGACTGGAGAGTAGGAAAATTCTTTGGTTTAGACACAATACCCAAACATCCTAGAGGGGGAATAGTCACCCTGAGGAGATTGTAATCACGTTTGATTTTGGAAGCTGGTAGTTCGATTCCAGCAGGGATGAATGTAGATACAGAACTATCCGTACATTTATGAGATGATTTGGAGAGTTCATAACCCGATTGACCTCAGCAGAATTTTTTTGCAACAGTAACTGAATTCTACATTACCACAATTTTAGGTGATTTAAAAAAAATATTTTTATTAACAAACATAAAAAAGGTGGGCAATAATACATGCAGATGAAATAATATGCATAATATGGATCATGGAAGCAAAGCAGGCTTATCCGTTATACAAGTTGTCTGTAAAGAATATATGAATGGACATATCGGTAGTCAACATCTCTACACGTCTGAACATTATCAATCTGAGGCACTATCATTGTCCGTATTATTTGGGGGGTCACAGATATTACCACGAAACTTATTCCAAGTCCCCCAAATTTTCTCCCATTTCTTAGGACACCCCCAGTGCAGGAATACTGATTTCTACGCCGCCATCATTTCGTCCATGTCTTTGCACCACTTACGGTGAGTAGGCAGAGTCTCTGAGCCCCACAGTAGAGCAATGTTACGTTTCGCCACCATCATGCCCAACATGACCCAGTCCTGCTGACGGTGATTTAGGTCGTTTGGTTCCCACACATTCAACAAACAACGACAGGGCTCGGGTACAAGAGAAACATCAACAGCCTGGGAAATTGTACGCATGACTGCCATCCAGTATGCTGCTATGTGTTTGCAGTCCCATATGGTATGATAAAATATCCCTTATCTTAAGTGTATAGAACACTTAACCTCTGTGCACTGTTGCTGGGGCGGTTCTAACTAAGAGAACATCACTTGCGCTTATTCGAAAATTATTCATTTTTTTGAAACATTTCAAAGATACACCTTCAATATATTGTTTTCACAGTTTTCAAACCATATTTTATGTATAAATGCAAACTAAACCATAAGTCTGAACATTATTGTTTTCATTCACAATAAATTGCACATTCAATACGTTTTTAACATGTTTTACAATGATCCAAAATTTAATCCACAGAATCATCATGGACAACTTTTCTTTTGCCCAATGCATTTCAAGCTCTACGAGCTCTTCATCAGGGACCTGTGAACTGGAAAGTGGGGTTCAATTAATCATTTATGAATGCAAAAATATCACATCTATCACAAGATACAAGGCTTCAATGTTCTAATGAGAATTTGTGAAGAGCAAGCAACATGAAAGCGACCCAGACACCTCACCACTGTGTGTTAAGAAAATAATAGTAATAATAAACTCACTCGTCCCGAAGTCCAAAAAGAACTTCAAACCTGAAAAAATGAAAAATCACGCTAGACCCTGAATCAAACAAATCTGATAGTAGGACTCCTCTGAAAACCACCTCTTCAACCTTCTTACCTTAAAGGAAGCTTGCTGTACGATAAACCACTTCTTAGAAGACTGCCGGCTTACTCCCTCGCCTGTGATAACAAGACCAGAAACTAACTGGTTCGTGGACCACATCTAGATATTATACAACCGCGTCAAATTTCACGAGCACCCAAGCACTCACCTCGCTCTTGCCACAGCCTCTGTTCAATGAACTCCGACTCGCGTACTCCACAAACTGCTCTGTTCGACGAACTTCTTAGTGCTTTAACCAACAGCTCCTCCACTCCTTGCAAACTACGTTCCTCAAAACTGAAAACGGACTACTGAGGCCGTAACCACAGGCGCCATACTAAAAGCTGAACTCTATGATCTGAAACTAAAAACTGAAAATGGACTGTCTTCTCAAGACTGCGGGAGCCATGTTGGAGTGTGCACTCAGTCTAAAACCTCTGTATTCTCAAAACGTGAAAAAGTGAAATTAATAATGATGTGTGAAAGTAAAAGATTCTCATGTTGCCAACTGGCTTGAAATTTACAGTTTACAAGTCATGAATGGAATTAAAACAGAATTACATTATACAAGCATCAACTTGTCTGCAGAACCAGAGTGAAATATTATAAAAAACACGATCAATCCACTTTTTCATTCATTCCCCTCGGTTCCTGAGTATCAAGAATTCTAATCCAATGTATTTCTCTTTGGAGGAGGGATCTGGTGAGATCAACCCCCTCGTAAGTTTTTACTGTCTCCAGGATGGAGAACCTGATCTGGGCTATGTTGTGATTGTTCTCATGCCAATGTTTTGCTAGGTTACTTTTGAGATTTTTATTGCGTATTGTGTTATTGTGTTCTGAGATTCTAGTTTTCAACTTTCTCTCTGTTTTTCCTGTGTAAATTTTTCCACAAGGACACTTTATGTAATAGATTACGTTTTTTTAATTGCAGTCCCCATCATAGTATGGAGACATTTCCTTTCCTGTTCGTGGATGATGTAATGTTTTACCTTCTATTACATTTGAACAATGAACACAGTTTTGGCATTTTTTCATACCTCTGTAGGCTACATCTGTTTGTCTAGTGGGAGTCTTCAATAATTCTTTGAGATTTTTAGATCTCGTGTAAGCAAAAATGGGCTTGTTCATGAAGATCCCCTTAAAATCTGTTTCATTTTGCAAGAGTTCCCAATGTTTGTTTATGATATTTTTCAGCTTATGTGAGGAGGTGGAAAATTTTGAGACAAAGACATGTCTTTCCAGTGTTTTCGTGGGTTTTTGCGTCAAAAGGTTATCTCTACTATATGCTTCAACCCTATTTCTTGCTTTCATTAAGATGTCATCCGGGTATCCTCTTTCCTTGTATCTTTGATGTTGTACGGTTAGGTTGTATTTCAAATCCTCCTCTTTAGAACAGATTCTTTTTATTCGCATATACTGGGACACCGGTAAATTATTTTTTAGATTTTGAGGATGAAAGCTCTGGAAAGATAATGAATTGTTCACATCTGTTTGTTTTCTGAAGACTGTAGTTTTCATTTCATCTTCTTTGATGTTGATCATGACATCTAGAAATGGGAGTTCTTTGTCACTAATGATATGAGTAAATTCAATGTGCTCTGTGCAGTGATTTAATTTTCCAATTTCTAATTCTAGATTCTCCCTTGTTCCAGACCACAGAACAAAAATATCATCTATGAACCGACGATAGAAAATCGCATGTTCATTCCAAGAGCTGTTGTTGTAGACAAAATCCGCTTCAAACTTGGCCATAAAAGTATTTGCATATGCCGGGGCCCCGGCAAATCCCATAGATGTTCCGTTTTGTTGAAGAAAAAACTTAGTTGACCATTCAAAATAACTGTGATATAAACAAAAATGCAATAGTTCCAAAATGAAAACTTTCTCTGCCTTGATGGATGGTTGTTGTAACAAATCCCATTCCACGGCTTCCATACCAGATTCATGAGGAATTGAAGTGTACAACGACTTCACGTCTATTGTGCACAAAAGGGTTTCTCTGGTTGTCTTGATTTCTTTCAATTTCAAAAGAAAATCATTTGTGCCCTTTATATACGAAGGCCATTGTTGGACAAATGGCTGAAGAAATTTGTCAATATATTGACCGAGTGGTTCAAAAAGGGTACCACAACCGGTAACAATAGGACACATGGGTGGATCTCTTAAGTTCTTGTGCACCTTCGGGAGCATATAGAGGCGTGGCCTCCTCGGGTGTTGAACAGTCAAAAATTGTTTGGTACTGGCTGAAATGTATCCTAGGTCATGTGCCTGTGTTAGTATTTCTTGAAGGACATTTTGTAGATCTTCAGTGGGATCTTTCTCAAGTTCAAAATAAGTTGAAATATCAGATACATGTTCATCAACTTTTTGATTCTACATGGTTCTGTCCATCACAATGATGGCTCCTCCTTTGTCAGCTTTTTGAATTAGAATATTTTGATTTTCTTGAAGTCCTTTCAAAATGCATCAAGAATTTTATGAGACACAGGTGCTTGAAACTTTGATTTGGGTCTAAATTCCAACATTTCTGGTTCCTCCTTGTCAGTTTGAACTGGTACTACATTAGTGAAGAAATGCTTGAGTTTAAGAACTCGCATAAATCTGTAAAAAGCAATCTCGCTCTCTAGTTTGTTGGTGTCATATGTGGGAACAAATCCCAGTCCTTTATTCAGCACTCTCAATTCATCTTTACTCAGTGGTGTTTTTGAAATGTTCAAAACCAAATTTATCTCATGCTTCTTGTTCGTGCTCCTTCTACCTCCTCTCCTTGTTTTGGACCAGGTTTTTTTTGCTGTTGTTTCCCTGGCGGTTGGCTTGAGTCCCCTCCCTGGGTTAAAAAAGACTGGCTGGTTCCTGCTGTCTTTGAAGAATCTGTAGGTACTTGAGTTTCGACAATTTGTGTGTGGGCAGGAGGCCTGTTGGTGTTTAGGTCACTATCAGAAACAAGGCTTTCTTCTGAAGTTGTAGGTGCCTTTTTCTTGGGGTATGTTCTTCTTTGGGCATAAACCTCAGCCCAAGTATACACTTCATTTAATTTATAATCCAAAGTATCCCGTTTAAACTTACGTAGTTTGCCTTCTTGTAGCTCTTTGGAGTATTTATCTAGTTTTGCATTTGTTTCATTTAGGGACCTCTCCCAATCGGCTTTGTCCATCCGTGTCTCCAGATTGTGTTTGATTTCCTCAATCTCTTTGGTTAATTCGTGGATTGCTTTTGCCAGTTCCTCAATTAGTAAAAGAATCAAGTCCAGGGAGCATTTATTTAAGATGGAGTACCACTTCTCCATAAACTCCTAATTTAGGTGAAATCTGTAAAGCATTGGTTTTATAGACATCCTTAGTCCTCGTGGGATCCTTTTCACCCTGTGATACTGCACCAAGGTTGATGCGTGTAATTTCTGGTTTACCTCACGTTTAGCCAGGTACTCAAATTGTTTTAATTGCTGGATGATAGTGTTGCCTTGTACATTGGAAGATCTGACATCCTGTATTAATGAGTAGATATCATCCGCTTGGTCACTTGTATATGCCAGCGTATTAGCTCTATTTTCTGTGATGCTTGATATTTGATCAAATGACATGATTGGGTGCTCTCTCCGTGTAGACAATATCTCAAAATGTGTAAGTAGGTTGAGAGGAGCACTCCTGGATTTTAATATATTTTTTAACTCAGTTATTTACTGTAGCTTATTGTATGATTTATGTAAGCGTGCTACAGGGGTGGCACGTATGTCCTAACCGTGCCTAACTTAAATCCCTTATCTTAAGTGTATAGAACACTTAACCTCTGTGCACTGTTGCTGGGGCGGTTCTAACTAAGAGAACATCGCTTGCGCTTATTCGAAAATTATTCACTTTTATGAAACATTTCAAAGATACACCTTCAATATATTGTTTTCACAGTTTTCAAACCATATTTTATGTATAAATGCAAACTAAACCATAAGTCTGAACATTATTGTTTTCATTCACAATAAATTGCACATTCAATACGTTTTTAACATGTTTAACAATGATCCAAAATTAAATCCACAGAATCATCATGGACGACTTTTCTTTTGCCCAATCCATTTCAAGCTCTACGAGCTCTTCATCAGGGGCCTGTGAACTGGAAAGTGGGGTTCAATTAATAATTTATGAATGTAAAAATATCACATCTATCACAAGATACAAGGCTTCAATGTTCTAATGAGAATTTATGAAGAGCAAGCAACATGAAAGCGACCCAGACACCTCACCACGTTTAGCCAGGTACTCAAATTGTTTTAATTGCTGGATGATAGTGTTGCCTTGTACATTGGAAGATCTGACATCCTGTATTAATGAGTAGATATCATCCGCTTGGTCACTTGTATATGCCAGCGTATTAGCGCTACAACAACCATCCATCAAGGCAGAGAAAGTTTTCATTTTGGAACTATTGCATTTTTGTTTATATCACAGTTATTTTGAATGGTCAACTAAGTTTTTTCTTCAACAAAATGGAACATCTATGGGATTTGCCGGGGCCCCGGCATATGCAAATACTTTTATGGCCAAGTTTGAAGCGGATTTTGTCTACAACAACAGCTCTTGGAATGAACATGCGATTTTCTATCGTCGGTTCATAGATGATATTTTTGTTCTGTGGTCTGGAACAAGGGAGAATCTAGAATTAGAAATTGGAAAATTAAATCACTGCACAGAGCACATTGAATTTACTCATATCATTAGTGACAAAGAACTCCCATTTCTAGATGTCATGATCAACATCAAAGAAGATGAAATGAAAACTACAGTCTTCAGAAAACAAACAGATGTGAACAATTCATTATCTTTCCAGAGCTTTCATCCTCAAAATCTAAAAAATAATTTACCGGTGTCCCAGTATATGCGAATAAAAATAATCTGTTCTAAGGAGGAGGATTTGAAATACAACCAAACCGTACAACATCAAAGATACAAGGAAAGAGGCTACCCGGATGACATCTTAATGAAAGCAAGAAATAGGGTTGAAGCATATAGTAGAGATAACCTTTCGACGCAAAAACCCAAGCAAACACTGTCTCAAAATTTTCCACCTCATCACATAAGGTGAAAAATATCATAAACAAACATTGGGAACTCTTGCAAAAGGAAACAGATTTTAAGGGGATCTTCATGAACAAGCCCATTTTTGCTTACACGAGAGCTAAAAATCTCAAAGAATTATTGAAGACTCCCACTAGACAAACAGATGTGGCCTACAGAGGTATGAAAAAATACCAAAACTGTGTTCATTGTTCAAATGTAATAGAAGGTAAAACATTACATCATCCACGAACAGGAAAGGAAATGTCTCTATACTATGATGGGGACTGCAATTCAAAAAACGTAATCTATTACATAAAGTGTCCTTGTGGAAAAATGTACACAGGAAAAACAGAGAGAAAGTTGAAAACTAGAATCTCAGAACACAAGAGCACAATACGCAATAAAAATCTCAAAAGTAACCTAGCAAAACATTGGCATGAGAACAATCACAACATAGCCCAGATCAGGTTCTCCATCCTGGAGACAGTAAAAACTTACGAGGGGGTTGATCTCACCAGATCCCTCCTCCAAAGAGGAATACATTGGATTAGAATTCTTGATACTCAGGAACCGAGGGGATTGAATGAAAAAGGGAATTTATCGTGTTTTTTATAATATTTCACTCTGGTTCTGCTGACAAGTTGATGCTTGTATAATGTAATTCTGTTTTAATTCCATTCATGACTTGTAAACTGTAAATTTCAAGCCAGTTGGCAACATGAGAATCTTTTCCTTTCACACATCATTATTAATTTCACTTTTTCACGTTTTGAGAATACAGAGGTTTTAGACTGAGTGCACACTCCAACATGGCTCCCGCGGTCTTGAGAAGACAGTCCGTTTTCACTTTTTAGTTTCAGATCATAGAGTTCAGCTTTTAGTATGGCGCCTGTGGTTACGGCCTCATTAGTCCATTTTCAGTTTTGAGGAACGTAGTTTGCAAGGAGTGGAGGAGCTGTTGGTTAAATCACTAAGAAGTTCGTCGAACAGAGCAGTTTGTGGAGTACGCGAGTCGGAGTTCATTGAACAGAGGCTGTGGCAAGAGCGAGGTGAGCGCTTGGGTGCTCGTGAAATTTGACGCGGTTGTATAATATCTAGATGTGGTCCACGAACCAGTTAGATTCTGGTCTTGTTATTCACAGGCGAGGGAGTAAGCCGGCAGTCTTCTAAGAAGTGGTTTATCGTACAGCAAGCTTCCTTTAAGGTAAGAAGGTTCAAGAGGTGGTTTTCAGAGGAGTCCTACTATCAGATTTGTTTGATTCAGGGTCTAGCGTGATTTTTCATTTTTTCAGGTTTGAAGTTATTTTTGGACTTCGGGACGAGTGAGTTTATTATTACTATTATTTTCTTAACACACAGTGGTGAGGTGTCTGGGTCGCTTTCATGTTGCTTGCTCTTCACAAATTCTCATTAGAACATTGAAGCCTTGTATCTTGTGATAGATGTGATATTTTTGCATTCATAAATGATTAATTGATCCCCACTTTCCAGTTCACAGGCCCCTGATGAAGAGCTCGTAGAGCTTGAAATGCATTGGGCAAAAGAAAAGTCGTCCATGATGATTCTGTGGATTTAATTTTGGATCATTGTTAAACATGTTAAAAACGTATTGAATGTGCAATTTATTGTGAATGAAAACAATAATGTTCAGACTTATGGTTTAGTTTGCATTTATACATAAAATATGGTTTGAAAACTGTGAAAACAATATATTGAAGGTGTATCTTTGAAATGTTTCATAAAAGTGAATAATTTTCGAATAAGCGCAAGCGATGTTCTCTTAGTTAGAACCGCCCCAGCAACAGTGCACAGAGGTTAAGTGTTCTATACACTTAAGATAAGGGATTTAAGTTAGGCACGGTTAGGACATACGTGCCACCCCTGTAGCACGCTTACATAAATCATACAATAAGCTACAGTAAATAACTGAGTTAAAAAATATATTAAAATCCAGGAGTGCTCCTCTCAACCTACTTACACATTTTATGATAAAATATCCCCTCATCCCCACAGTGACGTAAGCAATATTTATGTGAGGTTGATCCTATCTTGAATAACATTGTTCTAGTATAATATGTCTGATGTAATATTTTAAGTTGGACTAGTTGTAACCTCGAGGGGATGGCTATTTCCCGGGGGGACCCTAGGGCCTCCTGCCACTCAGACTCATCAAAGTCGCCAAAGTCTCCGGCCCAGTTCCGTCTTAATATGGACGTCATATCAGGAAGGTTATTTATCAATTTCCGGTAGGTCAAAGAAGTGGCTCTATCTGGCATATGTTCCGTCAGAAGCCTATCTTCTAGAGGGGAAGAGTCCTTTAACTCGGTATCAGCCGGTATGACTGACTGGAGTGCGTGTGTGATCTGGAGGTATCTGAATCTCTCGTTCTGGGACATTTCATACTGTGTTTGAAGATGGGAGTAATCTACATCTTACCTCTATTCCAAAGGTCACCCACCACTGAAATGCCTATGTTATCCCAGTTGCGGAACCCCGCGCTGTTGCGGAGGGAGCCCAACCTGTAGGAGTCCCACAGCGGTGTCATTAGTGTGATCGTTCCAGCGCAGCCAAGACGTCTATTCGCCTTATACCAGAGTTGTACCGAATGTCGTGTGGGCCCAATTAGGTCCCGGGGCATACGGCGGCTATAGAGGTTACCCAACAATCCTTTGCCTTCCAAGCACTGTCTATCAGCTAGGTAAGCCGGTTCGGTCTGTGGGGCATGCAATCAATAATTTATCTGCTTAAGATGGGCCGCCCAATAATAGAGTTCCACATTGGGAAGCGCTACACCATCGTCATACCAGCTCTTTGTAAATGTAAATGTAGTTGAGCTTATATAGCACACAGCTACCCGCAGTGGGTTTCCCGGCACTTGCTTAGGGAACCCTTCCTGGTATTCCCCTGTGAGATAGCAGGGTATCCACAAGGTGAAAGTCAAGCATCCCGCCGCGAGGGGCCGTTGTGGAGATTAAGCAAGCTATTGCCCAGAGTCGCAGAGTGTGAACCCGTGAGTCGAGGAGGCACCGGGGCGAGAATTATCGAGTCCATGGAATTTTTAGCCCAAGACCCCGCCGAGGCGGGGAATTGAACCCTGGTCCAGGACCGATCTCAGCTTCCGGGTCTGCTGCCTCTAACCCCTGAGCCACACTTCTCTTGTCAATTTAGCTTGTGCGATACGAGGCGGTCTTCCATCCCACAGTAAATCAGAAACAGCAGAGGCAATAGTCCTAAAATAAGAGTCAGGGAGCTGAAATGGTGTATTCTCGAGAACATATAGAAAGCGCGGGAGCGCCATGATTTTATATAGTGCCGCCCTACCCAGTAGTGTAAGAGGGAGAGTCCGCCATACTCTAACGTCACGCTTAAAGCGTTCTAATTTTAGGTGATTTTAAAGGGTTCTTAATTCTATACATACATTTTTTTTATTACATTTTTTTGTTTGGTATTCATGATTGTACCTTCCTTGAAGATGCATAAGAAGCATAAATGGTTTTCACTTCCTTGTGTGCGTTTCCTCCAACTTGCACATAGTGGTGTCCCCTTCAGAAAAAGCTTGAAGGAAAGTTAGATCGTGATCAGGATGGTGTGAGCCTTGGCGGGACTGCCTCCAAGTCCCACCTTTGCCTTTCCTGCCGTCGAATTGGTAGCAGAAGTCACAGTGGTGGCGGTGGTCCAGTGGCAGTCTTGTAGCAGAGTTCTCAACATGATTGTAATCAGGCGGTCGTGTGGGAAGACCGCAGAAAAAGCGACGGCGGTGCCTTTCCACCAAACTCTATTCAGGTACTTAGTGCAGATTGTTGGAGCTGCCTCCATATGCTTTGATTGAAATTGTAGTAACAGCCTTGTATGGCTGTGTGTGAATAAACCTTTAATATGGTTTGAATAATGGCTTGTTCAAAGTCTACTATTATTTTTTGTGGGTAGTAGTTATTTGTTTTATGTTTAATGTGGTTTATGAGTTCGTAGTGGTACTTTGCTTTTTTGGTAGAAGGGCATATATAAAGGGATATTTGCATTGTGATATTCGCCATATAACGTGTATATCTATGTGAATGGTTTGGGGCAGATTTTGAAGATCCCATCCAGCATTTTAATTTGACAATGGCTTAGTTTTAGTAAGTTATCTGTTGTAAAAAAATATTAGGATACATCGATCATTGTTTAGGTTGCATATAATAGGAAGGGTTCCTCATTATGTTTCATTTTTAAGTATTCAGGTATTTCTATATCTTGGTATCTTCTAGGGCAGGGGTACTCAAAGTACGGCCCGCGGGCCAGTAGCGGCCCGGCAAGCCTTCAGTGGCGGCCCGCGGAGCTTGAGACACATCGCACCTGTCTGTGTGTGGTTTTTTTTTAACTTCAGCAAACACCTCGGGGAGCAGCAGTGCGGAATCAGAGAGACTGCTCTGTGGGGGCCGGGCGATTCCAATCACAGTCAAGAGTGGAGCTGCAGGGGTGCTTAAAGGCGAACAAAGCCTCATTAACAAACAAATGGTCGTTTAAAGATATGTGAAGTACTGGGGTGCCAGGGAGGCTGTGTCAGCCAGGCTGACGCACAGGGGAGGGGGGGAGGATGGGGGAGGAGAGGACAGCAGGAACTGAGAGCCGGGTCAGATGGGAGGGCAGAGCAGGGAGTGAGAGCCTGGGTGAGGGAGGTGGGAGGGCAGCAGTGAGTGAGAGCCTGGGTGAGGGAGGTGGGAGGGCAGAGCATGGAGTGAGAGCCCGGGTGTGGGAGGTGGGAGGGCAGCAGTGAGTGAGAGCCCGGTGAGGTGGGAGTGCAGCAGTGAGTGAGAGCCCGGTGAGGTGGGAGGGCAGCAGTGAGTGAGAGCCGGGTGAGGTGATGGAGGGCAGTAGGGAGTGAGAGCCGGGTGAGGTGACAGAGGGCAGCAGGGAGTGAGAGCCGGGTGAGGTGGGAGGGCAGAGCAGGGAGTGAAAGCCGGGTGAGGTGACGGAGGGCAGAGCAGGGAGTGAAAGCCGGGTGAGGTGACGGAGGGCAGAGCACGGAGTGAAAGCCGGGTGAGGTGACGGAGGGCAGAGCAGGGAGTGAGAGCCCGGGTGAGAGAGGTGGGAGGGCAGAGCATGGAGTGAGAGCCCGGGTGTGGGAGGTGGGAGGGCAGCAGTGAGTGAGAGCCCGGTGAGGTGGGAGGGCAGCAAGGAGTGAGAGCCCGGTGAGGTGGGAGGGCTGCAGGGAGTGAGAGCCTTGTGAGGTGGGAGAGCAGCAGGGAGTGAGATCCGGGTGAGGTGGGAGGGCAGCAGGGAGTGAGAGCCGGGTGAGGTGACAGAGGGCAGCAGGGAGTGAGAGCCCGGTGAGGTGGGAGGACAGCAGGGAGTGAGAGCTGGGTGGGGTGACGGAGGGCAGCAGGGAGTTATAGCCAGGTGAGGTCACTGAGGGCAGCAGGGAGTGAGAGCTGGGGGAGGTGGGTGGGCAGCAGGGAGTGAGAGCCGGGTGAGGTGGGAGGGCAGTAGGGAGTGAGAGCCGGGTGAGGTGGGAGGGCAGCAGGGAGTGAGAGCCGGGTGAGGTGACAGAAGGCAGCAGGGAGTGAGAGCCGGGTGAGGTGAGACAGATAAAGACATATAGATACAGATAGAGACAGGGACAGATGGAGCTAGATAGGGTCAGAGACAGGGACAGATAGAGGCAGAGACAGATAGAGGCAGAGACAGATAGAGGCAGAGACAGATAGAGGCAGAGACAGATAGAGGTAGAGACAGACAGCGATTGAGACAGACAGCGATAGAGACAGAGAGAGAGACAGAGAGAGAGACAGAGAGAGAGACAGAGAGAGAGACAGAGAGAGAGACAGAGGGAGAGACAGAGGGAGGGATGGAGACAGACTGAGAGAGACAGACAGAGGGAGACAGACAGAGGGAGAGAGGGAGACAGACAGAGGGAGACAGACAAAGGGAGGGAGACAGACAGAGGGAGTGAGACAGACAGAAGGAGGGAGACAGACAGAGGGAGGGAGACAGACAGAGGGAGATAGACAGAGGGAGGGAGACAGGCAGAGGGAGGGAGGGAGACAGACAGAGGGAGACAGACATAAGGAGGGAGACAGAGAGAGGGAGACAGACAGAGGGAGAGAGGGAGACAGACAGAGGGAGGGAGGGAGACAGACAGACAGACAGAGGGAGGGAGACAGAAAGACAGAGGGAGACAGACAGAGGGAGGGAGGGAGGGAGACAACGGGAGGGAGACAGAGGGAGGGAAGAAGGGTGACAGAGGGAGGGAGGGAGACAGACAGAGGGAGACAGACGAAGGGAGGGAGACAGACAGAGGGAGGGAGACAGACAGAGGGAGGGAAACAGACAGAGGGAGGGAGACAGACAGAGGGAGGGAGACAGACAGAGGGAGGGAGACAGACAGAGGGAGGGAGACAGACAGAGGGAGGGAGGCAGACAGAGGGAGGGAGGCAGACAGAGGGAGGGAGGCAGACAGAGGGAGGGAGGCAGACAGAGGGAGGGAGACAGAGAGGGGGGGGACAGAAAGAGGGAGATACGCAGAGGGAGGGAGACAGGCAGAGGGAGGGAGGGAGGGAGACAGACAGAGGGAGACAGACAGAGGGAGGGAGACAGACAGAGGGAGACAGACAGAGGGAGAGAGGGAGACAGACAGAGGGAGGTAGACAGACAGACAGACAGAGGGAGGGAGACAGAAAGACAGAGGGAGACAGAGGGAGGGAGGGAGGGAGACAAAGGGAGGGAGGGAGGGAGGGAGGGAGAGAGGGAGACAAAGGGAGGGAGGGAGGGAGAGAGGGAGACAAAGGGAGGGAGGGAGGGAGAGAGGGAGACAGAGGGAGGGAGGGAGAGAGGGAGACAGAGGGAGGGAGGGTGACAGAGGGAGGCAGAGGGATAGAGGGAGACAGACAGAGGGAGACAGGCAGAGGGAGGGAGACAGAGGGAGAGAGAGAGACAGACAGAGGGAGACTGACAGAGGGGGACAGACAGAGGGGGACAGACAGGCAGAGGGAGACAGACAGAGGGAGGGAGACAGACAGACCAGAGGGAGGGAGACAGACAGAGGGAGGGAGACAGACAGAGGGAGGGAGACAGACAGATGGAGGGAGACAGACAGAGGGAGGGAGACAGAAAGACAGAAGGAGACAGACAGAGGGAGGGAGACAGACAGAGGGAGGGAGACAGACAGAGGGAGGAAGGGAGTCAGAGGGAGTCAGAGGGAGGGAGGCAGAGGGAGGGAGGGAGACAGAGGGAGGGATGGAGACAGACAGAGGGAGGGAGGGAGACAGACAGAGGGCAGACGGAGGGAGGGAGACAGAGGGAGATGGACAGTGGGACACAGATAGAGGGAGACAGATGGAGGGAGACGGAGAGAGGGAAGAAAAGAGAGGGAGGGAGACAGAGAGAGAAAGATAGGTAAGACAGAGAGAGACAGCGGGAGACAGAGAGAGAGGGAAGGAGGGAGCGAGAGAGAGAGATAGAAGGAGGGAGACAGAGGGAGGGAGAGATAGGGAGAGAGAGAGAGAGAAAGAGAGATGTGTGTGTATGCTGGTCTGTTGGCTCAGTGGATGAACGCGTCAGCTGCAGGGGCCTGTGTTCAACTTCATGGTCACAGTTTTTTTCTTTCTAGCCCCTTCCCCCTCCCCCCACTGACCCCGCCTCCACCGGTGCGGCCCTCAGTCACATACCACACTGTAAATTTGGCCCCAGAGAGAAAGTTTGTGAGTACCCATGTTCTAGGGTAAGGAGGTGTATCGCTGATGGGTTTTTTCATTTGCACAATTAAATGTTTAAAAGTGGGCATAGTGGCAGGTGGCAGTTAGCCTGTGATGTGTTTGGGGACTTTATGGAGTATATCTTTTAGGATTGTTGTAGGACCTAGTGCTTGCCTCTATTATATCTTGCAGCATCTCCCTTACCTCTATTTCTGTAAAATTTAGGGGATGGTTGTGTTCCTTTGCATCATCTTTTGTAGTGGCCCTCCCAAAGCATGCATTTGGGTAATGTTTGGTACATTTTCAATTCACAGTATCCACCTATGTACTTTCTTGGTTGTAGTTATAGCCCATGTGACCTAGGGCCTGTTAATGCGTTTGGTGGTGTGAAAGCGGGCTGCCCAGCCACCGTCCCGCTCTCACACAGCCAAACTCGTCCACACACCACCCGCCAGATTACAAGTTAATTTTTGGTCTGGCCTGTGGTGATTTGGTGGTTCCACTGCGGTGTCTGTTAGAAAGGAATCGCAATATGAGGGCCAAAGCACGTTCTGCTATGTACCCCGATACCGGCCTGATTAGCTAAATGACCTTTTACCTACATTTGTCCTACCTTGCTATGCATAATGGTTCTAGCACTGACCTTTTACCCAGTTATGTGCTGAATAAATGTCGATCAGTTTCCTTGAAACTAGCCTCATTTATTATGCATGAGGATTCTTAGAAAAGTCCCCTGCACATGACGTACATAACAGGATTAACATACTCTGTGTAAAAGTCATGGTCATCTTCATCCTAGGGTGAAAGAAATACTTTGCATAATTGCAGGCATTGATTCAGGCTTATTTACATATTCCTACTCATAACATATCCTATTGTATTAGGAACCCTGAGGCTATCTTGATGGTATAAAAGAACCATACCTGCACTGTAGGGCCCTCTTAGTTTCCTCCCCGCTACAGTTTTCATTGCGGGCTCACTGCCAAGAAAACTGTGGCTGTGAGAAAAGTCATAATATGCTTGGTGGTGCTGCAGCGACACCGCCAGCATATTGCTGGACTAGACCGCTGTGCCACAGCAGAGGGATCGTGTATGTCTCTGCAGTTACAGCGGTCCTGTGGTGGTGAGACAGCTGCACTCGTAATCCAGCAGTTGGACCACTTGTGCTGCGGATCCCATGCCGCCACCGTGAGTTTGGTGGTCCGGTAGTCACCAAACTCGTAATCAAGCCCTCAATAATTGCTTTGCTTTCTGTGATGTTATATGTATTGCTGTTTCTGTCATTATGTCTGAAAATAGTGTCATTGAATAAAGAAATACAGTTTTAAAATGTTTATAAGTTTGTTATTTACATATAAAATGATGCAACTAGTTTTCTTATCTTATTTATACAAATATGTATGTTTTCCTTAGATGTTCCACACTTTTTTACAGCTTTTCCGTTGGGGGTGTTGCAAAGTGGGGCAGATGCTTTCCTTTCTATTTGTAGAAAAAAGATCGTCTTTTCTTTTTAAATGTTTATTTGTTGGTAGTTTTTAAAGATTGAGGTTATGAAGGCATTTTTTTTACTTTTAGTATGAGTTTTGATTTTATAATAATTCACATATACTTACTTTTTTATGTCTTTTTTAGGTCAAGCCTAGACAGCTCTTGCGGTGTTAGGCGAACTGCTATCTGCACTTTGTGGGATCAGACTCATCCCACGCTTTGTGTGTGCCCATTAAAAAATCGTAGCCTGCAAAAGGCTAATGGTTGGTGAATGTCCCACCTTTTCTTGTAAGTTCATTCCCATGGAGTATTGCCGCGGGAGTGAGCAGGGGCGCGTACGCTGTTTGCGTGCCTTTATCTTCTTGTTCCCTACTGCTGCTAGTGACACTAGTGTCCAAGATTACAGGAAAACGCTGTGGTACGTGTCAGCAGCAATGCCTTCGCCCTACTCCTTCACCTCTGATCCCGTGATGTTCTGATGCTGTGTTCCACACGTCACTGTACTTCCTCACCATAGTAATTTAATCTGTCCTTGATATGTCCGTTCTTTGATAGATAAATACGCCATCACTCTTGCCTACCTAGTAGACAGCACTTAACTAGTTGAACATGGCTTGGTGATTCAGCCGTGACTCGCAGCCTTACCTCTCCATGTATGTTCCATTTCTTAGGACTTAACTGCATTAGCCGGCAATGAATGGGTTTGTTCCCCTTTTGCTGTTATCCATCTCTTTTTCTTGCTCTATGAATGGTGCAGTGGAGGCAATCATATTTTTGAAGGGGAATCTGTCACTGTCTTCCTGTTACATATCTTTCAGCACACTGCATTAACATGTCTATTTCCCTTTCCTTTTCTTAAACCCCCACAGTGCAGAATTGAAGGGATCTTGCTCTGGTTTAACTTTGGTTACGTTGGTGGGATTTTCAAATGTAATTTACACAACATATCAACGAGTTGTCTGGTCATAACAGAATAATAGACATGTTTTTAATGTCACCTTCTATCTGTGTATTTCTCAAGTCGTATAACCTCTTGTCAGGTGTGTGCACACCACCCGGGCCATTTCCTTTGAGCGCCATGCCCTATCACACGGTCTATAAATAGAAAGCGTCTGTGTCCAGAGCCAAACAGAAGGCGCTATAATATAGGGAGCATCTGTCACATGTATTGTAAAACTTTATTTTATGAAGAGTGCTTTATAATGTTTTCATAATGAAGATGCCAGTGCATAACGTTTTATTTAAAATGCCCATGTCCTGTTCCAGTCCTTTTTGGTGTGCATGGTTAATGTACACACCAAGCACATGTGATATCCTTCACATTATCATAACATTTCATATTAAATCACAGGCCTTCTGCTGTGTTGATAAGATTGCCTAAAGCACAGTGTGTGCCCAGGAGTCAGCTTTTTCTGTTTAGCTCACCACTGAATCACAAAGTTGACAGCGCGTGTTAGGACCATGTGTATTAATTAAGCAATATAAGCCTTATCTTCACACCCCTCTTCCTCTTAGCAGTTCTTAGATTTAAGGCACAGCAAAGCCAACTTCAAGTGTTGGCCCACTGCTAACAAGTAGAAAAATAAGAAAAATCACTGGGCCTTCGGTTGCTATAAAACCCATAAGACATGTTAGTATGTCAATAGCGCACAATAAAACATTTCCAAACAGTGCTCAGTTCCCTAACATCACATTTTGTTCCAAATCATCTTAGTCACTTGATGTCGAAAATGTCTTCCAAAAGTGTGAGTGGATGGCCATGTCACTGCTATGAAGTGTTCTGCTACTGGGCTACGCTTGACCTCTGGCCAGGAGTCCATCTTCTCCCCTTGTTCCAGTTCCGCAGACTTGTTGAGAGTCGAAACTCTGCAATGAATAGGTCAATCCTGCGGTCTAATCACTTATTTCAACCAGTGAAGGACTTGCTTCTATAACACCTTTGAGGGCCCAAGGACCTCCGATATAGCCCACTCAAGACCAAAGCCTTCGAAGTGGTCTATATTATTATTATTATTGCATCTTATAAATAGCACATCATAAAGTCTAGTGAAGTTTCTTTGCACTTTAGCTCAAATCTACAGTGGGGTCATAGTGAGGCTGCAAGCAATATGAAAGACACAAATTCTAAATTGGTCAAAAAGCCATGTCTTTAACAGTTTTAAAAATTTAGCCAGAGAAGATTCAGCCTGAATCTGAAGTGGGACTGAATTCCAGAGTTATGTGCGAGAAACTGTAATAAGCATCTATATAGCATAAAATTCTAGCTGTATATTGAGGGCTGGCAAAGGTGTGAAAAAAAAGCCTTCCCTTCTTCGTGCCCACACTGTGGCTCTTTGAAAACCCTAACAGTGCATCATTAGATTCATAGGCTTGCAACACAGGGAAAACTCTATTGCAGGAACTGTGCACCAAAAGAAAGAGTGGACAGCAATTTATGAGCACACCACTTTAGGACAAGCATTTGCAATGCAATAGGTCTCGCATTTCGAGAGCTTGAGCTTAGGGAATTGTAAATAACAATGCATTTTAATCGTGTTTTGGAAACCTGCAAGCGGTGCGTAAACACGTACTTTGTACTTATAGTCCTTGCTTACGAGAAGCAAGGCTGGCAGTAAAAGAGGCGCAGTTACTGGCAACCTTGCCTCTCATAAGCAACGACTATAAGTACAAAGTGCGTGTTTATGCACTGCTTAAAGGTTTCCAAAACACATAAATAAAAGGCATTGTCATTTACAACGCCAATAGTTCGAACTCTCGCAAATGCGAGACCTATTGCATTACAAATGCTTGTCTAGTTTGTGATCAGTGTCTTGTCAGTATTTTCTTTTAGTAAGTACATGTACAGAGATAGAAGTTGTTAGTTTACAATTTTAGTTTAAAGAAAAATTACATTTTAGTCTAAATACACTTTGCTAGGTAGTTGTCAAAATATATATATATATATAGCAAATACACTTTGCTAGGTAGTTGTCGAAATATATATATATATATATGGTTCTGTCAGAGAATCCGAGTTTCCTCTTCCTGCAGCTTTTCAAGTTTAGGAGCATTAAGTTAATAAAACAAATTTTAATTCTTTTTATTAGATTTTTGATTGTACAAAGTCAATAAAACAAAGCCAAGCAAAACACAGCAAAACCAACCAACCTGTCACTGAGTGAACCTATCAAGTCATCAAGGCAATCGTGTACAATAGTCATCAGGGCATTGCATTTGCATTGGGGTGGCAAGATCTGGGGACCCAAACTCTTCCCTGTTGTCTCCCTCTCAATCCCCTGCCACTGTGTGTGACTGCGACTTTCCCTCCACCCCAGCCAGCTCACCTCATCCATTCCCCACTGAGGTTGTCCTGGCGACCGTGAAGTTGAATACATTTGTGTGCCTTTTAATTTGTTGATTCAATTGTTTGTGGGATTTTATTAGTTAAGTTTGTTTATAGTTTAATTTTATTGGTTGGTATGTTTTGGTTCGATTTTTTTATCAGTTTCTATGGTAAACGCAAATTTTTATTTTACTTATAATGTTTAAAATGTAGTTCGATACATTTGAATTTTTATATATATATTAATAGTTAAATAGTTGTATAAATACTTGTAGTTTCTATAAAAAAATGTTTACTCATGTTATTATGTATTTAGTTATAGTTTTATTTGGGGTGATTTATAATTATTTTAGTCATATAACATGATTTTTTTAAAGAGATGTGTATTATTTAAAGATTATTTTAATGTTTTGTTTAAAGTAAAGCTTGTTATTTTTATGTTTATTAATAAAAGTGTAATATTTCGGGTAATATTATTGTAGTCGATATTGTGGGACAATATTTTTGACTAATAATATGCTTATTTAAAGGTAAAGAGATTTTTGGTTTCAATATTTTTGTTTTCGCTATTAGTAAAAAAACAACATTTGTGATTGTGATATTTGTGTTTATCGACATTTGTGGTTTTATTAGTACATTTTCCAAGATGTTCAAAACTGTTAACTCTTTGAGCCAAACCGGCACCTTTTTAAAATTAATTTCTCAAAAACTAAAGAGCAGATATAAATCAAATCAATAAAAGCACGCTTTCTGAGAAACCTTCACATTTAATTCAAAGTTTGATGCAAATCTGTTCAATGGTTTTTGCTGTAGGTTCTAGCAAATATTCTGTGGAAGCTAAACTCTGAAAACATTTTTTTCAGCCCCCATCCCTTAACTTTTTTCCTTTCAGAACTGTACAAACAAATGGTATCCTGGACCTCAACAGACTATGGCAATAAATTGCCCCAGTTTGGTTAAAATCCATCAAGGGTGGCCAAAGCTATATGCAAATCAAAAAATGATTCATAGCCAGACTTCTGATGTACTACCGGAGAACAGGTAACTAAGATAGACAAGAAGGCCATCCAGTCATGATCATGGAGCTGATGCAAAGGCCACTCTAAGGACCTTTTTACGACTATCGGGGTCCATTGAACCGCCGTAGTCGGTCCGTGGACAGCCTGACTGGCAGTCCACCCACCATATTTCGACTTTGGCGGTCGACTGCCACAGAACCACTGCTACCTGTTATTCCTGGCAGTCTTGCAGCGGTGTGAAGCGGGTGATATATTGGCGGTGCTGCTGCGGCATATTACTAGTTTCCTCATGCCTCAGTTAGTGCGACCACCACAAAAAGTGTGTGGGTGAGGAAACAAAGGGTGCCCTACAGGACCCCCTGGTGCCTGTGCGCTGGAGGATACATGCAGGGGGGCACATGATGCGCCCCCCTGTCTGCATGCACCCCCAGTTACTGCAGGGCATGAACTTGCCAGTCCATGCCCTGCAGGAACGTAGAATTGCATTCCAATTACGGTGCCTTGCTGTAGCTCACAAATGAGCCTTAGCACGGTACTGCCGTGGGTCAGCTGCTTCAGGACCGCCCGGCCTGGATTCCAGGCGGAATCCGGCAAGTGGTCTTAGTATGGGCTTGGCGGTGTTGGAGTCGGGCTGTGGCGCGGCGGCCCGCTCCAAGACTACTAAACTCATTATAAGGCCCTAAGCATATTTTAACGTATTTGATACAACACTGTCTGTGGTAGGCAGCTAGAATTGTGTGCAGTGGGGTCACACATGAAGTCAGTAAGAAAGCAAATAGGAGATGAGGTGGCATAAGATGAAGATAGAGGATGTAAGAGAGACAGATGAGTCCGAGGCCACAGAAGCACAAGAGGGAGGAAGGAGATGTAGGCAGGAGGAATACAGTCAAAATGCGAAAGAAGGAAGCAAAGATCGAGAGGATTCTCGAAAAAATAGAAAAAAGCTAATAAACAAACAGGGAAAAAAACGAAGGGGGGTGAATTAAGTGCTACCACTCAACATCAAACAATACCAGCAGGCAGAAGAGAAATCAGAGATAAACAAAGCAGCAGCACACATTTTTGCCAAAAAGGGCTGTCTACAAGTTGGGTTCGTCAGTCTTGTGAATGCTATTTATGGTAAACAAAAAACCAATAGGAAGCCGCTTAAAAAGAAATCCTTTGTCACCAGGTTTCTTTTTCTCCACTTCACATGCAGCTGCCTCTTGTACCGAGTACTTAAGAAACTGCTGAAAACGTAATTGTTCAAATCATAAAACCACTGAAAAATTTGCTATTAGAGGCTATGAACGAGGAGTGATCATTGGCCAGAGTCCACCTGCTCGTGGTCTTCATAGATCTTTGCACAAAACCTAACTCACAATGTCCCCTCAGTGCTACTAACTGCCCAAATCCGGGGCAGAGTCAGTTATCCAGACTGAAAGCTGAGCCTAATACATTGAGGTACATATAGTAAACATTTCACGCAGCATATTTTAGTGTAATCTATAGTCCACCGACCTTACTTATTATGTCTGTATGCCCACGTGTTTTTAAATTATTGAAAGGTGAGATGCGGGTACCATGGAAACACCATGATAAATAAATGCCAGTTAAGGTACACACCCCAATAAATGCATACACACTTGCATACAGAGTAAATGGTTGAAACACACACATCCCTGACCGTGAGCACGTTCATTGCCAGAATTCAAAGCTCTGAGACTATATTATGTACTTCAGTGTACCGCACTTATAATATTTTCTTAATTTTGCTGCATGCATTTAAATCTTTGATTCACAGCATACAGCAGTGTCGGCCTGCAACTGTGGCCCTGAACAGGGGGAATGAATTGAAGATGAGTTGTGTGTCGCTGAACAAGTATGACAATAACATCTGCAGAGATCAGCCTAGCAACAGACCTAGCCCAATAGAATATAATGGGAGAGGGGGCGCATTTGGAAGAGGTGGGTGTGGAAGAGAACTGGGGAAGTACCCAATGGGGGAACCTTAGCCCCCAAGGAAGACAACATGATCCAGTGGAAAACGCACATGAACATATAGAATTCACAAGGCTGTATAGTATAATACCACACAGCTTATGGCCTTGCAAAACAATTGTCTCCCCAGACACATCAAAGTGGGCCCAATATTTGGGGAGGGGTAATCATTAACCCCATTCCCATTTCCCACCCCCTTTAGTATCCAAGGGAGAGAAGGACAGACGACATCTTCTGAGGTGGGAGAAGAGGGCTTTCCCTCCAGGAAGGATCCTCAGACTGCCTCAAAAACATGTAGTTTATTGTTAAGCTTGTATGTGGAACATTCATGGTTAGCGACACTCTGAATAATATTTTCTTGATTTTGCTATATTTTCTACCCGTAAAGGACTCTTTTGTTGGTTAATCTAACCTAAAAACAAGAATTACAACTGCAAGATTTTGTATTAGTCAGCAGGTCTCCATCTCTCAAATTCGCCTCCCTGTCTGAAAGCTTCCAGATGCTCTGTCCTCTTCCCTTAATTCGTGAGTCATGTTGTGTGTCTCCAGAAAATCAATAACAACATCCGCTTACATGGCGTAAACGGAAAACATGAACTGATTTTTACTCTGCAAAGATTCTTCGATTACATTAAAAATAGACCTTTCCTCGTGAAGAAGGGCGCATCATATGCAATACCGTGACAGTAAATTATATTATGTTCTATGAATACACAAACGGCAGCAATTTGAGATCCCGTTTCTATGCCTTTTAGTGATATACAGCACATTCTAACTAAAGACCGTGGAAAGCATAAGCGAAGTGAAAACTCAGTGTTCCCCCTCAGATTTTATTTTTACTTTTCCTTGCAACTGCAGGCAGTGACGGCCACAGATGGACTCGCAGTTTCTTGTACTGCATTGCATTGCAACACTAGGAGTTCAATATTGGGTGCTGAAGCACTTACCTACTAGGTCAGCAAGTTACATAAACCATGTAGGGTGTGTGGTTGGAAGAGTGCCGACTTTTTCTCACCCTATGTGGGGTGTTTTTCCATGTTTGCTTGACGACCTCCAAGGTGGGATTATCATGTTATGAAACATAGCGATTTACATTGTGGGAGATAGACACATACCACCAGACTTGTGAGAGTGCGGTGGTGGTGGCCCTCCAACCGCTCTATTATAATTAGGGTGGTCATGCCGCCATTGGCCCGCCACAGCCGACAGGGAACCACCGTTCCCTGGTGGTGTTGCATGGGGTCAGAAGGTCACACTATGCTCGGTCCCACCCAGCATATTATAAGTTTCCACTCAGCCACAGTTTTCATGGCAGTTCCTCCTCTATGAAAACCGTGGCGGAGAGTAAACAAAAGGGGCCCTACAGGGCCCCTTGTGCCTCTGCGCACTTGAGGGCATGAAGGAGGCCACAACATGTGCCCCCCTGTGTGCATGCACCCCAGTTCACGCGCGGCATGGACTTTACAAGTCCCAAAGTGCATTGCAGAATCCTAGATTAAGTGTGATACTCGAGCACGCACATGGAAAGCATCAGATGCTGAACAGTAGAGTGCAGCAGAGAGCCGCAGTAACAGCGAGACAGTAGCCGAGCAAAACGCAGAGCAAAACGCCAGCCGCTGGCCGCCAACCGACATACTCTGCAGACCGAGCTTGCCGAGAAAGCTCCGGCCGTGAACCAAGGCTTTAAGGGCCACCCCCCCTCAGACGCACGAGGGGCGCTCGAGGGATAGGGGGCAGGGGACGGGCGGAGGCGAGGACTGAAGCGAGGATTGAGACGAGGTCCGAGGGCCGTGGAGGAGGAGGAGGAGCCCAGCCAAGCGGCTTCTCCCAGCGTCCAGTGCCCCGGTGTCTACCGGCATCACCTAGTTGTTTAGCCCGGCGGGGCCAGGCTACGGACCACAGCCACAGTTACAGCTGTCCGGACCTACAGGATTTCAGCAGGCAGCAGCCCTACGGGTGAGAAGTATCAGCTCTGGCTACATTATCGGCAGTATCAGCGCAAATGCATTAAACGCATCATTTAAATACTATTTTAAGCATCATTTAAGCGCCAGTGGACTGCTCATTTTGAAAAAACGTTTTGAAAACATGTAACTAAGGAAATGTCCACCTGATAAAAGCTAATTAACAGCAGCGGCAGACTAACAGCGTGTTAACAGCCACGCTAGTGGGATTGAGCTCCATCATATACCTGGTAAAACTGGATTCCAAGCGCTTTTCTAACGCCAGAGACAGTAGTCACTCCGCCACATACTGCAACTACACCTCGATATCCTCCCTGACGGCAGCTGTTCCAACTTAGAGGGGGCAGACAGGCTTGGGAGGTGGAGTGGGAAGTAGAGCGGAGGTGGCACAGGTGGTACAGGTACTTGCAGCACTAGTGACTAAAGGCGGGAAAATCAGGGCTCAGAGTGGGTGCCCAGGACTTCGGCCACATTAGTGCTGTGGAGGGCTTGGGAAGGTACGGAAATTAAACAAACATACGACAACCCTCCTAATCAGAAGAGAGACAGAAAAAAAAAAGAAAAGAAAAAACCTGAGAGCCGAAGATCCAGGAACAAGCAAACCTGACGGATCTTAATAAACAAACCGGAAAGAATGAGATCTGGGAAAGTGCGGCAGAATACAATGTGTAAGGTCACAAAGAAACGAAGAAGACAAAAACCAGGGTACACAAAAGTCAAGTAGAAAAGGCAGAAGATGGCACAACAAAGAGAGAGACTAGTGTCGGCACCTGATCTAGCAATTCCAAGTCCAAAACAAAGTAACATTGGGATCCAAAAATTATTTTATCTAAAGGATCCCATGGCGGCCATCTACGGGCAAACGCAGGAACAAGCCCTCCAACCCAGCCCAATCACACCAGCGCCAAGTGTAAAAGAGAACGTGCAGCTGCAATCAAACAGCAAGAAGGAGGAAAAAAAAGAAACACAAGGAACTCATAGCGAGAACAGTCCAACAAACAATCCAATAGCCCAGCTACAAACCTCTCGGACCCTTGCCAAGCTAAATAGTAACACTGGCCCTGGCAAGTCTGTTGTGGTACTAGCCCAAATAAACAAGAACGACTCCCAAACTCATGAAAAAGACAAGGAAACAAAGATCATGGTCAAGGACAAGGGTAAGGTGAAAGAAATAATGATGGGAAATAAATTGGGGGCTGGGCACAGTGTCTTACAGGATGACACATGTCCAACCTCCCTTTCCCTACCTGACGACATAAGTCTGGACACACAAACAGGAATAGAAAAGCACACCCAATCCCAGTCAGAAGTGTACCTAAAGACCAGCAAGGTCCGCAAGCTAAACACAGACTAGAAGAAGATCAGGGAAACGGACCAGGTGGTAAGGAAAGGCTGGAATCTACACCATTGCATCCTAATGACAATCTCCACGAATGGGACAAAGGGCAAAATAAAACTAAAGGATAGTCTAAAGGATGGTCTAAAGACAATCTAAACCTAGAATCTCCAATTACGATATCATCTATGAGTAGGTCAGAAGATGAGTCATATGTCCTGGAAATACCGCCCAGAGAAGACCACAAGGCCCCATGGAGTAAAACACTATTAAACACCTTGGACCAGGCAATTAAGGCCCTGAATTTCCAGTCAGACAAAATGGACGTTCAAATCGACCTAATAAACCTTATTGCGGGTCACATTTCAGGTATAAATACCAGGCTCGACCACATGGCAACCCTGCTTCTAGGGAGGGCGGATAAAGGACTCCACATAGAGACCATCCAGCCAAGCTGTGTATGCGGCAAACTAGTGGACAACATGTCAAATTTACCGGTCATACTAAAAGACATACTAGGGGCGGTTCAATCATCCGTGGTTACAAAACAAAATATCACAACCACGAGCCACACTGGGGTAATAAAGTCCGAAATGGAAGTTGGGAGTCAGCACATAGTAAGAGATCTTACCCAAAACAGCGACACAGAGGAAGAGACAAGTAAAACAAGTGAAGAAAATTCAGACAATGGAGCAGGCCACATAGAGGAGGCACAAGGCGCAACAACCTATACAAAAGTCAAGTTAACAAAAAGACAAAGAAAGCGTGCTAGGAAAGGGAGGGCACAACTTAAATTCCAACCTTCAACAGACATTCATACGTATCCCATCTTTCATCATACCACCTCAAAGAAAGAGAAACTAGTCTCCGATGTAACCATTTCAAAGCATACAGACAAGTCCCCAGACCAATCAGCTCAGTCAAGTGCAGTGAATGGGAATAGCCTGATCACAGAATCATCAACCTGCCCTACCTCCGCAAAACCAAAACACATACAAGGGAGCAAACATTTGAATAGTCCAAAAAAAAAACATACGCTTCCAGGACAAAGACAAGACTCAAGACGAGGTTGATGAAAGGGTTTTAGTCCAAGAGGACTGTGTAAATCGGATAGTTATGATTCACCAGACAGACGAAACTCAAATACCTGAGGATAAACTAGCAAATCAAGATATGAGGTCCCAAAATGCCTCAACCAAAGCGGATACAAAACAAAATGTAAGAGACAAAACTAATCAAAGGCAATCCATAAAAATAGTAGACAAAAAGGAAAACATAAGAACACCGATAAAAATTAATTCAAACAAACATGGACGAACTTGCAGCATTCATCAAGCAAACAAACATACAGTGTGCACTCAGATATTCCAATATACAAACAATGACAAAATCACGGATAAAATAAATAACAAGGATAACAAGCTGAATACGGACAGGACTAATGAACCCATCACCCACCCTAAAAGAACAGACGATTCAATTGAAGAAATAACAATAAATACTCAGAGTCAAGGGAGAAGAATAACCGTAAAGGGTGAAACAATACAAAATACAAAATCGGAAGAAGATAAAAAGGCAAAATTGAGTCCTCAAACACAAGCAGAAACAAGCGAAAAATTGTCATTCATACCCGAATACCAGATAACAGGGCGTCAAGACTTTTTGAACAGAGGTAAGATAATGCGGCTGCTGAGAGAAATCCCAGAACTGGATGATATAACATCCCAAGATCTCCTGTCTGTAGAATTTAATCGCACAAAAAACAATCCAAAGGTAGAAGAGTCTTTAACTACCTGGTCGTCTAAGGACATAGTAGATAGAATATTTGCTATGAGCATGTCTTTTGAAGCTTGGGGCATAGATCTAAGGCGGCAACAACGGAAAAAATATCCATTTCCACTTTTATTTATTTATTTATTTGCTTTTATAGCGCAGGAATTCGACCCCCAAAGGGGTATCTCCGCGCTTACGTTCTTACAACAAGACCGGTTTCTAGCATTCCAGCCGTCTTCAGCCCGGCTTGCTTGAATCCAGTGGCAAAGTGAGCAAGGGACTCACGTCTGAGCATACCCTGCCACACTTATGGTGGCCAAAAGCGGTACAAAAGGGGGGTGGTGATGGACGGAGCATCTGAATCAATCAAACACTCACACCCTGTCAAAAGATCTGGGTTTAATCTATCACCGTTCTTTAGCCCACTCTGCCACCCCAGCTCAGACATGGCTATATGCAAATCAGTCTGACCCTGTGCCTCATGGGAACAGTCCAGCTCGAACTGCCAAGCCATGCCTTCCCTGGACCAGAAACAAGCTTTTAAAAAGCATAACCATAGGAAAAACAAAAATGGAAGAGGGGAAAACCCAAAAATCATGCCTAAAGGGAGCATGTTCAGTAACTCCGCAAAAAATATCACAAAACATAAGGAGACAGGAAAAGGCAGTGGAGCAAGGAGGCGCTCAGGAACAGATCACCGACTGGTCCTGGGTGGCAACGGCTTTGAGCAATAAGTGTTCCTAGCAAGTCCGGATATCTAAAAGAAGATAGTAAACTACATCTACAGATAACAGTTGGTAACCAAAAGGAACCCATTGCTGCAAACACACACACGATCAGCCTCTGTTCCTGGAATGTCCATGGCTTTGATAGTATGGGGCATGCCCATGAAACCGCAAACGTCTTGGAACAACATGACTTAATATTGCTACAAGAAACCTGGAACCTGCGCCAAGTTTCCATCCCTGGTTACATCGAGTTTCATGTCCTCGCTGAAAAACTCTCAAAATTTGAAAACCCGAGAGAAGGCTTATCGACTTACATCGCCCAACAATACAGATGGCAAGCGGAAGAAGTAGACACTGGGGTAAACTGGACACAGGCAATAAAACTTACGGAGAAGCTGGACTCAAGTTCACGCACTCACAACGTATTAGTATTTAATGTTTACGTACACCCGGAAAAGAAACAGAAAAATGAAAAGCTGATAACACTACTAACTTTGATCAGGGCATTGCAAAGCACTCATGAATCACATTCCATGATCATGTCAGGAAATTTTAATACCAACCTAACAAAAGATGCCAAAATAACTCAAGTTCTCGGAGACTTGGGCCTTTCAATCTTGAACAAGAAAGAAAATGGGGACAGAGGCACACCTATAACCTTTGTAAGCGGCAATCGGAAGTCATCGATAGACTTCACAATAATGAGCAACAACTTGATACCGATGGTGAGCACGTTTTCGGTTGGGCAATGCGTGGAAAGCGATCATCTCCCACTAATTACCAAAATACAAATGTTGGTCGACAAGACAGAAAAACAAAATACCGTCATTCAGTATACCGAAAAATTCAATCTACGTAAACTGAAATGGGGTGGGAAGGACATAAAATCAACAATGGACAAATTAAAAAAAAAACTGCTCAGACTAACACCGGAAGAAAAAGAAAACCAGATAAAAACATGGGAATATCTATGTGAAGCCCTAACAAGAAACCCCCCAACCACAAAACAGAATGTGAGAAGACTCAATACTGGGAAAAAGCCTTGGTATAATACTACCTTGGGAGAGGAAAAAAGGAAAATCACACGAGAAGTCCGGAAGCAGGTAATAACGATAAAAAGTGGAATAAAACCAGATAAGGCTAAATTGAAAGTCATGCGGAAAAGATATAAGATCATGCTGAGTAACGCAAAAACATCATACCAAGCTGAAATCTGGACAAAATTATTAATAGCCGGGAAACACAAAAACGCCCGAACATTTTGGGGTATCATTAACAAACTGACAAAGGGTAATACCCTAAGACAGGAGGCAGGCATTGGAGAAAGTAAGTGGATCCAGCACGTCAAAAACATGTTTATTGACAGGGAGGATGGACAAAATTGGCACTCTATATCAGGGTGCAAACTATGCACTAGAAACTCTGAACAAGCGGGAAATATTCTAGGAATAGAAAACAGTCTACCGGAAGAAACTCTGAAGCCAACTTCGGGATGTGAATATTGGAAGACAGGGAAATCTGTAAACACACTCGCTATAAAATCAGAAAAATTAGTAGACATAGTGCCTGACACCCTAGTAACTACTGACCAGCTAAAAGCAATAATAAATCGATTGAAAAAAGAGGGTGCAGCGGGTCCTAACGGGCTTCCAAACGCAATCTTTAAATATTCCCCTGAATTCTGGGCAGAATATCTAACACTACTCTTTAATTCAATTTACAACCAGAACAAACTGCCAAAGTCCTGGAGCAGGAGCATAATTCACCCCATTTTCAAACAAGGTGATCACAATGAGCCCGGGAACTATAGGCTGATTTCGCTGATGGATGTGGAGGCGAAACTATATGGGTCATGCTTACTGTCACATCTCTTGAAGATGGAAGATACAAATATAATACCAATGTTCCAAACGGGTTTCCGGCCAAGGACTGGCACACTAACAAATTTGATAACCCTGGCTCTCCTGAAGGAAAAAGCAGAAAAAAGGAAGACAAGACTGTATGCTTGTTTTATAGATCTGTGAGAAGCTTTTGACAGGGTGAACAGAACCCGACTATGGGAAAAATTAAGATCATGGGGCCTCCCGAAGAAGCTACTGGAGGCAATTATAAGCTTGTATAGTAACACCTGGGCACGAGTTAAATTGGGAGACGGTAGCAGCATCACGGCCGAAATTAGAAAACAACAGGGCTTAAAACAAGGCTGTGTACTGGCCCCAAGCTTATTCAACCTTTATATGGCAGACATCGTCAGTCACATGGAGGTCGGGGAAGGCCATCCACCATACCTGTCAAAAATCCCAATCCCCTTCCTGCAGTATGCGGATGACATTGTTGTTCTGAGTCAAACGCCAATAGGCCTGCAAAGGACGATCAACAATTTGGTAACTTATCTGGAACACGAATGCTTGGAACTGAACAAAGACAAAACCAAAGTGGTCCGCATCATGGACCCGAAAAAGCCAATATTTAAATGGTACGCAAACATCACCCCAACAAAGGAGGAAGCATCATACAAGTACCTAGGTCTGAAATTGGGGCGAGGCCAAACAAACAAAGAACACAAAATAGATCTAAAGGCAAAAGCACAGTCCCTGATCTATGCATACCGGCAATTACAAAAAAAACTAAGCTGCCCAAATTATACACACCTGCTGAAAGTGATAAAAGCGCAAACCCTACCCACCTTGTCATACGCATTGGTCACCTGGTGTGGCAAAGAGGTGGGGCTGTTAAACAGCTTACAAACAAAGGTATACAAGGCAGCTCTAAACCTCCCAACATCAGCATCACCGGCGCAGGTTTGTTTAGAATTTGGCCTGCTGAATTAGAAGTTTCGCAGTATGGGAACATTCGTGAAACTCTGTCATAAAATACGCATGTCAGAAGAGGGCACACTGGACAACCTGTGTTGGAAAGAAATCGCCATCCAGCAGAAACAGCACGTGCCAAACAGTTGGGGATATTTCTTGTCCCAATCCTTGAACTGTATAGGAATTGAGGCAACATGAGACTTGATGCCAGATAGAAATAGCTTCGACAAAATTACAAACAACGCGGTCAAATGGTAATCCTATCTGGAAGATAAAACAAGTACCTCAAAACGACGACACGGGTGGACCGTGATAAACTCATATTCCGGGATAAAGCCGCAGACTTATCTGGAAAGTCACTTTAATAGGCTACTAAAACAAAGATACATAGAACATCGATTAGGCCTACAGTTTTCAAAGGACTTGTTACCATCCTGGAAAGGTAGTCACACTGACCCTTATTGTCGTCTATGTGGATATCAAAATGAAACATTAATTCATTTACTATGTGTTTGCCCAGCACTTAAGGATTTGAGGAGACGGCTTTTAAAGAACATTTTTAACAAACTGAACATTCGGACATGCAGGCAAGCTGTAATTCGATGGCTAGACGGATCATCTCCTATGTTGGCTTGCAGATTCTAAAAGTTAAAATTTGAACATGTTTTGCTATTTTTAACGATGATTCAATTGCATTTTGTAATAATTTTTAATAATGTTATACAATAAATTTGACTTGACTTGACTACAGTCCATGCCGTGCATTAACTGCTTTTGGCATTCCCATTGCGGTGCCCATTTTCAGGGAACGGCCATGGGAATGTTAAAAACAAAGCCCGCAAGTTACAAGAAATACTCTTAATCTGGCGGGCGACCCGACCACAAGTTTGGTGGTGCGGCAGAAGAGTAAACTCGGCGCTGCACAGCCACACTCGCTATCAGGCCCAAAGTTTATGGTTTCCAGTAAGCTGGCAGCTTTGAACAGCTCTGCAGGTCCCTTTTGGGTAATTTTTATAATTATAGGACATGTAGCTGATTACTGTGCAAGGTTGTCCATTCTGTGATATTTGGTTGAAAGTATATTGTCCTAACCAGGCATAGTTTGGATGGAGATCTGCTGGGAAGGACTTTGTTACTATTGTGAACTCATTGTGAATGTCAGAAAGCAGTCATTGTTGTAGATAGTGGGTCCAGTAGTGGTCCACAAATTAGTCATCTGCTGGGTACCGGTATGTGGCAGATCTCTTAAGATATTCTATGCCTGCTCGGTTATTGACGGGTGGTTTATTAATATGTTAAAGCAGCCATTCAGTGAATGATGTTACAATACAGCCTAAAGCCCCATCTGACATCATCAAACACAGCACCATTTTAGATTGCCTGTTGTTGGTGTTTACTAACCCTGCAGGACTGGGCAAGAATACTCTAAAGTGGATGGCATCTTTAAACGAGATGTAGGAAAAAAGATTTCAGGCCCATTGAGTATTCCCATTTTCATACCAATAATAGGTCATAGATACTCTTATTAGTTTCCATTTTCTCCAATGTTCCCCTTTCTGAAGACCTAGGAAGGAATAATTTGATGATCAAGGGCAATGACTTCCAATCTTTGCAGGCAGTAGAAGAGAAAGAGACCCCCTCCCCCACACAAAGGTGAGAATAGTAATCAGGAAAAAATGAAGCTGAATACATGGACTGAATGGGATAGTAATGAACAAATGTGGACTGAATGTAAAGATGGAGCACACTGCAGGCTTTACAACACAAGTCGTTTCAACGACTTGCGCTACAGGGCGCTGGACTTAGGGATAGTACGATTTACTATACCAACACCTGTCTACGTACAGTAGGGAAGGTGTTGGAATAGTAAATCGTACTATTCCTTAGCTTACAGCGCCATCCAGCGCAGGCCGTTGAAACGATTTTCGTTGTAAAGCCCGCATTGTAAACCTACCGCATAGTAAAGGTCGTCTCCCAACTTTACCCCACCATACTACTTGTTTTCCAATATATTGAAGGTACTGTTGTGAGAACATGCCCCTTTTTGCGTGGTCAACCACATTTATTTACTGAACTTTACTGCTGGAGTTTAGACTCTGCATACTGAGGCACTATTATCCAGCACCCAGTCTATGTGCTCTGACCCCTAAGCCTGTAGAAATTGGTTAATTCCGGTTTGTCATATTTAACTCCCCTATAAGGTCATTGTATATGGTATTGAAAGTGCACTCATGGCATGGAAAGTTAAGTCACTTGTGGAATGTAGCATTTATTGTGCCATCCACTGGTGTGACAATGAAAACATGACTTAAGGCTTAAAATTGTAGCCTGACTACGTTAGTTTAAACATGCAGTGCAACCCTTTCAAAACAACCCTTTTTGACAGGTAAATACCTCCCTTTTAAATATTACTAGGTACCCCTAAGTAGACCTTTCAGGCCACAAGAACGGGCACATGGTATTTAAAAGCGGGGCATGTAAAAAAACAAGTTAATCTGTCCCTACAATGACAAGGCCCAAAAACTATTTTTACTGGGACAGCCTTAGCTTAAGTCTGTCCTATGTAGAAAGTCAAAGTACACATTAAAATAATAATACAGTATCTCAGGAATGGAACCAGCTAGAAAGATACATAAACAAATATTTATCTTAGATATTAAAATTCCAATTCACTGATGAAGTCAGATTGTTAATAAGTATTAAGGAAAATTACATTTTAGAAAGTTACATTTTGCCTGCCTGAACTTCATGGAGGCTAATTTACATTGGCTCTCCAGATTCTCCCATCCAATGCTCTGCCCAGGACGAGGTGTGAAATTCCTCCCAGGATCAATCAGTAATCTGAATGGTCCGAGATGACTCCTCTGAGCACAATAAAATATACAGGGTCAGGTCTGTTCTGCTCCTGTTGACATCCAGTGTCAAATGGTACATGACAAGTCTATTTGAAGCACATGTAAAAGTTTTGCGCCCTTCAATGAAGCAAGCTGGACAATTCTTGCGTATCACCAGTCTGATTGCTAAAAGACCCTACCAGACTTCTGTCCCTTGGTTTGTTGTGGGTACAGTGACTGCTTCAAACTGGATTTTAATGTTAGATGTGGCAGGACACTAGGAGTACCATCACCCCCCCCAGAGAGCTCCCAGAGCCTAAGTTTAGTGTGCTAAAGAATTCCGCTATCTAGAATGTCCTGACATGCAGCACTGTGGGCCTGCACGCAGCAAACAGGAACTACTGTAAAAGTAGGTAGGTAAGGGCTTGGGACCCTTTACTTCATTGGTCAGAGGGAAACTAGGAGTGTCGTAGGGTGCCCCCCACCTATAGGCTGGTCAACCCTACAAAGCTGGACCCTCACCCAGCCTTTCTTAGATCCTCAGAACCTGCTTGACTCGTCATCTGTGACCTGGGAGAAGGACAGAAAGATCTCCAAGGATCACA
The DNA here is from genome assembly GCF_964261635.1 of Lissotriton helveticus. Lineage (NCBI taxonomy): Eukaryota > Metazoa > Chordata > Amphibia > Caudata > Salamandridae > Lissotriton > Lissotriton helveticus. The sequence goes on from NC_136057.1 coordinate 455,076,600, forward strand.
AGGCTGATTCGTTAGGCAGCTCCAGGAACATGAAAAAGCTGAAGAGGACATTGCTCTGAAGAATGCCAGGTGACCAGTGGCAGCTGCATCTGAACTGTTCTTTGCTGTTGCCCTCAGCATAACTCCTTGAGAGATTCTAAGTGCTCCTACTGAGGTACTGGGGGCCCTGGAAGTGTACTCATATGGTTATCTCTCACCAAAAGAAGTTGGAGACTTTTAAAAAATGTTTGCACCATTGCTTCAAGGGGGCTGACTACGAAAAGTATCTGATGGCCAGTTTCACTGTGTCGCACTGAATATTAGATTCTTCCCACATGGAAAAAACGGACAAAGTCCCATTTCAGATTAGGACTTAGAAACTTTTTCCAACTTCCCTATTTCCAAATCCTAGCAGGGCCAATCTACTTGGTGTATCTTGACCATGCTCTATTGCAGTCCACCTTAAATCGCATCCAGGTCTCCGTCTACCGCAACCATTGACCACAATTGGGGGTTTGTTCTTCTGGGCACTATTTTCTCTTAAATCTTAAAAAAATCACATCTTTAGTTCTCCAATTGGATTTTTGTCATTTTGGTGGCATTTTGTTTGTTAAGTTTTACTTTCTTTTTCGAAATTGGAGTGTGCTTTAACTGATTGGTTATTTCTAAATGTTTAACTCATTTTCTGTGTGTTATGTGTCTCAGCTACCAGGGGATGAGCTCAGGTTTAAATTACTGAAACCTTTGGCTGGCCCTAGCAAGATAGTGACTTTAATGCATGTGGCGGACATCGATCCACCCCAACTAATAAATCCCTTTCTCACAACCGTCCTCATTTGTGAGGTCAATTCCTTAAACAAATGTAGACATCTAGGAAGAATGATCTAACTTAATGATCTTGAAATGTTTCTCAGGTCCTCATTATGAGTTCACCTAAATTTCCAATATGTATGGTAACTCCTATCATCTCGTATATCAAAATTATGAGTATTGCGATAAATATTGCACTCCCGGATACATTTCGGCAGATCAAACTTGCTGATTTCCATTGGGGAATAAATGCATGTTAAATACTTGGAAATTTTGGTGTGGTAAGCACCAAAGTCCATATGTTATTCCCCATTATCGAGGAAAACGCAAAATAGGGTTGCACCTATTTTACCTTGAGTTGAATTTTATCGGCTGTGATATATAACCCTCTTTATCCGCCAACTCATTAGGAGGGTCTTAATATTTTATATACCAAAAACTAACAGGTTCTACAAAATCTGTCTGTGCATGAAGGAAAGAAGAAAATAGATGAGACTGCTCACAGCCTAAGTCAGAGATACAAAGAATTTGAAAGCAGGAATAAAAAACATCAATCACCTTGTGCTTTTTTGGTTCCATATTCCCGGACTTCTATAGAACCCTGTGGTAGCTTGGTACAAAAGCAGTCAGGCATAACTTAGAGGCGATGTGCAAAGTATGTATACAGTATTCAAACACTAATAAAGTGAAAACACAATAGAAGAAAAATCCCACACCAATTTGGAAAAATAGAGTAAATATTAATACATTATTTAACACCAAATTGACAAAAATCCATTTAGTAGCAACGGAGATATGCAATGTTAAAAGTTTAAGTAAACATCACTCGCCAAAGAGCAAGAAGAGTCAACCGCTGGTATCTGGTTGTGGTAGACCAGGTCCAAGTCCTAAGTTCAGGCCGACTGCGATGGAGTATGGTCCGGAAACAGGACAGAGTTCAATCCACTGCAAAGTACCTTGAAGCATAGGAGCCGAGGTGCACAGTCCTTATGTCGAGCTGCATGGGATGGCTTTGTAGAGTCGTCAGTGAGGAGCTGTGATTGTGGTTCGGCGTTGAGATGCGTCATGCAGCAGCTGAGTCGATGAGCTGTCGACGGGAGCTCGCAATGTGGAGTCCAGCGTCATATTTGAGGGAGCTGGTGCTCAGTGTGCTGACACAGGGGACGAGCTGTGTTGCGTTGGGCAGGTGTTGCTGCATTAGCGCTAAAGGACCCACCAGGGCTTGAGAGGACTTATACTGTGATGTATGGACGTTGTGGATGAAATTTGTCGAGGTGGGCTGGTGCCAGTGTTGAGCTGTATCGCACTGCATCAAAAAGCATAGAGTTGACATCAAAGAAGCCTGTTATGTACCAGTGGCTTGACCAGGAGGCCAGCCGACTGACCCTTGGCGATTCCAGTAGTCGTGGGTTCACATAGGCAGGCTGGATTGAGCAAGGCAGCTCACAGCAGCAGAAGAGTCCTGGTACAACAACAGCAGGCCTTGGGAAGCAAAGTAGTTCTTGGTTGGCTAGCAGGTCTTGGGCAACAGGCAGACTTCACAGCTGGGGTGCCCTTCCTGTCAGAATCAGTAGGTTCAGAAGTGCTATGAAGAGTGGGTCTGGGTGTTCAATATTTATACCTTGTGCCCACTTATAAAGTGAGAGAAGCTACTGGGGCTTACCCCAAAAGAGGTGTCTGGAATTTCCTGTCTACCTGGTCCCAGTGTCTCTGGGAGCACAACAGGCTAGTGTGAAGTCCCTTGTGGATGAGGTGAGCCAGAGTCTTTGATTTGCAAGTGTGGTAGGTGACATCTCTACCCCTTTCCCATTAAGCCAGGATGGTCCATCCTGCCAATACCCAAAGCCTCTATTGTGATGCTGTCTGGGAGGAATACACTAAGGCCAACTGCCAACTATACCTAGTCATGTGACCCAGGGACAGGCTGCATGCACCAAAGGTTTAGGACAAGAAAATGCCAACTTTCTAAAAGTGGCATTTTCAGTATTGTGTCCTAAGTCTGATTTTACCATTAAATTATAAATCCGCAGACACTAAACTTGACTTTCCTACGTGCTCCCAAACAAAAGTGAGCACTTATTAAAAGTGATAAGGTAACCCAATGGTATCCTATGAGAGAGGTAGGCCTCGCAGTAGTGAGTTTTCACTACCAGGATATGTAAACCTTAAAAGTACATGTCCAACTTTTTAAATTACAATGCACACTGCCTCATGGCCTGTCTAGGGCCTACCTTAGGGGTGACTTATATATAATAAAAAGGGGAGTTTTAGGTTTGGCACTGGGATTTATCTTGCCAAGGCTGCAGTGGTAGACATGGGACAAGTTTTAAGGGTTACTTAAGTGGGTGGCACGATAAATGCTGCAGGCCCACTAGTAGTATTTAATTAACCTGCATTGGGTATATGATATAGCACTGTACTACAGACTTATGAGTAAATTAAATATGCCAATTAGCTGTAAGACAATTTAACCATGTTTTCGGGAGTAAGCACAAGCACACTATATTCAGGGTAAGGAAGTTACACACCCAAGATAACCCTACCTCACCCCCTTGGTAGCTTTACAGAGCTGTCAGGCTTATCCCAAAGGTAATGTGTAAAGCATTTGCGGAACACACCCAGACACACCAGTGACACAATAAATACACTACAAAAGAGAGTCCACACAGGATTATGTAAACATATATCATATATTGTATGTAACACATAGACCAAACAGGACATAAACCATAAATCACTTTGACAACCAGGCAATTGTCATAACATCACAATTAGTGAAATAAAGTGAAAACTTATATTTTGCACACGTCATAAAAATAACACCACCACTGTGCATATAATGTACACTCTGGAATGATACTCTTTATCCTATCATTGAAAGGCATAAAACAGCACTTAACATAACATCAGAGTTGGGGAGAGAAAACACATGAATTATCACACATCGCTATTATAACCTTGGGCACAAGGTTCCTAGGCTGCTATGCACAACAAAATCATAGAGCATTGTCATACCTGTGCTCCCATCACAGGTTATACAGTAATTTCCTGGACACCATGTAATGCAGGAAGCGCTTCATGCCTACTCTAGTGAATACAATCATATCAGGACGTTTTTCTAACATGCGGCGAGTTTCCAATCGAGGGCATCCATCGCAGACTTACCCTGTTATGCCAACAATAACAGCTGCCTCCCCCGCAGGTACTTCCCAGCAGGGGGAGAGGGCACACACAGCCAATTTTAGCAGGGGAGAACACCTCTGTAACTAGGGGGCCACCCGCGAAGGAGCGCTGTGCAGCAAACGTTTAGACCACTTGGGTCTCCTTCAGATAAATGAGGAGGGCGCAATGAGGTCTGCAGGACCGCTTGGGTCTGGTCTTGCCTGATGCAGCAGACTCCTCATGGGGCAGGCCCAGTGTCAGGGAATGGTGCTGGGGGAGGGCGGCTCGGTCCCTGTGCCTCCATACCATTGGTAAGAGATGCAGCCGGTGAGGCACGTGTGTCCAGCTCAATGATGAAGGTGGGGCTAAGGCATGCACTGTGGGCAGAGGTTCCCACAGCACTTGTTACATCAGCGTACGGCTCCTCAGATACTCGGCAACAGAGGGGCGTGGCTCCCCGGGTGATCCCACAGCACTCAGCATGCGCTGCTTCTTCCAGGTCAGAAGTGGCACTCCACTGACGGGAGAGAAGCGATGGCCTCCTGACACAACTGCGCCAGGAGTGCTCCCACAGGGGGGCAAGGCTGAGGTTGACAACCACGTTCCCTTGTCTTATGCGATTATAAAGCGCTCCACATGTGCTAATCTGCAGAATAAAGTGCTCACCATGCTTTAAGTTTTCAATCACACAGGGCAGGCTTAACATTTCCTCCAGAATCCCTCACAGAACAGGGGGAGGAGAGGCAAGCCAATAAGCCCCTGGAGAACACTGAGGGCACAGAGCAGGGCTAAGGCAGGCAGGCCAGCACAAGGATTCTTGTAGCAAAGTGGCAGTCTCTAAAGCAGGTCAGCCCAACAAAGCAAATGGGGCAAATGGTGGTTCATCCTGACAGCACAATAGTCCCTGGAAATGTGCAGCATGTAGAGCCAGCAGCGTCTGGTTACAAGTCCCACGCAGTGTCATTAATCATGGGGTCAGAGCCCCTGTACTTATACTCATAATGTCTTCGATGAGGAGGTAACTTCAAAACAAACTTTAGAAGTGCACACCACCTCCATTCAATCCCCAGCCCTGGCTCCAGACACACCACAGGGGGGTGGAGACATCATTGTGAAAGGCAGGCACAGCCCTATTTAGCTGCAGGTGACAACAACTCCTCCCTCCACTCTAGCTCAGGAAGACCCATCAGGATATGTGCGGCTCATCTCTGTTCACTTTATGACTGTCTAGAGTGAATGCGCAAAACAGGCCCCTGTCAGTCTAAAACAGCAGTGGATTGGAGTCAGGCTGCAAAGCACAAATAGTCATAAGCAATCAGAAATAACGACTTTGTAAAAGTGGCATTTCTGAAATAGTAAAAAGAAATCCACTTTCACCAGTAAGCAGGATTTATCACCGATATTCCAAACGAATGTAAAAAAAAAAAAGTAAAAGTAAATGTATGATGTTACAATGCATACATTTACAATGCGTGCCTTTACAACGCGGTTTTTACATCGCAACATCCTTTACAACGCATACATTTACATTGCATGCCTTTACAACAACATTTTCGAATTCCATTACATCTGATTATACCTTTACAACTCATACCATTACAACGCATACCATTACATTGCATTTAAGGTAAGTGTTGGATAGTGTAGGGGTAAAAATTACTATTCTAACTCCAGGGGGTGCAACAGTAGGGTAAGTGTTGGATAGTGTAGGTGTAAAAATTACTATTCTAACTCCAGGGGGTGCAACAGTAGGGTAAGTGTTGGATAGTGTAGGGGTAAAAATTACTATTCTAACTCCAGGGGGTGCAACAGTAGTGTAGGGGTACTATGCGTTGTAATGGTATGCGTTGTAATGATATGCAATGTAATGTCTGCGTTGTAGTGACATACGTTTTAGTGTCATGCATGGTAGTGACATGCTATGTAATGGCTGCGTTGTAGTGACATGCGTTGTAAAGGTTTTTGAGATGTAATGACTATGTTGTATATGTAGTGTGATTTGATGACTGCGTTGTAAAGGTTGTTTCCCATTCCAAACATACCAAACATGGCTAGAAATTACCACTGAAACACATACCAGGGTATTCCCAATGAAACCTATGAGATGAGCAGTATTACAACAGTCAAAGTCCAAATAGGCTGTTTTTCACTGGCAGAACATGCCACACAATAAAGCCACATGTCCTACCTTTTATCTACACGGCACCCTGCCCCTGGGGCTACCTGGGGCCTACCTTTGGAATAACCTATATGTAGTAAAAGGGGAGTTCCCGACTTGGCAAGTAACTTTAAATGCCAAGTCACTGCAGCAGTAAACTAATCACGCAGGCCCTGCAGTGGCAGAGGCCTGAGGCAGATTTGAAAGGCAATTTCTGTGGGTGACACAAGCAACGCTGCAGGTCCTCTAGTAGTATTTAATTTACAGGCCCTGAGTATATAGGATACCACTGTACAAGGAGCAGTGGTAAAGTGCCCAGAGTTCTTAAGCCAAAAAAAAAGGTCAGAAAAAATACAGGAGGAAGGCAAAAAGTTTGGGAACAACCCTGCAAAAAGGGCCAGGTCCAACAGTATAGCAATATTATAAATAAATAAATATGCCAATCAGATGTAAGACAATTTTGCCATGTTTTAGGGAGTAAGCACAAACACATTAGCACTGGTTAAGCGTGGTAATGCGGTAAGCGTCCTAAGGCCAAAAAAGAAGAATTCAGAAAAATCGGAGGAGATTTGGCGAAAAATTTGGGCATGACCCTGCAGAGAGGGCCAGATCCAACAGTCTAAGGCATAGCTGCATCAAGCTAAACACCGCTCGCAAACGGGCAGATCCTCAGAATCTGCCCCTTTGCGACCGGTATTTTTGCATTTGGGATGCATCATCCCAAATGCAAAAATCGCAATTTAAGAAATCGCAAAATTGCGATTACTTAAATTGCTATTGCATTTAAGGAATCTCAAATTGAGATTCCTTAAATGCAATGCATTAACCTTTTCCGTGCGACCGCGTTTCCCCCTCCGGTGCTGGGCCGTAATAGAAACGGGCGTGGTCATGACGGAACGGTTCCGTCATGAGCACAGCTCAACCGACGCTCATGACGGAACCGCTCCGTCATGAGCACCGAAGGGGTTAAAGTTAACAAATTAGCGATTTCGCTAATAGGGGGAGTAAATTACCATGAAGTTGAACTTCATGGTAATTTACAAAAACTTTGAAAAATTCACTAAAGTGCATTTTTCAAAGTTCCATTTTACACACAAACATGCCCTTGGGGCATGTGTGTGTGCAAGATGTACCCATATGCTGATTTCAGGGTGTCCTTTAGACACCCTGGCACCCTTGAAATTGCAATCTCAATTTGTGATTCTCTAATTGAGAATGACAAATTGAGATTATCCTCCCATTCATTCCTATGGGCCTCTAGGCCAATAGGAAGAATGGGGAGGTATTCCTTAATTGCGACTCGCAATTTGTGAGTCTCATTTCAGGAATTTTCAGAAAGCGCTATTTTTAAGCCTTTTGCTATTCCTTATTAGCGAATCCTTATTTTTCGCTAATAAGGAATCGCAAAATGGATGCTTGATGAATCTATGGGTAAATTTGCAATTCTTAACAACTGCATTGCGATTTGTGATTGCCATTACAACTCACACTGCACAAACTGCAGTAACCTTCTGAGTCCCAAGCAAAAGTGGATGGCAAAGACATGTTCCTCTCCTTCTGTGATTAGCCACAGAATGCACAAATACTTTGTGATGGTTTATACAAGTGCACATTATTGGCTACCACCTTCCAAGAGCCGGTTGTAAACTATTCTTAAAGTGTGAGCTTCAATATCTGACAGCTGACACTGTGCGAGCTGCTGATCTAAAGAGGAAAAGACAGAGGTCCTAGAAACTGTAGGATGCTACCCTGAATGTCCAATTCATAATGGGCAACACTTAGTGGCATTCTGACACAGGGCTTCAGGCACATGGGTCTTCTTTCGGTCATGTTACGAAAGTGAGTGCTCAGATGAAGGTCTGCTGACCCATCCATGCGACATCCATGTGATATTTTAATGAGGTGCAAAGCTGATTCTCGCCCCAATAATGTTAGCAACACTGGCAGCATGCACCTTGCTGTGAACAGCCTTTTTGTGCTGGGCAGGATTTGAGAATAATTTTTTGTGCAACAATTGGGTCAACTTGCAACTCCAAGTGAGGTGAGCAGCCTCTTTATGCATAAGGGTCAAGATGTCAGTCTTCTGTAATCTTAGCCACAGGAGGTTTGGTCTGCTCTGCTTCTGCACTGTCCAGGGCCCACTCTAGGGGTGACTTCTATGTTTAAAAAAGTAAAGTTTGGGCCTGGCAAAAGGTTTACTTTCTCTCAAATTATCAAAAGGGGGAGAGAGAAGCAAAGGAAAGAAGGTGTCCCACTCAGCTTCCAACAGGGTATCAACAGATATCAAAAGGAGTGGGAAATCACAGTGTCACCTAGAGGGGACCTTCAACAGCTACGTTCGGTCATTGACATGTTATCCCCACTGGCGTACTAGTCACCAACAGAATCATCATCGGCCCTTTCGTTCTAAAGGATGCCATTATGCACTATTTTAGTTATTCATGATTAGAATTTGGTTCATTTTACATTTTGATTTTTGAGCAACCTTAATTTTTTGGGTCCTTTTCAAATACTAATTCAATGACATTTCAGTAATAATCCGTTTGTTTTCCCTCCTCATGTTAGTGATATTGTGGCTTTTTAAAACATTTTCTTGAATCAACATATGTTGTTTCGCATAACAACTATTCTACACGCGTTTAGTCTTTTTTTTATTTTTCACCCTCACTGGTGCTCTTGTCTGTTTAAGATACGCATCTGCCATTATTCCTTTAAAATGAGCACCACCCACCAATATGCAGGAGGGGAGGGACCTTGATTCACACAGAGAGCCGGCTCCAATTTTAAGTCTTGACATCAGCACTTTTCTTTAACTAACGGCGCTACATGTGCACTCCTAGCATGCAGGGCGTTTCTACCATTAGGCAAGAGTAGGCGGCCGGCTAGTGCGGCAAAAGGGGGGGCAGCAAAAAACATGAGTTTGGGAATATCTAATGCATTAATTCTTCTAGCATGGATGACAGGGGGAGAGAGTGATGGTATTAAAAGGGAGGTGGTGGCATTTTTCAATTCTCTCCTAAGGCAGCAAAACACCTAGAAGCGGCCCTGCTAGCACGACTGCACATGTATTATGCACTCTTATGTTTACGGCTTCTTAACCGTAACTCTCTTTTTTTTATAAGCATAACTTTTCCGCATCCCCCCAGCGCCTATGGATCCTCATCAATGAGTTGTGAAGGTATTTTGCATTTTTGAGACACATCAGCTCAGGACACAACTAGTTTAGCGATATTTGCCATGTGAAAAGAACAGGGAGTGCTTTCTTAGTTCCCCCTAGTTTATATATAGTATAATTTCTGAGTTATTAAGCCGCTTTTGAGAATCATGTTGGATTGAACATGTTAGAGCAGATGCTTATGGCTGACTGCTCATGCATTTTAAAGGACTATGTCATTTTTAAACGAATGTTATAATGATACCGGGCATTACAACGTCTCCTCAACGAGAATTTTAATACTCTTGTTTTTTGCAATAGAACATAGCAAGATTAACCATTCACATGAATGTTTCTGATAGTGACAAACAGGGGGAAACATCAATAACAACGCGGGGGTTACATAGCAATGCTATTACATCGTGGTTTTCACAACGCAAGTCGTTACAACGACTTGCGCTGGATGGCACTCTAGGACAAGGAATAGTATAATTTACTATCCAACACCTTCCCTACTGTTTGTAGACTGGTGTTGGAATAGTAAATTATACTACTCCTAAGTCCAGCGCCCTCCAACGCAAGTTGTTGTAACGACTTGCGTTGTAAAAAACGTGATGTAATGTACCACGATGTACATGTATGCGTTGTAACATCATACATTCACAAACAGGCTTTGCTGAGATTCTCTCTGTGCACAAGAAGTCTATTAATTTTAAACCAATCTATGTCCTCACCACATATTATGCTATGCACAAACAATGGGTGAAATCTATTTGATACAGACTGAATGCGTGGCACAATATCTGGGTCTCAGAGCTAAAAGGTAGCACATGAGAGTGATATTGAGAACAGTAAGACTGAATATGTATGTGCTTTATTGTTCCTTACTGTTTCAGGGGAGGACATTGCATTCTTCCATATCCCCATAGAGAGAGCACAACTGTGACGTATTTGACCAAGGGACGCGCTAGAGGCTGCACATAGGAATTCAACAGCACTCTGTACCACGATACAGCCACAGCAGGAGCGCCTGGTAAAGGGCTCCTTAAACAACCTGCTTTTTTTTAACTCTGTGCTTGCACAATAGTTTTGCTACTAGTACCTGCACCTTCACTAGAATTTTAAACAGCCCAACATGCTTTTTGAATAAATGTTTTTCTAAAAGTCACAATTATCTGTTCTCACTGTTCGTGACAACCTTAGGTCACTCAGAGGGGTGCCTCCCAGGTCCAGCGCAGATTGCTCCGCTTGAGTGGAGTGAGTTCAGCACAACCCGTAAGTGACGTGCAGTAACCAGGTCAGCAGTTCAGCTGCCTGGAACTACAAATTCTCATGCCCAGGCCGACGCGCAGTGGACGTATCAGGGACCCCGCACTAAATATACTAGTCAAGAGCTAATACACATTAGGGACTGTAAAAGTCCGTCTACTATGGAAGCAGGAATGTATTAATGCACCCACAAATTCCCCTCAGCAGTTGAGGGCCCCGTTGCGTGCAAAACCTGCAGATTTCAGAGCATACCCCTCACCACCTATTGTTAATACGGAGAAGGCGAACATCTGTACATCTGCTTCACAAGACTCCCAAACCCACACACACACACCACCAATAATCTGGTAAGGAAACAGCTAGTTGGGATTGTTTCCTGGCTAATGTTCGCTCACTCCCTAAGCACGCCATCAACATTTGGGATATGCTCTCCTCTGCTCTCCCAGATATCGGGTTCCTAACGGAAACTTGGATGAATCCCTCCTCTACACCTGCAATTGCTCTGCATTACCTGAGGGGTACCGAATCCAAAAACTAGACAGACCGCGCAAGGTGGGGGGAGGGGTAGCTATCATATATAAAGACCCGATAAAAACCACAGTAGTAGATCACCTCAGCAATGACAACATTGAAATATTAGTGTTCAGAATTGACCTTCACCCACAGCTGAGTTGGAAAGGAGATCTCGTTTATCGCCCTCCCCCCCCCAGGGCCCCTCCTCGACTCTATCACCCTACTCATGGACCTGATCTCCCCCCATGTGATCTCTATCAATCAATTCCTACTTCTGTGTGACCTTAATGTCCACAGCGAGAACTCTGGTGACCCTGAGGCCTCCACTCTCCTGACAGAGCTATCTAGACTCAGACTTACCAAAACCAATGATGCACCCACACACATTGCAGGTCACACCTTGGACTTAGTTTTATCAAATTCCCCTCACACTATATATAAATCTATGAGCCCTCTGGCCTGGTCCGACCACTCCAAAATTGAATTCTGCTTAATGGGTTCCACTGAGCATAAATCCCAGGTAAAACTCACCCCACAATTCTATAGACAGTGGCACAAATTAACACCCACTCTCTTTAAAGATACTTTCACCTGTCCTCACATTTCAACCTTTGACACGGTTGAAAAGCACCTAATTGACTTTCAGCACGCCTTAAAATCCCCCATAGATGTGCTGATCCCACTGAAAAAATCCCTTGCAACTCCCAAGTGCCTCCAGACACCCTGGTACTCAACTGACCTTCGGACAGAGAAGAGTCAGTGTAACAAATGAGAGCAAGAATAGCGTGAACCCATGCTTCCCTCGACAAAGGAAAGTATCAAACTGCCCTAGCCTCTTACCATAAAAACCTGAAACTCGCCCGGAAGAAATACATAGCCAACCAACTCGAACAGGCTGATAACACCCCAAAAGCTCTTTTTCAGATACTCTTATCAGTACCAAAGCCTGCAACCTGGAACACGCGCCAACTCAGTCTCTCTGTGATAGTATTGCAGGCTATCTCTGAATAAAAATTCACATCTACAATAAAATAATGACATCCACCAACACATGCACCTACCCCAGCTTTGAACACCCCTTTGTTTCACCTAGCACCTTAACACTTAAGGAATTACCATTGCTCACCATCCAAGACACAGAATCCCTACTGAAATCAACCAAATCTGGATCCCCTAATGATCTCATCCCAGCTAAAATTTCAAGAGGACTCGCAGCTCAGTTTGCGGCTCCACTCTCCTCCATTCTAAACAGTTCAATCAAGGAAGGCAAGCTTCCCAAGGAGTGGAAAACCGCCCAGATCATGCCGATTAGGAAAAACTCCAAACAGCCCCCCGACATGATCTCCAATAACCGACCCTTCTCACTACTCCCTCTCCACAGCAAATTACTTGAAAAACACATTAATACACACCTGTCCACCTTCATTGAAGCCTCTGATTGCCCAGACCATTCACAGTCAGGCTTTTGCCCCAGGCATAGCACGAAATCAGCCCTGATAAATGTCACAGATGGCACCCGGATGCATGCGGAAGCTGGCCAAGCAGTAATACTCATACTGCTTGACCTGTCCAAGGCATTCAACACCATCTCACACCAGATCTTGCTGGAGAGACTACAAGCTATCGGCATCCAGGACAATGCACTGAATTGGCTGACAGACTTCCTGAAGGAGAGAACACAAACAGTAAACCTGGGTCCCTTCAAATCTCAGACCACAAGGGCGTGCCACAGGGCTCTTGCATTAGCCCCACTTTAATTAACATATATGTTGCTCCACTTTCATTACTTCTAAGGAACATTGGATTCACTCCTATACCCTACATGGACGACACTCAACTTCTCCTCTCCTTCGACAAAAACACTCCCAACATCAAAAGCATCTTCGCGGAGGGTATGAAGACCATAAGAAAATGGATGAGCAGCAACTTCCTTCAGTTGAATGCTGATAAAACTGAAATAATGCTATTTAAGGAAGCAATAACCAGTTGGACACCCAATTGGTGGCCCGAGGAACTGGGACCAGTGCCATCCCCAAAACCAGTGGTTAAGAACCTCGGGGGCCTAATAGACTACAAACTAAACCTGTCGGATCATGTTGCGGCAACTACGCGAACATGTTACCATGCTCTTAGCCTGCTTCGTAGAGTCTTCCATCTCCTCCCCTCCTCCACACGTAAAACCCTGGTACATGCTTTAGTTCTAAGCCGTCTAGACTACAACAATGCCCTGCTGATCTCTGCAAAGGACTCCTGCCTGAGCAGTCTTCAAGTGGTACAGAAATGGGCTGCACGCCTAGTAACAAGTGCTCCCCCAGAACACCCTCACTCCCCCTACTCCGCAAATTACACTGGTTGCCCATTTGAAAAAGAATTAAATTCAAAATCAACTGTATGGTGTTTAAAGCCTTGAACAAACTGGTCAGATATATTCCCTTGCGAACCCTCCATTCAGGAGGCAAAGCTCTCCTGTCCGTCCCACGAATAAAACAAACCAGATGAGGAGGCAAAGCGTTCTCCTACCGAGCCCCTTAAATCTGGAACCAACTACTTTGGACATTCGTCAATGCACCAACTACATGTCCTTCAGGAAAAAACTAAAAACCTCACTGTTCTGAGGAATCGACCCTGCTGTCTCAAATGTGACCTAAGCACGGAGATACCCCAACCGGGGTGATTCATGCGCTCTTCAAATGATTTGAATAAATATACAAGGGAAAATGTTGCTTTTGGCCTATGAATGTGATTCAAGAAAGCTTATGGTACTGACGAAAGCCATTGACCTTGACAGGCGCAAGTAGGCTGAAACATGTTGACCATATGTTTGTGTGGATGTGTGGGATATCTAGCTCTTCCCTATACACATCATTTTTTCTTTTAACCTTACCCCTGTCCCACCTTTTAATAAAGTCCTCTATCTTTGGGACATGAGGTAGTTTTAGAACAGAGTATCTATGTCATGGACACAATGGTGTTTGAGACACCTCCTCCTGGTGGAGGACAGGCTGTATGATGATGTTATTGGTTACTAGTACGCCAGTGAGGATAACATGCCCCTGACCGAATGTAGCTGTTGAGAGTCCAAAATTATTTTTAAAAGAGACTCCTTGATGTGACACTGTGTTTTCCCTCTCTTTTGATGTCTGTTTTTGAAAGGTTTACTTTGTCAGTTCAACATGGTAGTTTAAAACTGCACGCACAGGCTCTGCAATGGATTTTTAAAGTGCTTCTGAAGTAGGTGGCACAATCAGTGTTGCATTCCCACTTGCAGCATTTACATTACAAGCCCTGGGCACATATAGTGTTTCTTTACTAGGAGTAAATTAAATATGCCAATTGGGTATAAGCCTATGTTTACCATGTTTTAAGAAGAGAGCACAAGCACTTTAGTACTGTTTAGCAGTCCTAAGGCCAACAAAAATGAATTAAGCAAACAAATGGAGATTTGAAAGCAAAAAGTTTGGCGAGGACACTGCAGAAAGGGCCAAGTCCAACATTTATTTTCCCTTATCTGCAGACATATCAGTTTTATCAGTATCTGTGTTTGGTAAACTGAAAGACAAGGGTGTTCTCGAAGGGGAAGCCAAAGAAAATCATGGCCAATATGCAATTCTGAATTTCTGACCACTGAAAAATAGTCATTATAACTGTTTATTTTACAATTTTCATATAAATTGACATTAGAAGAAACCATTTGTTATTCGGTGGCAATAGACACCCATTGTTTTGCTTTTTGTGTTCTACCTACCTAGAAAAAGTTCTTAATAGCACGTAATACACCACTTAAAACAATTTAATGCTACAAAGTCAATGATAAGAAAACATTTAACTTGGCTGGTCCAACCACTGTCCCAGTCTACCACGTTGACAACTATAATGCATATCATACTAAGTACTGTGAGCTAAGTGCCATTGTATTATTACGGTACGTTTTGTTGCTATAAATTAATTGGTGGCTGATCGAAGGCAGGCACGTCACAGACAGGGCTTCCTGCACCTCTTCATCCTATTCATTGTTTCCAGAACCAAGTTCAGGGAGTCCCTACTTAAAGGAACACTTGAAGGGCCATGGACTCCGTAAATCCCAGATGAGTTTGGTGCACAATAGCACCATCAGCTTAATGAAAAACTGCAATGTGTTCTACCGGTGCAAACACGGCCAGGTGTGGATATCATTTAGGGTTGCTGAGAGTCACTCTTTCCTACCCCTGGCAGAGTCATTGCGACCCCTGGACCATTAAAATATCTGTTATCAGGGAACTCTGAATAAGGCTTGTAAAGGCCATACCAGTAACCCCGGAAGCACCTGCGGTGCTGGGGGAGGGGGCCTCAGCCTCCCGGTCTTGGGGCCGCTTAGCCATTTACTTGTATGGTAATCTTCAGACCCTATAAAGGGCAACAGCGACTTTGGTGCTGCTCTGGAGAAATAAAAAGAAACAAGTTATTGTTGCATTTTGTGAAACATTTATTGAACTTCTTTCTTCTTAGGAGGGTCAAGAAGGGGTCGTGGTCTGTTCATTTTTAGGTCTCGCGCCTACTGTTGCAGTGCGCAGCACGAAACGTTTAGTAGGTGAAAAATGGGGTTTCATAGACTTTTCCTTTTGTGCCACGCGATTGGGCTTTGTGTGTGTGTCTTTCACTAAGATGGCACAAAGTCTTTTACCACTTAATGTTGGGTGTTCTGATACAGTTTGGATAGAGAGTTGTAAATGGCGTGGTGAAATGATGTGCCATTTTAGCACATGGTACATGGGGTCACAGGCAGGCGCGCAACACCCATTGGGCTCACAGGGCTTCAGCCCCCCCCCCCCCCCCCTCGTGTGTGGCAGCCCGGGCTGACACAGCTTTGCAGGCTGGCGACCGTCTGATTGCAGCCGCACCCGAGTAGTTAACAGGTCTTTAAAAGACCATTTATTTGTAAATTAGGCTTTTGTTATGTTTTCACCCCTTCTTACACAGCCACTCTGTCTATGGTTGTTAGAGTTAGCCCCCCTTAAATGTTTTTCACCCCCCCCCAAAAAATTTGGCTCTAGTTGCCCGCCTGGCAAGGCGATGATGAAGGGATGATGAAGTTTGGTTTTAAATCACAGATTGAACATCTGCTATGAAGAGAGCTGAAGGAGCATGGGCTAATGGCGTTCTTCTGGTACCTTTACAGAGTCATTGGTAACTTATCTACCTACTGAAAACCATATGGCCCTATTATAGATAAATATATCTGGAATCTTTAAAGGGCTCATCAATTTCCCCAAACAAGGCCAGGTTCTTATCTTAAATAATATCCCACTTGCTGTCCTCTAAGAGGAAAACTTTCCTTGCAATTAAGTCTTTAATGTAGGGACCAATTTCACTGCTCATCATATTCTTCAGATGCAAGTGCAGTTGTTTTATGGGGCTCTCCCAAAACACCGTTCTCCGAAATGTATTTGTTATTGAACTTAGAGGTTAGAGATGCTCTTTCTTAACATTTACTGCTTCTGGGTTGGATAAATGCGGACAGTTCATTTTTAAATAGGAGCACACACTGGTTGTGATTTATTGGGTACGCCACTGGAGAGGCTGAACAGCTGCTTGCCCAAGGAGCCGTGAAGTCACGGCTCTGCGATCAACAAAGCAGGCTGGAAGAAGGAAGTGTACCCAGCAGCGAAGATTCAGCTTTGACCAGTGTGCCTTGCGGATAGCTTATTAACACAGTCCATCTAGTTGGTAATATGTATGGTTCAGTGGACTAGCTCTCCTGCGGGCATGTGTGGGTACGTGCATATTTGGCTCCTCCTTTCATCTGCTTTGGGGTTCGATAAATGCGGACAGTTCATTTTTAAATAGGAGCACCCACTGATTGTGATTCAAAATAGACAGACCTCTCCGAGTGAAGTGTGAGCTGCATAAAGTACAAATACTGTTACAAACGTCACCGCTCAGGTGGAACGGCGTGGCCAGTATACATCTGACAGGTGTTTGTGTGGTGTGAGTCAGGTGGGTAAGCAACTATCCGCAACCTTTTACTTGTGGACTGAACCATAGCTTTTTATTTTTGGTAAGCAGTGCTGTGCATACGGGGGTGTATGTTGCAGGCGTACACTGCTTTATGGTGAAATCTCCACAGGGGTCGAAGTTCAGTCTTAAGATTACTTTGAGTGGGCTCGGGTTCAAGCATAAGCTTCAGAACACTGCATGTAGCACCAGGGTCAGAATTCGGGTGGCAGACACTGCTTTTTAGTTTGTGCCTCCTAGACTGCGCATGTGCTGTCTGTTGCTAGATACCATCTCCGTTTACAGATAACTTGGAGCAATTAATTGTTTACCATTGGGTGGTTTCAATACCACTCATTTGCTTGGTAGCTTGTTATTTGTTAGCTTGTGCTGACTTTACCTCCGCTTCAAGAGTTTCTCACTCCCTTGGATCATGGACTAGTTACTTGTGTCCTTCAACTTCTCACTTTTTAGCCGCCTATTTTATTTTTTATTTAAGCCCTTTATGAGAGCAAGATGTACCTTATGCACAGCTTGAATTTTTTTGTAAGAACATACCTTATTAGCACACTGGAACGTGGATTTCTAATCTTTTGCTTTTTTTCCAGTTTTGTATAGAGCTTTCTTGACCCAAAGATATTGGAGCTCTAGGTTTCGCATTACTGAAAGTTTGCGCTATTGCCGTTGCATTGTTATTTGCAACTCTAATGGCTCAAACTTCAGTAATGCGAGACCTATTGCATTGCAAATGCTTGTTTAAGTGGGTACGGACCCATTACGATGGGCTGGCTAAGTGGCAGGGGTTTTACGAATGCAAACTGCAGACTTTGCAGAGCAGTGGGGGCCCCAACTGTTCAGGGGGTCCTTAACACATCAGGGGCCCCCTTTTTGCCTAATGCCAGTGACTATCTGTGAGACATGGGATACTCAGGGGCCTGCATCACATTCTGCAGGAGGCGCAGAATCCACTGCTGGGTGTATGAATCTAGGTGCGGTCTAGCGCTTTGAGTCCCTCACAGGTGAATAGCTGCGCAATAGAAGCCCCTGATTGATTGAGGTGAGCCCACAAAGGTGATGGCGGTCCGGCAGTGAGCAGTCAGTGTCACGTGTTGTCACGCTTGGATTTCATGTCCTGTGTCCTGTGTCTCCTCACTGCCCTGAAGCCCTGCAGCAGCCCTCTGCTAGTTAATGATGATTGTGAGGTATGAGGCGTGAAATAGAGTGAGGCTGTAACACAGCTCTCCGCAGGTGCTAAACAGGTGAGCAGAAGACACACTACTTCTTTCTGGCTGTCACCTCGTTTTAACCCCTTCGACGCTCATGACGAGCTGGGCTCGTCATGAGGTAGCCTCCTCGCACGCTCATGACGAGCTGGGCTCGTCATGTAAAGTGCGCTTTCGCAAAATCCAGCGTACGGGGGGGAATCATGCCGCACGCATGCGGTTAAGCCGATGCTGCAGAATAATGGGATACCTTGGCTGCCACAGGCATATGCAGAATATTGTATGATGCGTTGGGGGCAATCGTCAGAAAACAGGAGTATTTATGAATACATTTGCAAAATAGTGTTCCCAAAACTGGTATCAGGCTGAGGTACGACTGAGGATGGGTATTGGGCCCTCAGGCACAATACTATTTTGGAGCCGACTCACTGAGCCACTATGCATTTTGACACATTCTTATTAAGGGAAGGGTTATTTGCTGCAATGGGCCACTAAGGTAAAAATATTGTTTGTAGCATCCCTCATGACAAACGTTGGCAGCTGGCAGTTGCAGTGTGTACACAAAAAAAATATAACTAATCTTACATTTAATATATTTTAATGATTTTATCTCAAAATCTCCACAGCTCTCACACACATTTGATTTAGGCAGCAGAGCTATCCCCCGCATAAATGAGTAACTGTGGTTTTGAAAACAGCCCACAGAGCCACAGGCTACACACCAGTTACACGTTCATATTTCAGAGAGTCGAGCTCACTTTCATGTGACAGAATATAAAGAACTCATGTCTCCAACAGCAGTGCTATCTTCAATGTTACACTACTCCATTGCATGACTCATCATACATAATATAGCTCTAGAAAGCCAGATAGCCAAGATCACAAAGAAATCGCAGAAGAGAGCTGGAAATACCCGACTTGGAGCTAGGTCACAGAGTTGCTCCTGACTTCGGACCCAGTCATAACTATTCATGTCCCTCTGTCCTCCCCAACAGCACCCTCTGCCTTCGTTCGAGCTATCATTGCTGGTTGTAGGACAGAGGCACGCATGGCTAAACCACACATGCCTTTACTACGAGGCCCAAACAACAAATGTGTCAAAATACGCATTCCTTTATCACGCATGCCTTTCCCATGCAATTTCGTGGTAAAGGCATGACTGGTAAAGGGATGTGTGGTAAAGATCACAGCCCAACCCCCCGCCCTGAGCCCTAAACACTACCCCGACCCCACACCTGAGCCCTAAACACTACCCTGACCCTGTGACGCCTAAACACTACCCTGACCTCCCCCAAACCCTAAACACTACCTCAACCCCCAGAGCCCTAAACACTAACCGGACCCCCCTGAGTCCTAAACCCTATCCAAAACAGTGGACCACAACTCCTGCGTCACCGCGAGTCTGGTGGTCTCACTCTCAAGGCTGCCAAACTCGGAATCAGGCCATTAGACTTTCCCTTCTGTTACAATGACTGGAGTAGGAATAGTAATTTGACCCCCCTGCAATCCAACCCTTTCCCTACTGTTGCATTTATTGGAGTGGGAATGGTACATTTTACCCCTCCGCAATCCAATACTTTCCCTCTTATTGCACTGACTGGAGTGGGAATAGTAAATTGCAATTAAAAACTTTTCCTACGTTCTATTGACTGCAGTGGAAATATTACATTTTACCCCTCCACAATCCAACACTTTCCCTACTGTTGCACTGTGTGGAGTGGGGATAGTAAATCTTATCCCTCCCGAGTCCAACACTTTCCCTACTGTTGTATACATTGGAGAGGGAATAGTATATGCATTATTTGTGGACTTTTATAGCTTAGTTTCTATTTTTTTAAAAAATATATTATTATGTTTTTGTGTACTTAGAATTATAATAATTATTAATGTTTTATTATGTAATATTTTTTCTAAATTGTATTTTTTATGTTGTTACTGTTTCATTTGTATTGACATTGTTTTATATTTGATTTTTGTTATTTGGTATATAAGTATTTGTTATTGTATTCCATTTAAAATAAACTATTAAATGATAATATAAATTGAAAATATTTGTATAATATTATTTCAATTAGATATTGGTAAATTAATGTATATAAATTATTATATATATATGTATTAAAATGTTGTAAATAAGTATAATAGTACTATTTAATGTGAAATTAATTAAATATCTAATGTTTTTAATACGTTTACTGTTACTTTTTAATATTTATTGTTTAATATTTATATACATTTAAAAAAATGATTTTTGGGAGAACGATATTAGTGACAGTGATATTCTTAATCTTATATTTTTGTCATTTATATTATAAAGATAGAATGACAATAATTTTTTTATCGATATTTCTGTCACAATATTTTTTTAGTAGGATGATATTTTCAGTTGAATTATTTTGTCACTAAACCCAATCAATCATAGAATACTATTCAGTGAATGTTGCAGTCCACGGAATACATTGACTGTAGTATGATAGCCAGTGTCAGAATAGTTATTCTTGTAATGTTATTTTGTGTGTCACAGTAGCCTGTAGTGTCTGATTATTAAAGGCATTAATCATGCAATGCCACAATGGTTCAGACATCCATAATGTTCCTGTGGCACAGCCATTTTCTGCTGGACACAGCACAAAGTTTTTTTACTGAACACAGACCCTGTCTCTCTCGCTTTGTTACAAAGTAGGAAAATGTCTTCCACTGCCTCTGAGTCTCATTTAATTCATCCCTCCATTTATCTGGTTCTCTCTTTGATTCTATTTACCCTTAAACCAAGTAGTTTAGACTTGTTACCAGGACCTTCTTTTGAGAAGCCTGAAGCATGGCTGTCGCTATTAATGATACTTACCTTGGAAGGATGAAGTCTAGTTTTGAACGTGTGTCCTACAGGTTGCCTCATGTTTATGTACCATCCAACTGTCACCTAGCTGTCCCTTGGCACTTCATAATAGGTGTTTGTATTACCCAACAGAACTCATTTTTGCAACTTTAAGATTATGAAAGATTTAGCTGCTTTGCAGGTTACGGGTAGTGGCTCTCAGTTGGTGCCTAGTTCACTGAGTTACTTTACGAGGATTTTAACTTGTGACCAATGATCTCAGCACCAACTGCATTAATTTACTCAGAAAACTTTTATATAGTACAAATTGTTGACCCTCTATTTTGTATGATTCAAACATTAACCTGAGATTAATCAATGATCTCTCCAGCAAGACAATTGACACCTTAGCTGTTTTACCAGCAGTTCACCATGAGGTTTGGAGGATACACATAGGTGTCTGGAGGGTGTTCCTTAACTCTGGAGGGAGTTCCGTAACTCCTATGCTAACTAAAATGTAGTCAGTGACAAGAAGGTGCAGCCCGTGCAGGTAAGAGTGGTGGAACGGGCGGGGATTCGACAGACGACTACAAGGGAAAATTTATTATTTATTTAATTTTCATTCTGTGTCCTCTGTCGAATCCCCACCCTATCGCTCTTAACTGCACAGGCCGCACCTGTTGACAAGTGATACACTCCGGAAACGAACAGTGATGCAGGGAAACTAATACATATACACTTCTGTAGGGAAAGAAACAAATTAGTCCCTATCAATGAGTCATCAATCTCTACAATTATTTCATTTATATCAAACCAATACACACTCTTAAAGTGGTTGTTAAAGCATATATTTATCTGTTTCATACCGCTTAACACACATAAGGATACATACAAAACATATACATAAATACAAACATATACAAATAGCCAATCCTTCCTACCCGTTGTCTTTACAAACGCATGCTAAAAGTAAACAAAGAACATAATTCAAAAACAGCTATCCGAGAGATAAAATGAGGTAGCCCATTACACAATCGAGGGAATCGATACACCCTCCGATTGATAATAGAAAAGTGTAATTGCAATCTTTTACTAATTAATCACAGTCTGTCAGACTCCTCCATGATGAAAGGTCGATGCGTTTCGGCCCATTCATTCGGGCCTCATCAGGACAGGAGAGACAAGAAATAGCAATGCCTAGGTTCTAACCAAGGAAAACTCATTCACAAATTACTCGTGGCTCCAAGGGTTCTTCAGTCTGTGCGAAAAACAGAAGGGGCTCTTCTTGAGGACTTCCATATTGTCAATGAAAAACTATGAGGGAGTGAGCGTTTAGGACCATGCACAGTAGATGAAAAAATCAATTTCTATATGCCGAATGTCCAGAAGTTCAGGCTTCATAAAGAGTCTACAATGCTGCTCGTCCTACACCGTGTGCTGTAAATTAAACAACGCTGTGGATGGCGGTGTCCATTGTGTTCTCACAGCGTCCTCCGAATCGGAATGCCGATTACGTGAAAGAACAAGTGAAGCAGGGCAGCTTTACTATCACATTGTACTTTTGTCAATTTATCTAGGGGCGGTATATGTACAAATTATGCACATATGAGGATATCACCATAGGCAAGACCACTGGAAACATGTGATAGCAATGGCATTTTTTTTAACAAAATTATGGATGTGCTGTATTTGCCACCGAATCCATCATCTGCTACATAATCTGCAGTTTAGGGCCCTCCTGTTATGGTTAAATGGCTTGGGTTCTCCCAAAATGAAGGTCTTTATGTAATGTAACTGGTGCTTTGCAAGGCGCTCTGATTCATGATTCATGTTCACGCTATATAAAACCATAGCTGCCAAGGTTTCAGATTGCTATGTGTGACGTTTTAAACACTGATTGCATGTGTGAGGCAGGTTGTGGCCATGTAAGAATTTTCGAAATATTACAATTGCAAGCCTGTCAGAGATGCTACTTAAGTTGCATAGTTAATCTGGTGAGTGGTGCTCAGAACCTCTCTAGTGATTGAAGCTGATACGAAGGGAACAGCGACCAGTATGTTCTGCGCGCATAATTTAAGGTGGACTGCACGTGGAGGTATTTTAACGCGTGCGAGTCAGCTGTGATCTATGTGAGCGCTTTGGCATGAATAAATCATGTGGTAATATGCTCCGCACACCTGATTTAAGAATACTGGGAAGTCCTTCAGTTCCCACTGTGGTGCTACACTGGCAGGGGAGGGACTTGGCGGTATAGGGACTGACGCTGCCTGGGTGCAGTAATCTAAGCTGCAGGAGCACACATGACCTCCTTTTACATCATATATAATTAATCAACTCATCTCAAAATTCGAGGGATGGCGCCATGCGTGCCAGTATTTACAATGGGGGCAAATGCGGGGTCAAAGTGCATACAGCAGTCCTGGTAAGAATGAGACACG
The DNA here is from genome assembly GCF_964261635.1 of Lissotriton helveticus. NCBI lineage: Eukaryota > Metazoa > Chordata > Amphibia > Caudata > Salamandridae > Lissotriton > Lissotriton helveticus. The sequence continues at coordinate 455,100,091 of NC_136057.1, forward strand.
GCTATTAAGGGGCGAGACAAAGCCTAAAGTCCTGACTTCTAGGTGGGATACTGTTAACATATATCTGAGGGTATTGACAAGTGCCAGGCATGGGTCGTGTGGGTCACAATGAGGGTCACGCACGCGCTTATGTTTTTGTAACAAAGGAAAACAAGTGTATGTGTGCAGTAATTGCTTGCATCAATATTAGTGGGAAGGCATTGTCTGGGATGGCTTGGGTTTCTGCGCTAATGGTTGTATTGTCATTACTCTAAGCGGTTGGTTTGATAAAGGCCATTTATATTCAGGCTATTTGTAAAGATGGAAAATGTTGTCATGCGCATTTATTGAGTGGGTGAGCGCAGGACACACCGAGAATAATTGTCGCTGGCGCCGGGCTGGGTCTAGAGCACGGCAGTCTAAACGGGTCTTTATCGGGCTTTGTTGCTGAGCCCTGGCACTGGTGCCCTGTCTTCCAGACTGTAGGGACAGCAGGCTCTGCGATGTACATTTTAGAATTACGTAAGCCAAATACAGATATGATACAACAACAAGTAGACATCATACCTACAAGGTTTTTCAACGGTTGTTAGTGGTATAAGATAAATAACCAGCAACCACGACGATTTCTAAAGAGAAGGGTCAGGTGTTTGTTTTCTTTCTTCATCTAATAGATGGGAGGGACCCAGAGCTCAGGAAGGCTCTTGTATAGATATTGAATGATAGCGCACCCCTATGTTGGGTGCGTCACATGGTTATATCGTGAACATCCAACTGTCTCTCCTCTTCTGAACTTTATGCATTGCGGAATGCAACGAATTTTAGGTGGCAAGAACTTCCAGTCATCGGCCACTTGGACCAAGAAAGTCAATCCTCCAGTGGTTTAATTATTAAAATGATTTGAGAATCCGAGGTGCTACCCCTGAGCGGGGAGCCCTCTTTGGTCGACATTGCTTACATTAGGTGTGTAGTGGTACTCCTTTTCCTCGTGATGCTCTGTAGACGGTGCAGAAGGCCTTAAACATTGATCATCTAGCCAGATGATGCAGCCTTGAAGGACTTAGGGAAATGGTGTCATATATGGGGGGAAATTATGTGAGCATAGTGTGAGAAGGTTGCCTGGCGTATGCTGCCCATTATTCTAGTGGGCACATTGCACCAGTCCAATGACCAATATTGATGGTAGATTAAAGACAGCACTATGAGAAAGCTATCCTAGTGGTAGCTGTGGAGAGCAGCCGTCAGGCTAAGGCTTGGAGGAAGGTAAAGCAGGTTGTTTTACCAGTCTATAATCTCATGAGCGAGGAAATGAAAGTAGGACCACACCAGGTGTATATAAATATAGCTATTTGTTCTAAACACATCCCTCAAGTTCCTTTAGGAGGCTAGAGAAAAAAATTACAGTCAGTAAACCTAGTTAAAACACAGTACCTTAACACAATATACGTTGAGCCCTAGGGGCGTACAGCACCATATATCAAGAAAGTAGTGTAATAACCACGACTGGCATACAGACAAGGCCTAGAGACTTTAGAACTGCGGGGGGCCAACAGGAAGCACCCTGTCGTGTATTTCTATAGGTTCTGAATCAGTCCCCCTATTCCTGACCCTATTCTGGTTAAACTAACTATCAAGTTAACTAACAGTCAGCCCATGAGGCAAGAAAACCCCCATGATGCAGATACCGTTATCTGACGCAGTCACACTCCGGCACAGGAACGTGTTATCTGATTAGGTCATAACGCTTGAGATCTAATTAGACAAGCGACATTCCTCCAGCCCCTGATAAGGCATACGACGTTCTCATAACAAATCAAACCTATGACAACCTGGAAAATCCGTGCGGCCATTGTTTTGATTTCACAGAGAACTTTAGTAAAGAATGTGCTAACGAGCAAGTCGTATGACATCTTTATTGACGTATCTATGTCCATCCTTACGTCAATCTCGGCACCTTTAAGGTATAAATATTGCCGACCTTGCCCTATGCAAACACACGCGTGGTGACAAGACGGAGCAGCCATACTTGCCGAAGCCGAGAGCAGAAGCAGACCCCGCTGGCAGCAGCCCCGCCTTCCTGACGCGCTGAGAGACGCGCTGCTATCTCAAGCCGAGAGACCCAGCACCGGCGCTTCTGGGCAGCCCTCGCAGGCAGCCTGGAATATCGAGAGCAGAGAAAGAGATACCATTCCTCATTCATCCTAACTTCCAGGTACAGAACTGAATAACCCCTCACAGAGAATTCTTTAGTTATTCACTTGGCAAAAAACAAACTTAACTTAAACTGTAACTTTCTATTCCCGCCCACGCATTAGACTTAGGTCAGGTACACGGGGTAGGCGTATTTAGAAACACCAGTTGAGTACGTTTAGTCAAATGTATATGTGTATGTAAATATATTTTAATCATTTTAAACATCATATGGCTCAGAAACCATATCAATGTTTTTACAGTATTATTTTATACTATTGCTTTTAATGTATGCACTTTACTTAACTATAAGTATTGCAATAATATCGATCCATTTCTCTTGTACGAGAAAAGAGACTGATCAATAAATAACACCCTTTTATTGAACACGCCCGTCTCTTCCTTTTCTCTACAATCTGATGAGACTAAGAATGCACGTACTGACTGAGTAAAATAATTGCCTTGTGCTCACACGACTCTTGAGATTGACTCTTGATTAGGGGAGAGCAAAGTTGTCATGTTCTATGGTTGTCAGAAACTAAATCCCTTCTTGTCTAATCAGGGAAGTTAATCCTTCCTTGAACATTCGAGAAAGTTTCTAGCGAACTCTGAGCTTAGCTGGCAAACCCAAAAATTAAGTCTAGTATCGACAGTAGTAGACCTAGTTAACGTCTGGCCTAGGCCTTTACTGCTGTAGGCACTATTCCAATGCGCAGAGCCTATTGGGAAAATAGGAACTACACTACATGGCGCCCAACGTGTTTGGAAAGGGCGATAAAACTAACGTAAGACATTTAGAGTAACTCAGTCGTGCTTTCTCACTCAGACCCCTTTTCCCATTATACTCCAAAGACGTCTGGAGTGGGTGAAAGGTTATATCCTCCAAAACCTCACAGGAGGGAACTCCTATGTAAGGTTCTTGGTATAGTCAACGTTGAAGGATAAACAGTTCCAAAATATTGTGCATCTAATCTCTGTTTCCATAAAGAAACCTGATCTGCAAATAGACATAATACCATCCTGTCTGTAAAATGGCAGAGAGTGATGACGAAAGAGAGGCAGTTAGATTAGCAACTGAACTCGCAGATGCTGATGCTACCATGCAAGCAGCAGACCCGAATATAACACTCATTCCGGTCATTAAAAGGAGATCTATAACCTTAAAACTTATAGAAAATGGACTGACACCTAGAGGTGGCACAGTCATATTCGTAATTGAGGCACACGAATATCGGCAGACAGAGGTATACTATTCATGGATACATTTTCCGGCAGCAAATGCTGTAACAAAGTACTTCCACTATTACAAAGTAGAGGAACCTCCTGAAACGTACACTCCTTTCGAGGAGGTGGAAGTACCACTCAAATTCCAAGAGCATTTGCTCTTATTTGATGGCGCCCTAAAACATAACAAAACATAACAATCACATTACAAGGCTCGGTCCTTTAGGAAGACCAGGAGCAACGTGGCCGGTCTTAGCCGGATACACACCACATCCAGACATCGAAAGAATGCCTGCAGCAGAGCTATTAATACAGCTAAAACAACTACTAAAAATTCATAGACAATTAGTTCAGTATGTAATGCGGACTTCAACAATTCAGCCAGCGATTAAACTTCCACAGCTGACCCCTCACCAGGGGAACACAAATAAAATCACACCACAGAACATCCAATCCTGCCTAGGTAAAGTTCCAGCTAAACGGGAACAAATACCATTCTGGTTGGCACAGAAAATCACCCAAATAGAGGCGGTGTTTCCTGACACCACCCCGCTGGAAAAACACAGGATTCTGACTATATGTCTCCCAATGGGAATCGCACCACACATTGAGGACTGTGACACTTGGGGTACAGTCTTTGCTTCCATCTACACAAAAACGCACGGTGTTCCATCCATTTCGGTAATACCAGATGTGCTAAAACAAATTCAAGATGAATACGGTCCAGAACCTGCTTTAACTCTTGGTATGAAATTACTAAAAGACTTCAAGCAGGTCTCGGCTATATTATTAGCCAACATAAAAGGTGAAGCAGCAAACGTGGCGATCCGCCAGAGGTTAAAAGAGACAGATATAGCAGACCAACCAGCTGAAATTGCCAGAATCATAGAAAAATCCTATGAAGAACTAGGCAGAGATAGTCTAGGTGGAATACCAGTAAAACCGCAACTGACTACAAGTCCAGAAAAAATATTTTTTAATAATAATAATTCACCAAAAAAGAACTGGGATGGAAATAAACAATCCAATCCTAAAGAAAAGAAATTCCAGTCCAGAGGAAGGTCTCCGAGGCGAAGAGAGAAATCTCCAAACCAAAGACAGAGGTCACCACAGAGTGACCCCTCTGGGAATAGATATAACCTTAGAAATAGGGATAATATTAAAAAACCTGATAGATATCAAGACATTGATACACGTCCCTCTCAATCTTTTCAGAATTCCTCGCAGAAATCGGAAAGAAGAGGACGATCAGAAGAGCACGCCAAGTCCAAAGACAAGGAACCTGCTCAGCTAAAAAAGAAATTACAATTTCCAAAAAAGAAGGTAGCCAGTATCAAGGTAGTTAACAATGCCGAGAATACTGAGGACACAACTGAAAAACGAAGAGTGGGCTCAGACAATGCTAGAGAGGTGAGCATAGCTCGCAAAGTCCTTATGAATCATCTGGAGACAGTGGACACGAATGAATACCTTCAAGTGGAAACTGCAGACACCAGAGTTAGCAAGCCCCACAAGATATACGAGATAACATTACGTATAGAGGGAGATAAGACTAGGAAAATAAGGGGACTATTTTGGGATAACCTCTCCAAAGGCTATGACATCCTTCTAGCTGAAAAAGACTGGCCACCAGAGTTTGTCAGGGAGTGCCCTCATGGCGAAGAAGTAATTATGCCTGCCTTCTCGAATCAAATACCGATTCATAAAAAATACACACTTGCTAGAAAGTGGGCAGTGGCCTTAGCACCTGCTTTATATAAAAATCATGTAGGATGGGATGAGGATTCTCCTCCTCACAAAATCCAGTTAAAATCACAACCAACTGCACAAAGGCAGTACCCAATTAAGCAAGAAGCTAAAAAACAAGTAAATGAAATACTAGATCAGCTAGAATACCAGGGGGTGATTGAAACTTGCACCTCACAAATGAACAATCCTTTGTTTCCGGTCTCCAAACCAGACAATTCATATCGTCTAGTTTTGGATTACCGACACCTTAACACATGTTGCAAAACCTTTGCAGTGCAAAACTCACACAGTGCTGCACTAATGAATAACATAGTGCGCAAAAAATACAAAACAACCTTGGACATCTCCAATGGATTCTTTTGTCAAAACATAGCACCAGAGAGCAGATATTTAACTGCATTCTCAGTAAATGGCACTCAAAAACAATTCTGTCGGTTAGCCCAGGGGTACAAGAACAGCCCGGGGGTATTCTCAGCGAGAGTAACAGAATTACTACAACTATATGATGATGAAGCATTATCTTATGTTGATGACATTTACCTAACAGATGATGACTTGGAGACTCACTTGAAAAGAGTGAACACCATAATACTTGGGTTCGCTGCAGAGGGTTACAAATTCAACTTCAAAAAGTCCAGAATTGCCCATCTGACGGTCCTATTCTTAGGATATGAGTTATCAAGTGAAGGTAAAAGCCTGGCAGACAATTTCCTAGAGAAATGTGCCGTAATCCAAGCTCCTAAAACACTAAAAAACCTACAGTCAATTCTAGGCTTCCTAAATTTCGGAAGAACATACATTGCAAATTACGCAGAAAGGGTCAAACCCCTTTATGATCTAATTAAACCAGACTTTAAAAGATCCAGTTGGACTCAAACACACACAGAAATTTTGAGATCCTTACAAACAGACATGCTAATTAAAACAAAATTAGAAACACGTGATAACACACGCAACCTTGTGATCCGAGTCATCCCAGGGAGATGCGGATTCACATACCTGACTTCTAATGAAGGAGAAAAGGTACCAATTGCATTCAAATCACACTTGTACACTAAGGCTGAAATGAAATTTAGCCCAACGGAAAAAATTCTTACAGCGACACAGACAGCTATAGCAAAAGAACGAGCCCTGGCACAAGGTAAACGAATAATAATCGTGACACCGATACCAGCCCTAGAGGCGGTAACAAAGGCAAGCATTCCAAATGCTAAAGCACTCCATCCGAGATGGATACAATGGGCTAACTCTCTTGCTGCAACAGACGTGGTGTACGAATTTGATCCTTACTTAAAAACACAAGAATTTCTCCAATATGAATTTGAATGTCCTCCGCCGACCGAAATTCTGCCTCTAGACCAATACGGCTGTATAATATATACAGACGGATCAGCACAACCCGCAGTAGGGGGTAAACAAGCTTACAGTGCTGCGTGCGCGATTGTTAAAGGTCGTTGGCACGAAGGGAAATTTAAACCAACCCTCACTAAAACCCAATCTCTAGGAGATTGCACAGCTCAGCGAGCTGAACTACAAGCATTCAAGATGGCGCTTGAAAATACTGATCGAGAATTCCCCACACTCATAGTGTGCGATTCGTATTATTGCGTTCAATCTTATAATGAATACTTGCAGATCTGGCTTCAAAACGGTTTCAAGGATGCGAAAGGTGGCACAATCAAGCATAAAATGCTATGGGAACAAGTAGCTCTTTTACTAAAAGAACTACCAAAGACTCACGTGATACATACACTGAGTCATCAACGTGATGGCGTTCACGTTGCAGGGAATTCATTGGCTGATGAGGCCGCGAAGGCAGCTGTGCAAACGGCTTCCGTAGCTGCCGTCACCCGGTCAAAAACAAAAATAGACAGCGAAATATTACAAGCTGTCAGCGCTTCAGAAAAGGATTCGATAGAACCACTCCCTAAAGGCTTTCCAGTAAAATACTCATACATAACTGATGCAAACAATGTTCCTTTTGCTCGAATCCCTGGAGTGGGGGATAGGGCAATTCCAAACATGGAACATAGGTTAGGACTAATAATAGCGGCACACGAAGGGCTTGCTTCTATTCATGCTGGCGTCTCAGCCACAGTATCATTATTAAAACAGAGATACTGGTGGCCACAAATGAGAAGACAAACAAGGAACTATGTTCTAGCATGTGAAATATGTCAAAAAATGAAAGTATCAACGGTGAGACGTCCAGCACAGACGCCCCTTCTAATCTCGGATAAACCATTAGCCTGTGTTTATCTAGACCACTGCGGTCCCTTACAAAGGGATGGTAACTATAAATATATCTTGGTCGCAGTGGATTCATGCACGAGATTCATATGGATGTGGCCCCAGCGAACGGCTGACGCCAGAACTGTTATAAAAGATTTGCGAGTCTTTATCGGCACATACGCAATTGGCATGCTGCATTCGGACAATGGTCCTGCTTTTAGCTCTCGGGCTTATAAGGAGGCCATGGTCAGCATGGGCGTGCAATTGCGGTACTCTTGTCCATTTCACCCTGAGGGGAACGGAATTGTTGAAAGAAAAAACCGTGACATAAAGCAATCTATAACGGCAAAGGTATTAGGTTCGGGAGCTGGGTGGGTCAAACATCTAATAAGTGTCCAACGTAGTCTAAATAACTTGCCAAGAAATTCTCTGAAGGGATTCAGTCCGTACGAATTATTATTCGGAACTAGGATGTTGATCTCTGACCTTGATAGTCAGACTTCAGTGGTAATAGAAAAAAGCTTTGATGTCAAAGACCGTTTGGCTATTTTGCAGGACTTAAACAAAACAAGAAAAGACCTGAGCAACATACAGTTGAAACAACAGCCAACAACCACTGAAGAATCACCACCTGTCCCAGCAAGACCTGTCTGGATTCCAAAAGTCGGGGATCTAGTCAGGGAGAAGATCGCGGTAAAGAAGGAATTTGGGCCTTCTTACAGAAAAGCAGTTCCTGTCTTGTCTGTCAACGGGACAAGATCAGTTGTACTACCGCCACTTGCTGGAAAAAAGGAGAACCGAGTTGTATCCATCGACCTGGTAAAACCACAACATGTGGCCGATAACAAACAGTAGGCCAAGTGGACTCCCAATAAGTAGCAGAAGACCAAGGTTTGCTACCAGCACAGAGGTCCTATCAAAAAGGCTCATCACATTCGAAACGCCTGCAGAAGAACAAGAAGGACTATGCAACAATGCAATAGAACTAAGACCTCTGAAAACCCAAATAAAGACATTTAGCAGAGACACACCAATCTATACTGAAGTACCAAGTGAAAATGCAAGGAACAAAAATCCTGAAGCAATTGGAACAATTGACAGAACTGCATCCGGGTACTTCATCAACTTCGATGATTCCTCTGACGGCTTCAGTGAATCAAAGACACAGCCATCATCAAAATCCTTTAAAGACAAAGCTAAGGAACTTTTGAAACATCTGAAAGAAACATATCTGGTTTCTCCATGGATTGAATTTTGGGTGGGTTTTGGTGCATTTATCCTCATACTTTGGCTCATCATGGTATTTACTTTGGGACGCTTCATTGAGGGAAAATATGCTAAAATGGACACAGCAAGTCAGAACATCAACTTGGTCCTCAAACCACACACATCTTCACACGTCGAGAAAAGAGAACTTTCTTCAGAACTTTCTTCAGCCAACTTCACAGCCAATCCTATACCTGGTGGGGTAGCCTGGGACAACACTGACTATGAAATTTATGGTCCGGTCGAGATCCTGAAATATCCACACCAAATCAAGATCTCTTTGAGTGACTTTGCAAAACCAAACTCATTTGCTGATGATTGGGACTTCGAGAGTATTAACAACATGATGTCTGACTTAGTAATGTCTGCTAAATTTACAAAACATGATTATTTGCAAGGTTCTACAAATTATGATAGTATGTATTGCTATAATCATTATGGTAACCATTTTTTGCATAAATCTGCACAACCTAGAAATGTTTTAAATTATAATCAATGGGAACATTGCGCTACACCTCCAAAAGGGAGCTCTAGAACCGTGTATGACAAATATTCATATTTTTCAGGTTTTAACATAAGTAATGCTGAAACATTTTATTTTAAATTGTCAAACAAGACAGGGATGAAAACCATGATAACCAACACAAAATTGATATATTCAGATTCATTCTTTAAAAAAATGAATACTTTTGGATTTGATTATTGGGACAAAAATGTTGATTTAAAAAGTGTTTGGGGTACAAAAGAATGGCAAGTACAGGGTTTAGAAGCTTTGTTTAGAGCCTGCATGATCCCAGAACAAATGATATTTTTAAATGACACTGTTCAACAAACCACCTGTCTTGGCTTAGCCAAAATCAAAGATTTAATTAAACCGTCTATTCCGAAGCCAACAATGTTTAGCAATAGCTCTGATACAGATGAAGAGATAGACGTAAACCATATATTAAACCAAAACAGAACACATCCTGATTGGAAACAATGGTTGATCTGGCCCACAGATACAAATAACTGTCAAGATAGATTCCTGAATAAAACACAGGGTTTTAAAATGACCAGGCCAGACCCTAGATATCCCCAAAGACATCACCCAGGGATAATAACAACCTACAGTGTGGGCAAATTATGCCTTCAATGGCTACAGACTTCCACACTGCCTGAAATTAAGCAACACCTAACTTTACTTACTGATGGTGCTGACTTGCGTGATTTCATAATGGGACCACGCAAACAGCGTCAAAAGCGTTTCATAGCAGCCTCTGTATATGCAGCATACAATGAGGCCTGGAAGGTTACTCAAATTGAAACAGCAGAAAGAATACGGGAAATTGACCGTATTAATTTGGAAAAATCACTTTCTGTAGTGGACAATGGGTTAATGACTCTGTCCTCCAGAATTTTTTCATTGGACAGCATTGTGTCTTCAGCAATCGATATATTATCACAAGACTTACTGTTATTACAACATGGTCAGTCACAATTGCGTTCTATTGTACAGCTTGGCTGGACGTTACAAAATCTGCGTTCAGGCTATGTGCCTTGGCGTTTAATCAACACAACGTCACTATTCCAAATCTTTAACCTTACTGATAGACAAATCGGTATGGCGCAAAAGGGTGCTGATTATACAATCTTGAGCATTGAAAAACTAGAAAGATTGCCAATGACAATGTCAGAACGACCTGTCAGTGAATGGATAATACACGGAATCATAAATATTCCAATCTCAACCTTCAGGTTTCAATACTGCCAAAAATATATACAGGCTGGCATGTACGAGAAATTGGGAAAGGGGTACCTTAAAACAACTTGGAACCTGCCCTATTCACATGCATGTGTCAGTAATAAAGGACAGAAAGTGTTTCTTAGTGGCAACAATTGTGCTATGTCACTAAGCGGCATGCTTCTGTGTAACGGTATTAGTTTGCACGGAGCCTGTGAAGGGAATTCATACAACCTTTCATGTCACCAGCAAGGCGCACCTGCAACTGAAATAGAACCATTCTTTCAAAGACTCTATAATGGGAGTTACATTCTTATTGTAGACCGCAGATGTTGTAGTCTTATGCCCGGGACTCCTTATCTAGTCACTAAAACGGCGAAGGTCAAGTGCTGTGGACGTTCTTTGTTCCCCAGCTCCTTTCCAGACAGGGAGGCAAGGGCATGGCCCAGTTTGAAAATTACTTCTATTCGAATAGACACTTTAAGCAGAATGAAAACAGTGCTTCTTCAGACGCCTACAAGGCTCACGTCATCAAAAGAAACGTATGATCTACAAGTCGCAAGGACGACTGCAGAGATACATACATTATTATCAACTAATTCCCCCGTACATTTCGCGGAAATCCTAAGCGAAATCTTAAATAATTCTGATACCACTGGGGTCTCAAAGGTATTTAAGACAGTATTTTCGATGGCATTAACACCATTCAAAGCCATACTGGGTATTTTTCCAGATTTCGTCCATTCGATTTTTGGCGGACTTCCCCTGATCCTGGGACTAATTGCAGGAATCCTATTCCTAGTCCTTATTTTTCGTTATGGCAACCCATGTCACAGATCAAACTCTCGCGACAATGGAAGATACGATCCTAGCCATTGGATACCGGGACCGGATATCAAAAATCCTGGGACTCTCCCGGCTTAGAGACCTGAACATGACTTGGTTTCTATCATTTCGACCAATGTGGCAAAGGTGTGTTTTACCTGTACTAAGGTGTCTGCTATGCGGAGAAGAATGCGTGTTAGACACCTGTCTGACGCTACAATCGGATGCGCCGGTGGATGCAGATACACTGTTGGTTCCTACCAAGGTTCACGCTTTGTGCTGCCCTCAAAGGCTGCCAATCCTGATGACGGCATTCCTGGAAACTTCACCACTACGATTGAAGAGTAGTGAAGTTCAAGATGAAAGCAGCATCGAACAGGTACGACCTTCTGTCAGCAATGCGAATCAGAATGTCAATGGAGACAATCATGCGCACGAATGCATGGTTACACCTATTTCCGACTTAGTGGAACTTTCCCATGAAGCTGTTGACAGTTTTTTCGAAAGCCTGAATGTTATGATGTTCTCTCCAGAACAGAAATAGAGACTTTTGAGTAAAACTCGCACACGGCGTTCCCTGAATTCGGCCTTCAACTTTAAAAATAAAGTCACATGAACAATTTCACTCCAGTTCACGGACAGCAATTTTTTCAGCATGCCCCTTAAAATATTTTTCTACATATTTTTTCCCGGGACACTGATCTTCTGCTTAAAGTAAGAAACTATTCCTAGAGAACTAAAAATTTCTATTTTTAGATACTTTATAGACTTTAGCTGCCCGCTGGTAGGTTCACAAATATTTTATTATGTGATGAAATGGTCTCGGACTTCCTTTCTGTATAGCCATATTAAGAGCCATTTCATGTGTATTTCTCATATACCGATAAGCAATAATGCATAAAAATGCGTGTTTACTTTTGCATTTAATTCATAGCTTAAGTGCATACAATATATATGACTGCAATTTTTCAGTATATTTGAAAATTTCGAAATGCATTTATGTATTTTGGGGTGGTAAGGTATACACTATACTCTATAGTATGTTGTACTATGTTATACTATGCATAGATTAGTAGATATGACCATAGTTAGCGTGGAGTGGGTGTCATGTATTTCTATAGGTTCTGAATCAGTCCCCCTATTCCTGACCCTATTCTGGTTAAACTAACTATCAAGTTAACTAACAGTCAGCCCATGAGGCAAGAAAACCCCCATGATGCAGATACCGTTATCTGACGCAGTCACACTCCGGCACAGGAACGTGTTATCTGATTAGGTCATAACGCTTGAGATCTAATTAGACAAGCGACATTCCTCCAGCCCCTGATAAGGCATACAACGTTCTCATAACAAATCAAACCTATGACAACCTGGAAAATCCGTGCGGCCCTTGTTTTGATTTCACAGAGAACTTTAGTAAAGAATGTGCTAACGAGCAAGTCGTATGACATCTTTATTGACGTATCTATGTCCATCCTTACGTCAATCTCGGCACCTTTAAGGTATAAATATTGCCGACCTTGCCCTATGCAAACACACGCGTGGTGACAAGACGGAACAGCCATACTTGCCGAAGCCGAGAGCAGAAGCAGACCCCGCTGGCAGCAGCCCCGCCTTCCTGACGCGCTCAAGCCGAGAGACCCAGCACCGGCGCTTCTGGGCAGCCCTCGCAGGCAGCCTGGAATATCGAGAGCAGAGAAAGAGATACCATTCCTCATTCATCCTAACTTCCAGGTACAGAACTGAATAACCCCTCACAGAGAATTCTTTAGTTATTCACTTGGCAAAAAACAAACTTAACTTAAACTGTAACTTTCTATTCCCGCCCACGCATTAGACTTAGGTCAGGTACACGGGGTAGGCGTATTTAGAAACACCAGTTGAGTACGTTTAGTCAAATGTATATGTGTATGTAAATATATTTTAATCATTTTAAACATCATATGGCTCAGAAACCATATCAATGTTTTTACAGTATTATTTTATACTATTGCTTTTAATGTATGCACTTTACTTAACTATAAGTATTGCAATAATATCGATCCATTTCTCTTGTACGAGAAAAGAGACTGATCAATAAATAACACCCTTTTATTGAACACGCCCGTCTCTTCCTTTTCTCTACAATCTGATGAGACTAAGAATGCACGTACTGACTGAGTAAAATAATTGCCTTGTGCTCACACGACTCTTGAGATTGACTCTTGATTAGGGGAGAGCAAAGTTGTCATGTTCTATGGTTGTCAGAAACTAAATCCCTTCTTGTCTAATCAGGGAAGTTAATCCTTCCTTGAACATTCGAGAAAGTTTCTAGCGAACTCTGAGCTTAGCTGGCAAACCCAAAAATTAAGTCTAGTATCGACAGTAGTAGACCTAGTTAACGTCTGGCCTAGGCCTTTACTGCTGTAGGCACTATTCCAATGCGCAGAGCCTATTGGGAAAATAGGAACTACACTACAACCCAAGGTGGTGACACATGGGGACCCACGCAAAGGAAAAGCTTTTATCTCACAGGTCATCTCATGTTAGTACTACAATCAATGACATCAACCGATCTGATAGCTCCAACAAGCGTGGAACTCCCCACGCTAATGAACGATTTCTTGGGGTCCTGATAAACCTACACACCCTGGTCCCTGTTGTCACACCTTCAAAAGGTGTCCAAGAGCCTAGTGGCGGCATCACATAAGCAATGGGGAGGGCCGGTGTCTATAGCCCTAAGCGCCAGATGCGGTTAGTGTGCTTGGTATTCCAGTAGGTAATAATGGGGGGGCTATGGCATTCACTGTAGCCTACAGGCTTAGTCTTAGGCAAGGCTATACTAATAGGCAGCACACGGTAGCATTGAGTTAACTGCTGGGGTTCATCTCAGCTAAAGCCTAGCATCTGAGGACATTGAAGGCAGACACGTGTGGGGCAGTTACTTTGGCGGACGTTGCCATACCGCAACATAGTCTTATTACGGTGCGCAAACATTTGCAGACTTATAACGTCCCTGTTGATGGCATGGCAGTTATCTTGGCAGTGAGTCGTGGGTGACCTTCCCTGTAGTGAATGCTAATACTGGTGTGTTCGACCTTTATACTGCTGCTACCGTGCCTCAAGAACATGGTCCAGAAGTAACAATGGAGGGGCTATTGCATTCAATGTGGTGCACAGGTCTAAGTTTTCAGGAAGGTCATACTACCAGGCACCCTTAGGGAGCCCTAATGTGAATGTCCGCAAGTTGCATAAAGCCTAGCATATGAGGACGCTGAAGGCGGATGTATGACGTTACAACGCATACTTTTACTCCGCATACCATTACAACGCGGTATTTACAACGAATACCGTTACAACGCATAGCGCTTTGGGGTGCTGGATAGTGGTAAGTATAATTTACTATTCTAACTCCAGTCCCCGTGGACCCTAGGGAAGGTGTTGGATAGTAAATTAAACTTACCTCTTATCCTAGAGCGCCCCCCAGCGCAATGCGTTGTAATGTCATGCGTTGTAATGCCCGCGTTGTAATGGTAGTGCGGAGTAAAAGTTGCGTCGTAACGGGTGTATACCCTGAAGGCACACGTGTGGAGCAGCTTTCGTTAGGAAGCCAGAAACATTACCTAAATATACAGTACTATTGCACGGCATTTCACTCTGTGTATTGTCCCGAAGTGATAATGGATGGACTATTGCATTTAATATGGACCACAGGTCTAAGCTTTCATGTAGGGCATACTACCAGGCACCATGAGGTAGCCCTAATGTACATGTCCGCAAGTTGCACAAGACTGATGCTATGCGACACACTGGCGGTTTCAGGTTGGATGGAAATGCATCCTGGGTTGGACCTTAGCTAAGGCTTAGCGTGTGACAACAACATTGTGCGGGCATGTGTACTGTATCTCTCGTCCGGAACTTGGAAGCACTAATCATCTGTATTTGTTTTTCATTTTATGTCTGATCGGACCCATGGTGGATACGGTGGATACCTGGGAAGGGCTCCACACCACAAATGCAGGAGGTGGACAGCCAGGAGGATCGTTACACCTGGATCGGGAGTGTCAAAGAAAAGCATCAAGTGTGAGGAGCGGCCATTTCAACGGTTGAAGCGGTGCCGGCTGTTAAAGGTGCTACCCATGTATCATAATCGTAGTGCGTGGTGGTCACGCATTTGGGTTGCCAGGGGCAGGGCAATGCATGTCGGTATGCCCCATTGCAGTTTGACCAGGAATACAAATCACAGAGGGGGGGTAATATCACCCTCGTTGGGAAATGGATACGGCTAGGGGGATGCCTGGGTTCGCAGGCGCCTTTCTTCATAAATAACACTGCGGGGGTTAGGAGGCTCCATGGTAAGAAGGGTAGCCTGGCGCAGGGCTGAGCCTAGCAATGACAGTGTGGCATCCCATGATGTGGAAGCCGGAGGCCAGGTAGTTGCACAGACAACGGGTGTTCAGTACCGAGGAGTAGGCCAGCCCCAGCTTTGGACCCTGCAACTTGAACAGGATACTGAGGTAGGTCGGGTGTACACGTCTAGGGCCAGGATACCGCCGGTCACAGCAACTACAGGGATCCCAAAAATGGGGTCTGTCCGCCCAGAAATGGGGAATGAGAGTTACTCAATAGGCACACCCCACCGCACTCAGTCATTACCTGACATGAGGGTAGCAACGATTGGGGTTTTAAAGGGCAAGGGGGTCCTGGTGCAAGCAGGCTAGAAAAATATAAGACCCAGACTGCACCATAGGGGGTCTCAGTTGTTTCACAGACTGCAGGAATCACTCGGTAAAGAGGATCGACACTGGATTGGGAAGGTATTTCAAACACCTCATTGCAGTGTATTCCACAGGGGTGCATTAGAGAGTGACGATTTAGATTAACACAGGAAATGGTTGGCAATAGTTGGAGGGGTTGTCCCTACTTGCATGTTAGGGGAACATTTGATGGAGTCAGGGAATGCCCTATTGATAGGGAACAAACTAGCAGGGGAGAGGGGTTTTAATTAGGAGGTATGACCTTTCAGTGTAGGCGGTTGGGGGGGTCCAGATAGTCGGTCAACTATGCTGGCCTGTGGCGGTAAGGTCATAATCGGTGAGCAGCAATTTAAGGTCCTTAGGTGGGGGCGGCCCCATTCACGAAAAGGGTCGCCCAGGGGGAGGGGCCACTGGTCTCTCCCAGAACTTCAGGGGCAGGATATCCGCTTGCTTGGGTGCGGGGGAGGGGAGTCAACGCTTTCCTCAGGCTGGCAGCCACCCCACACATACACTATGACGCTAAGGCGCGAGTGTAAGGGCCCTCCTGTTATGGTTAAATGGAGTTCACGGAGCACATCAGGGTAAACGGGCCCTCGTGGCGTGAGAGCGTAGCTGGGTAAAAGGATCTGACACCGGTTAGCGACCTTGCCGTAGGACCAGAAATTATTAAAATGCAAATTCATATCAGGATGTTAGATTCGGTTAGGAACCATGCTGTATTAGACATTTGTTAAGGTTAGCCCACCATACCTGTCAAAACTGGATGTAAATCTAATGTCTGAGTTTTGCATTTAATAATTATGTAAATGTTATTTTATTAAATTTTTACTTTTGTTTCATATTTTAATAAATGCGGCCGGGGGGTCTCGGGTTCGAGACCCCCTGCCTTCGAAAGAATTCTGTTGTTGGTCAGTTAAATGTTTAACTGTAGTCTGCGTGTTAAGGCGGGGGGTGGCCGGTAGTCACAGACCATGAGAAAAGGGGGGGCCAATCGGCCCCCACGCACACATGGCTGGGCCCGCCCCCCCCCCCCCCATTGGCCGATCCTGGTTTGTTCGCGCGTCCCGCCCTTGCCCCGGAAGCAGTTTTGCGCGTCCGGGTCAAGGGGGCGGGACCGCGGCATAGGATGGGTTAAGAGCCTGGGGAGCGCGGGAAGCTGCCTCTTTGTGCCCGCGCTTCCCAGGCTCGCTCCTCGCCCCGCCGTGGGGCAGTTTAATTTTACCCACCCTCCATCCCCTGGTAGCAGAATTCTGGTAAGGACACTGTTAGGTATACGGTGTGATGCTATGCAATATCGTAGGAATAATGTTTATCCTCCTTAGGCCTTTTTTCCCGTTTGCAGGCAAGGTTAATATGTGTATGTTTTCTGGGTGTGTATTGCGGTTGCATTAACTCTTTTTTTTCCTTAGGCCTTTTTTCCCTCTTATTTAGTAATGTCGTATTTATTATGTGGGTCTGGCGATAAGGTCATAATCGGTGAGCAGCAATTTAAGGTCCTTAGGTGGGGGTGGCCCCATTCACGAAAAGGGTCGCCCAGGGGGAGGGGCCACTGGTCTCTCCCAGAACTTCAGGGGCAGGATATCCGCTTGCTTGGGTGCGGGGGAGGGGAGTCAACGCTTTCCTCAGGCTGGCAGCCACCCCACACATACACTATGACGCTAAGGCGCGAGTGTAAGGGCCCTCCTGTTATGGTTAAATGGAGTTCACGGAGCACACGAGGGTAAACGGGCCCTCGTCACGCATGCGCATCTCGGACGTGAGAGCGTAGCTGGGTAAAAGGATCTGACACCGGTTAGCGACCTTGCCGTAGGACCAGAAATTATTAAAATGCAAATTCATATCAGGATGTTAGATTCGGTTAGGAAGCACGCTGTATTAGACATTTGTTAAGGTTAGCCCACCATACCGGTCTAAACTGGATGTAAATCTAATGTCTGGATTTTGCATTTAATAATTATGTAAATGTTATTTTATTAAATTTTTACTTTTGTTTCATATTTTAATAAATACGGCCGGGGGGTCTCGGGCTCGAGACCCCCTGCCTTCCAAAGAATTCTGTTGTTGGTCAGTTAAATGTTTAACTGTAGTCTGCGTGTTAAGGCGGGGGGTGGCCGGTAGTCACAGACCATGTGATAAGTGATACACTCCGGAAACGAACAGTGATGCAGGGGAACTAATACATATACACTTCTGTAGGGAAAAAAACAAATTAGTCCCTTTCAATGAGTCATCAATCTCTACAATTATTTCATTTATATCAAACCAATACACACTCTTAAAGTGGTTGTTAAAGCATATCTTTATCTGTTTTATACCGCTTAACACATAAGGATACATACAAAACATATACATTAATACAAACATATACAAATAGCCAATCCTTCCTACCCGTTGTCTTTACAAACGCATGCTAAAAGTAAACAAAGAACATAATTCAAAAACAGCTATCCGAGAGATAAAATGAGGTAGCCCATTACACAATCGAGGGAATCGATACACCCTCCGATTGATACGAGAAAAGTGTAATTGCAATCTTTTACTAATTAATCACAGTCTGTCAGACTCCTCCATGATGAAAGGTCGATGCCTTTCGGCCCATTCATTCGGGCCTCATCAGGACAGGAGAGACAAGAAATAGCAATGCCTAGGTTCTAACCAAGGAAAACTCATTCACAAATTACTCGTGGCTCCAAGGGTTCTTCAGTCTGTGCGAAAAACAGAAGGGGCTCTTCTTGAGGACTTCCATATTGTCAATGAAAAACTATGAGGGAGTGAGCGTTTAGGACCATGCACAGTACATGAAAAAATCAATTTCTATATGCCGAATGTCCAGAAGTTCAGGCTTCATAAAGAGTGTACAATGCTGCTCGTCCTACACCGTGTGCTGTAAATTAAACAACGCTGTGGATGGCGGTGTCCATTGTGTTCTCACAGCGTCCTCCGAATCGGAATGCCGATTACGTGAAAGAACAAGTGAAGCAGGGCAGCTTTACTATCACATTGTACTTTTGTCAATTTATCTAGGGGCGGTATATGTACAAATTATGCACATATGAGGATATCACCATAGGCAAGACCACTGGAAACATGTGATAGCAATGGCATTTTTTTTTACAAAATTATGGATGTGCTGTATTTGCCACCGAATCCATCATCTGCTACATAATCTGCAGTTTAACAAAAAAAGTTTGTTTGTAGCTCAAATAGTTCAAAGGGTACTAAAAACAGTGACACGTATTATTGCACAGTGGATGGCACTTTTCAAAGGTCGACATGTCACCTTTCTGTTGATTATTGCTATACCTGGGTGTTAAACTGGTACTAATGAAGTGCAACTAATGCCTAGACAGTGTCAACAAATTTAAAAATTATAGTAATAATATCACAAAATGTGCCTCATTACAAGGCATAATTTGCTTATTCTTGCTACATGATTCACCCAACCCGACTCGCTGCATTTTTTGCCCACCCCCTTGCCATATAATCCCAGTGGCCCTGTCCATAGGTTAGCTTACCACTGATCTTCATAATGCCACCCTGTCATGGCTCCACTCCTCATGACTATGCCCCATTCAGCCACCACTCCCTCCTTCAATCAATTTGTGTGTTTCCAGAACATCTTCCGATTCCATCGCTGGTACTGGTCCTCTAAACTATATTAGTGGCTACATATGTGGAAAAAGTGTATCTACTAATAAAATGGCTGCTTAGGTCAGTGCGCAATCTGCTTAGATCTCTTTGAATTCAACAGGCTCCAGATCCTAATACAGATAAGACACATCAGACTTATCAGGTTTGGTAGAGTGTTGTATATATGAGTGTATATATGAGTGAGTGAGTTATCTAAAGGTTGTAGATGTATTAAAAAAGAAAAGGATGCTTATAAGATCTTGTGGCGTATTAATGTGCCTGAAGTGGAGAACTGCTTATTTCAGAAGGGTCACAAATGTAAAACGAAGGAAGAAGTTCAGTGAGGAATGCAATGCAAGTAGCGTAATAGGTCGGGGTGCTTGGAACAGTAGCAGTGGGTAAGTAGTAGGAGGCGTTCCAGGCCTGGTTCCAGGAATTTTCATCTGGATGGGCCAAGGGTTTGGTCGGGTAGGCCAATGTGGATCCAATTTTTGTAAATCCTGAAGCTAGCCTACAAGCCCACGATTTACATCATATCTTCTTCTAAACAGGCATACAGATCGTCTAGAGTTATTTGAGAGTACATGTCTATACTTAACAGCCCAACTCTTATCATTTCCAGCAGGCTAGGCTTTAGCACCAGCACTAGGATTCCAAGCAGATTGTATTAGCAGTTCAAGGTTAAGGAAGCCCCTTTTACGACACCAAAGCCTTGACTTTTCACACTAGGAAGACTGACACTGAAAGCTTGATCCTGGCTTGAGCTTGCTCAGCTAGCTCAGCTTGAGATCCTGTTGGAACTCTGTGTCCACAATGAGCCGAGCTTTCATGTACCTTGTGCCTGCCACCCTCAATCAACCCAGAATGTAGCGTTACAGTGGGAGCTTCCAACTTTGAAACTGAAAAAGCTATGTTCGAGTCTCGGCATTGGCTCAACATCCTGTGATTATGAGCAAATTTCCAGTGCCTAAAAGAAATGAATGTGACCTTGTGTAATGTATCTGATGATCCTTTAAAGCACTTCAACATCTCCAGGTAGAGTTCACAGTAAATAAAAACAGCAGAAAACTGCAAAAGAGATAAAACAAAGTATTAACATAAAAAGGAGAGATAAATAGACATTTAGTGACTGATTTGTACAAAGTGAAAACATAAAACCTGGATAAATTGCAACATCCCCACTTAAATTGTGTGAGCTTGGGCAAATATTTTATTTCACCAAAACACATTTCTCTTCATATTTGCGCATGAAAGCACATTCAAATACATTTTTTTTGTTTAAGAATTTTTTTTAAAAACTTTCAAATACATAAGATAAAAGAGAAAATGGAAACAATAAGAATGAAGGAGGGTAGAGGCTATAATAAAACATATATAACAAAATTAAAATAAACACTCAGGCAAATACCATATGATGAAATAGTAATATTATAATTAAAAGGAGATAAGGAGAAAAGGAAAGTAAGAAAGAGAAAGATAGGAAGAAGAGAAGAGAGACAGAGAAAAAGAAAGGAGAGGAAGAACAAAAATGATGTGGGAGAATATTATAGAAACAGAGAAAAGAAAAGAAAAGAAAAAGAAAAAAGAAAGAAGAAAGAATTAATTTATACGAGAGTGAGAAGAAAGATATGTAGTAAAAGGAAGCCAAAGAAGATCAGATTTAATTTTTTGAGAAAGAGAAGAGGAGGAAACAGCAGCAATCCTGTGTTCATCACAAATAAAATTCCACCAAGTTAGTAACGATATTTTGGAATTGTCTTTCCAGAATGATAGAATAACCTTGAAAGCTAATGCAATAAAACAATCAAATAATCCGGAAACATAAGATACAACATCCACATCAGGTGATAAGGAACCTAGAAAAACATTCAGTAGTGATAAAGTAGCATTAAATTCAATAATTGACATGCAAACATTCCAAACTGAGTTCTAAAAGGATAAAACAGTAGAACATTCATAAATTTGATGTTTTAACGTGCCCGTTTCAGTGGAACATGACCAACATAATGGAGAGGAGGTTGGGGAAAATGTAAAAATACTAACAGGAGTGATAATGGCTCTATGATAAATAAAATACAAAGATTGAGTTATACGAGCAGCAGCAGAAACTTTGAATAATTTGGACCACAGTTTATCCCAGGTTATAACAGGGAAAGAAACTAACAAATCAGTTTCCCAAGCAATCTCAATATGGGACTTAGGACTTTCAATAACATTTGATAACAATAACTTATATACAAGAGTGGCTTTAGGTCTGTGGGTTGAAAATAAGGGGTATAGAGGAGTAGAAGGGGAAAAAGATGGTGTGACAAATGGAGGGGAAAAAGTAGCTAGATTAGATTGTATGGCATTAAAAATGATATTATATTCATTGAGAAGGGAGTCAGGTAATTGATAGCTTGTTTGTAAGGCATGAAAGGGAACTATAGAATAGTTGTGGAGAAATTGATGCACAAAAATTATACCCTTTTCTTTCCAGTATTTGTAGTAGAATGATTTGCCTTTATATTTAAGAAATGTATTGTACCATACAGTGGAGGACAAAAAACATTGAAGAGGAGTAAAATCCTTAGAAAATGTGTTTTATAATAAAGTTTGGGAATATTTTAAAACAGGATTAGTGGATAGAAAAGTGCAGTTTGACATAAAGATTACATGTTGAAAAGGAAAATCCTTTAATAAGGAACGTTCAAAAAGGATCCATCTAGGGACAGGAATATCTACAAAATCATAAGCTAATGAAAAAGATTGTTTAATCAAAAAAGTGATAAGCTTTAAAGTTAGGGAAACATACACCACATTCATTCTTAGGACAAATAAGTTTGTTTAGAGCAATTCATGAGTGTTTATTGTTCCACAAAAAGTTTATACACACAAAATGTATTCGAGAAAAATATACATTAGAAATTCTGATAGGAAGCATAGACAATGTATATAAAACATGAGGAACAATCATTATTTTGTCCAACCTACCCCACCAGGAAAGGTACAGGGGGGACCAAATAAGAAGGAGGGATTGGAGTTTAGTTATTAATGCATTAAATGTGAATTTAATTGTATCATTTAGGGTTGACGAAAACCAAATGCCAAGGTACTTAATTTTTAAGGGGCACCAAGCAAAATTAGTATCACTAAACATAAATTGATAACATATAGAATTTAGGGGTAAGACTTCTGTTTTTGATAGATTGTGTTTGTAATCAGAAATACTGGAGTATAATCGAACTTCATTCATAAAATGTGGAAGAGATTCAACAGGGTTAGACATATAAATCAGTATATCATCTGCATAGGCAGATATTTTAGTTTCAACAGAGTTAAGTTTGAAACCAGTGATCTGAGAGTTAATACGAATACGCTCTAAGAACGGTTCAAGGCAAAGAATAAAAAATAAAGGGGAAAGAGGACATCCTTGCCTTGTGCCTCTGGATAGAGTATTTTTTTGAGAAATGATTATTAACAAAAATACTGGCTCGAGGACAGGAGTACAAAAGTTTAATGTAAGAAATAAAAGAGGGTCCAAAACCAAACCATCGGTGAGTTCAAAACATGAATTGCCAATTAATAAGATCAAATGCCTTTTCAGCATCTAAAGACAGAGCTGCAAGGGGAGACTTATATTTTTTGCCATATGAAATGATATTAGTAAACATCCTAGCATTATCAGATGCTAATCTACCTTTCACGAATCCAACTTGATCAGTTTTGATTAAAAGAGGAATGATGGTTTTTAAGTCGGGATGCTAGAATTTTGACAAAAATTTTACAATCATAATTATTTAACGATATAGGACGGTAATTTTTACAGTAAGAATGGTCTTTATCATGTTTAGGTATTATAACAATTAAGGCATCCATAAAAGACCCAGATGCTCTAGCGTCAGCAATAAAGGAATTAAAGAGTTGCAGGAGTTTGGGGGCAAAAATGGAATTAAAGGTGCTATAAAACCATCAGGTCTTGGTGCCTTTGACTTTTTCAGAGACTTGATAGCATTGGTTACCTCCTGAAGAGTGATTTCTTTCTCTAATGCGTCAAATGCATCAGGGAGAGATGGTGGGGAGGAGAGACCTGAGAAAAAGATGTTTAAATTTTGATTAGAGTAAAGAGATTGATAATATTCATGAAAGACTTCGGCAATGTCCTCATCTGATGATACTAGTTTTTTAGTGGATTCATTAAGAATAGGGCCAATATTTCTACGTTCAGATTTAATTTTTAAATAATTAGCTAACATCTTACCCGCTTTATTCTGACCTCCATGGTATTTAGATTTAATTTTAAGCAAAATATTACATGCTTCAACCGTTGCTAATTTGTTAGTTCAGTTTTTGCTTTAATTAAATCATGGAGAGCAGCAGATGAGCGAGAGGTAAAATACATATGTTCTAAGCCCTTAAGTTTTTGGAGTTGATCCTCATACTTCTACCTAATGGTCTTCTTTTTCTTCGATACATAAGAAATGGTGAAGGCACGAAAAGCAGCATTAATAGCATCCCAGTTATTAGAAACAGAAGTATCCAATGGGTTATTGATATTAAAAAATTCATTAATAAAAGTGGTGACTTCCCTTGATAAAAACCATGTCTTATAATAAAAAAGTATTATGTTTCCATCGGCTAAATTGAGAGGAAGTAAGTGAAAGGTCCAAAACAGCATGAACAGGGGCATGATCCGATATAAAAAATGGATCCAATTTCATATTTTTGAATAGAATGGAGCAAGGATTTACTGACCAAAATATAATCAATCCCAGAACGGGTGTGATGTACATTAGAGAAAAAAGTAAATTCAAGTAAATCAGGATTACAAGTCTTCCAAACATCATACAATGGACGAGAAGCAATGGCCGATTGAAACGTTTTATGAGATTTAGCAGGTTGAAATTTACATTTGGACAATCTATCATTGGTTGAAGTCACCTGCAACAATATTATTGGGGCAATCAATTGAAGAAAGTAGAATTTTAATATCAGTCCAAAATTTGGGATCTGACTTCACAGGACCATAAATATTTAACAAAACTAACGTTTTATTTTGTACCACAATCTTTGCCATTACTCATCGTCCATTGTCATCATTCTGAGTGGATAACATTTGTACTGCAAAAGCTTTATGAAACAATATAGCAACACCTCCCTTTTTGTTGGATGCAGGAGAAAAAACAACTTGACCTACCCACTGCCTTTTCAACTTAAGTGACTCCACATCAGTACTATGAGTTTCCTTAAGAAAAGAAGTCTGAGAATTGAGTTTTGATAAATGAGATAGTGCCTTTTGCCTTTTGACTGGATTCCCAAGACCACGGACGTTCCGCGTGACAAAGTTACACATAATGGAGGGATGGGAGGGAAGAATACAGTTGGAGTTGATACACTTCAAAGATATTACTACAAAATAACACACCACAAGAAAAAATTACATAAAGAAAATACTTCAGAATAACCAACATTACCAAGGTACATTAATAATAAATAAATAACAAAGAACAATGGAGAACAAATAGAGATAATTTGAAGAACAAAATAAGTAGAAAAGGACAGAGCAGAAGATGAAAAAAGAGAAAGAAAAAGAGATAGAATAAGAAGAAAGAAGCAAACAAACAGATCAAAGCAGAACAGCCAGATCTGTAAGAAGAAGAAAAAACAATGAAGAGGGAGCATAGTGATGCAAGGCAGA
This sequence comes from Lissotriton helveticus, assembly GCF_964261635.1. Lineage (NCBI taxonomy): Eukaryota > Metazoa > Chordata > Amphibia > Caudata > Salamandridae > Lissotriton > Lissotriton helveticus. The sequence goes on from NC_136057.1 coordinate 455,125,322, forward strand.
CCAGATCTCATAGAAACGAATAAAAGAAAATAGGAAAATGAGAACCGCAATGAAGGGCACAAAATGGAAAAGAGAAAAAAGACAAAAGAAGAAAGTCGAAGGTAATACATGGTAATGATAATTGAGAAAAGGAAAACACATAAGTTTAAAGAGGTAGTCCTGATAAGTTAATTAGAGATAGACAAAGAGAGAAGAACGAAACAGAAAATTAGGTGTTAGTGTGCATTCCAGTGGAAGAAAAGGACTGTAGAAAAAGTTTAAGTTTTCCAGGATCATCAAAGGAGCGTGAGCGCCCATCATGGGTAATCTTGCAAAGACATGGATGAAGTATTCCATATTGAATATTAAGATGTCTCATCTGGGGACGTAGATCAAGGAACTCTTTCCGACATGCATTGGTTGCATTGGAGATGTCTTGTGAGATGAAGATGTTATGACCAGACCAAATGAGACGGCGTTTGAGCTTAGCAGCCTTCAGGACATTCATAAGTTCAGTAACCTCCAGAAATAGCATAATGATGCCACGTGGTTTCGTGGGATTAGAAGTGAGGCGACCCAAACGATGAGCTCTTTGTATATTGAGGGGAGAATTTGAAGATGCAAGATTGAGAAGCTCAGGAAGAAATTTCTGGAGAAACAAGACCATATTGGAACATTCAACATTTTCTGGAAGACCATAAAGGCATAGGTTGTTTCGACGGTTTCGATTTTCTAAGTCATCTGTGTGGATTTTCAGTTTATGAATTTCCTGTTCAAGTGTTGGAATCTTAGTAGAGATATCATGTAGGTCACTAACACGTTGTTCCAGATCTAGTGCTTTGCTTTCCATAACAATCCATCTCTCCTCGATTTGCTGTCATTTTTCATTCGTTGCAGACATAAAAGGTTGAAGGCCCTGCACTTCATCTAAAATAGAGTCCAGAACCGGGTTCTGTGAGGAGTGAATAGGAGATGGTGGGACATTTTTATGTCTTTTTGGTTTCGTGCCCGTAACAGTGGACCTGGCAGAATATGAATCGTTGGCCATTGTAATAAAAAGAAAAAGGTACCTCAGAAATTGTGTAAAATGCGTTCCTCAGGGAAAACACTGATGATAATAGTCACCTCAGCTGATGACAGCAAATAAGAACTCAAGCACAAATATAGCAGTTCGGCAGCTGAGGAGTATTAATATTGGAAACAACAAGGATGGAATCTATATCCAATCCAGTGAAAGTAATATGATATATTTTGATAGCCTTGTTGTATTAAAAAAGTATGGGAACGTGAGCTCAGTGGCCAATAATAGCGGCCGCCCACATCTCCAGCAGGATAATAGACGTCAAAAAACAGGGATAGGCTATCCGGAGTAGAACTTGAATCAGTGCAAGCCCAAATCGTTAACAAACTCAGCTGGTCTGAAGACAGTTTTAAAAAAAAAAACTTTGTTTATTAGTGTTTTTGTAACAAATGAAAACATAGGACATACACAAAAACAGTACATAGGCTGGTTTGTAAAGGTCCTGGGACAGCATCTAAAAGAAACAACAGTTACGGCAAGGCAGATTACAAGAGGTCATTCAATTCATGGATAGGGTGGGAAGTGGCGGAATCCGTGCAACAAACAGGTATAAATCGATGATATCAACATTCAAGGAACATTCATCAGATCAAGGGTTGTCACAGTACAAGACTAGTGTCCACAGTAAGCAGAAATGAGCAGAGTGACGATGAGCTATTACAAATCGGTGGGAAGGAAAAAGGGACACAGGGTACTATAGGGTGTAGCAACCAGGATCAAGGCATATCCAGCATGAGTATATTCATGGGTAGGAGCACAGTATATCTAATCATTATTACCACCTCGAATGGTGTCCCCCTCCGGATCGTCTCCTCGGACTATCTGTGCCTGAAGATAGGCAACTAGAGGACCCCAAGTGCCTCTTGGTCTGCTAGAAGGCGGAAGCAGTTCAGCAAAGGTGTTATGTTGGTCTTGGCTATAAGTCATGTCGGCAAGCCACTCCTTGAATTTCGGGGCCCTGCCACGGCCCCACCTGCACGCAACGTGCCTCTTCGCTAGAAGAAGGGCAATATCCACAAATTTCCTGCAGGATGAAGGGATGTGTGGCGTGTGGCCTAACAACATTAGTAATGGGTCAGATGGTATGGATGTCCCCAACATGGATTCTAGAGCGGTGTGTACTTGCTGCCAATAAGACTGTATGGGGGGCATTCCCAGGCAAGGTGTAAGAAGTCAGCATGTTCTGCGCGGCAGCGTTCGCAACGATCAGTGTCAGACAAATGAAATCTGTATTTTTTCATGGGGGTATAATACAAGCGTTGCAAGAATTTGTAATGAATTATCTTAAGCCTGCAACTGGATGATATTCGAGCGGTAAGGGCACAACAGTACACCCATTGGTCATCAGTGAGGTCAATAGCCAGTTCAGTAGACCAACGCTGTCTCGCCGAGGCCTCCGGTGGCAAGCTACACGTTCTCATATGGCGATACATTCCGGAAACTAAATGAGAGCCATTGTGTGAGCTCAGCAAATAGTGAAGTGGGGGCGTGATGTCTGGTTCTGATGGGAAGTCAGGAAGTATGGCGCGTATGCCTTGGCGCAATCGCAGATAACAAAAGACCTCAAGTGGGGTACGAGCGTGCGTGGAGAAAAAGGCGTCTGCTGTTTTAAAGCGGCCCTCGGAAAAGAGGTCACCCCAGCAAGTGATCTTCAGCACCGTGCAAAGCTTTTGAAACCCCTTCTTGTGGAGGAGTTCAAGTTCGGGGTGATACGCAAGTGGCAGCAGGGGCGAGTATAATAGTCTGCAGTCTAACTTACTAGTCAGCCGGCGCCATGCGTCAATAGTACACGTGACGGATGTGTGAGGAGTCGTTATAACCGAGGGCTGGCAATGAAGGAGGCCATTCAATGGCAGGGGGTGAGCTATCCAATCCTCTACCGCCAACTGAGGCATAAAAGGGGTAGGACGAAGCCAGTGGTAGGCATAGTGCGCTTGTGCACATAGATAATAGGCCTCGAAATCGGGGAGGTCAAAACCCCCCTTATCATACGGCTGTATCAACATGGACCATTTAAGCCGCGGGCCCTTACCCCCCCAAAATAGGCGGCAGAGTTCCGACTTCAGGGTTTTAAAAAAATAGGCCCCTGGGTGAAAGGGGATGTTGAGAAATAAATAAAGAAAGCGTGGGAGCACCACCATCTTGATGAGGGATGCTCTACCTGCCATGGAGAGAGGAAGGGAGATCCAGCGGTCCACTAGTGCCGTGAGCTTGGTCACAGCAACACCGTAATTAGCGTGCAGAATCTCATCTTTGTCACGCGAAACCTGGATACCTAGGTATCGAAGTTCAGTCCTACACCACTCCAGCGGGTAATCCAGGGGAAAGTCTGGCACTGCGTCCGTGAGTGGAAAGAATTGGGATTTTGCCCAGTTGATCTGTACCCCTGGCATTCCCCCAAACACCACAAACTCCCTGAGTAGGGGATTTAGATTGTGAACTGGGTCCTTGACAAACAAAGTCATATCGTCTGCATACAACGATACATCAATCTGGCGTAGGAGGCAGCGGATCGCACCCTCACCATGCAGCTGACGAAGCCGGCATGCGAGGGGTTCGATGGCGATCGCGAACAACAGGGGGGACAGTGGGCATCCCTGTCGGGTACCCCTGGAGATGGTGAGTGATGTGGAAAGGTGGCCGTTGATCAGGACCCTCGCAGTTGGTTGGGTATATAGTAGTTGAACTCAGGTTATGAACAGGGTTGGGAATCCCATGCGGGCTAAAACGGTGAACAAGTAGGGCCATTCGACCGAATCAAACGCTTTAGTGGCGTCCCGAAAGATTGCTGCGACAGGAAGGTCAGGATGAACAGTGTGAAGCAAAGAGAACAGGGTGCGCAGGTTATGAGAGGTGGAGCGGCTGGGGACGAAGCCAGACTGGTCAGGCAAAACTATTCGGGTCATGAGGAGGGATAATCTGGTGGCGAGGACTTTGGCTAAAATTTTCACATCGCAATTTAGGAGCGATAGGGGACGAAATGAGTCGCAGGTGTTGGGATTTTTACCGGGTTTCAATAGGGAGGTGATAACGACCTCGCGCATAGAGCAGGGGAGGAGGCCATCTGTGAGTGACTCCTCAAACACTTCGCGGAGGACTGGGGCCATAATTTCAACGTAAGCCCTATAAAATTCTGCAGGGAGTCCATCCAGCCCGTGCGCCTTCCCGTTCTGGAGCGACATTATCGCGTCCCTGACTTCATCAAGCTCAAAAGGGGCGGCTAAAAACTTCCTATCTACATCGCTCAGCCAACACAAGGCCAGGTCTCCAAGGAAATCATCATATTGGACATCAGGTGTAGTGACCGTGGTGTAAAGTGTGCGATAATGGGATACAAAAGTGTCAAGTAGTTCATCGGAGTTCCTAATAACGTGACCGTGGGTAGTGACCACCTCTATAATAGTGTTGTCGCCGCGCGGTGTCCCCGTCAATACAGCTAGCGCCCTGCCCCGCCTATCCCCCTCGCAGTATTTCCTCGCTTGCCAATGTTTACCCCTTGAACTTAGCCTCCCTGTTTGCTTCCTCTTCATATTGTGTAAGTTTATCCCTGAATTCAGCGTGTGCGGCAGTGACTTCACCCTCCACCATACGCGCCTCAAGTGCCTTCATCTCGTCCTCCAGCTTCCGGATCGTGCGTTGAATGTCTCTTAATACCCCAAAGCTTTTAGATATGCAGTGGCCTCGAATGGTTACTTTGAACGCTTCCCAAATAATCTCTACAGAGTCAACAAAACCTTTATTTCTCGGGAAGAAGGTGGTAATCTCATCACCCAGTTCAGTGCGGAAAACTTCGTCTAGGAGGGCCGCTGGTTGTAGTCGCCAGCACGGCCTGGGGTTGTCCCAGCCAGGTATTAGAAGAGTCAGTAGGACCGGGCTATGGTCCGAGTACGATCTCGGGAGGTGAGTGACATTCATTACTCCTGTGAACATCTCTCTAGTCAGAAAAAAATAGTCAAGATGCGCCCATGTACCAGTCTGTGAGGTAAAGTGAGTACCCTCCATACGTCCAGGATGTAGTTGTCGCCAGGCGTCCAACAGATTGCCCCCCGAAAGTACGCCCTCCAACACCTCCCTGGAATTGGGTTTGTAGTGTGTGGCCCTATCTGCTCTATCCAGCCTGGGCACTAACGCTATAATAAAGTCTCCCCCCCCAAATTATGTGGCGGGATCCTATGTCCAGAATTTTACCCCAGAGTGTGGTGAAAAAGAAGGGCAGGTCCTGATTAGGTGCATAGCAGTTTACCAGGGTGATAGTGTCACGGCCGAGCCTCCCCCATAGCAATACATAGCGGCCTTCCGCATCTGCGAGCGTACCGCACACCTGAAATGGTACTGTATGTTTGATTAGGATCACCACTCCCCTCGCATACGTGGAATAAGAGGAGAATGCCCGGGTATTGGCCCACTTACATCCAAAGGAAGGGCGCCCTTGTGAGGCTATATGTGTTTCCTGTAGCATAGCTATTTGCACCTGATGTCGATCAAGATATGCTATAACATTTCGACATTTCTTAGCATTATTAAGTCCTCGAACGTTCCAAGACAGGCATTTTAATTGTGCATCAGATCCCGTCCTAGCCATAACCCTGAAACAATCGAATAATGAAGGCCTGCCACAGCGGAGTCCTGTGTTTCAACAAACAATAGATGATGCTACATAACTCCATGACCATCCAGCCAAACAATGTCCATAACAAAACAATCCCCCCCTTCAATGGATCCCTCCCCCCCTCCCACTACTGCATCCCAATCATGCCAGCAGCCAATCAGCCCATCACCCACCCACCCCCCACATTCCCACAACTCCCACAACTTGTGTCCAAAAGCGGGGTACTCCCGTTGGGGGACCATCAGCAAAGGCGCGCAGCCACTACCCCTCCCGAAAGCCCCTTGCTCGGTACCGCCCTTGGTTGAGGCAGGGTAGGGGAAGTGGTCCCTACGTATATTGCACCGCTAGAAGGGGCTGACTGTCCCGTCCCCCAAGGGGAGTGGCAGTGCCATCAAAGGCTGCTCGTGTGAGATGGGTACAGTGACGCAGCCCCGTGCTAGGGTCATCCAAATATGTCGTTGCAATTTAGTCATTATTATCCATCAGCGGCAATTCCTCTTCGGGGTCCGCGTGGTCATCTCGTCTGTCCCTCTGTGCCTTGCGATGCAGTCTCAAGTAGTCCTCGACTTTACCCGGATCTGTGAAAAAACGTTGCTTGCCCTGGTGCGTCACTCTCAACCTCGCTGGATATAACAAAGCATAGTCCAACTGAGCTTCTCTCAATTTCTTTTTCACAGCAAGGAACTTTCGTCTTTCCTCTTGTACCATAGGAGTGAAGTCTGGGTAGAGAGAGAAGGTAACTCCATTGTAGGTCAAGGAACGTTTGGCCCGGGCAGCCCTCAGGGCGACGTCCCGGTCGCGATAATTCAGTAGACGAGCGATGATTGGCCTGGGCGGCAAGCCAGGTTGTGGAACGGGCGCCAGGGACCTATGTGCTCTCTCTACAATGAATTGAGGGGAAAAGGCATCTTCCCCTATGGAGGTTCGGAGGAGCGTTTCAACATAGAGTTCCATCTTGCCAGTGTTTGTGGACTCTGGAATACCCGTGACGCGGATGTTGTTGCGTCTGCTACGGGCCTCCAAATCCTCATTCTTGGCTGCAATAACTCGCAGAAGATTGTCCATACGAGCGAGTTGAGAGGTATGGGTAGCAGTGAGGTCGTCATTGTCTGAGATACGTTGCTCCGTTGCGGTAAGTCTCTCCTCATGCTGGTCTACTTTGTGCACCAGGGCGTCTAGCCTGGAGGATATTTTGTCCACTTTGTCCACCACTGTGGCAAAGCCCTGGCGCATTTCCTGAAACAAATGGCGCATGTCCAGGTCAGCCGTGGGGGAGGGTGTGGCAGTATGGTCTGCACCAGTAGGTCCGAGCTCCGCCGTGCCGGTTTTCGTCCCCTTCTTGGAACTCTCGAAGCTGAGTTTCGCCTGTCGATTTTCGGGGTGCACCATTGCGCCCCTGCGCCTCTCGTGGGCCACTGTTGCAGGATCTAACGGTGCGGCGGCGCCCCGTTGCCGGGTGGCAGTAGGGCCCACCCCGACCAGGCCACACGCCGTGCGCAGCAGTCAATGGGTATCCGGCTGCACAAGGCCCGATCACCAGACGCGTGTGCGGTAGAGCCGTAGTCTAAGGGTCACAGGCATGGTCCCAGTGAGCGGAGACAGGGGTCAGTCTGCCCGAGGGAATGCTGAGCAGAAATCAGTTTCGCAATGGCCACCAGTCTCCATTGAGCCGCAGCACGAAGAGGACAGTACAGTTCCCAGGGAGTGCAGACGTTCCCGCCCTGAATGCGTAGGTGAGTCTCAGTTGGTACCGCTACTAATGCGCTGTGGGGGCGGCAGAGCCCCAATAACTCAATTTAGTACTTACTGCGTCGTGCCAACGTCCACATCAGTGGTGATATCGCCCCCGGGGTGGAGCTCTCCGCTCCAGTCTGAGAGCAAGGTAGGGGCGTCCTCGTGTCAAGGCACCAGCGCAGCGCCGCACCCAGCCGATCGCTGTGTTGTCGTAGCGTACAGTAGAACAGGCATATACAGGTTGAGGGTGGGGTTCGTCACTGGCCAAAGCAGGGACCTCGATCGGACCGCCGCGAGGGTCGCGGCGGGTCTTAGAAGCAGGGCCGCCGCTCAGGGCCTTTCGCCTCGTGGTCCGCACCGGCCTCGCGTGAGCGCCAGCGTCCGGATCCGTCACCTCCGCAGCTCCAGGGTCAGCACCGGTGAATCTTGCAGCGTCGATATCTCGCCGAGGGAGTGTGACAGCAGCCCAGGAGTTGGACCGAATGTGGTTGAGGTCACTCCACGTCGATTCCGCCGGGTGTGGGCAAGCCAGCCCCTCAGGCGGTGAGGATCAATGTAGGATCAGTGCTGCAGGGAACGGGAGCCGTTCAGTTAAGAGGCCATTCCGTTTGCGCGCCAAGCCACGCCCCCCTGGTCTGAAGACAGTTGACAACCAAATGCGTTCTTCAACTTGAGCTGCTGTAATAGGTTGTCAATAGGAGAATTCCTTAGAAGATAGCAGAGAAGGACATTTCCCAATATGAATATGCGCAGTAACTTGAAATAACTTCAAACCGCAACTTAATTGAAAAAGAAACCACTGTGAACCATATAGAGTAGGCATTAAAAATCATGTATATATAGAATAGGGCATAAGGTCAGTGAAACAAATATATAGTTGTATGCAAGAAATAATAAGTCCTTTCCCACGCTGAAGACATCAAAAAGGGCAATATTTACTGTAAACCAGGAACATCCTGTTGGAAAATGGCCATAAACATGCTGTCGGTGAAAGGGGCCACAGTAAAGCGACAATAATTGCAAAATTACCGTTCGGGTGAGGAGACGCGGGTGCGACGGCTCAAAATGGCAGCCGCCCACGTCTAGGTGAGGAAAAACGAAACGGTAATAACAGCCGAAGACCCAGGGCAGAAAAGCGCCTCAAACGAGGACCAGGCGTTCACGCCATCCTCCGGAGCAGATGCCCAGTGGTTCGAGAGGTGAAGGCAGTGTAGAAGCCGTTCTTGAGAGGATATGAGTCCCGCTGAAGAGCGGAGCTGAAGCAGGATCCGACATTTTGCCTCGGGCGTCGTAGCCACGCCCCCACATTTAAATACATGAATAAAAAAAAACAACTACACAAAAACCTATTGTGTTTCATTTAATAGACTAATGTTTCTCTATAATAATCTGGGCCACATACAGGGTCCACATGACATCTGTTTTGCCTGTTGGTTCACTAATGGCACTGTCACCAGTGTGAGGACCAGGCAGGAATGACTCTAAGCTCATGTTTAAAAACTATCATTTTGGTTAGTACTTCTTAGTGCATCACTATATTGTGACATATTAATGTCAAAGCTTCCATGGTGAAAGAAATACACTTTTTGTTTATTGAAGAGACTGTATCATATTTTACATCATGCTTGTTGTATGCTTTACAGCAAACATTTTCAGGCCGGGCTTGTAGATGGGCTCTAAGAGCCATGCCAGAGCCTTAGCTAGCTCTCCCTGTTAATTTGTTTGATTGCCCATCTCTACCACAAAAACACACGGACGCCTGCTCCTTGGCCTCCTCTGCCGTGACTGGGTGGACCAAAGGACATGTTTGGGTGAGCCTGGCTAGACCGGGCCTGGGGCCTTCTCACATTACCTTGCAGAGAAGCCCTTCCTCTTTCAGAAAGTTATTGAGCTCAGCGAACGATGTTAAATTTGTGAAATGGAAATACATGTACATTTTGACAGTGAGGTAGCATGTCTTTAAAGCACTTGACAAGTTTCAGCTAGGCACCCTCTGGGTTAGCCAGGTTTGTCATATTTTCAATGCTGCAATGTCATCAAAAGAGAGCTTTCAGATTTGATTCAGCCAATATTGCTAAATGCACAAAAATTACAAGTTACAAGCTCAAGCAGGTTTATGAAAGTAGATTTAGTGCCCTGAAAAAAAAGTAGAAAAATGGTCGTATCTTCCACTAGTGCAGCAGGTGCAGTGACACCTCGGCAGAGGAGTCTGATGGGGCCAGTGCACCCTCAAATATAGTTTTTTATAAGAAACTAAATAATGAGGGGGTGGTTTTCCTTGTTTGCATTAGGGCCAAGCCTCTCTTGGTGTGCCAGTGAGTATAAAACATATAACGTTTGGGGCATATTCACAAGAAAGTTGCAAAGTGTGTTGTTAAGCCAAAAAGGCTAATGACATGCTTTGTCACTTTAGAAACATGGGGTTGCACCATAGTTACTAGAATATTGTGCAGCTCTGCATTTCCCCTTGCGCTGACGACAAATTTAGCTGCCTAGTGCCACGGCAGGCACCATTGCACCATATTGCAAGGGTGCCTGTGTTGAGGGGAATATTGTTTATGTGCAGGAAGGTCCCCCTTCTGGCACATATAAAATCTTTAAATGACGTTTGTAAATTTTATGTGTGCTGCCTAATGAAGTGTACATGGAAACAGCAAAAACGAGGAAAAATAAAACATTTCTCCTCGTTTCGCCTATTTAAGACCAGGTTTTTCCTGGTCTTAACTTTGGCGCTGCCTCCTTTTTACGCTGCTCTTGTAAATAGGGGGCAGCGTCAAAATCAATGGGTGTAGCAGTGGAACGCCCACCACAACACCAATTGCCTGCCCCTTTCACGCTAAGTGTAGCGTGAAAGGGTGCCTTATTTACAAGGCAGCGCCCCTATCACCATCACAGCGGTGGTGGTGATAAGGGCTTGTAAATATGCCCCTGAGTGTTTTGGGAGAACGATATTAAAAAATAGGGAGCATGAGCACTTGAATTGGATTAAGGATATTCGAGCTCCTTTCCAGAGAGTGTCTCGTAGCCGAAGTTCCTGGGGAGACAGCGACGCCCAGTGGCAGGAAGCTGTAGGCGATTTTTGGCGATTATCGACGTTCAGCACAAGCAGCAGGAGTAGAGGAGGGCACGGTGGCGGCGGGCTGAAAGTGGCTTGAAGCGACTAAAGGCTAAAGGCATAGCGTGCCGCACAGCAAGCACAGAAAAGGAGACCTAGAGACCCTAGAGACCCTGAGACTTTGCTGCTTGACGCTGCATGTGAGATGGAGAGCAGCACGAGGAGGTGGAGAATGCCGCACCGCTCCCTGCTGCTTTTACCCTGCTACTACTACCACTGGGCCTCAAGCCCCCTAAGCCCCTCAAGGTACTTGCGGTATTTGCGGTATTTGCGGTGCTCAACCTAATTCCGCCTTGGTCCAGTGACCTAGCGGATGTTCACGGGCATCTTCCTGATTTTAGTGGAATCTGTGGAATCTGCCGGCAGCTGCTGCTGGGGGATTTGGGACAGCCTGTGCCGCGGCGCATGATTGAGCCTGTCTCCAGGTGTTAGGTTTCAGGTGCTGAGGAGCAGAAGAGGAGAAGAGAGGAGCCAAGCTGGGGGCCGGGAGTTGCACGCACAAGGTGAGGGGGTGCCGTTCCTCTCCCCCCCTAACTGCACTTGCACCAATACTTGCACCAATATTGATTCCCCCAACTGCCCTAACCTCCTGACAGTTAGCCCTGACCCCCGTTTCTTTGGCTTGGAATCGTTTTGATTTGTGTACAGTCTGTGCTAGAGAGTCCAGACAATCTTGAGGATCCGGTCCGGTATTTCTCGAAGCAAGAGCGGTTTTGGAGCGCGGTGCGGGTACGGGCTGCGGGCCTCTGACCTGCGAGATTGTTTCTCCCTGGTTCAATGAAGCGTCACAGGGACTCGCGGGACTCATGGGATTGGTTCCTTCCTGCCCTGTTACCGGTCTCTATCTGTCTTGGATCAACGGAGCGCGTGGGGGAGTTCTTGTTGGATTGTAGGCACTGAAGGCAGCCCCTACTCTATTGTACTTGCCTCGCGTGCCTGTGTCTGCCAACAGTAGGGAGCTGGGGCTGCAGGGAATTTGGAGTAGCTGCTCTTAGTCCTCGCCGCCCAACAGAAGCAGCCTGGAGGCTCCGGAATTGGCTCCGGAATCGGTTAGCAGCGCCTGGAACTCTGTGGAAAAGTAAATTTTGCCATGTTCTGTGTCCCTACGCCTCATCCATCATATGTTATGTGTGCATGACCAATATGCATATGTTATTCCCCATGTCCGATTAATGACGCAATTCCAGTTGTGTCCACCTCTAGTATGCTATTTTCCAGTCCTCGTGAATACTACGAATATCAGGCCTATGTAAAGTAATGTTGCCACGTTTCCCAGTGTGCACGTTATTCCATTATAAAGTCCCCGTTTCCAGGCCTCAAAAGGGCCCGGACCACAGATTCAGCTCCTGTCTCCTGAAAGCCTCGCTGAGGAGCGATACAGCCCCCACCTGTATCCTCGACCCTTCACTTACTTCCTGCCTCGCAGTGCCCGGTGCAGCTTGGCTCTGCCTCTGAGTCTGCCAAAAGTATGTTATAGTTCCAGCTATCAGTTCAGTCCTCCTCCTCTGCATTCCTAAGCTACTGAACTGCATCAATAGTTTCCGTCATTGTCTAGCCTTCTCGTCTCCACGTTAGAGAAATACTGTATTTAATGGTCATTTAGTATTCTTCATCACGCACTTCATGTAGAATAATGCATGGTCCAGTCTTAGAGTCAAGTTAGCTTTTCCCCTCATGACTTCTAGTTTATATCAACATGTTCCCTAAACATTAGATACCAGATAGGGTTTAGGTACATGTCGCTCCGACCCTCCAGACTCTAGTCTCTGCTCCTAGCACAGAGTTTATAGCCCCCAGCTTCTCCTAGTAACACGTCATTGCTAGTTTTCGCGCACCATTAGGTTAGAGGTCCCGGCTCCTTAGGTAGCCCCCTCCTATGTTTCCGCCCATTCATGACATATTCTGTTACGTTTGCATCACATGTCTATGTATACTCCCAGTTACACCTCTTTTTACTGTTATCTTTCGCGACTGCTACGCGTCACACCTTCTGCTCCACCCACTGCTACGCCTACTGCAATGTAATGCTATGTGTTCGCGCTATGTATATATGCCTGTGTTTTGTTATTGAATGTTAGCGCGCTCATCCCAGACCTAGCCCCAGCAGCTGCTGGGCCTCTTTTCCCCTGCTGGGCCCCAGTTGTCCTGCTGGGCCCTGTCACCTCTGTTCTATGCAGGTTGTCCTGATCCTGTCCTTATGCTGTAATAAACCTGCAGAAACTCCTACTACCTCGAATCTTGACTCTTATTTTATTGAGCTATCTGTTATTCATTCATTCATCCAAAAATAGATCCGGTATTATTTATTTATATACCACATAATGGCGCCCGAATAGGGACTTGCCCTTTCCCCACGCGTCGGTGAAGCCACGCCGACCCCCTGACCCTCTGCAGTCGTGACGGAACTCTTCTGCGCAGTGGCAGATATTTCTGCTCAAGTATCCCTCAGGCCCACGGAGGAGACGGAGGAGGCGGTCCAGCATCCGAACGAGACGGTGGAGGAACGCGGCGAGTCCCGACCAGAGCCCAAGCCGAGAGTCCAAGGTCCGAGGTATCCGGAGGCCCACCTGTAACTGAAGTCCGAAGTCCGAAGTTCGTCGTCCGTCGTCCAGTCCAGTCCGAGGCCTTCCGTTCCGTGCTGCCCGGTGAGTACCATTGCTGGGGTAGTATCTAGACAGGACCAATCTAAATTGACTCCTGGTCCGTGGGTTGGTGGTGCCCAGACTCACAAACGAAGTGTTCACCTAGGTGGATACGGGTCTTGATGTGTCCCTTTATGGGACCGGTATGTTCCGCACTGTTACAGCAGTGCATCCAGTAACTCTAGTCTGTTCCGTTCTCGAGAAAATCTGTTCTCTTTCTGTTCTCAGTATTCCAGGTAATATTCTGTTCGAACTGTTATTTATAATGTTCTTCATGTAATTTACTGTTGTGGTATGAGTGCGATGTGATTTCGTGTTTTTATTGTGTATTGTATTTTGTCCAGATTACAGTTCAGTCATGCCTATATTTTCCAAGTTACGTCAGTTAAAAACTAGAAAGGGTAGAGTATACCAAACAGTTAGAAGAAAAGTATAGATGGCCCGTATCGGGTACATGGGATGCCGAATGTATCATGCGAGTAGAAGAAGCATTATGGAAAAAGAAAGCCAGACAGTCACAGAAAGATGCCATCGAGTTATGGCGCAAGGAAGCTCATAGAAGAACGGAAAAGGAAGTCAGAAAGTCAGAGTTAAGTAGAGAATCCCAGGAACGAGCCCAAGAAAGAGAATTAATCGAGATAGGTGAACAAGTCAAAGCAGAACAGTCAGACAGACAGAGGCATGCCCTTATTAAGGGTATGTATCCTCTCCTTGCCGAGGGCTTGCCAAAAGCGACCCCAGAGGCATCTAGTAATTTCCCGCCACCATTAATTCCGACCAAGCTACGTCACAAACCGACCGCAGCTGATATTTTTATTTCGTCCTATCTGGACGACACAGTCCCAGAATATGCAAATCCTGTTCGCGCTCCGCTAGTCCCTGTAAATCAGGCACTTCCCGCTCTTCCAGACACCGGAGTACCTGTTACGGTACCCCCGGTCCAGCCTACAGTTCCATTTCCCACTCTGCCAGGACGTAGAGCCTCAGTAGACGACTCCAGTCTAGGGGCCGCAGGAGGAGCTACTCCTCAAACCCCGCCGCCACACAAGCGTTTATCGGCACTCGAATTACATGCTCAAGCATCACAGCGTACTCCTAAAAGTAATAAGTCTGTTACAGAAATCAGGCAAGCCCTTAACGAATGTGTTTATGATCCAGTTCCAGGCGAATATACTATGGTTTTATATTCCTTACGTGTAAGGAGAGTGACCGAGTATCTAGTCACCTTGCCGAACATGAAAGAAGATCTAGACAGAATATATCGTTTCATCCGTACAGGGGATGATCCAGAAAGTATTGGCGAGATTATGTCTCAAAGGAAAGCCGAGATTCAGCTCATGATATTAAAGTTCCTGATCAATTGTCTAATAAGAGAACAAGATTACCCGTCTAAAGATCCCGCCGAAATGAGAATCCTGACAAGGTGGAGTGATAATATAGCCGAGGGTAAGCACAAGACCGTCAGTGCCATGGAGAGTATGTACAAGAAAATTCGTAAAGAAATAATAAGGTTACACGACCAGCGTAAAGCAGCACAAGTAAGCGAGAAAGAAAGTATCTCTGATCCTGAAGAGGAAGAGAACGAGAATCCCGCCAGAATAGCGTATGTAGGAAAATCCAGATTTCCAGATCGCCATTTACGTCTAGAACCCAAGTCTATTTTTCATCTAGCACCAGAACAAGGTTCTCTAGAACAAGTATTTCAAGCTACCGATCACATTCTGAAATCACGAGTCGGTTACAGTGAATTAAGTACCATGCATGAACAAGAACTAGCCCGATCAGCAGTCCGATGGATTACTGATTCTACCACTTTTCCAGACGAAATAGTGGCACAAATGTTTCTGAAACTGCCCCCAGCCGAGCAACGACTGGTGGGTATGTATATGATCCAGTACCTCATCACTCTGTATGAGGGTCAACACTCTGATCCAGGCCCGTTACATGATATCCTGAACGAGTTACTCCAGTATAGATGGAGAGGTCTAGGTACCGATTTAATTAGTGTCATTCTAGAACAGCGCCACAAATATAGAACGTTTCTGAACCCGCATTTTGTTCATGTCTCACCCCCAGAAAGTAAGCCATTCTACATAGACAGACAGAATCCGTTACGAGAAGTCCACCCAGTCCAAGGGGCGGGTGGCGTAATGCAACGAGTGTTTGTATACACTCCAATTTCAAAGATGGAACTTCTTGAAATGAAGAAATTAATTCCCTGTCATGACAAAGATCCAGCAGGGTTCCATAGAGAATTAAAAGACATGCTCCGTATGGGAGAATACACTTACCCAGATATCATTAAAATGTTAAAGGTCCTGTTACCCGCAGGGGTGTATGAAAAGTTAAAGGAAAAAGAATGGGAGGTGGGAGAGAAAAAGATCGATTGGGCAGCTCTAGAAGCTGAAGACAAGGCACGAGTACCAGGTACCGGTCTTGGAGATAAATGTAAAGAATTACCAGAATTACTGATTCAAGTTTTACCCAGATTATTGACAACTAGGAAAGAAGACTGGGATGCAATCTCAGCCTGTAAACAGAAACAAGATGAAGATATTAGTGATTTTTATTCTAGATTCGAAAAATGTTTTAGTATCAACAGTGGTCTCAAGACAAGTAGTGAGTCATACCCTCACCTTTTTGTTACTAAATTAGTCGAGAATTCAAGCCCACAAATTAAAAATCGAGTTTTGAAAGTCGAAAGCACCTGGCAAGCAAATACTCCGTCCCAGATGCTCCAGATGCTCCAGTACCACCAGAATAGAATCAGGGAAGAGCAAGAACACGAGAGAAAACGTATGAAAGACACGAAAATGAAAGTGCTAGTTGCACAATCTGTTCCTCAAGACAGTCAGAAGAGGGGTCCGAATCAAGCCAGTCATCCTGCAGCTCCCGTTAGAGGGAACTGCAATTATTGTAAACAGCCAGGTCATTTTATAAACGAGTGCGCAGTTCTGAAACATAATATAGCTACTGGTAAGACTAAAGAAAGACCACGTCCGCCTAGACAAGAACAAGTTTCACAGATTCCTCAGCCACAGAATGCACAACAGACAGTTACAGTACCGCAGCCTATTGCTGCAACACAGCACGTTACATCACAGATGTACCAGTATGCACAGTCTGAGTATCCAGAGTATCAGTCATATTCATGAAACAGCCTAGAGAGGGAGGTAGGCTTGCCTCTCATCGAGATACCTGTAGATCAAGAAGGTCCCTATGTTCACAGTCAAGTATTAGGGAAAGACAGAAAGTTTTTGATCGATACAGGGGCAAGTAGGACCACAATTAGTCATGCCGAAGTTCCAGGGGCTCCGCTCTCAGGCTCAAGAAATGTTTCCCTTGGATTTTCAGGAAAACCAATAGTTAATGAGATATCTAAGCCAGTCACTCTAGAAGTAGGTCCATTGTCCCGTACTACTGATCTGTTACTTACTAAGTCATGTCCAGAAAATCTGTTAGGCATTAAGACACTGAAAGAATTAGGTGCAGTTATTTGCTGTTCCCCAGAGGGAATACGTCTGTTCCTACGTGACTTTAAGGGTCACTATGTATTACGAGATTTTGATTCAAGATTGTCTAATGTTCCGCAGCATTTATGGGCGCAAGGTCCAACTGATGTAGGTTACATGCAAATCACACCCCATCGTGTGACTCTCAAGCCAGGTGTAGTGTTACCACGAATCAGGCAGTACAGATTGCCACCTGAGGCTGTAGCAGCCTTATCCAAAATTATTGACGAGCTCATGGCTCAAGGAGTAGTTGTAGAAACTGACTCCAATGTATGTAATTCTCCGATCATTCCAGTCATGAAACGTACTGATCCAAATGCACCCCCAGTATATCGATTAGTGATTGATTTACGAGAGCTTAATAAATGTATTATTCCTCAGTACCCAGTTGTCCCAGATATTTCTTCCCTGTTAACAGCCATTGATTCCGAAGCCATGTTTTTCACTGTCATAGACCTCAAGAATGCATTTTTTAGTGTTCCAATTCATCCAGACAGTCAGTTTCTTTTCGGATTCTGTTTAAATG
Source organism: Lissotriton helveticus (assembly GCF_964261635.1). Taxonomy (NCBI): domain Eukaryota; kingdom Metazoa; phylum Chordata; class Amphibia; order Caudata; family Salamandridae; genus Lissotriton; species Lissotriton helveticus. The sequence continues at coordinate 455,142,520 of NC_136057.1, forward strand.
GAAGGAGCTATATGTTTACACGCGCTCCTCAAGGTTTCACAGAAAGCCCTAGTATTTACAGTCAAGCACTCAAGAGACAACTAGACAACATTCACATGCCAACTGACACTGCCCTGCTCCAGTATGTTGATGATCTACTGATCACAGCCCGTTCTGAACGTGCTTGCGAGCGAGCATCACTTACAGTTCTGTATTTTCTAGCCGAGATGGGGCACAAGGTGTCACCTTCGAAGCTTCAATTCTGTGTCCAGCAAGTGGTATACTTAGGACACTTGCTGTCCAAGAGGGGTAGGCAGTTGACACCAGACCGTATCCAGTTAATAGCGAGTCTTCCCCAGCCCAGAACCCAGAAGGAGGTACGTGCCTTTATCGGCCTTACTTCTTATTGTAGACAATGGATTCCCCAGTATGCATTTCTAGCCAAGCCACTGATACAGTTAACGACACAGGAGGCAGCCGTATCGACTGTCCTCCATTGGACATCTGACCATACACTTAGTTTCAACGAGTTAAAGAAAGCCTTATGTCAAGCTCCAGTTCTAGCTACACCGAACTACAGTAAGCCTTTTACACTTTTCGTTACTGAACGCGAAGGTACAGCATTGTCTGTTCTCACGCAAGATCAAGCAGGACAATACAAGCCCTGTGCTTATTTTTCTAGCACATTAGATCCAGTCGCCCAGGCGTTGCCTGCGTGCCTCAAGTCAGTTGCAGCCACAGCACTAGCTATCAGACAAAGTGATTCTATAGTTTTAGGACACTCCCTGACAGTACAAGTCCCACATTCAGTAGAAGTTCTTTTAAACCGAACACAAACTCAGCACTTGACAATTGCACGTTTAACAGGTTATGAATTAACACTGTTCCAGCCACACATAGAAATCAGACGCTGCAACGTTCTGAATCCCGCTACACTGTTACCATCAGTTAATTCAAATCCAGACCCACATGATTGTGTGGAAGTAGTTAACATTACGACAAAGCCAAGACAAGACCTGACAGATATTCCGTTACCAGATCCTGACCTGACACTTTATGTGGATGGTTCATGTATGAGAACTAGTACAGGAGAACTAGTCGCCGCGTATGCAGTGACTACTGACACTGAAGTTATTGAAACACACCGTATTGATACTCTGTCCGCTCAAGCAGCAGAGCTAGTCGCTCTGACACAAGCCTGTATACACGCCAAGAACCTGAAAGTTAATGTTTACATAGATTCACGTTACGCATTCGGAGTTGTACACGACTTCGGAGTGCTCTGGCAGGAGAGAGGTTTCATGACTTCTCATGGAACCAAGATTCAGCATGGTCTCCTTATTCAAGCCCTGTTAGATGCCATACATTTACCGACATCTATTGCTATCATGAAATGCAAAGCACATACGAAAGTTACTGACCTTATTTCCCAGGGTAATGATCTAGCAGACCGCACAGCCAAGCTTACAGCACAGACTCCAGACATTCCAGTTAACATGACACATACTCCAGATCCGATTACATGCATGACAGTTAAGGACCCTACACAAGATGTCATAGATATACAGTTACATGCTACTCCCGATGAAATCAAGAAGTGGTCTGAACAAGGAGGGGTCCAGACAGATCAAGGATGGTTAACGAAGGGTAGAGCCACATGGTTTCTCCCCGACTCTATGGTTCAAGTCATTATCAATACCGCACATAGTCCAGCACATTTAGGAGAAAAAGCTATGTTAGACAGTATCCAGAACATTTGGTTCAACAAGCATTTACGAGCTGCAGCCAAGCAGAAAGTCCGTACCTGTATGATATGTTGTCAGTTTAATCCAGGTAAAAGTGTCCCGGTGGAACAAGGTGGTTTCCAGCCCCCTGACCACCCTTTTGAGGTCCTCCAGATGGATTATATTCAGATGGAGCGATGTCGAGGTTTCAAGTATGTCCTTGTAGTTGTATGCGCTTTGTCCAGGTGGACAGAAGCATATCCAGTCCCAGATTACACAGCCGCGACCACTGCCAAGCAGTTGGTTCGTGAATTTTTCCCTAGATATGGACTCCCTAGAGTCGTATATTCTGATAACGGTCAGCCATTCTCATCCGAACTCATGAAACACGTTTCCCTTTTGTTAGGGTACCAGTGGAAGTTTCATTGTGTACGCCATCCTGAAGCAGCCGGTCTCGTAGAGAGACATAATCAGACTCTGAAAATCCGTATTGCAAAAGTCTGTAAGGACAAAGGTGTGGACTGGTTAATAGCTCTGCCAGTCGCTTTATTTTATATGCGCATGGTCGCACATTCCAGATCAGGTCTGTCCCCGTACGAGGTCGTATTCGGCCGCCCCCCTAACATGTGGGGTACTCCTAGACCCCGAAGTATTACCGATGTTTCATGTAATATGCTGACAGATTACCTAGCTTCCTTGATGTCTGCCCTCAACTCATGTCGTTCACAGGTTGCCGCCGCATTTCCAGACAATACCGAGGTGGCACCGCATGAGGTCGTTCCAGGCTCCCTTGTGATGGTCCGAAATTTCGACAGATCAAGTCCGCTGGAACCACGTTGGAAGGAGCCACGTCAGGTCCTCTTGACCACCCGAACTGCCGTCAAGTTGGAAGGCAGAAAGGGGTGGGTCCACCTTTCTCATGTAAAACTTTTCAATGGATTGAAATCAGTCTCCAAAAACATTTCCAAGGATTTCCAGGATTCGAAAGATTGCCAAGACATTGTTTTAAAGGACTGTCCCGCACAAGACATTATTACAACCCCTCCCTTGTTAGAGAAAACTCCGCAACAGGAGTATAAGCTCAAATTAAGGTCTAGTAAAATAAGTCAGTCAGTTTGATTGTATAAGTCCTCCCCTAGGTGAAACGGTTAGACTGTTTCTGACATGTATAAAATAGACCCCCATAGTGAGAGAGTCAGTCGAAGTTCACTTCAATGTATCGTTTTTCTAAGTTTCATATTGTTTCTCAGCATAATGATTTCCTGCACCAGCTACGCACTTTTCCTGTGTTTTCCAGTTCCTCATGTAAATATGTCTGCTAATGCTACAGTAGAGCACACGTTTAGTGATCTGCCTCCTCACGAATATTCTTACCGCCTCGCTATGCGCAACAACACATTTATCCGTATGTTACATTACTCACACCAGACCAGCAATGCCACAAATTGTTGGGTGTGTGGTCGACTCCCCCCTTTCCAGACACCGAAGGGAGTTCTGCCACTTTTTCCTTATCCATTCTCACATAATGGTTCGTGTGGAGCATGGTCCACGTTAACGTCATCCTCAACAGATATGTCTTTTCTTAACGGTACATGTTTTCCAGACAAGCAAGGTCTTCCCCACAGAACAGGTTTAGATCTAGAAAACGAAGTATATAATTTAGGTAATTATTCGTCGAATTTCATGGTCCTGAATGTTCAGTCTGATACTACTCCAGACTTACCTGCTATTTCAGTACTACCTGTCAAAGGCGAATTATGTGTCCGTAGTTATGGTTCTGTACACATAGGTCATAGTGAATGTACTACTGTTATCAAGTATAGTGACAGTGGGAAATCTATTTTCAAAGCTTCACGTCATTCTTATTTTATTTGTGGTCAAACTGCATATGTCCGTCTGCCCCTCGATTGGGAGGGAACCTGTTACATTGCCTTCCTACTGCCACCTGTTTTTCTAGCCCCATCTGATTATCACAGAAACACACATCTAGTACACATTAGACATAGAAGGGAGTCCCCAATTGTCGATTATACTGAAACTACTCTAGAACAGTATACAGATTTCAATAAAGGTTTCTTCTTCTTTGTAGGACCTGTCCAGAATAGTAAACTGATCCGTAGGTTAACAAGAACCCTTGAAGCTGTAGTAAATGAGACTGCCTCTGCTCTAGGTAACCTAACCGAAGAACAATCTGCTATGAGATTTGTCGTTTTGCAAAATCGTCTCGTCCTTGACGTCATACTGGCCGATAGGGGCGGGGCCTGTAGAGTCATCGGATCTAGTTGCTGCATTTTCATTCCAAATAACGCGCCGTCCGTTTATTCAGCTATAACCAGACTCCATAAAATTGCCCATCTGTTACACCAAGATCCAGGCACCTGGACATGGTCCGGTTGGTTCTGGAATATAATTTCCGCATGGGGATGGAAAGTCCTGTCCTTTCTAGGTATTGCAGTAGCGATCATATTCAGCTGCTGCCTCTGTATACAATGTGGCCCTGCGATTTGCAGCATGTGTGCTACCTCTTGTATTCCTAGTCCCAAGCCCCGTTCTAAATCCCGTTCCCAGACAATTCGAGACGAGCAAATGGTACTGTATGAAATGATAGATGGTATCATGAAAATTGATGTTTCCTGATGGAAACGTAGTGACAAGGAGGGAATGTGGAAAAGTAAATTTTGCCATGTTCTGTGTCCCTACGCCTCATCCATCATATGTTATGTGTGCATGACCAATATGCATATGTTATTCCCCATGTCCGATTAATGACGCAATTCCAGTTGTGTCCACCTCTAGTATGCTATTTTCCAGTCCTCGTGAATACTACGAATATCAGGCCTATGTAAAGTAATGTTGCCACGTTTCCCAGTGTGCACGTTATTCCATTATAAAGTCCCCGTTTCCAGGCCTCAAAAGGGCCCGGACCACAGATTCAGCTCCTGTCTCCTGAAAGCCTCGCTGAGGAGCGATACAGCCCCCACCTGTATCCTCGACCCTTCACTTACTTCCTGCCTCGCAGTGCCCGGTGCAGCTTGGCTCTGCCTCTGAGTCTGCCAAAAGTATGTTATAGTTCCAGCTATCAGTTCAGTCCTCCTCCTCTGCATTCCTAAGCTACTGAACTGCATCAATAGTTTCCGTCATTGTCTAGCCTTCTCGTCTCCACGTTAGAGAAATACTGTATTTAATGGTCATTTAGTATTCTTCATCACGCACTTCATGTAGAATAATGCATGGTCCAGTCTTAGAGTCAAGTTAGCTTTTCCCCTCATGACTTCTAGTTTATATCAACATGTTCCCTAAACATTAGATACCAGATAGGGTTTAGGTACATGTCGCTCCGACCTTCCAGACTCTAGTCTCTGCTCCTAGCACAGAGTTTATAGCCCCCAGCTTCTCCTAGTAACACGTCATTGCTAGTTTTCGCGCACCATTAGGTTAGAGGTCCCGGCTCCTTAGGTAGCCCCCTCCTATGTTTCCGCCCATTCATGACATATTCTGTTACGTTTGCATCACATGTCTATGTATACTCCCAGTTACACCTCTTTTTACTGTTATCTTTCGCGACTGCTACGCGTCACACCTTCTGCTCCACCCACTGCTACGCCTACTGCAATGTAATGCTATGTGTTCGCGCTATGTATATATGCCTGTGTTTTGTTATTGAATGTTAGCGCGCTCATCCCAGACCTAGCCCCAGCAGCTGCTGGGCCTCTTTTCCCCTGCTGGGCCCCAGTTGTCCTGCTGGGCCCTGTCACCTCTGTTCTATGCAGGTTGTCCTGATCCTGTCCTTATGCTGTAATAAACCTGCAGAAACTCCTACTACCTCGAATCTTGACTCTTATTTTATTGAGCTATCTGTTATTCATTCATTCATCCAAAAATAGATCCGGTATTATTTATTTATATACCACAACTCGCCTCTTTGCTGTGCCAGTTTGGTGCTCTTGTCTTTGGTCTGAGTTTGGGTTGGGTTCTTACCGCCATATAAATGGTAAGAAGCTCTGTCTGTAAGCCCCACAATCCAGTACACTTGAAGTTTCTGGGCTTTCTCCTTCTGTTTCGTTCTGTTTGTTCTGTTCCACCTCCGTCCAGCTGCTGCCTCAATCCTTAGCAGGCCGATTGGAGAGAGGAAGTCACCACTGGGGTTAATTTTCCAGCAAGTAATCTGTGTGTAGGCGAGAGTCTGTCCCTTCTGTCATTTAAGTACACCGGCGTGTGTTGTTGGCTAAAAATTTACGCTCAGGCCATGTTCTTTCCTTGTCTTCAAGGCGTACAAGTAGATTAAGGAGATCGTATAGTGGGTCCAGACATTTACAGCATCTCTGTTATAAAGCTCAACCAGCCATCATTAGCTACTTCTGCAAAACTCCCCGGTCTGCTCCTGTTGAGTCAATACTGGGCCAAGAAGGCCAAGAAGGCTTGCTCCTTAAGCCCATCTTAATAACTTCACCTCATCTATCCTCAGGGGAAGCACAGAGGATTCCTTGTGGCCTCTCGGGGGGCCATACAAGGCACTCCGAAGGGGCTATGACCCAGACGACTCAGACAAATTCAGGACTGGAGGTCGACTCAAGTGGGCAGCTATTGGTTCCACCTCTAAGTTCAAATATGGGCCCCGGTTCACGCGTACGCCACTCAACCAAACTGAGCCAGCAGAATATACAGCACATCTCTTCAGAACAGGGTGGCGCTGACAAGGGATCAAGCAGTGACTGTGTACTTGGGCTTACCATTGGTCCCCGAGAGGTCTCAGGTGGAATTGTTCTGGTTACGGATGAGAAGGCAACTGCCTGCAGTAATCTTGATCAAAGGGAAGACTTTACACTCCTCGATATTGATGTAGAAGTACAATCAAGGGGTTGGGAAGTCCCTTATGATCAAGTTGGCAAAGATGGCTATACCAAGAGTAGATTCAGGGAGAAGAATACCCCAATAGTAAGCTCTTCCCCCAGATGACTCTCATTGCCTTTCTTATATTGTAGTTCAAGTCATCTGACTGGTACTTCCGTGGAGTCTGATCGTGATGCACTTGTTGTACATGACGTTTTTTTGCCTTGTTCTCAAGTGAAGTTGGGAAATGAAAACGAGAAGCATGATGTGACCTCCGAATATTTGGCCTGCATTGAAAGAATACTAGGTTCCATTCTATCTTTACTGGAGAAATCTGTATTGAGTTAGGACCATATGCTTGAGATGATCCCTGTACTGTTGTTCGAAGCGCAAAAGGTATCAAAAACTGACATCATTCACTATTCGCCTAAGATATGTATGCAATCGAGGGAACAGACAGATGCTAGGCCTCTTTCTCCTGCTCTCCGGAGAGAGTTGAGTGGTGCATCTGTCCAGGCAGGAATACCCCCCATTCAACCTTCTTGTAATCTTGACAAGGAAGAGCTATGTTTAAGTTCACTCTTTGGGGAGTCCTCAGTGGGCCCTCCTCTGGGAATTGTCACACTAAAACCTTACCCCTTGTTTATCAAGGGAAAAAGGGGGGGCAGTATGGATAACAAGAAAGGTGAGAAAACCAGGAGCTATGCAGGGCAAAAAGGTAGGGGAGAGATGAAGGGGGATGCTCCACCCCCATCCTCCTCTCAGGGTGAACCCCCTACTTTATCAGGGAAAGGGAGGTTAAAAGCTAGGAAGAAGGGAGTTTTCATAATAAGTCCTAAAGGGGATAATATGAAAAAGAAACATAAAAAGGCAAGACGATTCCCTAAACGTAAAATGGCAAAATTGCATTTCCCACAGATCCCCGATTGCCAGAGTGAACCCCAAATTACAATGGTGGAGGGAGGTCCTACATTGCCAGTTGAGGAGGGTGCACCGAGAGACCCGACTATATTACACTTTAGATTAGATGGGGATACGGGGGCGACAGGAATGGCAGATATTCCATCAAGCCCAGTGTTGCAGGCTCCACAAGTACCTTATTCCCTTCAGACCCGTGAGTTGCCTGCTTCCACGACTGGGGGGTTTGTAAAGGGAGGTGGGACTGTCATTCCTCAGACATGACCTAGTGCATTGGGGGCCAGAGTGGATGCAAGCTCAACTGTGGGGTCTCATGTAATGGGTAACCCACAGATGTGATCTAATAGAATTTCCTCATGGACAACAATATTGCATAACAGAAAATAAGATATCCCAATCACCACTACAGTACCTCATCTAACTACTCAGTTTAAAGAGGAGGCACAAGCTGCCAGCGATAGAGTGCCTCTATGGATCCCTCCACAGGGCGTTGCAAGGAACGATAATGGGATGCAGAAGGTCTCCTCTTCCATTGTTGATTTTATCTGAATGTTCGACGGTGAATCCTGCCCGGTAAATACAGGATTCATTCTCAAGCTCTTTTCTGAGATAGAGGCACTAAAGCTGGTGAAAAGTAGGGACATCTCGTCCGTGAAGATTAACTTGCACAAGAGCCTCTTTTATTCCAGGGTCGCTTTTAGCTCTTTGATTGTGGCAAATTTGGTCCTGTAAAACTGTAATAATTTTTTTAAACTAGGGCTGGAATTAATGCTTGTATTAGATTCTAAGGAACATCACATTTTGTGCCCTACATTTCAGTACCCAAAAGTACAGAGGCCCAGTAATCGTGTGGTGTTAGACGCTTTGGGCCCGACTCAGAGTTCCCATTGGGTAATAGTCTAAAGATTAAGATGTCATTAGATAAAAGGGGTCGTTCAATAAACTTGGTGTCAGATGCCATTGTCACTTATCGGGACACAGACATAGATGACGATTTGGCTCAGTGGAGTTGGGTCACTAAATCCTTGAATACCAACTGCCCGGTAGAAAGAAGTGGTCCTTTGAGGTAGCCAGGGGGGTGTACTTCTGTCCTGGAATATGGTCGGTTTAGGTCAGAAAGATGAGAAATTGAATTTTCTGAAATCCCTGAATCCCTCAATTATATGCTTACAGGAAACCTGGGTGTGTACAGATTTTGATTGTGATGCCTTTTTTGTTTTTTTCTGTTATGCCAAGTACTCCAAAAGGGGTCACGCTAGTGGGGGGTATCCATCTTGCTTAACAATACAATAAACTGGAATCAGAAAGTCTTCCGCCATCCAACAAATCAATGTATCTGCCTCAAGCTATCTTATTTGGGAGAATCCAGTAGCCTTATTTTCTTTTTGGTGGCAAATTTATATATCCCTCCATGGAGAAAGTCTGATCATTTGTTAAGTACACTTCTCTCATATATTCATGAGATATCTATCCTGGAAGAATGCCACTTGGTTATTTTAGTGGGAGATCTGAATGCAAAAATTTTAAAGAGGAAATTTGGCATATTCCAGATTCCCTCCTTCCTCATAAAATAGAAACGGACAAACGGAGTCTACTTTTGCTTGATAGTATCAGAAGCATGGACCTGGTCATTTTAAATGGTAGTGTTCCACTTGATAAAACAGCAGATTTTACTTTTACCTCCCATCAAACACAAAGCTTATTGGACTACGTGGTTGTCTCCTACCAAATGTTTGGGGCCTGTGAAAATGTAGTGGTCTCTCCGTCAATATGGAGTGACCACAGTGTATTGGGTTTGACAATTGGTTTTAATTTACCCGCATTGAACCAAGGGAACCTGGACCAGGGCTCGGTAGTCTTTAATAAAGCTAACGGCCGTTCCTTTTGGACCCCAAAAGATACCATCGAGGTAGGTGTGATGGTGAAGACAGGTTACGTAGAATGGTAGGGTCTGATTCTCCAAACATTCTACAGTTTTTTGAGGCACAAATGAAGGAGATAAAAAACTTAAGTACTGACTCAACTGGCCCCTTGTCATAAACCAGGGTTTGCCACTTCTGAAAGTCTTAAATCAAGAAATTAACCGTTTAATCAGAAAACAATATTTACAATTCTCCATTGGCAAACAACAGGAATTTAACCGCCTTAAGCGAGCTAGAAATCGTTACAGAATCAGAAAAAAGAGAAGGGAGTTTGATGCCAAATGGACCAGGCTAAGGGTAGCCGCCAGAGCCAAAAACTCAAAAAAAATACTGGCATCTGATCGCAGAATACTGCGATTCAAAACAGAGGGCTCTGCCTATTCCAATTCCAGAAAAGGAGTGGGTGGTTTATATCTCACTATTTTATAAAAGCAATGGTACAGTACCTATTTTGACGCCCTTGATAGAGGAGTCTTCTCTACTAGAATATGGTCCTCCATCAAGGGATGAAGTTGTGGGTGACATAAAGAATAGTAGATCCTCAGGCGCACAAGGGCCGGATGGAATTCCGATCGTGTTAATTAAAAAGGAGCCACCGGCTTGGGGAGCTCTTTTAGCACCTTTGTTTGATTTCCGCTTCAGAACCACTAACATCCCCTCCTCCTGGAAGGGGAGCATTATAGTTCCTTTGTATGAAAAGGGCCCAAAGAGCCACCCCTCCAGTTTTAGACAGATTGCGTTGTTGGATGCTAAGGGCAAATTATTTGCTAAAAGCATACTCTGTCACCTGCAGCAATGGGCCAATTTCCAGAACATTTTACCTCTAGAACAGGCGGGCTTTAGAAAGAATCACGGAACCCTGGACAACATCGTGGCTGTCCAGACCATTGTAGAGAAATATACTTTCTCACGAAGCATGCCGGTCTATACGACTTTCATTGATTTCTCCACAGCATTGGATAAAGTGGATCGTCAAACGCTGTGGAGAAAGCTTCAACATCTTGGAATGCCATACCATCTTCTGGGCCTCTTGACAGAATTACATACAGACACTTGGTTTCAAGTGACGATGGAAGGCCAGCAAGGTCTATCATGCAGCATTGAGACTCAAAATGGGCTGAAGCAGGGCTGCCTGTTGGCCCCTCTTCTGTTTTTCCTCTATACATATGATCCTCCGGGCACGCTAAATTTTGTGGGGGGGGATGCAATTTTCGATTTAACTCCTATCGGCTTGCAACGTCGGCTGGATGTCCTAATGAAATATGCAGAATGTCATTTTTTGAAAATTAATATTTCCAAAAGTAAAATCTTAATCTTCCACAAAAAAGGTCATAGAATAAAGAAAGGGTATAAATGGTTGTTAGGGCATGAGGTCGACTCATATTGTATCTGGGTAAGGTTTTTGCAAAAAATGGGCTTGACTCAGAACATATTAAACTATGTGTTGGTAAGGCCGCCTCTCAGGCTGGAGCTCTGAACAGATTTTATAAAATCTGTGGGAGACGTCATTTTGGTCATGTCCTGACAGTATTTAAGGTTAAAATTCCCCCCTCATTAACCTACGCCGCAGAAGTATTGGATAATAATTACTGGCTCGCCTTTGACAAGGCTGAAGGCAGGTTCTTCCGCCAAATTTGTAATCTAAATTCTCTGGCCGCCCCACATGTTTTACGCTTGGAATTTGGTTTAGTCTCCTCTTTTATTTTAGCTTTGTCAGTGGTCCTGAGGTGGGGCAACGCTCTCCTCTTTGGGAGATGACGGCTCCTCAGGGCTGCCCTGAGAGTGGAAATCTTTGATAAGCTAAAGGATTATTCAGCATTTTTTAGATCATTTGCATATGCAAATGATTTATTTGGGCTCAGTTTAAATAGTAATTCTCCTATGCCAATGTCTGCGTTGAAGCTATTCATAAAGAACTCTGTAAGCTCTATTAGCATGGCAAGAGATATTGCTCTAAGTAAATCTAAGTCCCAAAATGAGTTGGTCTGTGGTAGTGCCTTGGGGAAAAGGCCGCAACCTTATTTAATCTGGAATCACCCACATGGGACTAGAAAACTGATGCTTCTTTTGAGAATTAATCTGTTGCCCTTAAGAAACGTTACTGGCACATGGGATACAATCCCGACAGAGGAGAGAATTTGTGAATTATGTTATACTAAAATACAGGATCTTAATCATGTTTTATTTGTGTGTCCGGAATTACAAAGGGCAAGGCGCTTGTTTTTAAGACCATCATTTATTAAATGTAATATTCATTCAGCCCAGGAGGCCAGAAAATGTGTTTTATCGCAACCAAATGAAATGGTCTGTTATAGGATACTGCAATTTTTTAAAACTTGTTTGGCTCTTTATTAGGGTTTATTTAAAATCTCGTTATTAGTTGCCATTACTGTACAAAAAGTATATTCACCCTTCTGCTGCATTTTTTTAATCTATTGTTGTATTTTAGGAAAAAAAGGGAAATATTTTTTGTATTGTATTTAAAATTGTCTGTTTTATTGTATTGATGCATTTTGTGGGCCTCCGTTGGAGTTCCTTAACAAATAAAACTTTTGATGTTGTTGAGCACTTGAAATGCTCCTAAAATCAGAGCTGGAGTGGAAATGTCTGTTAATTGGTTTCTGGATTAATTTGAGCTTATGTTGATTTTTGAATAAATGAGGTAGTATCTTTTTAGAAGTATATATTGCTCTTCATGACCGTGTACATATTCCTGCCCCACTAACTTTTTTGAATTCAAGAGAATTGAGGAAAAATTGCAAAACTGCCTCTCACTTTGTTTTATTTGTAATCACCTGACTGGTGTGGCCATAGTGTACTTTGCACTCCATTACCTAAAACATTACCTCTCTGCTGCAAATAGTTGCTAGGCTGTGGAAAGCTTTCAGCCCATCATTATTCTATCATTGATTAATACGCCATATTTAGCTAATGTCAGAGCCATTATTTACATCTTTGCCTTTGCACTCTATGCCACTCTAATCTACACCATGCAGGCCGCCTCCACCTCTGCCTGTGCTCGTCCTGAGCTGCATAACCTGAAAGGGGTTCGAGGCAAGAAGAGAAGTTTACATTCTTCAGTTTTCAACATAGTGCTCTAACTCTCATTTTTCTGGTCCAAAACATAATGTTTAGCATTATTTCATCGGGCATGTGTCGCACTAGTACATGTAGAACGTGTTTTGTACAATTACATTCTTAACAGCACTGGCTGGTGGAGCAAGCATTGTTAAAGATTAGTGGCTGATTTCTTACAGTGCAGGTCGGTGTATCTTGAAAATGCCTATCACTTTTTTAAACTCTGCCTGTGTTCATTTGTTTGTAGTAACCCAGGTTCTGGTGTTTGAGCCCTTTCTCCCATTTTTTTACCTTTATATTCTGGGAAAACAAGCATTACGCACACTGCAGTTTGTTCAGCCACTAAGACGGTGGTTCAGGGCCACTGGAGATATGCAGCAGGAGAGGGCCAGATTATGCAGAAGGGTTATGTAAATTAAGAGCAAGAAAAGCTAATTATGCTGCATAGTGCAACACATTTTGTAATAGTATTACTTACCAGACAGCGCAACTGTCTGGTTAGCTAAAGGCATCTTGGGGACTTTTCGAAAGCTTCCCTGGGAATGCATTCTGCCGGTTGCTTACAATTGACATTGTGATTTGTAACTCACATTTTCTGGCTTTCTGTTGGCTGGTTTTATTTGTTGTAAGCTGTCCCAGTTCACTTCGTCCCCCCAGGAGCAAAGACTTTTCACACTACCTCTCCTTGTATTCTTCCACAAGTGCTCCTTTCTGTAAACAGGCCTATAAATCTTGTGCATAAATTGTCATATTTGCTGTGCATTCAAAGACAGAGGTCAAATGTTAGTCTCTGTCTTCAGAGGGAGCTTGGTGTTTACTTTTCTTTCTCAAAGTGAGTCGATTTATGTGACAAATGTGGTGGAAACTGGGGTACAGGAAATAGTTTTTTTCTGAGCCACAAGAACATTTAAATAAACTGTGCAAGTGTTTCAGAATATACCAGAATTAGCAAAGCACAAATTAATCAAATAATGTTGTTGTTAATTCTGAAGTACGTTGCGAACAAATACTTTAATATGATCAAAACAAATCAATACACTAGATGATGCAATTCACACACAGTATTGTTTGGTGCACTGTATAGTCTAATTAGTAAAATCTTATGTCTGTGCACATGTAATGGTCATTTCAATTGAAAATTGTCTGTAATGGCAGTGTGCTACCTCACCATGGATACTTCACTCTACGCCACTCCACGCTACTCTGAACCACTCCACACTGCACTCTACTCTGCACCACTCTACTCTATGCCTTTGCACTCTATGCCACTCTAATCTACACCACTCTAGACTAGGCCACTCCACTCTGCACAACAACACTGGATTTTACTCCACTGCACTTTATGCCAATACATCTACGCCAAATGCACTCTTCTCTGTACCACTCTACTCTATGCCCCTGCACTCTATGCCAATCCACAGTATGTAACTCTAATCTACTCTGCCCCACTGCACTCTGTTCCACTAAATGCCATTACTCTGCGCCACACAACTCTACACTGCTGCACTCTACCTTGCACCACTCCACTCTACACCACAGCACTCTACCATACACCACTCCACTCTATGGCACTGCGTACTCTACACCACTCTATTCTAAACCACTACACTCTACACCACTGCACTCTATGACACTGTACTCTGCAACACTGCACTTGGTGCCACTGAACTCTATGCCACTCTACTCAGCACTAATACATCCTAAGCAACTGCATTCTGCAGCGCTCTACTCCACGCCACTGCACTATAGTACACTACACTCTATGCCACTGTACTCTACTCTGTACCACTCCACACCACAGCACTCTACGCCACTCTTCTCTGCACCACTCTATGTCACTGCACTCTGTGCCACTCTATGCCATTCTGCACCACTGCACTCTACGCCACTGTATTCTACACCACTGCAATCTGGGCCACTCTACTCAGCACCACTCCATTCTTCACCACTGCACTCTATGCCACTGCACTCTTTCATGCATCACTCTAATCTATGCCACTGCATTCTCCGATGCTGCATTGTATGCTGCTGAATTCTAGGTCACTGTACTCTATTTCACTATACTCTGCAACACTCTACGCCAATGCACTCTACACCAGTCCACGCTACCCCACGCCACTCCACATCACTGCACACTAGTCTTCTCCACTCTACACCACTGCCCTCCATGCCACACCACTGTACTCAATGCCATTGCATTCTACTCCACTCTATTCTTCACCACTCTACTCTTTGCCACTGCACTATATGCCATTCACTCTACTCCACTCTACACCACTGCACTCTACAACATTCTACTCTGCAGAACTGCACTCTGCCCCACTCTACTCTGCACTACTGCATTCTATGCCAATGCTCTCTATGCCACTGCACTCTGCAGCACTCCACTCTACGCTGCTGTACTCTATTCGACTGAACTCTATGGCACTATACTCTACTCTATACCACTCTATTGCACTCTACTCTGCACGACTCTACGCCATTCTACTCTGCACCACTGCACTCTATGCCCTTCTACTCTACTCTTCATCACTGCACTCTATGACACTGTACCCTATGCAGCTCTACTCTGCATCACTCTATTCTGCACCGATATACTCTAAACTACGCCACTGCATTCTGCAATACTGCATTGTGCGCCACTAAATTCTATACACCTGTACTCTAAGGAACTGCACTTTACGCCACTATACTCTGCAACACGCTACACCAATGCACTCTACATCAGTCCACTCTACTCTACGCCACTCCAGTCTACGCGACTCCACTCAATGCAACTCCAATACATAACACTCTATGCCACTTCACTCTATGGCATTCTACTACACTCTTCGCCATTCCACTCTATGACACTCCATACCACTCTCCTCTACGCAACTAATATTTTGCCATGTTGAACAGCAGCCACAATGGTGTACAACATGGATAAAAGACATTGGCACAGCCAATAACTCGTGCTTAGGCGAGACTTATTGGCTTTGGCTTGCTTGTTAAACTTGGTAACTTGGCATGAGGTGCATCTCATTAGTATCAGTTTAACATCCAAATATAGCAATAAACAGCAAGAAGGGGACCAGTCCAGCTTTTCAAAGGGCCTTCCCCTGCGCAGCAACACGTGTTATTTCATTCTTAGTGACTTTTGAATCATTCGAGCTAGAAATACATTTTTGGGGGGGGGAATCTGCAGATTAAGTGGTAGATGATGGATTATCTGGCAAATGTGGCAAATCTATAATTATACCACACAATCGCATAATTTCAGTGGCCCCGGGTGTAGTATAATAAGGTGCCCTCCAGATTCCTCCTTGGACAGGTCATGCTCCACTGCAGTGGTTCCATGTGCATTTTTGCCCGAGTTTGGCATGGCATATTTTACTGGCACTGTGAAGTGAGTGTTAGTGTGACACTTGATGGGCCCTTTCAGGTTTTAAATCAAACTTTATAGTTTAATTCACTGTAACATATGTTACATTCTTGTTAAGGCTGGTAGGACGTGAACATGGCTTATAACACACAAACCCGAAAGACAGGAAATAGAAGACTTAAGCTAATACTTAAATATTCATGCCGAGCCCTCGCTCTCCATCTTTATAACCTTGTAAATTATTTCACATATTCATTAACAAATGCCATTGTCTACATCATTAAAAGTATGTGGGTGATCTTTACAAATCGATAGAATCAAATTTAGGTATTTGCAGATGGTTAATGGACAGCATTCAACACACAATCATACAGCGTTGCCTAAGAAGTAGTTAATTAAGGAGGATGACACAATCTCATCAGTATGGCACGCTTTTAGTAATTAACAGTATGTACCCACACCCAAAACAAAATGTGCAATTATCAATCACATTATTGTTTCACTCCTCCCGCCTCTAAATAACTGAATTATTCAAAGTGTCACGCGCTGAGCGACTCGCTCTGTTCTTACTGCCTTAGTCTTTCCACTTTTAATACATGATAACTGGGATGGGAGATAAGTTTACCATAGTACCTTGACTGTCATATTTCGAGTCATTTAATATTTTGCATTGTGTAAGAATTAAAGACCTCCTGTCATTCTTACTTTTCTAAGCCCAGTCCCCTGGTGTCAAGGAACCATGTTTTTTACAAGGTCAATGTCTCTTGTTAGCCTTGCCTTGCTTAAGGGTGCAGGCATTTGTTTACAACTCCTGCGTTGACCAAGTGCTTGAAGGGTCTTTGTTAGCCCACTGCTTTGTCCATAGATAGACGTCTTTGTTGTTTCCACCCCTTGCCTCGCTCATGGACATGGGGTAGGATTTTGTGCCATCTGCTTTGCACAAGGTTGAGGTTGTCTTGGGTACCTCGACTTAAATGGGGGATGTTTCTTTTCGTCAATTCTGTTCCTACGGTATTTGGTTTCCTGATCTTGTCCTTGAATGGGTGGGATATTTGTTAGGCACCCTCACCTAGCCCAAGGAAGGGATAATATTTGACAGTCCCCCCCAGGGCTGGTTTAGGCACTGTTGGCACCCAGTGCAAAAATCATTTTTGATGCCCCCACCCCACACACACGCCATGACTGCCTCCTCGGATTCTCTCACTACCACCGGACAAAAGTGACCCTATCTCTCCAATCATAAGTTGATAAATACAGCGACCCCCTCCCGAGGTCAGCGCCCCTTCCCCAGGTCAGTGCCCAGTGTGGCCTCACCATTCGCAGTGCCCTAAAGCCGGCCCTGGTCCCTTCAACATATCCAAGGCTTAGGAGGATCTTTGGTATCCCGTCCCCTGAACCACGACATGCTTGCCCAAGGGTGGAGGGCTTCCTAGCAAGATTTGCCTTTCCCAAGAGTGGGAGGAGAATTTGGAAGCCCCCCAACCTTGCCCCAGACCATGGACCTTATCTCCTCCTTCTGGCCCCAGGGTGGGGAGGTCCTTGGTGGCCCAAACCTTGCTCTAGGGCTCAGGGTGGTATTTGGGGCTCCTGACCTTGCCTAAGGACACGAAGATATTGTCCCATTATACTTTTCTGTATTTTAAAAAGCTTTGGTGGGGCCAGCGCAATTGCAGATTAAGGATGCATGGGCCTGATGACAGATGCCCCAAACAAAGCTTTTTAAGATACAGATAAGTATTGTTTTTATGTTTCCTGGTGTTCACTGGGAAGGACTAAAAATGTTAAATACAGCCCTTTTAATGAATGTCGAGGACTACTACACCATGCCAAGTATTTTTATAAACTCTCTCAGTATTTTGAACACTTATGCCACTTTACCCTAATTTGTTTAAGGGTGATGGAGGCCCAGGGCAGCTGCCCTGTTACTTTATTTTCATTTGAGAACAGGACACAGGGAAGCTTACAGCTGTCCTGGCCCTCCTTCACCCTCATGTTCAGGGTTATAGAAGAGGTCACGAATCAGGGATATATCTCATTAGCCACTAGCTAGGCGGGTAGCATGGAGGGAACTCGTTAACTTGCATCCTGTCCCAAAATATGATATTTGGCTGTTTTCTAGAGTACGAGCTCATGCACTGCAAATGGAGCTGGCACACCTCAGCCCCAAGCCAAGCAGGGAAACAGGGAAGGACATGATAAACATCAGAACCAATGCTACAAATTCCCATACAATTAAAGAAGGGAGACAGGGGCAAAGAGCTGCCAAACAAGAAGCCACAAAACAGGGAAGTAAGACATGCATTCCACATGCACCAAGTTCAGTAAGCAGTAATTCCAGTGTCCTCCAGTGAAGAAGTCTCTAGTGGCGCGCACAGAACAGGCACACACCAGCCCTAAGCCCTGCCATCACCACAAGTGGTTGAGGTCCACATCCAGCCCCCACATCCTACACATCCTAAAAGGAGAGTAAACGACATCCATCAACAAAGGCCACAGTGCCATCCAGAGCAACAGCTTCAACCCTAACCCAAATCCGAGCAGGTAGACACCTAACAACAGAATTAGCACCACATAGCCACCACCAATCCCAGCACTGGAGTGCGGGTGCACTAACTACTAGCTGATCCCAGGCCACAAACCCAGCAGAGGCCCAGGGACGTTAGCAAAAAGCACTAACACAACACACAGTGAATACAAACGTCTTGTAGAAATGAGAAACTGCCCAAACAGGGCCAACAAGGTAAGCAGAAACTCACATCCAGAAACAGGAAGGCTAGGATGAGCGGCTTACTTAGGAGAGAGACATTCTTGATAGAGGTGGTCCTGTATAGGCATACCAGGGCAGGAGGAGTTTAAACGTATTCTTAAAGGTAGGTGTTAGACCTGGCATCTTTGGCGTGGTTTTCCCCTATCTTTTTGCCTCTATCTCCTGTATTTTTGATGCTGTGCTGGATTTCGTTTTTGCTGGTTTAGATGCTTTGGACACTCTGCCACTGCTGATCAGTGCCAGGGTATAAGTGCACCCTATGTAAATTGTTATTCTGATTGGATATACATGTTTGGCATATTTGTGTCACCATGAAGTCCCTAGTAAAGTGCACTGGGTGTGCCAGGGCTGGTGATGACAAATGCTACAAGTGGGCCTGCAACACTGAGTGTGCCACCCACAGGAGTAGCTCTAAAATGGTGTCTCCGGCCTGCCACTACAGTGCCTGTGTGCAGTTTAGAAACTGCCATGTCCTCCTGGTCAGTGTCCCCACTGACCAGGCCTAACCCTTCCCTTTTCATGCACATTAGTCACCCCTATGGAAGGCCCAAGGTACCCCCCTGGGCAGGGTGCAGTGTATGTGAAAGGTAGAGCATGTACTGGTGCAGGTGACATGCTCTGGTAGTGAATTACAGCCATTTTCCTTTTTCACTATTGTAAGGCTATCTTGCTCCATAGATTAACATGGGGGATGCTGGCTACAGTGGCTACCGGCATTTCTTCTCATAGGAACAAGATAGGACATAAGTATCTAGTAACCCTGAACTCAGAATTTATTAACACATCTTTTCGGAACGGTTGTTTTTAAGTCCTGTGTTTGAAAACAGCACTTTTAGAAAGTTGCTGTTCTCTTGTCTGACCCTTCTTGAGGTACTGGGTTTTTAGGAACCGGCACAGAACCGGTAACCCAGCGGTGCCAGGGGATCAACACCCAGAGACCTCGGGTTCTCCTGAGTCAGACCTACAGAAACTCGGAGTCTTCTAGGTGAAGTCAAAGATTAGTTTATTGGCTGCAACCAAGGTGACAGGGTCCTCGAAGTACAATTCGAGTATATTCAGGAGACTGCACACTTTCACGAAGTTAGGCTTCCCTTCTTATACATAATATTCAGCCTTGGGCAAAACATTCCTTGGATTCGTGGTATTTCATTTATGGTTACTGATTACAAAAGAAAAGCAGAGTCATGATGACATGTACATATTTTACGTCGTGCTGCCCATAACAAATCATCCGGCAAGGCCCAACATTTCATCAGATATCGCTGGACCCCTAATAAAAACGGTCACCTCCCCATCATAAAGCAAGTGAAGAAAAGGAGTGGAGAAAGATGTGAGCGAGATATGGCAGGTGTGCGCGCTGAAATGGTTTTATGGCTGGTTGGGCCTAGATGCTATCTTGCTCGGCCACTGGGAGGGAACTGACCTAACGAGTTCGGCCTGGGGCAATGGTTCTAACTTGTACTGGGGTCAGGAAGAAGTCGATTAAGGAGTATGTGTCCTTGTGGAATCAAATTCAACTGGATTAAGGCCTATGTAAGGGGCAACATGCAGCTAAGGGTTTAGAAGGTAAATGACGATTTCGAGGTGAAATCGTCACTCGAATATGCCGAAAATACATGTACTTGATGTACTCGTCATTCTCGGTCTTTTGATACCAAATTCGTCCTATTTCGACGAAGTTTTTATTCTCGGGTCCAGAACTATTATGAATCTAGATTTTTCAGAACCACAGCCCTCCTTTTGCCCTTACATAGGCAATTAATCTATCCTTATGTTAATCTGAGTCCAGATCTATATTCCTAAAGTCATTGAGATGTTGCTGCAACATCATTCTAGTGCTGAGCTCATGTCTTGACACAGGCTTCATTACACATGATGTAACACAGAGGCCACATATTGCAGGAGCACACTGTATGCATAGACAGAACAGGAAAAGAATGGCTAAGACCATCCCAATGACCATCAGAATTTTCCATCCCCAGGCAGATATCAGTTCCCAGAACCATCCCATTAACGACCAATCTCCTTTTTCCACATGAATAGATTCGGAAATCTTATGTAGTTTGGAGATGGCCCCGTACACTGTCGGAGCATTATCTGGAATAAAAATGCAACAACTGGACTGGATCAATTTGCATACTCCACCTCGGTCCGCAAGTATTACATCCAAAGCGACCCGGTTCTGAAGGGTCATCAGTCGATCCGACTGGAGCTCAGCAGTCAGGTTACTAAGGGCACCAGCAGTTTCAATCACGGTGGATTCAACTACCCTTGTCAATTGCCTTATGTTTCTGCTGTTAGCCATGGCTCCCCAGAACGGCAGGAAACCCATTGCAAAGTCACCAAATTCTTGACCTGCAGTGTCTTCTTCACTCAAAACACCTCTAACTACCCTTGTCCGATGGTAATCCGCCGCTGCTGTGTAGGTGGGAGGTAACAGGAATGAAACAAAACATGAGCCCGAGAAGTCAGGGGGCAACCATGTATAGGCTCTATCATGGCAGATGAAATAAGTACCCTTAGCGGCTAAAAAGGCAGGGGAAGTCTGAGATCCAAAAACATACGTTTCTGTACAGACACTCTTCCCTAGCTGAGCTCTGGGATTCCTGCCAATACCTTGCAGACACAGGTGACCTTGATGGGGTACGATCCAGATAGGGGACGATCTTTTGGCTTGCTGTTTCTCACTTAATGTAGTGCCATATCCGGTCACATTCCAACCTACATATGCAAGTATCTCATCATCCGGGGTATCTTCGTAAGAAGTTACTTCCTTGATCATGTCAACTATACCCTTGACTAGGGCGCTAGTCTTGAGGTTGTCTTTTACAGAACGTAGGGATTGGATTTCTCGTGCATATATGAACATTGTCCTATATGCCCATACTGACCCATTGTGACTAAATGGCAGGACCAAATAGGGGATACCTCTATCCGCGGTGTGGGGCATGAGACCGCACACCCAACAGTTGGTTGTGTTCATTACAAGTTGGTGTTGGTGTAATAACTGAACGAAGGAGTTATTAATGAACTCTAATCTCCTATTTGATTCGTGGTCAGGCAAAGGGTGGAAAGAATGAGAGGAAACAGTAGGGGGAGGTATGGGTGATGTAGTGGGCGCAAATGTCACGTGAAAAGAGAATAAAACATAGCTTATCAAAAAGACCATTACGCTAAATAGCATAAGAATACACATTATTATAAAGTTTTTCTTCGTCATTGTTTTCAAAAGTCTCTGCTTAAAGTTCATTTGTTTGGCAGGCCTCTCCACATCAGGAAACTCCATCCTCTCTAAGGTGCTGCCCGCGGCGGTAGGTTGTTTCTGCTAAAGGATGCTTCCGTCAGTCTAGGGCAGCTCCCTTGGACTAACCGGAACCAGCGACCTATCGTCGTCAGCTGCACCCAAAAGTCTTTAATGAACCGCGACCCTAGCAGCGGAACCCGGATGGCGGTTCAAGAAAAACAAAAATAAGCAAGTTACCTAGATGGGAGAATCTGCACTTTCAAAAATAGTATTTGGGAAAAACGCATTTTTTATTAGTCCACAGGTTTTTCTCTCGGGTCATAAAATAAATCACTTTTACTTTAGTCTGTTTTTCTTGGTCGTAAATTGTAGCGTCTTTTCCCGGGTACTGTCTGGTCCAGAAATAGTAGTTCAGGTTCCACAGAGTTCAATTGTTCTGGTGGTGGCACAGTTTCTTGGAAAATGTTCTCACTCTTACAATCACGTTTAGCTTCTTTTACACGTTCATCAGTTGTGCGCTCTGAGTCAGTGCCTCCTTTCCGGACCCATTGGTCATGTGGCAGAGGGAAGGGTATCTTCTTACAATGGATCCCGTGGACCCAATTGGTCTTCCCCTCCACCCTGACAGTCGACCTTGTAGACAGGAGGACGAGGTGAGGCCCGGTCCATCTGGGCTGGTCGTTTCTTGTCCTCTGGAAGTTTCGGACAAGCACCCAGGAACCGGGGTCAATGGAGTGACCCGGTGTCTCAGAGACCGGAGGCAAGGTGTTGTGAACCTGTTGATATAAAACACGCAATTTAGCCGTCAATTCATACAAATAGTCAAGCAAAATGGGGTGTTGCAGCTCGCTAAACTTCGTGGGCCTAGGCACTCCCCATATGTTGGCAGGCCGAACAAAGATTACTTCATAGGGGCTGAGTTTCATTCGCGAATGCACAGTCATTCTGGTGGATAGGAGGGCTAAGGGTAGAGCGTCAGGCCATTTAAGACCTGTGCTCGCTTGGATTTTGGCCAATTTAAGTTTAAGCGTGCCATTGTAACATTCCACTAATCCAGCTGATTGGGGGTGATTTGCAGCGTGGAACTTCTGTCTAATGCCTAGCCCTTCACACACTCTTTTCATCACACAACCCACAAATTCACTTCCGTTGTCGGACCAGACCATTCTAGGCATTCCGAACCTGGGGAAGAACTCTTTCACAAGGGCTTTCGCTGTGGACAAGGCAGTATTGTCCCTTAGGGGATAGGCTTCTACCCATCTTGAGAAGGCACAAACAACCACGAGCACGTATTTTAAGTTGTTGCACCTCTCCATGTGTATGAAATCTAGCTGCAAAACCTCGAACGGATACGTAGGAGGTGCAAAATGACCAGCTGGAGTTGGGGTTCCCCTACCAGGATTGTGTTTCAGACATACCATGCAATTCTTGACAACATTCTCTGCACACTTGGGAATCCCTGAATTCTTCCACACTGGGGCCAAAAACTCGCAAATCCCTTTCGCGCTGATATGGGCCATCCCATGAGCCATTGTAACCACTGCAGGCACATATGCATCGGGTAACAACCATCTCTGTTGCTCTGTCGATTCAATCCAACAACCATTTGCATCCATTCTCCCTGTACTTTCTCTCCACATGCTTAACTCTTTCTCCGTGGCCTCAGTTTGGATGGACTTCACACTTTCTATCGTGTCTTCACATATTCCAACATCACCAGTCCATCTTTCTGGGCTCGCAACATACATTCGGCTCATCATATTCTTTGCAGTGTCCTTAGCAGTTTCATCAGCGAATGCATTTCCACGACCAACATCATCAGTCACTTTCTTGTGTGCACTACATTTCACGATCGCTACTTTCAGGGGCAACGTCAGTGATTCAAGAAGCTCATTCACCAACTGACCATGCTGAATCTTGGCTCCATGCGAAGTCAGGAACCCACGTTCTCTCCACAATCGTCCAAAACTGTGAGCCACTCCAAAAGCATACTGGCTGTCAGTATAGACAGTCACTTTCATTCCTTTAGATAACACACATGCTCTCGTCAGTGCCACGAGTTCAGCGGCTTGAGCTGAACCATGTGGTATTCGCGCAGTTTCAATGATTGTGTGCAAAGTTGTGACAGCATATGCTGTAGTCACGTTACCATTTGGGAGTTTAAAGCAGGAACCATCCACCCACAATGTACCATCACATTCGGCAAGAGGAGTGTCGATTAAATCAACTCCCCCTTTCGTCTCTTCCTCTGTTCTGAGGAAACAATCGTGCTGTTCTGAAGCATCCGATTCCTCTGTAATTGGTAACAATGTGGCTATGTTCAAGGTACTGCACCTTTTTATGTGCACGTGGCTTGCTAGTAGCGTCAATTCATAACTGGACAGTCGAGCACTAGTTAAGTGCTGTGTCTTGGTCCTATTTAACAATGTGTCTACTGCATGCGGGACCATCACGATTAGTGTATTATTCATTACTAGACCTGCAGACTGTCGAATAGAAACAGCTGCTGCTGCTGTGGCCCTTAAACAACTTGGCAATGCTCGTGCTACCGGATCCAAAGTTGACGAAAAATAGGCGCATGGCCGCTGTCTATCTCCGTATAACTGAGTCAGCACAGACAATGCACAGCCCTCCTTCTCGTGGACATATAATGTGAAAGGCTTACTGTAGTTGGGGTTGCCTAACACAGGGGCCGAACATAATGCTGTGCGTAATTCGAGAAAACTTTTCTGACACTCATCAGACCAAGGAATGGGATTGGGTGTATTTGTACACGTTAGTGCCAATAAGGGTTTGGCTAATAATGAAAAATTTGGAATCCACTGTCTACAGTACGATGTGATGCCCAAGAAAGCGCGTACTTCTCTCTGCGTTCTTGGCACATTCAATTTCGCTATTGCCTGAATTCTTTCATGGGTCAGTTTCCTTCCCTCCTTCCGGCAATATTGAAGCTTGGAAAGTGACACCTTGTGATGCAGATTACATAGATGACGCAGTAATGTCAACGTGGCCATTTTACATATTTTCTCAGTATCCGCAGCGATGAGCAAATCGTCCACGTACTGTACGAGAGTGGCACCTTTGGGCAAAACCATTGTGTCAAGCTGACATTTCAGAGCTTGACTATATATTGAGGGGCTTTCACAGTAGCCTTGAGGAGCGCGTTTAAAGCGGAAACTGCGACCTCCTAAACTAAAGGAAAAAATATCCCTGCTTTCCTCAGCAATCGGGATACTGAAGAAAGCATTCTTCAGATCAATCACCGAAAACCAGGATGCAGATGCTGGAATCATAGTCAATAATGTTGTAATGTCGGGGACAACTGGGAATTGTGGCACCACTATCTTATTTACTTCCCTAAGATCAATCACGAATCTATACACAGGTGGCTGAGAAGGGTCAGTTCGTTTTAAAACAGGCAGAACAGGACTATTGCAAACATTGCCTCGTGTTTCTTCAATTACGTCTTTTTCAATCAACTCGTAAACAATCGCTAGCAAAGCTTTTTCGCCCTCATTGGATATCCTGTATTGGGGAATTCGTGGCATTTTGACATTCGGCTTCAATGTTACAACATACGGTGGAATTTCTAAAAGACCTACATCATTCGGACCAGTAGCCCAAAGAATATCTGGTAGAAGTGCCAATTCTGCTGGAAGTGTATTTCTCGACAAATACATGGGAGAAACCACTTTCTTACCTAAAGTAAGTTTTACTCCTGAGGGAGAACAGTACAAAGTCGCATACAATCTTTTTAGCAAATCTAATCCTAGCAAATTTTCACCACAACCTGTTGTCAAAATAAGGGGTGCTTCGAATTCACAAGGACCAACAGAAAGAGATAAAGGGTCATAAATCGGATTTCTAACCGGGGCGCCAGAAAAACCTACGGAAACGTTCATTTCGCCAGACAAAGGTGCGCCAGGGAGTTTGGAGTGCATAATAGAACTCTTTGTAGCACCAGTATCCAACAGAAAAGGTTCTGACACACCCGATGTGATCACCTCAACGTAAGGTCCACTCTGATCTACTGGAACTGAAACAACTCCCTCTCCTTGTCTTAGGCTGTCCTAGCAATCATTACTCTCCCACTGCTCATTTTCTGTGTAATACTCGTCAACGTAGTATTGAGCTGTCCTGTCAGATACGTTATTTTGCTGGTCAAACCTGTTCATAGAGTTTTGTGGTGGGAGGGGACGTGTGTCCTGAGGGGCGTTTCCACGCCCTCTACCTCTAGGCGCTTGCTGACTACCACGACCTCTTACGCCAGAAATTCCATTTGCACGTTGTGGTAGGGCAGGACAGTCATATTTATAATGACCCTCTTGTTTGCAGTATAAACACTGATTGGGACCTACGCGGTTTTGATTGTAATCGAATCTTTGCAAGTTTCTCTGAGGCTGCTGAAAAGTGTTCTGGTAGTGATTCGGACCATTATTATTTTTATTACCACCACCACGTGGCGGATAGGCTTGCTGTAGCAAAACCTTCGTTTTGAGTTCTCTAGTTTTCTTCTCTACTTTATCTTTCTCATCTTTGTCTCTATTCTCGTAGTACTGTGCGGTAGCTAATATCTGGGCTGAAGATGAGACTGCCCAAGAACTTTCCGAATCTTTTAATTTCCTACACAAATCTGGAAGTAGATTGTGCACAAATTTATCGACAAACAATCTCTGACCACCTTCTGTGGTCATATCTTGACCGCTATGGTCAATGAATGTTTCTTCAAATCTGGTGAAGAAATCTGACACAGTTTCTTCTTTCTTTTGCTTGCATGCAGATAACTTATCCCAATTTACGCGTATTGCAGGCATTATCGTTTTCATGTAATCTACTATTCTACCAGGTAGTTCCGCTATCAAAGGCTCAGGCTTGGCACCACCAACTTGTCGTGCGTCTGCAGTAGTAATATTAGCCCACGTGTCACCTAATTCCTGGTCATGATCTACATGACGAATTTTTCCCCATAACGGCTGTGGAACAACGTTCCCGAATAACATATCGATATCGGCCAAATTCATTATACATGACCCAGCAGTTTGCGACAATTCTTTATAGTACCCTGCAGGATTTTTACGCGGATCTGGTAGTGTTTGTTTGAGTGCTAAAACTTCAGCTCGCTTCCATGGGACATGTACCCATACGCGGTGAAAGTGCGGCAGGACAGGTGGGACAGCTGTCGCGTCACCCTCTCTCCATTGTGGGGGAACTTCTCTCATAGGGTATTGTCGTGCCTTTTTCCTACTAGATGCACTAGATTCCGGTGGTGACCCAGAACTGCTTCCCTTACTTCGATATGAAAATAGCATCTCAACTGCTTTTTCCACATCGGGACCTACAATCATACCCTCTCCAAATTTAAATCGTACACGACACATCTCTTGTGGGATGCATTCTTGATCATTGTCTTCTAAATCTTCGCCAAGAAAGACGCACATCTGTTCGAACACATATCTCTGTGTCGCTGCTTCCCATTGGTGGAAGACTTCCATGACAGACTGTACATCATATTTTGCAGTGTCCAGGACCCATTTCCGAGCTAAACTATTCAGGGAATCTCTCTCTTGATAATCAGGCAGTTGACTTCGCAACTGTCTTCTTCCTATGTTAGGGGTCGTAGCAGGCGACCCGAAAAGAGGTAAAAGAAGATTAGTAACAGTGCTGGCCATTTTCTGCCGAATGGAAGGTGAAACTGAAGGACAAACAGATGAAAAAACGGGGTGAGGTAAGGCGGGGGTAGAGATGGCAGAAGAGGTATCAGGAATAATGGATGTGGTACTAGGCAAAATCATAGAGGGGGCATTAGGAGATGTAGAAAACACTGTAGGCAAAATCGTAGAAAACACAGGTGAAACAGAAGTGGTCGGTGGGCCTGGAGGAGGCTGCACCGAAGAAGTAGGAGCCAGCTGAAGAGCAGCTGGTGGGTGCTGTGGAAGAGCCGGAGGCGCAGCTTGTGCAACTAAAGGTTGCGGGGGTGCTGTGGCATTCTGCGCATAGGGGGGTGGCGAAGTTAATAATTGCGACATTAATTGGTCTTTTTCACGCTCTTTTGCTGTCCCTTGCTGAAGAGACGGCAAAACTGGATAACATTTATCTATTGCCATTTTACGTTGCCTGTGCAACTGCTCATTTATCTGCTCTTCCTCATTATCTTTAAACTGCACGGCAGCTTGCATTACTGAAAGTCCCCCTTCTTTCTTATTTTTCTTAGCTAATTTAATTTCTTTTTGTTTGGCTTCTTTGCGCCATAAGCGGAAAGAGTCAAACATCGCCGGCCGGGCTTTCTTTTTGAAGAGTTTAACTTCAAGGTTGTCTAAGATTTCAGAATCAAAGCTACCATATTGGGGCCATTTTAAAACACCATCTTTCCTAGTGTATTTAATCCATACCTCGTTGTAAACGATGGGGCCTACCCCATGTTTAGCGTATAGTTCGTAAGTCGGAGTTCCAACTGGAGGAACCGGACATGAGTCCTCCAATCGGGAGTCCCTATTGTTACTACCAAGACAAAACCAATTCCCGAGTCTAAGACTAGGCATCCTCGCTCTCTAGTCTAGTTCCAAAACTTCAAAGGATTTATCGATTACGATATTTCGCAAGAACCAATAAAAACCTTATGTATCTCCAAGATACCACAAAGTAAGTCCAACTAAGGACTGGGAGACGCTCCACTTATACTTAACTGAAAATATCGATGGCTTCACCAGAAGACTCGTCTCAGCGTTTCGCTCTACCGAAAACTTCAAGGGTCCAACATCAGGGCGATAGCCAGGGCAGCAGTCCTTGTAGCCGTCGGGAAGCGGGGAACCTCGCAGTAAAGACCTTCGGACCACGTCGACATGCAGGGGTCGATGAGGTGGTGGGCCCTCCTCCGGAATTTTAACACAAAGCTCCTCACGATCTTCAGGCTGATTGGTACCACTGGAATCGCCCCAAACGCTGGGCGCCAACTGAGGTACTGGGTTTTTAAGAACCGGCACAGAACCGGTAACCCAGCGGTGCCAGGGGATCAACACCCAGAGACCTCGGGTTCTCCTGAGTCAGACCTACAGAAACTCGGAGTCTTCTAGGTGAAGTCAAAGATTAGTTTATTGGCTGCAACCAAGGTGACAGGGTCCTCGAAGTACAATTCGAGTATATTCAGGAGACTGCACACTTTCACGAAGTTAGGCTTCCCTTCTTATACATAATATTCAGCCTTGGGCAAAACATTCCTTGGATTCGTGGTATTTCATTTATGGTTACTGATTACAAAAGAAAAGCAGAGTCATGATGACATGTACATATTTTACGTCGTGCTGCCCATAACAAATCATCCGGCAAGGCCCAACATTTCATCAGATATCGCTGGACCCCAAATAAAAACGGTCACCTCCCCATCATAAAGCAAGTGAAGAAAAGGAGTGGAGAAAGATGTGAGCGAGATATGGCAGGTGTGCGCGCTGAAATGGTTTTATGGCTGGTTGGGCCTAGATGCTATCTTGCTCGGCCACTGGGAGGGAACTGACCTAACGAGTTCGGCCTGGGGCAATGGTTCTAACTTGTACTGGGGTCAGGAAGAAGTCGATTAAGGAGTATGTGTCCTTGTGGAATCAAATTCAACTGGATTAAGGCCTATGTAAGGGGCAACATGCAGCTAAGGGTTTAGAAGGTAAATGACGATTTCGAGGTGAAATCGTCACTCGAATATGCCGAAAATACATGTACTTGATGTACTCGTCATTCTCGGTCTTTTGATACCAAATTCGTCCTATTTCGACGAAGTTTTTATTCTCGGGTCCAGAACTATTATGAATCTAGATTTTTCAGAACCACATTCTGTGTGCCTTGGCCTGTTTGTGTATTGACTGTCTAGTTTGAGAGTGACAGGGGCTGGGGATTCCCCAGGAGGCTGGCTGAGTCAGCCCTAGGCTGAAGGACTGCATTTGCAACTTGAGTGGTGGGAGGAGTTAGCACCTGAGCCTGCCTTCAACAATGCTGGCTCCACCTCCTGCTGGGTGGCTGACGACCCTGCCCCTCACTCTGAAAGGAAAGGAGAAGCCAGGTAAACAAAGTGCTCAAGCAACACCCAGAACTGGTTCAGACCAGGCTCAGGGCCCACTTGCACAAAGAGAACAAAGACTTTTAGGGGTATAAGTACAGGACCCCTGACAACAGAAAATTAGATCATCCTGGAATCAAGAAGGAACCTCTGCCAAGGAGAAAGCTGAAACTGAAGAAGGAAGACTGTCCTGCTGTTGCTCTGCTGGACTGACCTGTTGCTTTGCTGCCAAGGATAGGGGAAGGACTTTGCTGTGTGCTGTGTCCCCTGTCTTGAAGGAATCTCCAAGGGCCTGATAAGAGCTAGCTCCCTGTTCTGAAGTCCCAGGAACAAAAGGACTTCACCCCCAGCTTCCCTGAACTCTGCTGAGAGAGTTCTGTCCTTCCGAGAGTGCTTGATCCAGTTGTGGGGCCTCTGGAAGTTGTACCTGTGCTGGGAAGCTTGAAACCAAGCTTGAGAGACCTTTGCAATTGAAAAGTGTTGCATCGCTCGCTTGCGGAGCGCATCCCCGACAGTGCAAGAAGACTCCCGCCGCTACGAAGGCCGAGATCGTCGCAGCGCCTAACGCCGCTGCCAGAGCCGTCGCATCCTTCGTTTGCGGGGCGCACCAGACCGGTGCGGGAAAGTCGAACATCGCTGCGAGTGTCGTCGCAGAGCATGTCGTCGCTTGGTGAGATCGCCGCACCGCTTGCTTGCGGACCGCATCACGTCGCTGCGAGCATCGTCGCAGAGCCATCGCATCGAGGAGCTGCGAGAGAGAGGATCACCGCTGGATCGCGCATCGTCGCCCCGGAGATCGTCACAGCCCCTACGAGATCGTCGCATCGTGCCTTTGCGAGAACAAACTTTCTACGGAACCTACGCACCGGAATCCATACAAGTGGCCTTCCTCCCCATACAGACCGGATTCGTCGCAACACGCCCGCTGCTGCAGCGGGGCTGTCGCAAACGCCTCACCAGGGTCTCAGGAGCAACGCATCGCTTGTTTTCCACCGCACCAGCTTCTGCTTTTGGAACTTTGTTGCAACTAAAAGGTACTGTGAGTAAATGTGACGCAACTGTGAACTTTCCACGCATCTGTAGAGAATTCTATCGCAACCTAGAGAATTCTATCGCAAACCTTAAGAACTCCTTTTTGAAACCATATTCTTGAACTGTGTATGTTGAATTTTTGTCGTTTTGGTCTTGTGTAGTTTAGAGTAAAATACCTTTATTTTTTTTAACTGTTGTGGAGTCAGTTTGTGGTGTTTTCACTGTGTTCATTTGAGTGGTGGTACAAATACTTTACACATTGCCTCTGTTAGCCTAGACTGCTCGTGCCAAGCTACCTAGAGGGTGAGCAGGGGTTATCTCAGAGGGTTTCCTCCTTACCATAACTAGAAGCAAGGGTCCCTACTTGGACAGTGGTACCTACCTCTGACAACTAGAGACCCCCAAATGTAACAGTAGGGTTGGAGGTATGGACACACCCCATGATGCAAGGCCCAGGATTAGGAATTTATGTAGTGGTCATGAATTTCACCATTTCATATCCTGTCCAATTCCTCGTCTGTCGTCACCCTAATATTTCCAGTAGTGTCTAGTAATGCCATATATTGAAGTGATCTGATACGTCCAAGCCAATTTACTCTGCCTTCTGTCTACAACGGTTAACTCACAGCACCTTTACTCTGACGTGCTTTAGCGCATTCTTTAGGACCCACGGGTGCACGCTCTTTCTCTGGAATTTGCTGACAAGCGCTGCTAGCTTGGCAGCAATTAGTGATGCTAATTGCTTGAATACCACTGCTGGGCATGGGTCCAGCTGAGAGATTTTCCCAGCCATCTTTCCAAAGCCAGCCAAGATATACAAAAGTATGAGTGGTTTTAAATTAGGAATTTCGAGCTGGTGGGCGAGGGTGTTCAGAATGGATTAGGGGATACCCACTGGGCGCAGAGCAACTCTTTTTGCGATCTTTGTCTTGGTAATTTGTTCAGCCATCTTCTCAGATATACCTACACTGGTGTCCAAACATATGGTTGCTGCCACAAATATTGCCTCAAATTATTTTTACCTTGTCTTTGAAAGCATGCACAGGCATACATGTATGGATGGGAAAGGCGATGGTTTGTGAGACCAGCATGTAAGGAGTTGGGTGATGTGGGTGAAGAACATAGAAAGGCTCTAATCATGTTGTAGCTGGTTTGATGCAGGATAAAACGTATTGAGTGGTTAGAATGTAATATTGAGGGGAGTGTTTAAGACCATAAGCAGACTGGCAGAGTAGCGGAAATCCAGCTGTGTAACGCAGAATGATGGGACCCTTGCAGAATGTGACGAGGGTTCCCAAGTCTCCCACATCTTACAGGCAATCACTGCTCTTGAGCTGAGTGGAACTGTTCTTGAACGGTTGTAGCCCCCTGGAGACTTTGGGGTTATCACTGCACTGCAGGGGCCTACAATAGGACCCTGCAAATGTCAAGTAGGGGCTGGCAGCATGAAAGTGTGAGAGTGTGCAGATGTATGCTGAGTGCATGTGTAGGGGATCTGTCATAGCCAGAGAGCCTCTCATTGTGTCACAGTGGAAAGATGCATAGCCAAGATGGTAGGTGGTAAGGATTGTCTTTGACTGTATACCAGCTTTAGGTACAGTTGTAGTGTTTCATGGCCTGAGAGATTCACAGAGATAATGACATTGGTTAGTTTGTAAAATGTAAGAGCTGGAGCTCTCGCCAGGAAGCAGCTTACACCAGCCCATTTCTCCTGTTAGCGCCGCTTATAACAGAACCAACTACTATCCATGAAAGTTGGGCCACGTTGTTGTGCAATGGGCAGAGCTGCCGACTTCGAAGCTGGGGAACGAGGTTCAAGTCTCGGCGTCCGTTCAACATCCTGTGAGATTCTGGGCCAATCACTTAATATCCCCGTGAATGAATGTGTCCTTAACTAGTGCTCATGAAAAGCGCCGGTGTTGATGATTAAGTGCCAGTGCTGAGTACCAGGAACCACTGGCTCAAATTAAGCACTGGATAATGATGATTATGTGACAGCAGTTATAGTGACCCATGCTAATGTTAGTGGGCATTAAGTAGGGATAGGATAAGAGGAAAGTAAACTGTGACTTATGAGCAGGAGTTGGGTAGAAGGACCAGGATAACATGAAATCGAGGACTAAGAGAACTGAAGAAGAGCGGGACAGGGTCGAGAAGATACAGAAATAGAAATAGAAAGAATTATATTGAAGTATGAGTTTGTGGGAAATGATGGGGCGGTTGGCAAGTATCTGGTAACACTTTTGGAGAGCATGAGTACATGAAAGCCTAGAAAGTACAAGCACTGGAATTAAGATGGATCCCAGACATGATTGATTTAGCACCTGAAATTTTAAACATCAGAAGAGAATCACAGTGTAAAGTCTTCTAGATGAGAATAGAGCAAAACAACAATAAAAGAAAACACACAATGCTAGCCTTTCACAGAAGCAACATGAGTGCGACAACAACAAACAAATCACAATACAGGGCCTATCTCGGAAGGGCAGTGAATGCAAAATAGGAACACAATCACAAAATAAAGCAAATCTAGCTGCAGCATAAGCTTAACTCCGAAACAGAATCATATTAAAAGGTCCCTTTGAAAGATGCAGATTGAACAGTTTGTACGAACAGAACACTTCGACAGAAAGTAGTGAGATGCAACGTAAAACCGTTCACAAACAGCAGCAAATAATGGAAGGTTGCAGAATAACACCCTGGCGGGATATCAGGGAGGACAGAAGTTTTATGCCTGTTTGAAATAGGATAGTTAAAGGTGAAGATGTGTGCCAAAAGGTATGTCAGGGAAGCACGGGTGTGTTTAGTCACCTGGGATAGACCAGTGGGGGCTTGTAAATTGGACACCATTCTAGTCTTAGGTCCTCCCAGGCTCAGTGAGGGCCAATCACAGCAGTCACCACTGAAATGCACTCTTGTATCCATTCGCTCTGAGCTGTAACTCCTGGGCTAGATACCATTGGAAAGATGAACGATGGATGTGTGGGAGGTAATTCATCTGATTAGCTCCTCCAAGTATGGCCAAGATGTAAGTTCTAAAATGGCCACTCACAGAGGCCATTGGAAGTGTTGTGCTTCTATGTAGTTCAAAGAAATTTAACTCGCACGAGAATCAGAGAACCTCTCAAAACAAAAAGATCACAGTCCACTCTGCAGCAGGAGGCTTTCTCGAAGGAATCGAACCCACTCTGCCCCCTCACAAACGCAGAGGTTGAAATATATCAAAGAAATCATGTAGATTAAACATCATAAATCAGAATACATGATCTGCTAGACTGCCCACCCAAAAACATGAAAGGCAGCTATTTATCAGACACAAACATTTTTTGGGTCTTAATTGAGAAGATATTTAACCAATCTACATCTATATTCAAAATAGCACACTCACCTACCAAAGCCCCCTCTATCTGTAGAGGGGCCTATTTCTTACGCTTTCTATGCAGCTTTAACTCTAGGTTTTATCAATAAAAATACATCCTGAGACTTCTTCTGAGACTTAATATAAAGCACAAGGCCCTCTCCCAGGCGGGAACTTTCCCAGCAGATTTGGGTATGGAAGCTGCACCACCTCTGATTTTAAAACTGATTACTCACTAAACCTCATTTGAGCTCTTGCCCACTTTTAAGCCAAGTGACTAAGTGACTGCCTTAGGTGCTCGCCTACTTTCTCCTGCTCTTTACAATAAATATTTAGCCCTACTTCTTCAAAATTATTAATAATTTCTCCACAGGTAACCATCCTATGTGGACAACACCCAACTTTGCATCAGACTAAGTGATCCTGATGAAGACTTCTCCTCATTACTGTCTTGTCTCTGTGAGTTCAAGTGCTGAAGGAGACACAGTGTGAAAACATTATCACACATTCTTATTGCTTTAATGTTAAGGTTCCACTGCACCTGTATATCGTGAAATGATATATTTTATGATCAAATGTAGAGGTTGTTTTTGTATTAACCCTAAGTTCCTGTTAGCCTCAGCTTGCGAAGTTTCATGACTCTACTGGGTCTAGAAGCCATTTTATTCAAGATAGTACATTTGCACATTTCCTGCATCTCATAGTAAAGCGTAGCCTCATTTTCGATATTTGCAACCAGAAATGTGATTTTAGGAAATGAATGAAGTCAGCAGTATGTTCATGCATCTTATTTGCAAGAACATTTTGCCTTTACTCCTTAAGAAGATCTCGCCACTTGCTCTTTAGATATGTTTCGCTGAAAGAAAAAATCTTCTATCGTGTTTATGCTCCATAGACCTGTATCGAGGGAAAAATGCATAAAAAAGTTTCACATTTGCATGCAGTTTAGCATGACATTTTCTGACTGTTTTGGGCGAGAGCTCTGGTCAGTTGAAATGACAACTGTCGCTTGATTATTTGCAGTGCTGCTTGCAAGTTATACTTTTGGCTTAATGACTTGTGGGTTTATTTTAGCTCACAACTGTAGCTAAATAGAGAAAAAACAAGGCATATTGTGTAGTCAGACGAATAGATTCTCTTTTAAGTATAATTCAACTACACCGTACTTTGTCTAGATGTGTTTCAGCATCAAAGCAAAGCACTTAGGGTTTAGAATGAGGTCATCATGAGCCTTGAAACACAGAAGTATGGACTTCTTTCAACTAGTCAACTTGAAGAAAATTGTCATGCCCCTCTCTTTCTATCACAAGACCATCACAGTTTATGCTGATGCTGTATGTGGTGGACTGCCTAACACACTTTTGCCCACGCTCCTGATAATGCAAAATAGAGCCTTTAAAATTGTTAAAAGTTCTTTGCAAACAGTATATTAGATGATCATTATATCACTTCTAAACTTCCAGTTATCAGGCTCTTTTCTTAAATTCGTTAGATCTAATGTAAACCAAGGGCAGCATCACTCTAGATTCTTTCCAGGGCTCTAGAGAATACACAATCAGAAAAGAACTTGCAGCAAGTCTTAAAAGCTTTTGGTTGTTCTTTGGCTTCGATATACCATGGGATTTTTGTCCAAACTTTGGTCGAAGGTGCATGCCAAATGTTCCGGGAGTTTGTCTGGTCATTTGAACGCGTGCTACACTGTAAAAAGATTTCTCCACCATGAAACATTTGCTATGTGAGAGTATTTGGGTGCTGCCTCGTAGTCAGGATTAAATTTAGGGTGTGACCATATTAGATGGTGGCCTATATAAGTCACAGTGTGATGTGGGTTTGTCAGGCTTGAGGAGCGTAATAATAACTGCCTCTCTAAACAAGGATGGTAAGGAGCCCGATTAAGGGATTCCTCAAACATAGAAAGCATATGTGCAGTGCTTAATTTGTAAAAAAAAGAAGTGCAGGTGCTGAAAATGTTGCCAAGGAGGCCACAGCTCACTTCTTCCACTGGTGAGCCCCACTTTCAACACTGCCTAAGTCTCTACCTTCTAACCTTGATCTGTTGTCTGTCCCCTAAGTCTTTGCTCTAAGAGTCTATCCTCTCACCTCTCTAAGGGGCATATTATTTAGATAAGGCAATAATGGCCGCCAGCGAAAGTTATTGGGATGTTATTTATCGCTGCCTTTCCTGGACACATTTCGCATTTTTATCGATGTATTATTAAGACGTAGATAACATGCGATGGCATATGGGCAAGGAAGCAAAAACTCCCGCTAACACGCGATAGACAAACATGCGATAGCATGTAGTCAGCACGTTAGCGGTGCATTAGCAGGAATAATATTTCAGCTAACGTGCCATGCAGCATGAAAACCCCCTGTTTGACAGGCGCCTCGCACTCTGCAGCATGAAAGTTGACAAACTATGAATTGGGTAACAATGAATGCTAACATCAAAGGTATTAATATAGAACTAATCATTAATAATTTATAATCAATATTCTTAATGTTAGGTGACAGGCTCGATGATGATGTGATGAACTGCAATGCACCCCTTTTACAAGACAACGGCACCTTTGTACATGGTAAGAGCTAATAATGCAGCATGAGGTCTACCTCTTTGCTCTCTGTGGCGGAGATCAGGGCTAGTCTCCCTTGTATGACCATGTTTAGTCAGGTTTTTTTAGGTGTTAAAAACCTGCGTACATCGGGGGTTAGCGCAATATTTTTTGTCGCAGGTCAGCTTTGATAATACAGTGCTGTTAGCGAATTTTACCGTGAAATTTAGGTAAGTAACGCCTACCTTGCATGTCATTAGCGATACATATCGCTGGCATGCAAGGCGTTAAAAAAAAAACACCAGCTAACGCCGGAAAGCTTGCGCTAACTCATGTTAGTGAAGGCTTGCTAACAGGGCAATACAAATATTGCTGCTTTATCGGCAAAAAGTGCCGCTAAAGGGGCAATAATGCCCTTGATAATATGCCCCTAATTGTTTTCTATCATCTTTGTCATACCTGGTGTGTTACCTTATTCCCTGTATTTCTGATTTGCCCTCTATTCATTCTAGCCCTGCCCTTTTTCCTCTTCACTTTTATCTATGTTCTGCTCTCCCTGCCCTCGATCTTGGCTCTTTACTATCACTCTTCTAGCAGTGATTAGCTGTGTCTCCGTTTTATCATTTGTCTGCCTTTTTCCCTCTGTCCTGTCCTCTACATCCTTTTATTCTATCTTCTCTCTTCTTAATGCTCTCCTCTTCATATCATGGCTGCTTTCTCTTTGTATCTGATTTGCTCAACTTTTCTTCTACTTAGCTCCATCGTATCTCTCTCCTCTCCTGTTGTTTCTTTCTTCTCTTTACTCCTGCTCTCTCTCTCATCTATAACACAGCTGCTGCCTGTGACCCATGTTGTCAGCCTGTACATGTCCCTGCTATTTTGAACTCTGCGTTTTCCTGTTGTCTTTCCTAAAGAAGAGGAAGATGATGTTTTACTTTCTTACCTACACCGAGTGCAAAAACAAAATGTACACCAAATGAAAATGCTTTTTTTGCATATATTAATCAGTGCAGTATAATTGGGTTATTTACAGAACAGGTAGCTGCTCGAGCACAGCAGGCGATGTCACTGTTAGTGCTGCCTGTAATTAGTAGGTCCAAGGATGGCAACGGCATCGGTATCCACCGCTAAGCTTGCTGTGACCCTGACTGCTACAGCACAGGCATTGTCCCCAGCCGTAATGCTGCCAATGCCGGTAAGAATGGCTGTGGTGCTACTGGACACACGTCGCTCAGCAATTACCATGCTGTGGTGCAGCGCACAGATTCTACAGGTGACGCCATGGCGCACAAAGTTGTGTTGGGCCACAGCCGCATTGAGCACGTTGAGGATAGCAGCAATGCAGGGCTGCAGGATATGCTACTCTCTGACTACACAGCAAGTGGAAGGTCCACACTTACTTTTGTTTATTCTTCCACAAGAGCCCTCACTCCCAAGTTCCAAATGTGCTATCGCAGCTTCCTTGCCTCAACTCAGTCATGAGCCAGCCCCCAGCTAAAATTATCCAATGAGAGGCTTAGGCTCAGGCAGTAGCAGGGTGCAACAGACCGTGAGCCAGTAAGCTCCGCTCACTTTGCAGGCCACGCCCCCTTCCTTTCCCTTTCTTCCCCTGATTCACTCATAAAAGGATGTGTTTGGGTCAGAGGCGCAGCGGACGGGCGCAGCGGGCTCGACGACTACGCGCCGAAGGCGCGCCTAAGGCAAGCCCGTCTGCGCCCGTCCGCGACTGTCTGGGGCTAGGGGCACGTCACTCTGCCCCACTTACCATCTATACCCACGACCTCCTTCGCAGCCTCCAGGGACCATGGTCCCTTTCAGCCTCCATCTGCTCTCGCATCTTGTCCCTTGGCCTTTCTCCTGCGGTTCCCCTGCGCATCCCTTCTCCTTTAGCTGACCCACCTCACTCTCCTAGAGACAACGCTTTCCCTGCAACCCCCAAAACCCTTGCAGCATTCTATCTCAACACCCGGTCTGCAGTAGCCCATGCGCACGAACTTTCGGTACTGCTAGATCTTCACGCCCCTGATCTTCTTTTTTTAACGGAAACCTGGTTCTGCGATGACTCCCTCCCTGCCCTACTTGCCACTTTACCAGCTTCTTACTACGCCCTCCGAGCAGATCGTCCCACTGGCAGAGCAGGGGGCGGCGTGGCGGTCATCGCACGTACCGACTTTCCCTTTCAAACTCTGTCCTTGCCAGATATCGCGACCACCGAGTATCTGGCTATCCGCACTACTTCTACTACACCCCCTCTTACCTGCTTTCTTACTTACCGTCCTCCTCAATCCCCTTTATCGTTTCTCTCTGACTTCTTGGAAGTCCTGGCCACAATCACTGTAAACAACTCCTCTATCTTACTTCTTGGCAACTTCAACTTTTGGCCCTCTGACTCAGCGGAAGGTTCGTCCTCTAAAGAATTTACCGATACCCTCCAATCTCTTAACTTTACATCTCACGTTCATTCTCCTACCCACATCAAAGGCCACACGCTAGACCAGATTTGGTCTCTGAATTGCCCGGTGGAGTCCCTCTCCATCTCGCCTTGCACATGGTCTGACCACCATCTGATCTCATTTGATCTCCCCATTCACCCCCCTACCAAGCCCCCGCTCCCCAAGAACATCTGGGTCCGTGCTTGGGGCCGAGTCAATCCGGAAGATTTATCCACCCTACTCACCACCTCCCTCCCTTCCCTGCAAGGCCTATCCACCCTCTCCCAGGTCAAGGCCATTGAACAGTGGCTCTCCTCAGGCTGTGACTCTGTGGCCCCTCTAAAACGTATTACCTCTAAACGTGAGAAGGACGCCAACCAGCGGTTCAACGAAGAGCTCAAGGCCACTAAACTAGCGGTGCGTCGCGCAGAGAGGACTTGGAGGAGAAGTTATTGCCCATCTCTACGATTGGAGTTTATTAACACCTTGACACAATATAAAAAAGACGTCTTGGAGGCAAAAACCATCTACTTCTCCTCCAAAATCCTTGCTGCAGAAAACCAGTCGAAGGAGATTTTTTCGATCGTTCACAACCTGGCGTTCTCGGATAGAGCAACTCTAAAGCCCGCCCCGTCCAAAGAACTCTGTCACTCTCTTAACAATTATTTCATCCAAAAAATAGCTTCCATTAAAGCCAACATCCCTCCCCCTTCCCCCACTTTTTGTGACCCTCAATGTCCTCCCCCCAAGGGAGAACTTATCACCCTTCCCCCTTTAACTAAGGAATCTTTGATTTCCTTAGTACCCCTCGTCAAATCTGGCTCTCCACTTGACCCCTGTCCTGCCCACATTCTTCGCCACATCTTCATCACCTGTCCAGACCCCCCCCTTCACCTTCTCAATAGCTCCCTTTCTCAAGGTGTAGTACCAAACCCCCTAAAATCTGCGGTTATTGTGCCCATTTTGAAAAAACCGGGCGCGGACCCCTCAATCCCGGCCAATATCCGGCCCATCTCCCTTTTGCCATTCCTGGCAAAGGTGCTCGAGCGCCATGTCACCAGCGCCCTGAGCTCCTTTGTGGAGAAGCACGGAGCTCTTGCCCCCCGCCAGGCCGGGTTCCGCCCCGCACACTCTACGGAGTCCGTAGTTATGTCGGTCTTGGACAACCTCAGGGAGGGTATGGATACCAACCAGCCCCAGGCCCTGGTGCTCCTTGATCTCTCAGCCGCCTTTGACACGGTGGATCATACCATCTTGCTTTCCCGTGTCAGGGCGGCGGGGATCGGGGGCACCGCTCTGGTCTGGCTCTCCTCCTTCCTGAGTGACCGCACCCAGGCTGTTCGCCTGGGTGACTTCACTGCGGACGTCCGGAAAGTTCAGTGCGGGGTCCCCCAAGGCTCCTCCCTTTCCCCTCTTTTGTTTAATCTTTATATTGCCCCTCTTATCTTCTCTCTGCAACAAATGGAGGTCGCCGTATTTAATTATGCGGACGACCTCCAGCTTGTTTTCAATCTGTCTTCTTCCCGATCTTCTGTTCTAAATTTTCAATCTATTATGCTTCACATCCGGGACTGGATGAACCACAATCACCTGAAACTCAACCCAGATAAGACCGAGCTGGTGTTGACAGGTGGTTCATCCAGCCCCTGGTCTCCTTTATTCTGGCCCCCCTCTCTTGGCTCTTCACCTGTCCCCTCTACCTCTGTTAAAACACTAGGTATAAAACTCAACTCTCAACTCACCCTTCACTCCCAGGTTAGCTCTGTGGTTTCTTCTTCTTTCTTATCACTGCGCACTATACGCAGGGTGTCCCGTTTTTTTTCCTTTACTGCCCTCAAACTTATCATACTGGCCATGGTGGTGTCTCGCCTGGATTATGGCAACGCCCTATATGCAGGTATTCCTGCATATAGTCTACGGCGTTTGCAACAGATCCAAAACCAGGCAGCCCGCCTGGCCTTTAAACTTCCGAAATTTCACCATTCCACCCCCCTTTTGAAATCCCTACATTGGCTCCCTGTTTGTGCCCGGGTCCAGTTCAAGCTCGCTTCTGTCACCTTTTTGGCTCGACTGGGCTCGGCACCAGCATTCATCTCTTCCGAGATTACTCCCTTCGTTCCCACCAGGGACCTGCGTTCATCTACCCAGTGCCTCCTCACCGTCCCACGTTACCGCAGAAAGAAATGGGGAGGTTCGAAATTTGCTACCCTTGCCCCGCTCCTCTGGAACTCTCTCCCCCTTGAACTCCGAACCCTCACTGTGTACTCTCAATTTCGGAAACAT
Organism: Lissotriton helveticus; assembly: GCF_964261635.1. Taxonomy (NCBI): domain Eukaryota; kingdom Metazoa; phylum Chordata; class Amphibia; order Caudata; family Salamandridae; genus Lissotriton; species Lissotriton helveticus. The sequence goes on from NC_136057.1 coordinate 455,184,044, forward strand.
CTTAAGGCTCATCTGTTCATGAAGTCCTTCAATTAATCCTCCTGCAGTTTACCCCTGTCCTCTTGCCCTGGACCTTTGTTAGTTGTAGCGCCAAGAAACCGCTGGTGTATGTGCGCTTTATAAATAATTTTAAACTCAAACTCAAACTCAAACTCAAACTTGGGGAGTAGAATGCAAGACATAGTTTGTTGATGGCTTTTTGGATTTGTGATCGGCATGATGACATCATCACTAACGTGGTGAGGCACAAACATGCCTGCTTAGACAGGCGTATGTTGGCCTGTCTATGACCATTTACCAGCCAGTCACCATGCAATGTATGTTATTCTTCTTATTTTGAATTTGAACAATTAATATTGAGACCACCAACTGCAAGGTCAAAATTGTAGCTGAGCACCTGAAAGCACCTGCTCAAATTAAGCACTGCATATGTGGGGCAAGAATGGTGGTATATTCCTTATACAATGCGATGGACAGGCTGCCAAGGCCTTCTGCTTTATCGCCCAGAAGGCTTTGGATAACTTGAACTCTCTTCCACCATAAACAGGGATATAGATATGCCCGATGAGCGCGATCTAACTACAATAATTAGACAGTGTCCAGGGATGCAAGCAGCTCACTCACACTGTGAACAGCTTTAGCAGTGTAAATTTTAGCATAGAAGAAGATCATCATGCCCAGGAGCTCAAATGGGGTGGATTGTAGAGTTAGATTGTCACCCAACAGTTCCACCACATAAGTGTACGTGCTTGGTTTGTGGAGCATGGTGTCTAGGGTCTTTTCCGGGCAGGTTACCCTCTCTGTTTCGGCTGGAATGCGCATCATGTTTAAAAAAATTGTCTCACAAGTATCCTCTTATGCAAATTCTGACAATTTTCCCTTCATAGCTGCTAGCTGAGACGTATCCTTAGACTGGAAATAGTCAGTTTCGACATCGTGAATCTCACACTCAAGTTGTGAGAGCCTCCCGCACATGGCCCATAGTACATCTACTTGCTTTGCGATGCACGAGCAATGGACAACCACCTTTAAGGCCTCCCAGATGGTGGACGAGACTTCACAATGCCCCCATTATGAGCAAAATACTCAACTATTTCTTTGCGGATCTCTTCATGGAGTACCACGTTCCACAGTGCCTCAGGAGATAATCGCTAAGAGAAGGCAAAGGGGCCGTTCCAGCTCAGCTGTACTGAAGCATGATTGGAAAGATAGGTCCTGTTAGCAACCAAGGTCTGTATTTTGACTCTCAAGATTAACCAATAATCTATTCTGGACAATGCATTGTGGTGTGCTGTAATATATGTAACCTCTATCTTGTCAGCATTTGAGTATCGCCATATGTCCTGAAGTGGTTATCAAGGATGATCGTGTTTAGTGCCGAAGCAGCATTAGCGTGTGGGTGCAGGGAGGCTCCTCATCGGTACAAGCAATCATCCAGTATCACATTAAAGTCCCCGTCCCACACTATCACCTCAGGGCCCAAGCCAGCTATTAGCAGCCAAACCTCCCAAAAAAATCCAAGGTCGTCTGTATTAGGACCATACATTGTTGCCAAATTATCAGGTTGTCGATGCAGGGTGCCAGCAAGTAGGACCTAGCGACCACAGTCATAAGTTATGGCTCACTGCAACTTCCACTGCACACCTTTACATAGGAGGAATGGCGACTCCCCTAGCGTAGCTTGAATAGAGTGAGGTGTAAGATTAGCCACATCATTTGGCGTGCAGCCCGGGGGTGGATGGGTGTGTAAGATAAAGCTACTGAAAAAATCAGATATCCACCTGGTGTCTAACTAAATAGGTGTGAACCAAGAGCTCCTTCCGGCGGTCATTGAGACCAAGGATATTCCATGTGAGACATTTGGCTGTCGTCATGTCATCATGAAGGGTGTGCACGCGGGAGGAGACAGGGTCAATCGAAAAGATTGTTCTGTGAAGGTAACTACGGCAAAGAAACAGTAGGTGCAGTGTGGTTCGAGGGAGGGACAAAACAGGTGCAAACAATAACCATTAAAAACAGCTCAAACCCACTCCCCACCTACTCCAACCTCCAACCCCCAAACATGGTTGAGTATGACAGTCCCCCACCCCAATATCCCACAGTGAATTTAACAAAGCCTGGGAAACATCCCTGGGAGAGGAAATAAGCTGGGCAGACCACTCAGCAAAGAAATGGTGGGGTAGCCGAATGGATGAATGCACCCAAGGGTGAGCAAATTAGAAAACACAGCCACTCCCTCGGGGCACAGCCAACCAGCTCAGTCACAGTATGTGAGTTTCTGTTAAACATGTTCAGCTGTGGTGTCGGTCTATCTGGGAGGGGTAGGCGCCCAGCAGGAATCAGGGTGCCTGTTGTCAGTCATTATCACTAAGGTGGGGCTACGCGCCCAATCCCTTGGTAAGGGGCGTTTGACAGTGATGCGTTTATCAAATTTCAAAGCTGATTTGGCGTTGGTGAAAAAATTGGGTGTTCCTTCAAGAGGGATGCAGAGCTTGGCCGGGTAAAGAAGATTGTAGGGGATGTCCACCTGTTGTAGAAGTTTCTTGGCAGGCAGAAAATCCCACCTGGCAGCATGCACAGAGAGGGTGAAGTCCGAATAGAAAGAAAGGACATTTCCCTGGTACTGTATCTTTGTACGTTCTTGGGCCAGCCTCAGGACCACGTTGTGTTCTCTGTAATGCTGAAGCCTTGCAATGTTTGTGCAGGCCGGAGCGTCCAGAGGTGTTAAAATCTGGATTGTGGCGTAAACATTATCGGCGCCATCTTGTCCTTTTCAGATCCATACGTGCGCGTAAGCAGCAGCCATTTTGATTGCCATGGCCTCTCTGCTCACTCCCGATAGCCAGCGCGTCTCCCCGCCCTCACTCTCTTGTTTCCCCGAGCACCCCCCCCCGCGCTCCGGCAACCCCGATCTCTCCTCCTTGAACCATAAACGAACCATAAGCGCGATCCTGCCTCAGCGCAATATCCCGAGCCGAAACCATATAACCCTTTCATCCCTTCATGGGAACAAGCCTTTGATATCCTCTTCCTCCCTGCCCGATTGTCCAAGCTGTTCCCAGGCCACCGCCAGGCCCGCAGATGTAGTTTATTGCCCCCTACAGTAGGAACTCACCCCATCAAAGGAGCGGGGATTAATCAACGCTTTCGCACCCCGAAGATCCGACTAATCACACACATCCCCGTTCCCAGCGGAATGTCCAGCTGCGCGATAACCACCACATGCTGAGATCGGGGTGGGAACTCTACTGTAGATGTGTGTGGGAACGGGCCTGGTCCGGGGATTCCGAGGATGTCTTTTCTGTCCTTCAAAGAAACATTACGGATGCAGCGTATGTAATAAAGCCATAAACCTGTGTATAAGAGGCCAGGCCTCAGAGATGCGGTTAGAGCACCTCGAGAAGATACCCTGTTGTCTGATTTGACGTGTTCTGCTCCGTCGGAATAAACTCCTGTTTCCTGCCTTCCTGTCTCCAGCGCCTGCCTCTTTGTTTGGTAATATCGGATGGTATGAGAGGCGGCTAACGCCGGGCAAACACTGAAGGTTCTTGGTCGACATCGGCTCTACCTTTTCACAATTGGCGTCCCAAACGTGGGGCCCATCAGCGACACGTGGATCCAGTGGGAGAGGTCCCGACGACAGCGTGAACAACTGCAACGATCGGGAAGAGCTCCTGCCCGATAGACCCTCGTCTGGCAGCCGATCATCCGAACTTCACCGGTTCTGAGCAGACCTCTCTCGAGTGATCTACGGTCCTGACTGGGAACCATCAGGAGTGCCACAGCAATTACCGAGAATAGAGGACGATCGGGTGCTGGAAGCGGAAGACAAGAAACCGTCCATGCGGTCCGGGTAAGGTCGTGTAACACGACGAATTGCGAATTGATTGTTTGATTGTTTGAAAATACTAGTATTACTCATTTGATTGTTTCTGAGAGATTCTCTGTCTGCAAACAGGGAAGAATAGGAGTATTCTCTCTTTGCAGATAGTGAAGGGTAGGTAACGCAGGCCTTTGCCCCGTTGTAATCCGTCGTGCCTGCTTCCCTCTCCATTTGATTGATTGTTATCCAAGCATTTACTGTTTTGGAATTGGTTCTCTTTGGATCATTCTCTATTTGCAAACAAGCACAGAATCGCAATACTCTGTTTAGTCTTTGCAGATAGTGAAGGATAGGTAACGCAGGCTTTTGCCCCCGTTGTAATCCGTCGTGCCTATTTTTATCCCTCATTTGATTGATTGTTTATCCGAACATTGATCGTTCGGAATTGGTTCTCTTTGGGTTATTCTCCATTCACAAATAAGCACAGAGTCGCAATACTCTGTTTAGTCTTTGCGGATAGTGAAGGATAGGTAGTGCAGACTTTTGTCCCCTTTGTAACCCGTCATGCCTATCTTCGCCCCGTTTGTTGGTAGTTGGTTCAGCCCGGACCGCTTATTAGAGGTGAACCATCCGGCTCCACTGGAGGGCACCCCTAATAAGGACATGTTTACTAAATATGGACTAGTCACCGTGGCTTATAGTAAGCTGTGGCATAAATACACGAGAAAGGATCGGGAAAATCAGTGGCCACTGATAGGATCCTTTGATAACGATAAAATAAACGCGCTGGGAACAGCCCTTTATAACAATAAGACAACACCCACTATGCTTGATAGCTTCGGCATGTGGCGCAAAGAAACAGAACAACGGAAAAAGAGAAATGAGGTCAGGTTAGAAAAGGAATTACACAAAGCAGCTCACCTAGCCGCTAACAAATTGAAGGAAGAAATAAAGGAAAGAGAGGAAACCAAGCTAAAACAAGATTCCGAATCATCGGGCCAGTGTCCCGTCAGGACACCCTCTCCACTTTACCCCGAGCTACCTTCAAAACAGCGAACGAACGATGATTTACTACTAGGTCCCCCGATCATCTACATGCCCCCTCCATATGCCCCTTCCCAACCCTTAGCGCAGCACCCGCAACCCCCAACGACAGGCGAGAGTAGTGCCGGAGCCTCGGTCCTCATGGCCTCTGCGCCGACCGAACCCCTCGCACTCAGCGCAGCGCGAGCAGCGACTTCAGATGATCCCGAAGCGGGGAGGAAAGACCCTGCGAGATCGAATAGATTAAGTAAGGATGAACGAGCTGGGGATCGATAAGATTGTAAAGACACTGGTGGTGCGAAAGGAAAGTGAGGATTATTTAACGGATATGTACAATACATATGCCAATAGCCACAGACAACACTTTGTCGTACGCCTTTGTTACCACACCCTTAATGCCTACGAGGACCGATACCAAGGAAAAGGCCCTGAAAACCTAACGACTCTGTATAGGAAAATTGATGTCGGAGATGGGGGCGAGTGTGATGTGACGAACCTCTTCACGCGTACGCTTGAAGTTTTCCGCCACCTCACGGAACTGAAACCAGAGACTAACACCACGACTCCTGCAGCGACTGAAGCCAGAGTAGAAAAAATTGACACTATGATGCCCATAAAGGAGGCCGCTCCCTATTGGGTCCCCCCACGAGGACAGGGAACACACGACGATATTAACCACCAAGATGCGAGAGGGAGGGTAGTTTACAACTGGGTTTACCAACCATGGGATCGGCAAGACATCCTGACTTTCCGAAAGTCCTTGCCTGATCTGCGAAAGAACCCCACAGCCTTCTATACTGAATTAGCCACCGCTTTGGGTTCGACGATTATGACCCTAGCGGATATCGATTTGTTTTTCGGGTTATGTCTGCCAGCTGATGTGTGGAAGCAAATCCGGAAAGTCGACCACCTTGAGCTGTTCGGACATACCTGGATACAACTCGGTGATGTAGACAAACAGCGAGAGCCGGGACAGAAACCTTTAAAAGCCATTCTAGACCTACCAGATAAGATCGTGCAGAAATTAAAAACCCTAGTCCCAGAAAGGAAGGTGGACTGGTCGATAGTAACAGCCTGTCGCCAGAAACCCCAGGAAGACGTATCGGAATACTTCTCCCGGTTTGAAACGGTGTTCTCCGATTACAGCGGCCAGGACATGACCACTGCAACCGGACATCACTTGTTTGTCCAGAACTATGTGAAAGTCCTGACACCAGAAGTCTCGCAGAAACTACAGACTAGCGAGAGTAGTTGGGCGGCCTCCAAGCCCGCAGCTATCCTTCAGATGGCTCAATACTATGAGCGACAAAAGAACGAGAACGATCGAGCGACTGAGAAAAAGAAAAAGGACTTGAAAGAGAGGGTGATGATTGCTCAGTTGCAAGGGGTGACTATAGGAAGGGAACAGTATAGAGGGAACTACCAGTCGAATGCTCCTAGAAATCCACCCCCTAGAGACCGCACACCCGCACCCGGCGCTCCACAAACAGACCTCGATGAGAACCAGTGTGCGTTTTGCAAAGGATTTGGCCATTGGAAGTCTCAATGTCCAGCTCTGCAAGAAGCACTCAGAAATAAAGACACGAGAGACGTAGCGGGCGGGCCGAGAAATAGAGGACAGGGACGAGGGCACACAAATGACAGAAGAGGTGTGGCGCCGCGGCCAGGGCGACTGACGCTGGAATTTGGGGACCACGGTTCGATCCCCGGCTACGGCGGCAGGTCAGCCCAGCACCATGTGACTCTGGGCAATAGCTCGCTTAATCTTCCCGACGGCCCCCCAGCGCCTAGAGACCCTTACGGGTGATTGTGCGCTTTACAAATGTGGACTTTACTTTACTTTACAATGACAGACCTGGCAGACCGAACATGTTTGACCGTCCCCGACAGAATCAGTGCCAACAGTCTGACTGCGACAATGCCCACGACTTTGCATAGGACTGCCAAGGGCAAGGAAGGGATCCAGTCGAGCTCTATGTTGACCAGCAAGGTCCTTATGTCACCGCTAAGGTCCTAGGTACGAAGTCTCCATTTCTGGTAGATACTGGTGCAACACGTAGTGCGTTGTCTAAACGATTGATTCCCAGGGCACCCTTGTCTGGCTCACATGTGACATCAATAGGTTTTGATGGAACGCCCTCCACTAATCCCTTGTCCACACCGATCTCTTTTAACTTGGACAATAACACCACTGACACGACGTTTTTGCTCTCCTCCAACACCCCGACGCTATTATGGGACTTGACTTGTTGAAACATTTTCGAGCTACTATTAGGTGTTCACAAGACGAAGTTCGAGTCATTCTGTACGACAACCCAACGCTGCTCAGATCTTGTCACACACAACGCATGTTTTCCATCACTGACGTTGACTTGTCCTTACTCGACACCCTACCTCTGTACCTATGGGCAAAGACTGACTCGGACGTAGGACGCATGATGATAGACCCTGTACACATAACTGTTCGACAGGACGCAGTGCTCCCAAAACTCCCACAGTATCGGATATCGCCCGAAGGCGAGAAGGCATTGGTAAAAATCATCCAGTCCCTGGTAGACGCAGGAGTGGTAGAAGAAGTAGTTAGCAATGTTTGCAACAGCCCTATCCTACCCATTGTGAAGAAGCAGGGTGAGGGAGATGAAAAAGCGTACCGCTTCATCATCGACCTACGAGAAGTCAACAAAGTAGTCGTACCTCAGTACCCTGTAGTCTCAGACATCACCACCATTCTGACCCTGATTCCTTTCACTGCCACCACCTTCACGGTAATCGATCTCAAGAACGCATTTTTCTCCATCCCCATCCACTCAGACAGCCGCTACCTTTTCGGCTTCACTTTAAAATCCCGCTCATATAGATTTTGTAGAGCACCCCAGGGCTACACTGAAAGTCCAAGCATCTACAGCCAGGCCCTCAAGAGACAGCTGGATGCAGTCCAGTTACCGGATGGAGTGGTGTTGATACAGTACGTCGATGATATCCTTTTGGCGGCCGACACCACTCCACTTGCAGTCACAGCCACCATCCAACTCTTGCACTTCCTCGCGGAAAACGGCCACAAGGTCTCCAAGAAGAAGTTGCAATTCTGCCAACCTCAAGTCACTTACCTAGGCCACCTCTTGTCCAAAGATGGGAGAAAACTCACACCCGATCGAATTCAGGCTATTCTAGAGACCCCTATCCCTAGAACCCCGAAGCAAGTCCGCTCTTTGGCAGGCCTCACCTCCTTCTGTCGACAATAGTTGTCAAATTTCAGCCTCATTGTGAAACCACTACTTTCCCTACTGCCTAAAGATGTCCCCTTCCCGCTCCCTTGGACCCCTGAATGCCAATCCTCCTTCAAGGAACTACGAGACGCCCTTTGTTCAGCACCAGTCCTAGGAACCCCTGATTATACAAAACCCTTCTCTCTCTACACCCACGAAAGGGAGGGATGCACTTTGCCTGTCCTGACCCAAACCATCGGCCCCAAACAACGACCATGTGCCTATTTCTCTGCCACTCTTGACCCTGTAGCAAGAACTTTGCCTGCCTGCCTTCGAGCAGTAGCTGCTGCTGCTGTCTCTATCCGACAAAGTGAGGGGATCGTACTCTCGAATTCCCTCACAGTACTAGTGCCCCATGCTGTTGACACCCTCCTAAACCAGACCAAGACACAACACCTGACCAGCGCACGACTGACTGGGTACGAACTGACACTGCTCGCACCTCACATCACATTGAAAAGATGCACCGCACTGAACCCAGCCACCTTGTTGCCTCTGCCTGAGGATGATCCCGATGTGCCCCCTATACATGACTGTGTGACCCTCACGGACGAACAGACTAGGAGTAGAGTGGACCTTCGAGACACAGCTTTCCCAGATCCTGACGGAGAGCTATGGGTGGATGGCTCTTGCATCAAACTCACCGATGGCACCACCTCAGCTGCGTATGCAGTCACCACAGCCCGAACTGTAGTTGAGACCACCTGCATCACACAGAAATCTGCACAGGCAGCAGAACTGATTGCCCTCACACGAGCTTGTATCCTAGCAGCAGGGACGGCAGCAAACATTTACACGGACAGCCAGTATGCCTTCGGGGTGGTGCATCATTTTGGGCTCCTGTGGAAGGAAAGGGGATTCCTGACCTCACACGGCGCCCCCATCCTACACGGAGATCTAGTCTCCGCTCTGACTGAAGCAGTTCTCCTTCCCAAACGACTTGCTGTGATCAAATGTCAGGCACACAAAAGGGTGACAGATATCGTCGGACAGGGGAATGCACTGCCGGACATCACCGCCCGGACGACAGCAGAGAATAGGACGACAACACGCATATACGTGACCAGGTCACAAACAGAAAAATGGAAGGACGCTAGGGAGACCATTAGGGACATCCAGATAGCCAGTGCACCACACGAATTGACTGAATGGGCACGGGTGGGAGTGAAGGACGATGAAGGCTGCTGGCGGACAAAAGACACGAACAAATGGTTGCTACCCAATTCATACTTGATCCCTATACTGACCATGGCTCACTCCCCTGCACACATAGGAGCAGCCCCTATGGCTGAACTTGTCTCCCGAGTGTGGCATAACGACAAAATTACAGACTCAGCCAAACGTCTTGTCCAACAATGCCTAGTTTGTCTGCAACACAACCCTGGGAAAGGAACTGTCGTACCCCGAGGAGGATTTGGGGTCCCCAACCACCCATTTGAAGTCCTACAGATGGACTATATTCAGTTAGAGAGATGTCGAGGACTGAAGTATGTACTTGTTGTTGTATGCGCTTTTAGCAAATGGGTGGAAGCCTACCCGACGTGTGACAACACTGCCATTGCCACTGCAAAAGTACTACTGAAAGAGTTCTTCCCTTGCTACGGCCTTTGCCGTATTTTATGGAGTGACAATGGCCCCCATTTCATAGCCGAGGTTATCCAGCTTATCCTGAAAGGATTGGGGGTACGACAGAAATTCCACGCAGTTTTTCACCCCCAATCTGCTGGACTGGTCGAGCTGCACAATGCCACATTAAAACTAAAACTGGCGAAAATAGTGGCTACCACAGGACTAAAATGGCCAGACGCTCTTCCCCTGGCATTGCTGTCAATGCGTTCCACCCCCACCAAACACCACTTGACCCCTTACGAGGTCGTTTTCGGCCGGCCCATGAGTATCTGGTCTGCACCCAAACCGACATCTATTCACGACGTCCCGGACGTCCTAATGTCTGACTATCTGTATAACCTAACTAAAACACTGTCTGTTATCGATCATCAGGTGCTGCAGGCCATCCCCGATGCTTCCAGGGGCCCCGGACATACCATCCAGCCTGGAGATTTCATCCTAATTCGGAACTTCCAGCGGGAGAGGAGTCTGGAACCCCGCTGGACGGGCCCCTGGCAAGTATTGATCACCACCCAAAGAGCTCTTCGAGTGGAGGGGAAGCGAAATTGGCTGCATGCACATCATTGCAAGAAAATCTCTCCGACCCTGACGTCGACCGAAGACGTGACCACCCAAGAAGAGCTCCTGAACAAAGACCGACCATCCCTGAGCTGCTACCCTGAGACAGAGACATTCGAATTGGCGAAATTCCCTGATCCCACTGTGCCATCCAGAGAAGGGTATAACCTGCGACGAACGAAGGGAGCTACGGCCAAGCAGACCACTGACTAAGTTACAATTCTCAGACTGGTGGCCTAACACTACTAAGGCTGCCAGGAGAGAAGCCCAACGAAGTTTGTGGTTCTGCCCACTACCGAGCACCTTGAAGATGATGGAGGCGCCCGATACGAAGATGATGGAAGCAACCGGACATCCGAAGACCAACTACAGAAACCCGAAAACTGACAGGTTGCACAGCTCAAAGACTATTGCTCTTCTTATCGCTCTTCTCTTTTGCCTCCTCCTCATGACTACCTTCTGGATCGTGGAAGAGAACTTACCGGCTCATAAGACATTTCTAACGACTGCACAGCCTACCACCATGAAAGAACACTACCTGGTTCTCTTTCACCTCAAATCCAAGAAAGGCGTAAGGAGTTCTGGAACAACTCCTTCGTGCAGTTGCTGCACCAACACAACCTTGCTGCCAATGCCACAAATTGCTGGATCTGTGGGTTGATACCACATGCCACCGGACATTCCATCCCCTTCATCCCTTCACCTTTCTCTGTTCATGGTTCCTGCCTTGCTTGGCTGATCCTCTTGCAAGAGAGCTACAGAGACAATGCCACTTCCAGCGGAACTATGTCGCACTTTTATCATGGGGTCTGGCTGAACAAAACCGGAAGAACTGCTGTTCCCTTCTGCCCTCTATCCTCCAATGTTGTAATAGACTTATCTTATTTTTACCCTAGGCAAGTTGTTAACCCAACTGGAGAAAGCCTAATCTCCCCTGGTTTGGGACATATTGGGGAGCTGTCCTGGGTAGGGAAAACGGGAGGCTTGAGGGCTAATCACGAGTGGGTGCCAAGCTGGAACTGACTGGAACTTGGGAGTAGAGCGGACCCAATAGGAGAATTGTCCACCCAAATCCTCTCGACTAGCGGGACGCTAGCCACTAAAGCTAGCATCCATAGCCCCTGCTCCCCTAAAATATCCTTGGCGAGGCCCATAGACGGGAATACTCTTGCACCCAGAGACATTCCAGCTGTGACGGACCTAGTTTTTAAGGTTTTCAGCTGGAATGTCGCAGGGATTGCAAGAAAGTTGGCTCTACCGGATTTTGCTGCTTGGGCTGATGAGCACTCTGTGTGTATTTTCCAAGAGACATGGAGTTTGGCCCCGGTCCATAGGGTGGGATTCTCTTCCCATTCTGTTTCCGCTCAAACCTCGGAATCAGGGAGAGGGCGTCCCTTGGGTGGCCTTCTTATCTGGGTTGCCGCCTCTCTAGATTGTAGAGTAGAGGAGTTTCCCACAGGCTGCCCGGATATTCAAAACATCACCTTAACAGACCCAAGGGGGAGACTGGTCCTAAATATTTATAATGTCTATGCTCGTGGGACCAAGGGTGGACGGAAGTCTCCTGTAATATCTCTTCTTGAGACCATCCTAAAAAATACCCCTCACAAGATGCGTACATTGGTTGCAGGAGACATGAATTGTACTTTCGAGCCCTTGGGCTCGGACGTAGCCCTTGACCAAGATGAGGAGGATGCTAGGATGGGGATTCCTGTATTGGAAATTTCTCCGATCAGGAGGTGGTCAGAAGTGGCGCTCCAGCTATATTCCCTGTGTCTCGAATTAAATTTACGGGCAGCGAACGGGAGGACAAATTCGGATAGGGCGGGGGCCCACACTTATAATAGACCTGGGCACACCTCGAGGATCGATTATTTGTTAATAGACGTACACCTATGGCCCCATGTAAGGGACATGCTGGTGGTCCCTGCGACTGAAAGCGACCATAACTCGCTTTCCCTAAACATGGACCAGTGGTGGCGACCTAGAGAAAAGGGATATATTACCCCGGTACCTGCTCCTCCCGATGAGTCTGAAGTCTCCCCTTGCGGGAGAAGAATAAAATGGGCGAAATTGGTCCTCTCTGAGGCAAGGGTAGGGGAAATTTCATCTCTCCTAAACCTCGCAGTGGCAACCCTTGGGTCCCCATCTGAAGGTGTGGGTAGAGCGAGTGGGCTGTTTGTCGCCCTGGTAGAGGCCTTGACTAATGTGTTTACCCCATACTCTAGTAAGCCGGGCAATAAAAGATCTATAAAGCCCGCTGATGGATGGTATACCCAATCATGTAGGGCTTATAAGACAAAATTAGTGGAGGCAGTAAAGTATAAATCCCCCAGTGAGATACAGGACGCAAGGAAGGCCTATAATAAAGCCCTTAAAACTGCTAGGAGGGAGTGGGAAGACAAGTTTTGGGAAGACCTGCTCTTAGCGAGTAAAAGTAGGGACACACGGGCTTTCTGGAATCTTATAGGTTCCCGGAATAAACCCGCGGTAACTATGAGACCCTGCAATATCCCGCCCCAAAACTGGGTAAACCATTTTGGGGCGTTATACCTCCCTCCAGACGGGGACCTGAATATGGGGGCGAACCTCTCACTAGTAATTGAACCTCAGGCCTATGATCTCTTCACTCCAGTAGAAATTGAGGGGGTCATAGGGTGGGTAGCTCCCCGCAAGGCAGCGGGCCCAGATGGCCTCCCGGGGGACCTAATGAGGGCATATCCAGTAGAATGGGGAAGGGTGATTGCTGCTCTCCTCAATGACATCATGATGGGAGGAGCAGTACCAGAATCTTGGAAAGGGGCAGTGGTGGTCCCAATTTACAAAAAAGGGTGTAGGGAAACCCCGGGGAACTACCGCCCAATAAGTTTGATAGACTCCACCCAAAAGATAGCCGGTAAAGCTATACTCGGAAGGATCCTCCATTGGGTGGAGGAGAATAAAATCCTATCAGATTTCCAGGCAGGCTTTCGGGCAGGAATGGGGACAATAGAGCAGGTGTTTAGGTTGGCACTTTTGGGGTGGAAGGTGGTGGATCTAGGTAAGGGCAGTCTTTATTTGGCCTTTATAGACCTGAAGACTGCCTTCGACCTGGTCCCCCGGGAGGAACTATGGAGGGTACTTCACAAATCGGGATTACCCCCTTACATCTTGTCCCTCCTCATTAGCCTCCATGCCAATACCTATGCACAGGTTCGTTGGGGTAAAAACGGAGAGGTCACTGAAAAAATACCGGTGTCTAGGGGAGTAAGACAGGGCTGCGTCTTGGCGCCCACCCTATTTTCACTTTACGTAAATGGGGTGGTGGAATATCTCCAACAAGAACCAGCAGACGCCCCCTGTCTCGGAGGAGTCCGGATCCCCACCCTGCTTTTTGCGGATGACACGCTTTTGATCTCGAAGACTCCTCAAGGCCTCCAGAAACTGCTAACGCGCTTCCAGGAGTTTTGTGCTGCAAAAGGGCTAATAATAAACGTGGATAAAACCAAATATCTAGTCCTAAACCCTCCACGGAAACTGGGCCGCCCACCTATGCTTAACTCTGTTGCCCTAGAGAAAGTATCCGAATTCGATTATCTCGGAATTCGGATTACGGATAGAATGTCCTGGGCAAATCATATAGACAAAATGGCCCTTAACCATAAGAGAGTAGGAGGAGCTCTTATGAGGGAGTACCGAGCCTCACCGAGGAGATCGCTTACCCCGGTAATTGAAATTTACAAGACCAAGGTAGTGACATCAGCCTTGTACGGGGCAGAATTGTGGGGCCACTCCCGATTGGACACTCTGGTAACAGCTGAGAGTAAGCTTCTGAAATCAATCATTGCCATCCCCCTGAGCACCCCATCTGTACCAGTGTTGTTGGACACAGGCTGTAGAAGCATTAAGGATCAAGCTCTGCTTCGCCCTCTCCTTTTATGGACTCGAATCTGGAGGGGTGAAGAGCTAAAATCCTACGCTGACGGCCTGAGGGAAATAATGAGCCTGGGGGGGCTGGGCAAAGATAAGATGGCTAAGGGACACCAAAAACCTTATGGAGAAAATTGGTTTGGGGGACTACTGGTCATCGCGTTCAGCCCCGCCGAAAGATGTTGTAAAGGCACTTTTCTGGAAATGGGCCGCGGAGCACCTCGTTACAAACTCGAACCATTGTAAATCTACTGCCGCCTTTTTACTTGTTAAAGACATTGTGGCATTTGAACCCTATTTGGATCTAATTACCCTTCCCTTTGATCGTGCCCTTTATTTTAAATTTAGAGTTGGTTCTCTACCTCTTGGTGCTCTGGTATCTAACTGGAGCTCCACGGCCCGTAAGTCCCCAAATTGTGCTTGTTGCCCGAGCAAGATTGAGTCCGTTGCGCATGTTTTGTTTGAATGCCCGGATTATGCAAGGCCCAGGGGTACCTGGTTGAAGCCCCTTTGCCGAAACATGGGCACACGCAGTCACTTAACAGCCCTACGTATCCTAACCACGGACACATCCCCCCAGATTGTATGTGGAATTGCAAAATTTTTAAAACAGTTTTGGCTTATTCGTTGTAAGAGATTGTCAGTAACGATTTAATTCTGTTTAGCTAATTTAATAGCGGACAATCCATGTCCTTTTATCCCTTTTAAATGTGTTTTTTATACTGACCTCTTTAAGTGATGCTTTTTGTAAAATTCAAACTGATTGTATTGTAAGTGTGCTTATAAGATATCTTGCATATCGAATAAAAGCTTTTGACTGACTGACTGACTATCCTCCAATGCTTCTGCTCACATGGACATCCCCGCCAAAGAAAGGGTGGAGATGCAAGTATTCAACAATCCAGCCAGACCCACCTTCTCCTACCTCCGGAAACGAACGGCTGCCACCCTGACTGTGGCCCTATCTGTCGTCAATGTCTCGGGCCTTGTATGCATCACAGGCCATGGGACACAACTGGTGGGCCACAGCGCTTGCCGCATCACCAGAACTTTGGACTCAACCGACCCACCTTCTTTTGTCACCTCTCCAAACATGTACTTCGTCTGTGGTACAAAAGCCTACACCTGGCTCCCAAAGGGCTGGGGAGGTACCTGCTACATTGCCTTCATCCTTCCTCTGACCTATGTGGCTCCGGCAAACCATCACCGACAAAAACGAGCAAAGGACATTGAGCAGGCCGACTCCACTGGAGCACAATTCTTGGATGCAATAAAGGGACTTGTTCCACTTTGGGGTCCGATGGCGAACAGTCGTGCCATTCGGCATTTGTCCCAGGCAGTCGAAACAACGATGAACATTACAGCTGGTATCCTCACAAACAATACAGCCGAGCTTCAGGCGGTCCATCTGGTGGCTCTTCAAAACCGCCTTGTTCTAGATGTGGTTCTGGCGGACCGTGGAGGAGCATGCCGTATCATCGGGTCCAGCTGTTGTACCTACATACCAGACAATTCGCCCTCAGTCTACAAAGCCATTGAACACCTCCACAGACTCTCCTCAGAAGTTCATCAGGAACAAGACGGATGGTCACTTGGGAGTTGGTTCTGGAGTGCTGTAAAGGACTGGGGATGGAGGTTGTTCATGATCGTACTGATACCAATCGTCGTAATATGTGGACTCTGCCTGGGTATTCAATGCTTGCCGCCTCTGTGCTCACTGTTTGCTAACTGTATTTGCCCTAAGACTCCGAACTTCGAAGCTGAACATATGAAAGCTTTGTATGATATCGAAATACGTAATATAATGGGGATAGACATAAATTGACAAGCTGGCTAGATATGTTGAAAAGGGAGGACTGTTAAAATCTGGATTGTGGCGTAAACATTATCGGCGCCATCTTGTCCTTTTCAGATCCATACGTGCGCGTAAGCAGCAGCCATTTTGATTGCCATGGCCTCTCTGCTCACTCCCGATAGCCAGCGTGTCTCCCCCCCTCACTCTCTTGTTTCCCCGAGCATCCCCCCCCCCGCGCTCCGGCAACCCCGATCTCTCCTCCTTGAACTATAAACGAACCATAAGCGCGATCCTGCCTCAGCGCAATATCCCGAGCCGAAACCATATAACCCTTTCATCCCTTCACGGGAACAAGCCTTTGATATCCTCTTCCTCCCTGCCCGATTGTCCAAGCTGTTCCCAGGCCACCGCCAGGCCCCGCAGATGTAGTTTATTGCCCCCTACAGTAGGAACTCACCCCATCAAAGGAGCGGGGATTAATCAACGCTTTCGCACCCCGAAGATCCGACTGATCACACACATCCTCGTTCCCAGTGGAATGTCCAGCTGCGTGATAACCACCACATGCTGAGATCGGGGTGGGAACTCTACTGTAGATGTGTGTGGGACCGTGCCTGGACCGGGGATTCCGAGGATGTCTTTTCTGTCCTTCAAAGAAACATTATGGATGCAGCGTATGTAATAAAGCCATAAACCTGTGTATAAGAGGCCAGGCCTCAGAGATGCGGTTAGAGCACCTCGAGAAGATACCCTGTTGTCTGATTTGACGTGTTCTGCTCCGTCGGAATAAACTCCTGTTTCCTGCCTTCGTGTCCCCAGCGCCTGCCTCTTTGTTTGGTAATATCGGATGGTATGAGAGGCGGCTAACGCCGGGCAAACACTGAAGGTTCTTGGTCGACATCGGCTCTACCTTTTCACAGAGGGGGCTGCGGCCCGAGAGAACAGTGCGCCCTCTCTGCGATAAAGACAGGGAAGAGGGCCTCTCCGAAGCAGTCACGAAGCATGGATTCAACAAAACCTCCATTTTATTGATATCAGTGGCATCAGGGACTTCAATAATTCAAAAGTTATTGCAGTGGGATATTGATAAAAAATATTCATTCTTTGCCTTGTTAGTTTCAAGTATCTTGTCCATTCGCAGTAGATGTTCCTTGGAGGCCACATCGGAGCCCTGTTTTTCCAGATGATCCAACCTGCTTTTGTGCTTGTCAACATGTTGCTTCATTTGGTCAAGCGACTGGTGAGGACATCGAGTTTCGAGTCAGTGGGTTTTAGACTGGTCTTGATGACCATGAGGAGTTCCTTAAGATCGATGTTGTGTGGGGCGGAATCTCCAGATTATTCAGCGACATCCGTCTGTGGCGGCTCTTGCTCGACTTGTCAGTTGTGCTGCTTGCCCTCAAATGTGAGCTTGGAGTGGCGTGCCTCCTGTTTGCCCATGATTGGAAGGCAGCCAAAAAGAGGTGGCTCAGGGGCATAAGCACCGACAGGGGTATAACAGGTAGTGTAGCAGTTTAGGGGGGCACTCAAGGAGAATATAGCCCCGCATAAGACACAACTGGAGTATGAGTTATCTCTTCAAAGCCCCGACACATCCCAATCAATAAACCTACACGAGGGGCACGAGCAGGCTCGCTGGGCATGATTGCCCTGCAGGAGTCAAAAGGAGCCCCATTGGCAGCGGTGTGATGAGGTAAGTATTAGGCCACAGTACATCTCCCCAGCAGGGGTCTCAATGGGGGTGACTAGAAAGAGTGCTCTGCTGGAAGCAATGCCAGGGGTGCAGGCTGGTACAGTCAGTTTAGGGAGTTGATGCAGGCATGGCTTAGGTGGAGCCCAGGATCAATAGCTATCAGCGCACAGTGTAAAGAATGCCAATAAACTGCACCAGCTGCAGGAGGTCATTGGATGCAGTTTATGTGCTTGCGGGGCCATTCAGTGAAGCCAAGCCCCCATTGTATAGCCAGGGGGGTGTTTTGGGGCTCCTCAGTAGGATTGAAGGGTCCACGGGCAGAGCAACAGCATCAGGAATGATGAGGAGCCAATGGAGCTCGCAAGCCACTTCAGCAGTGTCCTGCCCAGGCCCATAGATTGCAGGACCAACAACCAAGTGGGAGCCAATGGCAGCCGTCGCACGCCCACATTCCAGTGCCTTGAGCAGAAGCATTCCAGCAGCCCACGCCTCCTCTTGTGGCCACCAGAAAGTCCGGACGGTTCGGGCTGACTCGCATTGTAGATAGGCCACAGCCCACAATGCAGCATAAAGTAGCAAATCTGCAATCTGGAGCCACCAAACTTCACCAGAGACTCCACCACATATACAGGGAGGTTCTTTGTGAATACCGAAAGTCGTAAAGTTATACTTTTGTCTAACTTTACGAGAATCAGGTCCACTGTCTTTGGGGAAAAACACAACTGTTAGGACAAGTCAGGAGCAAGAAAGAGACAAAAAATAATTATGAAGAGGAAAAAATAATTAGCCAAATGGGAAACAACACAAACTTCCAAATAAGAAGAAGTTTGTCATAGCATCTACCCACGTTGTCGTTAAAGTTTGTGAGATTTGAAATTCGGATCTGTTTCCACACTTTAAAAATGAGATGGAGGCTATGATCTGCCAATTGTAGAGGCACCTACAGAAGGCATGCCAACACTTGTGATCTTCTAAATTGGAAATGAATTGAGGAAAAATTGGTAGAACTTAATTTTCCCATTAATTTATATTGGAGTTGGGCATGCTTTAAGCTGGAGAAAGCCAAACGAAAACTCTCATCTAATTCAAAGTGTTTGCCTGGCTTTGCTTTAATTCTGGCCGAGAATACCAACACTTATACGCCTATAACCCATGACTTCAATATGAATCTTAACTCCTGTTGATGATATGGTGGGAATACGTCTTGGCTGTTAATGTATTGATTCGTCAGACATCAGGGACGGAGAAAGGTCAAATTTGGTGCATCTCTTAATGCACAGCAAAGTTGTACCTAAGGGGATGCATGTACCTGTGGAGGAAGTCACTGGAAATTAAGGTCACAGCACTTGCGACAGCGTATACTTGGTTGCTTTGCACAGGAAGAGGTTTATCGGTAAAAGCAGAGTTATGTGTGTCAGTAATGGAAATGGGCTCCACAGCATCCGCTCCCCGAGCCAGCAACCTAAATACAGAATCTGTCACGTGGCAGAGCTCCGGGGTTTCTCCAGCAGTCTTTTTTTAAAGTATGAGGCCAGATTAAATGTGTTACTTAGTTGCTAAAATGATTAACTATAACAGAGCATCATGCCAATTGATTCTTGTGACTTTAAAACAAGCACGGACAAAGCCGATAGGCTTGCCTAGCATTTCAGTCCTGGCTAAACAATGAAAATGCCTGCTGCAGTGAAAAAAGAAAACAAAAACGTTTGCTTTCTTATATAGTGTAATTGTGAGAGAAAAAACTTATGATGATTCAGTGCCCGTTTGAGATGCTAAATTGTCCTTAATACTTTACAATGCAAGCACTTCCTACGAGGTAGAATAATAGACCAGGCAGCCATAGCATGAGGTGACAGAATGTTCCTCTGGACGGAGCCAATCTCTTTAAATTATATGTAGAAGTATTGTTAAAAATACGTGTATTGCAGACAGCAGCCTTGGTGGTCCAGACCTCAAATAACTGGCTAGTTATAACATTACCATTTTAATTACTGCAGTGCTTTTATATTTTGACGTCATTGACCTTAGGGCTGACACCTACCTTGTTTCGCTCTGCAAATAATTATGGGGTTCTGTAAACTCAGAAGAAGGCCCTCTTCATGCTATTAGTAATTACCCACTTTAGACAGCACTGGATGTTAGAGACAAGACAGATAGGGCCTTGCATACATGCCTATATTTATGTTAGTACTGTGCATACGTATTATAGTGTACAGTCCTGGATAATCAGGGATGTCTTTAGTTTAGAAGCAAGTACAATGGATAGTTGCTTTAGCTGAACTCCTCAACCTTCCAGCTACTTTGAACTTAGGTCTCAACTTTGCATACTATATAGAGACTTTGAGACAATCTTTTAATTCTTTAAACAAGAATTTTTTTGAAGAGTTACAATAGTAAAAGACAGACACGATAAGCATCATCACTAATTATGTACTGGATACACAACCAATCTGCTTGCTAGAGGATGTACATATTGTAAGAAAAGGATTATCGTGACAGGCATGAAAGACAAAGGGAGATAACAAACAAAAGAAAGAGAAAGTAACAGGAGACAAGGGGGAGTGGCTGTAGGAGGTGGAGGGATTGGAATGGAGGATGGGCAGAGGGAGGGAAAACTGTGGGTGGAGCAAGGGAAATGGAGATGCCATTCTCAAAATAGGCAGTAAACAAATTATATTATAAAAGCAGCATTATGAATGTACACGAATAGTAATATCACCACCCCATTGCCCAGGGGTGCAACGGGCATGTGTGCCTGGTTTTTATGACCCTGCTGTACTTAAGTATTACAGGAGGGGCAGCGAAAGCTTGCACGGCAATCTGTTAAGTTTGCAGTTCGGTGAGAGGACACCCAATTGGGCGCAGCAGTATCACCATTGTTCCTCTAAAAAGGTAGGGGGTAGTGTCCGCCTCCCAAACAGTCCGAGCGAGCTCCCTGGACACAGGAATTCCAAACCTCAGGATTGCCATGGCTGATGAGTAGGGAGCTCCGGCCGGGAGCTCCCGGGCCAGGCATCACCTTTTCGGCAAAATATCCCTGAAAGTGGCCCATCTCGATTCCAACACACTCAGTGAGTGGATGGCTGCAGCATTGCGATTCCCCAGTGCCACCTGGCTGCCGTCCCCTCCGGTAATGAAGAGGAACCTCAGATGGCATCGGCAGAGCTACGCCACCCGTCATCACTGCTTCCGAGGCTGATCCACTGCCCACGGCTGCCGGCACCTCCCCATACTACAAACGGTGAGCGCGGGGACTCTGGGAGACCCCCAGCACTTCAGCGAGCCTCGCCTAGCCACTCGCGGTGCAAGAGATCGGAGCAGAGTTGGCAGCTGGCGATGTGCTTCTTGACAGGTGAGCGCAGCGCTGGATGCATGGGGTCTCCACTGTCTGCTGTCACGCACCATGGGATGGTAGATGGAGAGCGGGGGCACTGCTAATCACCCTGGTGTTCCCCCAGATGTTCTGGTATTGACAGTGGGGGGCTCCGATGACCTGTCCACCCACCGGCCTTGAACTCTCCGGGTCAGATGCTGAGCACAAGATGGCGGAGTGCTCCTTGGCAGCGCTTGCTGTTTAACGGTGACTCTGATTTCCCCCCCTCGTTCATGGATTTTGGCCTGAATTCGTCACTGTTCCCAGCGGGGCAGGCAACGTGTGGGACACTCTTCTATTTTGGTCTCTGTGGTCCCTACCTCTTCTGAGGCTCGCTCCAGTTCTCGACTCTCCTTGTTGCACGGGTCATCAGCCTGATGCCCTTGTGGGGCTGTGCCTGTGCACGCAAACAGCAGACATTCTACTGCCCTCTCTTGGTGCTGTATCTGCGTCCCCCCTCCGACCCCACTTAATGGAACTCTGCTCTCATGGTTATTTGGATCCTGACCTAGGTGCATCTTGCCATCTTGAGATGGTTTCCATCGATGCCCACGACCCGGGTCCGCCATTTTGTGGATTCTTGTCCTTTCCTTTGGTCCATTGGATTCCATCCTGCCGACCTTCAGTCATTTCTCTTTTGCTTGACTGCCTTATCTCTTTCTCCCCCTCAGGTAACTCTCTCTCCTCTAACCAATCTCAGCCTCCGAATCTTCTCCCCCACCTACTGCTCTCTACCCCTTTTGATTTTTTTTGATTTCCCCGTTAACTCTGTAAATATGTGATATATACTTGTCCAGCCTAATCGCTAGTAAAATGTAATTCTGAGCAAATCTACTATTTGTATATATATGTATATAGAGATAACTCTAACCACTAGTATATGTAGTAGACCCTTGTACTCACTACCATTCCTATATGATTCCTAGAGTTTATCCATTTGTATCTCTTCCTTGTGTGACTTTACAACTTGTGCACTTGCAATTTTTTCTGTTTGTATCTTTTATGTAACTCATGTAATCCTAGGTCCTTATGTCTCGCAACTGATTCTTTTGTAAAGTACTCTGACACCTTCGGGTAATGTTCGCGCTATATAAAATCGTATTAAATAAAATAAATAAATTGCACCAGCACTAAATGTGCACTGGTGCAATCTCAAAGGGCATGGGGTTTCCCTCATTTGCATGGGGTCATTCCCCATGCAAATGAGACAACCCTTTACCCTTGTGTCCATGCCACATTACAGAAGCAGACACATATAAGATGGCAAACGGTGAGTGTCCCCCGCCCTCCCAGAGAGCCTCTCAGGAGAGAAGGTTGCGGGTCCCAGAGACCCACCCAGGCATCCTCCAGCAGGTGGGTGCAAGCTCCTTATATTCTCCTAAAAATGGGTCCAGATCAGTTTTAAGTGCATGGCAGAGCCACAGTTGAATGCAGTCTCATCAGCACAGGTGGGAACTGTCAGAGTTTAGCACCTGCGCCAAGGTAGAGCGCATTTTCTTGTTTGCACCGGGCACACATGTATGGAGGTGTGACGTGGTTCAGGCATAGAAAGTGTGCCCAGTCAGTAATTTGGCACCAAGAGACCTGAAAATGATTATATCGGCCTCCAGATAGCCAAGGAAATTGAATAATAATCCTGACCTCAGCCATTAATGTTTGGGGGTCATATGAATCTGAACTTGCTCAGCATCAGACGAAGTGGGGGGTTTATAGTAGCCATATATCAGGAGGAAAGGAGGAGCAGGACAAGGGCATTGAGCCACGTTTGACTGTGGTAGGTTGATAGTGGTCCTTTAACGATTTTCAGATGTATCCAGTTAAACATCTATTCGATCCCGAACTCTATAGGAAATGTTCCTGTACGTTGCAATACAGTCCCTTTCTGAAACTATCTAATCAGCAAGTACATTACTGCTGGCACTGATGCCAAGCTAGTACAGAGAATGTGGACACAGCACATCATTCTAACGTCTTGGTCCAAACAGGTGAATGGGGCACTTGGCCTCAGCCAATAAGGTGAACCTTGCTACCTACCTGAGCAGCCAGGCTTGCTAGCCAAAGCCAATAACAGCGGCTATCTAGTCATTACTGCACTACCCTACAACAGATGTTCTCATTAACGAAGTTATGTACAGATATAAATGTGACTTGCATGCACAAATCGCCTTGTTTACAAGAGAAAATCGAATTTTATAAGCCACAGAAGTCAGTTTGGCACTCACAAAAGGTTTTATTTACAGAGAAGTTTCTGTGTAAATACATTTTTTCCTGTGGGCGAGGAATTAATGTTACAGGTACTCTGGTGGGGTTGTAGTGGCTGTAGTTTCTCCATGGTGAAGAAAAGAGAAGGTTATTCACTTGCTCTTTTTCTTTCACAAGCAAAAATCTATCTATCTATCTATCTATCTTGTAAGCCTTGGTAAGAATAGACCTTGCAGACAGCTGTGCTATCAAGACAGACCTGAAAATCTGCTTCTTTTTCCTTCACCAGATGAGCTTGTGTTGATCCTTCTTTTTCTGTGGTTGTTAACAAACCCCATTGAACACCCAAGCTGAAACTAAGCTACCCCTCACTTACTTCTTCCCTTGTACTAGACCTAAGTTAGGTACACCGGGGTAGGCATATTGTAGAAGCACCAGTTGAGTACTTTTAGTCTTTATTTATTGATGTATGTATTCTATGTATTTTATGGCTAAGACACCATAACATGCTGTAACAGTATTATTTTATAATACTCTTCGTACTGTACGCATTGTACTTTGTAACCAGTATTACGATTGTAGCAGTTCATATCTTCTGCATGAGAAAGAAGACTGTTCATTAAATACCCTTTTATTGAAAATGCCCGTCTCTCTATTTCTCTGCACCTCTGGTGAAACGAAGCATGCACGATTGACTGAGTGAAATAACTATCTGTTGTTTCCGCGACTCTAGAGATACATTTCTTATTCTTGGGAAACAAAGTTGTCATGTTTATGCGGTTGTCAGAAACTAATCCCTTCTTGTTTATTCGAGAAAGTTTCTAGTGACGTCTGAGCTAGCTGGCACTCACAATTAAGTCTACTATATTCGGTAGAGACCTATTCGACCTCAAAGGATATAATATCCGCCATAACTGAGTAGGACGAAAATCCTATGTATTAGTTTTTCGGTTTTTGTTTTTGTTCAATGTTGAAGGATACAGTGTTCCAAAATATTGTGCACCTAATCTTTGTTTCCTTGAAACTTGCTCTGCACACTTTCGGTCAACAAAATAACGGATAGTGACGACGAAAGGGAGAGACAGGCAGTTTTAGACGACACAAATCTCCAACAAAATAACCCGGATGCTATACTCATCCTGGTAAATATTAGGAAACAATAACTATAAAACTTATAGAAAATGGAGTAAATTGTAAATTGATACTTGTATAGCGCACTACTCACCCGCAAGGGTCTCAATGCGCTTGTACGAATACCGCTGTGGAACCCATCCTGGCTTTCCCTGTGAGGTGTCCACTCCTGGGCACCACCAGGGTGGAGGCCAGGCATCCTTAGCTTTTTGGTGGCCGTTGTGGAGATTAAGCAAGCTATTGCCCAGAGTTGCAGAGTGGGACTCCATGACTGGAATAGGCACGAGGCGAGAATGATCAGGTCCGTGGAATTTTGAGCCCAAGACCCGCCGAGGCGGGGAAATGAACCCTGGTCCCGGGCTAGACCTCTGCATCAGGGTCTGCCGCTCTAACCATTGAGCCAGACTTCTCCATCATCGAGAGGTGGTAAAGTCATCTTTGTAATAGAGGCACATGAATATCGGCAGACAGAGGTATTCTATTCATGGATTCTGTTCCCTGCAGCAAATCCAGTAACACACGAGTTCCACTACTACAAAGTAGAAGAACCTCCAGCGGAATACGTTCCTTTCGAGGACGTTGAAATTCCACTAACTTACCAAGAGCATCAGCTCTGGTTTAATGGCGCCCTTAACATCAAAATCACATTACCAGGCTCAGTCCACTAGGTAGACCAGGAGCAACATGGCCGGTACTAGCCAGCTATACACCACATCCTGAGATTGAAAGGATGACAGGTCTAGAACTGTTAGCTCAGCTAAAACAGTTAATAAAAATACACAGACAATTGGTTCAATATGTCATGCGGACTTTAACAGTCCAACCAGCTGTAAGAATTCCACAGCACACCGCTCATCAGGGAAACACAAACACAATCACACCACAGACTTTACAGTCAGTCATTGGTAAATTGCCTGCAAAACGGGAACAAATTCCGTTCTGGTTAGCTCAAAAAATTACTCAAATAGAGGCAGTATTCCCTGATAGTACGCCTCATGAGAAACACAGGATTCTAAAAATCTGTCTATCAATGGGGATTGCACCACACATAGAGGACTGTGACACTAGGGGTACAGTCTTTGCTTCAATCTACACAAAAACACATGGTGTCCCGTCTATAGCGGTAATACCAGCCATTCTGAGACAGATTCAAAATGAATACGGTCTAGAACAGGCCTTAAATCTTGGTATGAAGTTTCTAAAATATTTCAAACAGGTCTCGGCTATACTATTAGCCAACATTAAAGGTGAAGCAGCATCAGTGGCAATCCGCCAAAAACTAAACGAAACTGATATAACAGAGCAACCATATGAGCTTGCCAGAATTATTGAAAAAT
Organism: Lissotriton helveticus; assembly: GCF_964261635.1. Taxonomy (NCBI): domain Eukaryota; kingdom Metazoa; phylum Chordata; class Amphibia; order Caudata; family Salamandridae; genus Lissotriton; species Lissotriton helveticus. Next base: position 455,209,804 of record NC_136057.1, read on the forward strand.
CATATGAAGAACCAGGTAGAGATCGTTTGGGTGGGAAACCAGTAAAACCCCAACTAACTGAAAATCCTGAAAAAGTTTTTATCAAAAATAATCTCACTACTCCTAAAAAGAAGTGGGAGAACACCAAACAGACGCTTCCTAGAGAGAAGCGTTCCCAGCCCAGAAGAAGGTCTCCTCAACAGGAGCCCTCTGAAAAGAGATATAACCTTAGAAATAGGGATAACTTGAAAAAACCTGATACATATCAAGATACTGATACACGTTCCTCTCGTACCTTTCAGACTTCCTCGCAGAAATCCGAGAGAAGAGGACGATCAGAACAGGAAGAAGAACGTGTGAAGTCCAAAGACGAACAGCACGTTCCAAAAAATAAGAAAAGCCAATTTTCAAAAAAGAAGGTAGTAAGTTTAAAGATCAGACATGCCGAGCATCTTGAGGACACAACTCAAGAACGGGGAGTGGGCCCAGACAATGCTAGACAGCGCAGCAGAGGTAACCATAGCTCGCAAGATCCTGAAGGATCATCTGGAGACAGTGGACTTGAATGAATGCGTTCAAGTAGAACTGTCGACACCAGGATTAGTGTACCCCACAAGTTATATGAAGTAACACTCCGGATAGAGGGGGACATAACTAGGAAAATAAAAGCACCCTTTTGGGAGAAGCTATCTAAAGGTTATGACATTCTTCTAGCTGAACAAGACTGGCCACCTGAATTTGTCAGGAAGTGCCCACATGGCGAAGAGATAATTATGCCAGCCTTCTCTAATCACATTCTAATTCATAAAAAATCCACCTATGCCAGAAAATGGGCTGTAGCCAGCCCAGGAGCCAGCATTATACAAAAATCACGTAGGATGGGATGAGGACTCGCCTCATCATAAAATCCAGTTAAAAAATCAACCTACTGCACAAAGGCAGTATCCAGTTAAGCAAGAAGCTAAAAAACAAGTCAGGGAGATCTTAGATAAACTTGAATACCAAGGGGTGATTGAAACATGCACCTCATCTATGAACAATCCTTTGTTTCCTGCCTCCAAGTCAGACAATACATATTGTCTAGTTTTGGACTACAGACACTTAAACTGCACACAGTGCAGCACTGATGAATAACATCGTGTGGAAAAAATATAAAACCACATTAGATATTTCAAATGGGTTTTTCTGTCAAAGCATTGCACCAGAAAGCAGGCATTTGACCGCTTTCTCAATTATGGGGACACAGCGACAATTTTGCCGTCTCCCCCAGGGATTCAAGAATAGTCCACGGTTATTTTCAGCCAGAGTAACAGAGTTACTACAAACGTACGATGATGAGGCATTATTCTATGTCGATGACATCTATCTTACAGACGATGATTTGGACGTGCACTTGAAAAGAGTGAACACCATAATACTTGGGTTCACTTCTGAAGGGTACAAATTCAATTTTAAGAAATCACGAATTGCCCACCACAACGTCCTATTCTTAGGATATGAACTTTCAAGTGAAGGCAAAAGCCTGGCAGCAAACTTTCTAGAGAAATGTGTGTTGCTCCAACCTCCAAAGACGCTGAAAAACTTACAGTCAATTCTAGGTTTCCTGAATTTCTGAAGAACGTACGTTCTAAATTACGCAGAAAGGGTTAGACCTCTCTACGAACTAATAAAACCTGATTTCAAACCAACTAATTGGACTCAAGAACACATAGAAATTTTGCGTTCTGTGCAAACAGACATGTTAGCAAAAACCAGTTACAAACACGTGACAACGTGCGCAATCTTGTAATCCGAATCATCCCAGGGAGATGCGGATTCACATACCTAACCTTTAATGAAGGTGAAAAGGTACCAATAGCTTACAAATCTCACTTGTACACACAAGCTGAAATGAAATTCACTTCTACGGAAAAGATTCTGACATCGGTTCAAACTGCAGTAGCAAAAGAGAGAGCTCTCGCGCAGGGTAAACGCATAATGATCGTTACACCTGTACCTGCCTTAGAGGCAGTAACAAAAGCAAGCATTCCCAATGATAAGGCTTTACATCCAAGATGGATACAATGGGTTAACTCTCTTGCTGCAAAAGACGTTGAATATGTTTTGTGACCCATACAAGAATTTCTCCAATACGAACAAGAATGTCCTCTGCCAACCGAAATTCTGCCTCTAGAACATTACGGATGTATAATCTATACAGACGGATCAGCACAGCCCGCATTTGGGGTAAACAAGCCTATGGTGCTGCATGCGCGATTGTTAAAGGTCGCTGGCACGAAGGTAAATTTAGACCTATGGTCACTAAGACTCAATCACTCGGAGACTGTACAGCTCAGCGAGCTGAACTACAGGTTTTTCAGATGGCGCTTGAAAATACTGATCGCAAATTCCCTACACTCATAGTGTGCGATTCATATTACTGCGTCCAGTCTTACAATGAATATCTGCAGAACTGGGTTCAAAACGGTTCCGAAGACGCAAAAGATGGCACAATTAAGCATAAAATGCTTTGGGAACAAGTAGTTCTATTACAGAAAGAACTACAAAAGACTCACGTGATTCATACACTGAGTCATCAGCGTGATGGCGTTCACGTTGCAGGGAAATCATTGGCCGATGAAGCCGCGAAGGCAGCTGTGCAAACGGCTTCCGTAGCTCCAATCACTGATTCAAAAACAGAAATAGACGGCGAAACATTGCTAGCAGTCAAAGCCTCAATGGAAGGTAGCTATGCAGAATTACCTCTAAACTATCCACTCACGAATACATACGTAATTGATGCAAACTCCGTTCCTTTTGCTCGAATCCCTGGAGTGGGGGACAGAGTAATTCCAAACAGGAACCGGAGAGGTGCTTTGGTTCACTTAGCACATATGGGAGAGGGTCTGGCACATCAAGGGATCTTAAAATCTCTACTAGAATTAGAAGAGATGTACTGGTGGCCAGGAATGAGCGTCGAAGTTTACAAATTCAGAATTAACTGTGATACCTGTTACAGAGATCATAGCTTTGAAAGCCTCCAGGTACCTGACTACAGTGTAGCCAGCCCAGTACAGACACCACTGTTAGACAGCATTAGACTTTCTACACGCAGACGTCACCATGGACGGATGCGGTCCCATAACTATTAGGACAAGATTCATTTGGATGTGGCCTCAGCTCTCGGCTGACGCCCGAACTGTTATAAAAGATTTGCTAGTCTTTATCGACACATACGCAATCGGCACGCTACATTCTGACCAGGGTCCTAGTTTAGCTCTCGAGCTTACAAGGAGGCCATGGCTAGCTTGGGCGTTGCATTGCGGTACTCAAGTCCATTCCATCCAAATGCGGTAGTGGAAAGAAAAAAAAAATGTGACATAAAGCAATCTATAACAGCTAGGGTATTAGGTTTGGGTGACGGGTGGGTCAAACATCTAATAAGTGTCCAACGTAGTCTTAATAATCTGCCAAGAAATTCACTGGGGGGAATCAATCCATATGAATTACTATTTGGTACTAGAATGCTCATTAAGGATCTTGATTGTCAAACTTCAGTGGTAGAACAAAAACCCTTTGATATCAAAGACCGTTTGGCTGTTTTACAGGACTTAAATGATAAAAGAAGAAGTCTGAGTAACACAATAAAAAAGCCATCGACCACTGAAGAAAAAACACCTGTCTCAGCAAGACTTGTCTGAATTCCAAAGATTGGGGATCTAGTCAGGGAAAAGATCGCGGTGAAGAAGGAATTTGGGCCTTCTTACAGCAAAGCAGTACCTGTGTCAGCAATCCACGGAACTAGATCGGTACACAGACATAATATCGACTCCAAAATATTGTTTGGACATAATATCGACTCCAAAATATCGTTTGGAGAAAATATCGACAGGACAGAATATCGACAGCCAAAATATCGTTTTTAAGGTAAGTGAAGTAATATCGTTTTTAAGGTAAGTGAAGTAATATCGTTTTTATTTTTAGGGTTCAGGTTCAGTTTTGGGTTTTTGGGTAAAGGGGTATTTTTAGGGTTCAGGGTCAGTTTTGGGTTTTTGGGTAAAGGGGTATTTTTAGGGTTCAGGGTCAGTTTTCAGTTTTTGGGTAAAGGGGTATTTTTAGGGTTCAGGGTCAGTTTTCAGTTTTTGGGTAAAGGGGTATTTTTAGGGTTCAGGTTCAGTTTTGGGTTTTTGGGTAAAGGGGTATTTTTAGGGTTCAGGGTCAGTTTTCAGTTTTTGGGTAAAGGGGTATTTTTAGGGTTCAGGGTCAGTTTTCAGTTTTTGGGTAAAGGGGTATTTTTAGGGTTCAGGGTCAGTTTTCAGTTTTTGGGTATTATTTTATTATATTTTATTACTATATATATATGTTTAATAAATATGAAATAAAAAAATATTTATTTAACTTTCATTAATTATTTAATTATTATAAGTTAATTTAAGTAATTTTAAGTATATTTTAGTAATTAATTATTAATATTAATTTAATTTAACACTGTTTTTAGTAAATACGATATTTTTTACAACTATATTTTTGTAAACGATATTTTGTACTCGATATTTTTGTACTTACCTGTTTGTACATACAAACTCGATATTTTTGCTGTAGATATTTTTTCCTCGATATTTTGGGTAGTCGATATTTTGGTAGTCGATATTCTTTCAGTGATCCAACTAGATCAGTGTTACTACTGCCCCTTGCTGGAAAAAGGGAGAACAGAGTCGTGTCCATCAACCTCGCCAAACCACATCATGTGGCCGATAATAAGTAGTAGGCCCAGTGGACTCCCAAGATGTAGCAGACAACCAAATCTTGCTACAATCCAAGAGGTTCAAACTGGAAGACTTATCACATTTGATAAACCTGCAGTGAGAAAAGAAGGACTATGCAACAAAGCCATGGAACTAGTACCTCTTGAGACCCAAATAACAGTTTGTCAAGAAACACCTGTCTACAACGATATAGCCTCTGACTATACTAATTTGACAAAGGAAGAAACAGCTCCAGCGATTCCGAAAAATCCAGATGCAATCCCAACAATTGACAGAACTGCTTCTGGCTATTTCATCAACTTTGATACATTTTTTGAGGATCCCAGTGAACCTGAAAATACGCCAGTAAATAAAACTTTCAAAGAAAAAATAACAGAACTCTTTCATCAACTTGAATATACATATCTGGTTTCACCATGGGATGAATTTTGCATTGTGTTAGGTGTACTTTTTCTCCTATTCTGGATCATTCTTGTTTTAATTTTGAGAAAAATGATAGATGGAAAATACAGTACAATGGACACAGCAAGTAAGAACATCAACTTGCTCCTGCAACCTTACAAATCATCTCATAGTGAGAGAAGAGACCTGTCATCAGTGAACATCACAGCCATTCCTATACCTGGTGGTATAGCATGGGACACAACTGATTATGACATTTATGGCCCGGTGGAATGGTTGAAGATTCTACACCAGTTTAAAGTTTATTTGAGTGACTTTGCTTCACCCAGCACATTTTCTGATGATTGGGACTTTGAAGCTGTTAATAACATGATGACAGATTTAGAAATGTCAGCTAAATTCACTAAACATGAATACTTAGAAGGTTTATCAGATTATGAACAAATGTATTGTTTTAATCATTATGGTCACCTTTACTTGCACAAATCTGCAAACCCTAGAAATGTTTTTACTTACAATCAATGGGAACATTGTCCAACAACGCCAAAGGGCAGCTCAAAAACATTCTATGAAAAGTTTCCGTACTTTTTAGGTTTTAATGTCACAAATCCAGAAACGTTTTATTTAAAAAGTGTGAATAAGACAGGAATGAAAAACATGTTGACCTATACTAAACACATTTATTCTGCGAACTTTTATGCTCAGCTGTTTACATTAGGTTTTAACTTTTGGAAAGACAACATTGAGACAAAAACTGTTTGGGGCACAAAAGATTGGCAGGTGCAAGGTTTAGAAGCCTAATTCAGAGCCTGCATTATCCCAGAGCAAATAATGTTTTTAAATGACACTGTTCAACAAACATCTTGTCTTGGCTTGGCTAAGATAAAAGATTTAAACAAACCGTCCATACCTAAAGCCACACCTGACAGTAATGGCACTGCAGATGAGGAGGTAGACGTAAAACAGATTTTACAACTGAACAGAACTAATCCTGATTGGAAAAATGATTAATCTGGCCCACAGACACGTATAACTGTCAAGATAGATTCCTGAACAAAACAGAAGGGTTCATAATAACTAGGCCGGACCCAAGATATTTTCAGAGACAACATCCAGGGATAGTTACAACATACAGTGTAGGAAAACTATGCCTTGAGTGGCTACAGAAATCCATACTTCCAGAAATTAAACAACACTTAACTTTAAGGCGTTGACTTACGAGACTCCTTACTAGGACCTCGTAAACTACGTTGAAAACGTTTTATATACGCCGGTATATATTCTGCTTACAATGAAGCATGGAAAATCACGCAAATGGAAACTGCAGAAAGAATACGAGAAATTGATCGTATTCATTTAGATAAAGCTCTCTCTGTAGTTAACAATGGGTTAACGACTCTGTCCTCCAGAATTTATTCTTTGGACAGCATTGTATCATCTGCTATTGACATAATAGAGCAGGACTTGCTAATGTTACAACATGGCCAGTCTCAATTACGTTCTATAATGCTGCTAGGCTGGACATTACAAAATCTGCGTTCAGGCTACGTGCCATGGCGTCTAATCAATACCACGTCATTGTTTTCTGTCTTTAACCTTACAGATAAACAAATCTCTTTGGCACAAAGAGGAGCAGACTATACGGTGCTGAGCATAAAAAAACTGGAAAGATTACCATTAACCGTTTCTGAGAAACCTGTCTTAGAATGGATAATACATGGCACCACCACAATACCAGTGACGATTTTCCAATTTCAGTATTGTCTACAGCATATACCAGCAGGCCTGCATGAAAGGTTGGGTAAAGGATACATTAAGTCAACCTGAAATTTACCATACACACACAAATGTTGGAGTGGGGGAAAGGGGGTGTTTCTTAGTACTAAAAATTGTAAGAACTCACTAAGTGGTACACTTTTATGCGAAGGTATTCATTTACACAGAGCCTGTGAGGGACTTTCAAATAATCTCTCGTGCCACCTGCACGGTTCACCAGCAGCAGTGATAGACCCAATTTTCAGGCAGCTTTCCAATGGCAGCTACGTTATGCTCAATGACCACAGCTGTTGTGGCATGTTACCAGGAAAAGCGTATCTAGTTAGTGTGTCAGCCAGGGTCACTTGTTGCATGCAAGTATTGTATCCAAAAAGCAAGATAGACAGGGAGTCGGTGTTATGGCCTTGACTGAATATCTCTTCTATACGAATTGATACTTTAAGCAGAATGAAAGCCATTCTTTTGCAAAAAACTGTGCCACTGACCTTGTTTAAAGAAACGTATGATCTGCAAGTTGCAAGGACTTCTGCAGAGATACATGCATTATTATCAACCAACTGCCCAGTACATTTTGCAGAAATGTTAGGTCAAATCTTAAACATGTCTGATACCAGTGGTATTGCACATGTATTTAAGAAGATTTTTTCGGGACTGTTAGCACCTTTTGAAGCAGTCCTCGGCATTTTTCCAAATTTCGTGCACTCTGTGTTCGGCGGCCTGCCTCTCATTTTGGGACTCGTAGCAGGAATTCTATTTTTATTTATTCTGCTCCGATATTGCAAGTCCAGTCACCAACGATACCCAGACTAACATGGAACAAGCTCTCCTAGCCATGCGCTATTGTGACAGGATTACACAGATTCTTGGCTTGGCTTGGCCATATCTGAATACCACTTGGTTTCTTTCTTTCAGACCAATCTGGCAAGATTGCATCTTACCTGTTGTACGATGCCTGCTTTGTGGAGAAGAATGCGTGTTAGATGTTTGTCTAACACTACCATCGGTTGCGCCAACGGATGCAGACGCATTACTGGGCCCGGTAACGGCTCATGTGTTGTGTTGCCCCCAACGGCTACCAATCCTGATGACGGCGTTCATTGAGATCTCACCAGCAAATCCAACTGGAGGTGAGGTACGAGGAACAACAGGCACACAGGTACCATCCGATTTGAACATTGCTAATGCGTCTGACGCTGACGGCGATGCTTCTCATCTGTGCACAATTTATCTACTTAATGAAGTAGTTCCACTTTCACCTATTGTGGTAGACGATTTCTTTGCCAGCTTAGATGATTTGATGGTTTCTCCTGACACCGAGAATAGCTTTTGAAATCTGCACACAGCTTTCCATGAACCCTCAATTTGGCCTTCACTTTTCATAACACTCCTTCCAAAGGCTTTGGAACTCTGGGGCATATTACGAAGCAATAGCGATAATTATCGCTATGTATGGTTAGTGGCTATAATTATATCGCCGCGCTCCGACGATTTTTACCGCTGAGATACCTTGATATTATAAAGGTTTATCTCAAAGCGGTAAAAATCCTGCGAAATGCATGAATATCGCTGAAAAATCAGCGATATTCATGCATTATCGTGACAATGCTCTTAGCCTTCCATTGGATAACATGGCTAAGAACTGCTCTGGGCAGGCGTTAGCTTTTGGAGATAATCGCGCTTAGCGCGATTATGTCCAAAAGTAGGTAATAGGTGATAGCGATGTTAGCGACTGTTTCCAGTCGCTAACATCTTGGCACGCCCACTTTGCATGTCATTAGCGATAATTATCGCTGACATGCAAAGTGGGCCCCAAGATGATCGCTATCTCCTAATAGCTGTCGCTAACTGGTGTTAGCGACAGCTAGGTAATAGGGCGATAAAATTATCGCCGCTTTAGCAGGAAAAATTCCCGCTAAAGCGGCGATAAGGCCCTTGGTAATATGCCCCTCTATTTTTCTATGGCTAATTTTGACTTTTTCCCAAAGAACTTAAAATATATATATTTTTTGGGCACAAAGTAATCTGCTTAAAGTAGAACTATTCTTAGAGAACAAGAAATTCCCTCTTGAATACTTCATAGAGACAATATTTGGCCTTGTCATCGAAAACCAAAACAGCATATTATTCTGCTATGGGATGGTATCGACTTTTTTTCTGTTATTAAGAGCCATTTCATGAATGTACATTTCATTACTGATTTAGTTAGTATTAATGCTTTCATGCTTCATACTTCATATGAAAACACTGTTCTTAAATGCGTACTGTACAAATGCTAATTTTTGTGTACAAACCTTCTTCAAATGCATTTTGTATTTTTGGGTGGGATTGTAAACATATGCTTTAGATATGTTTTAGTGCTTATAATTTAGTAATGTTAAACATAATAAATTGGAGTGGGTGTTGTATATGAATTTAGGACCCTAGTGTAATTTTCCAGATTCATGCCCATATATAGTTATAAATCACCCTATCCTTATATAGGCATTGAAATCATAACCATATTTAGACTTAGCCTATGCAGTCCAAATACGGCATGACTACTTCCACTAGTCCTGAAAATCCACAACGATTTCTTGGAAAAACCCGCCTTCAGCAGTCAGGGACTTCCCCTTGCTTGAATATTGATTTATCCAAGAACTCATGGAGTTTTCAAAGAACTGAGTCTTTGATGACGTTATTATGTCCAACCTTACATCAAAGAAGACACCTTCAAGGTATAAATATGCCCACACTTGCCCAGGCAAACACACAGTGGTTTGGAGCAGTTCGACTATCTACTTGCCCGACGCCCTGCTACAGCAAGTGAAGAAGGAAGCCTACCCTCCAGCAGACGCACTGAGAGAGACGCTGTCTTTTCTCTTGCCAAGAAATCCAGCTCCAGTGTTTCCAGGCTAGCCTTGCGGGTTGTTGCGAAATCGATTCCTGAGAGAGATATACAAGACCTCCTTCATTCTGAAACCAAGTTACGGAGCTGATTAGACGGTTAGAGAATTCTTGGATAGATTCTTGGCAAAAGAATACTGAAACTAAGCTACACCTCACCTACTTCTTCCCTTGCACTACACCTAGGTTAGGTACACCGGGGTAGGCGTATTTTAGAAGCACCAGTTGAGTACTTTTAGTCTTTATTTATTGATGTATGTATTCTATGTATTTTATGGCTAAGAAACCATATCATGCTTTTACAGTATTATTTTATAATACTCTTCGTACTGTACGCATTGTACTTTGCAACCAGTATTACGATTGTAGCAGTTCATTTCTTCTGCATGAGAAAGAAGACTGTTCAATAAATACCCTTTTATTGAAAACGCCCGTCTCTCTATTTCTCTGCACCTCTGGTGAAACTAAGCATGCACGATTGACTGACTGAAATAACTATCTATTGTTTCCGCGACTCTAGAGATACATTTCTTATTCTTGGGAAACAAAGTTGTCACGTTTATGCGGTTGTCAGAAACTAATCCCTTCTTGTTTATTCGAGAAAGTTTCTAGTGACCTCTGAGCTAGCTGGCACTCACAATTAAGTCTAGTATATTCGGTAGAGACCTAGTCGACCTCAGTCCTACGTCTAAACTATTATTCCAATGCGCAGAGCCTATTGGGAATATAGGAACTACACTACAAGTGGAAAGACAAACTTGTCAGAACAAAGCCGTCTTGGTTTACCGTTAGTCTTGAGACATGTTGATGGAGAATAAGTCATGTGTCAGCTCACTAGATGTCATTATATGAGAAAAGCCGGTAGGACTGGGACAGGGTCAGGCCAGTTTTTGGTTTGCGACACACCGTGCCTCTAAAAAAAACTGGAAACTGGCAGTAGAGTCCTGGGCTCATACATAGGAGTCAGCGTTTCTGAAAGGCCAGTTGGGCTGGACAGTCAGTTATGACCCTCGAAAGGGAGTGGTGTTGTTGAATGAATAATTCTTGTATGTACAAGATTGCTCGGAGCAGTGCAGACCCATCATGTCCTGAGGAAGAGTTAGTTTGGCTGTGGCAGAGCAAATCGCATTCAGAACAGTGGTGCTGGGGCAGAGTCAGTTACATGAATGCCTGAGAGGCTGGTGGTGCCGAAATGGCTGTTCTCTAAATGATATGAGATAAAACCCAGGAAATAGAAGTCTCCGCAAGCGCCTTGAGACCTAACGGTGATATGTGCTCTATACAAGACTTTCTGACTTTGACTTTGTGCTGTGGCCAAGGGAAGCTCATATCAGATTGGTAGGAAAATATCACAGACAGGTGGAGCTTGCATATGTTCTTCTAAGCCAGTGAAGGTCACCTGAACGCCAGTTGAGCTGTGGTAAAGAGAGTGGGAAGGGTTAGTCTAGCCATAATGAGACTCATGATGTGCGAGTGCCTCGGAAAGGCAAGTAGGTTTGGGGTAAAGTCAGGCTTGCCATATGCTAATCCCGTGGGAAACATCAGCGAAGTTGAAGAAATGGAAGGCTTCCAACACACATGAGCCCCTGGAGGCGTTGATTTGATGAACATCTGGAACAGGGAACATGAATAATGAAGATCAAACTGGAATACAACACGCTGCCTTGTAGCACGAGATTCTATTCATGAAGAATTATGGAATAAGGACAGGATCTGAGACCTGGTTGAATATGACACTGAAATATTGACAACCCTGATGAAGTCCCAAAGGGAGGAAGCGTGCTGTCTGCGCTGAATGGACTGCTTCTGTCAAATTGCATTTGATGAATAAAATTGGATTCTAAGAGACACACAAGACTCCTCAATAACTACTGTACACTTAATCATGATTATTTGACCTATTGTTGGAGAAGAGTATTATCTTTGGGATTATTGAAAAGACAATCTTTTATTGAATCAAACGCTCCTTTTCAACTGTTGTTTTGCCCCTGGAAAGCCTGTTGTGCTGGAAAAATATCAGATTTGTGATGTACTGGGGGCTCTGGCTAGAAGACATTGAGCGCGATTTGTGACAAGTCATGCTTTTTAGGTCGAGCAGTCAAGACCTCTTGTATATACTTTAATATATACTTATATATTAGTATATAATTATATGTGTATGTATACTTATATATTAGTATATACTTATATGTGTATGTACTTTGTGGGCTCTGGAGATCAGCCCTAGGACTTGTCTGTTTCCGCTTAGGGACTTTTTTCTGTTCAACTGCCTCTATTTAACTTAAAAAAAGGACCAGTAGAGGTTAGTAAAATACCGGAATCACTTTAGCATTCTCTAGATTCCAGACCATAGAAATTGTCTTCCACGAGCACCCATAGACATTAAGATTTTTTTCAAATCTTGTATTTTCAGTGATATGACCACCAAAGGCCCCCATTTTATATTAAAAACAGAGCTTAGAGCTATACCGTTTTCAGCTGAAAAGCAATATTTCTCTCCATGTGTTCCCATACCTGGCGTGTCACGCAGTTTGGTGCTTACTTTCCACCATGTTAAAGAACATTAGATATTACAGCACCGAGGCTAATGTGCTGCATCGCTAAATGCATATAAGGTCCCAGAGGCGAGACCGATGGCATTGCAAATGCTTGTTTTAGTCCATTGTCATTTTTGTTTGTGCAACATGGTTGCTCACTCCCATTGCTGGGGGTTATGTCAGTTGGGATTTTGAGGCAGTTAGTCTGTGATACATTTAAAGAGCGGAAGCTTGCATTCAATGGGAGTGGCCCAGGTGTTTCACAACCTGATGTGAAGGACTCCTTCGTAAAGCATAGATAGCTTACTGCACTGCTGATGGTGGATCCAGGCCGCTGATGTGCCAGGTTCTTGTGTGTACACCTGTTGGAAGTTCTCATTGGCCTGGAATTACTGTATGAGTGAGCAATGGGGAACTACTTGTTCATGGTAGAGATTTGGGTGTGGAGGGGAAAGGCAAAGAGAAAAAATTAATGGACTGGTGTTCACTCTCGGGCTGGAATCTACGTGGGTAGGGAGCATACAGAAGGCCTTGCTGGTAGGAGTTTAGGAATTTGCCTCACCAGCGGTAATGAATCAGGAAACCACAGATGTGTATGTCAGACGGTTTGGTGGAATACAGAAGTAGTAAATAGTAAATAGACACATCAGGCTTACCAGTTTGGTGGCAGATGTTGCTGCGAAAAACTCCTGGACTGGCTGGCATACCAGGAAGGAACCCCTGGATGCCTCTCCGAACCAGACCACACAGAAGCTTATGAAACAGGAAGGAGAGAGAGGATATCTGGAGGTATCATGGAACACCATACAGACAGAAACAGGGAAAAGGAAGGGAAACTAAGGACACATAGGAACAGAAAAGAAACAAGGTCTCGCATTTGCGACCTTATAAGTGTTTAGCCATGCAACAGTTGGTATTGTTGTACTAAGGATATTCTGCTGCATAACTAAATATTCATAGGGCTTAAAAAGCGAGACCTATTGGCTATGCTAATGATTGTTTGTTTTTTGTTGCTGTTTTGTTTAAGTTGCCAGATCTACAATAGCAGTACATGGTTTTTGTTAACAGTTCTTTGCATCAAATGAACTTGTTTTCATTGATCTGAATGTTGTTTCCATTCTGGTTGTAGGAAGCAATCATTCCTGGGGATGTGGGGGCTGCCTAGCTGTGCACATGCGCTGAACTTTGCAAATGAGAAAAAGCCTGGTGCAGGCGCAAGTTACAAGTGTGGAGTGAGTGAGTCCCAGGCAGCATGACTCACTCACACAGGAGTTCATGCACTGCACCTGCATACTCAGCATGGTTTAAGGAAACTCGACCCAATCCCTCCCAGGAATGGAACACACATTTACCAAGAAACTCTAAGAGCCTGCCTGCTGCCCTGACGGTGGTGTGTGTGTCTGGTGAAAGCGTGCACTGACGGCTGGTGGTTTGTGTGCCTGGTGAAGCATGCACTGATGGCTGGTGGTGTGTGTGCCCGGTGGAAGCGTGCACAGATGGCTGGTGGTGTGTGAGCCTGGTGGAATCGTGCACTGGCAGCTGGTGGTGTGTGTGCCTGGTGGAAGAGTGCCCAGACCTCTGGTGGTGTGTGTGCCTGGTGGAAGCGAACACTGATGGCTGATGGTGTGTGTGCCTGGTGGAAGCGTGCACTGATGGCTGGTGGTGTGCATGCCTGGTGAAAGTGTGCACTGACGGCTTGTGGTGTGTGTGCCCGGTAAAAGCGTGCACCGACGACTGGTGGTGTGTGTGTGCCTGGTGAAAGCATGCACTGACAGCTGGTAGTGTGTGTGCCTGGTGAGAGTGTGCACTGATGGCTGGTGGTGTGTGTGCCTGGTGGAAGCGTGCACTGATGGCTGGTGGTGTGTGTGCCTGGTGGAAGCGTGCACTGATGGCTGGTGGTGTGTGTGCCTGGTGAAAGCGTGCACTGACGGCTAGTGGTGTGTGTGCCTGGTGAAAGTGTGCACTGACGGCTAGCATGCACTGAAGGCGTGCACTGACAGCTGGTGGTGTGTGTGCCTGGTGGAAGTGTGCACTGACGGCTGGTGGTGTGTGTACCTGGTGGAAGCGTGCACTGACGGCTGGTGGTGTGTGTGCCCCAGGCAGCATGACTCACTCACACATGAGTTCATGCACTGCACCTGCATACTCAGCATGGTTTAAGGAAACTCGACCCACTCCCTCCCAGGCATCGAACACATATTTACCAAGAAACTCTGAGAAGAGCCTGCCTGCTGCACTGATGGCTGGTGGTGTTTTTGCTCGGTGGAAGCATGCACTGACGGCTTGTGGTGTGTGTGCCTGGTGGAAGTGTGCACTCACGGCTGGTGGTGTGTGTGCCTGGTAGAAGCGTGCACTGACGGCTGGTGGTGTGTGTGCCTGTTGAAAGCGCGCACTGACGGCTGGTGGTGTGCGTGCCTGGTGAAAGTGTGCAGTGGCGGCTGGTGGTGTGTGTGCCCGGTGAAAGCATGCACCGACGGCTGGTGGTGGGTGCGTGCCTGGTGAAAGCGTTCACTGACGGCTGGTAGTGTGTGACGGCTGGTAGTGTTTTTGCCTGGTGAGAGTGTGCACTGACGGCTGGTGGTGTGTGTGCCTGGTGGAAGCGTGCACTGATGGCTGGTGGTGTGTGTGCCTGGTGGAGGCGTGCATTGACGGCTGGTGGTGTGTGTTTCTGGTGGAAGCGTGTACTGATGGTTAGTGGTGTGTGTGCCCGGTGAAAGCGTGCACTGACGGCTGGTTGTGTGTGTGCCTGGTGGAAGCGTGCACTGACGGCTGGTGGTGTGTGTGCCTGGTGGAAGCCTGCACTGACGGCTGGTGGTGTGTGTGCCTGGTGGAAACGTGCACTGACGGCTGGTGGTGTGAGTGCCTGGTCTAAGTGTGCACTGATGGCTGGTGGTGTGTGTGCCTGGTGGAAGCGTGCACTGACAACTGGTGGTGAGTGTGTCCGGTGAAAGCGTGCACTGACGGCTAATGGTGTGTGTGCCTGGTGGAAGCATGCACTAACGGCTGGTGTTGTGTGTGCCTGGTGGAAGCATGCACTGACGGCTGGTGGTGTGTGTAGCCTGGTGGAAGCGTGCATTGATGGCTGGTGGTGCATGTGCCTGGTGAAAGCATGCACCGACAGCTGGTGGTGTGTGTGTGCCTGGTGAAAGCATGCACTGACAGTTGGTGGTGTGTGCCTGGTGGAAGCGTGCACTGACAGCTGGTAGTGTGTGAAAGCTGGTAGTGTGTGTGCTTGGTCAAAGTGTGCACTGAAGGCTGGTGGTGTGTGCCTGGTGGTAGCGTGCACTGACAGTTGGTGGTGTGTGCCTGGTGGAAGCGTGCACTGATGGCTGGTGTTGTGTGTGTGCCTGGTGGAAGCCTGCACTGATGGCTGGTAGTGTGTGCGCCTGGTGAAAGTGTGCACTGACGGCTGGTGGTGTGTGCCCCTAGTGGAAGCGTGCACTAACGGCTGGTGGTGCATGTGCCTGGTGAAAGCATACACCGACAGCTGGTGGTGTGCGTGTGCCTGGTGAAAGCATGCACTGACAGTTGGTGGTGTGTGCCTGGTGGAAGCGTGCACTGACAGCTGGCAGTGTGTGAAAGCTGGTAGTGTGTGTGCTTGGTCAAAGTGTGCACTGAAGGCTGGTGGTGTGTGCCTGGTGGTAGTGTGCACTGACAGTTGGTGGTGTGTGCCTGGTGGAAGCGTGCACTGATGGCTGGTGTTGTGTGTGTGCCTGGTGGAAGCGTGCACTGATGGCTGGTAGTGTGTGCGCCTGGTGAAAGTGTGCACTGACGGCTGGTGGTGTGTGCGCCTAGTGGAAGCGTGCACTAACGGCTGGTGGTGCATGTGCCTGGTGAAAGCATACACCGACAGCTGGTGGTGTGCGTGTGCCTGGTGAAAGCATGCACTGACGGCTGGTGGTGTGTGCCTGGTGGAAGCAGGCACCGACAGCTGGTAGTGTGTGACGGCTGATAGTGTGTGTGCTTGGTCAAAGTGTGCACTGATGGCTGGTGGTGTGTGTGCCTGGTGGAAGCGTGCACTGATGGCTGGTGGTGTGTGCGCCAGGTGGAAGCGTGCACTGATGGGTTGTGGTGTGTGTGCCTGGTGAAAGCGTGCACTGATGGCTGGTGGTGTGTGTGCCTGGTGGAAGCGTGCACTGATGGCTGGTGGTGTGTGTGCCTGGTGGAGGCGTGCACTGACGGCTGGTGGTGTGTGTGCCTGGTGAAAGCGTGCACTGATGGCTAGTGGTGTGTGTGCCTGGTGGAAGCGTGCATTGATGGCTGGTGGTGTATGTGCCTGGTGAAAGCGTGCTCTAATGGCTAGTGGTGTGTGTGCCCGGTGAAAGCGTGCACTGATGGCTAGCGTGCACTGACGGCGTGCACTGACAGCTGGTGGTGTGTGTGCCTGGTGAAAGTGTGCACTGACGGCTGGTGGTGTGTGTCCCTGGTGGAAGCGTGCACTGACGGCTGGTGGTGTGTGTGCCCCAGGCAGCATGACTCACTCACACAGTAGTTCATGCACTGCACCTGCATACTCAGCATGGTTTAAGGAAACTCGACCCACTCCCTCCCAGGCATCGAACACATATTTACCAAGAAACTCTGAGAAGAGCCTGCCTGCTGCACTGATGGCTGGTGGTGTTTTTGCTCGGTGGAAGCGTACACTGACGGCTGGTGGTGTGTGTGCCTGGTGGAAGCATGCACTGACGGCTGGTGGTGTGGGTGCCTGTTGAAACGCGCACTGACAGCTGGTGGTGTGCGTGCCTGGTGAAAGTGTGCACTGATGGCTGGTCGTGTGTGTGCCCGGTGAAAGATTGCACCGACGGCTGGTGGTGGGTGTGTGCCTGGTGAAAGCGTTCCCTCACGGCTGGTAGTGTGTGACGGCTGGTAGTGTTTTTACCTGGTGAGAGTGTGCACTGACGGCTGGTGGTGTGTGTGCCTGGTGGAAGCGTGCACTGATGGCTGGTGGTGTGTGTGCCTGGTGGAGGCGTGCACTGACGGCTGGTGGTGTGTGTGCCTGGTGAAAGCGTGCACTGATGGCTAGTGGTGTGTGTGCCCGGTGAAAGCGTGCACTGACGGCTGGTTGTGTGTGTGCCTGGTGGAAAGTGCACTGACGGCTGGTGGTGTGTGTGCCTGGTGAAAGCCTGCACTGACGGCTGGTGGTGTGTGTGCCTGGTGGAAACATGCACTGATGGCTGGTGGTGTGTGCTTGGTGGAAGCGTGCACTTTCGGCTGGTGGTATGAGTGCTTGGTGTAAGCGTGCACTGAAGGCTGGTGGTGTGTGTGCCTGGTGGAAGCGTGCACTAACAACTGGTGGTGAGTGTGTCCGGTGAAAGCGTGCACTGATGGCTAATGGTGTGTGTGTCTGGTGGAAGCATGTACTAACGGCTGGTGGTGTGTGTGCCTGATGGAAGCGTGCATTGATGGAAGGTGGTGCATGTGCCTGGTGAAAGCATACACCGACAGCTGGTGGTGTGTGTGTGCCTGGTGAAAGCATGCACTGACGGCTGGTGGTGTGTGCCTGGTGGAAGCGTGCACTGACAGCTGGTAGTCTGTGAAGGCTGGTAGTGTGTGTGCTTGGTCAAAGTGTGCACTGATGGCTGGTGGTGGGTGTGCCCGGTGAAAGCACACACCGATGGCTGGTGGTGTGTGTGTGTGCCTGGTGAAAGCATGCACTGAAGGCTGCTGGTGTGTGCCTGGTGGAAGCATGCACTGACGGCTGGTGGTGTGTGTGTGCCTGGTGGAAGCCTGCAGTGATGGCTGGTAGTGTGTGCGCCTGGTGAAAGTGTGCACTGATGGCTGGTGGTGTGTGCCTGGTGGAAGCGTGCACTGGCGGCTGGTGGTGTGTGTGCCTGGTGGAAGCGTGCACTGACAGCTGGTGGTGTGTGCCTGGTGGAAGCGTGCACTGACGGCTGGTGGTGTGTGTGTGCCTGGTGGAAGCGTGCACTGATGGCTGGTGGTGTGTGTCCCTGGTGGAAGTGTGCACTGATGGTTGGTGGTGTGTGTGCCTGGTAGAAGCATGCACTGATGGCTGGTGGTTTGTGTGCCTGGTGGAAGTGTGCACTGATGGCTGGTGATGTGTGTGGCTGGTGGAAGCGTGCACTGATGGCTGGTGGTGTGTGCCTGGTGGAAGCGTGCACTGACGGCTGGTGGTATGTGTGCCTGGTGGAAGCGTGCACTGACGGCTGGTGGTGTATGCCTGGTGGAAGGGTGCACCAACAGCTGGTAGTGTGTGAAGGCTGGTAGTATGCGTGCTTGGTCAAAGTGTGCACTGATGGCTGGTGGTGGGTGTGCCCGGTAAAAGCACGCACCGATGGCTGGTGGTGTGTGTGTGTGCCTGGTGAAAGCATGCACTGAAGGCTGGTGGTGTGTGCCTGGTGGAAGCGTGCACTGACAGCTGGTGGTGTGTGCCTGGTGGAAGCATGCACTGACGGCTGGTGGTGTGTGTGTGTGCCTGGTGGAAGCCTGCACTGATGGCTGGTAGTGTGTGCGCCTGGTGAAAGTGTGCACTGATGGCTGGTGGTGTGTGCCGGGTGGAAGCGTGCACTGGCGGCTGGTGGTGTGTGTGCCTGGTGGAAGCGTGCACTGACAGCTGGTGGTGTGTGCCTGGTGGAAGCGTGCACTGACGGCTGGTGGTGTGTGTGTGCCTGGTGGAAGCGTGCACTGATGGCTGGTGGTGTGTGTCCCTGGTGGAAGTGTGCACTGATGGTTGGTGGTGTGTGTGCCTGGTAGAAGCATGCACTGATGGCTGGTGGTATGTGTGCCTGGTGGAAGTGTGCACTGATGGCTGGTGATGTGTGTGCCTGGTGGAAGCGTGCACTGATGGCTGGTGGTGTGTGCCTGGTGGAAGCGTGCACTAAGAGCTGGTGGTGTGTGTGCCCGGTGAAAGCACGCACCGATGGCTGGTGGTGTGTGTGTGTGGCTGGTGAAAGCATGCACTGAAGGCTGCTGGTGTGTGCCTGGTGGAAGCATGCACTGACGGCTGGTGGTGTGTGTGTGCCTGGTGGAAGCCTGCACTGATGGCTGGTAGTGTGAGCGCCTGGTGAAAGTGTGCACTGCTGGCTGGTGGTGTGTGCCTGGTGGAAGCGTGCACTGGCGGCTGGTGGTGTGTGTGCCTGGTGGAAGTGTGCACTGATGGCTGGTGGTGTGTGTGTGCCTGGTGGAAGCGTGCACTGATGGCTGGTGGTGTGTGTCCCTGGTGGAAGTGTGCACTGAAGGTTGGTGGTGTGTGTGCCTGGTAGAAGCATGCACTGATGGCTGGTGGTTTGTGCGCCTGGTGGAAGTGTGCACTGATGGCTGGTGATGTGTGTGCCTGGTGGAAGCGTGCACTGATGGCTGGTGGTGTGTGCCTGGTGGAAGCGTGCACTGACGGCTGGTGGTGTGTGTGCCTGGTGGAAGCGTGCATTGATGGCTGGTGGTGCATGTGCCTGGTGAAAGCATACACCAACAGCTGGTGGTGTGTGTGTGCCTGGTGAAAGCATGCACTGACGGCTGGTGGTGTGTGCCTGGTGGAAGCATGCACCGACAGCTGGTAGTGTGTGAAGGCTGGTAGTGTGTGTGCTTGGTCAAAGTGTGCACTGATGGCTGGTGGTGGGTGTGCCAGTAAAAGCATGCACCGATGGCTGGTGGTGTGTGTGTGTGCCTGGTGAAAGCATGCACTGAAGGCTGATGGTGTGTGCCTGGTGGAAGCGTGCACTGACAGCTGGTGGTGTGTGCCTGGTGGAAACATGCACTGACGGCTGGTGGTGTGTGTGTGCCTGGTGGAAGCCTGCACTGATGGCTGGTAGTGTGTGCGCCTGGTGAAAGTGTGCACTGATGGCTGGTGGTGTGTGCCTGGTGGAAGCGTGCACTAACGGCTGGTGGTGTGTGTGCCCGGTGAAAGCACGCACCGATGGCTGGTGGTGTGTGTGTGGCTGGTGAAAGCATGCACTGAAGGCTGCTGGTGTGTGCCTGGTGGAAGCAAGCACTGACGGCTGGTGGTGTGTGTGTGCCTGGTGGAAGCCTGCACTGATGGCTGGTAGTGTGTGCGCCTGGTGAAAGTGTGCACTGCTGGCTGGTGGTGTGTGCCTGGTGGAAGCGTGCACTGGTGGCTGGTGGTGTGTGTGCCTGGTGGAAGTGTGCACTGACGGCTGGTGGTGTGTGTGTGCCTGGTGGAAGCGTGCACTGATGGCTGGTGGTGTGTGTCCCTGGTGGAAGTGTGCACTGAAGGTTGGTGGTGTGTGTGCCTGGTAGAAGCATGCACTGATGGCTGGTGGTTTGTGCGCCTGGTGGAAGTGTGCACTGATGGCTGGTGATGTGTGTGCCTGGTGGAAGCGTGCACTGATGGCTGGTGGTGTGTGCCTGGTGGAAGCGTGCACTGACGGCTGGTGGTGTGTGTGCCTGGTGGAAGCGTGCATTGATGGCTGGTGGTGCATGTGCCTGGTGAAAGCATACACCAACAGCTGGTGGTGTGTGTGTGCCTGGTGAAAGCATGCACTGACGGCTGGTGGTGTGTGCCTGGTGGAAGCGTGCACCGACAGCTGGTAGTGTGTGAAGGCTGGTAGTGTGTGTGCTTGGTCAAAGTGTGCACTGATGGCTGGTGGTGGGTGTGCCAGTAAAAGCATGCACCGATGGCTGGTGGTGTGTGTGTGTGCCTGGTGAAAGCATGCACTGAAGGCTGATGGTGTGTGCCTGGTGGAAGCGTGCACTGACAGCTGGTGGTGTGTGCCTGGTGGAAACATGCACTGACGGCTGGTGGTGTGTGTGTGCCTGGTGGAAGCCTGCACTGATGGCTGGTAGTGTGTGCGCCTGGTGAAAGTGTGCACTGATGGCTGGTGGTGTGTGCCTGGTGGAAGCGTGCACTGGCGGCTGGTGGTGTGTGTGCCTGGTGGAAGCGTGCACTGACAGCTGGTGGTGTGTGCCTGGTGGAAGCGTGCACTGACCGCTGGTGGTGTGTGTGTGCCTGGTGGAAGCGTGCACTGATGGCTGGTGGCGTGTGTCCCTGGTGGAAGTGTGCACTGATGGTTGGTGGTGTGTGTGCCTGGTAGAAGCATGCACTGATGGCTGGTGGTATGTGTGCCTGGTGGAAGTGTGCACTGATGGCTGGTGATGTGTGTGCCTGGTGGAAGCGTGCACTGATGGCTGGTGGTGTGTGCCTGGTGGAAGCGTGCACTGACGGCTGGTGGTGTGTGTGCCTGGTGGAAGCATGCCCTGACGGCTGGTGGTGTGTGTGCCTGGTGGAAGCGTGCACTGACGGCTGGTGGTGTGTGTGCCTGGTGGAAGCGTTCACCGACGTCTGGTGGTGTGTGTGCCTGGTGAAAGCGTGCACTGACGACTGATTGTGTGTGTGCCTGGTGGAAGCAGGAGCATTCTCAGTGATAGAAGACCCAAATGAAACTGCTGAAGAGGGAGGGGGAGAAGGGAGGGGGGAGTGCGAGCAGAGGAGCATGATTCACAGCTAGAAGACATAAATAAAGCTGACCAGGAGGCAGGGGGAAAAGGGAGTGGGGTAGTGCAAGCAGAGGAGCCTGATTACAGCAATAAAAACACAGATAGCAGATGTGCACGTGCATAAGCTCGTGAACGCAAGCTGTAGGCCATCAAAAGCGTTTGGTGGCACTTTTAAAAACCACTTACTAGCGCATGCTCTGTCTCAAGTGAGACCTAAACACAAAAAAATGTGGGGATGCAATAATGGCTGTGGACTGGTTGACACAGAGAACCACATCTAATAACAAAATGTTGCCAGACCATGTATGCATATTTGTTAGTCGCTTAAACACTGTCTGTACCCCTCTACCTCTAGCAATTATCGTGCTCGCTCCTACAAGGTAAATGGCATGCGCCACAAGAAAGCCTTTCGTCCACACAGCTGCCCGTCTTTCAGTGCCTTCTTCACCCGGGTGTCTCAAGAAGGGTTTTTATCCTGATGTTGGCTAGAAACATAAACACAACTGCGACAACTGTTACCTATCGACTGCTTATTTTTTAACTAAAGGAACATTTCTACTGCGGGCATTGTGCATAGCTTATTTTCCAAATGGTGTGTGGTGACATGTTGGGCCTATTCAGGGCTTGCAGCCGCATGTACTAATGCTCATTTACTGGCCACCTTTCGCAAGCGCCTCGAGCATCGGCCTGATAAACTGGCCACAATCCTCAGTTCATTTCATTCACAAACGCCCGCCTTCTCGTTTAGCCAGTGTCTGCCATGCAGCAGCTGCCGAGGCAGCCCTAGCATGGACAACATCTGCGGCTTCTGGGACTCGGGTCGGGCGGCACGTGCCCCAAGCAGGCACGGAACTCTCAATCTATACCCAATTCAGACTGGGTGTGAGCACACACAAAAAGAGGGAATTTAATTACTGCAGCAGCTTGGTTCAGCCCACCATATGCACATGCTTGGGAGTATCTGCCGGAAATTAAGTTAAGAGTTTGCGCAGTCTGTTGCAGGTTTTGTTCTTTAATCAGCAAAATCTTTAGCATTAAGCCGGACGGTACATTGCCTGCAAACAAGCATTGGCATAGCCAATAGGTTTTGCCTTTGGCTGAACACTTATAAGGTCCAAAAGGGGAGACCTTTTGGCTATGCCAATGCTTGGCTTAGCTTTGTGTTCTTACTGCATGTATTTGAAAATATCCTTCAATATGTGTATTAAACTCTACTAATTTGTTGAACCACCTGTAACTAGCTGCCAGAGATGGCCCTATCAAAGCTAAGGTCAGTCAATACTCTTGTCTTGTCCTTAATATTGTGATTGGATGAGTGCTTTTTGTGCTTGTGATTTGGAATAGTTTTGATTTTTCTTTTGGTTTGGGTTGTTTTCTTTGTGTTTTATGCACATTTTGCTAAGCTGTAGCTTGCAGCAGCTGTATCCTTCCTATACATCTGTAAAGTGTATGTGTGGAATTATATAACATTTGTTATGGAAATCATATATGCTGTGCACCACTAAATATTTCCCTAGACATGGTTCATAGCACCACCAAACCAGCAAACCACAATCAAAATATCAGGGAGTTCGGTACAATGGATAACAGCCCTTGGTTCAAACCGATAGTACATGGAAAGATATAGGGTGAATGGACATTTTTTAAGGTTTAAAGTACTACTCGTACATTGTCTGTATGTTAGCCTACCTCAACTCTACCACATTGTTACATGTTTAAGGATCAATGCTCTTGGCTTGGGCAACCCAAGTTGCACATCCAATATCCCCTCTAATTCAAAAGGGAAGAGCTGCTGGCTTCCTGGTTACCTCTTAGTCACTGCTAGCTTGGAACCAACAGACATGCCTGCTCCCTGTTAGAACAGCAGCTACAGTATGGGGTTCATTGTCACCCCTTGGTTCTTCCTGTGCTGTCTTATAAGGCCCATTCCAGGTAGAGCTTCCCACACACACGTGTTTACATTTGGAGAACCCTATTCAAATCGGCCCAGAATAGATTTTGTGTTTTGAGCCTGGTAAAGGAATGCTGCATATTTACTATGAAAATTTAATTTAGAAGCAGAATTCAACTTACGTACTTCCTCATTTATGACGTTCATATTAAACTACACATATCTTCAAATATGTTGGTGTATGTTGATGACCGCTCACCACTGGTTAGCCCTTGATCTTCTGCCATGGGTGACTCTGAGATCCATTTGTACAGGCCTTTTATATAAGGTACTACAGTATGATGCAGCATATGTAGGCTCACTCTACTCAAGTGCAGCATGCATCCGAAGCCACATGATGGCCTCCGCAGTCACGATCATTGCCGTATCACAATTTGCTATGGTATGGTGCATGCTACAAATCACGGCAATGAACCTCGGTCTTGAAGGGTCCTTATAAAGGTCCTGGATGTTACACTTTATATATTCAAGCTCCAAGTAAATTCATTTCTTCATTACTGTCTCTTCGATAGAGATGAATAACTTTTTCAGGACAGTATTTCCCCCACATGATGGTCCTCTTTATGAACACACAGAGCACTAATTTTCCAAGAGGTCACATAATAGATGGTATGCAGCTCCTGGTTTGCCTACTATGAGGATGTGCATCCTGTTTTTTGATCTCAAGATGTGGAATACATCACTGTGTGCTAGTTAAACGTGAAACACTTGACTGCTTCATATTCAGAAATAGCCATATAGGCTTCACACAGTAAATAAACCATTTACTTAAGCATAGTGGTTAAGGGGTCGTTGTTTTTTGTGCACATTTTTAATAAGTTTATTTTTAGTGGGGAGCATTTGGGAAAAAAAGAAAAAAAATATTGTCCAGCTTATAGGAATTTAGCAAGTCGGATGAAGGTAAAATGTAGAATTATAACCTGATATGCTAGGCAATTTAAAAATCATGTCATGGTACCTTAATGGGCTGAGAACAAGGAAAAGGCAACATATTTTTTTTTTAATATCTCAAGCGTGTAAGGAGTGACTTAATTATACTACAAGAAACCCACCTTCTTAAGGAAGAGTGACAAGAAAATACAAAACACGAAAAGTGGATTGGAAGTAGTGTCTGCACAAATCAGTCGTGCAACATTAAAGGAGTTGCAATCATTATTAAAAACCACTCGAACATAACTTTAACGGATAGTTGTGTAGACTCAAAAGGCAGGTGGGCCGTAGCTAAAGTCAGGATAGGAAATATCTCCTTAGCGGTGGTAGGGTATTATGGCCCTAACACGGATGACTCCACACCCTTACAAGCTCTATGTGCACAATTAATAATAATAACCACTCCGATTATAATAGGTGGGGACTTTAATATATTATTAAATCCCACAAAGAATAGACACCCACCAAATAGAGCTTCAAACTTACCTAAAATGAGAGAGGGGGTGAACAGATTAAGAGAAGACCTGGGGCTGGTTGATATTTGGGAAACTAAAGGAGATTTAAATAATAGATTTACCTACAGAAATCACAAATATGGCCACGCTTCAAGAATTGATTTCTTTTTAGTTGATGAACTTTTTAGTAAATTAGTTAAAAAGATCGTACACCTCCCTGCTCACCTGTCAGATCATTCGTTAATCCAATTGGAGGCTCAACTTAATCAAACACAGGATGAGAGAAGATGGACACTAGATCGTACCCTCCTACTTGACCCGGAAATGGTAGGAAAAATTAAAATCTCAACCCTGAATTATTTTAAGGAGAACAAAAAGGGGAAAACTCCACCTAACCTAACCTGGGATGCATATAAAGCTGTACTCAGAGGGGTCTTAATTAGCTTAGCAGTAAGTAGCAATAAAGATAGAATGCAGAGAATCTCCCAGTTAGAATATGAAATATTAAAGAGACAGGAGAAGTTAGACTCAAACATTTTGGAGGAAGAAAAAAGGAAGATTAAGGGGGAATTATTAGAAAAGAAGAATGATCTAACACTTTTCTTGGAGGAAAGAGTAAGGAATAAGTGGAAAGCTGGTTGTTTTTCACATTATGTGTATGGAAAAAACAGTGGAAAACTCCTAGCTTGGAAGCTTAAGACCGACTCCAATAGGAATAAAATTATGCCTATAAAAAAAGGCGTCAATCGAAGTAGAGTAGTGGGCGTATCAGATATAGAGGATGCATTTGTACGTTGATTCCAGGAACTATATGACGAAGATTCAGCGCCTTCAGCTATAAGTTCTTACCTGAACGATTTACACCTCCCTGAACTAGATAAAGACTTATGCGAATCACTAAACGTAGCTATCACAACAGAGGAGGTAGCGGAGGTGATAAAGAAATTAAAAAGAGGAAAAGCCGCTGGGCCAGACGCCATCCCAAACGAATTCTATATTGCTTTAAAAGACTCTTTGGCTCCTGACTTGACTGATCTGTTTAATACCATTTATTTGGAGGCTGCATTACCCCCACCAACATGGAATGAGGCGACTATTAGTTTAATTTTATAGCCAGGTAAAGACCCTCTTAATTGAAAATCATACAGGCCGATTTCACACCTTAATACTGACTACAAAATATTTACTCAAATCTTGGCAAGAAGACTTGGCTCATTATCAAATAATCTTATCCATGACAACCAGAAGGGCTTTATGAGGGGAAGACAGTTGCACAACCTTACTCACCAACAAATCGGAGCAATTGACATCGCTGTACATGAGAAACTATCTTTGGCGGTCCTCACCTTTGACGCGGCCAAAGCTTTTGAACTTGTGAATTGGTCCTTCTTAATAGAAGTCATCCTTTATTATGGTCTAGGGAATAACTTTTTAAGAGCCTTATGAACATCTATTCGCGTCCTATGGCAAAAATACTTGTTAATGGGAGGTTGTCAAAAAGTTTACTGATAAAAAGAGGCACCAGGCAGGTATGTCCACTCTCCCCCCACCTTTTTAACTTATATATAGAACCCTTGGCAGAGAAGACAAGGAAGTCCCATGATATCACTCCATTAAGCATTAAGGGATGGAACTTGAAAGTTGCGTTATACGCAGACAATTTAATGATATGTACAAGCAACCTTAACGATTTCATCAACAGTATAACAGACATATTATCTGACTTTGG
This sequence comes from Lissotriton helveticus, assembly GCF_964261635.1. NCBI lineage: Eukaryota > Metazoa > Chordata > Amphibia > Caudata > Salamandridae > Lissotriton > Lissotriton helveticus. The sequence goes on from NC_136057.1 coordinate 455,236,599, forward strand.
GAGTAAATCTGGGTATCAAATTAATCACCAGAAGACAGAGGTGTTACATTGGAACATCACAACACCAGTATTAAAGGCAAATAGTAAAATCAAATACCTGGGTATAGAAATTTGAAAAAACATCGATGAAATAGCCCAAGTGAATCTGGCAATAAAAGTTAAGGAAATGAGGAAGCTACTAAAGGCATGGAACTGCTTATCCCTCATGTTTATAGGGAAAGCGAACGTTATAAAAATGGCCATTTTGCCAAAATTTACGTTTCTTTTTAATGCCATCCCCTTGGAGTTCAAATCACAGATATTAAGAAAGATTCAGAGCGAAATAAACACTTTCATCTGGGCTTCCAAAGGAGTCAGGATAGCTTGGAAAAAGTTATGTCAAAAGAAAAACGGAGGGTGGATAGCCAGTCCAGACCTTATGTATAATACAAAGCCTTTAACTTTAAAAATATTAGGATACTTTTTAAATTGCAAATGACCTATATGCCTATTGGAAAGCTGCAAGCAACACTGATTTTTGTCTTTGTAAGTTTAGCCATCCAAAGTATTTAAAACAAATCAAATTAAAGGTCCTAAAGTCAGCATACAAAGTACGGTATGAAATAAGGAAATCATGGAAACTTCCGTACTACAGCGAGCTGGCTCCAATTTGGAACTCCCCAGGAACTCCCGAATGCATGAGAGACTCCCTTGCAGACTCCTTAAAAAGAGCTGGGATACTGAGATAGGGGGAACTAATAGAACATGGTAACCTAATAAGCTGGGCATCATTACTGGAGAGGACCAACACAACTATTTCAAGGTTTAAATACTATCAGCTGGCAAGTTGGTGTAAGGAACAAGAGAAAATGCCAGTCAATATGGAAGGAATAGAGGAGGAATACTAAAAGACTCTGCTCCAAAAGAAGTCTCTAAATGGTATTGGAACTTGACCGAAAGGAATGAAGCAGACTTTAACACACCAGACGAAAATTGGAAGAAGATCTTCCCAGCCCAAGACTTGCAACAGCAATGGCAAGTATCTTGCACTTTTTTATGGTTTATTACTGTTTCTGCACCATTCAGGAGAAATCATCTCTTTACCCTACACAGATCTTATTGGACGCCAGAGAGGATATCCAAAATAAATAATCAGGTGATAAGAAAATGCCCCAAGTGCGGTGAAATAAAGGCAAATGATGTCCACATGTTTCATCAATGTGCATACCTTGACATCTATTGGAAGGAGATTGGTAAGATAACTAATAAAGCACTAAACACTAATTTGAAGATAAGCTCCCTTAATGTTATCTTTGGTATCTTAGAGGGTAATAATTATGATGTTGCTCTAAATAAGAATCAGAAACGCCTCTTATTTACCCTGATGATATTAGCTAGACGTGAAATATGTAGAAATTGGATTCTCCCATCCCCTCCTAAAATAGATGACTGGCTTCTTCAAGTCAATAAGTTCAGGAGCTTAGATACACTCAGAGGGGTAAGCAAACGTACAAGATATTGGGACTTGTGGGACAAAAATATGGCATAGAATAGGAAGGGCTGTCCAATGATTTTACCAATACGCAATTATGTGACTCCAAAAGGATCCATCAGAGTGGCCACGAGATGTTGTATTTTAAAGAATTCTAAAGAATTTACTGGCAGTTTTAGACATGGTCTTGCCTCTTCTACCTTGGGTGGTTCACCTTTTCAAGAGGAGACCTGGCTTGCTAAAAAATACAAACATCGCACAAATGAGGAAAAAAAAAAAGAAAAAATAGTGGTTAATCGCCGCAGCAGGATAAAGACTGTGCATTGTGATTCAACCACATCAAGGGCGTCATGTACTAAGGGTTTTTGTGGTTGCAAAGATTGTGATTCAGCTTGGTGAGTGGAAAATACATTTTCACACTGTACAAAGCCTTTTTTGTGAAGGTTTACACGGGTTTTGCAACCCTTTCTGAATCGTAAACCGGAGGGGGGGGGTGTAAAAAGAGGCTCCCCACTCCTCTTTGGGAGTCACAAAGAAATGTAGCAAAGGTTTGTGACTTCAATTTGGGGTGGCAACTGATTCGCTAAGGGAAAGCTGTCCCTAGGGGACTGCTGCTGAGGGATTTACAGTCCTCAAAGGAGCCCAACACTAGCATTGCTGGATGTGAGGGAATGGCAGCTTCAGTAGTAGATGAGAAGTACTCCTCTCCTCTCTGCTGCTTTTAATACTATGGACCATGAGACCTGGGCCGGACTGCCTGTACCGGGCATCAGGGGTTTTCCCGGGAGGCTGGAAGGGTAGGGGCCGGTTTTGTAGCAGTGGGGTGGCCAGTTTTGTTACTGGGGGCCATTTTTGCAGCTGAGCTGCAATATTGGCCCCCAGTAACAAAAGCAGCAGTCCTTCACACTTGCTCTCCCTCCGGTGGATGGCTCGACAAAATCTCCTGGACTGCTTTGGGTTCCTTGTCAGGCCCGGCATGAGACTCTACTAAATTTGCTTCAGCAGTTTGACTGGATACTACAATCATCTCTTAGCTGGTTCAAGGCTGATCTGACCAATAGATCCATTCAATTTGTGATGGTTAGAATGAGAGCACTGGTTGTAAAATCTTGCTGTGGATTACTCAAAGACTCCACCATTTCATGGCTTTGCTGGAGGCATGGGAGTTAGGGCTCCATATCTATGCCAACCACGTGCATAGATACGTGGTGTCTCCTTTAAATCATCACTATTTCAGGGATGCCACTCCTTGTCTAAACCTACCCACTAGATACAGCAATGGATGAAGCAGAGTTGACTGGCTGTGTATCACTAAAACGGAAATGCTATCAGTAGGATCTAGGTCTGCACGGGAGAAAATGTGTGAAACTCACAAGAAATAGTACAAACCTGACTCAATGATATGAATCTTGATGGCTTTGAACCCCAACTTTCACTGGATGCCAAGCCACTTGGATTCAAGCTGTACACCAACCTCACCCTCCAGGAACATATTGTCGAGAAACAAATGTACGGCCTGGTACCAGCTCTCGCTTCTATATAAAGTGAAACTGTTTCTTCTAGAAAGCCACTTCAGCACTGATGTTGAAGTTCTTGAACTCTGCATCTGGATGGTGGTAACGCCCTACTTCACGACCTTCCAAGCTCCACACTTGCACCCTTTAAGGCCTTCACACATGCTGCAGCACATCTCATCCAGGGTATGGAGAAATATGATTACATCAGCCCTATCCTGATGGAACTCTACTGGCATTTCTTGCCAACCTGCGCCCTCTTTAAAACCGTGGCAGCATTTACAGAGCCATCAGGGTTTGCACCCGCCCCCTCATCTTCCAGACAAGCTCATCATCTCTGGTGGTTCTTGGCAAAACCACAGACTGGACACCATCGGACTGAAGACTAAAGATGTAAAAAAAGGAAAAGTCAGCAGGCCTTTTCTACCTATGCACCCAGGATCAGCAACAATATTACCATATTTATCCACAATGCGGCTCCAATTTACAGAAGAGTTGAAGGCGCACTTCTTTAAAGAACACTACAATATAATGCCTTAACTGTCAAAGACCGAGCTAGATCCCCTATTACTTGTTGACTTTATGCTTGCATTTAACCCTGTACAGCCTCCAATGACTTGTGGCTGGGTTCACACTATGAAATTCCATATATATACATACTTATTGACCAAACTATGTTCTTTTCTATAGAATACAACATTGCTACCATAGTTTTGACAATATGTAATGTTATGTTATGTTAAAAATACATTTATATCACGCTCAGCTTCTCCGTGGAGTGTCCCGGCGCTTGCAAAGGTGAAGGCAGACGGAACCAAAGACGTCTAGAACAAGAAGGTTTTAAGATGTTTTTTGAACAACACAGGATCCTGAATGCTCCGAAGCACCCAGGGAAGGGCATTCCAGGCAACAATAGCTCTCCTAACAAGCGAGCAGCCTCCCAGTCTGTGGCGCCTAAATCTGAGGGTCTGCATCAGGAGCTCAGAAGAGGATCTCAGCTGTCTAGCCGGGGAATAGAAAACAAATGTATCCTGCAATTACCTCGGGCCATTACCATACAGGGCCCTTTGGGCAATGGACAGCACCTTGAATTGAATTCGCGATTCCACTGGAAGCCAGTGTAAGGAGCGTAAATGCGAGCGCACACTGCACCCTTTGGATAGGCCAAGCAAAAGTCTGACCGCCGTATTTTGAACAACCTGCAGTTTGCGTAACAGGTACCCCGGGAGGACCACATACAGAGCATTCGCATAATCGAGGTGCAATAAAATTAAAGCACGCACCACTGTTTCCTTAGCAGGACCAGGAAGAAAGGGGAGGAACTTTCTCAAGGCCTTCAAAGTGCCAAAGCAGGCCCCGACGAGCTTATTAATTTGTGTCACGAAATTTTGATTTTCCGAGAACCAGATCCCCAAATGTTTCGCGATATTGCTCTCTGCACTCGGCAAAGGAAAGCCCGGCGGCCACAGCTTGGCTCTGTAGTCAGCCGGGAAGGAACCGTACAACAGAACCTCGGACTTCCCCTCATTGCACTTCAGCTGAGCCTGGGCCAGCCAGTGGAAGACAGAGGCCAGGCAATATTGTGCCGCCTGAACCGATTCATCTTCCCTTCCCCAAGAGAATAACAGCTGGGTGTCATCGGCGTAAGCCATCACCTTAGCCCCCAATGATTCCGCCAGAAAAACCAGCGGAGTAGAGGGGCGCTAGGTGGCGCACTTGCGGATGGCCGCCTGAGTGTGAGGCTCTCGCCGCCCGGCGGCATTAATCCTGCTAGTATCCTTCTTTTCGGCACCCCCGGGGGCATCTAGAACCGGCAATTAGTTGGTGTACCCCTCCGATACCTGCTGGCTAAATATCCGGGCGATCGTCACGCTACTGAGCCTGCACGACGCTACCGAACTTTGACCGGGGAGGATTCATGGAGCAGCCTGCTGCGGATACCGGCTGCAACAACTACACCGGTCCGTGGCTTCCACGAGGCTCTAGGACGCTTCGGAGGAGGATCGTTGAGCTCGGATCTTCCCTGCCCGGGGGAGCTCTATTGCCGTGGCTGCGGTGACCGGACGACGCCGATGACCCACCCTGTGGAGAGGAGGCGACTCCAATACCTACACGCATCGGGGCTGGCGGTAAGCGGGGGGCCTAACTGCACCTCAGCAGCTAATGGGTGACTGGCAAGCGCGGGGTCTTGGTGGGCCTCGCGCTCTGGGTCATATCTCCTCCCCCCATGCCTGCAGCCTTCTCCTCCACCCTCCCCCTGCTATACACGGTGGTGTGGCCGGGCCTAGAAATAGGCACCACAACTGGGGGCAAGTAGCAGAGCATGCTCGGGGGGAGTGATGCTCACCAGAGTAAACGCGGATCTTTAAATTGCGCTGTCCAGCTAGCGGAGGGACTAAGTTGATACCTCCATGGCCTGTGCCCGACCCTGCTCATAGAACTGACCGCCACCTTGAAACCAAGCATCTTTACGGAGCACTGCACTGCTTGCCTGATATGTGGTGGACGCGATTCGCTGCCGTGCCATTGCCAACGTCACCTCAACTGGAGGGCTATAGCAAGAAGCATCGCTCACCGCCGTGGCCCATACCCTGCAGCCCCACTATCTGCCTTTATGGCCTCGCATGACTAGGTTGCCCCCAGAGCGTGGAGGGCCTGGTACCCTATGAGCAGACATCACAACACCGTGTATGCATGCTCGTGAGGGTGCAGCACCAGGTGGCTCCACTGGATTATTGGAGAGACAAGGGTCTGCGGCCTAGCTGACGTCCTACCACTCGTTTCCGTTGCTCGGCGCGTGGCTGCCCCCTGTGCACCTGCTGGAGGTGCCGACCTGGCCTCTGTGCTCAGCTTGTGCCCTGGGTGCGGTTGGGCCGAAGCTCTCGGAAACATCATGGGCAAGACCGACGCAAGGCAGCCAAAGCTCAACTTCGAGGCTAGTAGAAGGCAGACTCGCATGGGCCAAGATCCTCAAAACCAGGCGGGCAGCAGCGGGCCACAAGGAGACGCAACCAACCAACCCACAGGACATCCTGCGAGAAGTTCGGCAGGGCTTCACCACGATAACGGACAAGGTGGACAGGATGTAATCACGGATGGACGCCATGGTCCACAAAATAGACCTGCATGAAGAGAGGATTAAAGAAACCGAGCGGCAAATATCGGACTCTGATGATACGACCGCCAGACACACCTCGCAGCTCTCTCGTATGGACAACTTGTGTTCAGAGTTATTGCGACCAAAAATGAGGATTTGGAAGTGAGAAGTAGACACAACAACGTACAAATTTTAGGGATTTATTTATTTATTTATTTATTTATTTATTTATTCAAAGTTTTATATAGCGCGAACAGGATCCTTACAGATATCAGAGCGCTTCACAAAGACAGGGTAGGGGCAGTAGGAGTGAACAGAGATAATGGGAGCAATATAGTAGTCACTAACATGGTCGGATAGTAATAACATACATAAAACATATCAGCAAACAGTCAGTATACAATCAAGTAAACAAATTATATAAAACGGTACAAGTCATTGATCCCACTACAGAGTTGTTCAGGTACACCTTGGGTGTGTGAATGGCTTATATCAATGTCTTAGTGTAGAGTGAACACTGAGTGTGGGCATCGGGAGAGTGAATCAGAAAACCAACGTGTATCAAATATTGGTCGGTAGTAAGAGAATAGCGTAGTAGTGACACCATCATGTTGGAAGTAATAGTAGTGACACCATCATGTTGGAAGTATAGTGTCAGAGGAAAAGGTGAGCAGTCATACAAAGCAATGCAGAGTCCCTGTACCAGCACCAATACGGTTCAGAAGATCTTAGCCAGAAGGATTGTTTTCACCTCTTTCTTGAAGAGTGCAGTGGAGGAGATCAGCCTCAGGAGATTCAGGAGACGACCAACACAGGCCGCATGGAAGACTATGTTGAAAAAATGTTGCTAGCAGCGATTGGGTCGGACGCTTTCTCCAACCAATTTATTGTCGAAAGGGCGCACAGATCGCTGAGCCCCCGGCCCAAACCAGGGGCCACTCCGAGACCCATCATCGCTAGGCTCCTAAAATATAGGGACCGAGATGTAGCGCTAAAAGCGGCACGCAGCAAACAATCCCTATCCTATGATGGTAACTCTTTTTCTATATATCCTGACTTTACACCTATGGTCCAGGAGGGACGACGGAAGTTTCTGGATGTCAAAGCGAAGCTACGTAAAGCACAAATTGACTATGCCCTCCTCTATCCGGCGCGGCTGCGGGTCACGCACCAAGGCAAGCTGAACTTTTTTTTTTTTTGCAGAGTTTTATATAGCGCGAACTAGAACCGAACCGAATCAGTTATCAGAGCGCTTTACATAGCACCAGTTACTTTACATGAGGACACACTTTCATTTTAGGCACGGGGAGATTAAGTGATTTGCCCAGAATCATAGGGGGTTTTTGGCGTCGTTACCTAGACTCGAACCCAGATCACCTGGTCCGAGGTCGAGCGCCTTAGCCGTTAGGCCAACCCCTCTCCCCCACTAAACCACATCAGGTAGAAGAATTCCTAAAAAACCTTTGCCACTCCAACAGACCTAACAACGACGAAGAGGACTCCCGACGATCGCCACTGGCAGAAGTGGACGTAGAAGATCAGTAAATGTTTATTTAACTGTTGATATCTTAAAACTGATTGATGCAATGTGAGTAGCACCATACATGCTGGGGAACTGATTCTAAAGGGTATATATGGCCACTAAATGTTGCCCCCGGGGGTGCTAAATCCTGATTTGCCGGGCCCCCTGTGTGCTCGATGGTGCTGCGGCCTTGGTTAAGGCTGCCTTGGAGGCAAGGGGTTGTTGTGTCGCCACCTAGATATGACCCCCATAGGGAATGACCCCGGGCTAACTTGCCACATAGATGTGGTAGGAGCTGTAGTTTTTTTTTTTTGCTTGGATGATAGTTGGGGGTGGGTGGGGTGGGAATGTATTGCTGGCATGTTGGGGTTGCTTTAGTGGGAGGGATGACGAGGAATTTGAGGTTTTGTGCTAAAACGAAGCCCCGAGAGTGCCGTTTTTCCCTCTAAACTTTGAATGGGGAAGGATTTTGGAGCTGGATATATATATACATCAAACAACGCACTCAGCAAGAAAATTTAACCATCAAAACAATGAATATCACAAATTGGTAAAGAAATTACAAGCTAAACAGAAAATCATAATCCGCCAATCTGACAAAGGGGGCAACATTGTCCTTTGGCCCCATGATATGTATCTAACAGAAGCCTTGAACCAACTAAACAACAGAGACTGCTATAGGCGAAGCAATTCGACTCAAGTGACTACAGCGTGCAATGAATTCTATAGGAAACTGATAGCATGGAAATCAGCTGGCCTATTGTCTACTGATGAATTTAAGTTTTAAAAAAATTATCACTCCAAACTGCCTGCAATCTATTTTATCCCAAAGGTTCATAAAGATATTTTAACTCCCCCAGGCAGGCCAATTATATCGGCTTGTGGTGGTTTACTAGAGAACACATCGCGATATGTGGATTATTTTCTACAAACTCATGTTAAAGAACTTCCATCTTACATAAAAGACACCAGTGACTTTCTAAGGAAATTAGGTGGTATAGAGTGGAAAGATGATTGTCTCCTAGTAACACTAGATGTTACGACATTATATACAAGTATTAACCACCGAGATGGTATTCGAGCTGTGGAGTTTTATCTAGACACCAGATCTAATGATATGAACTTGCATAACAAAATGTTGTCTGCTATGATTTTAACCTGCCTCGAAAACAATTTCTTTTTATTTAATAACCAGATTTTTAATCAGGTCAGGGGAGTAGCAATGGGGGCCTGTTTCTCACCCAGTTATGCGTGCCTACATATGGGCTACTGGGAGAAACAGGTCCTCAGTAGAGAATACTCAGAAATTTTAAAGAGTCAGGTTTTATGTTGGTACAGATTTATACATGACATTTTTTTTAATCTGGCAGGGATCTGAGGAAAGTGCTAAAAAATTTGTGGAAGATATCAACTGTAATGCTTTTAATTTAGGTTTTACTGCACAAATGAGCAGGAATGTAATCAATTTCTTAGATGTGGAAGTTTACATCTCAGACAACAGGGTGAACACTTAGGGGCCGATTATGATGGTGGACGGACCTGAGTCCGTCCTCAACCATAGAGTAGGAGGGAACCTCCGCATTGCCTGCCGAGTTCCCTCCTGTGCAATTAGGATGTGACCGCCACCCTGGCGGTCACATCCTCTATTTTTACCATTGCGGCGGGTGCGGCTTCAAGCTGCACCCGCCTCAATGGTAAAAAATGCATACATTGCAAGTGTATGCAGAAAGCGGCAGGCACCGTGCGGTGCCTGCCGATTGCTGCATACAAATGCAGGGGGGTACCATAGGTACCCTCCATGTGCACCCCCTGACCCCCCCTTCACCAAGGGGGCCCGCAACGGGCCCCCGGAGTCAATGTCCGTATGCTTTTCCACGGCGAAAAAGCCGTCGTGGAAAAGCATATGATTTCCGCAATCCTAATATGGCTGGCGGTGTCTGATAGACACCGCCAGCCATGTTAGAGCTTTTCCGCCGCGGTCGGAAGCGACCGCAGCGGAAAAGCTGCGGACGGATTTTGAGACCCACCGCCATCCTAATTTGGCGGTGGGTCTTTTGTGCCTCCCCAGCGGTTTTCCCGCATCCTCCAGGCCGGCGGTGGCTTCCGCCGGCCCGGAGGATGCGGGAAAACCGCGATCCTAATCGAGCCCTAAGTTACATCGAAGGGCCACAGCTGGCTACACAATTCTGCACGTTACCAGCCACCACCCACTACATCTAATCCGAAGCATCCCTTATGGGGAGATGCTTCGGATTCGTAGAATATGTAGCAATGACCATGAATGTAGGATGGCACAGTAAGCCAGCAAGAAAAGATTCCTGGACAGGGGTTATTCTGAAGTTGTGCTGGACATGGCTATCCAGAAAACTATGGGTCTTAAACAACTAGAAGCCCTTAAGGAGCGCGAAAAAACTGTAGTGAGTCATGAAGACTCGCCTACTAGATTGATCTTAACTTACAGCTTGCAGCATAAGGCCATACGTAAAATTCTGACCAAGAATTGGCCACTTGTGAGGAGTGATCCAGTTTTAAATATTCAATCCATCCGGTCACCAATCATAACATTCAGGAAGGCTCAATCAATAAGCAATGCCTTAGTGAAGAGCCGCCCAGAGGTGCTGGTGACAAAAAATTGGTTAAGCCCCAAAAATGGATTTACACGCTGCAAAACATGCAGGGCGTGCAAATACGGGGTGAATATGACAAGTTATAATACTCCATTCAGGCCCAATCCAGTTCCAATAACTAAAAGCTTAAACTGCAAAACAGAGTTTGCGGTTTATGTATTGGAATGTACATTCAAATTGTGGTACATAGGGAGTACCAAATTACAGGTACACAAACGAGTTTTACAACATCTAATAGCCATTACGAATAGTGATGCAACATACCCGGTAGCTCGCCATTGTAAGGAGTGTCATGAGAATAACTTGGAGGATTTAAAATATTATGTTATTGACACTATCCTACCTCAAAAAACGGGGCGGGCACCGGGAAGCCCTATTGCGTAGATTAGAAACTCGTTATATACTGGAACTGGATAGTAAGATACCCCAGGGTCTAAATTTTACTGAAGATTTTTATACTTGTCTGTAAATTACATCATGTATTTTTAAAGGGGTTTGAAGTAAGAGAAGATTCTGAAGCACTTTACAATTGACATATCCCAAAATGAAACTTTTTTTCTTTTTCCTTCCAAGTAAACTTTATTTATTTATTTATATTCTTTTGCACATTTTGCACTTAGATAGGTCACGGCTGTGATCGTCTTAATATTATGATATTTAGCACATAGCACTTTAGGCCATTTGAACTGCATGGAAAACATTATTGATCAGGCCCAATGCGGCATTATTATTAGACAGTCTATTGTTTACAACTCATTCCTATTGTCTGTTTTGCCATTTTGCACAAACACAATATACCTAAACAAAATTAGTTAAGGTATATGGTTGCTGCTACAAAAAAGATTATTTTTTAAGAAAATCTTGCAGAGGGTTTTTTAACAAAAAAATGCTTTTTAAATATATTTTATGTGTATTTAAATCATGAATGTGTTGATAATATTTATTTATTGACTTTCAGTATTTATTAGCAGTAACTGTGGAATTAAAAATGTACTCGGCTTTGCATTTATCAAACTGCACATAGTATGTTTTCCATGTTGATGCCTAGCGTGATTTGCACTGTCACTTTAAAAATGGGAGGCACTCCTCAAGCGCATCATGTGAACAAGGGCACGGAGTTGCCCGAAACGCGTCATGGCGGTGGTGCAGGGCGTTATGGAATAAAACATCAATTATATGCACCGCAATCTGGGTCTGCATCCGTTTGTTTATGTAAAGGAAACAAGAAAAACAGAATCTTGAGCATATAAATATATATATATATATATATATATATATATATATATATATATATATATATATATATATATATATATATATGTATATATATATATTTTCCAAACATTCAGTCCCCACTTCTCGGACCGTTCCCAATAAAGGGCACTCAAAGTTGTTTAGCGCAGTTCACATGCCATATTTATTCATAGCACTGCAGTTTCCAAAAGGGTTTAACAAACGCGTTTCGGCGTTGCCGCCTTCGTCAGTTTAAACCTCAATCACATTGTGTGTGCATTTAAATAAAGTTTGTTGTGACATTCAGTCACGTGCATTAAAAAAGAAGAAAATAAAAAACGGCACAATCTATACAATTCATTCATTGTGGCGGCCATCTTTCAATGATCAAAAAACACATTGTGAATATTGATCTATATTCAATCATTACTCAATATATTTACGTCCTTAAGTATAGTAGGACTACATTTCATTACATCATGGTTTCACTCGCTTGAATGCAGTTTCGCGATTCTAATTTTATATCTCATCATATCTTGTAGGCGTGGTTTGTTGTGCCATTGTTTTGCGTTCTGCCCAAAAAATATTGCCCTGGAAGGGCCTATACTGGTTGCTATTCTGGGTGGAGCACAGCATTGTATTTATCGGACTCGGGTGAGGGAGTTCAGCTATAGGGGTTGATGGAAGGGGACATAGGTAATGCGATGTTCATTAATACTTTTGTTTCTACCCTTCACATTAAATTGACTCTGTGCCCACATCTCTTCTTCATTATTAAGGCCCCCTGGAGTCTTAGTCTGGAGCGTTATGATGAACCTAGATTTCAGGGTTCGAAGTTTTTTCACCCAGTCTCCCCCTCGTTCTGTTTTTACCATCTGATCTAGGACAAAGAAGGTGAGTAAGTTACTATTGCTTTTGTGCATTTCCTCGAAATGTTGCGCAACGGGGTAGCTTTGGTCCTTTGTGGTAATTGCTCCAAGACTCTTAGTTTAGTTTGTTTCTTGGTGCTTCCCACATATTTGTTCCCACATGGGCACACTAGGCAATATACAGTGAACTCCGAATTGCAGTTCAGCAATTTTGTATCACGGTTTTGCTTGCTTTTCCTGGTATTTGATAGTCTTTAACTTTGTGCGAATTCTTACACACCTTGCATTTCATGCATGGGTAGAATCCCACAACTGGTACCTTCCTTTTTCTTTTGCATTCATGATGACTATTGACCAGGTGATCTTTGAGAGTTTCCTTTCCTATAGGTCACTAGTGGGTAATCTGATAGTAATTTGCCCACCACATTATCTGATTTTAAAATTCTCCAATTTTTTTTAAGGAGTTGAAACATCTCTGAAGATTTCTCTGAGAAATTCGTAATGAGTCTCAGTTTTGAGTGTCCGGTCTTAGGTTTATCAATCAGCTGTTCATTTCTTCCCACTACATTGCTCTTTAATTCAGCCTGGTCTAATACCCCTTTACAGTATCCTCTCTGTTTGAACCTTTCTCTTGATTCTCCTCTCGCTTTCTCATATTCCTCATTTGTGGAGCAGTTCCGCTTCATTCGAAGGAATTCTCCCAGTGGAATATTGTTGACCACACTTCGTGGGTGGCAGCTCCCCGCATGCAGGATGGTGTTTCCCGCTGTGGGTTTGTGATATAGGGCTGTTTGGATGGCATTGTCCTCCACATAGACTCTTAGATCTAAATAGAAGACTTCTTTTTTGCTGATGTTGCTTGTGAAGCTGAGGTTTATCTGATTTACATTTAGGAGTTTAATATACTCTTCAGCCTCACTCTGTGGGCCCCGCTACAAGATGAACAGGTCATCAATGTAGCGGGGCCACAGAGCAATTTTGTTCATCCACACTTCATTGGCTCCCGCCCAGGCCACGTGCTTCTCCCACCAGCCCACGAAAAGATTTGCGTAGTTGGGGGCGAAGCACGTGCCCATCGCGGTACCCTGGAGCTGCAAATAGAGCTGACCTGAAAACAAGAAGATGTTATGTTGCAAACAAAACTCCGTCAATTCCACCAACATACGGTTGTGTGTCCGAAATTTTAGAGCTCTTTTCTCCAGGAAAAAACTTCATGGCTCTAAGTCCATCCTCGTCATTTGAGATGTCATCAGTGATGTCACTGACCATGTCATGAATGATCTAATATGTGACATCATCAGCAGTGGATTGCGGGTGCGCGAAATATAGTTAGTACAACTAACTATATAGGAGCAATTTCAATGGTTTTGTATGAGTGAAATGTCCAGCTAACTATAACACCCCTAAAACTTATAGTTTTTTGAGTGAATTTCAAAGGTTTTTTAAATGCTAATTCCTAACTATATAAGGCCTGAAACCTATGGTTTTTTCAGTGAATATATATATATATATATATATATTACCTACTGGCGGTCGCCAGTAGGTATATATAGTTAGGATTTTTTCTCTATGGGATTTTTGAAAATTCTATGTCTAATAACTTTGGCGTTTGTGGACGGAATTGGCTGAAATTTTCAGGAAAATGGAACATTTTGTTTCTGAGCAGCCCCTGAAAATTGGGGGGGGGTTCGTCCAGGGGGGCTCGAGAAAAAAGGGGGGTCCCAAAACGTGTTTTTAACATTGAGTTTTCCATAGGGCGGTTGGCCTCACTTTTAGCCCGAACGGCTGAATGGATTTGCACGAAACTTGGCAAAATTGTAGGGACTGGTAGCCCGATGTGCCTTTTGTAGGTCTCAATATATGTGCTTCAGTGGATTTTGAGAAATTAACGTTTAAAAAAAGATATATATCTGTAACAGCGGACCGGGCAGCGCTCCGGTTCGCGGACTTTTCGCGCAACGGAGCTTTGTGAAGCGAAGCTGATTGGTTCTCCGGCGTCTGTCAACATTCCAAACAGTCCGTAGCGGCCGCCATCTTGTCTCTCGGTAGGATCGAGAGACAAGAGGAGGCCAAAGCGAAGGGGCAAATGACCATAAGGGGGCATAGTAGATCCTCCCTGACCTCTTAGGTTTGATGTACCATTTTGCCAAGTTTGGTGTAATTCCGTTCAGCCATTCAGGCTGTAGACGTATCTAAATGTCAATAATCGAACGGCTGAATGGATTTGCACGAAACTTGGCAAAATATTAAGGACTGGTAGCCCGATGTGCCTTTGCTAGGTCTCAATATATGTGCTCCAGTGGATTTTGAGAAATTAACGTTAAAAAAAGATATATATCTGTAACAGCGCTCCGCTTCGCGTACTTTTCGCGTTACGGAGCTTTGCGAAGCTGATTGGTTCTCCGGCGTCTGTCAACATTGCAAACAGTCCGTAGCGGACGCCATCTTGTCTCTCGGTAGGATCGAGAGACAAGAGGAGGCCAAAGCGAAGGGGCAAATGACCATAAGGGGGCATAGTAGATCCTTCCTGACCTCTTAGGTTTGATGTACCATTTTGCCAAGTTTGGTGTAATTCCGTTCAGCCATTCAGGCTGTAGACGTATGTAAATGTCCTATGGAAAATTGCATGGGGAAAACACATTTGAAAGTGTTGAAATTTAGAACCAATTAAAATGTTACTTTGGTTTTGTATTTGTGTGTGATGAAAGTTAATTGGTTATGTATATATGTCAAATGAGAGGAAACCACAGCCATTTTGTGATACTACAGTCTGAGGTACATTTGTGAGGAATTTTTGGTGGTGAATTTCTGGTGTTTGATTTACACAGTACTAACACTTCTCCTACTTTTAAAAAGGTGAGTTGTTAATTTGTAAGGGGAACTATGTTGTACACTTGAGATAATTTGAAAAATGTTTTCTGTTATTTATTTGCAGTCCTTCTGTTATACTAAATACTTGATAAAGTTAGTTTTATATTATGTATTACTAAAAACGATAAATGAAAGTGATTATTTTTTTCTGCAATTTACAGCAAGCAATTTCAAAATAAAATGGCTCACAATGAAGAGACCGTGGCAATTTCTTTTGAATTGTCCACTACATTGATTGAAATTGAGAGCACCAATAATGAAATATTGTCACAAGGAGGAGATGACGTGTATGATTTCATTAGATTGATTGAAATTGACAGCACCAATAATGAAATATTGTCACAAGGAGGAGATGACTTGAATGATTCCACTACATTGATTGAAATTGAGAGCACCAATAATGAAATATTGTCACGAGGAGATGACTTGAATGATTCCACTACATTGATTGAAATTGACAGCACCAATAATGAAATATTGTCACAAGGAGGAGATGACTTGAATGATTCCACTACATTGATTGAAATTGACAGCACCAATAATGAAATATTGTCACAAGGAGGAGATGACTTGAATGATTTTTTTGATCAATCTGTTGATGGCGAATTTATCGAATGTTTGGAGACCATAGAGTTACAAGAATCATCATTGCAGACTTTTCATGAGGAAATTGCTGATGAGGACATGTTACTAGTTCTTTCAAATTTGGAAAATTCTGAAGAATAAATTTATATTTAGAAATCAAAAATTGTTTGAGGCATTATTCATTTTTATTTTTAATTTATGAGGTTGTAGCGAAGTGATTGTAGTATAAAATGAGACTTATAGTATAGAGTGCAACATTTTTATGTTACATGGTAAGTTTACTCATATTTACTTCCCTTCTGCCACTATATTATCTCCAATGTGTATTTGACATCTCTTCTTCATCTCCGGCCTCCTTTCTCTCACTGTGTGTCTCCGATGCATCTTATCGCTGCTATTTTGTGTAATTACAGAAGAGAGTAAAATAAAATAGTTCGGAACGTGAAAAGGGGGCAAAGTAGAGTACCCCTCACCCCCTAGGCCTTTTCAGGCGGTCCCAAAAGGATCAGTTTCTGCTCTCCTGAGAGATTATGGTATGAGTTCCATATACCACAATAATTTGCATTACAACATGCAAGATATCTATCTCCTATTACCAACTTTTGGAGATATTCGCGCTAAGCGCGAATATCTCCAAAAAGTAACACCTGCCCTGAGCAGTTCTTAGCCATGTTATCCAATGGGAGGTGGATAACATGGCTAAGAGCATTAGCTCGGTAATGCATGAATATCGCTGACTTTTTAGCGATATTCATGCATTGCGGCCGTTTATTATCGCATTTGCGATAAACCTTGATAATAGCAAGGTTTATCTTCGATAATTTCTGACGATGCTTAGCGGTAAAAAATTTGTTGGTAAGCATCGTTAGCGATAAATATCGCTTAACTTTGGTAATATGCACCAACGTCTGTTAACGTTCGATTCGAAGGAAATGAGGAAGTGTTGAAAAACATTGTTTGCGCCATCTTGCCTTTTTTGAAATGCCACACTTTTGTCGTGCACGGCAGCCATTTTAGATGCCTTGACCAGACCCACTCTCTGCACGCTGTCGATTCGTAGCATGGCTCCCCACCCTCGCAAGCATCTTCCCCAGGCACTGGTCACCCCCGCTCTCTGTCTTATGCATGGGCAATAAACCTCCCCCCATCTGCGCTGCTCTTCCCTGAGAATCACACTCTGTGCCCGCCCGACACCTCCCTTTCGCCCTATTCACTACCGCACCCTCTGACACTCCTCTTCCTCTGTGTCCGATTGTCCAGGCTATCAGCTAGCCCTGCAGATGTAGTTTATGGCTCCAGCTGTAAAGAATCACCCCTCTTCAAAGGAGTTATAGTAGATCAAGGCCCACACCCGATGAGATCCGTCACACCACACGTGTTCCTACTATCTGAAAACCATCCTGTATTGTGATTGGGGAGGGGACCGAGCCTGAAGCGGAAGATTCCAGGAATGACTCTTTGTACATCAAAGTTTTTTACAATTATGTGTCACATTAAAAATATATAGCACTCCAACAAAGTAGTAGGAATATAAAACTTTAATAACATATAAATATATACAACAAAACAAAAACAGTAAAAACATTTAAACAACGAAGAGACCGTGGCAATTTCTTTTGAATTCCTGATGAGGACATGTTACTAGTTCTTTCAAATTATGAAAATTCAGAAGATGTTGCCTGGGGGTGGGTCGTCAGTAGCAGTCTGTTGTGCGAATAGTTCCAAAGGCAGCAGAACGCGCTGAAATCTAGATGGCACGAAAGTGATGTCTAGTAAGTTGCCGCCCAGCAAATAACGGCGTGGGGCGCCGCGGGGGTGAGTGAGTCCAGTAGGCACCACAGCTATTCTTACCGGCATTGCAGAATTACTGCTGGGGACAATGCCTGTGCTGTAGCAGGGTCACAGCAGAAACAAAAAGGATTCTGTTGAAGATGTTGTTGGTTTTCAATTTGAAAACAGTTCTGGTGTCAACTGCTATGCTAATGTAGTGGTTAATGTTTTGTTTTCTCTAGAAAATGTAAAAGAGGGGGAGGCAGTCCAAAGTTCCGTTAAAAGGGCAAAGGAAAGGATCGGTGGTTTATCAGTCAAAAAGGGGAGGCGGTGCAACAATTTTTCCTACCGGGTCACACTGTGCTTTCACCGGAACTGAGGTCTGCAGGATTCTAGTAATTCAAAGTGAGGCTGGCGCCAGCATGGGAGCGCCGACGTCCCGCGGATACAGTTTCGTCACTCCACGGGCGATCATGGCAGTCATTCCCCATCGGGGGTCGGAGACTCCCGCGGCTCCTCTAGAATCTTCAAGGTCGTGGAGGACTACGGTGGTGGAGTCAACCAGTGACCGGCCATTTCTTTATGCTGGGCCCGCTCTTGCCAGGTCGACCGCCATTTTGAGAGTTCGGTAGCTACTGGCGATCGCGGGGTCAAATGAGCGGACGGGCTCCACCCTGCCGGGCGAGACGTTGCAGCATGGCCACAGTGGAAGAACCCTTTTCCGGGCGCCTGGAGCGCTGAGGGTGCAGCTGGGAAGCCTCCACCTGGGGAGGCGGGAGAGGCCTGTTCGCACCGTCTCTCCCTCCCAGTGCACCCCACGGCGTCTCGCTTGAGATTTGTTATGGCCGGACCAGGCGATGAGGACGAGGGGGGGGGGGTCGGAGGCATGTGCAAGACATCCCCCCCCAGTGTTGTCGCAGCCATTATTCAAGAAAGAAGAAGTGTCCCGTCCGTCTTCGGGCCGGGCTTCCAGTGGATGTCTTCCGGACGCCCCTGGCTCTGGCCCCATGAACGGGTTCCTTGGTTTATCGGCTGCAGCCGGATCCCGTCGGCCTCGGCCCCCCGACCGTTGGTGGCCGGACCGGAAGAGCATGTGGCGGGACTACCTGAAACTGTCAAGGGCCACCGCGGCCGGACTGGGAGAGAGAGGGGAGGGTCGAGGAGATATTCCCCCGCCTGCAACTCTTCAGCGTTGTAAAGGCAATCCCCTGGCCGGGTCCCGCTGGCCTCGGCCTCTCCTCCGGCTACACCCTACGTTAGGATCTCCTGGCCGAGGCGTGGCAGCAGGACCCGCCTTATATGGGCTGCTCCCGGCTGGGCGTAGCCGCAACCCTGCCCCACCTTGGAAGTTTCCAGAGTGGGGGCGGATGTTCTACTGACTTGCATTTTCCCTAGTCTATCGATTTTTTTGGCGTGGCAGGCGGTGGGATAGCGAGGGGTGATTTGGTTTCTCTTACTGTTTTTCTGGTCTCTCACCACTGGCATATTTTAACGTTTTCTTGTTTCTAGGACATTAATAGGTTTTATCATTACGTTATGTTATCGTTTCTTTGTTCGTTGTTTAATAAAAGTTCATGTTCATCAGTGGCCTACTGATTTTCGTTTTCCTATTCTTTTCTTTCCAGGTTGTTTCATGCTAAAGTTTCTGTTAACAGGATACAGTGATCACTTCGTTATTATTGCATATGTCCTTTTCGCTAGGGGTGCTCTCTGGTCGGGCCAGATGACGTATCTCTAGTAAATGGTCCGGGTGAAACAGGTGCATCAATCAGTGGGGAGTAGATAGGCATGACAGATTACAACGGGGGAGAAAGGTTCGCATTACGTACCCTTTCACTATTTGCAAAGATTTTCCTACGTATATTTGCAAACAGGGAATACCTCCAAAAAGAACCAATTCCCAAACAGTCAATGTTTGGGGAAACAATCAATCAATGAGGAACGAAATAGGCACGACGTGTTAAAGGTTTGCGTTACCTACCCTTCACTATCTGCAAAGGGAGAGAGAATATTCCTATTCTTCCTCGTTTGCAGGCAGAGAAGATTCTTAAGAGAACCAACTTCGAACAATTCAATGCTCGATTCAAACAATCAACAAGGGGTACTGTGAACACAAATGAACGCCCCTTATGTACATACACATTGGTATTATCAACAGGTTGTTCCTAATGTTTCTATTTTAGGGAGGTCAAAAAGAGATCCCATTAGTGGCCTACTGATTTTGCTCGATTCCTTTTGTTTTTTTACATGATTTTTCGCTATCTGCAAAGACTAAACAGAGTATTGCGACTCTGTGCTTGTTTGTAAATAGAGAATGAACCAAAGAGAACAATCAATCAAATGGAGAGAGAAGCAGGCACGACGGATTACAACGGGGGCAAAGGCCTGCGTTAACTACCCTTCACTATCTGCAAAGAGAGAGTACTCCTAATAGAAATGAGGGGTGGGGGGCAGCATTCAAAGCAGATCAGTGTGCATAAACACGAAAATGTTTTTACTTACCACGTACTTGACATTCGACAGCTTATGATATTTGCTATTAAAAAACCATTGAAATTCACTGAAAAAACCATAGGTTATAGACCATATATAGTTAGGAATTAGCATTTAAAAAACCTTATTTTACTCACACAAAACCATTGAAATTCCATATATAGTTAGTTGCACTAACTATATATCGCGCACCCGCAATCCACTGCTGATCATGTCACATATTACATCATTCATGACATGGTCAGTGACATCACTGATGACATCACTGATGACATCTCAAATGACATCACTGATGACATCACTGATGACATCTCATTTGACATCATTCTTGTGCTAATACGATAAACCTCTTCAGACTCTAATATAACCTTAGATACACTCAGTGTATACAGACACTCACACACTGCCACTCATCCATGGAGTTACTCACACACCCAGTCAGTCATGCAAAGAAACAATCTCACCTCCATTTCTTCAACTATACAGTTAAACACACCTTACTTATTGAAACATATACTAACACATATTTACTCTCTTATACAATCCCTGATACAAGTTCACAATGATCGATACAACCACTCACTCATTCAGTGGCTCTCATGCACAGTTATTTATATATGCCAACTCTCACATGTACTGTGTTTTACATATGTACTTACTATGACATGTAGCATTGAGATATCCATTCACTCATCAATACACTCATGCACACAGTCAACTGCCCATGTAGCTGTTTCCACATGCACTCTTGAACTCATACACCTAGTGAATAAACTGCTCACACATCTATGCATAGAGTCACACACCTTCCAGCCACCCCCACACAAACTCAATCTCCCATAGAAATACTTGGGCAACCAATTAATAACACATATAGCCTCTCGTATAGCTAATGATCAACACATGCAGCAGTTTACATCACAACAGACATAATGATGCACAAATTAAGACAGTTTAGTCACTAACCCATGCATTCAGTGAGACACATTTAATCACTCACTCATACAGTCAGTCACGCACCTACTAAATCCTTCATCCAGACACTTATACATCCACTCATTCTTCAATATGTAAGACATATTTTAACTTTACAGAAACATACAGTCACTGGATGTTGTCATCAGTGATGTCATCAGTGATGTCATTTGAGATGTCATCAGTGATGTCATCAGTGATGTCACTGACCATGTCATGAATGATGTAATATGTGACATGATCAGCAATGGATTGCGGGTGCGCGATATATAGTTAGTGCAACTAACTATATATGGAATTTCAATGGTTTTGTGTGAGTAAAATAAGGTTTTTTAAATGCTAATTCCTAACTATATATGGTCTATAACCTATGGTTTTTTCAGTGAATATATATATATATATATATATATATATATATATATATATATATATATAATACTTTATTTAGGTGCAATGACAGACACGGTTGTCTGCTCACCCCAGCAAGCCACCATCCTGTTGCAGGCCTTGACTAGGGGGCCAATGACAGAATGCAGCAGATCGCTCAGGAATAATGCTCCCGGACACTGGCATTGGTGATCTAGCGAATAAAAAGATACAGTAACATCTTAGCTGTTGGTTATAAACCAAACATCATCATTAGAGAGCAGTAATACGGAAAGAACTAGAGAGAGAGATAGAGAGAGAGATAGTGAAAGAGAGAGAGAGAGAGAGAGAGAGAGAGAGAGAGATAGAGAGAGAGAGAGCGAGAGAGAGAGAGAGAGAGATGAAAACATGATATAATTCAGTTTAATATGAAATTCTTCAGACGAGAAGATCTGGCCAGACAGGGTTGGAGATGCTTTCCCTTATCGAGTGGCTTATTCCCTTGTCCCCTCTTGCCTTGCCAGCAGCGGAAATTGATTGGAACCAGATGACACATCTGGGTTCAGTTCAGAGGAAGAGCATATCCCAGGTTCAGAGGATGCAGTCATCATCGGGGCAGAGTCTTTTGAACTGAGATGTCTGGTCAGGGAAGTATCCTCGTCATTCCCCACTTTATCTCCTGAGGTAGCTGAGAGATTCCCCATGGGCCAGTTCACAGGCGCTTGATAGTGTTTAAAAGAGGACAGGTTCCTTTTGACAGTCTCTCCAGCTTTCCGAGCAGTGATCATAGTCCTTTTACTGACTGCACCCACCATGGATCAATCTCAAAAGGCAGCATAAACTTACTCCGCAGGTGTCTGTTTTTTACCGTCACTAGATCGCCAACCACGGTGGAACTTCGTTTGGCTCTGTGGACTCTGGACATGCGGTCATTCCATCTCCTGCACTGCTTCAGTGTGTCAGCAACTTGCTCATGCATTGCTGATGGCCCTTCAAATTGGGGAATTACATCACCCAAAGGTCAGTTCAAACACATGGAGCTGGGGCTGACTTGGGTTGTCGGATGAGGTGTAAGGCGGTATTCCCTGAGAAAAATGTAAAGAGCACACTCCATATTTTGTCCATTGGCCAGTGTGATCCTAAGCACCTTGTTTAAAGTGTGCATGAACCGTTCTGCCTCTCCGTTCGCTTGTTGCCAGTGGGGTGCGACCTTCTGGTGATGAATACCTCGGCACTGTAGGTATTCTGTACATTCTTGACTTATGAATGAAGGGCCATTGCAGGTGAGCAGCTCTTTGAAAAGCCCATGGGTAGCCATGATTTTCTACAGCCGAGGTACTGTTTGACTTTCAGTTGTCGAGTCCATGACTTCAATTTCTGGATATTTAGAAAAGTCATCTATGACAACCAACATGTGTCTTCCATCGGGAAGGCTTCCAAAAGCAGCACTGGCTCTCTGCCATGAAAATGGCAGGATGTTTTCAGTGATGACTGGTCCGGCAGCTGACACAGTGGGCACTGTGGGTAGTTGAACTGTTTGTTAAACAAGGTTATCTAAACTCAGGAACCAGACCTGGCACCTCGGTCGGGTCTTCGTCTTGATAATTCCTTGATGGGCCAGATTAGTAAGATCAACCACTCATTGTTGTAGAGCCCCAGGAACCATTAGACAGTAACCTATCATGAGACAAACTTCTGGAGACACTGCCAGATCTTCATATACATTATGCAGGGAGGCTAACAGCAATCTTGCCTCCTCCATTCGTCAGGGTGTTTAACGGATTAAGGTGCACCATTTTCTGGAGGCTGTTGCAGAGATAGTTAACGGAAGACACTCACTGTCAGCTGTGCCCTTTACAATTACTTTGAGAGGGATGGGTAGCAGTCTAGCAACTAGCAGTTCTATTACCAGCCTGACATACTCCTCCACATTTTCTGTGTCCGACTCTTCTTTCTCTGTGGCTGGTCCTGTATGTCTTGATATGTAATCTGCTGGATTCTGGGCTCCAGGGCAATAGACAACTGTGAAATGGTACTCCTGTAGTTGCAAGACCCACTTTTCGATTCTCGGTGCGGGTTTTGAGGATGACCCCATGAATAGCAGGATTAGGGGTTTGTGGTCCATATGAGCAATGAAAGGCTGGGCATAAAGATAGAGGTGAAAATGACGGCAACCCCAGTGCACTGCGGTGGCCTCCTTTTTGATGTGGCAGTAACATTGTTCATTTTCTGTTTGCACATGGCTAGCGTACGCCACTGAAGCCCATTGTTCTGCTTTTTTGACACCATTGCTCCAAGGCCTGTAATACTTGCATCCACAGACAGTTCTGATTCTTGGGCAGGATCAAAGTATACCAAGGTGGTGTCAGCTGACACTCATTTTGTTGCTTAGAAGGCCTCCTACTTATCAAGTCCTCAGTTCCAAACAGTATTGGTCTTCGCCAGTTCTCTCAATGGGGCTGTGAGGTCAGTCCGGTTTCAAATGAAATGTCCACTGTATGTAACTATATCTAGGAAGTTTCTCAAACCTGTAATGGTGGTGGGTGCTGGAACTAAGTGTGTGTTCTGGGCTTTGACTGGGATGGGTGACACTCCATGCTGAGAGAATCTATAGCCAAAAAAATTATATTTCTTTCTGGAGGAACGCACACATTTCTTGATGGAGCACAAGACCATTGTCCAGCAGGCGTTAAAACGTGGCTCTCAGGCGATCAAGGTGTTCTTCAGCATCAGAGCATGTACTTCTATGTCATCAATGACATTGAGGACTCCTTCAAGGCCAGCCAACACGCTCCTTATAGTTTCTTGAAATACTTCAGCAGCACTCGAAACTTCGAAGCTGAGGTGATTGTACCTTCTTAGGCCATGTGAGTGGAGAATGTAGTTATCGCTCCTGACTCTAGGTCCAGCATTAGCTGGTGATAGCCAGCTCTAAGTCCATCGTGGAGAACCACTGGGAACCACTCACTTCTGCCACAATGTCATCCATGGTGGGCGTTAGGTGAGGTTCTATCTTAATGGCTAGATTGGGTTGGTGCATGTTGACGCATATCTGAACTTCCCCAGGTTGGGGGATACCCATGGAGATGTACCATTAACACTCTCAATTATGTCAGTCTGTTCCAATGTATTCAGTTCTTCTTTGACCTTTGGTCTCAGGTGGAAAGCCACCCTACGATATTTCAGAGCAACAGGTTGTACTGACTTGTTCACATGAAGGTGTATCAGATGGTTTTTGAGGCACCCAATTTCTTCAAACAGGTGTGAATTCTGTCAACAGACCATCCATACTTTCCTGATGCACACTGAATGCAAAAACAACAAGTTGCAGACGCTCTGCAATTCGGCAGCTGAGTAGCATTCCTGATCCTACTTTGGTGACATACACCTTGGCACGATTGGAGTGAGATTCATGAGCAATCTCCATTGTGAACACTCTGTCAATGGAAGTGGAGACCCATATGCGACCACCTGAATGGAGGTAGGATGGAGAGTGGGCTGCACAGGGAGTGTCTACATTACTGATTGCGCCATAATATTTATGGATGCTCCTGTGTTGATCAGCGCCTCCACTTGGTGTCCAGTAAGAAGTACACTACACTTCAGGATGCATTTTTGAAGATGTCCGCCTGGTTGAATGGCGTGTATGACGTGAGCTGCCCCTTAGATGTCACCACCATCCATGTCTTCCTCATCTTCTGGGACGTTCGATGCATGGCATTCACAGTCTTTGTCTTTTGTCCTTTTTAGGATATTGAGCATCATACCTTTGCAAAATGGTTTGGTTTATTGCATGCAGAGCACCTCTATCCTTGTGCTGGGCAGGGCGCTTGTTGGTTATCAACCTCCACACCCATAGCATGTTTTGGGTGCAGGATTGGACTTAGAGCACGTTTGATTCTTTTTAGGGGTACGGGCAGCGACAACAATTATAGGTTCTATCTTTACTTGGCATTGTAGTGCTGCTTCCATCTGTGCTGCTCAGTCCTTGGACAGTTCTTTGTACCTGCCCATCATTAACTTATCTGCCATTGGCATTCGGGAACCTGAAGAATGTTTTCTCTTAGCTTTTTCCGAGAAGCACCCCTGGATAAATTGGACACTGGTTTAATTGTTTCCATCTGATAGCATGCAGGTATTAGCTAGGTCTTTTAGGTGGCCATAGAAGGTATCTATTGACTCATCGGGTAATTGTCTAGCTTGGTGCAGTAGAAATCGTTCTTAGTCCAGGTTTGCAAGTGTCTCAAAGTGAGCAGTTAGTGCTTGTTTCAGTATGCCATTCATAAACGGTGGTCCAGCCTCTGTGACAGATTTCTCTAACTTGTGGATACCTGCACCTCCTGAGTGCAGAAGCATAGTGCATCGTCTGCCATTGTCTAGCGCCACAGTTTCAAAGTACGTTTCAAGGCGTTCCATCCAGTCTTTCCACTTCGCAGCTTGAGCGGATGGGGGACCATCAACTACGAATGGCTCTATAGGGGGTGTAGCTGTCATAGTGGTAACTGTCACTGCTAGTGTTTCCTATGATGTACTTGTGCCCCTTAGAACAGCCAGTTAGAGAGTACACCTCCACCTCAGAATGAGAGCATTCCCAGGGTATCATGCAAGAGTCTTTGGTAATATGCCCATCAGGATCAATAAGTAATGTTCCTGTGGTGAGCAGACACACATGGCACCACAGTGGAGACACTGTGCCTCCCACAAAGGAGCATTAAAGAAAACAGGATAATTGGGCCTTCCAAAATAAATTAAATATAAAAAAAACACTGTGCACCTGCCTCGATAATAATGGAAGCCACACACCACCTCAGTGCAGCCCAAGTGGCCACAGGCACCACGACACCTACTTGCCGATGTGCAACGTCAGCTGCTGGAGAGCCGTCACAGCTACACGTGTAGGCTATACGATGGAGGGTGTGGCGTTGAAGGGCTGCTGGAGTGCCTGAGCCTGCCGCAGGACACCGCAGGTAACAGATGGGCCGTGGGGCCGCGCACCAGAAAGTGGCAGCAGTGTAGGGCGCAACTCGACTGGCAGCCGGAGCAGCAGGAGGCAGTCAGCAGGGGGGATAGAGACGAGGAGTGGCAGCGGGGTTCTTCCTGTTCATCGCAAGTTGTTGCAGGCCTTGACTAGGGGGCTTGTGACACTACAAAACAGCTTGCAGGAATAATGCTCCCAGATACTTGTACTGGTGATCTAGCCACTAGGTATATGCCTCGAGTACTTTCATTTATTTTCCCTAAGGTCATGGCCTGGACCACAGGACACAGGCCATAGGGCTCAAGTCATGAACACCCTTACAATCTCCGCATCCAATGGACGTACCCATGTAATATAACACAACACATCCCTGTGTGAGTTGTAATGAGATTGTTTGAATTGTGACCCACTCTGAATTGTGATTCTGCGAACTGATCTACAAGTACATGTAGTGGTTTGCAAAATTCGGAAATGATTAGAAAAAGTTGGTGTGTATTTTGCAACTACTTTTTGCAAATTGAGGGGTGGAGCTAGCCACCCCTGAAGATGGCCGCTTTCTGAGCAAGCTCCTTCAGCCACTACAACATCCTGAATTTATCCTGCACCAAAAACCTGCACATGTTCTAAATTTATGAAACAAAAGCGTCGGAAGCTGACAGCTTTCCGGGACGTCTATTTTTGCTGTCCAGGCCAGCCCAGAACCAAGACAACGAAGCGCGGACGCGCTGCCGAGGTGAGGCCTATGGAACATGACCAAAAGCTAAACCCCGGGCTCAAGCAGTGTCTAGCCCGCGACAGAGATCGAGTGGCTGAGGCAGCTGAATCTACATGCGGAGACCGCGGGCTTTGCGTTTGGTGGAGATCGATGACGGAGGTGAAGCCACCGTCCTCAGTGGGAAGCAGTTTCGACGGAGAAGGCGCCCTAGGGGCAGACAGCATAGAACTACCAGACCCAGCGACCTGGACACGCAGAAGGTGGGGGCGTCCTAGCGCGGGGCTTGCAGCAGAGGTCTGGACGCTACATGACACACGACCGCACTGAGGTTGACATGGACAGCAACTGGAATAGGTAAAGAAAAACTTAACTGCCTACCTTACTGCTGAGGCCCCAGACACGCAGCTAGAGAGGGCGTCCTGGAGCAGGGTCTATGGCTGCGGTGACGGGCCAGCGGTCTGAGGCGCGTTGCAGCGCAAAGCAGAGGTGAGAGTGGCACAAAGCTGCTGGCAGACAGGGGCTACATTATTAAAACGGCTCACATTGCAGCTGCTGCTACGGCCCATGGAGGAGGGCACAAGCAGATGCGGGTGAAGGCACATTCCACAGTGCACAGTAGAGTGAGTGCAGGAACAGCCTGGGGGACCCCCCGGAGCTCAGGAACAGTGGACTGTGCGCAGCTGGCTTGGATCTGCGGCCGAGACCACGGAAACTCCAAATAAGCTATTCTGTCCTCTTTCAGTACTGCGTCACTTCACGGCAGGTAAACAGGCCCTGAATGGACTAAACTACAGAGCACACATAGCAACAAAAATCAGGCATTACAAAATTGCAGTTACGAGACCTCCTGCTTGTGTTGAAGACACGAAGGCCGCTTCCCTCAGCGCAGACCTAAGGAGTATATCAACATGGAACTTGGGCAGAGAAATTGGCCGTGATGGGCATTTTTGAGCCATCGATTTCTGATTTTCTGTGAGCCGAATAGTTTGTCTCCCGCCAAGCGAACTCGTTATTATCCTAGCGTTGGAGGTAAGGTCTATGCTGGGCTGCCACTGAAACCGTTGGACCACTGCAAACTCGGTGGCCTCGGGTTTCCCACAGTAGTGCAGACACGTTGGTCTGGCCAATCCTTCTCCTAGAAAATTCTGCATTCTGTGCACATTGACTGTGTAGTCCCAGGGGCAGGATTCCCCACTCAACATATAGCAAAGGAATGGGGAAAACGGACAGAACTCAATCAAAGCTCCAATTCGAGCCAAAAAAGGTAACTGAGAACAGCCAGGATGACCACCAAACTGAGTGCTGTGTCGACTGTGGGCGCTGAGGCAGTCGGAGATGTGCACTCTATGTTTTCCATGATACAAGCCACCCTATCCAATATAGATGGGAAGATAAACACTCTCACCTACAGAGTGGATCGGTTGTCCGAACGGCTGGACAGGCATACGGAATGCATAGACATGCCGGAACATAGAATTTCAGAAGCTGAAGACGCAAAACATGAAATGACAAGGGAAGATGGACAAAACTCTGGCAGTCCTAATGGGCGAGGGCCGAAGACTCCAAAGCACGCTCATGGAGGAATAATCTGCGCTTTATGGGTATTGAGGAGACAACGAACATCAGGCCAATGGAAAAATAAATTGAAATTCTGCTAACAACACTGCTGGGCAGGGAAATCTTTTCAGATGTATTAATCATTGAAAGAGCACACAGGTTTCTGGCCCCGCCACCTCCACCGGGTGCCAGACCATGGCCGATCATAACCAAACTATTAAACTTTCGAAACCGGGATGCGGCACACCACAAGGCTAGAGAATTGGGTAGCTTAAAACATGAAGGAATGGACATCTCCATCTACCCGGACTTTACGCAGCAAGTCTAAGAAGCACGGAAAAAGTTCTTGCAAGTTAAAAAGAAGCTTCACGACCAAAATATCCTGTATGCAAAGATCTACCCGGCTCGACTGCAAGTAACAGACGGAGGCAAGACCACTGTGTACAATGAGCCTAAGGACGTGCTTAAGTTTTTACAACAGAAAGGATCCCACAGTACCCACAGGAAATCATAGAGGGGAGGCCCGAAGGAGCAGACGAGCACCTCAGATATTGACTAATAAATTTGCCCTCTCTGAACTGATTGTGAGCCTATGTGAGATGCAGACTGTAAGAACAAGACTATGTAACATGCAAGAGACAGATAAGTGTTAAATATATTTCTCGGGTTAACTTAACATAAGCATGATCATGTGCGTTATGCACAGACATGTTCGGTTAGTTATGGTGACACTTGTGGACAATGCTGACAATGGGAAGGCCCACGGCCCTCCTATTAGCTTCAGGTTTAAAGTGTGCATTAGGCTTTATGCTTAACAAAGCGACCACCCGTGTGATATTTTTCTCACCGGGGTACTCGACTGGCAGTTTCTTTAAGGGGATAGGGGAGGGGGAGGCGGGACTGTTACAGTTTTTTGGGGCTTGTTTTCGCTGGAATTGGCACGGCGAAGTGGGAGGTGGGAGGGAAGGGTGAAAATTCAAGGAAAATGGTTGGCAACAGCATAGCGGATACCACAGGCAAAAGATGGGACATACTCACAAGATATCGACAAGCCCAATCCAGCTACGCTATAAAGTATGGCTAACAGACTGCCTACCACAAGACCACTGACACATATGAAATGGAATGTCCGAGGCCTACAAAACCCACAGAAAATCCACAGGGTTCTTGCATATTTAGACCGCCACAAGGTAGATATCGCCTGTATTCAGGAAACACATCTTACCAATCACACAGAAGGTAGATTTGGCGCTAGATGGGCATCCTATCGTATGGCATCTTCATATTCTCCATATGCTAGAGGCGTATTGCTCCTTATTAGGTGAAGCACTCCCTTCACATTACTCAGCTCAATTTAAGATGATCAAGGCCGGTATGTCATAGTCCAGGGAAACTTCGGAGGCACAGCCCTGACTATGGTCACAACATAGGGTCCAAACACAGATGACCCAGCTTTCTTTGCACACATTTTGGCTAAACTGCATACCCTAGTGCCCACAGCAGTCATATGGGGTGGGGACTTCAATACATGTCTAGACCCTTCCCTCAACAGGTCCACAGGTAACGAACAGTTTGGGAGACAGGCAGCCAAGGTGCTTAGAGAAGACATGGATGAATATGCAATGTTAGATATCTGGCGCTTGCGACACCCACACGTCAGACCCACACGATGTGCGCTTTCTCCAACTGCACCACAAAACATTTTGTGTATGTAGTGCTTTGCCTCTGCAATTTAGCCTATATAGGCCAGACAACTCAAGCAGTGAAAATGCGGATTGGCCAACATAAGTCGCGCATTAGGTGCAAGACCACCGGGGCCCCGATAGTACAACATTTCATTGATGCTGGACACAGAGAGGATGATTTGACTTGGTCAGTGCTAGTGGTTGTCTTGGCTAAGAATAGAGGAGATCTAGAAATCAAATTGAACCGTACAGAGGCCAGGCTGATTGAGAGATACAACACTACTACTAATGGAC
This sequence comes from Lissotriton helveticus, assembly GCF_964261635.1. NCBI lineage: Eukaryota > Metazoa > Chordata > Amphibia > Caudata > Salamandridae > Lissotriton > Lissotriton helveticus. The sequence goes on from NC_136057.1 coordinate 455,267,221, forward strand.
TAAATGATTGCGATGAATTGTGGGCATTGATCTAACTGACAGGATGTTTCCCTAGCTCTGAAGAGTCCTCTTTGCTGGAAGTAATTAGTGATAGGCTGCCTGACTCCTTGTTCTCTATCTACTGAAGTTACATATTATACATGACTAACACATTACCCTCAGGAGAGCATTTTTATTAGATTCGTTTGTTGCTGTCCTTTTTTGCACATTACAGTCTCTGTGTTTCAGGACTACTGTTCTATAGTGTAAATAGAGGTGGGTATATGTTGAACTCCACCCTCAGACTGTTTCCCTTTTTCCTAATACATTTAGAATAGAATGTGAATCATATGTGAATATGCAGTGCCCAAAAATCTTTTGCGCCGGTGTGAAGATGGGAGACCTTATTTCGTTTTTTCCTCCTTTTTTCACCTTTTCTCAAAAAACTGACCCGATCATATTTTTCTTGTTTTCTTCCTGTTTTCCGTATATAGTACCATGGGGTCCATACTAGTTGTTATGTTGGGAGATTTCCCTTGGGAGGAGAATTTTCCTTCACTCCTGTTGTTTAACTGAACCACGGAACAGACACAGTGGAGAAGATGTCCCTCCTTGATGTTTATTTGACTGGAGAAGATGTTTATGTTTTCTCGACTATGGTAGCCATAGCCTCCCTGTAGTCCCTGTCGTTAGTCCTTCCTTTATATCGATTCCCTGAGACGCTCTACGTGTGAGGTCATCGCGCCCTTATTGGAGCGTCGAGTTCTAACTTCCTTGCTCGACAACGTGGATGTTTGCTGCGGCAAGTGCCTTGAGACGGAGTTAGACTTGCCCTGACCCACGCATGAGGTAATTTTGAACCCCGAGTGCCTTTCGATCCTGGTGCGCGCATTGGGTCACTGCTCCGTTACATGTGCATATGGTATTGTCCCCGGGCTATCGCGACTAATAGGGGTTCCCCCCTTGTTGTTGTTTGTCTTCTCTCCATGTTTGTACCAGGAAGGAGAACGTAGTGAAAATTACTCTTTCTTAGTTAGACAATCGAGAGAACCCTTGGACTTCAAAGTGGGTGCCTTTACACATTCTAGGTATGTGGTATCGATGGTTTTCTCCCACACATTTGTTTCATTGGATGTTGTGAGGTGTTCTTAGGGGTGTATTTGCTTCCCCTTAGGGGCACGTAAAGTGTGTACCAGACGAGGAATCCGTCCCGCCTTTTGGGATTGGATTATCCCCCATGAATTGAGTTTGAAGGTACGATTATGACCTCGGTGCATGTATTTTTGGAAACTTTACTTCCCTTTGGATTGTTCTTTCCCAGTTCTTTTTCTTCGAGTTCACATCACCTTTGTACAGTGGTTGTATGAGCCTGGTGGTCACAAAATGGTGTTACTTGAGTGTGTCTCTTTTTCAGCCCCTTGTTTCCTTCTTACAGTGGACCCTGAGATAACTATCACATGTTTTTTTCCTGTGGACCTTTTTCTTTGCGCTTGGCACTGCATTATCACAGACGGGTGAGAGTTGAAACGGCAGTTGTACTTTGTTTCAATATATTTTATGTTTCTAATATTATTTCAGTACCCTTGTCCTGATGAAGCCATAAAAGACAACTGGCTGAAAAGCGACTGTGACTGCGTCAACACCATTGTGATAAGGAGTCCCCATAAATTTGCAATTAATGTTTGATTTCATGCGCCCTGATAAATATATTTTGTTCAAGAGAAATTATATCTCTGGCGCTGCTAGGATTTCTTTTTTGATGTGTTTCACTCTGAGTCAGGAGTGGATACCGTGAGAAGTTTATATATTCCTTTAGGGTACACTGTTGTATATATGTAATGTATATATTGTATATGTGATATGTATATATATATATTGTATGTTTTACTATGATATTATTCAATATATTTTTGTTTTTGTGCGCCACCTTGTCTTGTGACACGTATATATATATGTCTTTATAAATTGTTAACATAATGATTTTAAATACTTGTAATCAATAGGATAACTAGTTATATCTTGTCTGTAATTAAATATTGGATTGATCCCTCAGTACCCTTTTTTCTACTTTTTCATCTCTTGATGTCCCTTGCTCAGGTATGGGATGGTGATTTGGGCAGAACCCCTACATAATTTTCTAGTAGCTTGCGACACCCAGGCCATAAAGAGGGCACTTGCACATCTACAACCCATGGTATATGGTCAAGAATTGATTTCTGGATAGCCACGTAGGAGGTCTGCACATGAACACATGCCTAAGACACTGTCAGACCATGCACCAGTTCGGCTTCAGTTTGCTATCTCCAGGCACACTCCACGACAGTTAACATGACGATTACAACAAAGAGCGCTGCTGGAGCAAGTATTTCGTTACGAACTACACCAGGCCGTAGTGGACTACTTTGAACACAATGTGGGATCTGTGAGTAGTGCAAGGACATTATGGGGAGCCTTTAAAGTCATGATTCGTGGTCACTGGATGGGCAAACATGCAGTTATTTTAAAAGACATTCAACAGCAGTTGACCAGGGTTGAAAGAGACATTAAACAGTTAGAAACGGAATTCACGACCACACAGGACCTCAAGATACTCGCAGAAATTAGGCTGAAACTAGATACCTATCACGAATTGGCAGATGATGAGATAAACTGTATCTCGTGCAGATATACAGAGCGAAATTACGGTGAGGGTGGGCGACCAGGACGAGTGCTTTCAAACAGATTATGCCCTGGCACACGATGTCCTACAGAACTCAAATAACAGACATGCAGGGTCATCCTACGTATGACACCACATCGATTCTGAACTGCTTTTCAGAATACTACACCAGTCTCTATTCAACACGGCCTAACATGTCCCCACCTGAGATGCACCGATATTTAGATGACATTACCCTGGCATGGTTGTCGAATGAACACCGTGAATATTTTTTCACCATATTACCGAAGATGAGATTAAAGAGGTGAATAACTCTCCCAAATAATAAGGCCCCTGGTTTGGATGGACTCCCTGGGGAGTTCTATAAAGAGTACAGGGAGTCATTAATCCTACATCTGGCTGAGATGTATGAGGAGGCCAATGAAGAAGGCTTATTACCGGCGTCTCTACGTGAAGCGCTATTGAATACTCTACCCCAGCCAGACAAAGACCCAGTTAAATGTGAATCTTATCGTCCCCTGTCCTTAATAAATATAGACGCTAAAATTTTAGCTAAAATTATTGCAACGCAGATCCAACCTCTGCTGCGCAGTTTGGTCTTGCCTGATCAGGCTGGCTTTAAAACCAACAAAATCCACTACGCAAAATTTGAGGACAATCTTTGCAATGTTTCACTACTTGAACCCAGACTTGCCAGCTGCTGCGGCCCTACTAGACGCAGCGAAAGCTTTCGATTCCGTGGAATGGTCATTTATGTTCACGGTGCTGCGTAGAATGGGTTTTCCTGAACCATTTTTGCGCTGGATTACGCTACTGTATATGTAGCGGAGTGCACGCATAAGAGTCAATGGCAATACATCAGACCCGATTAGGATAGGCCGTGGGACTAGGCTGGGGTGCCCACTGTCGCTGCTTCTTTTCACTTTAGCGTTAGAACCCCTGGCATGTAAAATACGCCAAAAACATGAGGCACTGCACTGCAATTCCAGCTTTTACCAGTCAGTATATCATGATATGCTGATGACATGGTCCTCTATACACGACATCCGGACACCAACCTAAACACACTCATTACAGAATACATCAAATTCGAAAACTATTCGGGACTCAGTATAAACTGGGATAAATCAGTGGTGATACCACTAACCCCTGTCACAACACTGCCAAATTTGGATTACCCATTGGAATGGCAGTCTGAACCTGTGAAATATCTTGGCATCTGGATACACCGGGATCCGGAAACGGTGATCTGAAAAAACTATGGCACAGCTATATCCAAATTGGAGGACCAGACAGAGGGATGGATTAAATTACCGCTTTCATTAGCTGACAGAATAGCCATACAAAAGATGGTTGTACTACCAAGGCTACTCTACTTATTTATGAACATACCGATATGGCTTACAGAATCAATATTCACCAAACTGAGCACTGCCATGTTAAGACTTATGTGTGCAGGGAAACAGGCGAGAGCGAGATGGAACGACCTGGACAAACCATCTATTCAAGGGGGTTTTGGAGCACCAGATTTGCAATTATAGTTTTACTGTGAACATGCTCATTACTGGTTACACCTGCATGGCCATATACCACATATAGCAGTGGAACAGGAAAGTGTAAAGCCGACTCCATTGATTACCTTTATATCAAACCTGAGACGGATCATCCAGAGAGCTGCGATCCATCCTGTGCAATGTACATCGTAGGCATGGTTTATGCTAGCCAAATGTGCACAGAAACCTCCAGTGTACGCACCAGTGTTGCCCACGTCCCACCACCCACAATTAATAGTAATGCAAGAAAAGAACATGCTGTCCTTACTGGGGAAAATGGGCCTAAGCACTATGAGTTATACATTCCCTCATGGCCAATTCATATCGCAGTCTGATGTCTCTCTTAGCGCACACTGCACACCCTTAATGATATTTGCGTACTTGCGCCAGCGTATGGCGGTGAGGGAACTATACCCTTCATTTCCAGCTGAACCGCAGACACTTAATACACTGCAGATGCTGTTGACATCACCTACACGCCAACGCTTAGTAACACACTTGTATAAAGCGGCCCAGAGTGAACCAGTCCGTGCACAAAATAAAATGCTACAGAGATGGGAGGAGGCAATTGGCAATTCTATCACTAAAGAGGACTGGGACTATGGTTGTATGCAGATGCAGATGCAGATGCTTACACTGATCTGCAACTTGCGCATTAGACACTTCAAATTGTGACATCAAATACATTACACACCGGCGAAACTGCACAAATATGGGTTACGAATAGACAACAAATGCCAAAGATGTGGCACCACTGGTGCAGATTTCTTGCACATGGCGTGGGCATGCCCCCAGCTTCAATCATAATGGAAAGAGGTGACTGACGCACTAGCTCTAATGCTGTCAGAGCAGATACCCAATGAGCCATTAGTTTGCCTGTTGGGGATGCATAAGACCCGGCTGGCCCGGAGGTGTAAGTTTCTGCCTGTGGCATTACTGCTAGCCAAGGGACGCATAGCCCTACGTTGGAGGAAAAGGCGCCCGCCGAAATACCAGGACTGGGTCGCAGACATGACGTATTGCAAAAATACACTGGAGACATATGCAGAAGAATTGCTGCAGGCCTCTAGACCTAGGGATTTTTGGGAACCACTTGTACAATACCTCCGATCCACACAAACTGACGAATGAATGTATAATGCAGCACGTTACTAACATTTAAATATGGGGGCTCTATGGAACAACAGAGAAGAAGGGAGCTGTGGAAAACAGGTGTGGTGGAGCATAAAACATGTAGTCTGAGGACACTTGGGACTGGTCGTGATTAGTTACAAGGATGTAGTTGTGTAATATACTTTAAAAAGACCACAGAGCAGAATGTACATGTAAATACGTGAAATGTCACTGTAATATGAAAATTGTGTGGTATTGGTATCTATGCTGTGTAAGTCTGTATTCTTTTTTGCTGACCTGTATAAATAAAAACAAAACAAAAACTGTTTTGCAAATTGAAATCCTACATTGCCAGCGCCTATATGTGCATGTTTTTCAGTAAATTTTAATTTGCTAAGCTCTCTGTACCAAAAATGTGAGTTGTGTCTTCATATGTCTTCACTCTATGACTCATCAAAATCCTGATCTCTGATTCACTGGTGCTTTACGTCCCCTTGAGCCCAAGTCACTTTTCTGTTGCTCTACAATATGCACATCTTCTCTCGTATTTGGATCACTCAAGCAGAATGAAGTGCTGTACTCCCTATTTCAATGGAAACAGACTATTTTCTAAATGGTCAGAGCAACTTCTACTTGAAATTCCTTTAATATTGTTTTTCTTAATCATCTGCTTTTTTTTTAATCTGCAGGAGTTTTTTTGTAATGGCATCAATTATGTAAACAAAACAGAAAGTCCAGAAAACACCCACAGCGTAATTAGAATAGTGGAAAGGAAATCTGAAAATAATGTATTATGTCCTTCTTTCATCAGTCCCATTATGAACTTCTTACATTTGTATGTCTCTTTTGAGTTTGTAGGCTCACCGTTAAATAATTTTTTGTTAGTAGTATTTTATTTTGTGAGGTGTAAATGGCACAGTGCCTGACGTTGGTATCAGACTGCAGTATATTCTGTATAGTTTGTTGTGATCTTGATACTTAAAATAAGCACAAAGCAAATATAAGCAGATGTGCTCAGTAACATTTCTGAAATCTCTAAGGGCACAACCCATCCTACTTCCCACTTATTTATGTATTTATGTAGGAGTTTGGTAAAGCGGCAAACATGTTGCCTTGTTTTCACTGCAGATGGTTAAAATAAAAAGAGGGAGCTAAAAATAGCAAAGACAGAGAACGCAGAATACAAGCAAATGCAAGCACGAGTACCTCTTTCCAATATCACTCATGACAACAACAGTAACCAGGGGAATGCTTGTCAGAAGATTTCTATTTTCGGTAGTTTCCAGAACTCTGCATGGTTGGGCATTGCTCAAGAGGGTTCAAAGAGTTCCAGAGCATGAGCTCTTAAATTCTCAGGGACCTTCCTCAATGTTTTCATTATTAAATGTTTGATGCTGGATAAAGTCCAGAAGGTTTCTAGCCAATCCAATCCAATCCAAAAATTCTTTATTTCGGTCATATAGACCATAAAAGAGACAGTAAAAACATCACATACATTAAAATACACAATATATTTAAGAAAAATACATATTATAAGAATACTCATTCTAAAACTCCATCCCTGGCGTGAGGATAATTAAAACACTAAAAGTTCAAGAGAGTTGAGCAGATCCTTTTTTTTTCCTGATCAACCATGTGGCCATAAGAAATTTCGAGACGGCAAACACAATGTGACCCAAGGTACTGGTTTTCAGAATCCTATATGCCTGTGCATACTTTCTGAACCCTAGGTTTTTACAAAGTGGTGCTATCCAGCGTTTCCTAGGCCTTTGGTAGGCGAGGCACACAAACAAAATGTGAAGATCGTCTTCCAAGTGGGTTTTACAGCATGGGCAGAATTTATCGGCCGTGTTAGACCACTTGGATGTAAAGGTTTTAGTAGGCAGTGTGCCAAGCCTCCATTGGACAAAGAGTTTTCTCGCCAGGATGGGAAAAATAAAATCCATAAAAGGTTCAAAAATATATGAATTTTTGGATTCTAAAAATCGCAAGGTAAGGGTGCCACTGTGTTGCGCATTTACCAAAAGTGCAAGTGACCTGTCCTTAAAATTTTTTGACAGAGCTTTGCGCGAGATTGCTTGGCAGCCTCGCGCTGGGTCCTCCCAAAGGTCACGGAGATTCATTGAAGTCAGTTGATTTTTCACAGAGGCAAGCCAAGGAATTTTTCCACCACAATTAAGACTCATGACATGGGTGAGGTCCTCCCTATAATAGTGCAGTTCGTTCGTGGACCAAAGCCTGTGCCAGAACTTCACTGGTTTGGACACAAGCTCCTCTGCAATAGGGGGTAGCCCCAGGTCCATTCTCAAGGGCAGAAGTGGTGTTGCACGCGGAAGAGTCAATAAACGCCTTAGAAAACTGTTTTCAACTGTAGACAAATCCCTCGCCGCTTTATGCCCCCAAAGTTCACAGCCATAAGTGGCCGCTGCCTTGGCCTGGGACCTATAGGTTTCGAGGGCCGGGCTCACGGGCTTAAAGGACGAAGAATTAGCCACCTTCAGAATTGCACCAGACAGTTGAGACAGTTTTACCCTTGAGCGTGCTATCTGGTGGTCCCAAGATAAGTGTTCCTGTATTGTTACCCCCAAATATATGAAGGTGGACACCCTCTCGAGACTGGCCGTCCCCAGGGTAGGATTAGGTCTTGTTTTAGTTGGTGGATTAAAAATCATGTACTTTGTCTTCTCTGTGTTTATCTCCAACCCGTGCTGAGCACAGAAAAGACCAAATCCATCCAGGATCCTCTGAATCCCCATGGGGGATTTGGAAAGAAGGAGGGTATCGTCGGCAAACATAATTGCCGGTACCCTCCTTCCGGCCAGGCAGGGGGCGTCGTTGTTATTGACATTTTCCAGGTGGGAGATGACATGGTTGATGTACAAACAGAACAGGGTTGGTGCCAGGACACAACCCTGCCTCACCCCTCGAGAGACGGGGAACCTTGATGACAATTTGCCGTCTTTCCCACACCTGACCTGCGCATAGTTGTTCTCATGCAGCCTGACTAAGATGTTAAGTAGCTGGGGGGGAACTCCCAGCTTTTCCAGCACCTCCCACAGCTTTCTGCGCGGGACTAGGTCGAAGGCTGACCTCAGGTCCACGAAGACCATGTACAGTCTTCCCCCCTCGATGATCACGGTCTTCCAATAAAGGAGGACGAGGCGGAAGATCTGGTCCATGGTCGACGTGTTCTTCCTGAAGCCAGCCTGCAGAGGACTCAGAATGTCATTGTCCTCTACCCAGTCTAATAGATGGTTCAGAATAAGACGCGCAAAAAGCTTTTGGGGGACATCTATAAGACTAATTGGCCTATAGTTAGTTGGGTTCAGAGGGGATCCTTTCTTATGGATTGGGACAATTTCGGCCCCTAACCAAGAGGAAGGAACCACCATACCTCCTAGTATAGCGTTAAATAAAATGAGAAGGTAAGGGGCCCAGATGTCGAGATGGTACCTAAACAGATCCCCGGGAAGCTTGTCCAACCCCGGTGCCTTCCCCAAGGCCAGACACTCCAACGCTGTCTTCACCTCACCTAAAGAGAATTCCAGGGACATATCTGAGGGACAGGGAAAATCCACCGCCAGCCCATCGGGCCATAATGTGGTTGCATGGTATAATGCTCCGAAGTGGGCCTCCCACACAGAGGGGGCAATATTAGGCTCCACCGCAGGCGTGAGCACCCCAGTACCATTATTTACCAAAGCCCAGAACTTCCTAGAGTCTCTGCACTTCAGGGCTTCAAACAGTTCCTGCCAGTGGTTCCAATCCCACTCTGCCCTAGCGCTGGCCACTGCTGCCTTGTACTCCCTCCTCAGGGTTGCAACCCTCTCCCTATCACTACCTTCTTTGATGGCTGAAAGTAGGTCGGATTTAATTTTCCTACAGGTAGGGGTGTACCAGGTCGCAATACGGGTAACTTTCCTTCTTGCGGGCACCACCGGGTTAAAGACATCTGCAAGGTCCCTGACCAGAGTCTGATGGATGCCGGAAAGTCTCTCATTATAGTCAGAGAGTCTGGGTTGACTGATGAGAGCATCCACCTCCTGAAACAAGGGGAGTGCTATACCATATAACTTATTCATGGCATTTTCATTATTGACCAGCTTCCCCCACTTCACCCGTCGTCTGCTTGTGGTGAGGAGTATGTCCCCCTGATCACCTCCGGCGTCAGTGGTTACCAACCCTACAGCGGAGGTTGGGTGCTGAATTTCCAAGAGGAGAGAATTATGATCACTGTCTGTTCTGGATACCACTTTGAAGTCTTGCACTTTAGGCCATAAGGATATATCAATAAAGATATAATCCAGCCTGGACTCGTGCCCCTTTCTGTTAAATGTGCACACCGATGGAGTATCGGAGGGAGTGCGCCCATTGCACGCCCTCAGTGCGAAATTCAAAGTAAGGGAGGTGAGTTGTATTGCCAGCGGGGACCATGCTTTAGGGTGGGGCGAGGAGGAGGGGGGAACTCCCCAGTAATCATCCTCAGCTGTAAATGGTCCCTCCATTAAACCCTCGAGTGGTTCAAAATGGCAATTGAAGTCCCCTTCCATCACTAATTTCAGGTCGGCAGGTAGTTGACCTAGAAAGGATGAGAGTTCGACTAAGGTGGGAGATTCATTGCCCACAGCAACTGGTCGAGAGTAGACATTTACAATTGCCCAAGACCCTTTGCCAGGCCAGTTGAGGCGAACACACTGGATGTCCTGGGAGAGAGTGTCCATACTTTCCACCTGACACCCAATGTGGCTCGCCACCCAGATTGCCAACCCACCCGAAGGTCTCCCCCTACCATTCCATTTTGCCGGGATTTCGTGTATATCGTACCCCCTCCTATAGTGTGGTTCCCTTGCCCATGTCTCCTGCAGGAGAATGATGTCACTCCCATCGACCAGGGTCTCCCACTCCGGAGTACCCACCTTATTCATAATACCCGCCACGTTCCATGACAGAATAACTAGCCCTGATCCTCGGGATTGCAGGGAAACTTCACTTAGTGCCAAACCTTGGGGTTGGAGGGGAGCTTCACTTAGTGCTGGCACAGTGTCGCAAGTGTGCATTGCCAAAACACCCAGCCCAGGTGTAGTAGGCTTCAGGATGGATGGTACAGCACGCTCATCCTGTTGCAATATAGGGACAGAGCTTGAATAGAGTGGTTCTTGTGCTTGCACTTGGGTACATCCCTCAGAGGACCCCCCCTCATTGGAAAAAGCCTGGATCTTTACCTCAGCTACAGGGTGGAAAATGTCCACCCCTCTAACTGAGATCGCATGGGGAGATTTTACAGAGTGTTTTGGTATAACTCCCCATTGTGGTCAATCAACATGGTCCAGGCAAGAAAATCTGTTCTGGTGAACAAAATTACCAAGAGCGGGGATTGGGTTATGCTTGGGTCTGTACCGTGAACCATCAATTGCAAAGCCCACTCTAGTCCAGCTCTGCTCCCTCCCCGTGGGTAGTTTAGTCGCCTGTGGATAAAAATCTGAGAGTGGCACTAGTTCTATATTAGATTTATCCGGCCTTACCAGCCAATTGCAGATGTAGGGAGCAACTAGTGGGCTTTTAAAACTAATTATGACACAGTCCCCGACCCTATTCTTAGGAGTGACTCCAATCCATGGAATCCTTCTAACCATTAGGACATCTCCTTTGATATTGGGGGGGAGGGGTCTGTTAATATTAAGCCAACTAATTACCTTATTGCGAAGTGAGTCCTGCGGCTCTCTGGAACCACCAGTGAGCTCAGGAACTCCCACCATTATTGCCGTATACGGCACTGCCTCCGGGGGCAGATTAACCACCCTACGCCTGGTATTAGGACTGGTAATATGACCAGAAGGTGCATTAGTGTCGAGCCCCACACTCCTTGGTTCAGGTGCTACTGGTGGCTTAGATCTTCTAGGCGCGGGGATAGGGGGCCTACGAGTTTGTGAAGGAGGAAGTGGGGGGGCATGGTTGGCTGTAGTTCCTGTTAGTACCCCAGTCTGGGCCTGTATAGATGTTTCAACAGTAGGACGGCCGTTCCCCCCAGGTTCTCGAGGGAGCAGCCGTGCGCTTGCACCCAACCCCCCCCCAGTAGTGTTTCGCATATGCGCATTTTCTATGGCTGTGAGTCTAGCGTCTATAGAATCTAATTTCATAGATAGCGGTTCCAACAAGTTCTTAAAAATAACCGTAAGTGAACTAATTAGAGCATCTGCGGGGTCGACTGGGGGCCCCCCAAATATGAATGGCCCCAAACGCCCTGGTTCAGCTGTGACATTAGGTGAATCTGATTGGTCAGACTCAAATCCCAAGCCAGTACTATCAAAGGATGCCGACATGTCCGTGCTGGCATCCAGTGTTGGAGTAATCATATCCACTTTAGCCCTTTTTGAGCCTGTTATCTCTCTTGACCTTTTCCTTTTCGGCGGATGAGGCCTTCCAAGACCTACAGAGTCTGTTGCCAGTAAGGCCTGGGCCTCCTCCATGGACTCGATTGATTCCACACAGTTCACATACGGAGTGGTTTCCACTACACCGGAAGGACACAAGGGCTGACTGTCCCTCGATTGGATTGTCGGGGTCCTAAGTTGTTGGAGCACTGACTCAATTGTCTCATCAATGCTATCCAGGAGTGAGAGGTGAGTATTATGAAGAATTATTGGAGTACTGGCATCATTTGACGGAGAAACCAGAATTTCCTGGGACAGATTTTCTGTATTCGCCTCAAGCAGTGTCTCTGTGACTGTGGAATTTTTCCTAGCCGCAGCGCTAGCCTTGGAGAAGAAATTTTCAAGGGTGTTAGCCTGCTGTTGGGCAGACTTACTCCGGGATCCTCTGGAAGACATGGTTGCGAATCAAACAGGAAGAGCAAACTTGGGAAAGCAAGGGCAAATAACAGAAGAGGGCAGGAGTCAGAGGAATGGCCCGGTCCGGTCTCTTCCGGCCTAGAACGGCCCGCCCTTTGCCCGGGCTTAGCCCGGCGCCCGCCCGCGCGCGTCCCGCGTGCGCGTTACTGGGCGGGGCTAAGTAGGGAGGAAGGGGGGAGGGCGGGAAGAGTCGCAGGTGCGCTGGTGTCCTGAGCGCTACTCCTGCTGGGACTCGCAGTCCCGCCCTCACAGTAAACAGAGCCCCTTACAGTCCTGGGAAACCAAGTGTTCACGAAGCGCTGATTGCAGCTTTCACCCGCCTTCAGAGAGGACTCCTTCAGACGCTCTGACCAACTCCAGCAACGAGCGGCACCCGCGGAGCGGGGGCCGCGAGCAGTGTTATATTGGCAGCAGGGGAGGGAGGAGGGGGGAGGGCGGGAAGAGTCGCAGGTGCGCTGGTGTCCTGAGCGCTACTCCTGCTGGGACTCGCAGTCCCGCCCTCACAGTAAACAGAGCCCCTTACAGTCCTGGGAAACCAAGTGTTCACGAAGCGCTGATTGCAGCTTTCACCCGCCTTTAGAGAGGACTCCTTCAGACGCTCTGACCAACTCCAGCAACGAGCGGCACCCGCGGAGCGGGGGCCGCGAGCAGTGTTATATTGGCAGCAGGGGAGGGAGGAGGGGGGAGGGCGGGAAGAGTCGCAGGTGCGCTGGTGTCCTGAGCGCTACTCCTGCTGGGACTCGCAGTCCCGCCCTCACAGTAAACAGAGCCCCTTACAGTCCTGGGAAACCAAGTGTTCACGAAGCGCTGATTGCAGCTTTGACCCGCCTTCAGAGAGGACTCCTTCAGACGCTCTGACCAACTCCAGCAACGAGCAGCACCCGCAGAGCGGGGGCCGCGAGCAGTGTTATATTGGCAGCAGGGGAGGGAGGAGGGGGGAGGGCGGGAAGAGTCGCAGGTGCGCTGGTGTCCTGAGCGCTACTCCTGCTGGGACTCGCAGTCCCGCCCTCACAGTAAACAGAGCCCCTTACAGTCCTGGGAAACCAAGTGTTCACGAAGCGCTGATTGCAGCTTTCACCCGCCTTCAGAGAGGACTCCTTCAGACGCTCTGACCAACTCCAGCAACGAGCGGCACCCCGAAGGTTTCTAGCTGCAGTGTAAGTCAGATTATGAAGGTAGCTAGGGTTTTTAATTTAACCCAATGTTCCACTGGGAGTCTGTGGCGAGTGTACAAGGCATATTTCTCCTGGTCTTGTTTTTAGACACTGGGTCAGAGTTTTGCTCTGTGATTTCATGGACTTTGCAATCTATCAGTGTTGGACCTGTCAGCCTTGAAGTGTTCTTCCCCAAAACGTTTTGCCTTCCTCCTTCATTTTTGCTGATTTCGTTTTTGCTGGCCTTAGGACTGTGCACTTTACCGCTGCTAACTAGTGTTAAAGTGCATGGGCTCACTATTTTAAAACATGATAACATTGGTTTATCCCCAACTGGCATATTTAATTTACTTGTAAGCCCCTAGTAAAGTGGCACTACATGTTCCCATGGTCCGTAAATTCAATGCTTCTAGTGGGCCTGCAGCACTTATTGTGCCACCCACTTAAGTAGCCCTTTAAACAGGTCTCAGGCCTGCTATTGTAGCCTTTGTGTGCAGTTTAATTGTCATGTTGATCTGGCAAAATAAACCTTTTGCCAGGCCCAAACCTTTTCTTTTTATATATGTACATTTCCTAGGTTAAGCCCTGGACAGCCCAGAGGTAGGGTGCAGGTAGGGCATGTACTTTTAAGTTTTACATGTCCCAGTAGTGAACAATCCTTAAGTTTATGTGTCACTACTGCAAGGCCTACCTCTCCCATACGATTAACATTGGAGTAACCATATTACATTTAATGAGGTGTCATTTTCAAATGGGAGCAGGTTCATGTATGGTGTCTTTGGAATTGTAATGAAAAATCCTAACTTAGTGGTCGATTAGGATGGCGGACGGACACCCCCGAGGTGGAGGGACCGTCCGCAAGGGCAGCGGCGTCCCCTCCATGCCAATTTGGATGTGACCGCCACCCTGGCGGTCACATCCTGTATCTTTAACATTTGAGCGGGTGCTGCTTCAAGCAGCACCCGCCGCAATGTTAAAAATGCATGCATTGCATTTGCATGCACAAAGCGGCAGCGACCGCGTGGTGCCTGCCGCTTTGTGCATGCAAATGCTGGGGGGTACCATAGGTACCCCCATGTGCACCCCGACCTCCCCTTCACCCTGGGGGCCCGCAAGGGCCCCCCAGCAGCAAAGGTCCACATGCTTTTCCACAGCGGAAAAACCGCCGCGGAAAAGTATGTTTACACACGCTTCCTAATTTGGCTGGCGGTGTCTTGCGGTCTACACCCCGGGGATCAGCGGCGGACGGACCTGCCGTACGCCGCTGATCCCACCGCCATCCTAATATGGCGGGTGGTGTTGTCAGGGACCTTGGCGGTGAATCCGCATCCTCCGGGCCGGCGGTGGCTTCCACCGGCCCGGAGGATGCGGATTCACCGCCATCCTAATCGACCCCTTAGGGTGAAGTCTGCTTTTAAATTACAATTTTGAAAATGGCACTTTTAGAAAGTTGGCATTTTCTTGACTTAACCCTTTAGTGACTGTAGCTTGTACTTGGGTCACATGACTGGGTGTAGCTGACAGTTATGCTTTGGGTATTCCTCCCAGAAAGCCAAATACAAAAGGAAGCTTAGATGTGCCTAGATGGGCCATCACTGGAAGGATGGAAGGGAAGAGCTGGGCACAACCCCACTTATACTTGAATAGGCTGTGTCCTGCCTCCACACAAAAGGCTACATACCCCCATGTAGCAAGACTGGAGCGAGGACAGGTAAGGTACGATGCCTGGGGCATTCAAAGGGAAACCTCTAGAAGCTTCTCCCCACTTCCAAGGCGCAACTGAGTATAAACACTGGAGCTCAGACAGCAACTCTTCAGTACACTTCTGGACCTGGGGATACTCTGCCAAGAAGAATTGCTGAAGGCTGCTACTCTTTTGGACTGCTGCTGTGCTGGACCACTGCATTGCTGTGCTGACCTGCTACCCTCCTACCTGATTGAGAAGGTCTGGACCTGCATCTCTTAAACCCAGAACAAATCCAAGGGCTAGTTGGCTATCCTCCTGACTTGAGCCTCAGGGGCAGAAGACTCCAACAACCTTGCACCTGCACCTGGACTCTGTCATCTGTGAGTCTGCACTGCCAAGTGGTGCCTCCCCAGATCTGAACTCTTGGAAGTGGGCCTAGGATGCTCTGCCTGCCTCTGTGGATCCAGCGGAACTGATGCATCTCCTCTGTTGCAAGGTGCAACACTGAGCAGAACCAACGCGTTGCCATTGCTGCATAGATTAGACCATCGCAAAGAACCACTCTGCATCGCAGCTCGTCGCTGAATAGGAAGAACTGCTATGTGATGCATCCTCAGTGCTGGTCCTCACATCCGTCATCGACGGCAGCCTCAACAATGATGCCGGACTCTGTATTGCAGTCTCATAACTCTTCGGAACTGACACATCGCCCTGACTGCACGACGCATCCCCAACTCCACACTTCGCATTGCAAGCCCTCGTTGATGGAATCTTTGGTGACGATGATGCAGGACGCCTGCCTCAGCCTTGCCGCCTCTTGGAGCTAATGCATCGCTTTTGCTGCATGATACATTTTGCTGCCGCTCCACGCAAAACTGGGTAAACCAGGATTTAAGGTACTCTATCCAACTGACCTAACTAGATCCCTGTAGCCGGTCCACGCTCCATCATGGTCGGCCTGAATTTGTGACTTTATCCCGGTCTGGACAACCAGATATCCACTGTTTGCGATTTTTCTCACCAAGACCACAAAATGTAATATCCTTGGTTCCACTGATTGGATATTTGTTATTTTGGTCTTTTTTTATTTATCATAATTCACTCTAGTTTTATAACTCTGTTGTTGGCACCTTTTGTGGTGTGTTTTCACTGTGCTACTGCTTGAAGTGTATCAAAATTACTTAACACTTGCCTCTAAGTTAAGCGTTACTGCTGTGTGCCACGAATGTTGAGCACAAGCTAATTTTGGGTTTGCTTGTGACTTTACCCTGAGAAGGATTGTGATTGCTGCTTGAGAAGGGTTTCACCCCCCCCCCAATCAGTGATCCAATTTCTTAAAATCAATTGTTTTTTAGACCTTCTTGTAGTCTGTCTTACAATATCTAGAAGTTCTCTTATTAGCTTACTTTTAAGATGCTATGCTAGCAGTGATGAGTGGTAATGCTTAAATACATTTTAAAAGCTGTGAATTTCCTCTGGGCATGAATTGTTTTCTATGGGTGATCTGTGCCACTAAAGGACAACAGCCATTTGGGAACCAGTTTTGACCTTGTCCCAAAAAGAGCAGTCTATCCTAAACTGCTAAACCGCATCTCCTCTGAATATGATCTCATGTAACCCCTTTCTGTTGGATGGTTTGTATGGGAGTGCCTTTTGGCACTGAAATGTTAGTTTTTTTTTGGCGACACAAGAGTATAACTAGCATACTGTTCCACTTATGACTCAGTAACCATAGAGAATGACAACGATGATACGCATGTGCCAAAATTGGTTGTTCTAGGAAAGAAATGCACTGGGGCCTTTTGAGCAACGAGGGCTACAATGCCAAATATGTGTGACCAGTGTCTGAGGTTTCTTAGCCCAATCTTAGTCTGGACTCATTTTCCCACATTCACTTCCCTTTTGAAGATTACTGGTGTCTCTAGTTCCAGCTCTGGGAAGTTATATTGTTTGTTGCTTTTTTGGCTGCTACTTAAATTCCTTTACAGACTTTTGCCCGGGACCTATACTGTCTTAATGTCAACTCTTTTTAAGCATTATGTATGGCTACATTCTTTTATGGGTTTAGGTAGCAGGAGTTTAAGGAGCACGTAAAAAGAATGTTTTCTGGCCTTACTTGAGGGCTCTAAATGTTTTCTCTATCACGTCCCTTTATCCTCTACAATTTGCGAATGATTATTAAAGTGCTCCTTCCCAGAAATGTCCATCTACATGTGTGGATCTTACAGAAACAGAGAGCTGAAAAAATGGCGTGGTAATTGCAGAGTGTAAAGCACAGCCACTATATCTTTATAGTAGCACACTTCCTTCAAAGGAGTTATAGGCACAGAGGCAATGGAAGAGAGTGAGCCAGGGCATATCTAAAGTACAGTCAATGAATAAAGAAGGGAAAGGAGAAAGGCAGAGTAAGTGAATACTACAGAGTAAAGTGGCAGAGAATTTGACAGATTAACAAGGGCGTGGGCATTAGAGAACAGGTACAAAAGTGGCATCATGTGTGCAGGGATGTGGGTAGAAGGAGTATAAGCAAGGATTGATACTTAGTGGAAGGGCAAGTTATAGCTGTTGATAACATTCGAAAATTAGACTATTAGGACTCGTTCCACTTATCTCATCCAGCAGACGCCAACAATCAGGCCGACTGTCCCTGGCTGCTCCATGCCCCTGCTTCACAACCTACCAAAAACCAGAATTCAGGCAAACAACAGTAATTAATACCATCATTCCAAGCATTGTCATTGGCTAAGACAATCTCAAGAGTTCATACATGGTGCCAATGACAATTAACGAATGAAAAGATAGATTCAATCACATGGCCAACCATGGCCAGTCTTTTCTTACAGTATCCTGGGCACTAGCTTACATTTCTGTATTACTTTCACCTACAGAAACAATGGGGAGAGTAAGGATAATGTTCACCGGAGTGAACAGGGAGTACTCCTGTACCCCTGAATACTAATATAGAAAAACAAATGGAGGAGTACCACCAGTGAGAATTCACAGGTTGCTGTAGGGGTGCACGGTTTCTTGCGACAAAAAGGGGAAAATCTCCTTTTATTAGAAACCCCTCACTCATCACCTAGTGATGACATGCTTCATCATCGGGGCCCACCCTAATGACCTAGCGTCAACAGGGTGTGCTTCAACACCTGATTGCAGTGGAGCAGGTTGTGAGTGATGGTGCGTGAACAAAAAAAGGTAAGTGTGCTAAAAATTGTCCTGGTTTTAACTTAGAAAAATAAAGATTTTTTATTGATAAGTAACTGGACAATGTTAAAAAAAAAAATGGCGAGATAGAGTGAGGGCAGTGATGAGCCCGTGTATCTCTTTTATGTGTTGGGTCTACATGTTTCAACCTTGGTGGTTATGTTGAACCAGGTTTTCATCAGGACCTAAAACCAAAATGGTGGACGGTCTGAGTCCCCTAAAAGACGCACCCGATCCTACCATATGGAACCACTAAATGGCAAAAAAAGTTTGTGCCCGTGGTATATGCTCGCTCCACAGTGGGTGAGCTGTGAAAATTAAAACACCTGTAAAGGAAGAACGGACATTTGTCACATATTAATCGTATTTACAAGCCTGTAACGTAGTGCAGTGCTTCAGCGTTGTGTCAGCATGCGGTATCACCCCGTTGCATGGTGAATTCAGTGGTAGCATAATACTTATTAATATTACCGGTTTAGCGCTCTACTCCAACATACTGCTAGTGGGAGGAGGGGAGTGTTAGTGCACAATGCGGGGCGGTGAGTATTAACCGCAACTTGCACACTAAGGAAGTGCTGTGATTGTACTCTTATTCACAACTTGCACGCAGTACATTTATTCAACACCGCGTGATTCTGACTCGCATACTGACTAGTTTGTGCGAGGCTATATCGACTTTGGATAGTGCATGCACTGTCATTGTAAAATTGTATAACATAGGACAAAAAACGGACATGACACAGACGTTTGACAGACAAAGAAATAGTAACCAAGGCTCACTCTCAGTGGAGTGTTCGTGGGCTTCATGGGGCAGGGGAGGTTACCCTCGTGATTAAACATATTCTGTAAGGGAATTGATCATGAAGGAGCGTTATTATGAGCGCGAATGGTTTCTGAGCTGCCAAGCCCTGGTTGCGCTCGTGGCGGCGTTCGTTCATGACAGAGCATGCCCTGCGTGAAGCATAGCTTTCTACTTACAGTTTTCGCCGAGGATTGTTGCTTGCAACCTACTGCCTGCACCGCCCCGTTAGTAATGGGTGTGGTGTAGGCGGAAGTAAATAAACCCTGGACGGAGCCGCGATGGGCGTGGTTAAGCCCAGATCACGTGCTCGGCAGCCCGGCAAGCTGAGGCTCTGGGATGGTGGCTTCACAGGGTCAAAGCGGAACAACACTAGTATGTGTTCGAACCGCGGGCATGGGGGATGATAGTAAAAAGCGGGCACAATAGTCTGTAATTGGTGTGACAGGGAACGGACAGAAAATAATGTCCAAAGAAAAATATATTATAATAATATATATAATATAAGGCAATTGACTGAATATTCTCAATGATGAATAGCGAGATCCTAACTAGTAAAAACCTATGGGGAATAAAAATAATTATAAGGACCCCCCAAAGGGGAACAAAGCCAGGGGTATGGCTTCAGGCTATGCTCAAAAAAAGGGGGGAGGGAAATATCAAGGTATTAACCAATGTTGGGGGGGTGCCTGCCAAGGCGAATAGTATATTCTGGCAAAATAGCAGATAGTTCATTAGGGGTTCATAAGTAGGCAGATATTCGCCAGGGAACAGGAAGTGTAAACTTAAAGTACTGAGGCCCATGGGATGTTATCATTAAGCCCAGTGATATGAGTGGAAAGTCTGTAGACCCAACGTTGTTCTTTTTCGTGTAGAATTTTCTGTGAGTTGGGTCCATTGGGGATCTGTTCGATGACAGTCCATCTCATATCGTTTGGGGTGTGGTTCACTTCCAGAAAATGGTCAGTCAACTTGGTGGCGTTTTTTCTGCAGCGTATTGTGCTGCGATGCTCGCAGATGCGTTGCTTCACCTTTCTGGTCGTCATTCCGATGTAGTTTTTACCGCATGTGCATGTGATCATGTACACAACGTTAGTGCTATTGCAATTAGTGTGTTTGCGCTGTTCCCACACTTTGCCTTCTTCGAGATTCAATGTTTTCGTATTTTCAGTCAGGTGGCAGACGCTGCAGTTTCCGCATTTGAAATGCCCAGTGATCGGTGGCAAGTTCCACAGTTCGGTGATGCTAGGATTAAGATTGCTGTTTCCTATTTTTGGTCTTGTATTCACAAGGCTATCTTTTAAGCTTGGTGCTTTTCTGTAGGAGAACAGTGGTTTGTCCCATTTGAACATGCCTGTATTGAGTATTTGCCAGTGTTTGTTGATGCTTTTACTCACTTTATTAGATATGGTATTGTACGTTGTGACACAAGTGAGGGGAACTGAATCATCTCGGTCCGTCTTTTCTTCAAGGAGGGCATCCCGAGGTTGATTCCTTGCTCTTTTCTGACATTTTTCAATTATTTTGTTGGGATAACCTCGTTGTCTCAATTTGCAGCTGAGATCTTTTGCTTGAAGTTTGTAATCTGTTAATTTGCTGCAATTGCGCCGTAATCTCAAGTATTGTCCATATGGTAAATTTTCTTTGAGCGGACGGGGGTGAAAACTCTCATACCTTAGCAGATTGTTCTTGGCAGTGGGTTTAAAATGGGTTTTAGTTGTCAATTCTTGCCCCTCTTTTTTGATTTCTATGTCCAGAAAGATCATCTGTTGTTTGTCAGAAGTATGAGTGAATCTGAGGTGTGGATCTCGAGTGTTGATCCAGGTGGTGAAGTCTCTAAGTGTCTCTTCAGGTCCTTGCCAAATTGCTAGGACGTCGTCAATATAACGACGCCAAAATTTGATATGCTCTCTGTAAGGGTTCTCATCTGTCATGATGTGCCTTACTTCAAAATCATGGACGTATAGTCCGGCCATGCTAGGAGCAAAGACACTGCCCATAGATGTTCCACCGATTTGGAGGTACAGGGATCCTTCGTATTCAAAATAGTTTCTTTTGAGTGCGAGCGTAGCACACTGCAGGATGAATGTTTTAGGTGTTTGGTGTTCCCAATTTTGATTTTCCAAAATAGTTTTAAGGACATTCAGGGTGGCGTCTTGAGGTATACTCGTGTATAGGCTCTCTATGTCAAAGCTGAGTAGAATGGTTTCATCATCTACTCTTATGTTGTTCAGGAGTGTTAGCAGATTTTTAGTGTCTTTAAGGTAGGTAGGGGTAGATTGCACAATTGGTTTTAAAAAATAATCACAGAACCTAGAGAGAGGTTCCAAAAGGGAACCAATTCCAGACACGATGGGTCTTCCTGGGGGGGGAGTTTTACCCTTGTGCATCTTAGGCACAGTGTAAAAATATGGGATTTTCCCATCCGTTTTGCTGAGGTAGTCCGCTTCCTGTTTGGAGATCCCTCCGGAGGCTTCTGTCGTCTCAACAAGTTCCAGAATTTCTGCTTTAAGTTCTTCAGTCGGATC
Organism: Lissotriton helveticus; assembly: GCF_964261635.1. Classification (NCBI taxonomy): domain Eukaryota; kingdom Metazoa; phylum Chordata; class Amphibia; order Caudata; family Salamandridae; genus Lissotriton; species Lissotriton helveticus. Next base: position 455,288,748 of record NC_136057.1, read on the forward strand.
TCTTGATAAGGGTTGGTAACTCTTGATGTCACTGAGTAACCTCCTGCATTCAGTGTCATAGTCTTTTTTGTTCATGACCACAAGGCCGCCGCCCTTGTCAGCAGGCTTGATAATGACCGAGTTGTCATTTTTCAGTTGCATTACTGCTTCCCGCTCTTCCCTGCTGTTGTTATCAAATTGTCTGGTTTCCCTCATTTCCTCAATGTCTTTGAACACTGCCTGTTCAAATGTATGAATTTCCACAGGGATGGTATGAGGTGGTGGCGTGAATTTTGACTTGATTTTGAGGCCAGTTTCGTTGGGTGTTTCTTCAGTTTCACTGCCAGGATGCTTTTCAAAAAAAGCTTTAAGTTTCAGCTTTCGAAAAAAGTTAGCCAGTTCACAATGGAGTTTGAACTTGTCCAGGCGTGTTGTAGGTACAAAACCAAGGCCTTTGTTAAGCACCCTGGTTTCAGTTTCCGTAAGAATCTTTGAGGAGAGATTGGTAACTAGCTCGTCTTGTTGCTTGGTCCCGCTTTGCTCGTTCCTGCTCTGCTCCTGGTGTTGTTGCCTACGTGGTCCTCGTCTTCCCACTGTACATTGTTCCCGGTTCTCTTCCGACCCCTTCCGCGCCTGCCTCTGCTCTGAAAAGGAGGGCGATATTGGCTGGGTGGAAAAAAGTGCGGTTGAAATGGTGGTTGCCATCCATACATGGGGAATGGTTGGTCTGGCATGAATGGTGTGGGGAAAGGAGGTTGGCTGTATTGTGGCCATTGGTGATGTCCTCTGAAACCTCCTCTTTGTCTTTGCCTCTGGTTGCCATTACCTGAGCCCCCGCTGTTATTAGAGCTAATGGACGTGTTACTGGACGCATCAGAGTCTTGATCTTGTCCTGTGGAGGCTTTGTAGTCAGCATCTGAATAGGGGTAAGCCTTAACAAAGGAGAAACGTTTCAGATCTTTCTGGAACTTCTGTACCTTTTGCTGGGTAAGATTGTCCCTATATTCATTCATCTCTTTGTTGAGATCATCTAGTTTCTTTTTATATCCCGAAAGATCTGAAACGTTTCTCCTTTGTTAAGGCTTACCCCTATTCAGATGCTGACTACAAAGCCTCCACAGGACAAGATCAAGACTCTGATGCGTCCAGTAACACGTCCATTAGCTCTAATAACAGCGGGGGCTCAGGTAATGGCAACCAGAGGCAAAGACAAAGAGGAGGTTTCAGAGGACATCACCAATGGCCACAATACAGCCAACCTCCTTTCCCCACACCATTCATGCCAGACCAACCATTCCCCATGTATGGATGGCAACCACCATTTCAACCGCACTTTTTTCCACCCAGCCAATATCGCCCTCCTTTTCAGAGCAGAGGCAGGCGCGGAAGGGGTCGGAAGAGAACCGGGAACAATGTACAGTGGGAAGACGAGGACCACGTAGGCAACAACACCAGGAGCAGAGCAGGAACGAGCAAAGCGGGACCAAGCAACAAGACGAGCTAGTTACCAATCTCTCCTCAAAGATTCTTACGGAAACTGAAACCAGGGTGCTTAACAAAGGCCTTGGTTTTGTACCTACAACACGCCTGGACAAGTTCAAACTCCATTGTGAACTGGCTAACTTTTTTCGAAAGCTGAAACTTAAAGCTTTTTTTGAAAAGCATCCTGGCAGTGAAACTGAAGAAACACCCAACGAAACTGGCCTCAAAATCAAGTCAAAATTCACGCCACCACCTCATACCATCCCTGTGGAAATTCATACATTTGAACAGGTAGTGTTCAAAGACATTGAGGAAATGAGGGAAACCAGACAATTTGATAACAACAGCAGGGAAGAGCGGGAAGCAGTAATGCAACTGAAAAATGACAACTCGGTCATTATCAAGCCTGCTGACAAGGGCGGCGGCCTGGTGGTCATGAACAAAAAAGACTATGACACTGAATGCAGGAGGTTACTCAGTGACATCAAGAGTTACCAACCCTTATCAAGAGATCCGACTGAAGAACTTAAAGCAGAAATTCTGGAACTTGTTGAGACGACAGAAGCCTCCGGAGGGATCTCCAAACAGGAAGCGGACTACCTCAGCAAAACGGATGGGAAAATCCCATATTTTTACACTGTGCCTAAGATGCACAAGGGTAAAACTCCCCCCCCAGGAAGACCCATCGTGTCTGGAATTGGTTCCCTTTTGGAACCTCTCTCTAGGTTCTGTGATTATTTTTTAAAACCAATTGTGCAATCTACCCCTACCTACCTTAAAGACACTAAAAATCTGCTAACACTCCTGAACAACATAAGAGTAGATGATGAAACCATTCTACTCAGCTTTGACATAGACAGCCTATACACGAGTATACCTCAAGACGCCACCCTGAATGTCCTTAAAACCATTTTGGAAAATCAAAATTGGGAACACCAAACACCTAAAACATTCATCCTGCAGTGTGCTACGCTCGCACTCAAAAGAAACTATTTTGAATACGAAGGATCCCTGTACCTCCAAATCGGTGGAACATCTATGGGCAGTGTCTTTGCTCCTAGCATGGCCGGACTATACGTCCATGATTTTGAAGTAAGGCACATCATGACAGATGAGAACCCTTACAGAGAGCATATCAAATTTTGGCGTCGTTATATTGACGACGTCCTAGCAATTTGGCAAGGACCTGAAGAGACACTTAGAGACTTCACCACCTGGATCAACACTCGAGATCCACACCTCAGATTCACTCATACTTCTGACAAACAACAGATGATCTTTCTGGACATAGAAATCAAAAAAGAGGGGCAAGAATTGACAACTAAAACCCATTTTAAACCCACTGCCAAGAACAATCTGCTAAGGTATGAGAGTTTTCACCCCCGTCCGCTCAAAGAAAATTTACCATATGGACAATACTTGAGATTACGGCGCAATTGCAGCAAATTAACAGATTACAAACTTCAAGCAAAAGATCTCAGCTGCAAATTGAGACAACGAGGTTATCCCAACAAAATAATTGAAAAATGTCAGAAAAGAGCAAGGAATCAACCTCGGGATGCCCTCCTTGAAGAAAAGACGGACCGAGATGATTCAGTTCCCCTCACTTGTGTCACAACGTACAATACCATATCTAATAAAGTGAGTAAAAGCATCAACAAACACTGGCAAATACTCAATACAGGCATGTTCAAATGGGACAAACCACTGTTCTCCTACAGAAAAGCACCAAGCTTAAAAGATAGCCTTGTGAATACAAGACCAAAAATAGGAAACAGCAATCTTAATCCTAGCATCACCGAACTGTGGAACTTGCCACCGATCACTGGGCATTTCAAATGCGGAAACTGCAGCGTCTGCCACCTGACTGAAAATACGAAAACATTGAATCTCGAAGAAGGCAAAGTGTGGGAACAGCGCAAACACACTAATTGCAATAGCACTAACGTTGTGTACATGATCACATGCACATGCGGTAAAAACTACATCGGAATGACGACCAGAAAGGTGAAGCAACGCATCTGCGAGCATCGCAGCACAATACGCTGCAGAAAAAACGCCACCAAGTTGACTGACCATTTTCTGGAAGTGAACCACACCCCAAACGATATGAGATGGACTGTCATCGAACAGATCCCCAATGGACCCAACTCACAGAAAATTCTACACGAAAAAGAACAACGTTGGGTCTACAGACTTTCCACTCATATCACTGGGCTTAATGATAACATCCCATGGGCCTCAGTACTTTAAGTTTACACTTCCTGTTCCCTGGCGAATATCTGCCTACTTATGAACCCCTAATGAACTATCTGCTATTTTGCCAGAATATACTATTCGCCTTGGCAGGCACCCCCCCAACATTGGTTAATACCTTGATATTTCCCTCCCCCCTTTTTTTGAGCATAGCCTGAAGCCATACCCCTGGCTTTGTTCCCCTTTGGGGGGTCCTTATAATTATTTTTATTCCCCATAGGTTTTTACTAGTTAGGATCTCGCTATTCATCATTGAGAATATTCAGTCAATTGCCTTATATTATATATATTATTATAATATATTTTTCTTTGGACATTATTTTCTGTCCGTTCCCTGTCACACCAATTACAGACTATTGTGCCCGCTTTTTACTATCATCCCCCATGCCCGCGGTTCGAACACATACTAGTGTTGTTCCGCTTTGACCCTGTGAAGCCACCATCCCAGAGCCTCAGCTTGCCGGGCTGCCGAGCACGTGATCTGGGCTTAACCACGCCCATCGCGGCTCCGTCCAGGGTTTATTTACTTCCGCCTACACCACACCCATTACTAACGGGGCGGTGCAGGCAGTAGGTTGCAAGCAACAATCCTCGGCGAAAACTGTAAGTAGAAAGCTATGCTTCACGCAGGGCATGCTCTGTCATGAACGAACGCCGCCACGAGCGCAACCAGGGCTTGGCAGCTCAGAAACCATTCGCGCTCATAATAACGCTCCTTCATGATCAATTCCCTTACAGAATACGTTTAATCACGAGGGTAACCTCCCCTGCCCCATGAAGCCCACGAACACTCCACTGAGAGTGAGCCTTGGTTACTATTTCTTTGTCTGTCAAACGTCTGTGTCATGTCCGTTTTTTGTCCTATGTTATACAATTTTACAATGACAGTGCATGCACTATCCAAAGTCGATATAGCCTCGCACAAACTAGTCAGTATGCGAGTCAGAATCACGCGGTGTTGAATAAATGTACTGCGTGCAAGTTGTGAATAAGAGTACAATCACAGCACTTCCTTAGTGTGCAAGTTGCGGTTAATACTCACCGCCCCGCATTGTGCACTAACACTTCCCTCCTCCCACTAGCAGTATGTTGGAGTAGAGCGCTAAACCGGTAATATTAATAAGTATTATGCTACCACTGAATTCACCATGCAACGGGGTGAGACCGCATGCTGACACAACGCTGAAGCACTGCACTACGTTACAGGCTTGTAAATACGATTAATATGTGACAAATGTCCGTTCTTCCTTTACAGGTGTTTTAATTTTCACAGCTCACCCACTGTGGAGCGAGCATATACCACGGGCACAAACTTTTTTTGCCATTTAGTGGTTCCATATGGTAGGATCGGGTGCGTCTTTTAGGGGACTCAGACCGTCCACCATTTTGGTTTTAGGTCCTGATGAAAACCTGGTTCAACATAACCACCAAGGTTGAAACATGTAGACCCAACACATAAAAGAGATACACGGGCTCATCACTGCCCTCACTCTATCTCGCCATTTTTTTTTTTAACATTGTCCAGTTACTTATCAATAAAAAATCTTTATTTTTCTAAGTTAAAACCAGGACAATTTTTAACACACTTACCTTTTTTTGTTCACGCACCATCACTCACAACCTGCTCCACTGCAATCAGGTGTTGAAGCACACCCTGATGACGCTAGGTCATTAGGGTGGGCCCCGATGATGAAGCATGTCATCACTAGGTGATGAGTGAGGGGTTTCTAATAAAAGGAGATTTTCCCCTTTTTGTCGCAAGAAACCGTGCACCCCTACAGCAACCTGTGAATTCTCACTGGTGGTACTCCTCCATTTGTTTTTCTTTACTTTCACCTACGTCATAATTTTCACACACAATGGATAACACTCTAAAGGAACCCTACTAATCCTAAATAAAAATCTGTTTTATTGGGTACACCAGAACTAGAAACAGTAAAAGCTGCACTCTAATGGATATACAAGCACCGTCCATAATATCTGGCCCTTGATGGAGCAGTGGTACATCTAAAGCACCAATCCTATAATTCTCTGCAAAGCAGTGTACCAATTCCAAAGTCCATCAATACGAAAACCCTACATTAGTGATTTCATATACTGACTTATGGTCTGGGCTTACCATCAGTAGACGGCAGTAACCACAGATGTGAGATTTCATGAAAAGCTGTAGAACCTTGCTCCTGCTGTAGTACGAATTTCTTGCATCAGTTATAAAATTAGCATCCCCCTCAGCAATAGGAAGCACAGGATCATCTATAGCACTCTTAGTGACTCTACTAATGTTCTTTTCATTGTTGTCGCCAAACTTCTTAGTGTCCTTCTTCTCTGTAACATGGTAAAGAAAGTGAGTGGGTTTGAAAACGTTGCCACCTTCACTTCTGGTCTTTGATCTAAACGCACTTCCTGGTGTGTGAAAGCGACAACATTGAAATCAGAACACCACTCATGTCGATATAATCAAATTTTTTACCCATATCTCTATTTTTCTGGAATCAAGAAGGGGTTTCTTCCTGTGGCTCTCCCACAGCTTTATTTTACTGCAAAACCAGTTTTTTTACCCCTAATTCCAAATCTTTTGTTAATCACTGCTTCATAACTATTCGTACTGTAAATACTTGGGACGGATTTCCCTGAGGTAGCTTTCAATATGCCTCTGAAGCCTGTACTCATATGATTGCTGTGACATTTGATTTCATTCAAAATAAAGTTTAAAAAAAATCTTTTCTTTCTACAGACATATCTCATGCTTTTTCTGTGCATATATCCCTTGTGATGATATATTGCCGAAAAACAGGCAGACGCCAACGCGGTCAAGCCACATCATCCAGAGTGCTCTACTGGGTCTTGAGATACTGGCACCATATTCACAACAGATAACAATTGCAACCACTACCATTGATTTCTCAGGTGTCCCAAGCAAGGTAGAATGTGGCCCCAGGCAAATAGCATCTGAGTCTCTTTAATTTCAATCCACTATTTACAATTTGCTTCCAGGCTAAAGCAATCGCACACAGCACTGAGCAATCTACCACAGACTGGTCGTTGGACACTGGTGAGGCGATGAACTTCAGCTTGAGCTAAGAATGGAGCAATGAGTCAAGTTAAGCATCCCCTCGCCATGGCTCTGCAAAATGCATAACAAATGCATGTACAATAATGACTAATGGTGTATAGTTGGATGGGCTTCCTCTGATGTTTTTACTGATTCTGTACAATTGATTGGTTAAGAGACAAATCATGTATTTTATATTTTTACCATTATTTTTTTTACTGGGAAAAGAAGTTTAGACACAGTGTAAAGGTAAAAGAGAAATGTAATGCTAAGTTGGTGTTAAATATCACGTAAGGTTACTTGCCCTACATCCGTGTAAGATGTCAATGGGTCAAATTATAAGTTTAGACTCACATGGTCACTTTGAGTGTCACATGTAGATTTAAACATGAAAAACACACAAGATGATGGACAGAATGTTGCACAATGGCAAAACATTCACCCCCAGTCACAGATCTTGCTTTAATCCATTGTTATTTTGCTCACAAAGCCACCCCAGTTCAGACATGGCCATATGCAAATCAGTCATGACCCTGTGCCTCATGGGAACAGTCCAGATCGAACTGCCAAGCCATGTCTTCCCTGGACCGGAATCAAGCATCCTAGGACCGGTTTCTGGCTATCAACCGTCTTCAGCCAGGATAGCTTGACTCCAGTGGTGTAGTGAGCAAGGGAGCCACGTCTGGGCATACCCTTCCCACATAGGGGAACAGCAAAATACACAAGATGATGGACGAAATGTTGCACAATGGCAAAACATGTATTCCCAGTCACAGATCTGGGTTTAATCCATTGTTATTTTACTCACAAAGCCACCCCAGTTCAGACATGGCCATATTCAAATCAGTCTTGACCCTGTGCCTCATGGGAACAGTCCAGACCGAAATGCCAAGCCATGTCTTCTCTGGACCGGAATCAAGCATCCTAGGACCGGTTTCTGGCTGTCAGCCGTCTTCAGCCACGATAGCCTGACTCCAGTGGTGTAGTGAGCATGGGATCCACGTCTGGGCATACCCTTCCCACATAGGGTGAACAGCAAAACACGCAAGATGATGGACGGAATGCAACATTTCGTCCATCATCTTGTGTGTTTTGCTGTTTAAATACATACATAAATAACAAGGCTAAAAAGTATTCAACTGGTTCTTCTAAAATACGCCTATCCCAAATGTACTGTGATGTATTCCTATAGGTTCTGTATCGATCCCCCTATTCCTGACCCTATTCTGGTTAACAAACTAACAAGTTAACTAGCAGCCATCCCATGAGGCAGAAAACCCCCATGATGCAGGAACCGTTATCTGATAAAGCCACACTACGGCACAGGAACGTGTTATCTGATTAGGTCATAACGCTTGCCATCTAATTAGACAAGCGATATTCCTCCAGCCCCTGATAAGGCATACGGAGTTCTCAAAACAAATCAAACCTATGACAACCTGGGAAAAACCCTGCGGCCATTGTTTTGATTTCACCGAGAACTTCAGCAAAAGAATGTGCTAACGACCTGGTCGTATGACATCCTTATTGACGTATCTATGTCCATCCTTACGTCAATCTCGGCACCTTAAAGGTATAAATATTACCGATATTGCCCTATGCAAACACACGCGGTGGTGACGAGATCGGAGCAGCCAGACTTGCCGAAGCCCAGAGCAGAGCAGACCCCGCTGGCGCAGCCCCGCCTTCCTGACGCGCTGAGAACGAGAAGCTGTCTATTCTCCTGCCGAGAAATCCAGCTCCGGCGCTTCCGGGTAGCCCTCGCAGGCAGCCTGGAATATCGAGGCCAGAGACGAGAGATACCATCCCTCATCCATCCTAGATTCCAGGTACAGAACTGAATAACCCCTCACAGAGAATTCTTTAGTCAGTCACTTGGCAAAACAAACTTAACTTAAACTGTAACTTTCTATTCCCGCCCACGCATTAGACTTAGGTCAGGTACACGGGGTAGGCGTAGTTAGAAACACCAGTTGAGTACGAGTAGTCAAATGTATATGTGTATGTAATATATCTTATTCATTTTAAACCTTCATATGGCTTAGAAACCATATCAATGTTTTTACAGTATTATTTTATACTTCTGCTTTTAATGTATGCACTTTACTTAACCATAAGTATTGCAATAATATCGATCCATTTCTCTTGTATGAGAAAAGAGACTGATCAATAAATAACATCATTTATTGAACACGCCCGTCTCTTCCTTTTCTCTACAATCTGATGAGACTAAGAATGCACGTACTGACTGAGTAAAATAAATTGCCTTTTGTTCACACGACTCTCGAGATACACTCTTGATTAGGGGAGAGCAAAGTTGTCATGTTCTATGGTTGTCAGAAACTAAATCCCTTCTTGTCTATCCAGGGAGGTTCAACTCCTCCTTGCCTATTCGAGAAAGTTTCTAGTGAACTCTGAGCTAGCTGGCAAATCCAAAACTTTAAGTCTAATATCGACAGTAGTAGACCTAGTTAACGTCTGGTCTAGGCCTATACTATTGAAGTTATTATTCCAATGCGCAGAGCCTATTGGGATAATAGGAACTACACTACATGGCGCCCAACGCGTTTGGAAGGGCGATAAAACTAACGTAAGACATTTAGAGAAACTCAGTCGTGCTTTCTCACTCAGACCCCTTTTCCCATATTACTCCAAAGACGTCTGGAGTGGGTGAAAGGTAATATCCGCCAAACCTCGCAGGAGGAAACTCCTATGTATGGTACTTGGTTTAGTCAACGTTGAAGGATAAACCGTTCCAAAATATTGTGCATCTAATCTTTGTTTCCATAAGAAACCTGATCTGCAAACAAACAAAGTAACCATCCTGTCGGTAAAATGGTAGACAGTGATGATGAAAGAGAGGCAGTTAGATTAGCAACTGAACTCGCAGCAGCTGATACTGCACTGCAAGAAGCAGACCAGGATATAATACTCATCCCGGTCATCAAAAGGAAATCTATAACCTTAAAACTTATAGAAAATGGACTGACACCTAGAGGTGGTACAGTCATATTCGTAATTGAGGCACACGAATATCGGCAGACAGAGGTATACTATTCATGGATACATTTTCCAGCAGCAAATGCTGTAACAAAGTACTTCCACTATTACAAAACAGAGGAACCTCCTGAAGAGTATACTCCTTTCGAGGAGGTGGAAGTACCACTTAAATTTCAAGAGCACCTGCTCTTATTTAATGGCGCCCTAAAACACAATAATCACATCACCAGGCTCGGTCCTTTAGGTAGACCAGGAGCAACGTGGCCGGTCCTAGCCGGATACACACCACATCCAGAGTTCGAAAGAATGCCTGCAGCAGATCTTTTAGTACAACTAAAACAATTAATAAAGATACATAGACAATTAGTCCAATATGTGATGCGGACTTCAACAATTCAGCCAGCAATTAAAATTCCACAGCTGACCCCTCACTAGGGGAACACAAATAAAATTACACCACAGAACATACAATCCTGCCTAGGTAAAGTACCAGCTAAACGGGAACAAATACCATTCTGGTTAGCACAAAAAATCACCCAAATAGAGGCTGTGTTTCCAGACACGACCCCGTTAGAAAAACACAGGATTCTGACTATCTGTCTTCCAATGGGAATCGCACCACACATTGAGGACTGTGACACTTGGGGTACAGTCTTTGCTTCCATCTACACAAAAACGCACGGTGTTCCATCCATTTCGGTAATACCAGATGTGCTAAAACAAATTCAAGACGAATATGGTCCAGAACCCGCTTTAACTCTTGGTATGAAATTACCAAAAGACTTCAAGCAGGTCTCAGCTATATTATTAGCCAACATAAAGGGAGAAGCAGCAAACGTGGCGATCCGCCAGAGGCTAAAAGAGACAGATATAGCAGACCAACCAGCTGAAATTGCCAGAATCATAGAAAAATCCTATGAGGAACTAGGTAGAGATAGTTTAGGTGGAATACCAGTAAAACCACAACTGATTGAAAGTCCTGAAAAAATATTTTTTAATAATAACTCAACATCACAAAAAAAGAGCTGGGATGGAAACAAGCAATCCAATCCTAAAGAAAAGAAATTCCAGTCCAGAGGAAGGTCTCCTAGGCGAAGAGAAAAATCTCCGAACCAAAGACACAGGTCACCCCAGAGTGACCACCCCTGGGAAAAGATATAACCTTAGAAATAGGGATAATATAAAGAAGCCTGATAGATATCAAGACATTGATACACGTCCCTCTCAATCTTTTCAGACTTCCTCGCAGAAATCGGAAAGAAGAGGACGATCAGAACAAAGAGAAGAGCACGCCAAGTCCAAAGACAAGGAACCTGCTCAGCTAAAAAAGAAATTACAATTTCCAAAAAAGAAGGTAGCCAGTATCAAGGTAGTTAACAATGCCGAGAATACTGAGGACACAACTGAAAAACGGAGAATGGGCTCAGACAATGCTAGACAGTGCAGCAGAAGTGAGCATAGCTCGCAAAGTCCTTATGAATCATCTGGAGACAGTGGACACGAATGAATATCTTCAAGTGGAAACTGCAGACACCAGAGTTAGCAAACCTCACAAAATATATGAAATAACTTTACGTATAGAGGGGGATAAGACTAGAAAAATAAGGGGACTGTTTTGGGATAATCTCTCCAAGGGCTATGACATCCTTCTAGCTGAAAAAGACTGGCCACCAGAGTTTGTCAGGGATTGCCCTCATGGCGAAGAAATAATTATGCCTGCCTTCTCAAATCACATCCCAATTCATAAAAAATACACACTTGCTAGAAAGTGGGCAGTAGCCCTAGCTCCTGCTTTATATAAAAATCACATAGGATGGGATGAGGACTCTCCTCCTCACAAAATCCAGTTAAAATCACAACCTACTGCACAGAGACAGTACCCAATTAAGCAAGAAGCTAAAAAACAGGTAAAAGAAATCCTAGATCAGCTAGAATACCAGGGGGTGATTGAAACTTGCACCTCACAAATGAACAACCCTTTGTTTCCGGTCTCCAAACCAGACAATTCATATCGTCTAGTTTTGGATTACCGACACCTTAACTCATGTTGCAAAACTTTTGCAGTGCAAAACTCGCATAGTGCTGCACTAATGAATAACATAGTGCGCAAAAAATACAAAACAACATTAGACATCTCTAATGGATTCTTTTGTCAAAACATAGCACCAGAGAGCAGATATTTGTCTGCATTCTCAATAAATGGCACTCAAAAACAATTCTGTCGGTTAGCCCAGGGGTACAAGAACAGCCCGGGAGTATTCTCAGCGAGAGTAACAGAATTACTACAAACATATGACGACGAAGCATTATCGTATGTCGACGACATATACTTAACAGATGATGACTTGGAGACTCACTTGAAGAGAGTGAACACCATAATACTTGGGTTCGCAGCAGAGGGTTACAAATTCATCTTTAAAAAATCCAGAATTGCCCATCTGACAGTCCTGTTCTTAGGATATGAATTATCAAGTGAAGGCAAAAGCCTGGCTGACAATTTTCTAGAGAAATGTGCCGTACTCCAAGCACCTAGAACACTAAAAAACCTACAGTCAATTCTAGGCTTCCTAAATTTCGGAAGAACATACATTGCAAATTACGCAGAAAGGGTCAAACCCCTTTATGATCTAATAAAACCAGATTTTAAAAGAACCAATTGGACTCAAATACACACAGAAATTCTGAGATCCTTACAAACAGACATGCTAATTAAAACAAAATTAGAAACACGTGATAACACACGCAATCTTGTGATTCGAGTCATCCCAGGAAGATGCGGATTCACATACCTGACCTCTAATGAGGGAGAAAAGGTACCAATTGCATTCAAATCACACTTGTACACAGAAGCTGAACAGAAATTCAGCATTAAAGAAAAAATTGTTCATGCAGTTCAAACCGCAATAGCTAGAGAAAAAGATCGAGCTGACGGTAGACGTATCACAGTCAGAACAGCAGAATCAGCTTTTGAGGCATTAACAACACCGTGTAATTTACCAACAACAACATTGGATCCGGAATGGATACAATGGGTAAATTCCATTACAACGGACAAAGTATACTACTACTTTGATCCAGAAGTAGAGGAACTAAAAAATATAGAATATGAAAGAACATTCCCTCTGCCAATCGACATTCTGCCCTTACGACAATACGCTTGTGTAATCTATACAGACGGACATGCTCAACCCTCCGTTTGGGGAGAACAAGCATACAACCCAACATGTGAGATTACAAAAGAAGTGTGGCGCGGAGGTAAACTAAGACCTCTATTAACAAAAACACACTCAGTAGAAACTAATTCAGAACAACAGACTGAAATAATAGCATTGAAAATGGCGCTAGATAATGCGGATCGCGAATTCCCGACACTTATAGTGTCCGATTCATATTACTGCGTCAAATCATATAACAACGATTTGCAGACATGGATTCAAAACGGTTACAAAGATGACACAGGTGCAACAATAAAGCAAAAACTGCTTTGGGAACAAATAGCTCTTTTACAAAAAGAACTACCAAAGACTCACGTGACACACTCACTGAGTCATCAGCGTGATGGCGTTCACGTTGCAGGGAATTCATTGGCTGAGACAGCCACAGCGGTAGCAACTAAATCGGCTTCCGTAGTTCGAAAAAAACGTACAGTGAAGTATATTGACGGTGAAACAGTGCTGGCAGTAAAAACGTCATCAAAAGGTGACTGCTCAGCGCTACCGATCAACTATCCACTCAATTATACATACATAATCGATGCAAACTCCGTCCCTTTTGCTCGAATCCCTGGAGTGGGGGATAGAGTGATTCCAAACATGGACAGGAGAAACTTGTTAATCGCAGACGCACATATGGGCGAGGGTCTCAGACACCTCAAACTATAAGATTCTCTGGAAGAATTACAATCAAGGTACTGGTGGCCAGGCATGAGCCTGCATCACACCATGTTTGTAAAAAAGTGCCCCAACTGCAACAGGAATCTCAGTGGTGAGAGAAACGGTGTAATACCGTGTCGTTTCACTCCAGAAAAAATCAACAGTAAAAAGCAAGGCTTGCGATTAACATATACAGGCTAGTTTCCACTTATAATGTAGATCACCAGCCCTCGGCTGACGTCTGGACTGTTATACAAAGATTTGCGAGTCTAAATGGCATATACGCTAAGAGCATGCTACGTTTGACCATTGTTTTCACTCTAGCCCTCCAGCCTGAGGGGAAACATGGCCAAATGAGCATAGCACAGCGGGAATCTTCTCACTTCCTTCCTGAGGGATACGGGATGGTGTAAAGAAAAAACCAAGGCATAAAGCAATCTATAACGGAAAGGATATTAGGTTCGGGAGCTGGGTGAGTCAAGCATCTAATAAGTGTCCAACGTAGTCTAAATAACCTGCCAAGAAATTCTCTGAAGGGATTCAGTCCGTACTAATTATTATTTGGAACTAGGATGTTAATCTCTGACCTTGACAGTTAGACTTCAGTGGTAAAGGAAAAAAGCTTTGATATCAAAGATCGTTTGGCTATTTTACAGGACTTAAACGAAACAAGAAAAGACCTGAGCAACATAAAGTTGAAACAGCAGCCAACAACCACTGAAGAACCACCACCTGTCCCAGCAAGACCTGTCTGGATTCCAAAAGTCGGGGATCTAGTCAGAGAAAAGATCGCGGTAAAGAAGGAATTTGGGCCTTCTTACAGAAAAGCAGTTCCTGTCTTGTCTGTCAACGGGACAAGATCAGTAGTACTACCGCCGCTTGCTGGTAAAAAGGAGAACCGAGTTGTATCCATCGACCTGGTAAAACCACAATCATGTGGCCGATAACAAATAGTAGGCCAAGTGGACTCCCCATAAGTAGCAGAACACCAAGGTTCGCTACCAGTACAGAGGTCCTAACAAAGAGGCTATTCACATTCGAAACGCCTACAGAAGAACGACAAGGACTATGCAACAATGCAATGGAACTTAGACCTCTGAACACCCAAATAAAAACATTTAGCAGAGACACACCAACCTATAATGAAGTAACAAACGACTATGCAAGAAACAGTAATCCTGAAGCAATTGGAACAATTGACAGAACCGCATCCGGCTACTTCATAAACTTCGATGATTCCTCCGAAGGCTTCACTGAATCAAAAACACAGCCATCATCAAAAACCTTTAAAGATAAAGCTAAAGAACTTTTGAAACAACTGAAAGAAACATATCTGATTTCTCCATGGATTGAATTTTGGGTGGGTTTTGGTGCATTTATCCTCATACTTTGGCTCATCATGATACTAACTTTGGGACGCTTCATTGAGGGAAAATATGCTAAAATGGACACAGCAAGTCAGAAAATCAACTTGATCCTCAAACCACACACATCTTCCCTCGTCGAGAAAAGAGAACTTTCTTCAGTCAACTTCACAGCCAATCCTATACCGGGTGGGGTAGCATGGGACAACACTGACTACGAAATCTATGGTCCGGTTGAAATCCTGAAATATCCACACCAAATTAAAATCTCATTGAGTGACTTCGTAAAACCAAGCACATTTGCTGATGATTGGGACTTTGAAAGTATAAACAATATGATGTCTGACTTAGTGATGTCTGCTAAATTTACCAAACATGATTATTTGCAGGGTTCTACAAATTATGATAGTATGTACTGCTACAACCACTATGGTAACCATTTTTTACATAGATCTGCACAACCTAGAAATGTTTTAAATTATAATCAAGGGGATCATTGTGCAACCCCTCCAAAAGGAAGCTCAAGAACCGTTTATGACAAATATTCATACTTTTCAGGTTTTAACATAAGTAATGCTGAAACATTTTATTTCAAATTGTCAAATAAGACAGGGACAAAGACCATGATAACCAACACAAAATTGATATATTCAGACTCATTCTTTGAACAAATGAATACTTTTGGTTTTGATTATTGGGACAAAAATGTTGAATTGAAAAGTGTTTGGGGCACAAAAGAATGGCAAGTACAGGGTATAGAATCTTTGTTTAGAGCCTGCATGATCCCAGAACAAATTATATTTTTAAATGACACTGTTCAACAAACTACCTGTCTTGGCTTAGCCAAAATCAAAGACTTAAATAAACCATCTATTCCAAAACCAACAATGAACAGCAATAGCTCTACAGATGAGGAGATAGACATAAACTATGTATTAAACCAAAACAGAACACATCCAGATTGGAAACAGTGGTTGATCTGGCCCACAGATACTAATAACTGTCAAGACAGATTCCTGAACAAAACACAGGGGTTCAAAATGACCAGGCCAGACCCTAGATATCCCCAAAGACATCACCCAGGGATAATAACCACCTACAGTGTGGGCAAATTATGCCTTCAATGGCTACAAACTTCCACACTGGCAGAAATTAAGCAACACCTAACTTTACTTACTGATGGTGCTGACTTGCGTGATTTCACTATGGGACCACGCAAACAGCGTCAAAAGCGTTTCATAGCAGCCTCTGTATATGCAGCATACAATGAGGCCTGGAAGGTTACTCAAATTGAGACAGCAGAAAGGATACGGGAAATTGACCGTATTAATTTGGAAAAATCACTTTCTGTAGTGGACAATGGGTTAATGACTCTGTCCTCCAGAATTTTTTCTCTGGACAGCATTGTGTCTTCAGCAATCGACATAATATCGCAAGACTTACTGTTGTTACAACACAGTCAGTCTCAATTGCGTTCTATTGTACAGCTTGGCTGGACGTTACAAAATCTGCGTTCAGGCTATGTGCCTTGGCGTTTAATCAACACAACGTCACTTTTCAATATCTTTAACCTTACTGATAAACAAATCAGTATGGCCCAAAAGGGTGCTGATTATACAATCCTGAGCATTGAGAAACTCGAAAGATTACCAGTGACAATGTCGGAACGACCTGTCAGTGAATGGATAATACATGGGATAATTAATATTCCAATATCAGCCTTCAGGTTTCAATACTGCCAAAAATATATACAGGCTGGCATGTACGAAAAATTGGGAAAAGGGTACATTAAAACAACATGGAACCTGCCCTATTCACATGCATGTGTCAGTAATAAAGGACAGAAAGTGTTTCTTAGTGGCAATAATTGTGCGATGTCACTAAGCGGTACACTTCTGTGTAACGGAATTAGTTTGCATGGAGCCTGTGAAGGGAACTCAAATAACCTTTCATGTCACCAGCTAGGCACACCTGCTACAGAGATAGAACCATTCTTTCAAAGACTCTATAATGGGAGTTACATTCTAATTGTGGACCGCAGATGCTGTAGTCTTATGCCCGGGACTCCTTATCTCGTAACTACGACTGCGAAGGTCAAGTGCTGTGGACGCTTATTGTTCCCCAGCTCCTTTCCAGACAGGGAGGCAAGGGCATGGCCCAACTTGAAAATTACTTCTATTCGAATAGATACTTTAAGCAGAATGAAAACAGTGCTTCTTCAGACGCCGACAAGGCTCACGTCATCAAAAGAAACGTATGATCTCCTAGTCGCAAGGACGACTGCAGAGATACATTCATTGTTATCGACTAATTCCCCCATACATTTCGCAGAAATCCTGAATGAAATCTCCTAAATATTTCTGATACCAGTGGAGTCTCAAAAGTATTTAAGACAGTATTTTCGATGGCATTAACACCATTCAAAGCCATACTGGGTATTTTTCCAGATTTCATCCATTCGATTTTTGGCGGACTTCCCCTCATTTTAGGACTAATTGCAGGAATCCTATTCTTGGTCCTTATATTTCGTTATGGCAAACCATGTCACAGACAAAACACCTGCGACAAGGGAAGAAACGATCCTAGCCATTGGATACCGGGACCGGATATCAAAAATCCTGGGACTATCCCGGCTTAGAGACCTGAACATGACTTGGTTTCTTTCATTTCGACCAATGTGGCATCGATGTGTTTTACCTGTATTAAGGTGCCTGCTATGCGGAGAAGAATGCGTGTTAGACACCTGTCTGATGCTACAATCGGATGCGCCAATGGATGCAGAAACATTGTTGAGTCCAACAAAGGCTCATGCTTTGTGCTGCCCTCAACAGCTACCAATCCTGATGACGGCATTCGTGGAAGCTTCACCACTACGATTAAGGGGTAGTGAAGTTCAAAATGAAAGCAGCATCGATCAGGTACGACCTTCTGTCAGCAATCCAAATCAGAATGTCAATGGAGACAATCATGCGCACGAATGCATGGTTACACCTATTTCCGAGTTAGTGGAACTCTCCCAGGAAGCTGTTGACAACTTTTTCGAGAGTCTAAATGATATGATGTTCTCACCAGAGCAGAAATAGAGACTTTTGAGCAAGCTCGTACACGGCGTTCCCTGAATTTGGCCTTCAACTAGAAAAGCAAAATACCATGAACATTTTTCCCTCCAGTTCACGGACAGCAATTTTTTCAGCAGCCCCAAAATATTTTTGCATATTTTTCGGGACACTATCTTCTGCTTAAAGTAAGAACTATTCTTAGAGAACTAAGATTTCTACTTTTTAGATAGCTTATAGACATTAGCTGCCCGCTGGTATGTTCATAATTATTTTATTCTGTGATGGAATGGTCTCGAACTTTTTTCTGTATTAAGAGCCATTTCATGTGTAAATTCTCATATACCATTTAGCAATAATGTATACAAATGCGTGATTACTTTAGCATTATTTCACAGCTTGAGTGCATACAATACATGTAAATGCTTTTTTTTTTCCCGTATATTTGATAATTTCAAAATGCATTTATGTATTTTGGGGTGGTAAGGTATACACGATACTCTACCGTATGTTTTACTATGCATAGATTAGTAAATATGTCCATAGTTAGCGTGGAGTGGGTGTGATGTATTCCTATAGGTTCTGTATCGATCCCCCTATTCCTGACCCTATTCTGGTTAACAAACTAACAAGTTAACTAGCAGCCAATCTATGAGGCAGAAAACCCCCATGATGCAGGAACCGTTATCTGATAAAGCCACACTACGGCACAGGAACGTGTTATCTGATTAGGTCATAACGCTTGCCATCTAATTAGACAAGCGATATTCCTCCAGCCCCTGATAAGGCATACGGAGTTCTCAAAACAAATCAAACCTATGACAACCTGGGAAAAACCCTGCGGCCATTGTTTTGATTTCACCGAGAACTTCAGCAAAAGAATGTGCTAACGACCTGGTCGTATGACATCCTTATTGACGTATCTATGTCCATCCTTACGTCAATCTCGGCACCTTAAAGGTATAAATATTACCGATATTGCCCTATGCAAACACACGCGGTGGTGACGAGATCGGAGCAGCCAGACTTGCCGAAGCCCAGAGCAGAGCAGACCCCGCTGGCGCAGCCCCGCCTTCCTGACGCGCTGAGAACGAGAAGCTGTCTATTCTCCTGCCGAGAAATCCAGCTCCGGCGCTTCCGGGTAGCCCTCGCAGGCAGCCTGGAATATCGAGGCCAGAGACGAGAGATACCATCCCTCATCCATCCTAGATTCCAGGTACAGAACTGAATAACCCCTCACAGAGAATTCTTTAGTCAGTCACTTGGCAAAACAAACTTAACTTAAACTGTAACTTTCTATTCCCGCCCACGCATTAGACTTAGGTCAGGTACACGGGGTAGGCGTAGTTAGAAACACCAGTTGAGTACGAGTAGTCAAATGTATATGTGTATGTAATATATCTTATTCATTTTAAACCTTCATATGGCTTAGAAACCATATCAATGTTTTTACAGTATTATTTTATACTTCTGCTTTTAATGTATGCACTTTACTTAACCATAAGTATTGCAATAATATCGATCCATTTCTCTTGTATGAGAAAAGAGACTGATCAATAAATAACATCTTTTATTGAACACGCCCGTCTCTTCCTTTTCTCTACAATCTGATGAGACTAAGAATGCACGTACTGACTGAGTAAAATAAATTGCCTTTTGTTCACACGACTCTCGAGATACACTCTTGATTAGGGGAGAGCAAAGTTGTCATGTTCTATGGTTGTCAGAAACTAAATCCCTTCTTGTCTATCCAGGGAGGTTCAACTCCTCCTTGCCTATTCGAGAAAGTTTCTAGTGAACTCTGAGCTAGCTGGCAAACCCAAAACTTTAAGTCTAATATCGACAGTAGTAGACCTAGTTAACGTCTGGTCTAGGCCTATACTATTGAAGGTATTATTCCAATGCGCAGAGCCTATTGGGATAATAGGAACTACACTACAGTACCTAACCTAAGTCTAGTACGAGGGAAGAAGTAAGTGAGGTGTAGCATAGGTTTAATCTGTTTTTGCCAGGAATCTAACCAAGAATTCTCTTAGGGTCTAATCAGCTCCGTACCTTGGTTTTAGAATGAAGGAGGTCTGGTATCTCTGTCTCGGGACTCAATTTCCCAACACCCCACGAGGGGAGCTTGGAAACACTAGAGCTGGATTCTCCATGAGAGAAAGGCAGCCCCTCTGTCAGTGCGTCAGCTGGAGGGTCGGCTTCCTTCGGCACTTGCTGTAGCGAACTGCGTCGGGCAAGTAGATAGTCGAGCTGCTCCAAACCACCGTGTGTTTGCTAGGGCAAGTGTAGGCATATTTATACCTTGAAGGTGCCAAGGGAATGATAGTTCTATGAAAACACCATGATTTCTAGGACAAATCAATATTCAAGTAAGGGGATGTCCCTGAATGCTGAAGCCGAGTTTTCCAAGAAATCGTTGGGGCTTTTTGGAACTAGTGGAAGTAGCCATGCCTGTATTTGGAGTGGATGGGTTATGTCTAAATATGGGGATGATTTCTATGCCTATATAAGGGCAATGTGAATTATAGCTATGTAAGGGCATGAATCGGTAAATTATGCTTGATTCTACAATGCTTCACAAACCCACTCCACTTTATTATGTTCGATATTACTAAATTCTTTAAGCATCCTAAAACATATCTAAGGCAAGATATGTATAAAATCCCTCCCAAAATACATAGAATGCATTTGAAATGGTTGTACACGAAAGAAGAGCATTGTGCGGTACGCATTTAAAAAGCAATATCATCATTCAAAGCATGATCTGTGAAACTTATAAAACAATGCTTATCACAATGAGTCATGAAACAAGTGATTGCAGCTACGGAAGCCGTTTGCACAGCTGCCTTTGCGGCTTCATCAGCCAATGAATTCCCTACAACGTGAACGCCATCACGCTGATGACTCAGTGTATGGAACACATGAGTCTTTTGTAGTTCTTTCTGTGATTGACCTACTTGTTCCCAAAGCAACTTATGCTTGATCGTGCCACCTTTAGCATCTTTCAAACCGTTTTGAACCCAGTTCTGCAAGTATTCATTGTAAGACTGGACGCAGTAATACGAATTGCACACTATGAGTGTGGGGAATTCACGATCGGTATTTTCAAGCGCCATCTTGAAAGCCTGTAGTTCAGCTCGCTGAGCTGTACAGTCTCTGAGAGATTGAGTTTTTGTGACCATAGGTCGGAATTTACCATTGCGCCAGCGACCTTTAACAATCGCGCACGCAGCAATATAAGCTTGTTTACCCCCAATTGCGGGTTGTGCTGGCTTGTCTGTATAAATTATACATTCGTACTGTTCTAGAGGCAGAATCTCAGTTGGCAGAGGACATTCTTGAGTTTTCAAGTATGGGTCAAACACGTATTCAACGTCTGTTGCAGCAAGACAGTTAACCCATTGTATCCATCTTGGATGTAAAGCCTTTGCATTCAGAATGCTTAATTTTGTCACTGCCTCCAAGGCAGGAACAGGAGTAACGACCATTATGCGTTTACCCTGTGCAAGAGCTCTCTCTTTTGCTACTGCAGTTTGAACCGCTGTCGGAATTTTTTCTTTTAAAGTGAATTTCATTTCAGCTTGTGTGTACAAGTGAGATTTGTAAGCAATTGTTGCTTTCTCACCATTAAGGTTGCGTACGTTTACGCATGTCTGTAAATGTGATGTTGCTAACATGTCTGTTCGCACTGAACGCAACATTTCTGTGTGTTTTTGAGTCCAATTTGTTGTTTTAAAAATTTGTATAAGTTTGATAAATTTGTAGAGAGGTCTAACACTTTCTGCTTAATTTAGAATGTATGTTCTTCCGAAATTTAGGAAACCTACAATTGACTGTAAGTTTTTCAGCGTTTTTGGAGGTTGGAGCAGCGCACATTTTTCTAAAAAGTTGGCTGCCAGGCTTTTGCCTTCACTTGATAACTCGTATCCTAGAAAAAGGACGTTGAGGTGGGCAATTCTTGATTTTTTAAAGTTGAATTTATACCCTTCAGAGGCAAAGCCAAGTATAATGGTGTTCACCCTGTTCAAGTACCTGTCCAGCATTGTCTGGGCCCACTCCCCGTTCTTGAGTTGTGTCCTCAAGATCCTCGGTATGTCTGATTTTTAGACCTGCTACCTTCTTTTTGGTGAATTTGGTTTTCTTATTTTTTGGAACGTGTTGATCATCTTTGGACTTCACATGTACTTCCTTGTGTTCTGACCGTTCTCTTCTTTCTGATTTCTGTGAGGAAGTCTGAAAGGTACGAGACGAATGTGTATCAGTATCTTGATATCTATCAGGTTTTCTCGAATTATCCCTATTCCTGAGGTTATACCTCTTTTCAGAGGGCTCCTTTTGAGGAGACCTTCCTCGGGACTGAGAACGCTTCTCATTAGAAGTTTGTTTAGTATTTTCCCACTTCTTTTTAGGAGTAGTTAGTTGGGGCTTTACTGGTTTCCCACCCAAACTATCTCTTCCTAATTCTTCCTAGGATTTTTTAATTATTCTGGCCAGTTCATATGGTTGCTCAGTTATCAATTTCTCTTATTTTTTGGCGGATCGCCATGGATGCTGCTTCACCTTTAATATTAGCTGATATTATAGCTGAGATCTGTTTGAAATCTTTCAGTAATTCATTTTTAATCTGTTTCAGGACGTCTGGTATCACCGCCAAACATGGAACACCATGTGTTTTTGTGTAGATTGCAGCAAAGACTGTACCCCAAGTGTCGTAGTCCTCCAGGTGTGGTGCGATCCCCATTGGTAAACAGATTGTTAAAATCCTGTGTTTCTCATGAGGTGTACTGTCAGGAAATACTGCCTCAATTTGAGTAATTTTTGAGCTACCCAGAATGGAATTTGTTCCCTTTTTGCAGGCAATTTACCAATGACTGATTGTATAGTCTGTGGTGTAATTTTATTTGTGTTCCCCTGGTGAGGGGTTTGTTGTGGAATCCTTATAGGAGGTTGGACCGTTACAGTCCGCATGACATATTGATCCAATTGACCATGTATTTTAATTAGTTGTTTTAGTTGAACTAATAGTTCTTCACTTGACATTTCTTCAATGTCAGGATGAGGTGTATAGCTGGATAGTACCGGCCATGTTTCTCCTGGTCTACCTAGTGGACCGACCCTGGTAATGTGATTTTGATGTTGTAGGGCGCCTTTAAACCTGAGCTGATGCTCTTGGTAAGTTAGTGGAATTTCAATGTCCTCGAAAGGAGTATATTCCATTGGAGGTTCCTCTACTTTGTAGAAGTGGAACTCATGTGTTACTGGATTTGCTTGAGGGAAGACAATCCATGAATAGAGTACATCTGTTTGTCGATATTCGTGTGCCTCTATGACAAAAATTACCCTACCACCTCTAGGTGATAAACAATGTGTTATAAGTTTTTTAGTGATGGTTTTCCTTAGGTTTTCTGGGATGATTATAGCATCCGGGTCATTTTGTTGGAAACCTGTAACGTCTAAACCCGGTTGGTTTGCAGTTGCTGCAGATCCACAGGTCTCGTTTTCAGTCATTTTGTTGGCTGAAAGTTTTGCAGAGCAAGTTTCAAGAAAACAAAGATAAGGTTCACAATGTTTTGGAACACTGTATCCTTCAACATTGAACAAACCAAAAAACTAATACATAGGATTTTCGTCCTACTCAGTAATGGCGGATATTTTATCCTTTTACCCACTCCAGACGTCTATTGGAGTATTTTACGGGAAAAGGGGTCACTGTGAAAAGCACAACTGAGTTACTCTAGTATCTAGTGTTAAATTAGTGCCTTACCAAACGTTGGGCGCCATGTAGTGTATTTCCTATATTCCCAATAGGCTCTGTGCATTGGAATATTATATCCTATAGATTTGACATAGGACTTAGGTCGACTAGGTCTCTATTGAATATATTAGACTTAATTGTGAGTGCCAGCTAGCTCAGAGGTCACTAGAAACGTTCTGGAATTCAAAAGAAGGGATTCGTTTCTGACAACCGCATAAACATGACAACTTTGTTTCCCCAAGAATAAAACTGATCTTCAGAGTCGTGGAAACAATAGATAGATATTTTACTTAGTCAATCGTGCATGCTTTGTTTCATCGGAGGTGCAGAGAAATAGAGAGACGGGCGTTTTCAATAAAAGTATTTATTGAACAGTCTTCTTTCTCATGCAAGTAAAGTGAACTGCTACATTCGTAATACTGGTTGCAAAGTATAATGCGTACAGAAAGAAGAGTATTATAAAATAATACTGTAATAGCATTGTATGGTTCCTAGACCATAGATAAATATATACATAAATAACAAGGCTAAAAAGTACTCAACTGGTGCTTCTAAAATACGCCTACCCCAAATGTACCTAACCTAAGTCTAGTACGAGGAAAGAAGTAAGTGAGGTGTAGCATAGGTTTAATCTGTTTTTGCCAAGAATCTAACCAAGATTTCTCTTAGGGTCTAATCAGCTCCGTACCTTGGTTTTAGAATGAAGGAGGTCTGGTATCTCTGTCTCGGGACTCGATTTCCCAACACCCCGCGAGGGGAGCTTGGAAACACTAGAGATGGATTCTCCACCAGAGAAAGGCAGCCTCTCTGTCAGTGCGTCAGCTGGAGGGTCGGCTTCCTTCGGCACTTGCTGTAGCGAGCTGCGTTGGGAAAGTAGATAGTCGAGCTGCTCCGAACCACAGTGTGTTTGCTAGGGCAAGTGTAGGCATATTTATACCTTGAAGGTGCCTAGTTTGACGTAAAGTCAGACATAATAACGTCACCAAAGAACCCCAAGGGAATGGGAGTTTTTTTTAAAATGCCATGATTTCTAGGACAAATCAATATTCAAGTAAGGGGATATCCCTGAATGCTGAAGCTGAGTTTTCCAAGAAATCGTTCTGGCTTTTTGGACCTAGTGGAAGTAGTAATGCCTGTATTTGGACTGGATGGGTTATGTCTAAATATGGGTATGATTTCTATGCCTATATGAGGGCAATGTGAACTATATCTATGTAAGGGCATGAATCGGTAAATTACGCTTGATTCTGCTACAATGCTAATGCTAATTCTAAAATGCTTCACAACACTTTCATCAATCGCAATTCAACTTTCTCTTTTACTCCTTCTAAAGCACATAAAGCTTTTTCTCACTCCTACATAGACACATAGTTGATGCCTGGAGGTTATGCAATCCCTACTTTAGAAAGTACACTTTCTTTTGTCCAGTACACCATTCACAGTCACGTATTGATCATATTTTTCTTTCTCATGCCCTATCTCAGTCTTTAATTTCTTCTGATATCTGTTCCATTCTAATTTCTGATCATGCTCCTGTTTCCGTTTCTCTTGACATTCTTCACTATTCGTCAGCCCCAGACGTTGGCGCTTTAATAATTCATTACTACTTGATCCTGTAATTACTTCTTCTTTCACTGCTTTCTTCAATGAATATTTCTCTTTTAACGAATCTAATACTCTTCCATTTTTTACTATTTGAGATGCTTTCATGGAAGTCGCAGGTGACTTTATTATTAATTATGTTTCTAAAAAGCGCCATATAGCCCGAAAATCCACCACATACCATTTTGCTAAAGTAAAACTCCTTGAACATAATTATTACACATCTAAATCAAAGGCTTCTTTAGATGCTTTAGTAGCTGCTAAACTCAAATACAAATACTCAAAAACGTTAATAAGGTATCTACTGACAACGCCTCCCTATATTTGTTAAAATCGAGTGCGAAATGTTATGGTAGTAATAACAATTCGGGTAAACTATTAGCTAATTATCTTAAAGTAAAGAAAAACAAATTCAATATTGACTCAATACTAGATGCTCAATAGACACATAGATTTAAAGATTCTGAGATTTTGCAGGAATTTCATACATTTTCTAATTCTTTATATACTCCTGAAACATATCCTACCGATCAATACATCTCTGACTATTTTCCTTCTAATATTAATACCTCACACCGTGATATTGATTTTCAACTGTTAGAAATGGATATTTCACTGAAAGAACTTCAAAATGCTCTAAATACCCTTAACACTCGAAGGTGTTAAGGGTATTTAGAGCAGTTTGAAGTTCTTTCAGTGAAATATCCATTTATAACAGTTGAAAGTCAATATCACGGTCTGAGGTATTAATATTAGAAGGAAAATAGTCAGAGATGTATCAGCTCGTCATGAGCCACGGTGCTCTCGTCATAACCGTTAGCAGGGCGCATGCTGAGCACACAACCACGGTGGCTCATGATGAGCTGAGTTCGTCATGAGCACGGGGCGCTATGTGCGCCCCCCCCACCTCCCAGCACAGCAGGGGAATTTGCCCAGCTGTGAAGGGGTTAAAAAGGACAAAGCTCCGGGTCCTGATGGATTCACCATTGAGTTTTTTTCTCATTTTTCCCAACTTCTTCATCCTAAACTACATAAACCTTTGACTTTTTTTCACAGTCTGGTTCTGCTTCAGGTACCTTCTTGGAAGCTCTCATTTGTCTTATCCCTAAAGACAATTTAGATCCTCGTCTCTGCAAAAATGACAGACCAATCTCCTTGGTTAACATTGATTATATATTTTTTTCTAAATCACTGGCTTCACGTTTAGAATCTTTTTTCCGGATCTTTTAGGTAAAGAACAATCGGGTTTTGTGAAGGGTCGCTTTCTTACGGATAATACTCGGTTGTTTTTTTATATTCTTTCAAAATCTTCTCATTTATCTGATTCTTTAGCTTCTATTGTATTAGATGCAGAGAAAGCATTTGCCAGAGTCTACTGGCCTTTTATTTTTCCATCCCTCAAATGGTTTGGCTTTGGTCCTAAAATTATCTCGCTGATATCTCTTTTATACTCAAACCCTAAAGCTGCTATATTTGTTAATGGCCTTACCTCCTCGAACTTTACCTTAGGCAGAGGTGTTTGTCACGGCTGTCCACTATCCCCTTTTCTTTTTAACGTAACTTTAGAAACCTTTTTGTGTAGACTTCGTCAAAATACGGAATTTCAAGGTTTCATTTCTGGTGATTCTCATGTTAAATTAGAAGCTTATGCTGATTACATTTTAGTGTTTGTCTCTAATCCCTCGTCTTCATTACCTGCATTTCTATCTGAAATACAATCTTATTCTTCAGTGTCTGGTAACAAATGAAACAATGATAAGTGCGAAATTTTACCCCTAACTAAGTATACCTTTAAAGACGATTTTAAATCAACAAATTTCACTTGGAACACAAATCATATAAAATACCTAGGAAGTTATTTCTCCCTTTCTATTCATTCTTCAATCTCCATTAATTTAGATAATTGCTGTTCAAAAATGTCTTCCCTTATTGATAGATGGCATCCTTTATATCTATCTTGGTGGGAGAGGTTGGACACCATCAAAATGATGCTTTCCCCTATTGTCTTATTTACTATTTCTAATATTACTATTACTATACCCCAAAAATGTTTTTACAAAATTAACTTTCGGTTGTCTTCCTTTCTATGGGGTTGGAAAAAGGCTTGAATGTCATTAACAAAACTGCGGCATCCTAAAACAGAAGGTGGGGTTAATTTCCCTGAGTTTCCTTCTTATCACAAAGCCTTTATTCTTCGCCAATCCTCTCACTGGCTTAATGATCCCTCAGAGGTGTCTCCTCTTTGGGTATTACTTGAACATTCCTTTATTGCTCCCTTCTCCTTCTCAGAATTTCCTTCTTTTTCCAAGAAACCTCAAAAATTATTACACCCATTATCAAACTCACACATAAATTATTAGATCCTTTCTTATTAAAAGTCTCTTCTGAAATTGATTCTCTTCTTAATTCCTCAATTTGGCATAATTATCGTATATTTATCAACAATAGATCCATGTATTGGAAATCTTGAAGACAAAGGGATCTCCTCTGGGTTCATCAGCTCTTTTAAAATGACACAATTTTATCTTTCTCCCAAGCTAAAAGGTTATTTAACTTCCCTACATCTTTTTCTACTAAATATACTCTCTTACAACATGCTTTAAACACAGCTATTCAGAAATGTATCCCCCCCTTGGGTCAGATGATAGATCCTTCCATTAACGCTTTCACGTTTTTAAATTCAGGTCCCAAAGCCTCAGCAATTTATAAATACTTACATACACCAATCTCTCATAGAGAAAAAACTACAACAGAATTGGATTGGGAGTGTGACCTTCAGATTACTTGGCGTATATCACTTTGGAATTGTATTTGACTCAAAATAAGGAAAACATCCAGAGCAGCTAATACCTCTCAAACACTCTTTTTTATTTATAATAGATTATGTCTCTCCACCTCTATTTTACATAAGTTCAATGCTGAATTCCTTGATGTCTGTTGGGCATGTTCCTCCAATAATGCTGATTTATCTCATTTACATTTTTTTATGTCCTTTTGTTCAGGATTTCTGGCAGAAGGTGTGGTATCAAATTACTTAAATTTTTCTTTTGATCGTTCCTTTTTCATTTACTAATATTTTGTTAGGTTCTCTATCTGATGACTGGTCGAGCTGTCCTTTGCCTTTACAAATTTTTGGATTTGCTCTTGGGGGTAGCTTTTCAAAAATCACCAAACATTGGAAAAACTTAGCTGAGTTATCCTTCCAAGCCTGGTGGTATGCCGTGTGTCATAATCATAGGTTAGATGCTGCTTATACATTCCCAATTTCCTTAGCTCCCAAACGCCTGTTTATGTGGTCTCCAGTTACTGATTTCATAGATCGTCATGCTAAGCTTTTTCCTGTTCCTCAAATTTCGAACCAGGAAGTGTTGATCTCCCCCATGACATTCTCATTTGTTCTTATCTTTATTATTGTTCTCAGTATTGTTTTCATTGTATTTTATGCATTGCTCTATTACTTGACCAGATTTTTAGTGCATTAATATTTACTCTGTTATATTGATGTATGATCTTTCATTTATGTATTATTTGAAGTACTCAATGTTATCATCTATGTATTTTTATTTTATTTTCTCCCCTTTTCATCCTTTCCCTTTTCTTTTCAATAAACCTTGGGCCTCATTTATGAGGCTATGCGCCACTTTTACGTCGCTGGTGCGTCACTTTTTGTGACGCCCCAGTGGCGTAAAAAGTGCGCCTTGTTGTGCCATATTTACAAAGTGATGCATCTAGGTAGATGCGTCACTTTGTAAATCCCTGCGCCACATTATACCTGCACCAGGTATAATGTATGCAAGGGGGGCGTATTGACACAAGAAAGGGTCGTAGAAGTGACGCAGTGAAATATATGTGATTTCACTGCGCCACTTCTAGGAGACAAATGCGTCAATTTCTTATGCCTGCCTCACAGCAGGCGGAAAACTGACACAGGCCCTTTCACATGGGGCTTACCCCATGCGAAAGGATACATTGCTGGAGTTGCGCCACTTTTGTGACACACTCCAGCAATGCGTCACTTTTGCGCCATACAGATACGTCAGAAATACTGACGTATCTGTAACTCCTTGCGCAATGATGCGTCATACTGTAAATATGACGCATCATTGGTGTTGCAAGGAGGGCGCAGTGAAAAGTGACGCATCGCTGTTTTCACGCAGCGATGCACCACTTTTCATAAATGAGGCCCCTTAACTTTTAATACTAAAAAAAAGAAGGAAGGTGCTCTCTAGTGATCTCTTAAAGTACTCATCCTCAGTTATATATAGATTCCATGAATGAAACTCCATTCTCATTCTTTAGTGAGGATAGGAATCAAGAAGGGCATGAATATATAGGTTTGGGGGAGGTGTGAAGTAAGGAGTAATCTGTTAATGGGTAACCAACAAAACAAATCTGCAATACAGAATGAATACAAAATATAGTGCAGAAGTTTTTGACAGCATCGTTTTTTGTTTTTTTAATAATCAGCCCGAGTTTCAGAGGTTTTAGAAAAAATATGGCTGGGATTGTGAATAGGTAGAGCTACGCTTGCTAGAGAGAGTTCACTATCATGGCCAACATGAGGAAAAACAATGTGAATATCCCAGGTTTCCAGAGTTATCTTTGGTGATACTGACCTCTTTCGGCATGCCTCAATCCTCTTTGACGTTTTTTCACTTCTCTACTGGACTACGGTTCCCTGAAAGGCAGCGATTTAACTAAAGTAAATCAATATAATTACTGGTGTAAGTGTAAAAACTATCATTTTTAGGTTGAGCATCAGCGTGCATGCACTGTCTGCAAGGCCTGAAGTAATCACTCGTACTGAGTGTAATCCCACCTGCCTCTTGCCATTGGATCACTGGCACATCCCTTTTATTTTCTGGTGCTTTACTGGCTGGTGCTCCCAATAAATCACTTCAGTTTTTGGGCTGGTAGCACCGGCCTACTACAGTTTCCTTACACTTGCAGACTACTTTTTTAGGTTTCGCCTGGCGTTTACTGCGTAAGCAGTATCGCGCAGGCGAAAACTTTTGTAAACAGTATGGAGCTTAATCCCGCCTCTGTCTTCCATTGGCTAGCTTCATAAATGGAGGCTAGCCATTGGAAGACAGATCTGCCCGTCATTGCCGGAGCAGATTCGTGGGCGTTCCCGCGATTTTTACTCATCCCACCCCTTTCCCTACGTCATGCGGTGGTGGGCGTGTGTTTTTTTTTTTTCCCGTGATGTTTTCGCCATTTTGGACGTGTGAGCTTCGGAGCCTGGTGTTGTGTAACTGCCTTCTCGTTAAGTCAAGCTTCTACAAATTAATACGGTGCAGCATAATGTATTACCTACACCTCTTTGTTGGGACTTGCAGACGGAATTTGTGGCTCTTCGGTGCAGACCCCGGCGAGTGATCTGTGCAGGAGCCGCACGCTGGTTTTCCTTTCCTTTACACACTCTACTTCGCACGATGAATTTACCAGCCACATGCACGATCCACAGCAAGATAAGAGAAAACGAAGACTTAGCAGTCAGCACCATGAAGCGGCCGTGATGAGCTATACAACCAGCCCCATAAATGAGCAAGATGCTTTACGCACGGGGTGGAAGCAGAGACGCTCTCATCCGACACCACACCCCCGACACGCCTTTGCGGGGAGTGCGACGGCCCTGCTCAGCTGGAACCCGCTGATGCACCGTGTCACCCTCGCACCATTTGTCACCCCCGACATGCCTTTGCGGGGAGCGCGACGGCCCTGCTCAGCTGGAACCCGCTGATGCACCGTGTCACCCTCGCACCATTTGTCAGCTATCGAGAGGGAGGGCTGTGCGGGACCACCGACCCAGCGCATCATCAGCCAGCAGCGACCAGGGCGAATTACCAAAGCCCCAACTGGAGCTGCGGCGGACACCAGACTCAATTCACAGCCCACAAATGGGACAGCATGCCAGACCTGCCCCCCAACCCCCCAGAGTGTTGGGGTATTGTGCACAGCTTTACCAGTGCAAGAGCACACACTGTCACTGTACTAGGGGAGCACCAGGGAGGGAGCCAGACACGCAAGCAAGCAAACACTGCCACAACCAACAGCAGAGCAAGCATTTAATCCACCTGAAGCATGCACACGCTGATTCATGATTTATCCGCTTCAGTTTATCAGGACTAGTGCCAAAACACTGCCACGCGGAGACAAGAAGCGCTACGTGCCAGTAAAGAAACGTGAAATAAATGAAATAGCGCGATCCATTTCCAGGCGGTTTAATTTTGAGAATATGACCGATGTCAAAAGTAACATGGAATGTTTGCAGCGTTCACTTTTACAACCCTGTGCGCAGTAAACTGCAGGGCTCTCAGCGTGACACGGCTACGTCCACTTCATTACTGGAAACAACTGGGGTTCTTAGGCATTTTATAATTCCTCAATAAGGGGTGGTCTGCTCTTATATACGTACATTGCCTCTTAAATGCGGTTAAGCATGTTTAATATCAGGGGGGGGGCACACGCATCCATTCTTCCCCTTCATGTGCTTGTGTGTGTTGAATTCTTGAACTCTCAAGGAGGCAGCTTTTTGACACTCCACGTGCAGCCACGTGCCCGCCGTGCCCTGACACATGCCGGCGCGCGCGCGCAGCTCTGCTTTGTTTTTTACAGGTGCGTGCCCGCGCCTGTTGATTGCAAATGGAGACTACAATGGGACCGGAAATGACCCTTTTCCGACGTCCCACACGATATACGTAAGATATCCGTACATAAAGTCCATTATTAACGGACGTTGCAGTGTTCGCTTTTAGAATGAATGACACGACCACAGCAGCATTGCAATATCGCATTAAAACCCCCAGGAAACGTAGTAGAATGTACAGTTTGCTCTGAACAGTCCATCCACTACTGCATCAATCCACCCATCCATACACCCATTCATCTGTCCATGTCATCTATCCTCCATCCAATCCATCCACCGACTCATCACATCAACCCACTCACATCATCCACTACCCTCCACCCGTCCATTCATCACCAGCCACCCTCCAATGCATTAGTAATTTTTACTGTTTGCGAGAGATTAAGCTATTGGCATTGTAAATGGCAATGCCATTTATTTATCTGTTTTCAAACCCAACACATAAATAAAAAATGTGTCATTTACAATGCCATTAGCTCTAACTTTTACAAAGGCGAAACCGTTGCATTGTAAATGCTTGTTATTAACATGCCGCCCACTCCATTCACAGCCACGCAATACCTATAATGTGCACGGCCTTCGAATATTTATTAACGTGGCGCCCGCCTCACTCTCAGCCTCACTTAAAAACTGGTGCGGGTTATATGAAGCTATTTTAAGTCCAATTAACTATAAATTTGCTTGTCAGGGAATCTAAACACAGATCTTTGCTCATGTCAGCTGCTTTTGAACGACATGAAGAATGTCACGCAGAGGATTGTCCTCTGGTTGTTGCCTGCTTGTATGAGACACAACACAAGGTAAGGCCCGGTTTCTCTTTTACTGCTGCAGTTACCCCAAATTTCGTCACGTCAAACCATCGTCTTTCTCAGCCAAAGATACCACAGTGCCCACAACAACTGCCAGTCATGGCAGACATCACACCGCCTTAAACTCCCCTATGACTACACAGACCCTAGGCTATCAAATCATAAAGATTCGCTCTGGCTTTGCTGCACCTTTCCGCTTCACTCGCAGCCACGCACATCTTAGAGTTTGCATTTGCAAGTCATGAATCCTCCACTAAATGTGAGTTGCGTGTCTTATAATTGGTGGCACTTAAAATCTGGCACGCGATATATCAAGCTCTGTCCAATTAACTTTATAAATGCGCTTGTCAGGGTGGAATTGTAGTGTAGTTCCTATTATCCCAATAGGCTCTGCGCATTGGAATAATATCTTCAATAGTATAGACGTAGGACTGTGGTTAACTAGGTCTTCTACTGACGATATTAGACTTAAAGTTATGTGTGCCAGCTAGCTCAGAGTTCACTAGAAACTTTCTCGAATAGGCAAGGAGGAGTTTAACCTCCCTGGATAGACAAGAAGGGATTTAGTTTCTGACAACCATAGAACATGACAACTTTGCTCTCCCCTAATCAAGAGTATATCTCTAGAGTCGTGTGAAAACAAAAGACAACTTATTTTACTCAGTCAGTACGTGCATTCTTAGTTTCACCAGTTTGTAGAGAAATAAGAGATGGGCGTGTTTCAATAAAAAGATGTTAGTTATTGATCAGTCTCTTTTCTCATACAAGAGAAATGAATCGCTATTATTGCAATACTTATAGTTAAGTAAAGTGCATACAGTAAAAACAGAATTATAAAATAATACTGTAAAAGCATTTATATGGTTTCTTAGCCATATGATACTTAAAATGGATAAAAGATATACATACATATATACATTGACTAATCGTACTCAACTGGTGCTTCTAACTACGCCTACCCCGGTGTACCTGACCTAAGCCTAATACTTGGGAGGGAGTAAGTAAGTAGCAGTTTAAGTTAAGTTTGTTTTGCCAAGAATCTGACTCAAGAATTCTCTGTAAGGGGTTAGTCAGTTCAGTACCTGGGATTTAGAAGGCTGGAGGGTTGGTATCTCTGTCTCAGGACTCGATATCCCAGTTACCCGCGAGGGCGGCTGGAAACGTCGGAGGCTGGATTTCTCGGCAGGAGAAAAGGCAGCGTCTCTCTCAGCGCGTCAAAAGGGAGGGGCAGCGTCCGTGGGCTTTTCTGCATCAGCTGGGCTCTCCGGCAAGTAGCACTGCTCCAAGCTCGTCACCACCGTGTCGTAGCTTAGGGCAGCGTCAGTATATTTATACCTGAAAGGTGCCGTGTTTGACGTAAGGATGGACATAAGACGTCGGCAAGAATGTCATAAGGACTGGTCGTTCTTACATTCTTTGCAGGAGTTCTCGAGCGAAATCAAAACAATGGCTGCGGGGATTTCCCAGGTCTGTTGGAGGTTTGATTTGTTTTGAGAACTCGGTGTGCTTCTCTAGGGGGCTGAAGGGATAGTGCTTGCTTAATGTGACAGCATGCGCTATGACCTAATCTGAAGACGGGTTTCTGTGCCAATAGTAAACATAACTAACAGTGCATGTGTATACCGGACCACCCCAAAAACATTTTTTTTTTTTTTAAATGCCGTATGCAAAATGCACGAAACGAGTATAGGTACTGTATGCATTCAAGCAGTATAATCATTCAAAAGGAGATGCACATTTTATATCGGCATGAATGATTTGCGAAATTACACATGAAATGGCTCTTGATACAGAAAAAAAATTGCGAGACCATCTCATCACATATAAACACAATTAATTGCATATAAACTAGAGGTTGAGGTAATGTAATATCTCTAGTGTTCCTAAGAATAGAAGTTCTGTTCTCTAAGAATAGTTTTACTTTAAGCAGAAGATAAGTGCCAAAAAGGTAAATATTTTGGAATTGGAAAAAAGTTTTCGCTATTCAGGGGAGAAGAGAAAAAAATAGTTCACAGTCACTTTGTTTTCAAGAGACTGAAGGCCAAAATTCAGAGTTCAGGGAACGCCGTGTGCAAGTTTGTTTAAAATCATTCTCTCTGTTCCGGTGAAAACATCATTTCAGATAGATTCTCGAAAAAACAGTCTACAGCTTCTGGTGAGAGTTCGACTAGGTTAGAAAATGTCGCTACCATGCAGTCACGCGCATGATTGCTTTCACTGATGGTTTGATCAGAACTGCTTACAGAAGGTCGTACCTGGTCGATGCTGCTTTTATCTTGTACTTCACTACCCTTCAATCGTAGTGGTGAAGTTTCCACGAATGCCGTCATCAGGATAGGTATTTAAAGTTAACAAGGGGAACCCACTTAGTGGCTTTGGACCATGGGACTGTAACGCAACAAAACTGGTAGTGCAAATATTTGCCAGGCTTCTGCTAAAAACATGCATGGATGTACATACCCATTCTGTATATAATATTGTGCCTTTGCAGGTTTATGTTTTTGAAACTGCATGCTTGCTTGCTCACCTGCCAGGCACGTACCCAAAGCGCCGAAATTCACTCCCCCACCACTCCAAGATGGCCACCACAATCTACTGGTTGCTACATGACCACTGTCCGGCCATTTTTGAAATTGCCAAGCGCTTTTTTAAACGTTTGTAACCACTCAATATTTATTACACTGCGTTAGGCGAATGTTACCGTTATAGATCTGTATACTTGCATGTTCACCCCCCAGACACGCACTGAGAGCGCCAAAACACCACTCCAATATGGCGGCCACAATTCGAGAACGATCACATGACTAACGTCACATGACCTCACTCCTTCAAAGCCCTGAGTCTACTCCTCCCAACTTGGATGCAACAACGTTTGCGTGGAACAGATGCACCGTCATCCTGCCCAGTACGAGGTAAGACTCTGCCCCTGCCCTAGTTCGTAACCAGAACACGGCAAGCATGCGGGCAATCTTAATTTCATTCTCCCTCTTTCAACCATAGTGGATCGTGTAATTTTCCGACCGCCGCTACGGAGCCCATGTCAACCGGGTGAGAACGCCAATCAAGGCGCTCACCGAACTTCACTTAGCTATCTGATGCTTGTACGGATTACCTTATCTCATTCCGAGGTGAGCATGCTCCCGCTTCTACCGCTTGATACAACTTACTACTTTCGCTTTTTGTTAATATCGCGCAACTTCTCCCCAACAGATCGTTCACTCATAAATTGCCTCAAATCGAGTATTCCAGACTGGGCAGCCATCCCAGGACACTGAGAATATACTGGTAAGAGCCAGTAACTGATATCTGGCTAGAAATGAGCACGTATGTGGGCTTGATCGAGTCACCTATAACGACTATAATTTTTACAGCCTCCTGAAGCACATTGCAAACGCCGCCAGTGTACCCCCGCATTGAGTTCAGTAACGACTGAAAGTGCCTCTTCAAACCCGCCCCTGGGTACGTCGGCGAGTCAATTTTATTCTAGCCATTCCCACACCCAATATTTGTAAGACTTGCACTCCTCCACTACTGTCTCACACCTTATTTACTCCGACTGAATAACTGTTACAAACACAAATGGTCATTTCTTCACTCTCACAGAAATGACTACCTCTCACGAAATAGGCACATCCTAGCCACAACTTACAAAATTGATCACCGTCAGCATTGAAAACACCGTCACCGCACTGCGATTTCGAATTGCATGTTTTTTAGAGTGTGACTAAGTTGACCTCTTATATGCTAAAACACAGAGTAGCGTTCTAAAAATATTTTTGCCTCTCTGTTTTCTCCTGTTTTTCCTTACAGGCTTGATTGTTTTATGTTATTCCAGGCATATATTAAGTCCTGATGATGATCCTTTTATTGTAGAGCATAGGATCGAAACGCCGTCGACACTGTTATGTAGACATACATTTCTAGTATTGTGAATTATTATTGTATGATCTACTAAAGGGAATACTGCAAATCTAAATCCGAAAGCAGTACCATTGTTTTGCTCAACTCTTCCTTTGCCTGATGTAAACTATTCTTTCTCCTGCACCCTTTTTCACAACTTCTCTTTATCTTGATGAGTACGGCACAGGCTTGTGTCTTACTTCAAACACTATTATGTTTGATATGATATTGTAATATTTGAATTGACTCCCTGTCAAACATTCCTAAAATAAATTCTTTGCCCGGCTGGGTAGAAGAAGAATTGTACATATCGTCCGATTGTGGTCTTTATGTTATCTTGTTCTTTTTGAAATTGTTCTAAGCTGAGGACCTTTGTTCTTTTGAAATAGTCATCAGGATAGGTAGCCGCTGGGGACAGCACAATGCATGAGCCTTTACTGGACCCAACAAAGTATCTGCATCCAATGGTACGTCTGATTGTAGTGCAAGACAGGTGTCCAACACGCATTCTTCGCCACATAGCATACCCCTTAATACAGGCATAACACAATTCTGCCAGATGGGTCTGAATGAAAGAAACCAGGTCATATTTAGATCTCGTAGCCGGGCTAAGCCAAGGACTTTAGTTATGCGGTCCCGGTAGCGGATAGCTAGGATCGTTTCTTCCATTGTAGCTGGAGTCTTGTCTGTGACATGGCTTGCCATAACGAAGCAAGAGTAGCAAGAATAAAATGCCTGCTACGAGTCCCAACAGGAGTGGAAGTCCGCCAAAGATGGAATGGCCGAAATTTGGAAAAATACCCAGGATCGCTTTGAATGGTGTTAAAGCGCCTGAAAAAACTGTCTTAAATACACTTGCGATACCACTTGTATCAGAAATATTTAAGATTTCGTTCAACATTTCTGCGAAGTGTAGGGGGCAATTTGTTGATAACATTGAATGAATCTCTGCCGTTGTCCTTGCAACTTGGAGATCATACGTTTCTTTTGACGACGTCAACTGGGTTGGCGTCTGTAGGAGCACAGTCTTCATTCTGCTTAAAGTATCAATTCGAATAGAAGAGATTTTTAAACTGGGCCATAACCTTCCCTCCCTGTCTGGAGCATCATTCGGGAACAATACTCTTTCACAGCACATGACCCTGGAAGTCACGCTTATGAGATAAGGTTTTCCTGGCAGCAAGCCACAACATCTGTGATCTACAATTAGAATGTAACTCCCGTTCGAAAGTCTTCTAAAGAATGGTTCTATTTGTGTTGCAGGTGTGCCTAACTGGTGACATGAAAGGTTATTTGAAGTCCCTTCACAGGCCCCATGCAAACTAATACCCTGACACAGAAGTATGCCACTTAGTGTATTTTCACAATTATTACCACTAAGAAATACACTCTGTCCGTTATTACTGACACATGTGTGTGTATAGGGCAAGTTCCATGTGGACTTAATGTATTCTTTACCCAACCTTTCATACTGGCCTGCCTGTATATATTTTTGACAGTATTGACACTGGAAAGTTGTTATCGGAATAGTCATTATCCCATGTATTATCCATTCAATGACAGGTCGTTCTGACATTGTCAATGGTAATCTCTCAAGTTTTTCAATGCTCAGAATTGTATAGTCAGCACCCTTTTGTGCCAAACTGATTTGTTTATCAGTAAGGTTAAAGATATTAAATAGTGACGTTGTGTTGATTAAATGCCAAGGCACATAGCCTGAACGCAGATTTTGTAACGTCCAGCCAAGCTGTACAATAGAACGCAATTGAGACTGACCGTGTTGCAACATCAGTAAGTCTTGTTCTATTATATCGATTGCAGAAGATACAATACTGTCCAGTGAATATATTCTGGAAGACAGAGTCATTAACCCATTGTCCACAACAGAAAGTGATTTTTCCAAATTAACACGGTCAATTTCCCGTATTTTTTCTGCTGTCTCAATTTGAGTTACTTTCCAAGCTTCGTTGTAAGCTGCATATATAGAGGCCGCTATGAAACGTTTTTGACGCTGTTTGCGTGGTCCCATGATGAAATCACGCAAGTCAGCACCTTCTTTAAGTAAAGTTAAGTGTTGCTTAATTTCTGACAGTGTGGATGTATGTAGCCATTGAAGGCAGAGTTTCCCCACACTATAATTAGTTACAATCCCTGGATGTTGTCTCTGGGAGTATCTTGGGTCTGGCCTGGTCAATGTGAACCCCTGTATTTTGTTCAGGAATCTGTCTTGACAGTTATTTGTGTCTGTGGGCCAGATCAACCATTTTTTCCAATCAGCATGTGTTCTGTTTTGGTTTAAAATATGGGATACGTCTATCTCAACCTCCGTAGTGCTATTACTGGTAGGTGTTGGTTTTGGAATAGACGGTTTATTTAAGTCTTTAATTTTGGCTAGGCCAAGACAGGATGTCTGTTGAATTGTATCATTCAAAAATATAATTTGTTCTGGGATCATGCAGGCTCTAAATAATGATTCTATACCTTGCACTTGCCAATCTTTTGTGCCCCAGATCGTTTTCGTTTCAATGTTATTGTTCCAGAAATCAAAACCGAAGGTATTCATTTTTTCAAAGAATGAGTCTGAATATATCAATTTAGTGTTTGTAAGCATGGTTTTAACTCCTGTCTTATTTAACAATTTGAAATAAAATGATTCTGCATTACTTGTGTTGAACCCTGAAAAGTATGAATATTTATCAAAATATGTCTTTGAACTGCCTTTTGGTGGAGTTGCACAATGTTCCCATTGGTTAAATTTTAAAACATTTCTAGGTTGAGTAGATTTATGCAGATAATGGTTACCATAATGGTTATAACAAAACATTTGATCGTAATTAGATGAACCTTGCAAATAATCATGTTCTGTAAATTTAGCTGACATTACTAGATCAGACATCATATCATTAATACTTTCAAAGTCCCAATCATCAGCAAATGTGCTTGGTTTTACAAAGTCACTTAATGAAATCTTGAATTGATGAGGATACTTCAGGAGCTCAACCGGACCATAGATTTCGTAATCAGTTTTGTCCCATGCTACCCCACCGGGTATAGGATTGGCTGTGAAGTTTACTGAAGAAAGATCTCTTTTCTCGATGTGTGAAGACTTGTGTGGTTTCAGGACCAAGTTGATGTTCTGACTTGCTGTGTCCATTGTAACATATTTTCCCTCAATGAAGTGTCCCAAGCATAGTACCATGATGAGCCAAAGTATGAGGATGAATACTCCTAGTGCCACCCATAGTTCAATCCATGGAGAAATTAGATAGGTTTCTTTTAGTTGATGAAAGAGTTCCTTTGCTTTGTCCTTAAAAGTTTTTGTTGTCGGCTGTTCCTCAGGTTCACTTGGATCCTCAGAAAAATCATCAA
Organism: Lissotriton helveticus; assembly: GCF_964261635.1. Lineage (NCBI taxonomy): Eukaryota > Metazoa > Chordata > Amphibia > Caudata > Salamandridae > Lissotriton > Lissotriton helveticus. The sequence goes on from NC_136057.1 coordinate 455,328,896, forward strand.
AGTTGATGAAGTAGCCTGATGCTGTTCTGTCAATTGTTCCAATTACTTCTGGATTCCTTTTCGTTTTTGGAATTTTCTTTCTTTCATTAGCATAGTCTGTGGTTACATCATTGTAGACTGGTGTTTCTTGATTTAAGATTTTAATTTGGGTTTCAAGAGGTTTAAGTTCCATGGCTTTGTTGCATAGTCCTTGTTGTTTTACTGTAGGTTTATCAATTGTGATTAGTCTTTCAGTTTGAACCTCTGTGTTTGTAGCAAACTTTGGTGTTCTGCTACTTCTTGGGAGTCCACTTGGCCTACTACTTGTTATCGGCCACATGATTGTGGTTTAACCAGGTCGATGGATACAACTCGGTTCTCCTTTTTACCAGCAAGGGGCGGTAGTACTACTGATCTTGTCCCGTTGACAGACAAGACAGGAACTGCTTTTCTGTAAGAAGGCCCAAATTCCTTCTTCACCGCGATCTTCTCTCTGACCAGATCCCCGATTTTTGAAATCCAGACAGGCCTTGCTGGGACAGGTGGTTTCTCTTCAGTGGCTGTTGGCTGTTGCTTCAACTTTATGTTGCTCAGGTCTTTTCTCTTTTTGTTTAAGTCCTGTAAAATAGCCAAACGATCTTTGATATCAAAGCATTTTTCTTTAACCACTGAAGTTTGACTATCAAGGTCCTGGATTAACATTCTAGTCCCAAACAATAGTTCGTACGGACTGAGACCTCTCAGAGAATTTCTTGGCAGATTATTAAGACTACGTTGGACACTTATTAAATGTTTGACCCACCCAGCTCCTGAACCTAATACCTTTGCTGTTATAGATTGCTCTATGCCCTGGTTTTTTCTTTACACCATCCCGTTTCCCTCAGGAAGGAGGTGACAAGAGTACCGCAATGCTATGCCCATGTTGGTCATGTCCTCCTCATAAGCTCGAGAGCTAAAAGCAGGACCCTGGTCAGAATGTAGCATGCAAATTGCGTATATGCCATTATAGACTCGCAAATCTTCGTATAACAGTTCAGACGTCAGTCGAGAGCTGGGGTCTATATTTTAAGTGAAAATAGTCTCTACATGTTAATATGACGCATTATTCATACTGGGTATTTCATGTCGATAGCCTAAACCTTATTGGGTGAAACGCCATGGCAGTACACCGTCTCGGTCACCACTGCGATCTCTGTTGCAGTTTGGGCAGTTTTTTGCAAATATGTGATGTTGCAGGCTCATTCCTGGCCACCAGTATGTTGATTGTAATTCTTCTAGAGAATCCTTAAGTGTAAGGTGTCTAAGACCCTCACCCATATGTGCGTCTGCTATTAACAAGCCTCTCCTGTCCATGTTTGGAATCACTCTATCCCCCACTCCAGGGATTCGAGCAAAAGGAATGGAGTTTGCATCGATTATGTATGTATAATTGAGTGGATACATGAGGGGTAGCGCTGAGCAGTCGCTTTCTGATGACGTTTTTACCGCCAGCATTGTTTCCCCGTCAATGTATTTTACTGAACGCTTTTTTATAGCTACGGAAGCCGATTTAGTTGGTCCCGCTGTGGCTGTCTCAGCCAATGAATTCCCTGCAACGTGAACGCCATCACGCTGATGACTCAGTGAGTGTATCACGTGAGTCTTTGGTAGTTCTTTCTTTAAAAGAACTATTTGTTCCCAAAGCGATTTTTGCTTTATTGTTGCACCTGTGTCATCTTTGTACCCGTTTTCAACCCATTTCTGCAAGTCGTTATTGTATGATTTGACGCAGTAATATGAATTGCACACTATAAGTGTCGGCAATTCGCGATCCGCATTATCTAGCGCCATTTTTAATGCTATTATGTCAGTTTGTTGTTCTGAATTATTTTCCACTGAGTGTGTTTTTGAAAACAGAGGTTTTAATTTACCTCCGCGCCACACGTCTTTTGTAATCTCGCATGTGGCGTTATAAGCTTGCTCTCCCCAAACTGAGGGCTGAGCATGTCCGTCTGTATATATTACACAGGCGTAATGTCGTACGGGCAGAATGTCGATTGGCAGAGGATATTCTCTTTCATATTCTAGATTTTTTAATTTTGTCAACTCTGGATCAAAATAGTATTTCACTTTGTCTGTAGCAAGAGAATCTTCCCATTGATTCCATCTCGGGTTTAGCGCCATAGCAGGTAAATTACATGGGGTTGTTAATGCCTCAAAGGCTGATTCTGCTGTTCTGACTGTAATTTGTCTGCCGTCAGCTTGGTATCTTTCTCTTGCTACAGCTGTTTGAACCGCGTGAACAATGTTTTCTTTAATGCTGAATGTTTTTTCAGCTTCTGTGTACAAATGTGATTTGTATGTTATTGGTACCTTTTCTCCCTCATTAGAGGTTAGGTATGTGAATCCGCATCTTCCTGGGATGACTCGAATCACAAGGTTGCGTGTGTTATCGCGTGTTTGTAGTTTTGTTTTAACTAACATGTCTGTTTGTAAAGATCTCAAAATTTCTGTGTTTTTGAGTCCAATTGATTCTTTTAAAATCTGGTTTTATTAGATCATAGAGAGGTTTAACCCTCTCTGCATAGTTTATAATGTAAGTTCTTCCGAAATTCAGGAAACCTAGAATTGATTGCAAGTTTTTCAGTGTTCTAGGTGCTTAGATTACAGCACATTTCTCTAGGAAATTGTCAGCCAGGTTTTTGCCTTCACTTGATAATTCATATCCTAAGAATAGGACAGTCAGATGGGCAATTCTTGACTTCTTGAAGTTGAATTTGTAACCCTCTGCTGCGAACCCAAGTATTATGGTGTTCACTCTTTTCAAGTGAGTATCCAAGTAATCATCTGTTAGATAGATGTCATCGACATAAGATAATGCCTCATCATCATACATTTGTAATAACTCTGTTACTCTCGCTGAGAATAATCCTGGGCTGTTCTTGAACCCTTGGGGCAAACGACAGAAATTTTTCTTCGAGCCATTTATTGAGAAAGCGGTCAAATATCTGCTTTCTGGTGCTATATTTTGACAAAAGAATCCATTAGAGATGTCTAATGTTGTTTTGTATTTTTTGCGCACTATGCTATTCATTAGTGCGGCACTGTGTGAGTTTTGTACTGCAAACGTTTTGCAGCATGAGTTAAGGTGTCTGTAGTCCAAAACTAGACGATAGACAAAGGATTGTTCATTTGTGAGGTGCATGTTTCAATCACCCCCTGGTATTCAAGTTGATCTAAGATCTCCCTGATCTGTTTTTTAGCTTCTTGCTTAATTGGGTACTGCCTCTGTGCAGTTGGTTGAGATTTTAACTGGATTTTGTGAGGAGGAGAGTCCTCATCCCATCCCACATGATTTTTATATAGTGCAGGAGCCTGGGCTACTGCCCACTTTCTTGCAAGTGTATATTTTTTATGAATTGGAATTTGATTTGAGAAGGCAGGCATAATCATTTCTTCGCCATGAGGGCACTCCCTGACAAACTCTGGTGGCCAGTCTTTTTCAGCTAGAAGGATGTCATAGCCCTTGGAGAGATTATCCCAAAATAGACCCCTTATTTTCCTAGTCTTATCTCCCTCTATACGTAAGGTTATTTCATATATTTTATGAGGTTTGCTAACTCTGGTATCTGCAGTTTCCACCTGAATGTACTCATTCGTGTCCACTGTCTCCAGATGATTCATCAGGATCTTGCGAGCTATGCTCACTTCTGCTGCGCTGTCTAGCATTGTCTGAGCCCACTCTCCGTTTTTCAGCTGAGTCTTCAGGATCCTCGGCATGTTTGATTATTTTAATGCTGGCTACCTTCTTCTTTGGAAATTGTAACTTTTTACTTTGATGAGCAGGTTCTTTGTCTTTGGACTTGACGTGCTCTTCCCTGTGTTCTGACCGTCCTCTTCTTTCCGATTTCTGCGAGGAAGTCTGAAAAGATCGAGAGGGACGTGTATCAATATCTTGATATCTATCAGGTTTCTTCAGATTATCCTCAGAGGGCTCCCTCTGGGGAGACTTGTGTCCTTGGTCCGGACATCTTTCTCTCCGCTGAGGAGACCTTCCTCTGGACTGGAATCTTTTTTCTTTGGGAGTGGATTGTTTATTTCCCTCCCAGTTCTTTTTTGAAGTGTTTAGATTATTTTTAATAAATACCTTTTCAGGATTTTCTATTAGGGTTTCACTGGTTTCCCACCCAAACTATATCTTCCTAGTTCTTCATAGGATTTTTCTATGATTCTGGCAAGTTCAAATGGTTGGTCTGCTATGTCTGTCTCCTTCAATCTTTGGCGGATCACCACATTTGCTGCTTCCCCTTTTATGTTTGCTGGAAATATTGCCGAGACCTGCTTGAAGTCTTTCAGTAATTTCATACCCAGAGTTAAAGCAGGTTCTGGACCGTATTCATTTTGAATCTGTTTTAGCACCGCTGGTATTACCGCCATGGACGGAACACAATGTGTTTTTGTGTAAATGGAAGCAAAGACTGTACCCCAAGTGTCACAGTCCTCCACATGTGGTGCGATCCCCATTGGGAGACAGATAGTCAGAATTCTGTGTTTCTCCACAGGTGTGGTATCTGGAAATACCGCCTCTATTTGAGTGATTTTTTGTGCTAACCAGAATGGAATTTGTTCCCGTTTAATGGGTACTTTACCTAGACAGGACTGTATGTTCTGTGGTGTGATTTTATTTGTGTTCCCCTGATGAGGGGTCAGCTGTGGAATTTTAATGGCTGGTTGGACTGTTGAAGTCCTCATTACATATTGGACTAGTTGTCTGTGTATTTTAATCAGTTGTTTTAACTGTGTTAAAAGTTCTGTTATTGACATTTTTTCAATGTCTGGATGTGGTGTGTATCCGGCTAGAACCGGCCACGTCGCTCCTGGTCTACCTAGTGGACCGAGCCTGGTGATGTGATCATTATGTTTTAGGGCGCATTTAAACCAGAGCAGGTGCTCTTGGTATTTGAGTGGTATTTCCACCTCCTCGAAAGGGGTGTACTCATCCGGAGGTTCCTCTATCTTGTAATAATGGAACTCCTTTGTTACAGCGTTTGCTGCTGGAAAATGTATCCATGATAGAATACCTCTGTCTGCCGATATTCGTGTGCCTCAATTACGAAGTGGAGAAGCGTGGCTCAGTGGTTAGAGGCGGCAGACTCGGAAGCTGAGATCGACCGTGGACCAGGGTTTGATTCCCCGCCTTGGCGGGTCTCGGGCTCAAAAATTCCACGGACTCGACAATTCTCGCTCTGGTGCCTACTCAACTCACGGGGTCACACTCTGCGACTCTGGGCAATAGCTTGCTTAATCTCCACTACGGCCCCTCGCGGCGGGATGCCTGGCTTTCACCTTGTGGACACCCTGCCAGGGTTTCTCACAGGGGAATACCAGGACGGGTTCCCTAAGCAAGCGCCGGGACGCTCACGGGCAGCCGTGCGCTTTACAAATCCAGCACATTTACATTTACATTTACGAATATGACTGTACCACCTCTCGGTGTCAGTCCATTTTCTATAAGTTTTAAAGTTATAGTTTTTCTTATGCTGACCGGGATGAGTATTGCACCCGGGTCTTGCTGTAGGAGACTTGTGTCTTCCTCTAGGAGTTGAGCTGGTATTCTAGCTGCCTCCCTATCTTCTTCAGTTTCTGACATTTTACTGTCAAGAAGGGTTTTTGTTGCAGATCAGGTTTTCAAGGAAACAAAGATTAGATGCACAATATTTTGGAACACTGTATCCTTCAACGTTGAATAAACCAAAAACCATACATAGGAGTCTCCTCCTACTAAGTTTGGCGGATTTAACCTTTCACCCACTCCAGACGTCTTTGGAGTTTTATGGAAAAAAGGGTCTGTGTGAAAAAGCACGACTGAGTTACTCTAATGTCTTGCGTTAGATTTATCGCCTATCCAAACCGTTGGGCGCCATGTAGTGTAGTTCCTATTATCCCAATAGGCTCTGCGCATTGGAATAATATCTTCAATAGTATAGACGTAGGACTGTGGTTAACTAGGTCTTCTACTGACGATATTAGACTTAAAGTTATGTGTGCCAGCTAGCTCAGAGTTCACTAGAAACTTTCTCGAATAGGCAAGGAGGAGTTTAACCTCCCTGGATAGACAAGAAGGGGTTTAGGGCCAGATGTAGGTAATTTTTATTTACCGACCTCTTAAATACCGAGTCACACCGACTCGGTATTTAAGAGGTCGGAAAATAAAAATACCGAGATGTAGGTAATTGCAGATGTGCAATTACCGAATCGGAAACAGTCGGTAATTTCCGATGTGGTAAATACCGACCAGTTAATGCCCATGCATTCCTATGGGCTTTGAAGCCCATAGGATTGATTGGGCATATACCGGTCGGTATTTACCACATCGGAAAATACCGACTGTCACAAGGGTGCAGGGGGTGTCACTTTGACACCCTCTGGCACCCCCAAAAGAGGCTCGGGTGCCATGTGGCAGGCATACCTGCCCTAAGGGCAGGTCTGCCTGTCATATGGCATAGGTGTGCATGCACACATGTGCATGCACACCAGAAACGGTATTTTACCATCAAGTAGTATTTGATGGTAAAATACCGATGTGGTACTGCTTGTGGGACTCAGAAGAGTCCCACCTACATACCAATTGTCCGGAATCAGTAATGATACCGACTCGGTATTTTACATACTCGGTAAATTTACCTACCGGTAAATTTACCGAGTCTGTAAATTACAGGGCCCTACATGTCAAATTGCTTTTACCGGGTGGTAACGGCCGAATTCGGCCGTTACCACCCGGTAAAAGCCTACCTACATCTGGCCCAAAGTTTCTGACAACCATAGAACATGACAACTTTGCTCTCCCCTAATCAAGAGTATATCTCTAGAGTCGTGTGAAAACAAAAGACAACTTATTTTACTCAGTCAGTACGTGCATTCTTAGTTTCACCAGTTTGTAGAGAAATAAGAGATGGGCGTGTTTCAATAAAAAGATGTTATTTATTGATCAGTCTCTTTTCTCATACAAGAGAAATGAATCGCTATTATTGCAATACTTATAGTTAAGTAAAGTGCATACAGTAAAAACAGAATTATAAAATAATACTGTAAAAGCATTTATATGGTTTCTTAGCCATATGATACTTAAAATGGATAAAAGATATACATACATATATACATTGACTAATCGTACTCAACTGGTGCTTCTAACTACGCCTACCCCGGTGTACCTGACCTAAGCCTAATACTTGGGAGGGGGTAAGTAAGTAGCAGTTTAAGTTAAGTTTGTTTTGCCAAGAATCTGACTCAAGAATTCTCTGTAAGGGGTTAGTCAGTTCAGTACCTGGGATTTAGAAGGCTGGAGGGTTGGTATCTCTGTCTCAGGACTCGATATCCCAGTTACCCGCGAGGGCGGCTGGAAACGCCGGAGGCTGGATTTCTCGGCAGGAGAAAAGGCAGCGTCTCTCTCAGCGCGTCAAAAGGGAGGGGCAGCGTCCGTAGGCTTTTCTGCATCAGCTGGGCTCTCCGGCAAGTAGCGCTGCTCCAAGCGCGTCACCACCGTGTCGTAGCTTAGGGCAGCGTCGGTATATTTATACCTGAAAGGTGCCGTGTTTGACGTAAGGATGGACATAAGACGTCAGCAAGAATGTCATAAGGACTGGTCGTTCTTACATTCTTTGCAGGAGTTCTCGAGCGAAATCAAAACAATGGCTGCGGGGATTTCCCAGGTCTGTTGGAGGTTTGATTTGTTTTGAGAACTCGGTGTGCTTCTCTAGGGGGCTGAAGGGATAGTGCTTGCTTAATGTGACAGCATGCGCTATGACCTAATCTGAAGACGGGTTTCTGTGCCGGTGTATGCACATTAGTGAATTAATAACCGCACAGGGGTCAGAAATAGGAGTATCAATATAGGTACCTAGATAAACACATTACAGAATCTAAGTGCAGATCTTTGCCTATGCCAGCTACTTTTGAGCCTAGTGAAGAAAGTTATGCATAGAAGAAACACCCGTGGTTGCTCTCTGCTTGTATGGGGCACAATACAAGCTAAGGTCCTGTTTCTCTTTTACTGCTGCAGTTACTCGGAATTTGGGTGAAATGCGTGTTCAGCTTTTATGTTGGACTGTAATATATTCACACCACTATGCCTGCATTCGTAAGTCACTTCGTTAAACCATCCGTCTTATTCAGCCATAGATAGCACAGCAGAGGCGCAGCTAGAGCTTGTGGCGCCCGGGGCTATCCCTCAGATTGCCACCCCTGGGGAGGGGGGGAGGGGGCTGGGGAAAAAGGACCGAGAGACACATAGTATTGCCGCTAATAGTTACTTCGACCATGCAAGTTACATGCACATACATGACACGGTCCAAGGCTACACAGTTAAATACACTGGTGACCGGCAGTACAAAGGAGAACACACAGACTGCCACCATACTAACACTTATGTTTGTGACATTTAATTGTAGCTCTCTCCAGCACCTGCACCGCCACATATGCAGTGCAATTCTTAAATCAAATATTGTAGCGTGAAGAACAAACTGACGACTTAACGTTCACTATAAGACAACCCATCTTTGCTAACATGGATTGTATGACTTGGATGCATTTCTCAGAATATGTATGTACAGATTGCAAAATGCTCTGACGTCATCCTGAACATTTCTTTGTAAATATGTATGTTTATTATTTGGACTCATTTCTCAAATTTTTTTGTAAAAAAAGAACTGTACAGTACTTTAACGTCGTCTACATGTGGTATAATTTTTTAAATAAAGAAATAAAAACAGAAATTACCAGCATTCGCATGGTTCTGTACTTTATGGAATGTTCTCCGACACCCCACTGTACAACCGGCGGCCATGTCTACGTTTCTGCAGTTGCAGGGCAATGCCTGCAATGTTCAGCTCATGGTTTGTGCACGTGAAGGAGCGCAGCTGGCACCGGAAGTACAGGTAACAACAGCAGGCCGGACATAACATAGCTGCCAAGGTTTCAGATTGCTAAGTGTGAATTTTTTTTACTGTCAGCATAATTATGAGTAAAATTTCAACAACTATGAGTGACACTTTTTTTGCAACGAAGTAGAGGGAAACATACAGGGGCAAGGCAGGCAGCTAGGAATGAAGCAAATGTTAGCAGCCATAGCAAGTTACTAACATCAGGCACACTTACTTCAGTTCACACATCATTCAAACATTGTACATCAGGCCCAACCTCTTTCCTGCAATGCTTTCTTTGACAGATCAATTTACTAATGGTAAATGAGTAAATGTGCAGTTTAATTTGTCGTAAAAGTCATAACTTTCTAACAGAAATAGGAAAGTAGAAATATTTGTAGTTCTTGCCAAGATGTGAGGTTTTTAACAAACCTACACAAAGGCTCTGAAAAAATCTCTTCACATCTTCACGCATGGCTGTATGGATCAGTATCACACATCACTGCCTGGCACATTCCTGCTTGAAACAGGGCAGCAGGCCGCTGAAGACGATCAGAATGATCACGCTATTAATTTAAAAGAGAATGTTATTGAGCAGAGAGATATGATTAGGAACTCACTATTCAGTAACGGGCCGCCTCAAGGTCGTAGTGACTCCCGCGGAAAACACAGCAGTCTGGCATGCTTCTGGCTGGGGCTCAGAGAGGGGGTTAAAACGCTGTAGTGAGATCTGCTGCCATGGGGGGCGTTCAGAGTTTGCCAAAAGCCCTGGGGGGGGGGGGAGGGGGGGATGGTCTTAGTGCAGCAGCGTCGCTATTTCCTGGTTCGGTAATGCATCGGAGGGTTATTTATATTTTAATGGTCTTTTGCAAGGGCCAGCCCTGCCCTACATGCTGTAGAAAGATTGCCTGACTTCCGAGTGACGTGACTCGGTCGCGACCACACCACCATGCGTGCAACGTGCCGCGCTTGCCGCCTCCAAAACAGTGCCGCCTGGGGCGGTCCGCCCCCTCGCCCCCCCCTTGGCTACGCGGGTGTAGCACAGTCCCCCCAACAACTGCCAGTCACTGCAAACACCACACCTCCTTAAACCCCTCTATGACTATACAGAGCCTAGGCAATGTTGTACCTTTAATGCGATATCTTTTGCTTACAGTTCAGCAAACTTGTCACCTTGCCTTTGTAAAATACGTGGTGCATGTCCTTCCCTCTATTAAATCAGACGGTGCACAGAGATTAGGGTTCCTTTTTTATCTGCCCTTGTGGTTCTTTCCCTTTAAATCACTTTTTCCCTCTTTTCACCTCTTTAGTTGACATCGCCATGTGCTAAGTTCCCCATGTAATTTGGCTGTACTCAAACCAGCACATTGAGTTTGTTTTGGTGCTTCTATGAATGTACCTCTATTTAGTTTGCCAACATTGTTAATGCTACTAATCTGATCTGAACATAGCATGGTAGAAGCTCAGGGCGAAGCAGACTACAGAGTTTTAGTTACACCCCAAATCCCTTCAGTACTTACAACAACAAGCATTTGCAATGCAATAGGTCACGCATTTGTGAGAGTTTGATTTATTGCCATTGCATATAACAATGCCTTTAATTTATGTGTTTTAAAAACCTTTGAAATGATGTGAAAACATGCACTTTGTACTTAAAGTACTTGCTTATAAGAAGCATGGGTTCCAGCAAATGTGCCTTTTTTACTGCCAGACTTGCTTCTTGTAAACAAGGACTATAAGTACAAAGTGCGTGTTTACGCACCATTTGCAGATTTTCAAAACACATAAATAAAAGGCATTGTCATTTACAATCCCAATTGCTCAAAGTATTGCAAATGCGAGACCTATTGCATTTCAAATGCTTGTGTTAAATCATAGGTGCTGGAAGTAGGAGTGCGGGTTTTGGGGGGCAGCTTACAGCATCCCTAAAAAATGCTGGAGTACACAAGGGGAGTGAGCAGTAAAAATACCTTTAAATGTTATCTTGTCAGAGAGGTCAAATGTCAGGCTCTGTCTTCAGACAAACTACTGCTAATTCTCTTAACAAGGGGATTAGGGTTACTTTTCTTTACCTGATGGCAAAGTGAGAGGGTTTTGTAATGTGAGCTATGTGACAATCCTGCTGAATGTGAAAGGAAAGGCTGTAGAATGTTATATTTGTTTCCAACATACAACAATACTTGAACTGTACAAATAATGTAAAATATATCATCAGTTAGAAACATTTAAAGCCTTTTCTTTTGTAATTCTGAAGTATGATGGAAACTATATTTTAATTGGATCAAGACACTATACTCGGTGATGCACTAATGATAAATATTCACTAAACCTGATTTTTACTCATTATCATTTGTTTGCCCTCTAGTGTTATCAGTTATCTGTGCAAATGTAGTGGCTATTTCAATGGACAATGGGGGTTCTGTAAATGAGAGTGTGCTACCACACCATGCTTTAGTAATATATTAATGACATTGTGCTCCACCTACTTCTTACCATAACATAACATGTGAATTTGTTAAGCACATGTTCACCCAGAAGGATATCCAGGCGCTGTATAACAGAGGTTTCTAGTACCCTTACCACCTGCCTGTTGAATGGGCGTGGCTAATATGCTATACTTTTTCTTTGTGTTATGCTTCGATTTTCACAATCCCTATGATTTCAGTGACCTAACACCTATGGTAGCACCCCTACTTTGAAAATTGTCTCAGCACCACTGCGTCAAACCATAATATTTAACAATGCATTGGGCATTTCTTTATTCATGAACAGACTGGTAACATCATACAGCATCCAGAGAGGAAACCTGCTTGGATTGAATAGTCAATTTGTAAACTGTGGGCTCTCATTAAACCAACAGAAGCAGGTATATTTTGGTCTATAATACGGGTACATGAGTTGAATTTCTGCAGAAAAAGTATCCAAGACTTACTGGAGGCCTTCAGAAGCAATTTATGTCGACCACCAACTACAATCCAAAATTCAGCAGAATAGCCTCTAATAAAGAGTGGGTTGATAGAGAAAGACGGGAAGTCTGCTCTAAAAGATGATCCTTTTGTTCCGCTTCCGACGTGCCCGCGTTGCATAGGGTAAAAAGCACACTAAAATTGAACATGTAACTGACAAATTGTTATTAAAAGAAGCCCATGAAGTATTTCTGCTTCTGGGAGACTATGTTTGATGTTATAAAATCCAATAATATCATGATATGTTGGCGGCTGAATGGTAAGGGAATGAAAGGGACTAATGATGCAGGCTGTGGCACATTATCTCACAAGATCAGTGGGAAATACAATTTCTTGAGTTACTGAGCAACACAATCCTAAACAGTCAATGCTGTTGATGGCGATGGGGTTGCCTTACTTGAAGATGTCAATCTTGAGAGGATAATTAAAATAATCAACATTTCAAACCCTTACAGATTGGCCAATATTGTAGTATATAAAAAGTGTTCCAGGTTGGCACGATAGTACAAACTGATTTTAAACCTATTATCTGTTTCGGTGAGCTCCCTATTATAGTTTCTGTCCCAGTTTTTAAAAGAGTCAATGTCATTGATCCACATAACTGCAAAATTCTTTTGGTGCTCTGCCCAGAGAGCTAATGGCTAGATAAGGTTTCATATACCTAACTGTTACTCTGGAATTAAAGCAGGAACAGACAAGGGCAAGGTCGCCAATCTTAGACGTAGGTACAAGGAAGCCTTGGCTCTGGCAAAGTCGGAGTGGGATTGGAACCACTGGCGGGATCTCTCCTCTGCATTGGAAACCAGGGACTCGAAAAAATTCTGGTCCCTGGTAAATAATGGCACGGGAGAAGCTAAACCCGCAGTGGAGCCTAATATTGCACCATCTGCCTGGGAAGCCCATTATGGCAAATTGTATCAGGATACTGATCAGCCCGCCCATGTAGTGGCCTGTGATGATATATCCATCCCTGCAGCTGGCTTGGAATTTTCACTCGGAGAGGTGGTCAGTGCAGTAGAGAGACTGGCAATGGGGAAGGCCCCGGGATTGGACAGATTGTCTAGTGACCTTTTTAGACATCAACCTGAAATCTGGGGCCCGTACCTCCTTATTATCTTCAATGCCATCCTGGGAGGTATGGAGATCCCCTGTACTTGGCTGGGAGCAGAGATAGTGCCAATTTTCAAAAAGGGCTCTCCTCTCCTCCCAGCCAACTACAGGCCGATCAGCCTCATAGATGTCCCCCAAAAACTCTTCTCTCTGCTCCTTCTGGACCATCTCCTCGAATGGATGGAGGTAAATGAAATCCTGAGTCCCCTCCAGGCTGGCTTCAGAAAAAACACGTCCACCACGACCATATCTTCCGCCTCATCCTCCTGTATTGGAAAACGGTGAGGATTGAGGGCGGGAGACTTTACATGGTGTTCGTGGATCTGAGGTCAGCCTTCGACCTGGTCCCACGGAAAAAACTATGGGAGGTCCTAAAGGAGTTGGGTGTTCCATCCCAGCTGCTCCATGCCATAATTAGACTCCATGATGGCAACTATATGCAGGTCAGGTGTGGGAGGGACGGCGCATTGTCTTCAAGGTTTTCTGTTCTCAGAGGGGTAAGGCAGGGCTGCGTCTTGGCGCCGACCCTGTTTTGCCTCTTTGTTAACAGCGTTATAGCCCACCTTGATAATGTTGAGGACAATGACGCCCCGTTTTTGGCAGGAGGGTGCCAGCTATTATGTTTGCTGACGACACGCTCCTGCTTTCCAAATCCCCAATGGTCTTTTCTGTAGTCAACACGGTCTAGAGATCAACACAGAGAAGACCAAGTTCATGATCTTTAATCCATCCCCAAAAACCAGACCCAATCCCATTCTGGGCTCAGCCACTTTGGAAAGGGTTACAACTTTCCAATATCTGGGGGTAACACTGCATGAGAATTTATCCTGGGACCCCCAAATAGCCAGATCTAGGCTAAAGTTGTCGCAACTATCTGGTGCAATTTTGAAGGTCGTAAATACTTCCACCTTCAAACCCATAAGTCCTGCACTGGAAATGTATAAGACACAAGCAAAAGCGGCAGCATCTTATGGCAGCGAGCTGTGGGGGCATAAAGCGGGGAAAGATCTCGCGCTAGTGGAAAACACCTTTCTTAGACGTCTGCTGGCACTCCCACGTGGCACTCCTTTGCTTCCCTTAAGACTGGACGTGGGTTTACCGTCCATCGCTGCCGAGCTAGAGTCCAAGCCATTAAGATTCTGGCATAGGCTCTGGTCCACCAGTGAGCTTACACAATATAGGAGTGAACTTGCCCATGTAATGGACCTGAACAAGCGGGACAGAATTCCCTGGCTGGCATTTGTCAAGAAGGAATTCTATCGCTTAGATTTGCCTGAGCTTTGGGAGGCTCCAGAACAAGGATGCCAGAGGCTTTCTCGTAAACGCCTAGTCCAAATTCACAAGGAAAAAAGCCTAGAACTTATCCTGACCGCAACTAACAACGGCACCTTAACCGAACGTTTTTTACAATCCAAAAACACATATGATTTTGAATGTTTTATGGACATAATTTTCCCCATTTTTGCCAGGAAATTGTTTATACAGTGGAGGCATGGCACTCTGCCTATTAAATCCTTTACCTGCAAATGGCGATAAAACTTGCCCAGGTTGTAACTCTCATGACGAAGACGAAGCCCATTTTCTCTTCTTTTGTCCTGCATATCACAGACCAAGGAAGTACTGGCTGGTCCCTCTATGCAGGAACCTGGGATTCAGGAGCCATATGCATGCGTACAGAGTATTGAGAACCAGTACCCTGCCCCACATAGTTTTTGCAGTAGCGAAATGTATTATGGCTATGTGGTTGATTAGGAAAAAACTGTTAAAGGCACAAATGTTGACAATATGAATCTGTTTCCTAAAAGTATGGATTGTGCTCTTAATCAGGATTTGAAATGCTTTTCCTAACCATGATCTATTTTTTATCTTTATTATGTCCGTATCAATTTGGCAATTGTTTTTAATTATTGTATTATACAAATGTAATCGTTTTTAACGTGCTGTTTTAATGTATTTTGCATGTATCTTTTATGGTCTAAAAAGACCGAAATAAAGAATTTTTGGATTGGATTGGATTGGATTGGTTACTCTGGAAAGAAGAACGACTATAGCTGCCTATGGATTAGGCATGCTTTGAACCCAAACACTATACCATCCATAATTATCCATTTATATTAATTATGAACCCGTTCTCAGGCATATGTTATGTAACAATTCGTTTGGAACATGACCCCGTGAGGCTCTCAAGGTGCTGGGGGGTGGGGGAGCCTGCTGATCTGTCTGAGCACTGGGATTCAGTCGAAGATCCAGATCTTGAGATCCTTCCTGAATTGGGTCAGCGATGGGGCTTGCCTGAGGTGGAGAGGCAGAGTGTTTCAGGTCTTGGCGGTGATGTAGGAGAAGGATCTTCCTCCAGTCCTGGTCTTGTGGATCCATGGGACGGTGGCCAGGGCCAGTTGGGCGGAACGGAGTTGTCTGGTGGGTATGTGGAATGTAAGGCTGTCATTTAGATATGCTGGCCCTGCATCGCGGAGGGCTTAATAGGTGTGTGCGAGGAGCTTGAAAGTAAACCAGTGGAGTTCTCGCAAGTGTGCCAGTAAGAAAAAGTTATAGCTAGAAATTGTTTTTTGACAACTTGGTTCCTAACTAAATACCCTTAAATGTCTTAGATATAGACATGTATCGAACAGACACTCTGACATAGCATGATAAACAGAAAACAATCATGTTAATCAGTATATTTATTTATTTTTTAATACAATTTCTTTTTTTCATTTTTTCAAATTTTATAGAGTTGATATTAAAGTGGAACAAACAATAATTTGATTGTGTTTTGGGAATCCAAATAATTATTACATATAAATAGATTCATACACAGACATAAATATATACAAATCCTTTGTGATAGACGAGAAATGTTGACTCAGGCAGTGCGGCAGATGTCTACAATGCGCGTTTCGGCAAACATGCCTTCATCAGGTAGCCGTCCACTACTCAAAAACACGATGATAGTTGGTGATATACTGTGGTTTCTGCTCAGTCGAGGTATCACAATAAATAAGGCAGATTCAAATTTAAAAGCATGAAGGTGTTGTTCGGGAGGTTCAATTTCACGGATTGCGTCCTCGGACTCCAGGTAGGGTCAAACAACCGTATATTATGATTTCTATATAAACAGCGGCAACAGATACTGCTCGCAAGGCGGTCCCAGATCGATCGTGGAGCCAGCTTAAAAGGTTATTTTAGCGAGTGTACTTCAAGCGATAAATTGCCGTTATCTGAGTCCCAGACTTATTTAAGTGGCTTGATATTTGCCGCCGAGTCTTACATGCTGAGATTGGAATGGAACCGATTTAACTTTAATCTATGGTATTTTCCTTAGATGAAATTATAAATGATGTGCGTGGCGTTCCGTCTCGGTGATGCTGGCTCCGTAAGGGTTCACGGGTTCAAGTCTCGCAAGTGTGTTCAGTGATGTGGTTGGGGCGCGGGGTGCGGAGGACCAGCCTGGCTGTGGCATTTTGAACGTTCTGTAGTTTCCTGAGGAGTTTCTGGGTGACGCAGGTGTAGAGTGCATTTTGGTAGGCGAGTCTGCTGTTGATGACCGTCTTTCTGGATTTGGTGCGGATCCATCTGAAGGTCTTTCGAAGCAGGTGAAGCATGAGGAGGCAGCATTGATCTGGCGGTTTATTGTGAGCGAGAAGTCCAGTATGATGCTGTTTCGTGCATGGTCCGTGGGTGTGGGAGGCGTTTCGAGTAGGGCGGGCCACCAAGAGTTTTTCCAAGTGGAGGGGTTGGGTCCCAGGCTGAGGACTTCAGTCTTATCCCAGTCGAGATTGAGGCAGTTGTCTCCAGGTGGCGAAGGCCTTCATCCCGTTGTGGAAGTTGTGTCTGGCAGCTGTGTGTTTGTTGGTGATGGAGAGGATCAGCTGGGTGTCGTCATCTTAGGAGACGATGTTGAGTCCATGGTTCCTGACGATGGCTGTGATTGCGGCCATGTAAATGCTAAAGTGGGTAGGGCTCATGGATGAGGGTGGGACACTCCACAGCTTATCTCTGTGGGTTCTGAGAGGAACGGTGGTAGTCTGACTCACTGTGTTTGACCGGTGAGGAAGAAGCAGATCCAGTCCAGAGCTGGTGTCATGGAGTCTCGTGTTTAGAGTGCGGCAGGAGACAGTGTCAAAGGCGGCTGAGAGGTCCAAGAGGATAAGGACTGCAGTTTCTCCCCAGTCGAGGAGGGAGTTGATGCCAGCGGCGGCAGCGAGGAGGGCGGTCTTGGTGCTGTGGTTACTTCAGAAGCCAGATTGGGAGATGTCCAGGACGTGGGTAATTTCAATGAACTCTGAGAGTTGGGCGCTGATGGTCTTCTCGGATGACTTTGGCTAGGAAAGGAAGCAGGGAGATAGCGGGCCCTTCATGGTAGTGTTTTGTTCATGCACTCGATTACTTTTTGTTATCTAGGCACAACATTTTTAAGTGAAATCTTTTTTTTGCTAGGCTCGACTTTTCTAACGCTTTTTTTGTTTCATTAGCAAGTCTCCATTTCCAAATAGCAGGGCTTCACCCAAGTACCCATTTACCATCTCAATATGCAGTTTATATATGTTACCTTCCTAAATAGATTAGTGATATTCCCTAGAGGCCAAGTCTTCCGGTGTAAAAAGTGGGCCTCTGCAGAAATGCAACATGTTTTCTCCAAGCCCACTTTTAGGTTACAATGGACAAGATGAAGCGACTGCACCTGTCTGACTACAGCCAACTGTGGTCCAGCCGGGCTGGACTGTTCCCATGAGGAGCAGGGTCAAGACTGATTTGCATATGACTGGGTCACAACTGGGGTAGCATAGTGAGCTAAAGAACAATGGATTAAACCCATATCTCTTGACTGGGGTGAGTTGTTGAAAAGTTTCAGCACTCTGCCCATCATGTTGTTGTGTTTGGTATGTTCGCCCTAAGTAGCCAAGGGTATGCCCAGATGTGGATCCCTTGCTCACTGTGCCACTGGATTTAAGCTAGCATGGCTGATGAGGGGTAATACCCCGAAACTGGTCCCAGAATGCTGGCTTCTGGTCTAGGGAGGACCTGGAGTGGCAGTTCGAGCTGGACTGTTCCTCTGAGGAGCAGGGTCATAACTGATTTGGATATGCCTGGGTCCAGACTGGGGTGGCATAGTGAGCAAGAGAATGAAGGATTAAACCAAGATCTCTTGATTGGGGTGAGTGGTTGAAAAGTTTCAGTACTCCGTCCATCATCTTGCTGTGTTTGCTATAGTCACCCTAAGTGGCGAAGGGTATGTCCAGATGTGGGTCCCTTGCTCGCTGTGCCCCTGGATTAAATTTGCCTGGCTGATGAGGGGTGATACCCGAAACCAGTCCCAGGATTCTTATTTACAATACAAGGAGGACCTGACCTGGAAGTTCGGGCTGGATTGTTCCCATGAGGAGAAGGGTCAACACTGATTTGCGTGTGGCTGGGTCCAAACTGGGGTGGTTGAAAAGTTTTGTCCATCATCTTGTGTTTGCTACACCAACTTACTGCATAAAAAACCCTCAAAGCCATAAGCCAGAATGCCTGACTCATCGAAACCACACAACAGTACCAGCCCTGCCAAGTACCACGTATCAGGGTTAAACTAGCACATTTTAATGCTGGTGTCCCCATCTCCAGCTTAAAATGCATTAGTCACTCCTACAGAGCTCCCTGACAGTGTGGGGACAATCAATAACCTCTGCAAAGGCATCCTGCAACAGGAGCTTAATGTGTTCACTGCTGCTCTGCCTTAGTCTGGCAGCTGGCTTGGTATCTAATTTTACGGCAATTCCCAGCATAGAGAGTGGCATACATTGTTAAAGTTCCAACTAAGCCGTGCGCCAGAATCAAATGTTGTGCTCTCTGGTGGCCCCGCCTGGCTTCTACACATGTGTTGCTGCTACATTATCCTGCGGGCCGGGCCATTGTCTGAACAAATAAACAAACAGCATTGAAGCGCCGGTAGGTGTGTAGAGTGTCGCAGAGTGGAGTGTATAGAGTGGAGTGTCATAGAGAGTCAAAGAGTGGAGTACAGTGGAGTGGCAGAGAGTGGAGTAGATTGTCATTGAGCAGAGTCGAGAAGAGAAGAGTGGAGTGGCGAAGAGTGCAGTAAAGTGATTAGGTTGGAGGGAGTGGTGTAGAGTAAAGTTGAATGTCAAAGTAAATTGTCATAAAGTGGAGTAGAGTTTCATGTAGTGGTATAGATTGGAGTAGAGTGTCATAGAATATGGCTGGTGCTGGCTGTGGTCCAGATGCGGACGGGCACAGATGGGCTTGCCTTCAGCGTGCCAGCGGCGCACCCGCGTCACAGCTCTCGTTTTAACTGATTTTGGGCAGGGAGGCAGTCAGCAACTAGCCTGTCAACCTCCAAGATGACGCCCATATAATATCTTCTTCTAAATATCAGTGTCTGGCAATTAGCACATAGATTATTTTATATTGTACTATCTGACTGAATTCAGCTGCACATAGAAATATGTTGATTGGCTGAATGGAGTAAGCTGTAGTGGAGTATATTTTGAGCGAAAACACTGCTGTGAACTGCAGCGTCCTTGTTAGGCTCAGCATGAGTGTTGTAAGAAGATTTAACACTGTAGTTTGGTGCATTATGCTGCGATTTTTACAATCATAAAACACTTCAGCGCATGGGTCTTTTGCGAACCTGTGCTAGTCCCTGTCTGCCCCATTACAAAGATGGGAGCACTGAGGGTGTGAAAATGATCACCAAATGAATATGCATGTGCTAGAATTGTGGGACTTATGAAGTATAACAATAGGGAAGAAGAAAACCATCGATAGAAAGATGAATTTCCTTCTGCTACCTTCCTGAATGGGCCACTTGAACTTGTTCTTTCAGTATACTTTAAGGCTGGAGAGAGAAAATTAAGTAAAACTCATAAAAGTCTTAAACAAGCTGCCATGCAAGTGATGTTGAGGCCACACAGGCACAGTATAAAGTGAACAGGGCTCATTTCGCCTATTTCAGTGATGACAGGAAGCAAACAGACCACATGGTAGGATTCATGTTAATAGGATTACAAAGGAATGCTTGCAGTTCTCCTGAAAGTATAACATTCAATGACAAAGGCAGTCAGTCTTGCTTTGCATATGCCTGACCAGCAATGTTAAAAAGTATAGAAAATCTTGTTTTTAATACTTTCAAAAGGGCTCTGCCACATTGTGAAATATAATGTGGGTTGCATCATCACGTTGCAGCAACGCAATTAACACATGTGACGACGCAATGCACGTTGAATGACCCAATGCAGAGGCCATCTTGAAAGTATAGAAAATAAATCCTTTAATTGTTTTTATACTTTCAATGAGGCCAGTTGCCGCTAATAGCTACTAGCATAGTAATTTAAATGCCTCCAGCACTGGCCAACCCAATAGCAGGTACCACCATGGAGAGCGTGCACAGGATAATGCAGCGGGCACCTCCTAGGGCTTCACCAATACCTCCATCCGGCACTAGGTGCACCATGGGGGAGCAACAGGAGGGAATGTGGGATGGAAGACACATTGTAAAGAGAACATAAATATGAAAATATGAATAGAATTTAGAATGATGTCTGCGAGAGACAGCTTGTGCAGTCTTTAATGAAACTGCCCCGCAACCCCCCTTCGCCCTCGCTCGACTCTAGCTGATGACAGAGTCAACTAAAAGCTGAAAAGTGAGTTCCTAGTGACTGAAAATATTGCATCAAAATGCCATGCGATTCCTGAAATTTCATCAAATGCTGCAACTACACATTTTCCTTCCAGCAGATTTTTCTCCATCTGATAAGGAGTAATTTCACCTCATGCTCATTCAGCTGCTTAACAGGTCGTGTTCTCACGCTTCACAACCTGTTGGAAACGTGCCCGATCACATGCACAGACCACCTTTAACCTTCTCTAAAGTTGAAATCAGGTTTGGATTATTTTTGGAGCTCACTCAGTCGTGGAGAAAAAAGTACCTTTATTAGGGGTTTCAAGCTGTGGTATTCACCGGGTCCAGGAGGTGTGCACATGCCGACAGAGATTTGCTCTGTTTAGTGTATTCATATATTTTGTAGAAAATATCCGATTTGAAAATCTCTGCGAATTTTAAGCCCAGCCAATCCAGTACCTGGGTGCTCTGTTTCAAATGCGTAAACGTTTCCTACCTCGATCCCAGTACAGCACAGCTGGCAAGTTTTCAGACAGCTTATGTGTGACATTTTATGGTTTGACTATGTATGAGTTACCTTGTACTGCCAAGATTGTGACACTTTGAATTACGCTTTCTTGCAAGTAAATTTAGTGGCCAGTATTTGGGTACCTCTGGGTGAGTTGCTTCTGAATCCAGATGCATTGCATAACAATGAACATACCTCAGTTATAAGCCAGGTCTTTTGGTGTTGCCCGTTCTTGTTAGATGTATCAACCAAATGAGGTATAACATCCTTACCATTTGAGAACCACCACACGTGTTATATAGTTTATACTTTATTAGTAAAAACTGTGCATTTGTTGAACAACATACATTTGAACACTGTGTGAGACTGATTCTGAGGCCACCAGACTATGTTGGCCTTAGTCCTGCTAGCTCACGGTGCACCATCTGTACCCCAAACATGACAAGTTAACAAATGGAATGTGCAAACTTAGAACGTGACAACCTTGACTCCCCAAGGAGATCTAGAAACATTCTTGTTTGGTTACTTATGTATCTATATCCAAGTCTTTCTGCTGCCTGCTGTACAGCTACACTGGCATTCGGTTGGTGCTAGTGTTTGTTCTAGCAGAGCAGTCCCTGAAGGCTCAGGTTTGGTAACAGTGAGGCTTCTTACATTGAAAATGGGCTCCCTGTTAGCAGAGTGCAAGTTGGTGAGCTCTGGAGATGGCCAGCCAGTGACCGATGTGAGCTCCAGGATATATATCGCTCAAGGCCTTGGCAGACCTCACAGGTGTGATGCTATTCTTAATGTCTCCTACCTGCCCAAATCTCTCTGCAGTGTGCCAGCCAGTGTCCAAGCTGCCCTCTGGACCACTTGCCTGCTATCAGCAACATGGTCCACACTCAGGGGTCGTGCTCGCAATGGTGCCACAATGTCTGGACGAGCATGGTAGCCCCAAAGGGAACAATCTGTCCATGGAGCTCTGCACCTGCAGTCTACGCCCCTCCACTCTACTCCACTCCAAGACACTTTACCCCCTCAATGACGCTCCACAACACTCTTCTCCACTCTGTGCCACTCCACTCCATGCCACTCCACTCTACGACACTCCACTCCACTCCACTCTGTGCTGATACACTCTACAACAATCTACTTCACTCTACACCATTCTACTCTAAAACACTCTACTGCATTCCATGCAACTCACTCTATGCACTCCATGCAAACGTTACTCCACTGTACGCCACTCCACTCTGCTCTACAACACTCTACAGTACTCTAAGCCACTCCACTCCACGCCACTAAATACCACTCTACTCGGCAAAACTTTACTCTACTCTATGACACTCTATGACACTCCACTCCACTTAACGACACTCTGAAACTCCACTCCACGACACTCCACTCCATTTTGCAATGCTCCACTTTATGCCCACTCTACGTCCCTCTGCTCTACTCCACACAACACTCTACTCCCTCCACAACATTCCATGACACTCTACTCCAGTTTATGCCACTCCACTCTATAACACTCTAATCCGCTCTATGCCACTCCACTCTATGACAATCCACTCCACTCTAGGAAGCATCACAGCCCCACTCACAGTCGGATTACAACATTTCTGTGGATCATTTCTGATGGTGAAAGCTGAAAAGAGAAAACTAGGAATTAGGGCCTTTAACACTTGATCAGATTAGCTGCAGCACTTGTGGTAGGTGTTGGCACCAGGAGCTTCAAGTGGGGTTGGTGGTGCAGAGCCAAATGAGGCCCTGTAGAAATTTGTGATCAATAATATGAGAAGTATAATTGCGAATGGGCAGTGTCAGAATAACTTGATGGTTGAATGAGTTTGAATGAACCTAGAAATCGTAGTATTTGGTAATTAATCTATAAAGTAATTAGTTATAATTCCGGGCAGGGAACTTTGGTGTATCATGTGTGCCCACTAAAACCTTTCACAGACATACAAGGAGAAAATCAGCAGCTCTGAGTACAGAACCGAGCAAACATTTTTCAGTTACATTCTCTATACAGTATTGGCCCTCACGAGACACCATACAGTTTGAACAAGCAATGATACAATTCTGAACCACAAAGCAAGAAGCAACGGAATGAAGAGATTCCGTTGCAGCTTGAATGAGCGCACGTGTTTCCTCAGCACCTGACTTCCTTCTCTTGGTTTGACACGACAATTAGCACAGCAAGACAAATATTTTTGCAGCAGCGATGAAACATATTGTCCCCTACAACACCTGTTTCTGAATCTGGAGGAGGAAAATGTTAGCCAAATGTAAGCATGAAACATGCCAAAAATACAGTTCACATCCTGCTGTCTGAGTCAGCCGAGCCACTGTAATTTACATTTCAGTCATGTATTTATATATATTTTTAATTCTGCACGTCCTTGTGCAGACACCTATTCGTTTACGGAATTCACCGCCTACTACGAAGTAGAGTTAATATACCAAGGAAGTGTGTGCATTATACTAGGGTTCAAAATATTGATGCACACAAACTTAAAGCCAGGCGTGGCGCGACTAAGACTGATTGTTATTCTATAGCACTACTACATGTACATAGAGATCAGTAGTTTTTATTGAACATCTATTTGCACCAGAGCAGGCACCACTGCACTTCATTTCTATAAAACAGCCTTGAGTAAAATATGTAAAAAACAAAATATTTGTGTCGTTTATTTTGGCTTTTTTTGTTTCATAGCACGACACTCCTTGGTTTCCCTTCCTATGGTAGAACAGTGCCATCACACCAGTCAGGACGTACAGTCTTGCCAGCTAATCACAGCTCCTCACATTCACGTTACAGAATTTAGCACTCTGAACAAGTGCCTTTTTTTATGGAGAAATCTTTCGAAAAAATGTAACTCCCAAATGCCTGAAAAACCTAAAATCCTTCCAACGAAGTTTCAGTTAGATATATGATACAGCATCAGCACACAAATATCAGACCCCTTCCAGTCAAGCGGTGGCCAGGATAATTCCAGAAGGGTCGAATCATGCCAGCTTTTTAGGATAACCATTGTATTTGTAAATGAGCTGCTTTTAGATTTAAAATATAACAAATATCTTCTTTGGCTATCTTTAAAATCTGCCCTTGATCCAGCTTTCCTGGACCATGCACTCCCCTGATTTAGTTAGATGAACTCTCAACATATTAGAAAATGGCCCGTGGTGGGTCTTTATCCAATTGGACAGCTCCAATTGGATCACTCCACTGTCATGGCAACCAGAGGGGGAGTGCATGGAACTGCACATTTCTCCTGCTTACATTCATGTCTATGTGCTTTGGATCATCTGTGACAGAGATTGCGACCAACCTCCAAGTTAATCTTGGTCTGCCCCAAAGGCAGGATTTCAATCTAAAGTGGAGAGGTGCACGCTCTGTGCAGGGAACACAAGCAACGTCAATGCAGATCACCTGTATTGAGCCTTATCAGTGAGTCATTCTTTGAGTCCTAAAACAAAGCCAACTCAGGGCCTACATCCAAGCATACCACTTCCACTTTGTGAGAGTTAATTGAGCCAAAAAGAAATTATGGTGGAAAACCTTATTTGCCCATTTGTGTTTCTATATTAGGGAATCAACTATGTGTATTTATTTGTGTTTATTTAGTTGGTGGAAATTTGGTAAAGTACTGTGACTCCTTTCAGTAGCTTCATAATCGTGACAGGAATGGAAATGACAGGGGAAGTTAGCGTCCAAGTGGACAGAGTAACCAGGTTGAAAGACTTCATCCAATCTCTGTTCCATATCGTTGCAGCTGAAGGCCCTTATGAAGAGTTCCTTTTTCATTAGTTTCCTGAAAAATGAAGCTACACACCATCTGTGAATTAATAGTCGACATTCTCCGGAAGGAGCAGCCTGGTGACAACTGTTGCAACACAATAGACTACAAATAAATGTAAGTAAGTTGTACATCCACACGGGACAATTGCTCTCTCCCATAATTCTAAATGATTACAGTTGATCTAAATTAACCCCTTCTGTAGTCCCTACAAATTCAAGTGTATTTTATTGAGTCATTCCTGATATTACATCTCTACATTGTGTCACAGAGGGAAATAGACACAGTTTTATAACATCTGTATGTTGATGCTACCAGCTGCATCACACTATCTGCCTCATTTCAGTCTATCACCTTCAAAGTTTGTGTTCTGGAGATCAGCAATTGTCAGAAGAGACAGGTTATCAATGGGTGGTCAGCATATGGCACTAGGGCTAAGAATGTGGAGTTACAATCCCTACTTTGGTCCTGGAATTCCCCCTGCTTTTGACATGGGATCTGTTCGTGACCATTGGAGGTTCCTGCCCAAATCATAGCACTCCACCATATGAAGGTTTCAGGGAGGGGATTTAGGGGAAAGGTGGAGCAGGTCAACATGGCATTGGCATCTCCTACTCTACATCATTTTAAAACAAACTATGGCATTTGTTGCACTTTCATCTAAGGAATAATTTTTTTAATGTTAGCGCATAGTAAAATCAACACTTTTATCCCAGACTTGAATTGAATTCCCATGGATTCTGCTAAACCATGGGACGTGATGCTTCTAGGTTTGCCTTAACTTACACAAGAATGCCTCCAGTTTCCTTTGTAAACTTCATGTGCTCTTGTATGCTCTCGTGCAAGCTGGATTGAAACTTGCATGCACCATTTTCTAATCTCTGGTTCGAGTACTGAGTTGACCAATACAACACAGAAAAGTACCTCATCACCAGACTTCAAGTCAGGAAGGCCAGAAATTAAAAGACAAGAAGACAAGATGATGTCAGTGTCACCGATTAGGTATATGGAAAGGTGAATGCAGGCTTCTTCAAACATTGTTATTTGTAGAAAATGACACACACCCCTCTCTTATAAGGCATAAAAGGTGTAAAAGGCCTGATGTATTGATCACAAGATGAGCATTCTTCTGTGTAGGACACACAATCTAGATGTTCCTAGATGGTCAGTAACATCAACAACTAACCATTCCCTCCTCCCTAATACATTCCTACCCCTAACCCTTCTAAAGCCCCAATCCCTAACTTCATCTTCAATTATCTCCACACATCCTATTAATTATTCTTACTGGTCTTACTGATTTCTATTTCTTTTAAGGTTCAAGCACTCCCACCCCGCACTATGAATGAGAAGGCCTCTTATTCCCCCGTTTGAAACTTCCCATCCGTATTTACAATCTGAAGATCTTACCCACTGCTCCTCTGACCAGTCTGAGATCTCTTTTTCTGCCCTCCTCCAGTGACTTAAAACCATTCTAATACAATCCCCCACACATGCTCCTTTCAAACAAGTGCATTATCATGCACAAAGGTGGGAGGAGGGCCTTGTGGAGCAGTGGAAACTGAATTGCTGGCTGCGCAGGAACCTGACCTCATCCACCTACGCTTCGAGATCTGATGTGCTGATGCTACGTGTACTCCAGTCACCTCGGGCAGAGAGGGTGGTACTCGCATATCCTCCAAGAACCCACAATGGTTACGCACAAAACGCATCCCCAAATATAAGATGTAAAATGCTGTCTTCATTGGCACCAAGAGGCACTCACAGCTATTATAAGCATTCTTCGGCTTAGGCTGCAGAATCTAAATGTCCCTACAAAGACAACAACTGAGCCTTCCTGCCCAGTACATTCCCAACCCCATATCGTCTAAAGACCCCCCAACTTTAACTTTAACTTCAATTATGTCTCCACATCCTATTTCTTATTCCTATTAGTTTTTATATAGATTTCAATTAATTTTCCAACACTCCCAACATTTGCACCTAGCCTGGACCAGGCCTGCCTCTTATTCCCCCATTTGAAGCTTTCTTCCTCTTTCATTCCCAATGCCAATATGTTCCTGTACAACCTTTAAGTCATGTTTCGTCATCTTAATGAGCATCAAACATGAGTTTTGTACAAGGTCATTTGCCCCCAACATGAATAATAATTACATCAGGTTTTGGCTTTCCATCACCAAATTCAAACAATGCAAGTAACAATACCCCCATCCCCCGCTTCCCCAGGCCAGTGAACCCCCTATGTTCTTATCATCTGGGCCAACTCTATCTTGCTGAATGCACTAGTGACTTAAATTCTAGAAATTCCTTCCTCCTCCTCTGCATCCACAGTCCTGCAACAAAAACAACCAGTTAGTCATTACATCTTGCCCCAGCCCCCAGGCTGAATATAACCCTACAAATACATTGATCTCCACATGCTAATGTTTTTCAGCCTGTTCAGGCTCAAATCTGCCATAAACCCAGAAGTGGATGCGCTCATTCTGATGGAATGTGTACCATGTTGGCAGTCTGGCTATCCCCTTTTCAAACATTTGTGCATGACCACAGCAACTGTCTGCCACCATTTTGCCATTTTCATGCTGCCATTTCTTTGTACCACTCCTGTCCCTACTTTGTGTATGTCTCCAGAATGCCCTGACTGTCCATACTTCCTTGTCCTCTGGTCTTTTCAATTTCACTCAGGTCACCACTCTGGGTAGTTATGTTCTTTCTAATCCCTATGTGTATCTTGACCCCTTCCATCACAATTACCCTCCAGTTCAGTCCGCCATTGCCCTTCACCCACATTACCTTTGACCCCAGGAATGCCCTGAAGAACACCATGTTAAATATAGAACTGTAAAGTCTAAACTCCCAGGCAGAAGCAAACGCACATCTTCCCAGTATTATGATCCCTTTCAATATTCCAGTCATAACAGGAGGTCTTCCATCTGGTCTCTTTCCCTTTTCACTAAACCACCCCTCCAACATGTGTCACACTCCCCCATTCAATTCATATCAGCAAAAGCCTCTGTAACAAAAGACTATACCAGGCATTTTCAGGTCGAGCCTAGAGTCAGCATGAATGCGCTGCTCTGCGATACTTCTTCTACTGGAGTATGAAATAGAAGCACCACCCACTCTCCGCCCATATTTGTCATTGGTTTGTGTCATTGTTCTTTGTAAATGTGGCTTCTGATTTGTAAATAGGCGTGTTAGTCCCTCCTTAGTGCAGCCTTGTCTTCATTTGTAACCTCCCATGTCTACTGGCCCTTTTACGTCCGTTGTTACATGGTATGTGTTATTTAGTCTGTAATGACTACTTTCTTTAATGAGTTTCTCCAACTGTAGGCATGACTTGGTTTCCTGCAACACTGAGCGCGCCATGCGCGCTTTCACTTTCCAAGCAGTTAGTCCTTTGTTGCATAGGAGGGCCTTTAGCCGTCGCTCCGCTCATTTTCAAGCACACACTCATGCTTGTGGCAGCATCCACCTTGCGGGAGCGAGAAGCAGCGCGCGTGCTAATTGGCTGTTACTTGCTGCCGCAAGGCGGTCGGTCCCACAAGCACAAGTGTGCTTGAAAACAGCTGCTGCTTCTTAGCGCAATCGCTTTCACTTTCACAGCTGGCGAACGCGTCGCTTTCACGGCCGCTTGGCCAATGCTTGTTTAAGTGGGTTCCTTACCAATCACTCTTACCTTATCTGTCTCTTGGCCTGCATCCCTGGAAGGTTTCTTTCTGACTCTTAGCGCATCTCTTCACTCTGTCTCTTCAGCGTGTTCTTTCCATTCACTCTCTTCTTACTGCACAATGTTGCCCATTGTCTCCCCATATCTTTCTTCTTCTATTGCACACTGTCTGTCGATTCCTGTCTCTTGCTTTAGTACTATTGTCTCTTTTCCCAAACCTGCCCGCTTCTGCTGCTCTCTTTGTAACCCTATTCCTCCTCAAACTGCCTCTTTCTGTAACCCTTGCCCACCTTCCGTTTCTAGGGTGCCTTTTACGATCTTGACTTTTCCCTTTAGGGCCCGACCGTCTATTGCTGCAGCTCCCTTCCTCTCCCGTATGTTTTCCGGTTTCTTTTCTCATTTCCGGAAGCTTCCCACTTGAACTCCCAGAGTGTCTCATCCTTTCTCCCTTTCACTTCTCTTCCTCCTAAGTCTGCCTCTTTACTCTTCTCCCCTTTGGGATGCCATGCCTTCTTCCCCTGCTTCTCACCTGTGCACGCCGTGGTGGCCGTCTCTCCGGTTTGCGCTCTCTGAAGGGATGACTGGTCTCGCTATCATGGAGGGTCCGCGGGCGGGTTTAGGTGGACCTGGAGCTGTGATTGGCTGGAGTTACTGATTCAGTGTTTCTAGGATACTGGCATGCGGGCAAGGACGTCAGCAGGTGGGCACTCTGCAAGTAGGAGACATCCCGGGAACACCTGGCACTGCCGCACCGAGAGACACACCCACCGCTCTGCGGATGCACTTCATCCCTTTACCTGTTATAGCCCTACTCTCCAAGTAATGCCCTCATTAACCGATAACTGGGAGAGGATGTGGCCATACGGCCAGAGCTGCAGACTTTGGAGCTGGGGAAGCATGTTCAAGCCGCGTTGTCCACTCATCAGCCTGTGATTCCGGGGAAATCACTTAATCTCTCTGTGCCTACCATAAATTGATTGTGTCTTGGTGTAACATAATTGGTGCTCATGTAAAGCGTAAAACTAGGTACATAACAATAAATTTGCTTTTATTTTATCGCCTCTCCCACCACCACACACAATTTTCTGCCTCAACCCCCACTTCCAATGAAGAAGGTATAGGACGTGTCACCCTTGATAATCATCATTCCATTGTTCTGTGCAACTTCAACCATCATTTAGAAAGCCCAGTTGGAGTAGACCATTGTATTTTAATATAGCTCAAGATTTACAATTCAACACTTATGAACAACGAACCACTTATCTTCCAGTACATCTAGATGCAACTTTTGCCTCTTCTGACCTAGGGTGCACCATACATCTATGTATATTGCTGCCACACCTAGACCATCGCAAAGTCTTTTTCACTCTCGAAACATCTAAAACAATGAAAACCAAAGGAAGGAAGGTAATAACAACAGACAAATGTCTATCCATGGAGCAAGTGATTTAATTACAAATATCTTTCCACCAACTCCACTGCGGTCAATCCAAGAGACCTAAATTGTGCTTTAGCTGCTTTTAATACAAATCTAACCAATTACTTTGACAAGACATTACCCTTTAAGTCCCATGGACACATCAGAAATCTTTCTTACAAGAACACCCCTTGGTTTGCCCTTGAACTAAACACCTGTTAACTCAAAGCCAGGACAGCAGAAAGGAAACAATGCCCAAATTACACCAATGAGACAAAACAAATTTATATCATGGCAATAGCCTCATACAAACAACACATTATTTTGGTCAGATAAAACTACTATTCCTACCACCATTTGCAAGCAATCAACACATGGAAAGTTATCTGCAGTTTTATTGTAAAATTGGTGTCCTCACTAAAAAATGATAATTGATTTGAGCCTTCCAAGCTCTGTGTGATAAGCTGTGACAGTTTCTAGCCACCAAGATTGAGACCAATAATTTTTTGAAACACTTTCAAGCAGGCTTCAGAATGATCTGGTCATAACATATATCTGGTACTTACTTTGGCCCTGGATGATCTCCGGAGGCTTGTGGACCATTGTTTGCAAGGGACTGTGGTCTTTTTGAACATTTCCATAGCCTTAGATGCCTATGCTCCGAGCATATGGTATGCCTTCCCGAGGGACCTGCTCTGCAACCCCTCCTACCTTGGTTTTAGACAAGACCTTAAATATCACCTCCTCAGCAAATACTGGAGTATTTAATCATATCTGATCCTGCACTCCTTTTTGTCCTGTATTGGCTATCTGTCTGCCCCATCGTTTCTCCCTTTACTCTCCTGGCCTTCGCTCTCCCTGGTCCATCATGTTATCCTCTCCGCTCTAACTTCTGCGTTGGTTGCTGCTTGTTGACTATCTCCCCCGTGCTCTGTCCATTTATTATGGACCCCTCCTCACCTGCCCTTTACACCTACCCTTTTTTCTCCTGGATTGTATTTATTGTGTGACCCGAACCGTTTACCTCCATCTTATCTTTGAAATGCATATAATCCTGTTAACTATCACTTTTCTGCCTTCTCCCGACTTTATGCTGAGATTTGGCTTGTAACTTTAGTTAATTTTGTCCAGAACTGCTGTGTCCTGTAGAGTCTTCCAGCTCCTGCAAAGCGCTCTGTTACCTCTGGGTCTAGCCTGCACTATATAAAACCTTACAAATAAATAAATAAAATAAATACCATTGACCAATCAGTGTTGCATTCTAGATTGGAAGATATTAGCCTCAATAAGTCAGTTTAGTTATCCAGCACAATATCCTTGGTGCAACAACATCAACTGTTGCATGGCTGAACGCTTATAAAGTCCCAAAGTAGAGACCTACTGGCTATGCCAATGCTTGTTTAACCAGTTCTACCCACTGGTGAAGGTGCAGCATTGGTCCGAGCTGTGCTTCTTCCTGTGCTCTATGTGTGTGCCGATGTACACGGTGCTGGAGCAGGCGCTGCCACCTTGCTGCTCCCTGTGCCAGTGGGTGTGCCAGGGCTGCGAGGCGCTCATTAACAAGTTCGGCTGGAGCCGTGCATGTATGCAGCCAGCACGCTCTCGCACAGCAGGGACGGAACAAAGGCGGACAGTGCGTGGGCCCAGCATTGAGGGGAGGGGGCGAGGTGGGCTCACCACGCAATTGGCAAAAGATGAGCACATTTGCTGCACAGGTCGGGAGGACAGAGACGAGTCATGTGCATTGCGTAACACAGCTCTTTCCTGGAGCACGCAAGGCTGCACACAGTGTGTTTCATTTGCTCTTCGTGTTGGGTTACAGTTTTCGCCGCTGTCACCCATTGAGGCAGTAGCAAGCTGGTTGAACTAATATGTGCATTTCTATCAAGGCGGGAGTCGACGCATTTACATTATCCTTCTGAAAATATTGGTAAACTCTGTTACAACTCAATGGATTTACGAAGAGTGAGTATACAAAGTCCAGTTGGTTCACTGCTGGGTTTGCACCGCCAACAGGTGCTTGATAGAATGTAATTAAAAGTATCGCTGTTGATTCTACCCCCGCTGCAATTGATTGACATTCCTGACTAGACTATCCTTGAGCTTTCACCAAAATACATTAAAACAAACCAAACAGCTAACTACTCCACGACAACGCAGTTTTCTGGATTTTATAAATTATCTGCCCACTCCATCTCCGCTCTACACCACAACAACACTGTATTTTGGATTTTATAACTTTGTCCGCCCACTCCTCTCCTCTAAAAAACACCAGTTTACTGTACGTGCGCATCTTCTCAATCTCTGTGCTGTCATAAAAGAGTTGGCTACAGTGGTAAAAGAATCCTGCACTGCAGAGTTTTGTTTCTGTGATAAATGTTCGACAATCCCTTGTAAATGAAATTCTGTTGCCCGAGCCACCCAAACCCGTCCAGGGTTTGGCTCCAGGTGGAGTTGGGTGTGGCCCAGTCTGGGAAGAAATGAGTTTCACCGCATTTGAGAATGTCTCTGTCTTTCACCCGTTAGGGGGTTTGCAGCTTGTTGACTGTGTTGAGCCAGTAGAAGAACAGTGTTTTTGTTGCACTCCCCAGGCCACGAGGGATATTGTATGATCCCACTTACTAGTATTTTCAATTGCAAAAGCTAAGTATGAGAGCTGTAAATGCTTATCTGTCCATAGACAACTGAAATAAACATTGTGATATTTTCCCTCAATAGCCACAGTGGTTACTAGTCTGCAGGAGAATGATACTTTTGGAAATAGTAAACTATACAAAAAGTGATGGAAGAAATTCTTTAGTTAATATCAACCTCTGGTTATTTGTTGGCTCTTGCACACCATGCCACTTCAGTTTGGAGCCAGCTATAAACAAGCAATTCTTGACCCTGCTTCAGTGGGAACAGTCCAGCCTGAACTGCCGGACTAGGTCCTCCCTGAACCGGAACACAAGCAACCCAGGGCTGGTTATGGCCCACCTGGGAGCTTATCAGCCAGGTGTACCTTGGTTCTAGTGACACAGTGTGCACGGGACCCACATCTGGGCATACCCGTCCCACTTAGGACGATTGTGAGAAGTTGGTTTATTAGGGTTGGCAACCCCACTCAAATAATAAACATAGTTCTTGTCAGGGCGAACCACAAAAGTCACTAAATTAACCAAAGGTAGCTTGTTACAAAGTAGTCAAGCTTAATTTAGGGACAATGTGCTAAGTATTTAGGCAGCACATAAACAGTAATAAAGTGAAAACACAACACAAGAAAAAAACATCACCAGTCTAGAAAACATAGAGTACATTTTAATGAATTAAATTATACTGAATGACAAAAATCCAATTGGTAGAACTGGAGATAAGCAATTTCAAAGAGTTAATTACAAATAGTGCTTAAAAGCACAAAGCGCCAACCCTGGGTATCTGGTCATAACTTCAGGCTGATTGCGAAGGAGTGCAGGCTGGGCACAAGACCAAGTATGGCCTTCTGGGAGTTGCGCCCTATGTCCTTAATGCAAGGTGTGTGAGGCTTCACGTTGCTTTGCTTCGGTTTC
This sequence comes from Lissotriton helveticus, assembly GCF_964261635.1. Lineage (NCBI taxonomy): Eukaryota > Metazoa > Chordata > Amphibia > Caudata > Salamandridae > Lissotriton > Lissotriton helveticus. Next base: position 455,362,394 of record NC_136057.1, read on the forward strand.
GATCAAGCTTTCAGCTATGTGGTGAAACTTTGCGTCACTCGGCATTGGTTTCAATTAAGATTTCAGCTATGTGGTGAAGCTTTGCGGTACTTTGCGTCACTTCACATCGCTTCCAATTAGCTTTTACTTGTGCGGTGAGGCTTTGGGATCCTTGGCCCAACTCGCCATCCTTTCCCATGAATCTCTGAGTTGCACTGTGAGGTTTTGGGTGGCCTTACGCCTCTTATCACAAGATTTGATGGAACCTACAGTTAGGCAAAGAAGGGGTTCTCTCTAATGCCATCCAAGGTTCTAGGACCTGGGAAGGCACCTCTTGGGGACTACTATCAATTTCACCTCTCTCGTGCTCTCTATCTCACACACACACACTTTCACCACACTTTCCCATTAAGAATTGCTTCTTAAGTTGTTTATCAAACACATTTTCATTTACACATTTTCTCTCAAACGCATGCTCCCAATTTATACTCACACACATTTCTCTTGCTGAAACCCTCCCTTATCTCACACACAGTTTCACCCTCACCAACACACACTCACACTAAAGCTCTCTCACGCACACTCTCAGCTTGTCCTATTTGATACATTCCAACATCAGTGTATGGGGTTGGAAAAAACATGAACTCTTCTAATCCTGTAGACAAAAAGTTGTCTACCGGTGTAGGTGAAAGTTGGATTACCTCGTTTAGGAGACTAACCGCACATAGATAAGAAGCTTCGCCGTCAGCATTGGTTGCATCAGCAATGTTCGTATCGGATGTTACCTGCGCGCCTGTTGTTTCCTCTCGTACCTCAGCAGTAGCAATTTGCGTCTGTGAGATCTCAATGAATGCCGTCATCAGGATTGATAGCTGCTGGGAACAACACAGAGCATGGGCCGTTACCAGGTCCAGCAGAGTATTGATAGCCGTAGGCATGACTGATGGGAGTGTTAGACAGACGTCTAGCACACATTCTTCACTGCAAAGCAGGCAGCGTAGAACAGGTAAGATGCAATCTTGCCAGATTGGTCTGATGACAGAAACCATGTGGTATTTAATTCTCGTAGACGAGGTAAGCCTGAAATTTGGACGATGAGCTCATAACACTTCATCTCCAATAGAGCTCTTGCGATGGTGCTTGGAGTGATGCTGGTGTTTTGGCTTGCCATATCGGAGCAGTAGGAGCAAAACTAGGATCCCTGCAACAAGTCCAAAAAGGAGTGGCAGTTCGCCAAACACAGAGTGCACGAAGTTGGGAATTATTCCGAGGACTGCTTGACAAGGTGCTAACAGTCCTGAACACACGCTCACGTCGCCCGCCAGCACAACCTCAACATCATCTCCTACGCCGACGACACCCAGCTCATCCTCTCCCTCACCAGGGACCCGCACACCACCAAAACCAACCTCCACGAGGAAATGAAGGCCGTCGCCAAATGGATGAGAGGCAGCCGACTAAAGCTGAACTCGGACAAGACGGAGGTCCTCATCCTTGGTGTCGTGGTGAGCCTTAGCTAGGCCTACCAGTGCTAGGGGTTCGCCCTTCTCTGCACAAAGTCCTTAGACCAATAGGAAGAAGTTGGCACGGAAACTGGAATATAAAACAAAGTATTTATTAACCTCATGAGGTGGAACTACATTCACACAACACCCTTCGGTAGTGTATGAAGTAGCACACCGAACAGTAGGTTCATGGACTTTTTATACCCACACAGGGGCTCAAAAAAGGCAGTATAAGAACAGAAAGAAGGTTTTAGGTACATATAAAGTCATACAGATATATACATATAAGGTCATATACAAGTGGGAGGAGCTAACAGTTGCTAATTCTAGTGAACACATCCTGACAGTTACAGACTAATAGCAGCTGCATAGACAGCAGCAAGCTCAACTGAGCATGTGCAAAGCAGAAGAGGCTATATATACCTTGTCACTAGGCAGAGTACAAGAGCAGACAACAGAAAGGTAGAAGAGAGCACATGGTGAGCACGTGGTAGCACATGGCATACAAAATGGCTGCCAAATCTAAGATGGCTTCAGCTAGATGCTAACCCCGATCGCTGCCAAATTACAACATCGGTTCCACCCCCGCAGCCTGGGACGACTCCTGGTGGCCGACCACACTGGGAACAGCACCGACACCCACCGACCACGCATGCAACCTAGGGATCATCCTCGACTCCCCCCTCTCCATGTCGAAACAGGTCAACACCATCTCTCCCTCCTGCTACAACACCCTCCGCATGCTCCGCAGGATCTACAAATGGATCCCCATCGGGACAAGAAGAACGGTGACACAGGCCCTCGTCAGCAGCAGGTTGGACTATGGCAACGCAGGAATCCCGGCCAAACACCTACGACGACTGCAAAGCGTCCAAAACGCCCCCGCCAAACTGATCCTCAACGTCCCCCGCCGCAGCCACATCATCCCCCACCTGAGAGACCTACACTAGCTCCGCGTCGACAAGAGGATTACCTATAAGATGCTCACCACGCTCACAAAGCACTCTACAACACTGGACCAGCCTACCTCAACAGCAGACTCAGCTTCTACACCCCCACCCGCCAGCTCCGCTCCACCAGCCTCGCCCTCGCCACCGTCCCCCGCATCCAACAAACAACCTCCGGTGGCAGATCCTTCTCCTTCCTCGCCGCTAAAACTTGGGACACCCTCCTTACCCACCTACGACAGACGCAAGACCTGCTCACCTTCAGAAGACTACTCAAGACCTGGCTCTTCGAGCAGTAGCGGCACCCCCCCCAGCGCCTTGAGACCCTACGGGTAAGTAGGGCACTTTATAAGTACAATGATTGATTGATTGATCAAGAGCTAAACGCAGGACCCTGGTCAGAATGTACAATTACGTATGTGCCGATAAAGACTTGCAAATTTTTTGTAACAGTTCGAGCGTCAGCCGAGTGCTGAGGCCACATACAAGGGAACCTTGATTTAGTGTTTGGGGGACTGCATTCATCCAGAGGGACACCTGCATGTATATAGTCTAATACTGTCTAACAATGGTGACTTTACTGGGCTGGCTACATTGTAGACAGGTGCCTGGCGGCGTTCTGTACTACGATCTCTATTGCAGTCTGAGTCAGTGTATTCATTCCTGGCCACCAGCACATCTCTTTTAGTTTTACAATTGTTTTAGAGATCCCCTGATGTGTCAGACCCTCTCCCAGATGTGCTTCATAAATCAAAGCTGCTCTTCGTTCCATGTTTGGTATTACCCTATCCCCCACTCCAAGGATTCGAGCAAACGGAACGCTGTTCGCATCAATTATATATAAGTATTTGAGTGCAAACTTTTTAGGTAATGCTGCACCGCTGCCTATGCTTGAAGCATTGACAGCCTCTATTATTTCACTGTCTTTTGTTTTCGAACGAGTGATTGCAGCTACGGAAGCCGTTTGCATAGCCTCTTTCGCGGCTTCATCTGCCAATGAATTCCCTTTAACATGAACGCCATCACGTTAATGACTCAGCGTGTGTATCACATGAGTGTTTTGTAGTCCGTTTCGCAACTGAACTACTTGTTTCCAAAGCTTTTTGTGCTTGATTGTGCCACCTTTTGCATCTTTGAAACCATTTTGAAGCCAATTCTGTAAATATTCATTATATGATTGAACACAATAAAAAGAATCGCACACTATGAGTGTGGGGAATTCACGATCCATATTTTCAAGTGCCATTTTGAATGCGTGTAGTTCAGTTCGCTGAGCTGTACAATTTCCTAGAGATTGCGTTTTTGTGACCATAAGTATAAATTTGCCATCGAGCATATGACCTTTACCGATCGCGCCTGCTGCACTATAAGCTTGCTCACCCCCCTCACGTAGCGGGTTGTGCAGATCCGTCAGTATAAATTATAAATTTAAACTGGTCAAGAGGGAGAATTTCAGTAGGCAGAGGACATTCGTGTTCGTATTGCAGGAATGCTTGTGTTTTTAAATAAGGATCAAAAACATATTCAACATCAGTTGCAGCAAGAGAATGAACCCATTGTATCCATCTTGGATGTAAAGCTTTTGCATTCGGAATGCTAGCTTTTGTAACTGCCTCTAAGGCTGGTACAGGAGTTACGACCATAATGCGCTTCCCCCGTGCTAGGGCTCTTTCTTTTGCTACAGCGATTTGAGCTGCTGTCAGAATTTTTTCTGTTGATGTAAATTTCATTTCTGCTTGCGTGTACAAATGTTATTCGTATGCAATTGATACTTTTTCGCCTTAGTTAAAAGTTAAGTAGGTGAATCTGCATTGACCCGTAATGATTCGGATCACTAAGTTGCGTACGTTTATGCGTGTTTGTAAATGTTTTGTTACCAATAAATCTGCTTGAACTGAACGCAGGATATCTGTGTGTTCCTGTGTCTAATGTGTAATTTTAAAATCAGGTTTGGTTAATTCGTAGAGAGGTTTAACCCTTTCTGCATAGTTTAGAATGTATGTTCTTGCAAAATTTAGGAAACCTAAAATGGACTGTAAGTTTCTCATTGTTTTTGGTGGTTGGAGCAGCGCACACTTTTCTAAAAGTTGTCAGCCAGGCTTTTGGCTTCACTTGATAGTTCATATCCTAGGAAAAGGACGTTGAGATGGGTAATTCTTGATTTTTTTTTTAATTGAATTTATAACCTTCAGAGGCGAAGCCCAGTATAATGGTGTTCACCCTGTTCAAGTGCCTGTTCAAGTCATCGTCTGTCAGATAGATATCATTGACATATGACAATGCCTCGTCATCATAAATTTGTAATAACTCTGTAACACTTGCTGAGAATAACCCTGGACTATTCTTGAATACATGTGGGAGATGACAGAATTGACCCTGGGTCCCCATTATTGAGTAAGCTGTCAAATACCTACTATCAGGTGCTATGTTTTGACAAAACAAACCGTTTTTACGCACAATATTATTCATTAATGCTGTACTATGTGCATTTTGCACTGCAAATGTTTTACAACAAGAGTTTAGGTGTCTGTAATCCAAAACTAGACAATATGTATTGTCTGGTTTGGAAACAGGAAACAAAGGATTGTTCATTGATGAGGTGCATGTTTCAATCACCCCTTGGTATTCTAGTTGATCTAAGATCTCCCTGACCTGTTTTTTAGCTTCTTGCTTAATTGGGTACTGCCTTTGCACAGTTGGTTGATTTTTTAACTGGATTTTGTGGTGAGGTGAGTCCTCATCCCATCCTACATGATTTTTGTATGATGCTGGGGCTTGGGCAACTGCACATTTCCTGGCATATGTATATTTTAAATGTACTGGAACATGGTTGGAGAAGGCTGGCATAATGATGTCTTCGCCATGTGGGCACTCTCTGACAAATTCTTGTGGCCAGTCCCGTTCTGCTAGACGTATATCATAACCCTTTGAAAGTCGCTCCCAAAAGAGTGCTTTAACTTTTCTTGGTATGTCTCCCTCCATACGGAGTGTTATTTGATATAACCTTTGTGGAGAACTAACCCGGGTGTCTGCAGTCTCAACTTCAATGTCTTCATTCAGGTCCACTGTCTCCAGAAGTCCCTTCAGGTTCTGGGGAGCTATTGATACTACTGCTGCGCTGTCCAACATTGCCTGAGCCCATTCTCCGTTCTTGAGCTGTGTTCTCAGAATCCTCAGCAAGTCTGATCTTCAGACCTGCTACCTTCTTTTTGGAGAATTGAGGTTTGGGTTTGTTTTTCTGAACGTGTTGATCGTCTTTGGACTTCACACATTCTTCTTTTTGATCTGACTGTCCTCTTCTTTTGGATGTCTGTGACGATATCTGAAAGGTACGAGAGAAACCTGTATCAGTATCTTGATACCTGTCAGGTTTTCTCAAATTGTCCCTATTCCTGAGGTTATACCTCCTTTCAGAGGGCTCCTTTTGAGGAGACCTACCTCAGGAGTGAGAAACGTTCTCTTTTGAATGTTGTTTGTTATTTTCCCACTTCCTTTTAGAAGGGGTTGGATTGTTTTTAGTAAAGGCCTTTTCAGGACTTTCAGACAGTTGTCGTTTAACTGGTTTCCCACCCAAACTGTCTCTTCCTATATCTTCATATAATGTTTCAATTATTCTGGCTAGTTCTTGTGGTTGTTCTGTTACATCAAATTCCCTTAATTTCTGGTGGATTGCCACTGATGCTGCTTCTCCTTTAATATTAGATAATATTATTGTTGAGACCTCGTCCAAATTTTTCAGTAACTTCATACCTAAATTCAGAGCAGGCTCTGCCCCGTATTCGTTTTCAATCTGCTTCAGGACATCAGGTATTACCGCCATAGACGTTTTAGTGTAGATAGCAGCAAAGACTGTGCCCCAAGTGGTGCAGTCTTCCAGATGTAGTGTTATCCCCATTGGTAAACAGATTGTTAGAATTCTATATTTCTCATAAGGGCTGGTATTAGGAAATACCGCTTCGATTTGAGTAATTTTTTTAGCTATCCAGAACCGAATTTGTTCACGTTTTGTGGGCATTTTACCCATGACTGCATATAAAGTCTGTGGTGTGATTTTTAGCGCATTCCCCTGGTGGGAGGTTTGTCTTGGAATGTCTATTGTTGGTTGAACTGTGACAGTCCGCATGATATATTGAAACAATTGTCTATAAATTTTGATTAACTCTTTGAGCTGAGTAAGTAATTCATCATTTGACATTTCTTTGATGTCCGGATGAGGTGTGTAGCCGGCTAAAATCGGCCATGTTGCTCCTGCTCTACCTAGTGAACCGAGCCTGGTAATGTGGTTTGAATGTTTTAGCGCTCCTTTAAACCAGAGATAATGCTTCTGGTATGTGAGTGGAATTTCAATATCCTCGAAAGGAATATATTCCTCAGGTGGATCATCTTCTTTATAGAAGTGAAATGTTTTAGTTATTGGATGTGATTCAGGGAATATTATACATGAGTAGAATACCTCTGTCTGGTGAGATTCATGAGGTGCTATCAGAAAAACTGCTCTACCACCTCTTGGTGTTAGGCCATGTTTTATAAGTTTTAGAGTGAAGGCTCCCCTTAAATTTGGTGCAATGTTTTTTGCATTTTCATCAGTTTCAGTAAAACCTGTCTAATCAAAAGCTACCGCGACATTGTCGGGTGTAGCTCCACTGGTCATGGTGTTAGTCTCGTTATCGGACATTGTTTAATGAAAAATACAGAGCAAGATTCAAGGGAATAAAGATATTTTGGAACACTGTATCCTTCAACGTTGAACAAACCAAAAAAGATAATCCATAGGATTTTCGTCCTACTCAGCTATGGCGGATATTATCCCTACCCACTCTAGACGTCTTATGGAGTATTATGAGTAGGGGTCTCTGAGAAAAGCACGACTGAGTTACTTCAGTATCTAGCGTTAAATTAGTGCCTTAACAAACCATTGGGCGCCATGTAGTGTAGTTCCTTTATCCCTGATAGGCTCTGCGCATTGGAATAATATGCACTATAGTTTTGACATATGACTGAGGTCAGTATGTCTCTATCGAGTACATTAAACTTAATTACTTGTGTATGCCAGCTAACTCAGAGGTCACTAGAAACTTCTAGAATAAACAAGAAGGGATTAGTTTCTGACAACCGCATAAACAAGACAACTTTGTTTCCCTTAGAATCGGAACAGTCTCAGAACTGTGGAAACAATAGATAACAGTTTCACTCAGTCAATCGTGCATGCTTCGTTTCTACAGAGTTACACAGAAGTACATAGACGGGCGTTTCAATAAAAAGGGTTTATTGAACAGTCTTATTTCTCATGCAAGAGATATGAACTGCTACAATCGAAAGACAGAATGCGAAGTATAATACGTACTGGTTAGCATTAAGGTAAAATAATAGTGCAATAGCATGGTTTGTAGCTATAACGGATATTCATAAAAATAGATACATAAATTTCACAGGGTAAAATGTGAATACTCATCTGATGCTTCTAGCTAGTTCTACCCCAGTGTACCTAACCTAAGTGTAGTACAAGGTAAGAAGTACGTGCTGTTTGTCTATAGTCTAGTTTAGCTAAAGTCTAATATTGGTGTTGCCAAGATTTGCCAAAAGTCCCCCTAGGTTCCAGTCTGCTCCATACCTTAGAATGAGTGAGGTTGGAATCTCTTTCCGAGTCTCGATCTCTAACACCCCGCAAGGGGAGTCAGAAACACTGGAGCTGGATTCTCTGCGAGGAGGATGACAGCGCCTGGTCAGTGCATCAGGCGGGGACTTGACTTCCTTCCGAACTTGCCGTGGCAAGCCGCATCGTGCAAGTAGGCAGCCGCACTAATGTTTGCCATGGTAAGTGAAGGTATATTTATGCTGTGAAGATGTTTAGGAATGCCAATATTGACGTTAAAGTCTGGCAGAAGAACGTCATGAATGAAACCCTAAGGAATAGATGTTCATGCATAATAGATGTTCATGCAGTTGTTGGAGATATCAATATCCAAGCAAGGGGAAGTCCTAAAGGCTTAAGAGTCTGGTTTTCCAAGAACTCGTTGTGACGTAGATGAATGGATGTATGTGGCCATGCCTGTATATGGTTAGCATGGATAATGCCTAAATAAGGGTAGGATTTCTATGCCTAAATATGGGCAATGCGAATTATGTTTATATAAGGGCATACATCGGGAAACCTATATACGGTATCTAAATCGACACACAACAGTTTAGAAAATGATTTTCACCATTGACCATTTAGGTCTCGAATCTTTCCTTGATTCAAGACCTAAACCAGAACAAGCGCCAACCAGTATCATTATTGAGTTAGCCAAAATTTGCTCAAAGCAGAATTACTTTAAATTTGGCGATGATTTTTATTGTCAAGTGAAAGGAACCGCGATGGGTTTTCCATGTGCTCCAGAATTTGTTGTATTATATATGGCCAAATATGAAGAGATATTTGTCTTTAACAACAACCCATTCCACCAACAAATTTCCAGGTGTGTGAGATATATCGACAATATATTTTTTATATGGACTGGAACAGAAGAGACACTGCTGAAATTTCATAAGTGGCTTAATGATCGGATATCAAATATAGTGTTCACCATAATGATAAGCACATCACATTCCTGGATGTAGAGGTATACGCATCAGGAGGGCGTCTTAAAACAATACTCTACACAATGCCAACGGACAAAAATAAGGCCTTACATTATAATAGTCACCATCCTCTGAGCTTAAGAAATAACCTTCTGTAAAGCCAGTTTTTAAGGATTCTGAGGAATTGTTACCGAAAAGGAGAAATTCCAACTCCATGCTAATAATCTCATTTGCAGATTGAAAGATTGTTGGTACCCCAAACGACTCCTAAAAAGATCAAGAAAAAGAGCCTGGTGGACCCCACGAGAAGAACTACTAAAGAAAAAAACCAAAGCACAACTGGGTCAATTGGTGAGTGTATCCAATTTTTGTAAAAAGTCTAATGAATTAAAAAAAATCATCAAACAAAATTGGCATTTAATCTCCAACTGGGATAACTCTTTTAAGAGACCATTGTTTGCCTTTAAAAAAGAAAATAGTCTTTAAAACCAACTAGTTCGAGCCTCCTAACCAAAACCACCACCCAAGCTGGATATGCATCACTACTTGAATTTACCTCCTATCCAAGGACATCATAAATGTGGCACCTGTGTCTGTTGTAGCCAAACGATTGAAGGCAATCTGTTCTCTCATGGTCATAAAACTGGAAGCATGATACTTTTACAAATTGTAAAACAAAAAACGTGGTGTATGGAATAATCTGCCCATGTAACAAACTTTATATTGGGAAGACGAACCATGAAGTACATCAACGCATTTGTCAAGACAAATCACGGATATGGAAACGTATAGTTACGGCACCTCTTGTGTCACACTGGCTGAAAAATAATCATATTGAGTCTGATTTAAGATGGACAGTCATCTCTTCCATTGAAGCAAGCGACAGGGGAGGCGATTTGGAGCGCAAATTGAGCCAATGAGAGGCATTCCTTATTGTGAAATTCAACTCGGCTCAAAATGGGCTCAATGAATTGACTGAATCGCATAACTTGTAGGTTTCATTTCATCCCTGCTGTATTACTTACCTGTGAGCATATACTCTCTTTCCTGGACCTGATCCACCCATGAGAGTCAATATATGGATGTTTTTTATTATGCTTTTGTATTTTTTTCACCAAATTCACCTTTTAATCAGATTGATCTGCTGATGACAACAATGTTTTTGAAAACAACATCTGCATATTGCTTCATAATTACATACATTTGTGCTCTTTTACATATGAAAAATGAAATGGAACGCTGTTCACAGTCGTGAGTATGGACTCCCTTTCATGGAACATTACATGTATGCCTTATTTGAATTTATACTTGGGTATTTGCTGGGGATGCCCTTCACATTTGAAATGACTCTCTTCATGTTCACGTTTAACACATGCTCTATGTGACCCTCTCAAATGTAAAAAGGAAAACGACCTTTGTTAAAAACATTTTAAACACCACATGTAGGAGAAATGGGAGTTGTTAATAAAGTTGATCCCTTTTTGAAAAAAAGAAGAAAAGAGATAAAAATTCAAAATAGAAAGGAGACTACACGACCCGGAACTAGACGTTATATATAACGCACGGGTTGAACCGGATATCATTTGCGGTCTGAATCCGGCTGGAGCAACACTGCCGTGAACGAACTCAGTGGAAATAAGGAAGTTGATATTGCGGCTGCACTCCTTTTGAAGGCAACTTCAGATCACTGCAACTTTTGCATCCTATGAGACCACCCAAATATTTAAGTGCCCACATGGAGACTGGGCTCACTACCAGTTTAAATCCTGAACAGTACCATCCATTTATGACATTTCCCGTGTCCATCCCATTAACAAGTCCATTTCTGAAGGAAAAGCTTTCCTTTAGGGCCCTTAACATTTTTAGTGGCATTTCCGTAAGCTTATTGAATGCTTAAAGCAACACGAAGGTCATTTACTGCTACGTATTTTGCAGCTTGAGCGCTAGAACTCACCTATGCTGTTACATCATACTTTTTAATAACCAATTGACATTTGGCTTTTTTCAACAGACGAACAATGGTGAAAAACATTTTTTAAACAAGATAAGGCGAACTTGAGGTCGCCATTCCCAGTACATAAGTAAGCATTCATCTATTTCACACTGATTTTTTGTTGTTGATTTTTTTGTTGTTGATTTTTTTGTTTATTTTTTACTGACATAGCGTGACATTTTTATAGCAATAGGTTTTGAATACTGTTTTGTTAGTGTTGCCCTTGGTGGCTAGTATCACCAGATGGTGAACAAGGAGATTCAAGCTTGATATAAAGAGATTGAGGAAAAAAGATTGGTTGGGTTGAGAGTGGTTTGATTGTGATTTTCGTAATTTGAAAATGACAATATATTTTTTGTTTTTCTGTTTTTAGCTCTTGTTTATCTGCGTCCTGAGGAGAACCCGACAACTAATCTCAATGGGTTTGAAATGCGTCGCCTGGTTTTATCTTTAACCAAATAGGTGCCCACATGGATGGGATACCACTCTATGCTCACCAAAGACTTTGTGTGCTAACTGTTAAGAATACGAAGTGAGCATAGTAGGTCCACCATTTGGCTCTTTGCCTCTGAATTAAATTAAAAGAGGAATACTACAGAAAAATGATCAGAGGCATTGTTTACTTATAAAATTGTGGTTTAGAAACCTGACAGAACCAGAGCGAAAAATGTATTGTTTTTGTCTATAACTGTGCTATGAACCTTTTTCTATACCTTTTACATTTGTGTGTTTTTTTGTTCAATGTTGTTGTGTCTTCAGTGCATGTTATTTTTGTATTTGTTTATGTTGAAATTTCCCCAAAAAATCTTGATCTTAAAAATATGATGACACTTTCTTAAAGTAGCATGTTTAAATGATCAACTTAAAATCCGTCTTTGCCATTATGGAGGATTTTGATGACAATTTCTCAGACACCAAACACGAAAAGTGCACTTATTCCCAATCAAAAGTTAGCGCTCATTAAATTTATTAAGGCATCCCAATGTTATCCTACACTAGAGGTAGGCCTCACAGTAGTGAAAAACAAATTTAGGAGTTTTTCACTACCAGGTCATGTAAAACTTGAAAGTACATGTCTAACCTTTCAAATACACTGCACCCTACCCTCTGGGCTGTGTAGGTCCTACCCTAGGGGTGAATTGTATGTACTAGAGAGGGAGGTTTGGTCCTGGAAAGAAGTTTATCCTTCATATTTCAAAAGGGGAGCTAGGAAGGGAAAATATACCAGGGTTCCCTCCACTCAATATTATCAACATACAGAGAGCTGGTTAAATATCACACATATATATCAAAACTGCAGGGGAATGTCACACCATTTCTTTTTTAGTAAGGCAGGATTTGAATTCTAATCATACAACCCCCATGTGTGTCTTTCAATAGAATAAATTAAACACAGGCCGATATCCCAGAGTGGTTGACAAGTGTTCAAACCTAAAAAGTTAGGTGAGTCAAGGAAGTGCCTCACATAAGCAACACCTGAGGAGCAACTGGCCGGTACTCACCAATTAGCTCACTTAGTCATCATCGGCAATTCCCCGACAGAAACAGAAACCATCTCTCAATTCTGTATGAATAAAGAAAAGCAAATGTGTCAACTAAATTGGTATTTGTCCAAATCCAAATAATCCAAACCCTAAAAACCCCTTTTGAGAGGAAGCCGATTGTGCTACTCCCACAAGGTTAAAATTGAGTTACAGAAACACACCACATATGTCTTTAATTTTTGTTGTGTCCGTACTCATTTCAAGCAACAGTGTCATGTTTAGACTATTTCAACCTAAACGGCAAACATGTTTCATTGTCATTAACTTTGTGACAATTTTATCAGGACACAGGGTCCCAATTCCACCTCAAGGATGCACCAGACCTGTAGATTTTGTATATGAAAAAGGAGATAAAAGGAAACAAACTACAGGTGACAGAGGTAGTACATATATTTTGTTAAGTTTAACCCAATAAAATTGCATCTTCTAATGCTTGATGTACGGTATATTTACCAGGTAGCTGCCGGGTGGAGTCACCAATAAGAGTCACAAGGACCAAGTAACCTCAAACGCCTAGAAGTAGATATGTGCACAATATCAAATCTGGTCTCCTACATAGTGATCTGCCCACTCTGTTTTTTCTGTAATCCTTTTCTTAATTAAATTCTACTTTTTAGTAATCAGGATCCCTCAGTAAATTAAGTATACCACTCCCATCGTTCTGCTGATCATTCCACTTGTATCTAGACGATTCGTTAGCCCAACCATATTAATCTTGGTCATGTACAAAGACCCGGCTTTCAAGTTAAAAAAAACAGTTTCAAGTCTAACTTACCACCAGGCTCGGCGTCAGCGTCTTCACTGCAACCGCCGGTCCATGCAGCCTGCTCAGCTAATGAAGCAGCGGTAACAAGCGCACTGGTAAAGTCTCATGCTTGTGCACCACGACCGGTAAAAATGTCCTTTTCCATGGGCGCCATCTTGTAATGGTGCCCAAGTATCAATAATATCAATATGTATGTGGTGTCTATCTGCATTACAAACTGCAAAGAAGGTAGATGAATTTCACAGGTACCCCTTCCCAGATGACCACCATTCTGCATTCATCTATCAATATAGTCACCAAGATAACCGTGGGGAATAAAAGATAGTGTATTTATCATGCAAAAAATCATATTAATTTTGGCATACATGGTGTTATGTTATGTTATGTTATGTTATTGTTTTTTGTTGTGCGCACAGCTACTCCAGCTAAGGAGCGTCCTGGCGCATTTGACAAGGAGGAACATAACACAACAGAAGGAAGCGGGCTACTAAGAGGGGACCACACTAAATGAAAAGCTCATCAAAAATAAGCTGGGGACTGAAAAGAGGCAACTAAAACAGGAAAGTTTTCAAGGCTTTCCGGAAAGCCAAAAGATCCTCCAGCAGACGGATTTCCATCGGAAGAGAGTTCCACGCTAGTGCCGCCTTTACACAGAAGGAGCATCCCCCCATACGGCAGAGCCTGTATCTGGGGACTACAACAAAGGCCTGGCCTTGAGAGCGGAGGGTGCGGGTGGGGACATAGAAGGAAAGGAAGCGAGACATGATCTCAGGGCCTATGCCTTTCAGAGTCTTAAAAGTCAAATATAGGACCTTAAAAAGAATACGCTTCCTCACTGGGAGCCAGTGTAAGGAGCGAAGAACACTCGCCACCGAACAAAATCTGGGCAGGCCAACAATCGCCCTGGCCGCAGCGTTTTGCACCCTTTGCAGGCGAGTGAGCTCAGCCTGATTGGCCCCAGCCAGAAGAGAGCTAGCATAATCCAGGCGAGAGATAACAGTGGCCTGGATCACTAGCTGTCTGGTTGGGGCATCAAAGTATTTGAGGACAGGTCTTAAGTCTCTCAGCAGACCAAAACAGCAGGCAGCTGTTCTTTTAGTGTGTCCTACAAAGGTGAGACCAGCATCCAACCAGACTCCCAAGTTTTTCAACTCCGACACCGGAGTCGGGGTTGGTCCCAGCTCTGATGGCCACCAATGGTCACCCCAAAGTTCCACTCCCCTTCCGACAATCATAACCTCTGTCTTGGTGGCATTCAGCTGGAGACAGTTCCCCGTCAACCAGCTAGCCACCGCCTTCAGTCCATCCTGAAACCTGGGGGCATCTAGTTCCGCATCCCCGCTGAGAGTAACCGCTAGCTGAGTGTCGTCGGCATATGAGACCAAAGTTAGGCCCCACTGCCTGGCGACATCAGCCAGCGGTCTCACGTACAGATTAAACAACGTGGGGCTCAGCGAGGATCCCTGCGGAACCCCCATGGCCAGTGGCTGGAAATTGGACTTGAAGGGAGGGATGGCAACACAGAAGGAACGATTGCCGAGGTAGGAGCGGAACCACTGCAAGGCCTGGCCGCCGACACCAATCTCCTCGAGCCGATGCAGGAGGATACTGTGGGAGACCGTATCGAAGGCGGCGCTGAGATCTAACAATATCAGCGCCGCCGTCTGACCAGCATCCAACACCGCACAGAGATGTTCCACCATCACAAGGAGAGCGGTCTCCGTACTGTGCCCAGCACAGCACTGTGGTTAGGGTGAGATATTCTGACAGGGCCCGGTTGACATGGGCCTCTGTTATCTTCGCCGGCCAGGGCAGCAGCGAGATGGGACGATAACTTTCAGGCCTAGACGGGTCCAAGGAAGGTTTCTTGATGATAGGGGACACCGCCGCCTGCTTCCACTTAGTTGGAACCACCCCCGACTCCAAGGAGAGGTTGACAAGGGAACACACAACAGAGCGTCCCATAAAGGCCTGGTCTCTAAAGAGGGCCGGTCTTACTGGGTCAGATGGAGAGCCAGATTTAACTTGCGAAGCAAGTTTGTCAAACCCCTCCGGAGACAGAGGGGGAAAAGAGAGCAGGGTGGAGTGATGTAACGTCCCATTGGAACTTCCCAAATCGATCCCTGTGCTAGGGAATGCCCGATAGATTGCTTGGACTTTTCCCAGAAAGTATGAAGCAAGGGATTCACAGTGGGAGATGGAACTCACAACCACAGAGGAAGTTCACTTCACCACGAGATCTTTCACGGCCTTAAAGATCGTCTTCGACGGGTTTGAGCTATTACGTATTTCTGCAGCATAATATGCCGCTCGGGCTCGACAAATAGCCCGATGATAGGTTTTGACGGAAAGAGCATATGCGGCTTTTAGATCAGCCCCATACGTCTTCCGCCATGCTCTTTCCGCCCGTCTACAAACTCCCTTCAAGGCACGCAAGGTACTGTCATACCAGGGACTCGACTCTCTCGTACTGATCTTACTCGATATGATGGGAATCAGAGTGTCGAGAGCCCTGGTAATCCAAGAGCAAAAGAGGTCGTATCCCTCTTCCGCACCTTTCAGTGGGCCCAGCGGATCTTCCGCTAGAAGACGATGAAGGTCTTCTAGCCTGAGTTTGTTCCAGAGCCTCCTAGGCACCCGTCTCGCCAAAGGGGTGGAGGGGGTCATAGGGATAGGACACTGAACAGTCACCAAGAAATGGTCGGTCCAAGCTAACGGAGAAATAGATGTAATCTTAGTCTCCGGTAGATTGGTAAAAAAGGGATCGAGGATGTGTCCTTCTATATGAGTAGGCTGAGAGACCAGCTGAAGAAGCTGGCAGGCCTCTAAGTCAGCGGAGATGCTGCGTACCGTCAAGTTGGAAGGGGTGTCAAAATGCAGGTTCAGGTCACCCAGGATGGAATAGTTGGAACACCCTGTAACCAGTGTGCCAACAACATCGGGGAAAGAATTTCTGAATACCACATCGCTACCCGGCTATTCCAATTACATTATCATATATGGACAAGTCCTCAAGTATGAAGCCACCTTGCACATATATTATGTACCCATTCTTATATAAGGAGCAGAGTATAACCTGTAATATGCATCCTTAATGAGCAAATTTGATTATGAATTATCTCTTTGACCCCCATATGTCAATATTTTAGGCCCAATGGGCAAATGTACGGACATTTCCACCACTAGATTTGTCCAGTGGTGGGGTCTAAATTACCTATTTACATGAGCACCCCGTTTTTATTTAAAAATAAGTCCAACGTTTCAGTATATGGCATCAGTTAGTGTAGTAGAGCTACTTTATCTCCCTATCTTATGCCATTCAATCAAATCATTCAGTCCACCTTGGTCAGTCTTCTCTAAAAAAAAATCTACGGCCTTCCCTTCTGATTAGCATGTTCTCAATACTGTGTAATCCGTGCAGTGGTAAAGTATACAGAGTCCTAAAAGCCAACAAAAACGGTTTCAGAAAACAGGAGAGTGAAAGTAAAACGTTTGGGGGTGACCCTGCAGAAAGGTACAATACTGCCATATTGAAAGATGCTGTCTTTTTTTTAAGTAAAGGTTTAACAGGGATACTATGGGGACATCCAATATTGAGCTGTGCTGCAGTATTCTGCACAACCTGATGTTTTGGCAAAAGGTATACTGGTAAGTCCAAGTACAAACTTTTGCAGAGTTGGAGTTACCAGCATGCCATTGGAGCATTCATATTTGAAATGGCATAGGAAGAAGTAGCAAGCTCCCTTGGTAAAGCTCCACAACCTCCTAGACTAAACATGGGTTTTCCCGTACCACTGGGATAGAACGTCCCAGAACGGGCATGAATAGCGATGGTAGTCTGCTTGCAGTGCATAATGACCAAGCCAGCCATCTTCATTGTCATTAGCATTGATGGAGACTGTTGTATATTATTCCTACCTTTGTTTCTATGCTTCCCCTTGTATTAGCCCTATGTCATGTATTCCAGAATGTAGGTGGCCCTGACTCATCCTAGGATTCTAGGATGAGACAGTTTGTGCCTGGCCAGCTAGCGTTGAAGATACCTGCTGTTTTGCTCCAGCAATAAATCTGCTGTTACACACCAGAAGCCTCAGAGTGACTTACTACAATTTTGGCGATGATTGCAGCTGGTCAGTTGTAGTCCTGGTGGCTTTCGGCGCATCCTAGACGTTTTATCGTCATGGTGAAATCGTTCTGGTGAGAGCCAGCGTTACAGCAAAGGATCTTCTTGAGAATCCATTGTGTGCAGTATGCCTTCTCTCGTATGCCACCGAGTATATGGATTTCGTTCATAAAGAAGTTTTCTGGAGAAATTGTGAGTAGCGCGAGCACTGCTGCGCGAGCGCATTGGCACTGGCCGTTGTTGCTGTGCTCCTACGTCATCACCATCTCTTTGGCAACAAACGTGATGATGAGCGCTAGGTCACGCTAGCATTGCCCACACTCCAAGCCTCACTTTGATTTTTACACCTCTGTGGCGGCCATCTTAACTCTGAAATCCAAGGTTCCAAGCCTCGCTTTGACCAAAATCTTCGTGGCGGCCATTTTGAGTGTTAAACTCGGCGTATGAAATTCAGCGTTTCAAGCATCGCTATTGGAAATGTAAATTTGGCGCGGCTAGCCTTGTTTAGATTTCTTTCTCTGTGGCAGCCGTTTTGATATTTACCGGCAACATTTTGTATCAGGTTACTTCACGAAGCCAACGTTTTACTCACAGTCTAATCCTGCTCATAGAAGCAGTTTCGAGGTATGTACTGTTGTTAATACAAACTTTGTTTAAGAAGCCTCAAAACTTGGTTGACTTTTGAACTACCTCAACTTCTTCTCCCTTACAAGTGACTTTTTGGTATCTTGTTGGTTATTGCCTGACATAGCATAAACATGGCACAACAAATAGTGGTTACATTGCCACCACAAATACCTTGGGAGGATTGGTTTATAATGTTCGATAACTACCTGGAGGCCTTAGATGGGCAAGAGTTTTCCGCAAAGAGGAAAAAGGCTATTCTTTTGAGTACTCTTGGCAAAGAAGGGCAAAGGGTTTTCAGATTTTTGCCAAAAGCTTTGAGGGCTATGTGGAAAATGACAATGTATATGTACATAAGCGGCGTTCATTTGTGTTCACCCTCGCCACTGTTGAAGGTAAAGAAAGTCACGAAACAGTGGCCCCGCCATCTTGTTCCCTTTTAGGCTCCATCACGAACATAGATAGTAGCCATCTTTGTGTCATGACCTCTCTGCCCATTGCCGATAGCCATCATCTCTCTCTCTCTCTCTCTCTCTCCAGCCCCGCAAGCACCCCGCGCCCCGACAGCCCCCGGTCTCTCCTGTTCAGGCCATAAACGCACCGCTAAACACGACCTTGTCACCACTCCGGACCCCTGCCCCCTTGCTCTTTCATGCTACTCATAGAACGGGTCCTTTTGGTAACCTCTTCCTCCCTGCCCGATTGCCCGGCCAGATCCCAGGCCATCACCTAGCCCAACAGATGCAGTTTATTGCTTCCTACAGTAGGACCTCGCCTCACATCAGAGGAGCGGTGATTAATCAAGGCCTTCACACCCCTCGATCTGACCGACACCCCCGCATCCCTCCCAGGAACACCCTTCCTCTCTTCTGGTGCCCCCCCCCCCGGCTACACCTGGCCTCTCGACCCAGTCCCACATCATAAAACTAGGTCTCGTGGATGTACCCCTCCGGCCCCGCATAGCGAAACATGATCTTATCGCCCGCCCAACCTTAGATCTGACCACCCCCTCCTGCCCTCGTGCCCTGTTGGAATGTCCGGCTGCAGATTACAATCACATGTCACATTTGGGAGGGGAAAACAACATCAGAGCGGTCAGTATGGGAATGGGCCTGGAGCTGGGGTCCCAAGCATGCCCTTTTTTGTACTTCAAGGTGTCTTTATTGCAAAAAAAGAATGTTTGTACAACATAAAACTGTGTATAAAAGACGGAGCCGTAGAGAAACTTGTTAGAGCACCTCGAGAAGATACCCTGTTGTCTGATTTGACGTGTTCTGTTCCGTCGGAAATAAACTCCTGTTTCCTGCCTTCCAGTCTCCAGCGCCTGCCTCTTTATTTGGGTAATCATGAGTTGGGTGAGAAGCGGCTAACGCCGGGCAAACCTAGAAAAGGGGTAAACGACCCGATCTGCCTGAACCCTTTTTCATCAATTGGCGTCCCAAGCGTGGGCCCCATCAGCGACACGTGGAACCAGTGAGAGAGGTCCCAACGACAGAGTGAACGACTGCAACGATCGGGAAGAGATCCTGCCCGATAGACCCTTGTCTGGCAGCCGATCATCCGAACTTCACCGGTTCCGAACAGACCTCTCTCGAGTGATCTACGGTCCTGACTGGGAACCATCAGGAGTGCCACAGCAATTACGGAGAATAGAGGACGATCGGGCGCTGGAAACGGAAGACGAGAAACCGTCCATATGGTCCGGGTAAGGTCGTGGAAACACGACAAATTGCGAATTAATTGTTTGATTGTCATTGGAAAATACTAGTATTATGCATTTTGATTGTTTTGTCCTGAGAGATTCTCTGTCTACAAACGGGGAAGGATAGGAGTATTCTCCCTTTGCAGATAGTGAAGGGTGGGTAGCGCAGGCTTTTGCCCCCGTTGTAACCCGTCGCGCCTACTTCCCTCTCCATTTGATTGATTGTTATCCAAGCATTTATTGTTTTGAAATTGGTTCTTTTTGGATCATTCTCTATTTGCAAACAAGCAGAGGGCCGCCATACTCTGTTTAGTCTTTGCAGATAGTGAAGGATAGGTAACACAGGCTTTTGCCCCCGTTGTAATCCGTCGTGCCTATTTTTATCCCCCACTGATTGATTGTTTGACCGGACCTTGATCGTTCGGAATTGGTTCTTGGAAAGGATCTTCTCTGCCTACAAACAGAGAGGAACAGGAAGATCTCTCTCTTTGCAGATAGTGAAGGGTAGGTAGCGCAGGCTTTTGCCCCCGTTGTAACCCGTCGCGCCTATTTTATTCCTCATTTGATTGATTGATTGTTTGTCCGAACTTGACTGTTTGGAATTGGTTCTCTCTTTGGGTATTCCCTATTTGCGATTACTGTAGAATAGAAATATTCTACCTAGTCTCCGCAAAGTAGTGAAGGATAGGTAGTGCTGACTTTTGTCCCCGTTGTAACCCGTCATGCCTATCTTCTCCCCATTGCTCAGTAGTTGGTTCAGCCCGGACCATTTATTAGAGGTAGACCATCTGGCTCCACCGGAGGACACCCCTAATAAAAAGGACATATATAAAAAAAAAAAAATGCGGATTAGCCGCTGTATCGTGCTAGCAAATAAAAGAACATAAGAATCGTTAGGAAAAACAAAAGGAATCGAGTAAAATCAGTAGGCCACTGATGGGATCTCTTTTCAACCTCACTGAAATGGAAGCATTAGGAACAACCCCTCAGGAAATATGAAACTAGTGAGGAAAGCCGAACTCAACGCCATGATAACTGCGAGACAGCTCGGCTCCACAGACCACCCCGCCCAATTAACGGCAAACCCTAGGCAAATATTAGAAATAAACAATGCAATAGCAAAGTAACAGGTTAAAACGTTTTTATTTGAACAAAAATACATTAAACAACTATTTACACGGCAAACGGCTGCAACAACAAACCCACAATGCATTTCGCCGTCTGCTTGACGCCGTTCCTGTCCCTCCTTCCCCAAAGTAGCCATGTCGGGCTACTTTGGGCTACTTCCTAGTAGGTTTTTGGGCGTCAGAAAGTCTACAAAAGCCGTCGGCGGCGGCCTGGGGTGGAGAACCATTACGCGAATAGTCCGGAGGCGACACCACGCGCCAAGGCCTGTCCCCAGGATGAACCAAGGGACCCGCTTCTGTGGCCTGGGGTGGAGAAGCGGCTGGCCGCCCCTCGGCCGGAGAGGTCGTGGGGTGAATGGCCCGGCCCGGAATGAACTCGTCCTCCCATTCCCTTCTTCTCCTGGCGCCTTGCAGGCCACGGGGGGGATGTCTTGCATATGCCTCCGACCCCCCCCCTCTTCTTCATCGCCTGGTCCGGCCATAACAAATGTCAGCGAGACGCCGTGGGGTGCACTGGGAGGGAGAGGCGGCGCGGACGAGCCTCTCTCGCCTCCCCAGGTGGAGGCCCCTCAGCTGCACCCCCAACGCTCCACGCACCCGGCAAAGGGTTTGTCCACTCTCGCGGTGCAGGGATGCTCCACGCACCCGGCAAAGGGTTCGTCCACTCTTGCAGTATAGGGACGCTCCACACACCCAGCAGGGTCTCATCCACTGTGGCGGTGCTACAACGCTTCACCGAACAGGCCGGAGTCCGTCTGCTCATTTGACCCAGTGACTGCCGGTAGCTGCAGAACTCCTAAAAATGGCGGTCGACCTTGCAGGAACGAACCTGGCGTGCAAGGATGGCCTGGTCGCTGGCCAGCTAGAAAAACGAGTCCTCCTTTCAGAAACGTTCTCCTCAGCTTTGAAGATTCTACGAGAGTTGCGGAGGGCCCTCGACCTCCGCGGGCCCCGACCCCCCCCCCGATGGGAAATGACTGCCATGATTGCCCGCAGAACGACCAAGACGAAGCCACGGGACGTCGGCGCCCTCATGCTGGCGCCAGCCTCAGTTTTTAATGACCCAAGATACTGCAGACTACCGATTTGATCAGTTCCGGTGGAACATCAGTATGACCCGGTAGGAAAGATTGTTGCCCCTCCCTTTTCTTTGATTGATGGTTCATGTCACCGGTCCCTTCTGTTGCCCCTTAACGCAACTTCTGGACTGCCGAAAAGAAGTTCTGGTCCAACCACGAGTTGGTAGAGACAGTTTGACTATACTTGGACCCGCCTGACCCCACCCAAAATGGCGCCGGTACAGACGAAACTCACAATTCCCCGTTGTGTTCCGCATGCTCAGACTTGATATCGTGAGATATGTATGCAGTTTTGAAGCACATGGCGGGAGGGGATGAGTATTGCTCGAACATTCGAACAATGAATTTGATATTAAGTTCTGACGCATCATTGATTACAGTATTATTGAAAGTTTGAATCTTTTTGACACTGATGGTACTTACCCACAATGAATTTTCGATATGATTTTATTGCACTTATCGTACCCTGATGAAATAAAACAACCACCGACTCAGTTATGTTTTCCGCAGATAAATATGCCCTCATGTACAGTTCCAGTCTGCTCCGTGGCTGGCCCACGTGGTTGTAGGCCTGCATTTGTACGTCAAAATTTTTAAATAAAGATTTTGTGACAAACAAATATAGTCGTAGCTTTTGGATTGGTAAGTTCGAATACATAGCCCTTGTTTCCGATCTACGTAAAATACAGGCGAAATAAAGCAAGTCGATTACTGAAAGGTTAAAAAGCAAACTACCCAGAAATATTGAAAATGTGAATGATCCAAGTTTGTTGCGCGTGTTTTTTTTACCTTTGTGCAACCTAAGGCAATCGATAAAGGTCCCGGTGTTCTGTTTTACTTTGTATGCCACATATCTCAGGTAAATTGTTTCAGATGCCCCTAAACCAGACCCGGTACCACTGTAGACCACCCCGACTCCTCGAAGAAGAACACGAGTTCACCCACTTTACCCTGATTGCCCTTTTGTTTCGACCCCCCCCCCCACACAAGATCCGCAATACCACACGTGGGCGATCTATGCAATGTGCAGTCCATAAATGATTATGCCTCCCGCACCATCAGGCCCTCGGGGCTTAAAACGCCGAGATGGAAGGGACTGCACCCCGCGGAGATAGGTCGAAATATGTAGTAAGTAAAAAGCCTTTCGGGTTTATGCGCACGAATGTGTCTTTAAACGCTGCCCCCACCCCTTCTTCTTCCCCTTCTTTCTGCAGGTCACATCAGAACATCGACTAAAGTGTGGAGAAGACCTAAGCAACGCGGATTTGGGTGATATGAATGCCTGTGTGTATGACCGAATATGTGTAACTCGACTGGATATACGTTGCACGCATTGACCTGATAAGAGAGATGTTTTTGTACGACTTGAGTGATGATTGGACGACCGATGGAATGGGGAAAAAGGGGGTCTGAACATAGCACCTATACACGATGAACAGACATAGATATAACACTCCCTTACTTAGAAACGACCGTCTCTCTCTCTCTGAACCCAGCGACTGGAGGGCTGGCCTGAAGCAGAAACTTGGCTGGTTATTGCAGTATGACAAAAATATGACTCCAACCGGCCCCCGAATAATGCAACCAAGAATGACGTGCACCTACGAGTAGATTCTTACGCCATGAAACTCGAAGTTGCCCATTGTTCCCCACTAACACCCTCCGTTGCCTCAGCCTGGATACCCATTCGCTAAAGATCCCACCGTAAGTACTAGCCCGACCAGGATAGTTCCCGAACAATTGACGAAAGTGACAACAGAGACCAACAACAAAAGACAGCCAGGCGAATTAACTAGGAAACTAAGGATGCGCAGCATGCAGGGGGAAATGTCTTTGGCCAAGTGCTGTTCTATGTTTTGTCTTGAGTTCTGTATGTAAATGCATGTACCCCCCCCCCCTCGGCTGAATTCATGTGTACGTAGTATCTGGATTTGCGTTGTCCCTCAGTCTGTGTTTCTATATAACATGACCCCTACTGTTTTGTGTTTTGTGCGCACCAAAATGGCCTATTATTGTACACGTTTCTCTCTCTCTCGTCCTTTCCCTTCATGTTGTACGTGTACCGAATAGTTCATTTAAAATGCGAATGACCCCTGCTCCCTCTTCCTCTGTGTGGTAATGTTGTGCCCCGCCGGCACGAGCCTAATTGGTTTTTCGAACACAAAGGTGATCGACAAATTGCCAGAAACTAAAACAATTGTAATTTGCCATGTTACTACCTCTCCTTTTCTGTAAAAATGATAATACTCGAATTGGCTATAAAGGAAAGGACAGGTAAGACGACTGATGTCCCCCTAATCTGGCCCTTTAATAGGAGGACTATACGTCAGTGGCCTTCTGCTCTCAGCTCGTTAGAAACACAATCTACTAGGCCCAGATTGCCCCATCCCTCCGCACCCAAGTACAGATGTCCAAAACGTCCCTGTTCCCCCCGCTTGACCCCAGCTCCGTAAACTCGAGGTATAACTGATGACCCTGCTTAACTGTTGATGTAAAAAGACTGCCAGGGCTAGGGTCAAAAAGCCACATGCGACATGAATGAACGCCAAATAGACTTAGTTCAAACTCAGTAGACATGCCTGTATACATACTCCACAGTAATAACTTCTGACCGTGACCGATGAAACGTACCCCCAGCTACCTAGATCTGGGACGGAATTGAAATGTATAAATGCCTTCTCTTGCCAGTTCGCTAAAACTTGTTTTGTACCCATTCAAGGATACACAGTCACCGGAGGAGAGGGGCTGGACGTGACGCATAACCTGGCCACAGTTCGTGAGGCGCGTGTGACCTCGACCTAAGATGGAGCCGCAGAGCAACGGGACGCGGGACGATGCACCACTCTCAAACGCAGAGAACGAAGGATTGAAGGGCTGCTTTGAAGCCCTCTGCTTGTTGACCCACGCGTGCCAGAAGTCCCCGCCCTTTGAGCCCGATTGATGGACCTGCCTGCGCATCACCCTTTTGCTCCCTTGGTCCGTCTCAAAGATCCGGTCCCACTCCGCCCTCTCCTCCCTCGATTATCTGACAAAACCCCTTCTATCCTTTCCACGTGGATTTTGACTCCGAGACAGAAATGCAGGTGCCCAGCATAAGGCACCCTTAAGAGAGATTAGCTAGGAAACAGGACTGTGGCCTAACGGCAAAGGACAGATCACACCCTGCGATGTGTAAAGAAGGACCCGAGCTGGACCTATAGCTCCACCGCCGCTGCTCAACAGCGCCAACGGAAGAAAACGAACTACCAGAACCTACCAGTGATGACTCGCTACTAAAAAGACACTGTGGCGAAGACCCCCCCCCTTTTTTTTTACGGAACTTTCTACACCCCTTGACAAATTGCTTGTATTGGACTAAATTCCTCCCTCAACCACTTTTGCCTGTAAAATGTTTCATCGGTCACTTTTTCAATACGACAAATGTAAATTTATATGTATTCCACCTCGTATGTCGCATCAACTGCACACGGTTATATGCAAGTCTACCAGTATTGACAAACGCTATTTCATTGACTACACACGACTATATGTACACCCCGTCAGTTATGATAAACACGGAAATGACCTATCTTATGTAAAAAGCGGCGACTGTGGAAAATGACAATGTATATGTACATAAGCGGCGTTCATTTGTGTTCACCCTCGCCACTGTTGAAGGTAAAGAAAGTCACGAAACAGTGGCCCCGCCATCTTGTTCCCTTTTAGGCTCCATCACGAACATAGATAGTAGCCATCTTTGTGTCGTGACCTCTCTGCCCATTGCCGATAGCCATCATCTCTCTCTCTCTCTCTCTCGCTCTCTCTCTCTCTCTCCAGCCCCGCAAGCACCCCGCGCCCCGACAGCCCCCGGTCTCTCCTGTTCAGGCCATAAACGCACCGCTAAACACGACCTTGTCACCACTCCGGACCCCTGCCCCCTCGCTCTTTCATCCTACTCATAGAACGGGTCCTTTTGGTAACCTCTTCCTCCCTGCCCGATTGCCCGGCCAGATCCCAGGCCATCACCTAGCCCAACAGATGCAGTTTATTCCTTCCTACAGTAGGACCTCGCCTCACATCAGAGGAGCGGTGATTAATCAAGGCCTTCACACCCCTCGATCTGACCGACACCCCCGCATCCCTCCCAGGAACACCCTTCCTCTCTTCTGGTGGCCTCCCCCCCGGCTACACCTGGCCTCTCGACCCAGTCCCACATCATAAAACTAGGTCTCGTGGATGTACCCCTCAGGCCCCGCATAGCGAAACATGATCTTATCGCCCGCCCAACCTTAGATCTGACCACCCCCTCCTGCCCTCGTGCCCTGTTGGAATGTCCGGCTGCAGATTACAATCACATGTCACATTTGGGAGGGGAAAACAACATCAGAGCGGTCAGTATGGGAATGGGCCTGGAGCTGGGGTCCCAAGCATGCCCTTTTTTGTACTTCAAAGTGTCTTTATTGCAATAAAGAATGTTTGTACATCATAAACCTGTGTATAAAAGACGGAGCCGTAGAGAAACTTGTTAGAGCACCTCGAGAAGATACCCTGTTGTCTGATTTGACGTGTTCTGTTCCGT
This sequence comes from Lissotriton helveticus, assembly GCF_964261635.1. Taxonomy (NCBI): domain Eukaryota; kingdom Metazoa; phylum Chordata; class Amphibia; order Caudata; family Salamandridae; genus Lissotriton; species Lissotriton helveticus. The sequence goes on from NC_136057.1 coordinate 455,388,902, forward strand.
CGGAAATAAACTCCTGTTTCCTGCCTTCCAGTCTCCAGCGCCTGCCTCTTTATTTGGGTAATCGTGAGTTGGGTGAGAAGCGGCTAACGCCGGGCAAACCTTGAAAAGGGGTAAACGACCCGATCTGCCTGAACCCTTTTTCATCAGCTAATGGTCAGGAAATGCCTTACGAATTTAAGGAGGCTGTTGCAAGGCTCGAAATTAGATTCTCAAAGGAAGAGAATCTTGTTATGAACCGTTATAAATTTTATACACAGCGCCAAAAGGACTCAGAGTCGATAGATGACTTTGTAGCTCGACTGAGAGAGTTATCTATTGAGTGTAAATTCGGCGCTATGAACGATGAGCTCATAAGGGATCAGTTGATTGTTCAATGCTCCAGTAAAAAAATACAGAAGAGACTTTGGGCGGCAAAGAATCCTTCATTAAAAGATGCTATTGACCTAGCGAAAGTAAATGAAGAGTCTAACAAATGTATGAAGGTACTAGATTCTCATAAAATGAGTCCACAACAAGAAGTCTCTGTAGTTTCTGATAAGAAAGGTACCACAGAGTGTGAGCATTGTGGAGGAGAAAGTGTTGCTGTGGTTAGAAACAAACCCAGGGCCCCAGTAAAAAAGAGTTTTCCATCAAATAAGTTTTGCACTAAATGTGGAAGCAATAGTCATTCTTCTGAGGCAAGGTTCTGCTTTGCTGCAAATAAGGAATGCCTTAAGTGTGGTAGAGTTCGACACTTCTCAAAGATGTGCAAGTCTAAGGGTAAGCAGAGAGTTGCTACCGTGGATGACTACGAATGTGACAATGAAACTGAAGCTGAAAGACTTTTGGGAGTGGATGATGTCGATGTTGTTGGTGAGGATCCAAGACAGAACAGACCAAAGGCCATTTTCAAGATAGACTCTCATGAAGTGTCGTTGATGGTGGACACAGGGTCGCGTTATACCATCATTCCAAAATCTACCTTTGACACTTGTTGGGAAGGGATAATTTTAGAAGAGAGTGACATTTCTCCTAAAGGTTTTAATGGACAAAGGATTGAGATTCTTGGTTACTTTGAGTCTAAAATTGTTTTTGAGAAAAGATCTACGTTTGGTAAGGTGTATGTCTCTATTGATGGCCCTCCTATTCTCGGATGGGTACATCAGTATGATCTCTACATTATTATGAACCCCAGAGCCAAAAATCAAATTATGGTTGTTGAAGATGATTCTATTGAGAGCATTCTGAACAAATTCAGTTCTGTATTTAAGGATGAGCTTGGGGAACTTAGAGGTTATTCCCACCTCATTAGACTCAAGAAGAATAGCTTACCTGTGCAACATCGGGTGAGAAGGGTTCCTATCTCTATTCGTGATGATGTAAAATTGTTAATTGATGAAATGCTTTAAAGTGGAGTGATAGAACCAACTGAGTCCTCAGCATGGGTTTCTCTGGTGTCATTTCGAAGTAAGCTGATGGCAAATTGAGGTTCTGTGCTGACCTCAGGGCACTGAATAAGTGTGTTGTGGCTGACACATTCCCCTTGCCTAATATTACTGAGATGGTGTCTACTCTTCAGGGTGCAACATTTTTCTCTAAGCTGGACCTGAAGAGTGCTTATCATCAGGTCAAGCTTCATGAGACCTCAAAGCAACTCACTGCCTTTATTACTCCGGAAGGAATTTTTCAGTTCACTCGCCTTCCCTCCGGATTAATCTCGGCAGCGAGTGTGTTTCAACGGTTGGTTACTGAAATATTCAAGGGGTTTAAGAAGGTAGTGTTCTTTCAGGACGATATCTTAATCTTTGGTGATTCAGTGGCTGATCATAATCATGTTCCTAAGAAAGTTTTGCATAGGATTTGGGACACTGGTCTTACCTTGCGAAGGGAGAAGTGCTCTTTCTAGTTCAGGACATCTGGGGACCACGGTTCGATCCCCGGCTCCGGCGGCAGGTTAGCCCAGCACCATGTGACTCTGGGCAATAGCTCGCTTAATCTCCCCGACGGCCCCCCAGCGCCTAGAGACCCTTACGGGTGATTGTGCGCTTTACAAAAATGTGGACTTTAGGTCATGAAATATCGGCTAACGGGGTTAAACCGAAGAGAGACCTCCTCGAGGCAATACACTCTGCCCCTTGACCTGGTGATAAAGACCAATTATGCTCATTCATGGGATTGATTGAATATTATTTGAAGTTTGTTGAGAAATTTTCTGAAGAAACTTTACCTCTCAGAGCTTTGTTAAAGAAAGGTTGTAAATTTGTTTGGGGGCCTGAACTTGAACAATGTTTTAATAACATCAAACATGCCATTTGCAGTGCTAAGGTCCTTGCACCTTTTGATACAAAAAAAACCTCCACATTATTGGTTGACGCAAGTGCAACTGGCCTTGGCGCAGTTCTCCTACAAAGACATAAGGAAGGGGAGAGGCCTATTGCCTTTGCATCGCGGACTCTTTCTCCATGTGAACAGAACTATTCTGTCATTGAGAAGGAAGCGTTAGCGGCAGCTTGGGGGGCCCACCATTTCCGTATATATCTATGGGGTACCCGGTTTAATCTTAAGACAGATCACAAACCCCTTATCAGAATTCTTTCTCCTGGTGGCGCAACTTGTAGTTCTCCAAGGTTGGCAAGATTAGCCTCTAAGCTTCAAGAATATCATTTCGATATATCTCACATTCAGGGCTGGAAAAATTTCCAAGCAGATTGTTTGTCAAGACTTCCTGTGCCTTGCAAAATTGGGTCATATGGTGATTTTAGTCTTGAAGGTATAGAGGAAAACATTGCCTGGATTAAGGATGTGCTCTATCTCAGTGAGAGTTCTTTTTCACGTGAGGATTGGGTAGAATCTATGCTTAAGGACAATGTTTTGCAGGAAGTTTTCCAGTTGATAAAATTGAGTTCGCGACGGGAGAGTTGTGTGCATGTCTCAGTTCGTCCATTTTTAAAAATTATTGATGACCTTTCAGTCTGTGAGGACAATGTGGTAATGCGGGGAGACAAGTTTGTCCCTCCTGCTGATTTAAAAGTTAAGCTCATTTCCATAGCACATGAGGGTCATCTTGGCCAAACCTTAACGCAACAAAGGCTTAAGTTGAACTTTTGGTGGCATGGGATGGATTCAATGGTATTCTCCTGGGTTGAAGATTGTCCTACGTGTAAGGTGGGGGAGAAAAGATTAAAAGTTGCTGTTAGTTCAAAAATAGGCAAGTTGCAGTTTCCAGAGGTTCCTTGGCACACTATTTGTTTGGATTTTATAGGCCCCATGGAGGAGTTGCCTGTTTCTCAGCGGTTTGCAGTTGTCATTGTTGATTGCTTTACCAAATGGGTTTCAGTTGAGTTTTTGAAGGACGTCACCACAGACACTACCATAAAACACTTAAAGTCTTTATTTTTTTTGGAAGGTTTTCCTAATGTTATCATTACAGACAATGGTACGCAACTAGTTTCACACAATATGCGCTCTTTCTTGGCCGACTGTGGGATTTCCCATCACAGAACCTCTCTCTATAATCCTCAGGGAAATGGCTTGTGTGAACGCATCAATAGATTGGTGAAAGGGACAATTCAGATGGCTCTTTCTAAAAGCTCATCTGTCAGTGGTCTTGTACGAGAAATGGTTTATGCCTACTGTACTACTCTTCATGGTGTTCAGGTCAAGTCTCCCTTTGAGCTCATGAGGGGTAGGGTTCCTAGTACCAAGTTAACTCCATCTTGGCTTAAAAAAATGGTGCTTCATTCTGATCAAGCTAAAAATGGTTCTGAGTATGCTTCCTCTTCTAGTTCTCCCAAAGGTAGTGCGGTTGGGGAATTGGTGAAGAATGTTTCTTCAAAGTTTTCTAAGGGTGACCTTGTAAAAGTGAAATCTGGCAGAGTTTCTGGTGGGTTGTCCAAATTTAGAGGTCCCTTTACTGTAAGGAAGGTTTTTCCTCACTACGTTGTACTTTTAAATGGAGAGAAGTGGAACTTAAGAAGAGTGGCTCTTTACCAGAAAGGTAGTTCTAGTACTGACTTTTTGGCCACTCGTTCTGTTCCTGAGCAGAATCAACATGACAGTAGGAATGATTGTACTGGTTACATGTTTATTCCTTCTCATGTTTCTGCTACACCAAATTCTGTGCAAATTCTAGGGAGAAGCGATGGTGGGGGAGATGCTCCTGACTCTCAACTCAGCAGTGGTATGTCTAACCAGACTTCTGTTTCTCCTTGTGCTGTCTCCTCTCAGACCATTTCCAGGTCTCAAAGGTATCGTAGACCACCCTTATATCTAAATGATTACTGCTGCGATTAATATGGAATGTTAAGTTTTTCTTCCTTAATGAGAGGAGGTGTATTCCCATTATTGTTTTGACATGTTATTATATATCCAAGCTTGTTTCCTGTTTTTTGGTATTTTCTTTCTCTTGCTTCTTTTCCATGGTTTAAAATTTTGTTTCCTTTTCAATGAGAGAAGATGTGTTGTATATTATTCCAACCTTTGTTTCTATGCTTCCCCTTGTATTAGCCCTATGTCATGTATTCCAGAATGTAGGTGGCCCTGACTCATCCTAGGATTCTAGGATGAGACAGTTTGTGCCTGGCCAGATAGCGTTGAAGATACCTGCTGTTTTGCTCCAGCAATAAATCTGCTGTTACACACCAGAAGCCTCAGAGTGACTTACTACAGAGACACAGCACCCAGATACCCTAAGTGGTGACAGTGTTGTGCTTTAAAAATGCTGTCTGATTGATTGATTGCCACTGCTCACTGTCTATCTCTCCTCATGAATTGTTTGCAATTAAGCTTCTTACAAATTGAAACTTTTTGTCAAAACTTATGTTAGCCATTCTTATTATATACAGATATTTAAATAGAGTGCTGCTGTTCTCCATCAACTGATCAAAAGGTATGCTTACACGTATTATTAATGCTGCCATGTTGGTTGGCACTCCTGGCTCTTGACCAACTCTTTTTCTCAGCCTTCGAACACTCCTTACATCGCGTCTTCCTGTCATGCAATTTAAAATGTCTACATATTCGTTGCTCCAAATTGTGCCTTTAGCTACAGTGATAGAGTGCCCCTTAAGGTCTTATCAATATCTATATAAGGCATTATTTTCACTGTTTCTGTCTTCTTCCCTCCCCAGATGTAGGCTGCACCACCTTTGCTCCCTCATCTTTTTCCAGTGTTGTTCCTTATTCAGTTGTCCTCTCAGTCCCTCCCCTTCTGTAGGTGCTGTTGCCTCACATTAACTTCTCTGTTAACTTGCTGTCTATCTTGCTGCAGTCATAACACTTTTCCGCTCTGTCGCCATCTTTTTACCTTGTATCATATTCCCTATCTCTTTAGTTAATTTCCCAAAAACCCCTCCGACAACCCCCTTCAGGCCCTCTGAAAATTCTCACCCTACATACACCCTGTTCCCACACTCCTCCTTACCCTACTTCACATGCTTCTTCCCTCATCCTCACTATGTCAATCTCAGATTCCCTTTCAGGGATTGTCTGTCCTTACGTTCCACAATCACCTTGTGGCTTCTTTTCAACTGCATTTGGCCTCTCATATGCTCATTCCTCTGACCTCTGATCTCTGTCTCTCTTACCAACCTCTGCACCTGTCTCAGGCTGCATTACACAGCTCTCCTCAACTCACTTTCTGCCTTTCTTCACTCCATTCCTTGTCACACTCCCTGTTCTTTTACCACCTGGGTGTCTCTACACTCTATACAACTAGTTTCAGCTGTGCTGTTCCTCCTGGCTCAAGCACCCTGCAGTGTAGCCCTCTACTGCTGCCTTGTTAATCCTTCAGGTTCTCTCCTCTAGATGGGTCGGGTTCAGACTAAACAATAACATTATCGCTGAGCACCATACAGCTATACTGCTACCACCAACTCAGTACTGCACTTGGGAGGTCCTTGGTAACCGACCTTTGGTAACATGCCTGTCTAATATCTCACAACCCTCCCTCTGCATTTTGTTAGCTAATTGCCCTCCTCCCTCAGGGCCCCATCAAGTGGCTAGCACTCCTTTACTTTCTGGGGTAGATCAGTATGCTAGATACATTGTGGGTACCCCTTTTAGGACCACCTTGTACCGCATGTCCCATGGGGTTCCCCAACTCAGGCTCAGGTTTACAAAGGGCTTGCACTGCCCATGCGTCTCACAAGATGATGCAAGGCAGCACAAGACTTAAGTGAGATTTACTAGGCCATGCACAGCCACCTTCCGTGGCTCTGCATCACTTAGTAAATCAAGAGTAAATATACAAAACAAGTGGATGACAATGGTATAGAGAAAATGCTAGCACAATCACACTTTCAAGGGAGTAACATTTCTTTAGCATGTAATGTAGGTGTGCTCAATGAAAAAGAGAATACTATGCCATCCCAATATTGTCAAATATAGGAGGAAAGCCCGTCTATATACAATCTTCTTAGAAACGTCCAGAGCATCACAACAATCACAGTACGAAAGTCGGCTACTCTAATGGGTCCTAAATCATAGATTCAGCTTCTTTCCACAAAGGGTACACATAAACAGATTGTTGATTCCATTTGTTTTTATTCTCTATAGATACTGGCAACTGGGGTAGTCTATTTTTGACTATACTAGGCATTTGTGACTTATAAAGGTCCCGCTTACAGCTGCATTTAATTACAATCTAGACTTTGAACGTACTTACCATAGTCCAAGATCATTCCTACTTCAGTCCTTCGGACTGTGGAGGCTAACATTGGGCTAGACTTGCTTTTTCCCTTTTGGTGACTTATCCTGACGGACTACTTTGAAGCCTTGAAAAAGTTGTCTAATGCGACGAAACACGTGTCGAATAAAATCGAATGGAATCAACAATCTGTTTATGTGTACCCTTTGTGGAAAGAAGCTGTATCTACGATTTCGGACCCGTTAGAGTGATGGTCCATCTTTTTGTGATTGTGTTGGTGCTCTGGACATTTAAAATGTTAGAAATGTGAGTCTGTAGTTGGCAGTGGTATGCACCCTGTCCAAGTAGGGACCCTTCCTTCTAGTCAGGGTAAGGGAGTTATACACCCAAGATAACCCCTGCTCACCCCCTTAGTAGCTTGGCGCAAGCAGTCAGGCCTATCTCAGAGGCAATGTGTAAAGTATTTGTACATAACAAACACAATAACACAGTGACAACACTACAAATGGACACCACACCAGTTTAGAAAAATAACCAATCTGTATCTAAACCAAACAAGACCAAAGCGACTGAAATCCAACATACACTAAATCAAGACCTTCTACACGCCCACCCGCCAGCTACGATCGACCAGCCTTGCCCTCGCCGCCGTCCCACGCATCCGCAGAGCCACCACCGGAGGAAGATCCTTCTCCTACCTGGCAGCCAAGACCTGGAACTCCATCCCCACCCACCTTCGGCTGACCCAGGACCACCTTTCCTTCAGGAAGCAACTCAAGACCTGGCTGCTGACGGAATAAACTCCCCCCCCCCCCCCCCCAGCGCCTTGAGACCCTTCCGGGTGAGTAGCGCGCTATACAAATGCCATGATTGATTGATTGATTGAAAACATCACTTTTTAAATGTTTCATCAATTCCGTCCATAAACTCTAAGGATGCGCTCGATTTACACAAAGTACCTTCGGTGTGTCACTATCCACAAGAAAAATTAGTTGCAGAGGGGGAAGGGTCTGAAAACACTGCAATTAGTTGGTTCCTGAGTCCCTGGGGAAGCGATGCATTAGCTCTGCTGAAGGCAGAAGTGTTGGGTCAGTTCCGACTGTAAAGGGAAGCGATGCGTCAAAATCCAAAGACAGTTCTGGTCTGCTGGTGATGCGTTGGAAACATAGTGCACAGGTGTGATGTGTGGAAATCCGGACGAACTGGAGGTTAATGAAACAGCGGCAAACAGGCGCTGCGTCGATTCTTCTGGATGTAGACCAGTCATGTGTTGATTTTTCTAGCCCCGCAGCAGGGCCTGTGCCAGAATCAGTGCAGTGCTCTCTGATGTCTGAGACATGTTGGACTTTGCTGCGGCAGTTCTTCGGGCTATGAACAGGCACTGCGCCGATTTCTTCAGCTTCACATCAGTGGTGCATGGAAACGTTTCCTGCACAGTGGTACTGCATTGGAAAAACAGGCGCTGGCAGGGTGATGCGTAGATTTTCCAGACTTTTGCAGTAGGAACCACCTCCAAGGGCCCAGAAGTGGAATTGGCACTACTTGGCAGGCCGGAACTCCTGCAAAAACAACAGTTGATGGACAGAATGCAGAACAATGTCATACATTCACCCCAGTACAGAGATCTGGGCCTAAATCCATCGTTTCCTTGCACTCCACACCACCCCAGTTGAGGCCGGAACTCCTAGCAGTGGAGTTCAGAGATGCTGCAGATGAAGGCTTTGATGGCCCTGAGACTTCCAACAAGAGGCAAGCACACACACGCTCTTGGAGGACAACCCAGCAAAGCAACACACAGCAAAGGGGCTGTACTCCTTCTGACTTCTCTTCTGCTATTCTTCTTGACAGAGTCCACAATTCAGAAGGGTTCTAAAATCTGGGGTTTTAGGTCCAATACTTATACCCATTTTGTCCATTGAAGTAGTCATACTTCAAAGGATAGTCTTTGAAGTGCACAAGTTCTGCCTTGCCCTGTCTTGGCTCTAGACACACTCCAGGGGGTTGGAAACAGCATTGTGAGAGGCCAGGCACAGCTGTATTCAGGTGTCAGTGACACCTTCTCCCACCACTCTAGCTCAGAAAGGCCCGTCAGCCTGGTGATGGCCAATTAGGCAATGTAGGGCACACCTCAGCTGCCTTTGTCTGTCTGTCTAGAGTGAACGTACAAACAACCCATTTGTCAGTCTAAACCAGATGTTGATTCCACAGGCAGTCAGCGGCACACGTTGATAAAGCAAGAAAATGTCCACAATCTAAAAGCAGCATTTTCAAATATACAATTTTAAAACTACCTTAACTAAAATATGTGTTTTTCTAATCTCTAAGCTCAGAGTGCCCACACTCCAAATCAAATCATTAGCTTTTCCCAATTGAAAGTTACACTCCAGTGATAACCTATAGAAGTTCTAGTCCCTGCAATAGTGAAAAACTTAATTGGCAGTATTTCACTATCAGGACCAGTAAAACACACCGTATATATCCTACCTTTCACATACACTGTACCCTGCCCATGGGGGTACCTTGGACCTACCTTAGGGGTGTCTTACATGTAGTAGAAGGGAAGGTTTGGGCTGGCAAGTGTCGGCATGGCAGTTTAAAACCACACTCACACATACTACAATGGCAAGTCAGAGACAAGTTTACAGGGCTACTCATGTGGGTGGGACAACCAGTGCTGCAGGCCTACTAGTAAGATTTGATTTACAGGCCCGAGCACACATAGTGCACTTTACAAGGGACCTATCAGCAAATCAAATATGCCAATCACTGATAACCAATCATAATCACTATTTAACAGCAAGCACATGTACTTTAGCACTGATCAGTAGCGGTAAAGCACCCAGAGACCTAAAGCCAACAAAAAGAGGATCAGAACAATTGGAGCCAAAAAGGCAAAATGTTTGGGGAGAAACCAGCAAAAAAGGCCAGATGAAATACACATTCTTGACATGCTGATGGTCCTTGTCCCCGAATCTCCATAAGCAGAGAAGGCAATAACCACCCCACCATCCACGGGCAACATTCCGGGTCTTTAGGTGGAATGTTTGGAATGTTTGACAGAAATCATAGCCCTCCATGGATCTTGGATATTAAACCTACTAATGAAGACCCTCAGGAACTCCTTGCTTACCAAAGCAGCAGGTTAGAGCTGCCCAGTATGGTCCAGGAGGTAAGCTCTCCAAAGCTGTGTGAGCTGCCCAGTATGGTCCAGGAGGTAAGCTCTCCAAAGCTGTGTGGGCTGCTGCTTGGAGATGTCAGGAGTACAATGAGTTAGTTAGGCGTGCACACATCAAAAGCTGCTGCCGGAATCTGGTTACGCATGCGGAGAGAAAGTCTTCACCTACCATGCCAAAAACGTAGATTGAGCCTCCGCTTCAAAATGGCAGGTAGCGCTGAAATGTAGTTAATTTAAAATCGGATGTTCAATAATTTACTGCCCATGCCGAAAGAAACGTAAAGAGCGAGGAAACAATATGGATAAAAGAGTACAGGTCTAAATGATACTGTGGTTTTGTGGCTGTGTTGAACACTTGACTGACCATGCAAATTGAATCTGAAATCCATTGCTTGTTGGATACCAAATACGCACGTCTGGGTCTACCTTGGGCCACTGCGCTTAAAAATGCCTACTTTCAAGACGTGAAATTTTCAGTTTCCTCCGTATCCTTCTTGTAGAGGAAAGAGAAACACAGACTGAAACAAATAAAAGACGCAGGATTGAAAAAGTGCTCATCGCAAAGGTACAAGCAACTGATTTCCTTTAAAAAAAAAAAAAAATCCAAACAGAGTACTTGAATGATATTATCAGATAAAGTTATCTTGTAGAATGCTCATGCCATTTCTTTTAGCGAGACTGTTATGATGAGCAGAGTGGGAGTTGCTTTTTTAGGTCGAGCCTGGGCAGTGCATGCGCTGCTCTGCGAGGTATGCTGTATTGGAGTATGGATGTATGTTGTTACAACGCAGGTTGTAACAACGCATACCTTTACCACGCGGCCACTACAACGCAAGTCGTTACCACGACTTGCGTTGGAGGGCGCGGATTTAGGATTTTTATAATTTTATATTCCAACACCAGTCCCCGTGGATACTAGGGAAGGTGTTGGAATATAAATTTATAAAATTCCTTATCCCACAGCGCCCTCCAGCGCAAGTCGTGGTAACGACTTGCGTTGTAACGGCCGCGTGGTAAAGGTACCGCGTTGTAAAAAATTTGTGGTAAACGTTGTTTACCTTGGAGTATGTACTTAAAGCCTTGCCCAGTCTCCGCCCATATTTCTCATTGGTTTGTTTCATTATCCTCCGTAAATGCTGGTTTCTGATTAGTTAATAGGCTTGTTAGTCCCTCCTTAGTACCGCCTTGTCTTCATTTGTAACCTCCCATGACGACTTGCCCTTTTACTTCTGTTGATACACAGTATGTCTTATTTACTCTGTAAGCACTATTTTCTTTAATGCGTTTCTCCAACTACAGGCTTTCCTGCAACATTCAGCACACCATGTGCTTTGCAGGCTGTCACGGGCACAAGTTATATATACATGGCTGTCAGTCCGTGTCTCAGTATGGTGCCCGCTTTTATGTTTTTAAAAATGTAATTACTATGGTTCCCACTTCACGTACATTGTGGATTCATTCAATGCTTGTTTTATTTTTATTTTAGTTTAAAAGATCCTGTGCCGTACTTTCATTTTAAGAGGCCACGCCCCTTTCGTTAGACGACCCGCGTCTAAAGTAAGGTCGCAGCACCTATTGCAAATGCTTGTATTACCAATGGCGGCGAGTGTGGTATTTTAAAAATGCAGGGTTCGCACAACTTGAGCTTTTGCTGACACTTTAACCAAGCAGAAGGAGCATGAGGTAGCAGCACTAGGCCATGACAGCAACACAGTAAGGCTGCAATGGGCTGCTCTCCACACCAGCTTTTCTTCAAACCATCCCTGCAGGGCGGGCGCTGCTCCTGGTGAGCTTTAGACTTCTCACACGGTGAGTGCAGCTCACGCTGGTTTATATTGTCGGTGCTCCTGTCTTAATGAAATTAAAAGCATCAGGTGACTATGAAGCTTTCCGCTCCCAGCATGAGGCACAATAAACGATTTATTTATGCGTGGAGGGGGAGCCCGGAAGGAAAACAACAAACCTTAAATGGTGGAATGGTGGATCGAGAACCAATCTCTCCCCCAAACAACTGCTTCTTGCTATGTAGGAAATGTTTCCCTCCCGTCTCCGTCTCCACGTGTAAATAAATGGTTTACTCCACCTCACACTGATACTGGTTACGTTATCTTGATTTGCATTTGAATATGAGCCAACATTTCTTGCAAACCGCTTTTTGGCTTTATAGACTATGCTGTTGCCTGGGGCGGGTAGGATACACAATGTACATGTGAAATTAAGCAAAAATTCCTTGCTTCTCAGACTAGGGTTGTATGACCTGTTCATGCTCGGGTAGAGGCTGTGAGCAGGTGAAACATGAGCCTCAATTGCGAGATTTTGACCGATTGGCATTGTAAATGACAATGCCTTTTTTTCTGTGTTTAAAAAACACCTGCAATAATAAAGTCATTGTCATTTACAATACCAATCGGTCACATTTTCTAAAATGTGAGACCTATGCATTGCAAATGCTTGTTTTTTAGGTTGACTCTGAGCTACGCATGCGTTGCTCTGCGGGCATGCTGTATTGGAGTATGGAATACAAGCCCTGCCCACTCTCTCCCATATTTGTCATTGGCTTGTGTCATTGTCCTTCGAAAATGCTGGCTTCTGATTCCTTAATAAGCTTGTTAGTCACCCCTTAGTACAGCATTATCTTCCTTCGTAACCTCCCTTGAGAAAGGCCCTTTTACTTCGGTTGTTACACGGTACGTTTCTTTTAGTCTATAAGCACTATTTTCTTTAATGAGTTTCTGCTACTGCAGGCACAACATGCTTTTCTGCAAAATTCAGCGGGCCATGCGGTCTTTCACCTTCCAAGCAGCAGGGGCAATGGCGTCCACTTCATTCAATAGGTCTCGCATTTACAAGAGTTTGAGCTTTTGGCATTGTAAATGACAATGCCTTTCATTTATGTGTTAATTAGCAAAACAGATAAATAAAAGGCATTGTCATTTACAAGGCCAATAGCTTAAACTCTCGCAAATGCGAGACCTGTTGCATTGTAAATGCTCGTTTTCTTTTTTTTCACGTGTCGCCTGTTCTCTGCCTGTAGTATTTCATTTTCACGTAGCCTCTGTTTAGATTTGACATATTTAAATGCACAGAATGTTTCCTCAGTTTTTGAGACTACGCTCACATACTAGCCCGGGAGGCACAGCTCTGTCTTTTAAACATTCACAGCTGCAGTTTTCGGGAGGAGAGTAAACAGGTTTAACTTGAATTTCTGGTTAAGTGAAACCAGATATAAATAACTCAGGAGAGATGACGCCAGCACGCCAAGCGAGCTGTCAAAGGGGTTCATCACCGAGAGAAAAGCCGTGTTTGATTTTAGCCAAACAACTTTTAGTAGACGTAATTCACCCTCGGTGGTTTGTTAGAGCACATATTGTTCCTCTGCTGACGTCACGCCATGATAAACAGATTTACATTTCATGCAAGGACTTTTTAGTCACTCGATTTTGCATCACGTCAGATGATGTGCATTCTCCATGTGATGAGACTTAAGGGGATTTCCTTCTCTTAGCAAGAACAAATTGGTCTGTTGTCAATATCTGTTAAAAAGGCACACCTTGACTTGCATCAGGCCTGATACAATCTCGTCCAATTAACCCCTTCTACGCTCATGACGAGCTGAGCTCGTCATGAGCGTAACCTGCGCTACGCGGATGACGAGCTGAGCTCGTCATGTAACGCGGGATTTTCAAAATCGCAGCGCGCAGCGGGAAAACCGCTAGCGCGCATGCGGTTAAGCCTTGAGTCCCAAGGAGGAACCCCCTCACTTCTCCCAAAGGAGGCCAACCAAGTCCCACGCAGCACCACTACGATGAATCCATTTGACTTACTCCATCTACTCCGGAACACTGATCCTCACCTACGCCGTTTCATCTGCATTCTATTTACTGTTAATTTCTGGTCGTTCTATATCCAACGACCCTGTATCACAGTGTGCAAAGAATAAACAAAATCAAGAGATCTACAACTAAGTGAACTCAACTTCCAGTGTGGACCTTTATCAAATGGTGAACACGCTTCTGATACACCTACATTTTAAGATTTTAAACAACTACACAAATTCCAGGACTGGAACATCTCTGAAAAGCAGCCACATTAACACCACTTATTTAGTTCACTTAGAAGCTGCATCTGCACCAGCAGTTACACATTTGTACCTCCAAAATATTAATCCATCTTATTTACCACCCTACAGAAAGGTAGGGACAACAATCACCAATGAAAAAAAATACATGCTGACCTTAAAGAAAACTCTGGCTTCGGCTGCTGGAAGGGCAGACTGTTCACGCGTCGAAATTTTGTCTCATACATAGTCATTCCTGTCTTCTTATTTGCACACCTCTTTTTCTTTTAAAACTACCAGATATGCATCCATCAGAACAGCTCATTGGAAAAAACAAGAAAGGTCCTGTTACCAAAGAACTGCACAACAAGTAGACTTTAGTAGTGAACAGGGGCCATCTACTGTGGGTGCTGCAGTCAATAGGTAAACAAATGAAAAACCAACCAACTGGCAAGCAAACAGCCATCACACAGACACATTTGCTCAAGTGGAGTATTGCCCAGACTACCTGAGTATGACTCCACAGCAGCTTATTTCTGTTTCATATGATCTTGTATGATAGTGGGATTAAAGTAGTCAATAAAAATTCCTTGGGTGTATTTACAGTGATATACAATGGAGGACTGATGTGTTCGATATCCGGACATCAGCACTTTCCTGGATATATTTTTCACTTTCTTCACATAGACGTATGAGAACCCCAATTTAGGATCAAAGCACTATGTATATCATACAGTTACAGAATTCTACAAGGAAATCCTTTCCCTGTAGTTCCGTAACAAAATGTCCTTGAATTGCATCCTTCAGAGCTGAGTTTTTAAGGCAGATACTTGAACATTAAACAAATAAATGCCACAGACATAGCCATATCATCTACAACGTCAAATCCCCAGCATAGTTAAACACCCATTTCTCAAAAGAGCCGCCGGCTTGGCAAACTAATTTCCAATATCTAGGTGTGATCTGCTTTTTCTATACTGTTCACTAATCCACAACCTTCAGGTCATCTTTAAAAGTGGGCTTTAAATTTGCATGGTACCTCCTTCCTCCCTTGAGAGACAGCAGAGACGCTAAGGGAACACGCAGGGCTGGCTCTAGGGCGGTGCGATCGGTGCCACCGCACCAGGCGCTGACTTGGGGTGGGGGCGTCATTTTTGCAAGTATATTATCACTTAAAATGCACCTGCTGACCCATTCCTGGCCTCGAGCAGTTTTCAGGCATCAATTAAAATGTCAAGATAACGGTGATTAATCTTCTTCCCGGGTAGAGACTAGGGGTCGATTCCGATTTCGGCTGGAAACCGGCCCGACCGACTCGGACCGGGAATGGAGTCCGATCAACACCTCAAGGCAAAACCAACACCTCAGGCACCATACGACTCGCGCTGTACGGTGTAAAGCCCATGATCTACAACCAACACATTCTGGAAAACAAGCGGTACGACCGAGCTATACAGAAACCAGCAATCCGGCCGGAAACTGGACACGACCCGCACTGACCGACACGAACCTGGAATTAAGCTGACCGAAACATACCCGCGACGTCTGACACGCACAGTACGATGCAATGCGTTTGAAACCAGACCGACTCGCACGGAGCACAAGCTGCACAGAAATCAGGTATGTGAAGCGAGAGAGACCCCTGCAACCGACTCGCATGCAACACAGAACAAAGTCAGCATGAAAGACAAGGAGCAGCCCGCACGAGCCAACATGAGGGTCCGACAAGGTCCGAAGAACGTCTCCTACATGCCCACAAAGCATCAAGGAAAAACACCAAAAAAGGGCCAATCAAGCCTTGACAAAGTCAATAAAAAGCACACAAAAAATGCAACAAAGACACACCCACAACTCCACCTATGAAAAGTAAAAAAATCACTACCATGATCCTTTGTGAATACAACAGACCAGCCAGCACATAACAACTTCAGGCAGCAAACACAGACACACACACAATTCACCCATCAAACAACCTTCCTACCATCAACACCCCTCCAAAAGCACTCCCACATACACCTTGCAAAACAGACTTGCACCCAACCACCATGACTTGCACCCACACCCACACATCACTCCCCGCCACCACCCATCACCATGCCCCCTAAGAAAAATCTGCAGTTCACAGACAGTGAGTTTGAACTATTGGCAGATGAAATCCTCAGAGTGGAGCCACATTTGTTTGGTACATTGGTACAAAGGACCCCCATGTCAGAGAAAACCAAGATGTGGGCGAGGATTGTGGACAAGGTGAACGCACAGGCACCAATGTTGCGCACAAAGACCGACATCCAGAACAGGTGATATGATGTGCGCAGGAGGGTCAAGAACCTCATCCGCAAGGACTACGAGTTGGCACATCGCACCGGCAGTAGCCCTCCTGCAAAACCAGTATACTTTAGGTCCTGGGAGGAGAAGTTGCAGGACATGCTACCAACAGAGAGCGTCCATGGCCTACCAGACTTAACAGAGCCTGGTGAGTACATAACCAATATACTCAATATTGTGTTGCAATACACACACATCACTGGGGCAGTGAAAACATGCACTGATAGCAAAGGCAAAGTAAACAAAAGCCAATCAGCCCAAGAAGTGCATGCTAGTCATACAAACACAATACCGGCCACCTCATAGTGATACCTAACTGTGCCATGACATGTACAAACCTACCAACAAATAGAGCCAGCCAGTGGAACCAATCTCAGTAAACAGTGTCAGACATTTCTGCCACCACAACCACTACCTCACAGTGAAGCTGACTGACAGGAAGGAATAGTGGGTATGCTGGTGTAGTGAGTGTATCCAAAAGTATAATGGGGTTGTTGCCACAGATAATGCTCCCCCTCCCAATTGGACCATCAACACCTCCCAGAACCATGCTCATCTCATGTACAGGCAACAGTTCTGGGACTGGGCTCTGTTGTGGGGAGCACAAGGCCGGGAATTGGCCACCAACAAACACCAGGACTGCACTGTCAGCCATCTTGTCAGCACAGGCACACCCCTTCACAGGGAAGCAGAGTCAAAAGGAGGGAAGTGAGGGCATGCTGGGAAGAGGTGTGTGGCCCAGAGCATGGTGGGAGTTGCAGTCACTCACAATCCTCAGCCACCTACATGGCCCAGCAAGCTCACACTGAACCATGCTCACCTCACGGGAGGAATGGACTGGCAAGAACTCTGGGACTGGGCTTAGTTGTGGGGAGCACAAGGCCCTGGAGGGAATTGGCCACCAACAAACACCAGGACTGCACTGTCGGCCATCTTGTCAGCACAGGCACACCCCCTCACAGGGAAGAAGAGTCTAATGTGAACAGGGATGACACTCCTGTGTCAGCCACCAGATGGCCCTTGAGTACCAATGACTATGTACATCGAAATCCATACATGAGCTGGGCATGCACACATCTCAACAGGACTGCACTGTCAGACATCTTGTCAGCACAGGCACACCCCTTCACAGGGAAGCAGAGTCAAAAGGAGGGAAGTGAGGGCATGCTGGGAAGGTGTGTGTAGCTCAGAGCATGGTGGGAGTTGCAGTCACTCACAATGCTCAGCCACCTACATGGCCCAGCAAGCTCACACTGAACCATGCTCACCTCACAGGGAGTGGAAATGGACTGGCAAGAACTCTGGAACTGGGCTCTGTTGTGGGGAGCACAAGGCCCTGCTGGGAACTGTGCACCAACAGACAACAGGGCAACACTGTCAGCCATTTTGCCATTTCTGCCACACTCCCTCACAGGGAAGCAGAGTCAAAAGAAGGGAAGTGAGGGCATGCTGGGAAGAGGTGTGTGTCCCATGGTGGAAGTTGCAGTAACTCACAATCCTCAGCCACCTACCTGGCCCAGCAAGCTCACACTGAACCATGCTCACCTCACGGGGGGAATGGACTGGCAAGAACTCTGGGACTGGGCTTAGTTGTGGGGAGCACAAGGCCCTGCAGGGAATTGGCCACCAACAAACACCAGGACTGCACTGTCGGCCATCTTGTCAGCACAGGTACACCCCCTCACAGGGAAGAAGAGTCTAATGTGAACAGGGATGACACTCCTGTGTCAGCCACCAGATGGCCCTTGAGTACCAATGACTATGTACATCGAAATCCATACATGAGCTGGGCATGCATACATCTCAACATGCACATTGAAAGGCTTCATGTTGCCTGGACAATGTGCAACAACAATATCAATCTCTGTCTGTGACGACTGAAGACAATGCAGTGTACAGGCGCGCATCCTGATGTCCCGTTGCAAATGTAATGTAGATGAGCCATTGTTACAAAAATGAAGGAGGGGGAATGGTTCACTCATCCTGTGTAACCCGGGTCATTAAGTATTGTGTAGCCTCCATTGAAAACCTCACATACATACACATGCGTTGTGCGGAATATCTTGGCTTCCTGCCTCAGTGTTGGGCAGCAACATTTTCATTGGGTCACCATTTTTGAAAATATGCTGTGCCTCCACCTGGAGGTAAACTGGCTGCTTTCCCAGAAGTGTTCAGAGATGAAAATTAGGAGTGTGTGTCTGTGCTCAAGTGCTTTGAGTCAAAATCACTCACATCACCCAAAGGCAAAGTTAAAATGGTGATTATTGTGATGTACGAAGTTACAAACAAAGCTGTTGCGTGTGTGGATCCAGCCACTAATCCACCGCACCAGGGTTGTGCACTTTTGAACAACATGTTGCAGCCCCATGTTAACCCAGAGCCTTTTTCTGCTCTGGACAATACTGGGAAAACAGCCAGTCTACCCCCAGGTGGAGGAGGCTCAGCATATTTTCAAAAATGGTGACCCAATGAAAATGCTGCTACAGTACACTGAGGCGGTGAACCAAGATGTACTGCACCACTCCTGTGTACGTATATGGGGGTATTTAGTAAGGAATGAAAATACCTAAATACCATGTTTGTACAGGACGAGTGATCCATTGCCACCGCCTTCATTGTTAGTACTACCCATTGCAAGCTGAATGGATCTGTACCTCTTCCTCCCTCCCCGTTTCAAAATACATATGTGAACCATTAATGCCAGTAGTAACATAACTGACAATGTCTTTCTCTTACAAACACAGGTGGTCCTGGGGACACAGCAGCAAGTGAAGAGGAGTCCCTGGTCCAGACTTTGGTGGAGGATGAGCTCTCTGGTGTGGATATGGCTCTGTCCTCTTCGGATGACGACCAACAACCTGGCACCTCCGGTGTGAGTCATCATGCAGCCCCAGCAGCAGAAATATCTGCACCCCCTGCACCCACACCAACAATATCTGCAAACAGACCGAGCACCCCCGCCAACACGGACAGACCTAGGACACAGGATCCAAACTGCACAGGGCCACCAGCCACCAAGGGAGCTACGGACAGTAACACCAGTAACAACAACCAAGGTGTCCCAGGGTCACCTGTGAATGGCACCGCAGGTCCTGCCCGTGTGGTTAGGGGTGATGGGAGGGGTGTTAGGCAGAGGTCACAGCCTTCAGAGGGGCCTGGACTGCATGATGACCCCCAACTGCTACGCATCATAGATGCGTACCAGGATAGCACCGAAGGATTCGGCCGGGTAGTGGGGATCCTCAAGGACATGCAACAGGAACAGGCTGGCCGCCATGCATGCATGGAGGACAAGTGGGACAAACTGATTGTGGTGCAAAGCGACATATTGACTTGTCTCCGCCAGATCAGCAGTAATATGTCCACACCTCCCTGTGTGCCCACAAGATCTGTTGCTGCAACATCTGCAAATGCTACAGGGAGGGAGGATGAATCTGGTGGAGAGTCCGATGCACCACCCACACCTGCACTTGAGGATCCCCCCAGAAGAAGAAGAGGGGTCATTCAAAGAAGGACACGTGAGCCACAGATGTGCATGCACATGCCCCAGGAACCCAGAACCTGTTTAGGATATTGGCCTTTGTGTGCAAAGCGTTCACCTTGTTGCACATGACACACCTCCCTAACATGACATGGAGGGTTCATGTTGTTCCAATGTAGGAGATGAATGTGGACTTCACTCTGGACATTTCATCTACCAAGACTTCTAACTAATCTGTGAACTTTGGATTCAAAACCTTATGTACAGCACCCACAATCCTGTGCACCATCTCAACACATGTATGAAAATAATCTCACCATTACACTATACTTGCCTATGTTGTGATTTCAACTTGGCATGTGTCATGGAGCTGATGATATGCCGAAGAACACAGTGCATGCCAACTACTACAGCAACGTCATTACCGTCATTTGACTCATGTTGATGTGACACATATGAGTGAGACACACCAATAGGGCCCCACAGCACATACTCACCATGGACATGTGACACATTGCCTACAAACATGTTTGCCATAAATACATTGGAATGCACAGACACCACACCTATCCACGGTCAGTGCTAACAAGCCCACAGGTGAGGTATCTAAATGTCAGTCAGATGTGTGAAGACAGACAACGCACATAACTAAGTGAAGCACAGGTTCATCACACATCAGCAACAAGTTTATTATACAACAGTAGCAAGGTAATTCCACCTGACAGTGGGCACAAGTTCAACAAGTGTCGTCGAATTGAGCTACAGGGGTGTGTGGTACATCACATGATGGGATACTAGAAGTTCCACCCTGGCATTGGAATCTCATTGTTGGGTGTCAGAGGTGACCAAGCAGCAGGCAAAGTACCTTGGGAAGGACAGACATAATACACAGTCAGAAGCACAGCAGAACAGGATGGAAATACAATCAACATGCACAAAACATGTCACAAGAAACCTACACAGTAAAAAGTTAGCATGTTGACACTATTGTAGACTACAGACCATCTGACAGGACACATCACTGCACGCATTCCAGTCAAGTACCACACGGACAAACTTAAACAGCAACTGAGCAGCACCCACACATCTCAGGCTAACTCAAGACATTGACATAACAACCCTGGGAACTCACATGCAGCTGAAGAAGTTGTTGATGAGCTGTGTGTGGACATCACCCTCATCATCATCATCACTGGCCTCGTGGCCCAGGCCAGGATCCTTCACAGGTGGGGGAAGTTGGTCATTGTCATCCTGTATGAGAGGCACCTTCTTCCGCACTGCCATGTTGTGTAGCATACAGCATACTATGATGATCTGGCACACCTATGGGAGGGCCCCTCCGGTCTTGTCCAGGCAGAGGAAGCGGCTTTTCAGGAGACCAAAGGTCCGCTCAATCACTCTCCTGGTTCGGCCATGTGCCTCATTGTAGCGCATCTCAGCTGCTGTCACAGGGTTCCTGAGGGGTGTCAGCAACCACGGCATGTTGGGATATCCAGAGTCACCTACATACAAAGAATAGCACATTAGTTGAGCCTTGTAAGAGGGTGTGATAAGAAATTGCCAAACACACACAATGGTAAACAGTACACACCAACAAGCCAGGCACGCTGGTTTGGCATCTGTGACATCATCAACGCTATGCAACTCCTCCTCATGATGTAGGCATCATGCGCAGAACCAGGGAAACGTACACACACACATGTGTGATACACATGTCCACCAGACATACCACCAGAGCATTGATGGAGTGGAAATGTATCCTGTTCCGGTAGGTCTGCTCATGTGCCTGTGGTGGTATCAGTGCCACATGTGTACCATCAATTGATCCAATGACATTCGGCATCCACCCCAGTCTATAAAAAGCATCCTTTATGTCAGTGAGTTCACCAGGGCTAGGAAACCTGATGTACAAGTCAAGGAAATGCAACATCCCCTCCAAGACATCAAGAAGCACACGGCTGAACATAGTTTGTGACATCCCACCAGCAGTAGCCACAGTGTACTGGAAGGTACCGGTGGCAAAGAAGTGCAGTGCTTCTATCACCTTCACCTTTGGGGTCAGTGCTGTAGGGTATGTCCGGCCAGGTTGCAGATGTGGCGCCAACTGCTCCGCCAACTCCTCAATCAGTGGCCTTGTGAAGCGGTACCGTTGGATAGAGTCGCTTTCCAACATGCTTTCAAGGTCTGGGAACGGTCTATGGACATTTGGTGCCCTGCAGTACAGAGATGGGTAAAGTGAGATTTTAAATTGCTCTACCCATGTGGCACCGACCTTGCATAAAATCACATGATACATCATAGCAATACACAATGAACTGAGGTGTGTGCAGTTGGGTATGGACACATATGTCACCTTCATGCACATCATCTCACAAATCAATGAGATATGTGTGCAGAAGTACCATGGAGTGCAATAGCAAATCATTGGATTGTGGCACAGTACCTATGTACTGCTTCCACGTACAAAACACACAACACGACAAGTGAGGTCTGATGTTTCACAGGCATCACAACTCCATGTCAGGGAGATAGCCATGGTCCCTGTATTGCCACATGTGCACTTGAATGCCATGGCGTATCATTTACATCCCACAACTAATCATGAGTCCCATAGTTAGTGGCCCCTGTGGTCCCTGCAGGCCATACATGGACGTCCCTTTGACACACACACACACCATAGATTTTGATCCACAAAGCATATGGTGGAGACTGTCTCCCATTAGGCAAATGGAACCACAGACATCAGAGACACAACATGCACACGGACTGTGGGTGTACATCATGATTGTGTCCATGGGTCTCACTGTGGCGTACATACCATGCCACCATGGACTCAGGGTGTATGTGACAGAGGAAGCGGCTTTTCAGGAGACCAAAGGTCCGCTCAATCACTCTCCTGGTTCGGCCATGTGCCTCATTGTAGCGCATCTCAGCTGCTGTCACAGGGTTCCTGAGGGGTGTCAGCAACCACGGCATGTTGGGATATCCAGAGTCACCTACATACAAAGAATAGCACATTAGTTGAGCCTTGTAAGAGGGTGTGATAAGAAATTGCCAAACACACACAATGGTAAACAGTACACACCAACAAGCCAGGCACGCTGGTTTGGCATCTGTGACATCATCAACGCTATGCAACTCCTCCTCATGATGTAGGCATCATGCGCAGAACCAGGGAAACGTACACACACACATGTGTGATACACATGTCCACCAGACATACCACCAGAGCATTGATGGAGTGGAAATGTATCCTGTTCCGGTAGGTCTGCTCATGTGCCTGTGGTGGTATCAGTGCCACATGTGTACCATCAATTGATCCAATGACATTCGGCATCCACCCCAGTCTATAAAAAGCATCCTTTATGTCAGTGAGTTCACCAGGGCTAGGAAACCTGATGTACAAGTCAAGGAAATGCAACATCCCCTCCAAGACATCAAGAAGCACACGGCTGAACATAGTTTGTGACATCCCACCAGCAGTAGCCACAGTGTACTGGAAGGTACCGGTGGCAAAGAAGTGCAGTGCTTCTATCACCTTCACCTTTGGGGTCAGTGCTGTAGGGTATGTCCGGCCAGGTTGCAGATGTGGCGCCAACTGCTCCGCCAACTCCTCAATCAGTGGCCTTGTGAAGCGGTACCGTTGGATAGAGTCGCTTTCCAACATGCTTTCAAGGTCTGGGAACGGTCTATGGACATTTGGTGCCCTGCAGTACAGAGATGGGTAAAGTGAGATTTTAAATTGCTCTACCCATGTGGCACCGACCTTGCATAAAATCACATGATACATCATAGCAATACACAATGAACTGAGGTGTGTGCAGTTGGGTATGGACACATATGTCACCTTCATGCACATCATCTCACAAATCAATGAGATATGTGTGCAGAAGTACCATGGAGTGCAATAGCAAATCATTGGATTGTGGCACAGTACCTATGTACTGCTTCCACGTACAAAACACACAACACGACAAGTGAGGTCTGATGTTTCACAGGCATCACAACTCCATGTCAGGGAGATAGCCATGGTCCCTGTATTGCCACATGTGCACTTGAATGCCATGGCGTATCATTTACATCCCACAACTAATCATGAGTCCCATAGTTAGTGGCCCCTGTGGTCCCTGCAGGCCATACATGGACGTCCCTTTGACACACACACACACCATAGATTTTGATCCACAAAGCATATGGTGGAGACTGTCTCCCATTAGGCAAATGGAACCACAGACATCAGAGACACAACATGCACACGGACTGTGGGTGTACATCATGATTGTGTCCATGGGTCTCACTGTGGCGTACATACCATGCCACCATGGACTCAGGGTGTATGTGACAGGTCATACACATCTTCAAACTGCTACTGTGTCCATGACTCAGGCCCATAAGTGAAAATTTGCACATTACATTGGTGAGGTGCACAACATTAAAATGATTCTGTTCCCATGAACCCATACCCAGCGTGGGAGTGGCTGCATCAAAGTGCCACACAAGAAAACACATGTTGCCCCCCCATACACACACATGTGATGCAGCCTTACATGCCATGGGATGTAGTGTGTGACATGCTGTGGGGTTGAAGCTGTGCCCCTGGCAATGAAATCTGTGTGGTATCCGTCTGCAAGTCACACCAATGTGAACCGACGCGGGTGACTTGTGTGCAGACGCGCCGTACATGCATGTCCCGAGTAGTGCGCACGCCTTATCCATTGACTGCACGACGTGTATGCATTACAGTCACCCGCGTCGGTTCACATTCAAGACAATGGGGTATGTGCGTATGGCTCGGTTTATGCATGTACGACGTGTATGCAATGTGACCCGACGTGGGTGACTTCTACAGAGACGTGTCGTGCAGTTCTGGACCGAGCCATGCACGCGGCTTGGCCATTGACTGCAATCTGAATCGATGCGGGTGACTTGTAAACAGACGCGTCTTACAGGCATGGACCGAGACATGCGCACGCATAGCCCATAGAACCGGATTGGTACGGATGCGTGTGCTTTTAAAAAATAAGCCTCATATAGTCAATTTACCGAGCTGTGTGCACCCATTGGCAAAGGGCTGTCATGGAGACGGACGTGTATTCAAAAATCGTACAAGTCGTGCGCTGGGAATTCAGTTGAATGCCTACAACAATGTTGCAATCCTAGGGTGTCATGAAGGTGAAATTTTGAACGATGCGGAAGATGTGTACAAATCCTACATTTCCATGGATTGGACAGATTCATAGAATGCAACCGTGTCAGACCTATCAGTAAGGAGTAATGTCTCAGATACTGCCTCTGTGGCACTGATTTAAGGCAGACAGGCCCCCAGGGAACTCACTTGCCAGCACTACATGCTATAGTACCACATCTCTGATACCACTGCTGCTGTCTATGCATCCTCTGGATCCTGCAATGGCACGTACTCTGGAGAGGGCCCCAGCATTCACAGAGGAGGAGAACCAGGCTCTGCTGGACGGGGTCCTCCCACAGTACTGCCTGGAAAACCAAGGGAGCAGGTGAGTGTGCAATCCACTGCCTACCAATTGTGCAAGTTGTCTGACTAGCAGTAATAGAAGTGTGCACAGGAGTGGGAAGCATATCGACTGAGTACTTTCAGCACCCAAATTGTGTGGGTACATGCAATGAACAGGTGTCCTGCTGCAAAAGTGCAGTAGTGCTAGCCTTTAATCCCCAGGCAATGTTACCATGTCAGACCAGCAGCACAAATGCACATTTCTATGGGTGCACTACCTGTGTTCCTCTTTTAGCTTTGTGATTACTACATGTATTTTCAACTGTATACAGAACAATTATGTGCACATGCGGTAATGTCCTCTTCACGTTGGCATCCTCACAGGTTGATGCCCACCAGAAGCAGTAGATCAGGCTGACCATCGCTTGGGCAGTAAGTTCAGTGGGGGTCTACAAGCGCCGGATCCGCAACTGCCAGAAGAGGTGGCAGGACCTACGTGGCTGGACCCGGAGGATCGCAAGGGTCCAGCTGAAGCTGTCACCACCTCGCCGTAGGGGCGGACACCGGACCCTGACCCCCCAAATGCTCCGGATTCTGGTGGGGGTCTTCCCAAACCTGGATGGGCAATTAAATGCCAGACAGCAGCAAGGAGGGGGTAAGTCCATGCTGAATCTGTGAACTATGCCTGACATGCTATTTGCAGTCTTTTGGCCTGGTCATGCTTCCACATTACGGTGGTCTTGTAGTCCTTGACTCATGTCCCTCAATTGTGTAAGTCACACTCTTCATCTGATCCACTTTCTTCACTTGAGTTCTGTGTCCCTGCAGTCAGCCATGCTTAAGGTCCTGTACAGCATATGTTACTGGGACTCAGATGTGTGCTTCGTGGGTGGGTCTATTATATGCACAATGCCTGGTCTCTGACATATGTTCTGTGTGTGCCTTTCAAACGTGTTCCAATTGCTGGTCTGGGTCACCACATGTGTCTGGGGTTCATAAAACACACCCTTGCAGCAGATGAGTCCATGTAGTGGCCCAAGGAGTATGTATTTCAAGTGTGTCACACTTGCCCAGGCACCTGCCGACTGTCCAGGCCTATACACTGTTTCAGGTTTACCTGGGCAGTCATGCCCACTCCACAGCACTGAGAAACTCTGTACTCACACTCCCGTGTATCAACCTCCTGATTGTTGTTAGTAAAATGCGCCATCAGGTGTCTGACTCAATGTCATTGTGGTGTTGCTTCCTTTTTGTGACAACTGGTGTGTCGATGATTTTAGTGTCAGCAGGACATCTGATATATGACTATGGGGATGATACCTGTGCAACATATAGGGATGTGCTTACTTGACTGTGCACAATATTGTATGCAACAGTGATTTTCAGCCAGCTGTTTTTCATTTGCAGCAGACTGTGAGGTGCTCATGTTCAGGTAGTTGTGTTTGTAGTCACTCATATGTCAGATTTTAGTGATGTGGGTTCATCATAGTCCAAGAAACAGTTTTTGGCAGGGTCCGGACAGGTGCACTTGTCAGCTGCAGGGTTTGCTATGGGCATGAACTATGATTGTGACACAGTGCAGACTAATGTTGTCCGGATACCCTGCCCCTATGACATGTGGCAGTGAAGACTGACTTGCCATGCATGCCTGTGCCCGGGCATTGACTTTCTAAAAGGGATCCTGCATTGGTGTCTGAGGTGCTCCATGCACCCCATCGTGTCATTCACAATCAGGACGTGGGGACATCATAGTGTGTCGTGCTGCTAGTCATCACAAGATTGTGAAATGTGACTCTAGCCATCCATTTATCCTGACACCTGTACTGAGTGATTGGCTTGGGATGTGATGTGTGTGTATAGTAACAAACTTCTACATGGTCACTTGCATGTCCAGCAACTGTGTAGGTGGTGCATGTGTGCACTTTGGGGTATTATCAGCTAAGATGCAACAGACATATGGGTACAGGTACAGGAGGGATATGGGTGCCATGTCTGATGCTCAGACAGTCTATTGCCTTATGTACACCAGTGTGGGCAGTTTGAGCAATTATCAGCTGACGATGCCAGTGCATGCCCTGTTATGTGCTGTAATCACAGTCTTGTGTACAGTAAGTGCAGGCGACTAATTCGGGTCTTGTTTTCCAAATCATATGTAGATATATCCACGGGCACAGGAGGAGACAGCGCCACGGAACTGGAGGAGCCGCAGAGTATGCCTGGGCCAGCATCCGAGGAGTCGAAGGGACCCAGTGGCATGGAGGGGGAGGGGAGCCACACCAAGCAGTCCTCAGCACCATCCACCTCAGCTGAGGACCACAGCAGCTCAGAGGATGACTCCCTTGTGGGGGCGGATGTCAGCAGCCAGCAAACCACAGTTAGTGAGGCTGTTCCCGCCACCACCATCACCACCACCCTCCCCTCGGCTCCCATCCAAGAGGTCCGTGGCAGCTCCCATGTTCTGGAGCATGTCTCCTTCATGCCAGTCACCACACCCCCTGCCCCTGTGTCCCCTGCTTCCCTGATTGTGGAGTTTGTGGACTTGCTTAAACAGATCCATGTAGGGCAGACATCAATGCTGAGTGCCCTCCATGCACATACCAGTTTGTTGACACAAATGGTGTCGTTTATGGAGGGCATCTCATCGGGCATGTCTTCCCTACAGAGGACCAATCAGTCCATGGCCTCCTCCCTGACGGCAGCAGTATCCCTCCTCCACAGTCCCTCACCCCTTCTGCCTCTGCCTCATCAACAAGTCCTAGCACCATACCTGTCCCCAGCACACACACACCGGCACAGTCACCCAAACACACACACAAAGTCAAGATGTGCATGCAAGCAAAGTCAGGTGACTGATACCACGCTCCCAGGCGATGGGTTGCAAACACACACACACAGCTATCCACAACCACTCCACAGTCCACCGATCCCTCTCCCTCGAAGAGCCCTTCTCTTGCCCCATCAGCAACCCATTCTCCAAAGAATCTCTTCCTGTGTGACCTTGGCCTCTTTCCCACCAATCCAGCAGATCCAGAGTCCAAGGGGAAGGGGAAGTCCCCACATACAGAGGGGAGTTCCCCTCACACCCGTACACCCTCCCCCAGGTGCAGGCAGACTGGGCCCCCACCTGCAAGTCACCCCATATCCGGAAGAGCAAGACCCCACCCCCACCCCACAGCTCCACTGCACAGTCTCCTTCCACCATCACCCAGGTCAGCACTCATCAGGTTCCCCCGCCTCACCCTGCCCCAGGTTCCCCCACCCACAGATACATCATCCCCAAAATGCTCAGGATCTCCCCCCTACCACTGACACCACCCCCGGTCAGCCTGTCTGTGCAACTGTTGTGGGGAGCGTGCCCCCCTCTGTCTTGCAAACCTCCTCTGGACCCCATTTTGCTCCCATGGAGATGGGCACTGCAGTGGAGTCCACAACCACCCAGTCTGACATGGGCACTGAAGTGGGGACCCTGTCCACTACACCTGATCTGCCCACTGCAGTGGTACCGGCACTCACCCCATCAGACTTGTACCCCACAGTTGTGTCGGCACAAACCACGTCAGACACCTCCACTGCAGTTGCCACAGACTCTCCTGCACCCATCACCCCTTCACAGCCTCCTTCTGATGAGCCCTGATCTTGTCCCTGCGGTACCTGGCCTGCCCCATGTATGCCCCTCAGAGTGGATTTCCCCAGTCCTTAGCAGTGTAGGCAAGCAACGCGTGACAGGTGTCACTCACACCCTATTTGGACTTTGGATTTTGAAAGGACATTGCCCTATGTCTTGTTTTGGACTTTTCCTTTATTTTTTCAATTTGCTGAATAAAGCATTTTTTGCTATCCTTGTGCATTTGATTTAGCTGTACATAATGTTGATGAAGTTTACCATGACCTTGCTGTGATGATGCAGGATTTCCAATGTCGGTACTGAGGTGTTGATGTGATGTACTCCATGTGGTCCATGACATATGTATTCTGTTCAGGTTGGTATCCATGCCGGCCTTTGCAGCTAACTGGGTGTGTCATGATTAACTTATTTAGCACAGGGATGTTAACATTTCATTTGCATGGCCACATCTGTGGTGTGCACCCATGCTCATATGATGTGCTTCCCATTGTCCAATTTGTATCTTTCACTGACTGTGGGCCCATCTCCATTGGGCATGCACGTGTGGGCATCATTGGTGTAGGAGTCAACTGTGTCCTCTGCGCAACTTGCTAGACATATGTATTGTGACTGTGCAGGTGACTTAAGGGACACTACCGTACCCAGGCGGATGTGACCAGTGCCTACATTGGGTGGTACATGATGGGTGACTGTACCAGTGTTGTGCTAACATGACTGTGACCTGCTGGAACTGTGTTTGGCCCAGATGTGCTTCCACAAGTGTTGAGTACCATATAGTAAGTGTGTTGTTCAGTGACATTGCCTGTGCCCATGGTGTGTGTTGTGTGGGCTTGTCTGTGTGTGCTCCCATCCCTTTTTCTACACAGGCTATGTTAACTTCATATGTTGATGTTAGTGATTAATGCTGAGTTGTCCTGTGTTCATAACACATCTTTGTCTGGGCCTCCCAGATATGTGTGTGCACGACACACTACTGTTCATGTGTGTGTCATCATTAGGATTTGTCATTTCTGAGTGGTGATGTTGTGGTCAGACGCAGATGTTACACAGTCAGGGCTCCCCTGAGCACTGGTTTGTTAGCAATATCATGTATATGTCCATAGGTGATTCAGATATGTGTGTGTGTGTGTGTGGGTCTGCTCCCACGCGTCAGGTTCAGAGGTGCAATGTTGGCAGGTTTCTGCATGTGCGCCTTGTGGTTCTCCTTGGCTTCTGTATTGTCCTGGGACTGTGTCAGGGATTCCAAAGGTCAATGGAGGTCTGAAGTCATGGCCATGTACCGCATACTGTGCAGTGTGTCTGTCATTCACCGTGTTTGTAGACTGTCCTTGTGTGATGAGTCTGTGCACCTTAGATCTTCACAATATTACTGTGTTTATTACGGGTGCCAGTGCAATGTTACCGGTCCATGTGGGCTTCAGTGATGCACATCAGTGCAGTTCAGAGTGTGTGGTGTTCAAGGTGGACTGATGTGAATTGTTGCATGTCTGGGCCCCTACCTCCCTTTTGTCCCTGGTTGACATGCCATGCTGAATGATGGGTGTTTGTGTAGATGTGATGTACGTTTGTGTCACAGGACACCTGTCTGTGTTCCCAGTTTGCACGACATCTCCCTTTGACATCACAGTGGACCTTTCATGCAGGCTTGTGGCACCCCAATGTATGGTCCCTGGGGGTAGTGCTGTTGTGGGTCTGTCTCATGCTGTTTCAGTTGATGTTCATTCCAGCTTGTGTCACATGTGTCTGTTGGTATCCCTATCATATCACGATGCCTGATTACCCACTAAGCGGTGCACAAATGATGGCTTACTTTTGTGTGGTACTGTGTCCACGTCTGTGTCATTGTGGTTCAGCCCTCCTCATGTGTTGTGTAGTTGCCTGGGGATACTGAGACACACACACACACACACACACACACATGCTGTGTGAGATGTGCAGTGTGAGGTTGCCTGTTGGTGTTTGTGCATCTGCACCAGTGCATTGGAATTGCTGTTGTGGGCAATTTTCTGGATGTTGTTTAGTTTATTTTCCCTGCTGTCCCTATGAGTCATAGCTCATCATTCTGCACATTGTTCCTGGTTGTCCTGTCCCATTGCTGCCATGGATTTGGATTTTGTGGACTGACACCTCCAGTGTACACAGGATGTATTGCTTTGTGCGTATAGTTTCTAGATGTGTGTGTGCATTAAGATGGTCACTTCTGCTTTTATGTCATTGTACACTGTGTGCAATGTCAGGCCCCATGGGTGTGGCTTTTCTGCACATTGCCAAGTGTATGTTGTGTTTTCACTGCACTGTTTGCCTCACCACAACTCTGTAGGTATGTGACACAACCACTACTTTGCCAGAAGATTGTGTGTCATGTTCTGCGACCAGGCATTTGAAGCTATTTCCATGATGACACTTACCTTTAGGTCACTGTGATAATGGGGGATTTACACTCTTTGCCACAATGCCAACTTTTGCTGCAGTTTGAGCCCACACATTTTACATAGGATCTACACAGTGATGGGGATTTTGAGCACATTGGCACAGTGCTATTGTGAGGCTTGACTTGTGTAGCCCACACTCTGATATTGGTCACACATGTGATGGTAGTTACATTGTGTGTTCTGACTCATATTTACTGTTGGGCTATTTATCAAACACCACACACTGTTGTCATAATGTTATGGGGAATGTATTTGGCTGACATACCTGAGGTTGATGTATGATGGATGTGTGGCGCATCACCCATCCTATGGGTCGGGGTGTCAATGTTGTTAGACACACAGACCCCTATGGGTGGGGGTGGCAGTAGTGAAAGGCAACATGCCCCTATGGGTAGGGGTGGCAATGGTGGTGGGCAACATTACACATATGGGTAGGGGTGGCAGTAGTGATAGGCAACATGCCCCTATGGGTGGGGGTGGCTGTAGTGATAGGCAACATGCCCCTTTGGGTGGCTGTAGTGATAGGCAACATGCCCCTATGGGTGGGGGTGGCAGTAGTGATAGGCAACATGACACATATGGGTAGGGGTGGCAGTGGTGATGGGCAACATGACATATATGGGTGGGGTGGCAGTGGAGGTGGGCAACATGCCCCTGTGGGTGGGATCGGCAGTGGTGGTGGGCAACATGGCACATATGGGTAGGGGTGGCAGTGGTGGTGGGCAACATGCCCCTATGGGTGGGGGTGGCCGTGGTGGATGGCAACATGCCCCTAAGGGTGGGGGTGGCAGTGGTGATAGGCAACATGCCCCTATGGGTGGGGGTGGCAGTGGTGGTGGGCAACATGACACATATGGGTAGGGGTGGCAGTGGTGGAGGGCAACATGACACATATGGGTAGGGGTGGCAGTAGTGATAGGCAACATGCCCCTGTGGGTGGCGGTGGCAGTGGTGGTGGGCAACATGCCCCTATGGGTGGGGGTGGCAGTGGTGATAGGCAACATGCCCCTATGGGTGGGGGTGGCAGTGGTGGTGGGCAACATGACACATGTGGGTAAGGGTGGCAGTAGTGATAGGCCACATGCCCCTATGGGTGGGGGTGGCAGTAGTTATAGGCAACATGCCCCTATGGGTGGTGATGGCTGTAGTGATAGGCAACATGCCCCTATGGGTGGGGGTGGCAGTGGTGGAGGGCAACATGCTCCTATGGGTGGGGGTGGCAGTGGTGGTGGGCAACATGCCCCTATGGGTGGGGGTGGCAGTAGTGATAGGCAACATGACACGTATGGGTGTGGGTGGCACTAGTGATAGGCAACATGGCACATATGGGTAAGGGTAGCAGTGGCGGTGGACAACATGCCCCTATGGGTGGGGGTGGCAGTTGTGGTGGCCATGGGATCCCTATGGAGGCCTGTTGCTAGTGGACAGGGTCTGGACCCCCTGGGTGTGTGTGATATTTGGCGGGTACGTGTCGTTTGTTTGTATGGTGGATGTCCGACTTACCGTCTCCGCCGTCCGCGTCTGTTCCTGATCCGGTCATAGATGTACAGGACTGGTATGACCTACGAGATGGGATTCATGACGCGTTTGTGATGTACCCATTGCTGGCTGATCCGTCTTGAAGCCATGGATTGTGTTCTGGCACGATTCATACCTGATATGCAGCTCTACCGGATGCTGTGACGTGCTGTACGTGGCGACCTGCAGTGTTCATGGTGCCGTGCGTTGCGAATTGTGTGTTTATGGGTCAGGCAAGTACAGAAAAGGTGGATGGATTCGGAGCTTACGTGTCGGTCGCAAATTTTTCACTTTTCCGCATCGTGCTTGCTCGCACGGGCGGTCCCGCTCCTGGTACGATTCGGCCATAAGGCAAGGCTACAGACAGCTCTCGGGGAGCTGTCCAACCCAGATCGGAATCGACCCCTAGGTTTCTCTAGTGGAAGTTTTGACTCATCCAAAGGTAGCGCAGCGGGTTAAAATGCCTGCTTCTAAGAATGTGTACCATGAAGATAAAGTGCCTATATTGTAAATAGGTCAGTGGTTTACTGCTTCTGTAAAAGAGTTCCTTTTGTTTCTTGTCGTTTGGAAGTCAAAATCCTAATATAAAACATTGAGCTATTAACTGTCATCGAGGAGCTGCATGTAAACTGCAAGGTATATGTTAGCGGTATATGTTTTTTTTGCCCTGTTTTTTATTATTCTTATCTTGCCAAAAGGGTTCATTTGGGTAGAAAACAAATCCTATTATTAAAGAGAACCCCTAACAATGGTGTTACCTTTTAAATTCTGAATTTGTGCTTTTCCAGAATAAGGACTTTTAAATGATATTGCCTACCAGTATCGATGTCATGTTACTCCCACACTACACCTTGTAGTCCTGTCTGATGTAACATTTCCTATACACTGATTTACACACATATGATTGTCTCAGTGCAATGTGTGTGTGATGTAGGTGCTCTGATACCTTACACTGGTCTGAGTGGTGCTATAAAACTAAATGAATCCGAGAGACAGTGGTGATGGAGACTTGAGGGGCACTGTTAAAGGGTGCTAGTGAGGGACTCTGTGGCAGAGGTGGTCATTGGAGAGGGTACAGGGGGCCACCAGCGTTGAAGCCGGCCCTGGGAATACTTGGAAATGTGAGATTAACAGAGGAATCAGGAATGCTGCACCATATCCTTTGGCAATTCAATATTCTCTCACAGTCAAGCCTGGAAATGAGAAATTCTGTTTCCAGCCAAAGTGGTTGAAACACCTGAGATACTAGGCTCTAATACAGGGGGCCAGAAACACCTCCTACTGGCCGTTTCAGTTTTAGCCCAGTAGTTGTAAAGAGGACTAGCATCGTTTAGAAACATACAGTGTATTGTGGCGATCACATTTTAGCATCAGATGCCTTACCGACAACAATGAGGTCATGATTACTATGTGTCCAATCAAAGTGAAAGTTGGGACCAGATTCCAGACATTAATAAAAGTGTGAGCACAAGTCCAAGATATCTGAAACGAAAACCTGCTCCTGTAATCAACCAGGGTTTGTGCAGAAGCAAACACCATTGCAGGCAACCCCTGGTTACAATATTTCTATCACCTGTGGCTATCATTAAGTAATTCTCCTTCACATCCTTACTGTTGATAATGTCATAGGTGATCTAGACTTTGCATTTACTTTGTTAGGCCGAATTGACAATATTTTACCTTTTTGCATTTCAATGCACTTACCAGTAGAAGCTCCACAAAAGAACCCTTCCATACTTCAACAAAGAGCTGGAAACTATCCTTAGAGACATTGTAAACAAAGTGTTAACATGAAAATTGTTCTTGACAAACATAAAAATAAAAAGAGAATGCGAGTTATCCCTTCCCAATGTAATGCTCGACAACCAGGAATACAGTTATTTGACAATGCTAGAGAATTGGAAAGGCAAATCTAAAATGCATCCTTGTGAGCATAAATAAGCTCAACATTATTAGCCTAGTTTACTGAGGCTGGTGTAGGTAAGCAATTTTCAAATCTCAAGAAGTATCACTGTGTTGAGCTAACACTTGTATAAACCCCTGCAAACCAGGCAGGTATATATCCTCCATAAAATATAAGGCCTCCCAATTAAAGCACCCACTAATTTGACTAGTTAATAGTGATGGGATGAAAGAGTCACCCTCAAACTAGTCTTCTGCAAAAATTGCGTAACTCTGAGGTTTAAAAGTACAGATAGACATCATGGCCAAGGGCAAAGCCTAATGAGATCTCTAACCTGGATTGACAGTTGCCTGATACAGATTATGTGAGGGATTTTGTAAAAACATTGCCCTCCTATAGAGAGTTTCACTCAATAGCTATATAATGATACAATACAAACATTGAGAGGCACTGTCCCACAGTTCATACATCGAGTCCAAAATGAAAGCTTCAGACGTCTTGAGAATAATTTGTGATAACAAAATAATTTGTTTATTATTCTTCAAAGGTACTTTAGCTAAACAGCTGACAGAACCGTGATATAAGACTTTAATGCCAAATACGGCATAGTTTTGTACTGAATTGAAGGACATATTACTGGAATTTAAAATAAGCCCTTAAGAAGCTCCTGGTGTATGAGTGAAACATGTTGGCTGTATAGCTTCATTCCATGAAAAATAATTTGAAGACTTACAAAGGAATTCATTTTTATCACAAATTTGTCTCAAGACATCTGCAATTTTATTTTGGACTCAATATATTAACTGTGGGATGTTCCCTTTCTATTATTGAATTGTCTTGGTATTTGGGTTAACTGACAGTGGTGGGCAACTTGCCAGTTGGACATGGAGAACTTGCTGTATAGTACGGTTGAGTAGTCCTTCGCTGTCTCCAAGTAAAGCTACCTTAGCATCCCCATTCAAACAACCAACCGCTCAAGACAGCAGTCTGGCAGCTGTTGGAGGGGATGCATTGAATAAGGGCCAAAAATAAAATGCTGACAATTTTAAACATTAAGTCAGTTAGGAACGGGATTATCAAGGATCTAAATCAAAATCTGGCTAACAATTCTCCAACCCCATATTCTTTTCTGATACACATCGTGAACACATCTCAAAAGCCACAGATTTTAGTGATAGTCCCAGATAAGTTTTTGAAACCGAACAGGTATTAATGTGGCCCTCGTACCGTGAAACTTTGAAGACAAAGGGTCGATATCAACAAAGAATGGTACAAATTACATATAATTTGAGAAAGATGGAGAATCTCTGACCACACAGCTATCCTGACAGAGATAACACTCACAAGAAATAGGAAATTTAGAATATATGGTTCATTGTTCCATTGTTCCATGATACAGCTTGGGCTTTGA
Organism: Lissotriton helveticus; assembly: GCF_964261635.1. Taxonomy (NCBI): domain Eukaryota; kingdom Metazoa; phylum Chordata; class Amphibia; order Caudata; family Salamandridae; genus Lissotriton; species Lissotriton helveticus. The sequence goes on from NC_136057.1 coordinate 455,424,924, forward strand.
GAGCCAGAAAATGTCATCTAATTAGCATACATTGTTTTAAGTAGGATGCCCTCAATACCAATGATAAAAAATCAGGGTAATCTTTACTGTACTAGTGAGCCTCGTGCTGGGCTGATAATATATATATTATTAGGCAGCAAACCAACACAAGCCAGCGCCGCCACTACAGACAATCAAGATGTCAAAAAAATGCTAAATCTACTAGAAAAGATGTCTCGTGCAGAGATAACGAAATGGTGGGAACATAAGTCCCTTACAAAATATGAGGAGGCTGGGCGAATTCCGAGAGGGTTGCGCATCATGTTGGCTCCAAGTTTTGTGGACCCCAATCCCAACATGCTACGAGAATGGGGGGAATTGAACCTGGGAGCGTCCATGAATCTAGTCAAGCTCTTGATAAGATATGCGATTTCGGATCGTGCTGTACTTCTGGATGAAATTGCACAGATCAATAAGGATTTGGATGCTCTTACAGACGGTGAAATACAAACAGTGATTGCCAAAGGACGCAAAGATATTAGCGAGCGCTTAATAAAACACGAAGACAAAATCAAGTTGCACAAAATAAATAAATTTGCAAGAGATCTCAAAGATTATGAGACTGGACAAATATACACATTTGCACGCAAGTACGATCAAGCCAAGAAGCAGCGGCAAATACAAAAATCAGTATCAAAACCTCCAACATCAGAGGTTCAACAAGTCTCAGCTGGAACACTGGATAACCAAGAAATATCTTCAATAGAAACCAATTTCCTGGCTAGTACATCCAGTACATGCGGGTCACTGTCCAGTTTGTTGGAGGAGAATTCCCCACACGCCATCCTCGACCTCGGTGAAGAAATTGATTTTTGGTCGAGGCTCAATTGCAAGCACTAGGCCCACGGACACGGTCGCGCAATGCAGGAAGAGGAAAAACGCAAGGCGGAGTGCAAGAAGAAAGCGTGCAAAAACAGTTGCAGCCGCCAAAAAAGAAATGGTTCAAGAAGAAAAACAACAAACAGTGATTGATGCCAGCACTATTGTCAACTTATCGGACGTGACACTGACTACAGCCGAACAACAAATTCTTAAATTGGGCTTGAATTTCTGTCCTGAAAGCTCCTTCAATTATACCAGCGCCAGGGCTGATGTCTATTTATACATTAGGAAGTTGAAACTTAAGAAATTCCATGCAATTAGATCTAAACCTAATGCAATTTCAACTGATTCAACTGGGGGGGCTGATGAAGTTAATGGTCCTTCCTTAGTTCCAGCAAATGACGCAAAAACCCTCATAACGCTATGCAAACTCAACAGTGCAACAGCACCACCAAATATCGATATGGATATTTCTGATACTCAGAGTGAGTTACGTGAGATCGATATTCCACAGAAGGGTGCTGGTGAAAGTCCTTTCAAACCTAAAAGCAAATTTGTCCCCGTCATGCCAAAGGATGCGGTGGACATTTATCATGATTGCATCATCGAGGATTTAAAAAAACTCAACAAACAAACCCACACTAATAAAGACATGTCAAGTTTCCAAACTAAGCAGTACAATAATTTAATGGCTAAATTGTCCAAAAATCAAGAGATTATCGTGAGTCCTTCTGACAAAGGGGGTAATATTGTTTTGTGGCAAAAAGAACATTACATCACTGAAGCCAAACGACAATTGGAAAACGCTAACTGTTACATAAGGAGTAATGGCATTCAATACAAGCACGCAAAGGAGAACATCAAAAAGCTATTGTTATCTTACAAAAGAGAAAATTTAATTACTGCTACTGAATGTGCTTTTCTATGGATTGAACATCCAGTCATACCTCATATGTACCTAATCCCAAAGGTGCACAAAATGCAAGATCCATCACCGGGGAGACCCATTATCTCTGCGATCAGGAGTATGGGTGAGAACATTTCACGATATATCGACTTTTACTTACAGGAGCATGTCCAATCCCTGCCTAGCTATATCAAGGATACAGGTGATTTTTTATCTAAATTAGAGGCCATATCATGGCAAAAGAACTGGTGTATCATCACTCTGGACATTGAGTCCTTATACACCTGTATCGAACACACAAAAGGCATTGAAGGTATAAGACACTTTTTGGGACACAAATCTTGTATGTATTACAGCCATAACAAAATGATCTGCAGTTTGGTACAATGGTGTTTGGAAAACAATTATTTTTTGTTTGGAAAAGATATTTGGAGACAAATACGCGGTGTAGCCATGGGATCCTGCTTTTCCCCCAGCTACGCGTGCTTGCACGTCGGGCTGTGGGAGGAGCAGGATTTACCTGGCATTTCTGGTTTTGAACACATTAAGTACTGGATGCGTTTTATTGACGACATTTTCTGTGTTTGGGAGGGGGATGTTATGAGTGCTCAAATTTTTGTAAACACACTCAACACGAACCAGTTCAATCTATTTTTTACCTCTAATATCAGCATTACATCGGCTGAGTGTCTTGATGTTTCTATCAGTATTAAAGATACTAAGATTGTTACATCCCTACACAGGAAATCTACTGCTGGCAATAGTATATTACATGCCAGCAGCGGCCATCCTAAACACGTCATTACGAGTATTCCGTTTGGCGAATTGTTGCGCCTAAAGAGAATCTGCAATACTCAGGAAAAGTTTGAGGAGGGGGCAATTGCAATGCTGGACAGATTACAGGCAAGAGATTACAGCAAAAGCTGTCTAGCCAATGCATTACAAAAAAGCAAAGAGAGATCTAGAGACTCTTTATTGGCGCCTAAGTCCCCCGACAATGATGCCATATTGGACACTACCAGGTTAATAACTACGTACAGTAGACAGCAACGCAAGATCAAATCCATAATTAACAAACACTGGGCAGTCTTAAAAACTGATGGTGTGTTACGAGATATGACTCCCGATAGACCTGTGATCACATTCAGGCGTGCATTTAGTATGCGCAGCAAACTAGTAAAATCTAGTCCTGAATTACCTAGGGTCACTCAATGGTTTGGAGGCAAAGGCTTCCACAAATGTTCCTCATGTCGAGCATGTACATTTGGACTGAATACCACACATTACCGCACTCCATTTTCTGAAACTGTATATCCGATCCGCGGCAATTACAACTGCCGCACGGAGTTCGCGGTTTATGTCCTAACATGCACCTGCGGTCTACGTTATGTGGGCAGTACCGGCGCACAGGTGCATGTTCGAATACTGCAGCATCTTCGTGCAATTGTTAATCACGACGGGGCATACCCGGTGGCACGCCATTTCAACAGCAGGCACAACAGGGATCTGTCGTGTCTTACCTATTATGTCATTGATGCTGTTGCTCCTCTAAGGCGTGGCGGCAACCGTGAAAAGCTATTGCGCCGATTGGAAACGCAGTATATCATTAAGCTCGACAGCAAACAACCTAATGGTTTAAACGCGACAGAGGACATGCACAATTTTCTGTAGAGGTATTGATCCAGCCCACACACTCTGTATTCAACATTCAAAGGGTATAATCATGGTTCTGTTGGTAGATTATTTAAGGTAAAATGATGAATCACACATGTCTTATATATATATGAATTTTATATCGAGGCACCTGTTTCATGGAATCTGTAGTATCTTTTCTGAATCTGAGCCAGCTGTTCGGGTTTCTGGACAGTGCAGTTTTTTAAACAATTATTGGGAAGTAATTTCTTTAGGTGGTTTTGTTGCACAGTGAATTTATTCAAGCACTTTTGTTTGATATACATAACCTTTTTTGTAAACAGTCCTTAATATTTATGGTATATAAAATTTGAAATGTACAGATTTTAAATAAGTATATAGGACTGCAGCTCGAAAATGTGATTTTTACACTAAGGTGCTTGTTCTTTTTGGGTGATATAATTTTTGTCTTTTCATAAGGTCATGCCAAGTTGCATAGCAGTTTATAATGGTACAGCTATTATTTGCAATTTCACAACATTTTTGTTATGCTTATATTTACTGAACGGTCCAGTGTGTTTTTTTTAATTAATTAAGAGTTGTATTATGCATTCATGCATATCACTCTATCTAAGTGTTAATACACAGCAACATCATTGCATTCATGCAGTTATACGACATTTATATGTTTCATTTGTGTATTTATACAGTAATTACCATGGTTTGTCAGTAATTATGAAAATTGTGTCATCAAGCATTTTCAAACAAATTGTTTGGTTCTTTGTTAAATGCAACAACGTATCAAAGACATAGCTACTTTATGTACTGCAACTTTAAACTGCTTGAATCCAGCAGCAGGCAGAACCATGTGACCCACGTGTGGTAGGTGTGGCCCAATTGGGTAGATCAGAACTGCAGAGATAAAAGAAAGTTTCCGATTTCAAATGTGGTGTGTGAACAAGAGTACGCTAGTACTCGAAACGTTGCATTTTTGAAAGGCACTTGGAATAAATAACATCTTGCCCGGATAACGTGGGGTCTGTCTCTTCTTTCGCCGCTGCATGTGGAGGTCTGAAGATCATGCAAATATATATATATATATATATATATAAATTCACTGAAAAAACCATAGGTTTCAGGCCTTATATAGTTAGGAATTAGCATTTAAAAAACCTTTGAAATTCACTCAAAAAACTATAAGTTTTAGTGGTGTTATAGTTAGCTGGACATTTTACTCATACAAAACCATTGAAATTGCTCCTATATAGTTAGTTGTACTAACTATATTTCGCACACCCGCAATCCACTGCTGATGATGTCACATATTAGATCATTCATGACATGGTCAGTGACATCACTGATGACATCTCAAATGACATCACTGAAGACATCATCCAGTGAATGTGGTTTGCTTCGTTATTTAAATATGCATTATATATATAGCAATTTGCATTGAAGAATAAGTGGATATATATAAATAAATATTTGGATGGAGGATTTAGTAGCAGTGTAATTGACTGTTTACTTGACCAATTTATAATGTCTCACTAAATATAGTGGATAGTGACTAAACTGTGTGAATATCTGTATCACTTTGTCAGTTGTTGTGTAAACTGATTCTACAGTTGGTTACTAGCTATGTGAAAGTCTATATTAGTTATTGATTAGTTAACTGAGTATTTGTATGGGAGTGTGAAAGTGTGTGTGGTTCGGTGGGGGGTGTGTGACTGTCCAAAGATGTGTGAATAGTTGATTCAGTAGATATATGAAGTTAAAACTACATGTTCTAACAGTTGTTTGGGTGAGTGAATATCTTTATGGGTGTGGTGATGAGCAAATATATTTCTCAATGGTACAGGTCCAACAAACTAGAAAAATAAAAGGCAGTGTATGTGTCAGTTGTTGTATATAAATAAGTATACATAAGACACAATGATTGTGTGAGTGACTGTATGGATAACTGTATACTTGTAATAATGATTTTATAATTCACTAAGTATGACTTACTATCTAAATGAATAGAAGAAGTGGTGTTTGTATAAGTGTTTTGCTAAGTAAATATGTAAGTATGATCCATTGTTTGCATAAGTGAGTAGGCTGACTTCATATGTGAATAGGATGCGTGCTGTTGTTTAATGTCGATATAGATGTATAAGTATTTTTGATAGTGTTCTATTGTTCATTGACAGCATGTATGAGTGAATCCATAGGTAAGTGATTAGATGTGTGTATACATCTATGAATCACTGAGTGGATTTTTAGATACTTGTATTGCTGTGACAATGGATTTAAATATGATACTCTGTATTTTACAAAGAGTGATGAAAAATTGTAATAGTGTATGAAAAGGTGTATGTGATTGTCACGTGGATGATGTCATCAGTGATGTCATTTGAGATGTCATCAGTGATGTCACTGACCATGTCATGAATGATCTAATATGTGACATCATCAGCAGTGGATTGCGGGTGCGCGAAATATAGTTAGTACAACTAACTATATAGGAGCAATTTCAATGGTTTTGTATGAGTAAAATGTCCAGCTAACTATAACACCACTAAAACTTATAGTTTTTTGAGTGAATTTCAAAGGTTTTTTAAAAGCTAATTCCTAACTATATAACTCCTGAAACCTATGGTTTTTTCAGTGAATTTCAAAGGTTTTTTAAATGCTAATTCCTAACTATATAAGGCCTGAAACCTATGGTTTTTTCAGTGAATTTGCAAGGTTTTTTAAATGCTAATTCCTAACTATATAAGGCCTGAAACCTATGGTTTTTTCAGTGAATTTCAAAGGTTTTTTAAATGCTAATTCCTAACTATATAAGGCCTGAAACCTATGTTTTTTTCAGTGAATTCGCAAGGTTTTTTTAAATGCTAATTCCTAACTATATAAGGCCTGAAACCTATGGTTTTTTCAGTGAATTTCAAAGGTTTTTTAAATGCTAATTCCTAACTATATAAGGCCTGAAACCTATGGTTTTTTCAGTGAATTCGCAAGGTTTTTTAAATGCTAATTCCTAACTATATAAGACCTGAAACCTATGGTTTTTTCATTGAATTCGCAAGGTTTTTTAAATGCTAATTCTATTCGCCGATAACGTTTTTATATATTAAAACGTTTTTTAAATCTCAAATGCCTGCTTTGCTAACAGAGTTTTTAAGCACAGGCTCTTTTGTCTCTGGTGGCCATCTTGGGAGACTGCATATCAGAATTTTTTTAAGCAAATATAAGAGGATTTGAGAAGTCACTCAAAATGTGCCCTAATTTTTCTTTCTTCAGCACTAATCATAATTTCTATGGCAAAATGACCCCCCTCATTTTGTTCCTTTGCAAATTAAATGTTTTTAAGTGTTAACACTTTATTCCAATCAAGATGACTTCAGGTGTGCCATACTTTTGTCATAAGTAAGACTGTTAGCGCTCTAGTTGTTCTTTAGAACACTCTGGGACATTCTGTCATTGGGCTATAGTTGGGCTACATCTGGCTGATATTTGGGCTACATTTGTTTTTTTTTGTCTCTGGTGGCCATCTTTGGGCTACATTGGGCTACCTTGGGCTACATTGGGCTACATTTGGGCTCTAACATATATATAGCCCAATGTAGCCCAATATATATTTTTTCAAAGTTAATTTTCGTAAAAACCACTGGAGCACATATCTTGAGACATAGCAAAGGCACATCGGGCTACCAGTCCCTACAATTTTGCCAAGTTTGGTGGAGAACCATTCAGCCGTTCGGGCTAAAAGTGAGTCCAACCGCCCTATGGAAATTAACATGGGGAAAACACGTTTTGGGACCCCCCTTTTATCTCGACCCCCGCTTGACGAATCCCCCCCAAACTTTTAGGGAAGGACCGGAGTGCAGCGAGACAAAGTTAAGGAAAATTTCAGGAAGATTCCTCAACCGGCGCCAAAGTTATTTCCAATAGAATGTTGCGATTTCCCTATGGAAAACAATCCTAACTATATATACCTACTGGCTATCGCCAGTAGGTAATATATATATATATATATATCACTTGTTTTAAGAGTATCTATCACTGTTGATAATGTTTGTTTTAGATACTTTCACCATGTCAGCAATTCTCAATCTCATTGCATGAGTGTAACTGATGTTAATATGGTGCAGTGATATTCTCAATTACTAAAGGTCCCCATTCCAGTAATCTGCAACATATACATATGCTTGCAAATCCATTCATAAAGCAAGCATACGCATTTATGAAAATGTTGTACAGTAGCCTTATCTCTCTTATAATGTCACATAACAATATGACAATTGGGAGTTAGACAATTCTGTCACGTATTAGGGTCTAGGGCACATACACCGGGACCTGTACAGTAGTGCCCCAGCGTGCAGAGTTCAAAAACTAGCAGCATCAGTTCAAAGAAAATGGATATAGACAATAAAAATGATGTTCTTTCTCACAGAGAGCATCATCTTGAGTTCTTCATGGGGGCCGATTCCGATCTGGGTGGGAAAGCTCTCCGACCGAGCCGGATCCGGAGTGTTTTCCGACCGAGCCGGACTCCTGCAGTCCGACCGAGCGAGTACGATGCGGCCGCATGCTTCTGGACTCGGTTCGGTCGGACCCCCATAGAAGTCAATGGTCGTACGATGCACACATGGGCTCCCATTGACTGAATCAGAACGTCTTGCACAAAGGCGCCCCCTACAGTGGGTACGCGTTGGTGCCATCCGCAACGTACATGCCTGTGTTGGGGAGACCCTTGGGTTTCTCCCTGGGTCCAAGTCATAAGGCTGCGGGTGACAAGGGGCCCGACTCGGACCCCCAAAGGCAACTTCCCAGACGTTTTGCGAGCCGGAAACTTAGGTTTGCATCGGCTGTCCGACACGTGCATCGTCCTGGCTCGGTTGTAAATTGCATCCATTGCACGGCATGGTTTGCTTACGGATGAGACATACGGAGCGGTTCGGACCTGGAAACAATTCGGTCGGTGAATTTCACGTTGCTTGCATCGTACTTGCTCGCTCGTACAGGTGTATGAGTCGGGCAGAAAACACGGCTCGTACTTTTTCCGTCCGGATCGTGTTCGGTGCCCTTCCGAGCGAGATTGGAATCGGGCCCTAGGTATTTCCTGTAACTTTTGTTTTTTGCTCACGGTTTATGCATAAGTTTAGGTTGCAGGAACAACTTTTAAGCAGTAACTTTCTGGCAGAAACCTGTGAACCTTTGTTTTGTTCGATGGTTGAGGTTTTGTGTTAGCATCATTCACATACCACATGAGAGAAACTGCATGAAAAATGGAGTGAGAAGGTGTCTCTCATGAATTTTATATACAAGGGGATGTTTCACATACAGTTTTCACACAGAAAACTGCCACATGTAATTCACACAAAAAGATAATTTTCACAAAATTCTGCAAAGACAAATGACATGATTTTGCCTACTATTAGGAATGACGGAAACACTGTAGTGGCAGATGGGCGCAAAAGTAATCATAAAGTGCCATTTTATTAGTGACATGGACCAGAACCTCCATCATTCCAGCCAGTACATAAGGGCGAACACAATCCCTTATGGGGCTTGTGCACAAAGTAGTAAACCCAACTCGGAAACTTTTTTATCAAAGTAAGAACTCTCTACATGTTTTACCAAGTGTGCTTTTCTCGTCCACACAGAATATTAATATCATATTATCCATCTTTAGAAAAGATAAAGTAAGAACTAATTTAAGGGTTAGATTGGGAAGAAAAGGATAGAGACTACAAAAGAAGAGGAGATACAGTAGGAAGAGGGAGAGTTGATGGGACAAATTGGAGACAGAAAGCATTCCCTAAATAATGCTCTCAAAATATCTCATGTGCGGTGCTTTGCCCTGCCATTATTTCAATTAATAGCACAAAGGACTATGGAATAGTACTTTACATCATCCAGCATAGGTGTCAATAATCAGTGACAAAAAAGTACAACATTTTGATTTTAAATGGAGAACTATTGTGTAATAAGATGTATGGGTAATGGTAACACTTGTTATTGACAGCAGAGGATCTCAATCCTTTCCAAAATCATTTACTCTAAGGGGCGATTACGATCTCGGTCAGAAAGCCCCCGACCCTAGGTCTGAGGTTTTCCAACCAAAATCGTCAGTTTCACTTCCGGCTGTTTAATTACAATTTAGGCGTTGGAATTGAAACCGGCTCGTCAGCTGAAACCGGCCCGTAATCCATATGGACGGTGTTTTACGCCATGGGGATTATGATGCTATGATGTTCTGGCAGGCTTTCTATGCCAGGCTTTCAAATTGGAAAACCTGTCAGAAAGAGTTTGGGGGTCTCCTTCAAGCAGCGGCCTACGGTTGGTGGCCAAGGAGGCACCTATGGTGTCCCCCTGTTGATCCCTGCATCGTGTTGCAGGTACCCTGAGGTGCCTGCGACACAGTGCAGGGATGAACACAACCAATGCAATTCCCTATGGGAGCTTGTGCTGTGCCGGTTTATAGCCATAGCATATGCTCTCATGGTCACATCGTAATTAGGCAGCTGGGACCGTCGACTGGAGGTCAGTCGGTCCCGTTTCCACAACGTTGTCAGGTGGATGCAAGTCTGCCCGGCATCGTGATAAAGCCCTAAATGTTTCCCAATTATTCATTCAATCTATGGTGGCTGCTGAACTTAAACATAATGACAAACCCAATAGGTTTGAGGTTTATATAGTGATTGCATAAGAATGGGGGATGAGTGCATGCATGATTAAAGAGTGATTGAGCAAATGGATGCATAATTAATGATGTACGGCTGAGTGCATGAGTGAATGAATTGTGCAATGGCAGTGTGGGGGAGCAAGGAGAGAAGAGTGAGTGTATGGGGAGTGCATGGATGGATGAATGAGTGCACGGATGGCTTTTGTGCTGTAAAACTGGACACAAATGGAACTCCTCCGAGACCCGGACTATAGTTCATAGAGCCACTATCTTTTCCACTTCACATGGGCACCAAGGAGACAATTGGATTTTAAAGCATCTGACACAGAACCCAGAGTGTCAGTATGTAAAATACTTACGTGTGGTGGATACGGAGCGAAAAAATAATATGAAAGTAGTCTTGCCTTTGGAATATTTCCAGGGGAAGGGACTTGGCTGTTTTTTTACCCAAGCAAAAAAGAGTTCAGATGTTCATATTCTTTCTTTGCCCGGAAGCAGCATTACAGTGTGTAGATTTGTTTATCAAAAATAGAGATAATTGCACAGACAGGTTAATGGACCAGGCTTACAAAAGTGGAAGGCTGTAATCAAAGTTGCTGGTGCTGTCTCTGCTTCACTGTCCTAGAAAAAACTGCTTAGACCCCCCTCATCTCCAGCTACCTGTGATGTTACCTGCTCTCGTTGTAATAATCTGGCAGATTTCTTTTATGAAAAATTTCAAACCATCTATATTTCTTTTCCTTTTGCAGATGGCCATGGTAATTCGCTAATGCTGGACACTATTCCTCAGAGCAGGGATCATCGCTTGGAAGAAATTCCTTTGATGGACTCCAAGTCGTTCGAAACTATCTTGGTGTTCATAAAGTGTGGGTTGCCTAGATACTCAGCTCCTCCTATATTTTGAATCAGGCGTCCAGAACTGTTTCTCCTATTATACTGGAGCTTATTAACACCTCCATTTCTACTGAAGTAGTTCCTACTCGTTCTCGTTACCGGTGCATGACTTTCTATGCCCGGTTGCTCTAAAATAATTTGAATTGACTTGCTGCTAACTGGTCTTTACTGCTGCTATTTTACAATTGACTTTTCATATATTGCCGAATTTTAAAACTTCTCGCATTTTAATTTGAAATCATTTTATTGTGCATTGGGTGCTCTGCTTAGTGTTGTTTGTTCCCTACCTGCCTGTGCCCCGTTCCACCGTGGGTTTTCCCGTTTGCGTGGAGGGTACGGGGGCAGACAGCTAGTCCCCCCGCTCCCATTGGCTGGTGCCGGTCAGGTGGTGCGCCAGACTCGGGCCGTCCATATTTAATCGGGACGACTGGAATCTTCGGTTGGTTCTCGTTACCGGTGCATGACTTACTATGCCCGGTTGCTCTAAAATAATTTGAATTGACTTGCTGCTAACTGGTCTTTACTGCTGCTATTTTAGAATTGACTTTAATAAAAATCGTGAGTTATATTCCCACTCTGCACTTCTTGCACTTAGACCTGGGTTTAAACCTTGTAATTTCTCTTCTACCACTAACAACTTGGTTAATCTCAATTGTTGTAAAGGGGTTTCTAGATTCTTACGCCCTCGCCATTCTTGTTTTAATAAATCTAGGAGATATGAAAGGCAGTTTTCCGTTCCTAACGATTTAAGTGAGGCTGGCTTGCTCCTTAATGCTAGGTCGTTGGCTCGTAATAATGTTGCCTTCAACGACTTTGTCTCTCAAAAAAGGCCCCCTTGGGTCTTTATTACCGAAACCTGGTGTTCTGAAACCTCTGGCCCTGACTTGGTAGAGGCACTCCCGAGGGCTATTCTTTGGCCAGAATGGATAGGTCGGGACGAAAGGGAGGTGGCCTGGGTATTCTTTTTAGAGACACTTTTACCTGTAGTACTAAGCCTCTTTCTTTACCCTCTGATAAGTTTGAGGCTTTGTATTTCTCTATCAATTACCTTCCCTCGGCCTCTTTCTCTGGTATTCTCTGTTATAGACCTCCTGGCCCCAGAACGACCTTTGCCCATGATATCCTTAAATTGATAGAGCCCTACGTTGATAAGCCCCACTTCAGCATTCTCGGCGATTTTAATTTTCATTTAGAAGCCATAGAATCGAAGGATACGGAAGTACTTGTAGATGGTCTAGCGGCTTGTGGTTTGGGTCAACTGGTCATTGGCCTCACACATCTGGCCGGCCATACGCTGGATGGTATCTTTTCAAATGATTCAAGACTTTTCACGGGAACTCCCATTCCTCTCTCATGGTCCGACCATTTGGCAGTCTCTTTCCATCTTAATGTTAATCCCTATTTTTCTAATAATCCCAAGAGCAGTGCTTGGGAAATTAGAAGGAACTATAAGGCAATCAATGGTGTCATGGTGTCACCATTTCTGAATGCCCTTAGTTGCCCTCTCCAGGGTGATCCCAATAGGGCTGCCCATGACCTTTCAAATGCCCTAGTCTGTGCTATAGATTCTCTGGCGCCAGCAAAATGTTACCACTCAGCTCGCAAGAGCCCTTCGCAACCATGGTTCTCTGACCACTTAAGATCTTTGCGTCAGCAATGTAGGAAACAAGAGAGGTCTTGGACTGCTCATCCGGATCTACTGGGGAAAGCCCGGCATAAATCTCTGCTCAGAGACTATAAGAAGGCGATTATAGAGGCAAAAAGGGTTTATTTCACCAACCTTACATCTTCTCTTAAATCCCCCAGAGATCTTTTTAACATCCTTGACTCTCTGTCAACACCTAGATCAGTTGATCCTACTATTGAAACCCAGGAACTGTGTAACAACATAGCAAGTTTCTTCCACTCTAAGATTGCCGATATTTATAGGGCTCTTGAAATCAATAACCAAGAACTGGATACTAATGGGGTAGGCTCCCCCTCTTCAACTTCTTGTACTGTTGAGAAGGCTGATGTCCCGCCGAAACCGCAGCTCTTAGGTTTTCCCCTTCTATCTTTAGAAGACCTCAATCTTCTTCTCGATGCTACCAAGGCTTGCTCGCCTCTCGATCCATGCCCTTTAAAAACTCTAAAGTCCTGCAGAGGCTCTGTTCTCCCTCCTTTATTAGAGGTTATGAACCTGGCAATTCGTGAAGGGATTTTTCCATCCCCCTGGAAGACTGCCGTTGTCAGACCTTTGCTAAAAAAAGCCCTCCCTGGACCCAGGAATACTAGAAAACTATCGTCCCATCTCTTTACTTCCGGCTCTAGCTAAGATCCTGGAGTCCCATATAAACCGTCATCTATCTGTTTTCATTGAGAGTTCCAACCTATTAGACATCTCTCAGCATGGGTTTCAATCATCTCATAGCACTGACGGTTGTGATTAATACCATCCTAGCAGAGGTTGACAGGGGACACCCAGCGCTGCTAGTGTTATTAGATCTCACAGCAGCGTTTGACACCTTGTCCCCGTCAATACTGACCTCGAGACTCAGGGATATCGAAGTTGGGGGCTTGGCCCTCAGTTTACTCTCTTCCTTTCTCCATCATAGGGAGCAGAGAGTTAAAATGGGCAACTTCCTCTCCGATTCTCAAGAAGTGCATTGTGGGGTCCCTCAGGGCTCTTCATTGAGCCCTTTATTATTTAACATCTACGTTACCCCACTTGCCAAGGTTATAAGATCTTTTGGGCTGGATGTGTTATTGTACGCCGATGACACCCAGATCCTGGTATCTATCACCCAGCCGGCCAGTGAGATTGCCCCTAAGTTTAGAGCCTGTATGGAAGCAGTGGCAAACTGGATGGTTCGCAATTTTCTAAAACTAAACGGCGACAAGACCAAAATGATGGTCTTTGGTGGGAGCCAGGATCTTTGGTCTAAGGAATGGTGGCCTCTGTCCCTGGGAGATTGTCCTCGCCCTACTTCTGTTGCTAGGAACCTGGGTGTCCAAATTGACCCGGCCTTATCTTTTGACTCTCAGGTAAACAGGACAGTGTCAACCTGTTGCGGCATCATCAGAATTCTTAAGAAGATAGCCCCCTACTTATCCTTGGCAGCTCGTAAACAAGCTACAGCTGCCTTGGTTTTATCGAGGCTTGATTACTGCAATGCCCTCTACGGTGGCATTAGCAAAGCCTCCATTTATCGTCTCCAAATGGTACAGAATGCTGCGGCCAGAATGGTTTTAACTCTCGCCAGACGATCTTCTGCCACTATAGCAAGAAAGGACCTTCACTGGCTCCCTATTCCCTCTAGGATTACCTTTAAACTCCTGTGCTTAGCCCATGGTGCTTTTTACGGCGCAGGTTCAGAAGGTATCAGGGCCCTTCTGTGTGTGTATTCCCCCAGTAGAACCCTCCGGTCTTCCTCCAAGAATTTGCTTGTGGTCCCCAAGTTCACAAAGGCAAAGTGGGGAGGCAGAGCTTTTTCTGTTTTATCTCCTAAACTTTGGAACTCTCTCCCTTTGGAGCTCACTAGCCAATCCTCTTTAGCGGTCTTCAAAAAACACCTGAAGAACTGGCTTTTCTCCCTGGCATATTAGGGCCTGCGCCTTGTGTGGCTCCCTTGTTCATCTTGTGGTACTGAAAATTTTGGACCTCTGTCCTAAACATCATCGTATCATGACGATTTTGATATCAGCAGACCGAGAATGGCTAGTACACTATGTACAAACATTTTCGTCATAATTAAATGACAGAATCACCCTGAAATCAGAGTTTTCGTCTTGAACCCTCAGGTTCCATTTTGTGAACGGCAGCCATTTTGTGGATTGCCCTTACAGTAGGCCCTCACTGTGGCAGAACAAGTATTTAAGGACATAACCTTAGCATGGGTTTGTGCTGACTCCTGCATGACCTGGCGAAGGCTGACTCCCTTGCCCGAGGCTGACCTCGTTGAGCCAGTTCCTTGTTAGGCAGCTGGTCAGATAGAGATCAAAGAGCAGGACATTGCAATGTTTATTGTACACGCACACACACCCTTTATCTTGCTCCTATCTGTTTCTGTTCCTTCTTTATGGTCTATTTATGATGTGGGCTGCGGGCCTTTTCATTATGGGTCTTGTCCAGCTTGTCTAAAGAAGAATGTTTATTATGGGTTTGTTTGATGATTAATTTTGGGCTGGACAAACTGAAAAGTGGGTTTGTCATCATACAGTATGTGCACGTCCAGGGAGGGACCAACAATAATGTACTTCAAAGAAAAAATGTGTGCCTAGGGCATAATAAATGGTATAAAAGGTCTGTGCTGAGACCATTCAGCAGACTGCCTCATTCAATTGCTAAGGCAGTTGGGTGACGTAGCCTCACTTAATTGTGTTTAATAAAGATGTCTTTTTCATATTTTCAGAGTCTGTGCCAAGTTCTTATTCCCTGTAAGTATTCCCTGAGAGCGAAAATTACTAAACTCTCCAGTTGGCGCCCAATGTGGGGCTCATCAGAGAAGTGACTTTCTGTGGGAGTGATCATGCCAGGAGACTGAAATAAACTGAGGAGGACAGAACAAGATTCTACTAAGAAGGTACTCTGTGCACGGGGTTTCTGGAGATTCTTTGATTCTGCGGCCCAGTATATTTCTACCTTCCTGATTTTTGATCCTCCACATGATGTCACTCCTGACTGATAACCTTTTTGGCGTGAGTATTCTTATAAAGACCGTTAGGTCATGTAGAACTTGACAGTTAGAATCTGCATAACATTTTTGATTAGTAAAAGTAAGAGTTAAGTATAAGTGAGTCGCTCCCAGTCCTTTGTTCTTTGTTTTTGGATTTTGATTGGTTCTTAGTTTGATTTGTCCTTAGTTTTATTTGAATATTGCAATTTTCAAAAACCGAGGGTCTTGTATATTTACGAGTGTATCAATAGAGATAGCCCCTTGAAGTTTGAAGCTAGATTAGTAAGCTATAAGATGCCTGATCTTAGCTAATTTGGAGATTTGTGTTGGCCAACTTTGTATACGTTTGGATTAGCCGGCTTCCCCTAAAGGGGAAATCTAAATAGGTTTAGATTTAAAAACATATTTCTTCTTTGGTGATTTTGTATCCCCAGGGAATTAAAATAGGAGACGTGTTTCTTGTAAATATGACTTAGCTAGTATTTACAAATGGCTTTATTTTCGTCCTGAGTGTCGATTTGTGGGTTCAATGTGTGTTTCAATGTCTATGTGGTTTTTCTCATTAGTGTAACTTCAGTAATAGCTACAGCACTGTATTGTGTGTCCTGAGTGTTTAAATCTTTTCTCTTTATGTCTGCAATGAGCTCAATGTGTTTGTAGGTTTCTTGATGTTTTCAGTCTGTTAGGTAAAATGTCAGATTAATTAATATTAAGTAGAAATTAAATAACACTCCAGCAATTTTCTATGTCACATGCTAAAAATCGCTATGTGTTGCTATTTAATTTACAGACTAACCAAAAACGCATATGTGCAAACTGTTAAATGCTTAAAATAGATAAGTTAAAATTCACATTCACTAGGAATATGAAGGGCCTCAAAAATAATCGTGCCTCTGGTAGCAAAACGAATTTGTAGCGTTTTTTAAAGGCAAACACTTCAACTAAAGTACATTTTTTCTTGCTAGATTTAAATGCATTTTTTGCACGTGCATTTTTAAAAACTTGAAATGTCTGTTTTCAGTAAAACTAAAAGCGTGCTCAGGTTTCAGCACTCTTTCAGGTTTTCCTGCCTTAAGGCAGCAGATGTTGTTTTTCGAAGGCCATAAATAGCATTGTAACGTTTATTTAGCCCAGGACTTAGCACAGTTGGATTTTTTCATTTCAGAGTAGTGTTTTAGAGGGTTACAAAAATAAGGTTCATCACTTTGTATCACTGGAAGACATCCAAATGCGGTTTTCTTCTCTTTAAGCAATTTTTTTAAAGTATATTTTTGGTTCTTTTGCTAAATACTGATGGCCCGAAAAATGTCATGATTTAAGTTAGGCTTTTTGTGTGTAGGCGCATAAATGAATGCACCTAAAAATGATAGGCAAGGGATGCAGCTTACCTTTAAATGTGGAGTTATCATAAAAACAGATAATTGGTTTCATTGAACGAAAAATTATTAATTATGGAAAAATTATTTGAGAAAAAAATAAGTGCTTTTTAAAATCGTTTTTTGATATTTATAAAGCTTAATACTCATACTATGACCTCCTAGTATTAAACTTTGATTTAAGTTATGTGTTACGGTGTAATTAGGTAATTTGCATGTTGGGTTTCACTTGGCGCAGGCGTAAAAAAACTCATTTTTCCAGGGATTTACATGAGATATGACTAATGTCTAATATCTGTAACGTGTAAAGAACATCCTGAGGATGATTAATATGTAAAACAATTATGGTATATTTATTTTTAAGTGCCCCAAAGATAAAAGTCGAAATTGAGTTAAATAGTTTTTTAACACAGATTCTTGTCATTTACCATAGATTGAAAGTGTCTCTGGCTTTCAGTATGCATACATTTGTGCATAATACCAACTTGTGGGTTGCTAGGTTGTTTTTCATAGCTCGGTGAGCCAATGTGCCAGGTGCAGAGGTTTGTGTTTAATATCAGGGTTGAAGGTTCTAAATTTAGCAGGGCCCATTTCAGACGTTCATCGATGTTAGGTTGCTAAAATGAGTACCATTGTATAGGGTGGTAGCAAACATTTGTTCTAAAAACTGGTATGTGTGAACCCTTCACAGTAAATGTAGTAGGCCTTCTGTCTCTGTCATGTTGGCATTGTGACCTTTTAAATTCGAGCCTTGTCTCTGTGAAATGCAGAATAACATTGCTAAACAGGCCTCTGAAAGGTCGAATTTCTGGTTCAAAGTTAAAAACTTAATTCCAAAGGGAAATATAAATAGAGATTTCTTGAAAGGTTTCTTTAGAAGTCCCAACATCATGACATTTGTATTTTTGCTCTAAAAAAATAATGTCTGCTAGTCGTTTTTATTTGACAGAAAACGAAGTGTTGCAAAAGTGCTAGACAAAAAATAAGATGCAGCCTTTTACTAAAATTTTGAAGCCTACATGAATAAGTAAGAACGATTTGCCAATTAAGAAGTTTTTTATCATAGAGATTGTGGCACAAGGCTAATTTTAGGTGTCAGGGAAAGGATTTTACCTCTAAAAGTTAAAAAGGCTTCATGTTGCAAGGTGACTGACAAGATGGTAA
The DNA here is from genome assembly GCF_964261635.1 of Lissotriton helveticus. Classification (NCBI taxonomy): domain Eukaryota; kingdom Metazoa; phylum Chordata; class Amphibia; order Caudata; family Salamandridae; genus Lissotriton; species Lissotriton helveticus. The sequence goes on from NC_136057.1 coordinate 455,443,083, forward strand.
CAGTTAAGTAAGGGAAATTTATTTTTGTGTTTGGTAATGTGTATCATGTTTTGTCTCCTGCTTAAAAGTTACAATTGATGTCTGTTTATTATATGTATTACCTGTACATATTGTATATGTCTCTCTTTTGTGTGCTGTGTATTTTTTTCCTTTTCGCTTCTGCTCACAGATCATTCATGGATTGCTCTGGGGGCTTTTAAGCATAACAAGACACGTGAGTTTGGTTGGTTGAAATGAGATGTTTTTTTGTGTATTTTGATCTATCATGAATTGTTCTTGCTGGTTGTATTTGACAGCAGAATACCCACTATTGGGGATCTACTGTCAAAAAGGAGGGTATGCTTACACAGTATTATGTGTCACCGCTCATTTATGTATGCTATCGTTTTACAGCGAGTATATCTGATGGCTTGACGTCCGTTTTGTGCGTTTTTGCATGTTTTATGTTGTATGTTGCTGCTTAAAAAATTATTACAAATTCACCCGTGTTGTTGTGACATGTATGACGATACGTGTCGCTGTCAACAGTTGGGTAAAATGTTCGCTGATACTAAAACTCACAGATATGATTTTTCCTTTTTTCATATTGTGAACCAGACAGACAACACTTCACCAGTGTATGTCAAATTTGGCTATAAGTATTGAAGAAAAATAAACAGCAAATTGTGTCATTTGTAGTCACGATATTGCCCTTTCCTGTAAGGAACAGGCAGCCCTAAAATTATATATCCTGATTGGACGTAAGGATAAATTATAGATTTGTGACTCTTGTACATGGTGACCTAATTTCTATTTCACATTAGTCAGTTTTATTCTGCTTCCTAAGTGGCCTTCCTATGGCTCTGGACCGTAAAAGAAACCAGGTTTAATTTTTCCTGAAGAAGGAACTGGAACATTAGTTGTGTCACATGCCTGACTATCACCCAAGCGCATCAGGCCTAGTTATTGGAGATTTTAGCTGTGTTCTACTCCCATTCCTCTTTTCCGTATTCCTTTCAACAGTCAGCTTTTTATTATTATCAGCATATTGTTCAGGTTCACATTTTCAGATTGCCGTAATGTACCATGGACCCCCATTTTATGTATAATTCCCTGTTGCATAACTAAACTGATTTCTAAGAATTTTCTTTAGGTCTATTCTGATGTTTTTCCAGTCTGACTGTTAACTGACTCAATACTATAGTAAGATAAACTTTCCACCTCAATAGGAGACACATTACGTTTTTTAAATTGAATGCCTATTCTAAAATTGGTTTTTAGTTCCTTTTTACTGCTTTAATTTTTGATGGACCAGATGTATTATAAATAATGGAAATACCAGGACTCTCTAGTTCTTGTCTTTTGTTTCCACATCTTGATAATTAGCTTTTGTATTGCATAGTCCCACCTGATGCACAATTATTATGACAATATGTATGTGATCCCGCTTTTAAGATGTTCTAGATGAGGATTTTAGGAACACTTATATGTAATAATTGAGATAAAATGTGTTTACCCAATTAGACGATGCCACTATGTGTGAGGACATCCATTCAGATAGAATTCCCATGTCGCTATGATGATGAAAGATATGCTCTCACACGGAAACCCAATTGAAGAGCCTAGAGGCACTGTTTTGCCTATTGCCTTTGTTTTTGTATTGCCTTTGAGAATGACAGTGTATTCCAACAAAGAATTGTCCCGTGGCGTGTGGCCACTCGTTTGAAGATCGCAGGCCACCTGTTTGCAGTCCCCTTGTTGTACAATGAACTGTTTAAAGCATCGCACTTGCTTCATCAGAAGGCGGTCAACATCAGAAGCTGGTTTTGCCACAGTCCCTTGAGATTTCAGTGCAAAAGAGCGCCTGTTATGTGCTGGTTAACCTCTGACAGTGTGCAGTCCCTTGAGCCCCTTGGCCTGAGTTTTGGCCACGCACCCCCCTTTTTTCCCTTGCTTCAACGGAATTGCAGTGCACCGGAGGATCCAAGAGCGGCAAAAGGCACTCCATTCTGGTGCCCATGAAAGAGCAGCCTGAGCATCCTCTGACACTGAATGATGAGTGTTGGAGTCTGAGAATGGTCCCGGGTCTGCACGAGATGATCTGTGCCCATTGATCAATGAAGCGCACAATATCTGTAGTGTCTGCCGCAGAGGAGAGATACGGTGCACTGCCTTGAGACATTGAGACTTTGTGAATGAGCTATGAGTGTTTGCCAGGAGGGCACTCCAACAGATACACTGAACATCAAGAGCATGGGAGGCCTGAATCCAAAGGCCCATGCAACAACGGGAGCAGACTTGATTGGACAATAGAAGTCTGCCAGAGAGGCTTTTTGAACAGACTCTGGGCATAGTTGGTTTCACAAGAGGTTTCCGTGTCATTGTATAGACTAAGTGTTAGGAGAATGATTTTAATATTCAACTGGCATTATTTTTAAGTAGTATTCTGTTTAGTAAAAGCAGAATAAAGTCCATTTCCTGTGGAAGAGTATCCCCTTTTCACCTCAGAGCATTAATGAGGGTCACCACTGTTTCACTTGAACATATAATAAATTACAGAAAATGCATAGGAAAACCTACAATGTTACTAGATAATTTTAGGATCTACCTTTTGCTTAGGGTTGTGAAAAATTATGATTTCATTTGTATAAGCGGTCACTACTTTGTCTATATGTTCTTAATGACGTGTTTTCTAGTGTTTTTTAAACATGGCATTGTCTTTTATGGGTGGGATTGTTTTTGCTGCCCAATTCACATCTGTACCCACCTCCCAACCTATGTCTCTTCCTACTTCTACTTCTTTGCATTCTTTCCAGATTTTACCTGATGGACTAGTTAGAAGGTCAGAGTTTACTGATAATTCTTGTTGTACAGTTTCTGCATCGACACCAGTTAGTAGTGAACATCACTAATTGTTGGGTGTGTGGTCTTGTACCACATACTACAGATAGAGGCATTCCCTATTTGGTCCTGCCATATATGGCCTTTGTGCTACTGCGTGTGTAAGGAGACCTGTCCCGAGAGAGTCGCTAAGTAATAGGATTATGCTTCAGCAACATCTTGATGATTTGATAAATATAGACCTGGACTCAGACTAGTGTGAGTATAGGTTATTGCCTATGTAAGGGCAAAAGGAGCGTCTGTGGTACTGAAAATTTTGGACCTGTGTCATAAACATCGTCGTATCATGACGATTTTGATATCAGCAGACCGAGAATGGCTAGTACACTATTCACAAGCATTTTCGTCATATTTAAATGACAGAATCACCCTGAAATCAGAGTTTTCGCCTTGAACCCTCAGGTTCCATTTTGTGAACGGCAGCCATTTTGTGGATTGCCCTTACAGTAGGCCCTCACTGTGGCAGAACAAGTATTTAAGGACATAACCTTAGCATGGGTTTGTGCTGACTCCTGCATGACCTGGCGAAGGCTGACTCCCTTGCCCGAGGCTGACCTCATTGAGCCAGTTCCTTGTTAGGCAGCTGGTCAGATAGAGATCAAAGAGCAGGACATTGCAATGTTTATTGTACATGCACACACACCCTTTATCTTGCTCCTATCTGTTTCTGTTCCTTCTTTATGGTCTATTTATGATGTGGGCTGCAGGCCTTTTCATTATGGGTCTTGTCCAGCTTGTCTAAAGAAGAATGTTTATTATGGGTTTGTTTGATGATTCATTTTGGGCTGGACAAACTGAAAAGTGGGTTTGTCATCATACAGTATGTGCACGTCCTGGGAGTGACCAACAATAATGTACTTCAAAGAGAATATGTGTGCCTAGGGCATAATAAATGGTATAAAAGGTCTGTGCTGAGACCATTCAGCAGACTGCCTCATTCAATTGCTAAGGCAGTTGGGTGACGTAGCCTCACTTAATTGTGTTTAATAAAGATGTCTTTTTCATATTTTCAGAGTCTGTGCCAAGTTCTTATTCCCTGTAAGTATTCCCTGAGAGCGAAAATTACTAAACTCTCCAATCTAGCTGGTAATGTGGACCTTTTGTTTGTTTGTCTGGCGCCTTGATGCCCCTTGGGGCTAAGTTTTGCGCGGTATAAAATGCTATTCATTCATTCATTCCTCCATGGAAAAGTGCCATGGTGAAGGCGTTGCTAAAAAAGCCCAGTCTCAATCCTGATCTCAGGGAAAATTATCGTCCCATCTCGCTTCTTCCAGGGATCAGTAAAATTGTAGAAAAACATGTTAACCTAGTCCTTTCTACATTTTCGGAGTCCCACAATCTTCTTCACTCCTTGCAGGCTGGATTTTGACCACTACAGGGTACAGAAACTGCCCTCTTAGCAGTAGTCTAAGAGTCCAAGAAGATCTTGAACGCCAGAGGTACTACAGCTGTCATCCTCCTATATCTTAGTGCAGCCTTCGACACTGTTAACCACCAAATTTTTGTCCACAGACTCAGAAATTTGGGGGTGACTGGGGGCGAGGCATAGTGTTGCTGCAATCATTTTTGGAAGGCAGGTTTTTTCAGGTTTTCAAAGGTGACGCTACTTCAAAACTGATGGCTCTCCGCTGCGGTGTTCCGCAGGGATCATCTTTGAGTCCCACCCTGTTCAATGTATATATGAGCCCGCTAGTGGAGATCGTCATCTATGCTGACGACACTCCACTTGTCGTGGTCCTGAACCATTCTGATAGTTCCTCTCTTGGCCTAGGCCTTTGCCTGGAGAAGGTGGCCAAGTGGATGGATCATTCATATTTGAAGCTGAATGGCAATAAGACAGAAATTATGCTTTTTGGGAACCCCTCCATTTTGAATGCAGAAGTAATGTGGCCAGTCTGTCTGGGTCCCGCTCCCAAGAACCAGATTAAAAGTCAAAGTATCTGGCTTGATCGTGATTTGAGCTTTAAGTCACAGTCTCGGAATGTGGCGGCTTCCTGTTATGGGATCCTTAGGATGCTCCAGAAAGTTCTTCAGCTTTCTACCTTTCATTGCAAGAAGGCATATGGTCCAGGCTCTAATTTTCTCTTGCTTGGACTATGGGAATGTTCTCTGTTTAGGAGACTCTTATGCCACCATCTCGAAGCTACAGAGCGTGAAAAATTGTGCAGCACAGATGCTCCTTGGGATTCCAAACTGAGAATCTGCAAAACCAGCTCCGAAGTCCCTCCATTGGCTTCCTATTCAGGAGAGAGTTAAATGTAAGGCCATGTGTATTTGTTCACAAGACGCTAGCAGGGAAGGGTCCATCTAATAATCACCCTATCGCGCGAATAGATGCCTGCATTTGGATGACCTCCATCTTGCATTAGTCCCTAGAATCAAAAGGGCAAGAAGCGGGGGCCGTCTGTTTTCTTAGAATGCTGCCAGGATATGGAACACCCTTCCACTCCAAATACGCAGTGAATCTAATTATTCGGCCTTCCGTAAACTTCTAAAAACTTGGCTCCTCTCCTAATATGGTTATGGTGTGTATTGTTGTGCCTTTGTCAGGATTGGGTAGCCCTGGGGTAGCTATGCGCTTAAAACATTTTTCTTTCAAGAGGAATCTTTTTTTTCAAAGCGAAAGAAAGAAGAAACTAATAAAACAACAAATGAAGTTAAAAGGTACCAAATAATTCTAGACTCCAAACAGGGCGGCCACCAATGGAACCAACTGGCACATGCATCAAGCTATTTTGCGATCGCAAACATTGCGAATTGCAAAAAATTACTGTTTGTGATCGCAAAATAGACCTTTGCAATGAATCAACACACTTCTGAGAAATGTCATGAAATTCGCAAAAATAAGGAATCGCAATTTTGTGAGTACCTAAAATGAGAATCCTTAATTGTGAGTTGCAGTTAAAGAATCACAAAGCTATGCAAGAAAAATGTCAAATTCCCATTTACATGAAAATCGCAATTTTGCGATCGCAATTTACAGAATTCTACAGGCAGGTGGTAAACAGGTGAAAACAATCTCAGCAGGTGCAGAACATTAGTAAGTATTTAAACAGGCCCAGGAGGCCTCAGAATGTTTCACAATGGCAGCGCTCTACGTCATGGCGAGGAGGATAAGGCTACGAGCAGCAGCAGAGAGAAGCAGAAGATTACAGGAGCGCATATTTAGAGTCCGGATCACATTGTTGAGGCAGACTGAAGAGGAGATCTATGGCAAGTATAGGCTAAATGCTGCCATGATCCTTGATCTGATTGCTGAATTGGATCCCCTACAGCAGCGCCAGACTCGCAGGACACATTTAATTCCCACACACGTACAGTTCCTATGTTCCTTGCACCTACTAGCGTCAGGCAGCTTCCAGGGTGTAGTAGCAGTAGCTGGAGGGGTGTCACAAAGTTCATGGATACACCACCACATTAGCTTCCCCTAAACCCCACAGGATTTGCCTAAGAATAAGCTAGACTTCTATAAGGTAGGCCGGTTTCCCCATGTAATACGTTTCACAGATGGAACTCATGTTGCCATTTGTCCACCATCAGTGAATGAATACATCTTTAGGAACCTCAAATCCTATCATTCTCTGAATATCCAAGTAGTCTTCAATGCAAAAAATATCAGAACTGAAATTGTGGCACAATACCCTGGCAGCACACATGACTCGTACATATTTAGACACAGTGGCGTACTCACCTGTCTCCTTGGGGGTGAATTTGGAGAAGGACATCGACTTGGTAAACATATGTTACAATTTATCTTACACTATGGCCCAATGGTAATGCATATCTGTCACTAACCGTTTGCTTACTACCCTGTAGGTGACAGCGCATACGCCATGTGCAAATAAATCCTGACACCATACCTCAACCCAACTACCCCAAGTGGGCAGCATTATAATGCAGCACACATCGCAACACAAAACGTCATAGAGCGCACCTTTGGCCAGCTGAAAAGTAGGTTTCGCAGCCTCCACAAGACTGGTGGGGTGTTGCAGTACTGACCAGAAACCTGCTGCAGAATTGTGGCCACATGTGCCATGTTGCACAACATCGCTACTAGGAGCGGCATACCCCTGGAACTGTCAGACAGCGAGCCTGAGGAGGACAACCAGCCAGGGCAACCACTACGAGCAGCAGCTGGGGCAAGCTTAGCAGAAGGGAGAAGGAGACGTGCCGAAATTACACATTATTTTTGAGGTGGGTGATGATGAGACAAGACACAGCATGGTTGAACTGTACTGTATGTATTGGAATGTAGAAATGCGGAGGTGTTCATGCACACAGACCAGGTGCTAAATAGCACAGAGAGTGTAAAGAAAATTAATCAACAAGACATCATCATTGGACTTGAATGTCAGGCACAACTTTTGCATTGATAATGGTTACATCACCATATAGGAGGTAGTTTGTCAATACCACCCTATTTTCTGCGACCACGCACTCCTAAACGCCTTTCGGTGGCCTCATTCAAGTCCCTCGTGGAGGCTTCTGAAGGTGTGGCACTCCTAGTAGTGCGCCTCCTGCATGTAGCCACTGGCACCAAGAGACTACTGAGGCTGGACACCTCCTCACTCCCCCCTCCCACCAATACATTGCTGCCCCCAGCAGAAGTAGTCTGAAATTGCTCTACTGCATTTGTGACCTGGCCGAGTCCCCTGGCCACATCCCCACAACAATGGCTCATTTCGACTTGCATGGCCACAGACCAACGGGACAGCAGAGCTGTGTTGTTGCTCAGCCAGTTTTTGAATCTGGTGTAGCCATCTAGGCGCACTAATGATTGGCGATGTCTTTTCCTTTGGGACACCTGGTCCTTCTGCATTACCCTGCATAGCTCCTGTATGGCCTCATTGGACTGTCTATGTCCTTCCACCACTGCTGTAGTCAGCTCTTTCAAGCAGTCTCTCATTTCTGCCATGTTGTTTGACAAAGTTGTGCCTGCATTAATTGCATGTTCTTTGCTTGCAGGTGCTGCAGCCTCAGCATTTGACTCTCCAGCCCACCCTAGACATTTGGACTTTCGTCCTCTGGTGTTGTCTTCTGTGCCCTTGACCTGCGCCTCTGGGTTTAGTTATTGCTGCACCGGACCTGTGACTGGGGCCTTGTTGTGGGTGTACCTCCACGATGGGATGTCTGGGGATCATGTTCGCTCTCTTCCTCAACTTCCATGGCAGGAAGTGGTGGGACTGTGGACCTGCGTCTAGTGGGTGCAGGGTTTGTGGTATATGGGGCCAAAGGTGTCTCCACATCTGCCTCAGTCAGAGTCTCCTGTGTGTCTTCACCTTCACTTCCCTCTGACTCCTCTGCTGCTGCATCTGTGATGTTAAACAGTGCAATTGTTTGTAATTTTTAATATAAATTGAGTGTCATATACTGCATTTTTTAGTTCCATTAAATTACTATCTGAAACACAGTGTCTGCATGTTTTACTTCCTTGTTTCTAAATGTATATTCTGCTTTAAATGGACATGTGCATGCATTTTACCTTGTGAAGTACTGGCCGGTGCAGAGGTGTTCAACTGCATCACTCCGACTACAGCTTCAGGCTGGAGTGTGGACTCCACTAGGTACTCCAGGGGTGTATTCCCTGGCAGTGTTGCATGTCCCCCTCCAGTCTTCTTTGCCTCCGAAAGCCTGTCAGCAACCCCCTCCTTTGCACGGCTGCACAGGTCATACCACCGTTTACGCAGGTCTTCAATTGTGCGGTGGGTGACCCCGACTGCGTTCACTTTGGATTGTACCCTGAGCCACATTTTTCGCTTCTCTGACTCAGGGACATGGAGTGATAGTTTACCAAACACTTGTCATGGCTCCTCACAACCTCCTCAATGAGGATTTCTATCTCCTTTTCACTGAATTTGAGTTTCCTTTTTCTATTAGCAGCTTTCTTCCCAGTTGCTCCTGAGTCCATCTTTTTGGCATAGAACAGTTTTTGCAAAGCAAAAAAGGTAACTTCAGTTGTGCTCCTGCACTCTTCCTCCTCCGCTGACTCTCTCAGTGCACTGGAATCAGCAGGGGATGCATCACTCCCTGATTGGTGATATCATCAAGCTGCACCAAAAGCGACTCGCAATTTGCGATATCGCATTTTGGGAACTCGCAAATTGCAATATCACAAATTGCGATTTCTCTAATAGCTATTCGGTAATGTGTAATCGCTATTAGTGATTGCGAATATTACTAATAAGGAATCACAATCTCAAACCTTGATGCATGTGCACCCAAGTTTGTTATGGGATGGTGGTTTAAGCATCTTTGAACATGTATAGCTGTGTGGCTATCCAGAGCCACAAGAAATAGAGCTGTGCCTCCCCTGAAGGAGAAATCAACTGGTATCAGCGACGGGTATACAAGGTAAGGATATGATGGAAAGTACAGCCGTGGATGGCTGCACTCTCAGCAAACTTTGCTTGCGAGAGTGGGCACGTGTTATTTATATCAGAAAAGGCAAGCAAGCATGAGTGAATTTGAAATTAAGTTTAAAATAAGCCTAGCCACAATCACAAGAGAAGGCGTGAAAAGATCTATGTTAGAAACATTACTGCAATAAATTAAATTATATTCCACGTTTGTAAAGCACAAACTTATCACCCATAAGGGTATCCAGGCACTGAGGGGCAGGCGTCAGGGAGAATAAGTGAGAAATTTCATAGTGTCTTGAGCTGATCCGCCAATACCAGGAATCGAGCTGTGAGCCCTGCACTCTGGAGTAAGCCACTCTGGCGGCTGCTCCATACCTTCCCTGTTCTCAGGTCGAGGAGTGTTCTGATTTTAGGTTTTGGGGATGCCATTACCTGTACTTGATAACCAAATGGTATTTGCACCTGCTGTCCATGTGCTTTTAGCATCTCTGAACCCGTATAGCCAGTGTGAAAGAAATTGGATTATAAATTGAGGAAGTGAGAACCCACCTCAAATAATAATCACAATCCTTGCCAGGGTGAATCGAAAACGTCACTAAATAAACGTGTGCCTAGTCTGATAGCTTGGCACAAAGCATTCAGACTTACCTTAGATACAATGTTTAAAGTATTTATGCAGTGCTCAAACAGTAATAAAGTAAAAACACAATAATGATTGCAAACCATTTTAGAACAATTGAGACTATTTTAGTAAGTAAAATGACACTAAAACAACAAAAATCTAATCAGTAGAACCAGAGTTATAAATTTTTCAAGTTTAAGGTAAAACAATGGCACCAAGAGGTGAGACGTACCACTTCGGATGTCTGGTCGCGCTGGACAGGGGTGAAGCCACAAGTTGAGGTCCGCTACGATGGAGCGCGAGCCGGATACAAAACCAAGTTCTTCCGGGTGGGGGTTTTAGATTTTGACTTCAGTTTGAGATCTGCACGGCGTTGATTTGCGGAACTCTGCATCGCTTGGCATTGGTATCAGTGAACCTTTCGGTGAGAGCTGAATGTCATGGCTTTGAGGGGCCCTGCATTGCTCAGTGTCAGATCTGGTGAGGCCTTCGATTAGCATTTGGGGGACTCTGTGAGTCTCTATGCACTCTATGTCAGATCCATTGAAACATTCAGTTAGGCAGGAAGAAGTACAATTTGACTCCAGCCAGGAGTCCAGGATCTTGACAACAGTTTTGGGGGTCAAGACTCTCTCCGCACATACCAGCAAAGGGTACCAGGTCGGGTCCAGTTAATACTGGTCAGCTAAAAAGTGGGAAAGACCTCTGGAAGTTGTTGTGACACTGCAGTTCAAGCAGGAAGTTAGTCAACTGACCCTTGGAGTCACTTCAGGGGTCGTGGGTTCAAGGCAAGCAGTCCAGTCTTTCCTTTTTCAGACAGCAGGGCAGGCTTTCTTCTGAATATTCTGGGTACAGCCAGAAGGCTACCCTCTGAAGTGCAGTCAGTGAAGGGGCACATATCCTCCCCGGACATCCTATCAGGAATACCCACACCTCTTCATACCCAGGTCTTTTGCCCACTGTCTGTGAGGAATACACATCACACCGCAGGAGAGCCATTAACAGTCAGGTGACCCTGGACACTTGCAGAAAGTAGGTAAATGCCAATTTTCTAAAAACGCATTTATCATTTGTTCTTTCTGCATTTGTCACCCTAACTGAGATAGGATGCCCAGACATGGAACCCGTGCTTGCCATGCCACCAGAGTCAAGCTATCCTGGCTGAGGAGGGGTGACGCCCTGAAACCGGTCCTAGGATGCTTGTTTCCGGTCCAGGGAGAATCTAACCCAACAGTTTGGGCTGAACTGTTCCCATTGGGTGTGGGGGGGAGGGGGGCAGTGTCAAGACTTGTTTGCATATGGCTGGGTCCAAACTGGAATGGCATAGTGAACAAAAAATTGATAGATGTAGGCCCAGATCTCTGACGGGGTGAGTGTTTAACATTATTCAGCATTCCGTCCATCATTTGTTCTTTTTGCAACTTTCTTAAAATTACATTTGCAAAATAGTAAATTAAAATTCAACTTGACTATAAGGTTGGATTTTAAATTCCTTCCCCGAATGAGTCCTTGAATCATTTTTCTGGCTAGTCTAAACCTGAAGTTCTAAATTATAAGAAATTATAATGTAACCCAATGCTTTTCTATGGGAGAGCCAACCTTGACACAGTAAAAAACAACTTGGGGCTTTTTCACTGCCAGGACATGTAAAACCTAAACACACATGTCCTACTTACTAAATATCGTGCACTCTGCCCAATGGGCATTTAGGGCCTAGCCTAGGAGTGACTTACATGTAATAAAAAGAAGGTTTTAGGCTTGACAAAAGATTTGTTTTGCATGATCAAAATGGCAATTTCAAAGTGCACTACATGTAGCAATGACAGGCCAGAGCCATGTTTTTCAATGCTAATTTAGTTGGTGGCACAATTAGTGCATCAGCTCGCTTTGAACATTTTATTCACAGGCCCTACGCACATGTAGTACCATGTACTAGTGTATATTAAGCACACGAAATGTGTCAATTTGGTGTATGACAATTTTACCATGATTAAAAGGGGATGCACAAGCATTTTACTGCTGATTAGCAGAGGCAAAGGGTGCAGAGTGCTATGGCCAACAAAACATAGTACAGCCAAAAGAAGGAAAAAATCTGAAGGAATACCACGAAAAAGATGGTCATTTCCAACAAAGTGTATGTATCCAGAGTCAGGGGAGCAATTGGTATTGGAGATGGGGGAAGAAGCTGAGAGTGTAAGTAAAAGTGCAAACTTGGGGTGTGATTGAGACTCAATAGTGGAATTACATGCTATTATTTTGCAAGACTTTGTTCTTGATAATTATGCTTTCATTCACACACTTTCATCATAACCACTTTCTGTTCCTTGTGTCTCTTCCCAAATGGGAAACATTTTGTTTTTTAAAAAGCAGCACCTGTGCCATTAAAAGACTTGAGCTGCTTTAATAAAAAGGAAAGCATATGCAGGGACAGAGGTCTGCTGCACCTTGCAGGCCTCCATCCCTGTATACACAGCTATTCACTGGGGAATGCAAATTGTGACCTGCATAATTAATATTCATTAGGCAGGCCATTTTGCGACCCCCTGTGTGAATAGACAATTTGTAAAGCAACTTATCAGTCCAGAGGTCGCACATCAAAATGCATTCTCATTTAGAGACCAGTTGGTGTGCAAATTGAACATTTCGACCTTGCAAATGGGAATGTCACATCGGGCCCGTACTGTCTAATTCAGTAATATTGGCAAAAGTACTGATATTTAGCAATTTTCAATTGAGCTTGACAAGTCCTAATCTAGCATAATACATTTCATGGAACTAACAATCCAGCGAAAATTGTAATAATTTATTTATTTTATCCCTTTATACAATTTGCCAGGTTCAGTGTAGTACTGAAAAATTGCTTTGGCATGCCACAAGGAACTGTAAAATAACATATCCGAGAGAAACCAAATGAGTTTAGTGGTATAACCAGAAGTTGTCTCCTGAAAGAATTTTTTTGGGTGTTGCTAAAGTGGAAAAGCTTAGTCAAGCGTTTAGTTATGTGTCAGCTGATGTAAATGAAGTCGCCATACATTGAAACTGAATATGGCCTCTACTGTGTGAAAGACCAGATAGCAAGTGGCTTGGAAGAGCTAATCATCAGTAAAAAGGCTAACAATTGTTTTAACATATCTTAGGTATGTATCCGAGGTTTCAATAGAGCCAAACAAATAATATGTATCTAGCAAGTAAGTAGATCTATATTGCTTGATTAATAAAAACCATTGCAATATAATACACAATAAAACACCTATGCGAATCACATAAAAGAGTACCATCATCATAAATTCATAACAATAAAACCAATTAAAACCCAATAAAAAATTGTAGCTACTTATGTTGAGTGTGGTGCAGTGCAACCTTTAAGATCCATTTCGAATTAAAAGTGCAAATACTCCTTTGAGCTCTCGAAGACAGTGCAATGAGAAACTTTAAAGTACAAGAGTCAATTTATAAAATCTGTTTTTATAAAAGTTAATGAGCAAATGTTTGTAATACTGTCGAGGGCAACAGCTGGGCTTTGGAATGGTAACCGTTGTGGAAGAGCACAGTCCAGAGGGATCGTCTGAGAAGTCTGAGGTGGAGCGGCTTGAAATTAAGGTGCAAATGCTTTCTCCTGCGAAAATTGGGATTTAGACATGATTGCGGGCAATTGCAGATACTCGTGGAAGATTTAAGGATGTGAACGCACATTGAGGAGCAGGAGCAGGAATGTCTTCTCAAACAGTTCCCGCATCCCCGCAATCAGCTAAATCCTTAATCGCAGATTTCTTATCAAATCTCTGCAAGAATTTGACCATTGCGCAGTTCAGAGAAATATCCATTGGTTTGCAAACAAAAATTGAGGCCTAACAGGCCTATGGTAAGTTCATTGTGTTTCCTGTACCTTGAATTTAGTAATGATTTTGCCATGTTAGTTGTTGCCAAGAAAAATCACTCCATCTGAATCACAAATATACTATATACACAATATAGAGTGTCCGTATCTGTTGATAACATGAGGTGATCTTGTGATTATTCTTGCAGGACAACCTTGAAAGAATAATGTACACAGAAAAATGGTTATCTTAGTTCAAGTCTCTGGAATTTCTATACTATAGATTGTCAGATGCCCTCCAAGTTGCCAGTGATAATGCACTATACACTGAAGCAATCCTTGCTGGAAAATGTAAGCTTATGCAAGGGCTTTACCTGATGACAGATTCACTCTTGTTTAGTTGTGATAGGGATAGGTTTTCCGCATTGCTCCCTGTTTTTTTATTTTAAAGATATTTTTATTGCAAATGCAACAAATAAGTTTGTAGTAACTTCTGACAGAATATTGCTTAATATAAAAACATAATTATATGGTGACAAATTTCCCCCCAAAACTCTGCAACCCCCGCCTCCCTCACAAAAACTCATAGAGCAGCGGTAAAGTCCGTAGAGATCCCCGGCATCTCTGGTGACATTAGAAATTGGGGTACCCACCTCCCCATGATATGCATTCAATTTCCCCTATATTTTAGTCCATTTATTCGGACAAACCCTGCCCTAATAGACCACTCTATCTGCCTACATACACCAGCCCATGTCCCCCTTCCATTCACTTAAGCTCGGTGGCAAGTATCCCCCCCAGCCCCAAGACGTGCCATGTTGCGTTTAGCGACCATCAACCCCAGTGTAAGCTAGAGATGGTTCATATGGGTGAGATCTGTTTCGTCCCAAATATTCAGGAGGCGACATTTTGCTGACAGTTCCATGGTTCTCCCACATACTCTATAGCAATGTATTTCTGGGAATCATAAACAAAATAGGGGCACTGGGAGTAATTAAGGTCCAGCACAAACACTCCCTACTTTAAGAATACTCGAACAACAGTGTGGTGTTCCTAAATAGAAAAACTAAGGTAACACAATTCATGTATCCTTATGGTTGCTAATTTAGAAGGAATCTTTTTATTGTCGGAGCAAAAGCCCTAATCTCCTTGGTAGCCCGGCGCTGCAATGCCCAACAGGCCCCTATATAGAGGCTCTTTGGCGGAGATCTTTTTTTTTATCTCTAGAGTTTGAAATGGATTTGATATTAGACAGGAAAGAAGATGAGATAACATTATCTGTACAAAAACATAAGGGTACTTTTGCCTTATTTTGAGAGGTCCCCAAAATGCTGTTAAAGTTTCAACATTATTTTAATGGAGAATGTGGTGTGGTACCAACATACAATCGTCTATCAATTGACTAAAACATTATATCCTTATATTGCTCACAAAACTATCAACCCATTGGAGTTCAAAATAGTCAATCTGCACCATATTGGAGTGATATCTTTGTAAAACATATTTAGGCCACAATGTTTATGTCATGCCATAATTTTGATATCGATATTCTGACATACAAGTGAAGAATGTGTTATCTTAATTATCTTTCCAGCTAGAAAAAAAATACTTTTCGAGAGCCTATGCATTTTTATACCATTTATTAGAAGGGCCACAGTTTTTTTCAGACCCACATACATCGATTCTCCCATCTCACTCCAAAGGTCAGGCACATTCTGTCTTTATTTCTCATTAGACCACCTTACCTCGCCTTAGCTTTTACTATGGCTTGAAAAAGAATTCTTAACTTCCAGCTGTCAGCATTGTGTGGGAGAATTCTGCCGTGGTGCCTGGGAGTACACATATCCTGCCATTTGGGTTACATAGACATCAGATAGATCTTTCTAGGCTGGGTAAGGAGTAAAGTTCAAAGCAGTCGTCCAACATAAGTATCATCTATTGAAGTCAGTCACAGCCAAGCCAAGTCTTTGGGTACTGGCCAAATTACAGTAACATTTTCCAAACTATTATTAGTGCTGAGGGAAGTTGCCAAGACCAGGACTTGACCAATTTTGTTCCCTGCTGAAATTCAGGGCCAGGAGCATGTCACCTTCTTACCTTTTGTTTCAGGGGTGTCATACTTCATCTCATTTTCCTCAAGTTCTCAAGTTTCAGAGTGGGAGTCTCAGCAAAGAGGAAAGGGAGTGGAGCACAGCTGTGCTTTGGCATTGTGTTTCTTGTCTGCCTCGCATGTGGCAGCGGTAGAATAGAAATCTCTGCAACCGGATGTCCCATCCATATTTGATGGGTTCCTGACTGCAGGGAACACCAAGGATTGGCGAATTGAATCTATGCTGGCCTAAGAAGATATCTGGGAAGTCTGCAAACATCACCTAACATAATATTCACCAATCCGGGTCTTTCCTAAAAGCATATTTTGACAATAATTTTTCACCAAACCATTGCCTTGTAAGCTTCAGATAAGAAGTGCATATAGTTTTGAATGTTTTATGTAGGCGCTACCACAAGAAAAGTATCATGCTATGAATTATGAATTAATGAAATGCTATTAGAAGTACTGGGTTTCATGTTAGGGATGTGTCCCTGTGTTGACATGCTCCAACACAGTGGTTAAGATGGGGAAGCATCACTTACAACGAAACTTTTACAACGCACTACCATTACAACGCGGTCATTACAACGCAAACTATTACAACGCATTGTGCTGGGGGGCGCTCTAGGATAGGGAATAGGTTAATTTACTATCCAATAACCTTCCCTAGTGTCCACGGGGACTGGAGTTGGAATAGTAAATTAAACTATTCACTATCCAACACCCAAAAGCGCTATGCGTTGTAATGGTATGCGATGTAAAAACCGTATTGTAAAGGCATGCGATGTAAAAGCATGCGTTGTAACGTCATACATCCGTTAAGATGATATACTTGGAAAGAAATAATCATTCCTCTTCAGTCCACATTAAAAGTACAAAGTTACACATGGGCTAAGGTAGCCTTGCACAGAGACATTTACTTTGAGCACTTTTCATAAAAACAGGGTCCTCTTTCCCTCCAGCAAGGTCTAACTTCGTTACACCCCCCTCCACACCCCAATACACAACCATTTCTGATATTCACAGGAAGGAATAAATGGCTCAATATAAAGAAGAACATGAAAGTTGGAGCATGTAGGGATCCCTGTCCCGGACACGCCTGCTGTCTGCTTGCTGGGGTTGTCTCAACGCCTCAAGGCACAGAGGGTACAGCTTTGCTTTCTAGATCCAGCACTACTCATGGCCAAACTCTCCATTAACATGAAGTGGAAGTCGGTTACACCCGCACCACTCTACGGCTGGCACGAGGAGGTGGTTAGGTGGGGCTGCGCAGAAAGTGCTGCGATCCGTCGGTAGGAAGCCCGTGGACTGCGCAAAAAGATAATCTCTCTGGACTGGGATATCATACAGGAAGCTTTCAAGACCCTTACACCGCCACCAGTCCCTGTATCGCGGGATTAGTGGAAGCCTCACTGTCCAAGCCCTTTCCAGCTTACACTGTTAACGGTTCATGAGTCCTGCTGATCTAACACTGTACCGTATGTCTATTGGAATGTTTGGGGGGAAAGCGGGTGCAGCTAGCGAGCACTTTGACAAAAAACGTTGATGCAGGATGGGCCAGACAAAGTTGGGGAAGGGAGGGAGGGACGGGCTAGTTGAATTAATGCATTACACTAATCTTCTTATCACACTGCAGCGGTGCTGTAGTGCATCAAGAAATGGACCTCTTAGGGCTGCACCCGAACAGTATTGTGTATCAAGCATGGACACAATGGGGACTGTCATTCTGCTGGATACACACAGGATTACTATTGTAACCTTAGCAGCCTTTCCAATCCAGACTGTACTGTGACA
This sequence comes from Lissotriton helveticus, assembly GCF_964261635.1. NCBI lineage: Eukaryota > Metazoa > Chordata > Amphibia > Caudata > Salamandridae > Lissotriton > Lissotriton helveticus. The sequence continues at coordinate 455,460,647 of NC_136057.1, forward strand.
TTTATTGTATCTAATATATTTGTTTATTTGGTAATAGATGTTACTTGCTGAAAAAAACCAAAAATCTAATAAAATGTGTTATAAAAAAAAAATAAGTTGCAATATATAAAAGGCATCAGTGCATAATGGAGTCCAAAGACAAGCATCTGAAAAAAGACAAAGTTTGATGGTAACACGTGTGAAGGAGACACCTTTACAATGATGGTTTAGACTAGGCTTGCCACTAAAGATTAAACCACCTACTATTTCACCTGCACCTGCAGCACTCGTGACCCAGGAGGACACGTTTGTTTTGCAGATGAGCAGTAAATGAGAGAATGGGCAATGTAATATGTCTAACCCAGCAGTCTCGGTATCAACACGTACGACCCAGCACCAAATAACAGTGCACCATCATTACCATAAAATCAGGAAAGATTTCAATAAATATGTGCTTGCACAGCAATTAAATGATTGATTACTGATAGTATGCACCTGGCCACCTTCATAATCTGAGCACAAGGAACAAATGATGGACAGAATGCTGAACAATACAAACGTTCACCACCAGTCACAAAAATCAGGGTTTAATCCATCGTTCTTTTGCTCACCATACCACTCCAGTTTGGACCCAGCCCATCATGTGTTACTGCAACACTTTCATAATGTCATATTCATTGATTATATGCTCGTGTACATCCATTAGTTGGCCCCCTATGTCCGTAAACAGCATCACTTCTTTAGGTAAAGGCTTTGTATGCTCTATTCCACCTATCAGATGCCCACTTAAAGGGTACCCGATAACCAATAATCTATTGTGAATATGTGATAGGCAATTTAAAGATTTTGGACTTCATGTACAAATATTCCAAATAAGAATTTGTAAATTGTGACTAATTACAATTCGCAATTTGAGATTTCTACTTTGAAATGTACTAAAATGAATTCTGTAAAAGTGTTCACAGTTTGCGCACCGACTTGCACAGAATGCATTGGTATTTTGCAAACCATTTTATGTACTACAAGTTCAGTTCACAAAATACAGAATCATAGTGGGTCGCAATTGGACTTAACTCATCAATATTCAAGTGGTAGGTTGCAAATCACGCCCCATTATGATTGGACACAGTCACAGGGATGGTGACATTCTGGGGCTCAGCATGCCACCATCTCTGTGACTGCTTTTAAATAAAGCAGTTTTTTTACTGCACCCCGTTTTCCTCAAAGGAACATGGGATGCGTTTAAAAAAATGAAAAGTTACACTAACCTTCTGTACGGGTAAGCAGTGGTTCTATGGATCTAAAAATGTTTTTGCCAACATTCACAAATGGGAAGGGTTCCATTTGTGAATAACTTACCACCTTCTTTGAACTAGTGGTAAAATATTAATGTTTTGCGACTGGATTTTGGATGCAAAACATTGATATATACCATCAGGAATCAGTATTTGAAAACGCCATCTTAAACACACCCTATTCAAATAGCAATTCCTAATGGTTTCCTGAACCCATGTAATGAAAAAGAAAACTTTTTCTGAATCGTTAAATGGGTTTAGAACATTTCAAATGGAAATTAGCATTCACAAACCTTCTGATTTATAGCGATGCAAACCCATTCTGTCTATCTTAGTCGATTGGGCCTTGTGTTAAAAACTGTTTTTCTTTGCACTGTAGCACTGCAGTAATGACACTTGGACAAGAAGTGATGCAAAACAGGGCAATGCGCGTTTGACCTGAAAACGCTTATTTTGCATTGCAAAGATAATACCAGTGTGTTGGACTTGGCCCTTTTTGCAGGGTCATCCCTGAACTTTTTGCCTACCTCCTGGTATTTTTTCTGACCTGGTATTGATGGTTTTAGGACTCTGGGCACTTTATCACTACTGTCCAGTTTAAAGTGCCTGTGCTCTCCATGGTAAATGTGGTAAGATTGGCCTACACCTGTTACCTGTTTGGTGCATTTAATATACTGATCAGTCCTTTATAAAGTGGTATCTCATATACCCAGGGTAAATAAATTAAATGCTGCTGGTGGGCTTGCTGCGCTGCTTGCGCCACCCGCCAAAGTAGCCTTTCAAACTTGTCTCAGGCCTCTGACATTGCAGGGCCTGTGCGCACAGTTTACTGCCGCAGTGACGTGGCACATAAAGTGGGTGCCACGTCTGTGGCTCCCCTTTTACTACATTTCAGTCACCCCTAAGGAAGGCCCTAGCTAGCCCTATGGGCAGGGTGCCCTGTAGGTAAAAGGTAGGACATGTGCTTTAACTGTGTGGTATGTCCTGGTAGTGACAAACAGCCATTTTGGTTTCTCAGTACTGTGAGGCTGCCCTCTAATAGGAATGCATTGGGGATTCCCGGATATGTGTTTCAGTGGTAATTCCTCATGGGAGAGGAGTAGCATGATCAAGTTTGGTATGTTTGGAATAGTGTTATTAAATGCTGAGTAATGGTGTTCGCAGACTTGTTATCACTATTTTAGAAATGCCCCTTTTAGAAGTAGGCCTTTCTGTGTGCTATGTGTCTTTGTGCCTGCCTGTTGTGTATTGCATGTCTGGCTCTGGAGTGACAGGGACTGGGGCAGTGGCTCCAGAGGGGCTGGGGTGAGTCAGTGCTAGGCTGAACAGGCCAATCTGCATTTGGAGTAGATGGAGGAGTAGCACCCGACCCTGAATAGGGCTGTGCCTGCCTTCCACAATGTTGGCTCCGCCCCCTGTGGTGTGTCTGGGGCCAGAGCCTACACTAACAAAGGAGTTGTTCTGCAGTGTAAATATGTTTCAAGTGCCACCCAGAACTGGTTTAGACCAGGCACAGAGCCCTGTGCCAGGGGGGGAACAACAACTGGCATAAGTATAAGTATAGGGATGTGACCCCATGAAGGGTGCTCTGCACCTTACTTTGACTGGAATGAGCACCCTCCCAGGAGGAACTGCCGTGGGACCCAGCTGCTGTCCTCTGCTGGTGGGCCCTACGTGCTGGCCTGCCTGTGCCTAGCTCTGCCCTTGTGGACTTGGGGCCAAGAGCGCTGTCTTCAGGAGAGAGACAGGCTGAGCTCTCATGGATTGTTGTGCCCTCTGCAATTTAGTGCAGGAGGAGCGCTTTGGGCTTCATCATTTTACTGAGTGCGCTTTGGGAGCAGTGAGAGACCTCTTGTTCAGAGGGGTTGGCCCCTGCTGCAGTGGAGCGCGGGGAACGCTTCAGGATTCCTTTGGTGTGAGCCTCTTGTGTGGGCTCGGGTTGCCGCACTCCCGCGAAACGGAAGTCAAGCGGCTGTTGCCTGGCTGTGGGTGGGCCGTTGCTGTGCTCAGCAAATCAGCGGGAGCGGTCCAGGAGAGGCCGCCGGAAGTCAGGCAGAGTCCGTGCCTGGTTGTAGGCGGGGATCCCATGTTCGAGGAGAGCCCCGCATGCTGCTGAGCCTGTGGTAGGCAAACTGGCGGTGAGAGACGACGGAGCCCTGCAGACGGATCAGGCAAGGAGAGTAGGACCGGAGCCTTGCGGGCTCCCCTCTGCTGTTTTCTGCATTTCTCCCGTGTAATTCAGCCACCGGCTGAGAGCACATTCACTCTACCCCCACTGAATGGTGAGTGGGGCTGGGTTTCCCTGCATTGTCGGGGGCATTCTTCTGTAATGAGGACAGGGTGCGTGTTGACCCTGCTCTGGAGTTTGTGCCCTGATCACGGGGGAACTTCTTGTTGGGGCAGAACGGGGTGAGACCTCAACGGAGGCCCCCGCCTAGGGAAATAGAGAGAAGCTGCCTTCCTGGTAGTAGGTGGGCAGGTGGCCCAGATGCCTATGAATAGGGAACCAAATTACCGCCTAATGTGTCCACGGAGGACAGGCTAGAGGTCCTCATATTTCAGGGCCTGTTTGTGACTCATGTGACTTACCGGGCAGCTTGGTGCATACATATAAAGTGTTCTTTTACCAGATGTGATTCTACCATAAGGTGTGCAGCATGCTAAGAGTTACTGTGGGGCAGGGTTGCTAATTATGATGTATGCATAATGTATTTATGCTAAGTACAGTGGTTACCAGTAGTTACTGGATGCTTTGTTAATTGTGCATTGTGATGTGACGACAGTGGCCCGAATGGCCCTCTAATGTATATAACCCCCTGTAAAGTCATACCTAGTGCCAGGTGACACAGTGTATATATGTGATTACGTTCTAATGTGTGTTATGAGAAATATAAAGGCTATTTTTGATATAACCTTGTGTGGAGTTTCTTTTGTGGCGTGCCTAGTGTGTCGCTGCTGTGTGTTTGTGTGTGTTGCGCTAACGCTTTACACATTGCCTCTGGGATAAGCCTGACTGCTCTGCCAAGCTACCAAGGGAGTGAGCAGGGGTTATCTGCAGCGTGTAATTCCCTTGCCACGACAAGAGTGGTGCTTTCTCCCTGGCTTAGGCGCTTGCCCTAGCCAATGAGAAATCCCATTTCTAACACAGTGCATTGCTTTGAGCCACTTCCCATGATTTTGCATCACTTTACCATAGCACAAAATGTTAGTAAATCTGGGCCCATGCATCTTTGCAACACAAATGTATACCTAGGTACTGTAATCATATTTGCAGACACAGCCATTATATGTGGCAGGTGTTTAAATGTTTCTTAGAGTTCAGGCTTGTGACAAAGCCAATTCGTAGCTCTCTTGCAGCTTACAAAGGAAGACTATTTGAAATGAATACCCCAAACTAGACAAAAATGGTGCTATGCAAGCATTTTTCCAGAGCTTGTCCATAAACATGACACGACACATGAAATCTTCCATTGCCGGTTTAAACTGAAGCAGATGCTGAGTAATATTTCAAATGAAAAGCATCTGTAAGAGAAGCTTGTTCTGGCTTAGCTGTAGCAGGTCGCCCAGTCTTTCGCTTTGCTATTGTACAAAGGATCAAAGCAGCTCCCCAAGCGGCTATGCATGAGCATTGCCACCATTGGTGCAGCATGTGCAGTGGCACCGGGGGCACAGAGCATTGAGGGGTCCTTTGAACCATGATAAATACTGTATTTTACAACCCCACCTGCAGTCAAATGGGCCATTTTTCTTGCTTGCAGCAGGGCCCATAGGATGTTTGGTACACTACTGCGACTATGGGCAATTTTTAAAATCATTCTAACAGTGGCGGCTGCTACTTAACAGCGGTGGGGAGGCTGGAGGCAGGGGTAAGGGGAGGTAATGAAAACAAAATATAAAAAAATCCCTTACCTGCCTGCCAGCTGCCACCTCTCGGTTCTCTTCGCCTGCTTCCAGGACTCCAGGGGCAGGAAGCAGAAACATGAAGCATACACGCTCCCAGACTCCCTTAGCCAGTAACAACGCTGCAGATATCAATGCTATGATTGTTTGGAGCGCTGTGGTTGGCACTCAGAGAGGGCCTGGGAGCCTGGGCTTGTTCTCCAGCCAGGCTGTACAATCCAGCCTGATGGAGAACTTGCAAAGTGTGCATGACTGTTTGGCCAGCCCAAGACTGCCAGCCAAACCATCATGCGCACTTAAGAAAGTGCTCACCAGTCCTCCTCCTGCGCCTGTCACAGCCCGGCCCCTAACCAGCTGAGCAACAACGAAAAAAATAAAAAGATAATATCAATGAGTTATTATCATTTTATTTTTCCTTTTTGACCTGCTCAGACAGCAGTGGGGTGATTCTCCTCCCCCTTAACGGAGGAGCAGCCGCTACATTCTTAAGGAAAAGCAAGACACTTGCACCAGAAGACCTTGAGTCATCAGAAATAAGGACACTGAGCAGAAATCCACATTTCAGTCAGCTGTCATGGGATTAAACTGCCCATCTCTGAGCTGGTCGATTGGCAAGTCTGCCACCAATTACATTTTACGCTCTGCAGTTGATTGAGCATTGACTGCTTGCACTACCTCTTGACATCCCTTGTCAGTAGGAGTCTATAACATTCATTTTGTGTAGTTTATTTCTTGCTAAAGCACCTTGTTAATAAAATAGGTTGTTGCTTTTCGAGATATTGGGAAAAACATAACTACTTGAAATGTCTAGGTTGTAATCAGGCAAGAAAGTAATGTATATTTCGGAACAAAAAACAAACCCTGGCAAAATTCTCCTTTATTTATAACAGAGAATCTCGCACGCCCTTTCCCCTACAATGCCAATAGTTTTGGCTGTGGTATAGTGAAAATATAATCACCATCCTTCACTAACATACACCGAAACTGGACCATAAAGTTCCATTACTTCTTCCAATGTGCTTTCTCGTCCATGTATTACTTAACCTTGCAAATATTCTCCAGTAAACAGAAGCTTAGCGAACTGGCACTGCCAGTGTTTGTTTATTATTGAAAATGAGAATTTACAAAGCACTTACGAGTAACCCTGCTCCAGATCCATCAAAGCACAATCAGAGCAGTCACCACAAGCGCTTTCTTTGCAGTTTCGGAGTAATCAAGGTGACCTGATGCAATGACACGGCCCTTCTGTTTATCGTTCTGCTGTTTCACCTCTGCCATACCCAACCCAAGGCAAACAAAGCCACCATTAAGATAACGAAAACCTCTGCTGACAGGGAACCTTTTTGCCGTTTCTCAGATTTCCTATGTTTAGCTGTAAAAATGTGCTGACTCTGAGAACTTTGATTTGTTTTTTAAAATAATGTATCTTTAACTCTTCAGTGTTCAGCCGTCCTAATACACCGAAAATCAACCCGAACAGCTGTGCACGGCGTGAAATAAGCCATGCAGATCAACGTGGTTTTACTTTTTTGTGTCACAGTTTTTGGAATTTCGAAGAAACTATTGGAAAATGTAATTGAATTAAAAAAAACAGAATGATAACTAGCGGTTATTGTTTCAACGTATTCATATAAAGCACTTGATAGGGTAGTTTTGCTGTTGAATCACTCTGTTGGTCCGGTACTATTTTTACCCAGTTGGTGCCACTCTATCGTGTGTTAAATTCAGTGGTTTATTTGTAAAATAATAAGTGCCGGGGCTCTCGTCAAGAGTCAGCTTCTACCAGCCCAATTCTCCTGTTACCGCTGCCTAACAGAAAATCAACAAACCCTGCAAGTGAGGAGAGGATGTGGCGTAATGGCCAGAGTTGCTGGCTTCGGAGCTGGCAAACCAGGTTCGAGTCTTGGCGTGGGCTCAACATCCTGTGATTCTGGACGAATCAATGTGCCTACTATAAATTAATATGCCCTTAACTGGTAATCAAGTGCCGGTGTTGATGATTAATTGCGGGTACTGGGCACTGGAACCCACAAATTCAAATTATGCACTGATTAAATTAAAACTTCCTGCATTACACATGTACACACAGAAGGCTTCCATGGTACGGTGAAGGTCGGGGATGCTTAAAGTTAGCCGAACCACTTTGAAAGGTATTTGGAGAAAAGTTGGGTTTTTATACATTCACTGAAAAAGTACAAGATTCTGGGTATTCCAATGGGAAGGCGCCAATCCAGAGAAAGTGCAATCTCTTAATCTCTTGCTGTTGTTTATTTATTTATAAAGTTTTATATAGCGCAAACATAACTCTTGCGGCCTGGGTATCAGAACACTTTTCATTAGTCAAAGCGGCATTTATAGAAATAACAACCTTATCCATGAGGGATAGGGTATGGGAGAATCCCCTAGAGGGAAAGCAACAGGTGTTCGCAGGCGGACAACAACCCATAGAACATAAGAACATAGCCTGTGAGAAATAAGCATGCGTGTTAAACCATGTCCTGGAGTATAGTTCATGAGTTCTACAGCATAAATGTATTCATCACTATCCTTTTAACTTCTTTCTTGAAAGAAACAGTTGAGGAATTCATTCTGATTTCAGGGGGAATGGGGTTATGACGCACAAAATAGGAGGTCATGGTCAACAAACTAAATTTTGAGATTAGCAGAATATTTCATAATGCCCCGAATGAGCTGCAGTTGATCAGACAAACATTTTTGAAAGAGATCCTAGTTTCAGTGAGAATCCAGTCCAAAAACTGAAGTAGATGGGCCTTTGACAGAATTTAGAGGGTGCAGCTGTATTTTGAATGGACAAGGGTTGTGTCAGTAGAACTTTTTGTTTGTCAACATACAGTGAATAGCTGTCATTCTGTTGTGAACCTATTGAGGAAACTTCACAGGGCTCGAGGAGCTTTAGGGAAAAACATTCAGAAGTGACACACTCAATCCAGTCTTCCATACTGAGATCGAAGACAAAGTTGACTCCTAAGTTCTTAATTGTTCTAACCAGAACTGTAAATCAGTCCGTTTAGGTCCAAAAGTTGTGTTTGCCTCCCACAATCAATAGATCTTGTTTATTTCAACTTTATCAATATGAACCCATCTGTTCCCTGACCCCCTGCACAAATCCACTGTCCTGCCTCTCCAGAAGCATGGGGGTACCATAGGCTAATATGAAAAAGCGAGTCAATGGGAACAGATCAGTATGGTTAACGACATGGTAGATGGTGTTAAGTGCTAGAGAGAGGATGAGAAGAATTAGGACATGTTGGACTTGGCCCGTTTTGCAGGGTCATCCCTAAACCTTTTGCCTTTCTCCTAGCCTTTTTTCTGACATGGTGTTAGTGGTTCTAGGACTCTGGGCACTTTAGCACTGCTGTCCAGTGTAAAGTGCATGTGCTCTCTGTAATAAATATGGTAAGATTGGTCTATTTAATTTATCTGTCAGTTCTTTTTAAAGTGGTATCTTATTTACCCAGTACTGGTAAATTAAATGCTACTGGTGGGCTTGCAGCGCTGATTGCGCCACCCACCAAAGTAGCCTTGAAAATCTCTCAGGCCTCTGCCATTGCAGGGCTTGTGTGTGCAGTGTTACTGCCACTGGGACGTGGCACCCAAAGTGTGTGCCATGTCTGTGACTCCCCTTTTACTACACGTCCTTCACCCCTAAGGTAGGCCCTAGCTAGACTTATGGGTAGGGTGCATTGTAAGTAAAAGGTAGGACATGGACCTTGAGTGTGTGACATGTCCTGGTAGTGACAAACAGCCATTTTGGGTTCTCACTACTGTGAGGCTGCCCTCCCTGGGATTCCCTGGGATTCCCTGATAAGTGTTTCAGTGGTCATTTCAGTTATGAGAGAAGCAGCGTGGTCAAGTTTGTATATTTGGAATGGTAAAAAATAAATGATGCGCAATGGTGTGCGCAGATTTATTATAACTATATTACAAATGCCACTTTTAGAAGTATGTGTATGCCTGCCTGATGTGAATTGCATGTCTGGCTTTTGAGTGACAGGGGCCGGTGAGGTGTGTGTGGCTGCAGGAGGGGCAGGGTGAGTCAGCACTAGGCTGAACGGGACATCTGCATTTGGAGTAGTGGTAGGAGAAGTCCCTGAATAGGTCTGTGGCTATCCAGAACAATGCTGGCTCCAACCCCCTGTGGTGTGTCTGATGACGATCCCCCACCTGACAAAGGAGAAGAGAGCCTCGTAAACAAAGTGCTCCAATTACCCCCTGACCCAGTTTTGGATGGTTCCCCCAAGCCCTGTGCCAGGGCAGACAAAGCCAAGATGCCATATAGTTAGAGGGGCAAGTGACCCCATGAAATGTTGTGTTGTTCCTGTGCTTGGAGGGCTTGCTGCTGCTGGGCCTCAGGAGGAACCAGCACGAGGGACTGCCTCCCTGCTGGAGGGCCCTGTATGCTGGCCTGCCTGGGCCAAGCTTTGCCACCTTAACCTCTAAGGACTTCCAAGGACTTAGCACCTCGTGTGCTTTACAACTTTATTCCAGCCCCAAGGACTTTGATTTCTGCCTGCTTTTCAGCGCCTCATGGGCGCTATCTTGTTATTGCCAGGAGGAACAGAGGGTGCATGCTCTGCAGCGTGGTGCTGCCAGTGCATCCTGGGGGAATCCCAGCATGGGGATCCCCTGAACCGCGTCAGAGGCAAGCGGGAGCTCACCCCACATTTATGATTTTGCCGAGGCGGGAGCCTACCCCGCATTTGTGATTTTGCCATGGTGGGAGCTTACCCGGCATTTGTGATTTGGAGGAACGGGAGCCCACCCCGCTCGTATGCCACATCAAGCGGGAGCCCACCCTGCTTTTTGCCTACAGAAGCGGGAGCCCACCTCGCACTGTTGTTTGGCCGAAGAAGAGACCGCCGCGGCCCGACCCGGAAGCCAGGCAGGGTCAGCCACGAGACCAGCAACAGAAGTCGTCCGGAGGAAGCAGCTGACTGGAGGCAGGGTTCCCGTGCGAGTGTGCCAGTGCCTCTTTTTTTGTGCTCACAGCTGTACCGCCGTAGTGGCAGCTGCAACGTTTGGTCACATTGCTTTCAGGGACACAATGGGGGTCCAGAGGGCACAGAAGTGCTATTGCCTTATTGTCCTTGTGCTCCAGTTGCGTGCCGTAGCGGGCAACTGCAACGGGGGGCCATTTGGTTTGAAGAGTTCCAGTGGGGACCCAGGAGGCACAGTAGTGCCAGTGTCACTATTTCTTTGGAGGCATTTTTATTCATTTGGATGAGAAGGGAGTTAGGTACACTCATGCCCTGCCCCAGCGCAATTGCGCACTTTGATGTCGCTGCATTGGCAGCCCAGCCTGACAATTTGGAGATAGGGCATTTGAGCCCCTAGAGAAGGCCAGTTGGTTTGGGGGTCAGTTGTATTTTGGAAGGGGCAAGGCCCTAATGTGATTTATGTGATGATATTCCAAATGTGATTTATACACCCTTGATCTGCGCATAATGTGTTTATGCTTGTGAGGATTATTGCGTACTGTATTTAGGCTTATGATGCTGATTGCATAATTTGATTGATGTTGCAGGATAGAATGGTGAGTGCAATATTTTGCCAGTAGTTACTGGTTGAGTTATACATTTACTATTTGTGCTTAGTGGTGGTTCTGACAGTGGCCCAATTGGCCCTGTCATGTGTATATAATCCTCTGTAAATATTGCCTAGTGCCAGTTGGCACAGTATATATTGTTTGATTACTATTTTAATGTGTTTTGGATAATACAAAGGCTATTTTTATATATAACCTTGTGTGGAGTTTCTTTTGTGTTGTGCCTAGTGTGTTAATGCTGTGTGTGTGTTAAGCAAACACTTTACACATTGCCTCTGGGATAAGCCTGACTGCTCGTGCCAAGTTACCAAGGGGGGGTGAGCAGGGGTTATCTTCAGTGTGTAACTCTCTTGCCCTGACTAGAATGGTGGTTTCTGCCTGGCTTAGGCGCAAGCCTTAACCAACCAGAAATCCAATTTCTAACAGGACATTAACACCAATTCCAGCAGTGGTAGATCATCGATGACAGGTACTACCATTACTGACTCAATGCTCCGATGCCAGGTAAAGCCTGCCTGGTCATCACCCAAGATGTTATTTGTCTTAAAAGATGCGTGGGAAAGGTCTCAATTACCCAACCAACAGGAGCCTCTGGTAATTTAGCAGTCATAGGCAGTGTAGACACTGACTGAAAATGTGCAGGTTTAGGGAAGTTTAAGCTGGACTTGTATGACAGCTGTTGGAGTCTATTACTTCCTTGAACAGGTGATGGACTGGTACTTGAGGAAGCATGGAGAAGCGTGGCTTACTGGTTAGAAGAGGCAGACCCTGAAGCAGAGGTCAGACCCGGGACCAGGGTTCAATTCCCGACGCGGCAGGGTCTTGAGCCCAAATATCCACGGACTCGATAATTCTCGTTTCGGTGCCTACTCGAATCATGGGTTCACACTCTGCAGCTCTGGGCATTAGCTGCTTAATCTCCACTACGGCCCCTCCGTGGCGGGATGCCTGGCTTTCACCTGGGGGATGCCCAGTACGGGTATCTCACAGGGAAAAAGCCAGGACGGGTTCCCAAGGCAAGCGCCGAGATGCCTACGGGTAATTGAGCGCTATATAAGAACGCATAATAATAATAATAATAAGAATGGTCAGAGATGATTGACAATAGTCAGTGTAAGGGATTTGGGGCCAGATGTAGGTCGCCAAATACCAGTCGGTAACGGCTGAATTCGGCCGTTACCCACCGGTATTTGGCTTTTGAGATGTAGGTGGGTCTGAATTTACAGAATCGGTATATTTACCGATTCGGTAAATTTACCACTTTGGTATTTTACTGAATCGGTAAATATACCGATTCTGTAAATCCATATGTAGGTGACACTCCTAAGAGTGCCACAGGCCCTTCAGATTCGGTATTTTACCACCCAATCCTATTGGGTGGTAAAATACCGAATTCAGGTGTGCATGCACATCTGTGCATGCTCACCTGTGCCATGTGACACACAGACATGTAGTTGGGGTGCTAGAGGGTGTCAAAGTGACACCCCCTGCACCCTTGCAGGATTCGGTATTTACCGAATCTGTAAATACCGATTCTGTATTTCACATTGATTCCTATGGGCTTCAAGGCCCATAGGAATCAATGTGAAATACCGAATCGGTATTTACAGATTCGGTAAATACCGACTCTTACAGAATCGGTAATTTTTTACCTACAGCTGCCTTCTTCCTATTTACCGACTCTTAAATACCGATTCGGTATGAGTCGGTATTTAAGAGTCGGTAAATAGGAATTACCTACATCTGGCCCTTGGCAAGGAGAGCCTGACAGGCTTCTAAAGTTTTTACCTTACAATGCTGAACCCTGAGTTTGTCAGGACTTGAACTTGTATGCTACTGGTCACAACCTGAAGTCAGCAACAAGTGCTTACCTCCCTGACCTATCTGATTCACATGTCACCTGCTAACGTGCTATGTTAAATTTCGCAATGGTATGCTATGCCATATTATTTCATGCAGTTGTATGCTATTTTACAAGTATGCACAAACAGTGACGTATTTTTCTGCTTCCACTCACTTTCTTGGCAAGCACACTGTTATTTTTAATAATATTATTCTTATTGTTTTTACTACTACTACTACGTTATAGTTTGTTGAAATTACTTTATCAACCACCACAATTATGGCTGATGAGGTCCTTCGCCAGGACTATATTAAAGCGATAAACATAGTCACAGCACAAGCACAGCAGAACATACACTTGTTTTGAAAAGAAGCGTGACACATGGTGTCTGTTTTCCTGACAGTCTGCAGGTGATGGTGTGGCTGCATGTGGTATGTATAGAATGTGGGTGCATAGAAAGATGCTTGCTTCATTTGCCACAACGTATTCAAGAACTCCTATAGGATGTTTGGCAATTCATAGAGGCATTCTGGAGCACACACAAAAACGTCCATCTAATGGTAGTAGTGAGTTTGCAAACCAGAAAATGATTCTGAAAAATGTGCAAGACCTAGACAGAGAGAATAGGTGCGCTGAGACATATCATGTCAGCCATTGGGCTTGGGTGAGATATGACACTGTGATCATTTGGAAGACAATACAGTTGGGACATCCCTCCTGGAGTCAACTGTAATTGACTACCCTGGTCTTTACTAATGTCCCATATAGTATTAGGACCAGTGTTAGAATAACCAGTAATAAGGATTGCAGGAGACATCTGAAAATCAGTGGGTTTTGCAACACTATTAAGATCTTTTTTTTGCGTGGTTTCTTAAAGCACGCAATTACCTGTTAAAGTGCCTGATGCTAGATGAGATTATGTAGACAAGATCGGCCTTGTGCAATAGAGACCCATTTATTGGGTAAGTAGCTGAGTTGTCCACTGTTTCCTAAAGGCAAGATGTAGGAAACCCACCTCTCTACATAGTGCACCACAATGGGACGCACTGTGCACAGAGGTCGAGGAGACCCTTATTGGTTTACAGAGGCAAAGGTAGATAATACTGACGCTCTCTATTGTGGTAGTGTGTGCAAGCAGTTAGGCTTATCGGAGGTTAGTGCTAAGTGTTTGTTGGACACACCAAGGCAATAAATGATACACACATTCAATGAATAAAGTTGAGATCGAATTAGTAAAAATAGTACTTCTTTTTATAATAAATACTTAGACCAAGAACTTCGGGTACACAGTAAGTACTTTTCCCAATATAGATAATCACATTAAATGCAAGTTTCACAGTTGTGCGCAATTACATGCAATACATTTGTTATGGAAGGAAAAAGGCATTTCAAAAGGCAATACAGTATAGTTATTTTTGTTGTTCACCTTTTGGAAATCGGAAGGTTTAGGGCCATGGTCCAAAGTTCCAAAGCCAAGTTCTCTGGAGCGTCCCAGATTTAACGCAAGGAGCAAAGGGACTTTGTAGCTGTTGCGCTACAAAGAAAGGGGGCTACTTGTAAAAGCAAAAGGGGACTTACAGGCCAGTCTGAGAGCTCCCAAGTGAGAGTAGAGGTCACAAGGACAGGTTTTTGGTGCATGTGTGAGAAAGTGCCACCTTTCTTGCATGGTATGCCCCCACTTTTTGCTAAATGGCTGATGTACTTTGACTGAGTGTGCCCTGGGTTCCTGCCAATCAGGTACCCAGGGCATGTGTTCCTTCACTGAAACTGTGTTGAAACCTAAACCCAATTGGCATCTTTGGCCATAGGTCAGCCCCTGGTAAATGGTACCCTAGGTACCTAGTGCACTGTGACCAGAGAAGACCCCTAAGGGCTGCAGCACTTATTGTGCCACCCTTAGGGGCCCTGTTCCCTGACACACACTGCCTTTGCAGGTTGAGTGACTTGGTGCAGAACTAAACAGAGATTCGACATGGCACACATCCCTGTGTGCCATGCCCACAAACCCACTGCCCTGGCATACCTCAGTCACCCCTCTAGTTGGGTGCACTATGCCAGTGTTGTGGGCACCGGTGCATGAGCCCTCTGCCCCTACAGTACCCAGGGCCATTCCTGGGCACTGTTAGTGCAGTGATACCATTAAGAGTATATGGTGCTGGGAGATTGTCATTACGAACTCCACAGCACCATAATGGCTACACTGAAGACTGACACGTTTGATATCAAACTTCTCAACACATTAAACCCACACTGATGCCAGTGTGGGATTTAATGTAATATGCATGACAGAGGGAAACTTAGAGTTGCCCCCTGAACCTAACCTAACCTACAATCCACGTCTTGTCTGATAGGCTGCCTGCCTAGGCTGCCATACAGCAGAAATGTTGCTGGACCCCTGGGTAGAGAGCCATCCGCTCTCCTGGGCCTGCAACAATGTACATCCCGGGTGAGGTGCTAGGTCTCCTCCACCAGGATGGGCAGGGGAAGCTTTAAAGGCATGCCACCTTTGTGAGCCCCTCCAGGCCACTTGCTGTACTCAGCAACTGGCCCTCACCGGTTCTGACCCCCCTCTGGTGGGAAGACTGGTGGGAAATCTTAAGTGAGGAAAGGGGGTGTGCAAGCCTGTGCCAACTCCACCCCTCAGGTGGGAGAGGCGAGGTGAAGCACAACTCCGGGCTCCGGCCATCTTGAGGATGGGCAGCCCTGCCCAATCAGAAATAGGCTCCTGCCCCCCTCTCACAGGGGAGGAGCAGGATAGGGGGTGTACTCACCCCAGGACAGGGACCCATTGGTCCCTGCCCTTACCCTAGCTGTAATGCCCCTAAGTTTAGTATTTAAGGGAACCCTGAACCTTCCTTCCTCAGATCCCGATTTCGAAACAAGAAGAAGAACAAGAAGAGAGACGACCTGCTGTGCAGCTGCTAACAAAACGACAACACCAAATTACTTGGCCCCAGCCCTACCGGCCTGTTGATCCTTGAACCTGCTCCTGCTAAATCCCGGACAGCAACCTTGAAAACCCTGGAGGACCTGCTTGCCTTGCTCATCTAAAGACTTGGACTCCCATGAGCAGTGGTTGTGCTCAAATAAGCAACACCCCTGGTGTCAGCCAGGAACCGCGAATCCAGCACACTCTGCACCCGCTGAGCCAGGCCTGTGCCTGAATGGACAGAGACCCTGAGGACGTCCCCCCGGCAATTGTGACCTGAAATCCAGTGCCCAAGGACCCTCCTTGACGACCCAGATGATACCTGCAGTCTCACAACCTGGGACCCCTCCAACCACGACCAACAGAGGGTTAGATTTCCCGACCTTAAAAGACACCCCTGCACCCGGCGCCCCACGGCTCCCTGTGCCCAACTCCGGGGTGCCTACCTATCCTCCAAGATCCCAACTTACCCCTCGAAGAGTTGGTCGCTCCAGAAGAATCTCCGTCCCCAAGCCTGCAGCCTTTGTTAATCTTCCAAGTGTTCTGTTGAAAAACATTGAGCAGCCGACGGCTAAAAAGCACCCTGCACCCAGCTGCCTGTGTGCCCCTGTTAGTGCAACCTTTGTCCTAATCTACTTCCTCATTTGCCCTGAGCAAGTGACCAGGAGCCCAGCTCCCACAGCCACGTGGCCTGCTTGCCAGCAGCCACCAACCAAAGGCCCCCTCCCCCTCATAGGCTAACATTGGGCCTAACTACCTCTGCACTCGGCTGCCTCTGTGCCGCTGAGGGTGTACCAACTGTACCTACCTGACTCTGGGAGACCCCTGAGTCTATGCCCAGAACCTTAACTCTGCCAGTCGAGTACTTACCTAAAAGCCGATAACTCACTTTTCTTCCATAGGGTATCATTGACTGGTTTCACTTGGAAATTCGTCTGTGTGTGGAGTTTTGAAACTTTAAAATATTCATCTAAAATCAGCCGAACAACGAATTCCGATTTACTCACCTGTTATCAGGAGAGATCCCAGTGCTGGATCTTGGTGCAAGTAATTCTAACTGTACTTACCAGTAACTTGAATTTCCTCCCGTAGGATAACATTGCCTGCTTTTTGCTGTGTCGATTTTTGAAACTTACAACTATTAGTTAAAAATCGCCTGCATTACATACACAAATTATTTCAATTGTTTACAGGAGATGCACCAGTGCTGGATCCAGGATCCAACACTGAGTAAAAAAAAGTAACGATAACACTACTTACCTACTAAGTGAATTTCCTCCCATAGGATAACATTGGTGATTCTATGTGAAAAAGTTTCCAAGTGTCAACTTTTAAAATACAAATAATATTCCTTAAAAATCACTACTGTAACCAAAACGCTTTTTCTCAACTGTTTACAGGATATGTCCCAAGACTGAATATAGGATCCAGTCCTGTGGTTAGAAAAGTAATCGATGGAGTAATCAATTGCATTTAATAAGAAATTCCCATTGAGCTCAATGTAACATTGTGTTTGAAATTGTGTTGCCTAGTGCAACAACTGTATCTATTGTACTCAAAAGTCTATTGCCTATTTTGAAAAGTACTTACCTAAAGTAACTCACTCTGAGAAAGTATATTTTGATACCTTGTTGGTTCTAAAATAAAACAACTGTATATTTTTATAAAAAACATTGGCCTAGAGCTCAGTTCTTTCAGTGTGTGAGACCATTTGCTGACTGAATGTGTATAACAAATGCTTTACACTGTCCTCTGATACTGCCTTACTGCTCGACCAAGCTACCACTATAGAAAGTAAGGTTATATCTAACTTTAGCCTCTGCCAAACCTCTGGGGGCTGTGGACTCTGTGCACACTGTACCTTACTTTGGTCCAGTATATACAGAGCCATTTTTTTACATCCTGCGGCTACAGGGAGATAGCTCCTCTATCTCAAGGGAGTTCCTTGACAATTTGTGAAGTGCTGATGACCCTCTGGGGTTTGTGGAGGCCACACAGCGACAAGACGAGCTGGAGGATGGGGATTGTCGAGTTCTATGGTGGCAGGCAGGTGTTTGCCCCAAATTCCATCACAAGGTCTGCATTTCTCGATCCAACAACATTTCTTTGATCGTCTCCTTGTGTCTGTGAATGATCGAATCCAGGTTCTGGGGATGCCACATAAATACTAAATTTAGGGGCGTTTACAAGGGAGTGACAGGTAGTGGCCAATGGATCCCTTACCTGGGGTGTCTACATCCTCTATTATGCCCATCTCCTGTGGGAGGGGGACATCGTCCTAGCCCTGATTGGAGAAGGCCCACCATCTTCAAGATTGTGGCCACTGAAAAATGTGCTTCTCCTCGCCTCTAGCACCTGAGGGGTTGAGTTGGCAGATGGGGGCACACCTCCTAATCTTTCCTCGTTTTCCTGCCTGCCTGTCTTCCTGCCAAAAGGGGTGAGGGCAGGAGGGAGGGCCTGCCCCTTCCATCAAGAGAGGCTGGGGTCACATTTTAAAGGCTGCAAGCCTTTGAAGCTTCCTGCCACAGAAGTCTCTTCCCGACCAGGGGGAAGGTGAGAACACCTAACTCCAGGACAGGCTTTGTTCTCGACCGTTGAGTGTGCTGGCACCCACCTGCACTTCATGAGGTCAGAAATCTGGTGGTGTCAGGCTGGCTTAGGCCAGTGGGTGACCACAGTAAGGGCTGGTAGGTTTTAGGTGACCCCCTAAGGGTTCCTCTGTGTGCAATTATTTATCAATCTGACACTGGAATCAGTGCAGGTTTATTAAGATGAGATGTTTGGTAACAAACAACCCAGAATACAATGAAGTCATCATGGAGCTGAGGGAATCATATTGAAGAGTGTCCAGCCCATGTACTTCTCATGGCTTCCCTGTTCACTTACAATATTCAAGAATCAACATGAATAGTGCAGGGGCATATCTGCTCATGCTGATATGTCCTCCCAGGAGATATAGTGCACTCTGCTTTAGGACTATAAGGCCTGCTAAAGGGGCATCTTACCTATATACCATGCAGTGTCTGCATGGGCATGTCACACAGGGATGTGTGTCATGTCGACTCTTTAGTTTTGTCTGCACCCAGGCACGCAGTCTGCAATGGCAGTGTGCATGGTCTTGGTGAGGGCTCACTAGGGTGGCACAATTCGTGCTGTTACCCTTGGGGTCCCTTTTCAGTGCCAATGCCATAGGTACCAGGGGTACCATTTACAAGGGGCTTATTATCGGTACTGAAGTTTTGCCATTTGGGAAACAATAGTTACAGTTTAGGGAACAAGCTTCTGGCACAGGGGGCCTGCTTGGCAGGGACCCTGGGCACTTCCATTCAAAATTCCATCAATTTACAGGCAAAAAGGGGGGGCTACCATGTTCAAAAGAGGCACTTTCCAACAAAAGGTCTAGGTCTTTGGTAGTGGCGTGGATTACAAAAGGTAGGGATTTCATACTTTTGATGCACAGATTGGAAAATGAGCAACAGCCTTTCTAAACTGTATTAAAACATGAAACTTTAAGAAAACAAGCAGTAGAAGAGTGGTTGATACTATGTGAAAAGATTTTTGATAAACCGGCCATGCTGATAATTATTTGTGTGCCATCTGCATAAGCCATGAGGACTGAGCCAGACTATATGGCATCCTTAGCCAAAGGCACTACTTATAGATTAAACATTGTAGGGCTTATTATGAGTCCTGGGGAATTCCATGTGCGATGGATCGATAGGCAAATTGCAAAGGAGGTAACATAACTACTTGAGATCTTACCTTCAAAAATGAGGAAAGCTACCCAAGACCTATGTTTCAAATATTGTCCTCAGGCAGTCTACTAATAAGAACCTCATGAGACACGTCATTGATTATTGCTGAGAAATTCAACAGTCAGGACAGTAACTTCAGCCTGATCTAGAACCTGTGTAAGCTGATTTGTGACAGATGTAAGATAGTCTTTCCCCTTGTGTGCAAGAGCAGAGAAGTAAATAAACCAGAAGGCGGTGTGCCTCTGTGCATAGATATTTTCAAACAGTGCACCTAAGCATATGTGTGCTTTTAATGCAAGGACGCATTACATTTAGAGTAGCCCCACTTCACGTGTTTTTGAACACTAGAAGAGCATCATCGCTCAACATTTCCAGATAATCATTAAGTGCTGCATCTGCTGTCATCAGAGCTGGGCACACTCTTGAAGTACACCTCGTAACTGGGGACAATGCACGAAGACTGGCACCGCCTACCTGACGTAACAAACAAGAAGTAACCTCCAGAACTGTACACAACTTTCAAGATAAGAACACAAGAAATAGACACTGCTTCCAGAACAGGGTACAACACACTGGAAGTGGTTTCCATACCTGATCATTACAGGTTTGGTTTTCAGTACCACTCATAAGACACCTGGTGGCATATACACAAGGAAATGGAGCAGCGTGGTGGCAAATTTTGCAGCGCCGCACCATTTCCAAAATGCAGGGATGCGCCGTATGTACAAGAATACGGTGCACCCATGTGTTTTCTCTTGCACTAAAAATAGCTGCCTAGCTCCAACACAGACACCCTTGCGCCATAGTGCAAGGGTGCCTGCGTTGCAGAGATGATTGTTTATGTGCATGAAGGTGTCCCTTCCTGCACATGAACAATCAATAATGGTGATTGCTACTTCTATGTGTGCTGCAGATTGCAGCATACACAGAAGTAGCAAATCGCCATTGTTTAATGATTGTTTTTGTGCAGGATGGAACACCTTCTTGCACAAAAAGCAATCATTAATGATGTTTTGCTCTTTCTACGTGTGCTGCAGAAAGCAGTACACATATAAAAAGAAAAAACGAGGAAAATAAAAGTATTTTCTTCATTGCACCAATCTAGCACCTGCTTTTACATGGCATTCGTTTTTGGCGCTGCCTCAGATTTACAAATCATTGTAAATCTGGGGCAGTGTCAAAAAGCAATGGGTGTTGCGATGGAATGTCCTCAGCAACACCCACTGCATCCCCCATTCACACAGAAACCAGCATGGAAGGGTACCATAGCTACAAACCAGCATTACGCCCTGCAAAGGGGTCTAACGCTGCTTTGTAAATATGGTACAGGGCGCAGCGCCACCGGAACATCAAATAAAGTAACATTCCGGTGGCGCAATCTCCTTGTACATATGCCCCATGGGGTGGATTCAAACGTGTACAGAAAATGCTAAAGGAAGCCTATAGAAGTAGAAGCAATGCTTGATGTGCTAGGTACACAAGATGGACGTTGAAGCACTTGTTGCAATCATCCTGGTAAGCATTCAGACCTTAACAGAACACTCCAGATGTGGCCTCTAAAAGTATCGGGCAAACTCTAGATGAGCCATTGAGTACAAGACACAGTATTTCAGATGAGCCCTTCTGAAATCAACAAGATACTCGTCAAAAGACCTTAACTTTGTTCAGTCCACTCTACAGTAGTACCCCTGCACCGCATCCTCCCATCGCCCCTCCCCACAGCCTTGTCATATTGTGCACCACTTTGAGGTCATTCAATTCGAAAGCTTGAAGGTGCTCCCAGAGAAGGGAAGCTTACAGGTCTGCCCCTTGTGCTTTAACTGTCCTGTATGTCAGGCAGGCTTGTACTGCTGTTGGACGTGCTCTGACTGCACTGTGTGTGGTGAGGAAGTGAACACCGCTGCTGCACATGCCGGCCCTGCTCTGTGTTTACAGCAGTGCACACAGCTGCTCCCCTGATATACCTGTACTGTGTGTGAAGGAAGCTTGCAAGCAGCTTCTGAACCCCTGAGTGCTGTGCCTGATTCTGGGCTAGGGAGCTTGAACTGCTGCTGCCTATAATATTCCTGTGCTCTGTGTATGTAGGTGACGCTTGGTAAAACATTTTCAATATACAAACGCGAAACACATTGACTTTGTCACTGCAGATTTCACAGCATGTGGCTCTCTGTCTAAATCACAACTCTATAGCAAGTCGAACTTAGAATAAGGATTATGCACATTTGAAAAGCTTATTGCACATGAAAGACAGGTATATATATGTTTCTGCACGAACTTGTGCAGTCAGTGTACCTTATCCCAATGATATATACACCAATTCATGGGTTGTCTTGTGAGCGTGACACTATTTACTAGCTACAACTGCCTCATCCGTGTTTAAAGAGTTTTAGTGTTTAGCGATCTCCACAGTTTGTAAACGGAACCTTTTGTCAGTTTGCGACATTACAATCTGGTTCTAGTAAAATCAGCTAAGGAGTAGTGCAGCGACATTTTTATTTTCCTGTCATAAGTTCGTAAGGGCTTATTTACAAGAAAGTGCCTCAGCGTGGCACCACAAGCCCTTTGGCTGCACCATACTGCGGCACTTTCAAAACACAGGGATACGTCATAGTTACAAAAATATGACGCATCCCTGTGCTTTGCCCTTCATGGGCGCACAATCGCTGCCATGCGCCATCCAGGCACCCTTGTGCCATAGTAGAAGCGTGCCTCCTTTGTGGGAGATTGTTTCTGTGCAAGAAGGAGTACCTTCCTGCACAAACACAATACACATTTAAAAAAAAAAAAAAGGTAATTTCATCTTCCTGTGTGAGCGGCATCCCTAGAAAGAAGAAAAACTAGGGGAAATGTAAACATTTCTCCTCGAAGCATCTTGCTCTGCCACCCGTGGGGTGGCGTAGCATTCTGACGCATTTCTAGTTTCACCAATTCTTGCAATTCTGGAAATGCAGCAGAATACATGGGTGTTTCGTGGGAACACCCACAGCAACACCTATGTCACACCCCTTTCACTCAAAGCGTTGCGTGAGAAGGGGCCATATTTACAAGGACAGGAAAAGCCACGCAGGGTCGCTTTACGTGTCCTTGTAAATATGGGGCAGGAGGTGGAGCAAGGGCCTTGTACGTAAGCCCTGTAAGTACAGAAAAAGGCACCTAATACTTGGACAAAGAGATAAAATAGTTATTATATGTGCATTCTTGCTAAGCTTCTCTAATGTTAGGCGCGTGAAAGTAAAACTACAATACACAATCATTATCTTAATAGCGTTTTATTTAATACGGAAAACGGAACGTCCTTGGAAAAATAGCCCAACATTCACTTTTGTTTCCAATGGAAAATTACATAGCGTTTTGTAAGCCAAGTTGGCACTTGTTGGAAGGGGATAAAGAAACCTGGACGCGGATGGTTGCATTCCCAGTCGAGAGCACCTGCTTTTGTGCTCACTGGAGCTGAAACAAAAATGTCAGTTTTAGTCAAACAGCAATTACCGGTGATGTTTAATTTTCTCGTGAAAAGCACATGATAATCACATGCTAAGTAAACCTTCACATAACCTAATTTAGTGAATGTGATTTTTCAAGAAGGAAATGCCTTTGATTAAAAGTCTCAGGTAAATTAATTCTCTACTTTGCTTTTTTTCAGAATACAGACTACAGAAAATCGGATTTTCATTTTTTTTAACAAATAGGTATGGTCTAGCCGAGCAAAGGTTAAAGAGTGGAAAGGAGAGAATTGTGAAATGTCCAAAGAGGATGTGCGTCTAGCAGACACTTACAAATATTTGATGCTGGCTCAATCTTCTCCTCAAATAAACACAGTAGTCAAGTGTCTAATTCCCACATCTTCATGCTTAATTACACATTCCTAATTCTATGAATGTACCACTGACTCACCTGATCAAATCAGGGATCTCGGCATTCCTGGATTACAGCACAGTAAATTTCGATAGCCTCACTAAAGAACTCAAGACGCTCAAGAAAACTTTCAATGGACTCCACACCAACCTTCACAGAACGTTGCCAAAGCCTTCATCACCAACCAGCTGAACTACAGCAGCACACTCTATGCCGGAATTAACATTCAAATGACTAGACAACTCCAAATGATACATAACACAGCGGCCATGCTCGCCCTCAGCCCGCAGCCCACACTCTCAACCCCTCCCCCCGCCTTCAAAGAACAAGGAGCGCTCCACTGGCTTCCAATCCACAAACCAGCCCTATTCACACTCCTCACGCACGCATAGAAAGCATTCACAACATTGGCTCAGCATACCTCAACAACTGAATGATCTTCCACAAATCTACCAGACATCTCCACTCAACTGGTCTCCCACTCGCAACCAGCATATACAGAACTGGATCCGGTGGTCGTGCCTTCTATTTTACTCCTAACGCTTGGAACAACCTGCCCCAGACCATCAGAGCTGGCTCCTCGGTTCTTGAATTCTGCGAGATACTGAAGCCCTGGCTGTTCACCTAGCCCAAGCCCTGGTTCTGCCCATAAAGCTCCTGCTTCAGCACCAGGATATCCTCCCAAGTAAGCTGTGTGCTATACAAATAGACCTAACATGACATGACATAGCATAGCATAACATAACATAAAATAACATAACATTTAGACAGTCTACAACAAGTGCAACATCAGGTAGCCTGGTGACCTTCAGCATGAATAAACACTTCCACATTAAAACCGCATTTGAAATACTTGATCATCTGACACTGAAATCAAAAGTCCTCTGTAACATGCAAAAGGCAGTTTGGGAACCCAGGACACACATATAAACTATGTTTCAAAATAAGTACCGACCAAGAACCTCCAGGTAAAGACAACCCATCATTAGATGTTTCAACTTCAAAAACATGGAATCAGTTCCATAAATGAACAGGGGCCTAAATTCTGGGCTAACCCAACGCTAGCAGGGACCCCACTCGAGTGTGTGCGCACAGTTACATACCTAGGTATCCCGTTTACGGAACATATGGGGTGGCATGCACACATGATGCAAGGTGAATTATGGCTAGAACAAGTTGCGGGAGGAATAACCAAAAAGTCACTCAATTCCCTATTTCAACCTCTCCAGCCGGCAATACAGATGTACAACCATCATGCCCTTGGGACAGCCTCATATGACACAGAGCTGTTGGGTCAATTAGATGTAACTCCTTTATATACAGTAGAAAATCGATTCATGTGCCAGTTGTCAGGTGTACCCATTAGCGCCAGGGCCGGACTGAGAACCAAAACCGGCCCTGGCAAAGTGCTCGGCCGGCCCCCTGGGGGTGAGACCGAGCTCTTTGCCAGGGCCGGTTTCGGACGATTTTGTTACAGGGCTGATTTTGCAGCTTTGCTGCTAAAACGGCCCTGTAACAAAAACAGCCCCCGGGGCCCCAAACCGGCCCCCACCCTTGCGGCGCACCGGGGGATTGCCCGGTGCCCGCTATGGTCAGTTCGGGCCTGATTAGCGCTCCTTTGCAACCACTCAAGCTGGATTTTGGTCTTAGAGCAGTATTTGACCAAATAGGTCTGCACCCCTTACTTTATTGTAGGAGATTTTAGGCATCAAAGAGCTCCTATCATATTGTCAGGGGCTAGGGGGAAAGGCTTAGTCACGCTGGTTTCTATAATTTACCCTGACTCAAATATATGAAAGTCACCTTGTGAGAGGTAGGGTTAGCAGACCTGTGGAACGCCCCTGGTGCGGCAGTGGCATTCTCTAAGACGCTAATTAAATCAGCCTGTTGGCAGCACAAAGTGTGTCTTTTGCATACTCAGATGAAACATGGCCACTAACCAATGAATTTCTCAGAGTGAAAGATACATTTAATAATAAAGGGGCATATTATCAAGGACCAGTGTTAAAATTATCGCCGTTTTATCGGCAGGAAACTGCCGATAAAACGTCGATAATGGGCTTGATAGTATGCCCTTGTTAATTCCCATAGGAGCCCATGTTAACACCAGAACATGGGCTTTTATGGGAATTAAGAAGGGCGTATTATCAAGCCCATTATCGCCGTTTTATCAGCAGTTTCCTGCCGATAAAACAGCGATAATTTTAACACCGGTCCTTGATAATATGCCCCAAAGAGTTTTTGGATGGAATTGAGCCTCCCCAAGCCAGGCGCCGGTACCTCAAATTCGGGTATGGGAACTTGCCCATCCACTCATTTACTGCAAAGTGGGCAAGTGCCTTAAGGGCAGCAATCATGCAGTGTCCATCCTGTGGTGATCCCAAAGAAACTGTAGAGCATGCCTTGTTCTTCTACCCAGCATACATGAGCAGTAGGAGGTGT
This sequence comes from Lissotriton helveticus, assembly GCF_964261635.1. Taxonomy (NCBI): domain Eukaryota; kingdom Metazoa; phylum Chordata; class Amphibia; order Caudata; family Salamandridae; genus Lissotriton; species Lissotriton helveticus. The sequence continues at coordinate 455,486,211 of NC_136057.1, forward strand.
TGGATAATCCCATGTTGCCGAAAACTGGGTGTTAGGGAGCTCAAAGAGGCTCTTGGATGCGGGGACCAGATACTAGTAAATGATTGATTTTTGAACTATCCAGATACCTGATGGCAATGTGGAGAGTTAGGCAAAAAATGTGTGTCCATTAGGAGTTACAAGTTTGCAATGGGCTGCCTGATATTCAATATTCTCCTTTTAAATGATTTAATATTTTTTAGTCTGAAAATCTGATGGAGCAAATTTTACTGCTGTTGGTCTTAATAATTATATGTCATTTCTAAATTATTTAGTGTCTATATTTAAGAGGAAAGCAATCGTTATGAATGATTTCGATACCGACTGGATTATTTTATTCTGTTTAATATGTTTTATATACTGTTTTTATGTGCTTTTATGGCCCCTGAGCCGAAATAAAGGTTTTGAAATGAAATGACTAATTAAATAGGGTTTTCATTGCAAGCACAGTGATGGAGTGAAACCAGGCATAGACCTTCGATTTAATTTGCTTGATTTTTTCCAGAAATGCACTGATGTTTCTGAAAAACGGTTATTACTTAGCAATAGTTCTACGGTGGTTTTGTGTAGTGCTTGATACCGAATTTTCCCTTCTCAAATCCCAGTAAACAACAGGTGTTTCTATTATCCAATTTACTGGTACTCTATTAATTATCCTCAGATGGATAGAAGGCTGAATTACTCTTACCCGAATTTAAACGTATGGTTGTCAGGTCACAGCTGTTAATAACAGTGAGTGTTAAATTCAATGATTCACCTTGCCTGCAATGGATTTTGCAGTTCAAGAATACATCAGTTTATTCAAGAATATTTCTGTCGCAATAAAATATTTAACAATGTCTTATTTGGGGTTTTCCATTTTCTCAAATTTAATATTTGGGCTGAAAGGAGGTGGTCTGCAATCATATTTCTAGCCAGAATCTGAGTCTATTCAATTTGCCAAGCCTTACCCACAAAACCACCACCACGGGGAGCTTAGTACATAAATGGCAAGACACATACATTTAAAGAGAGAACACTTGAAGGGAAATTAAATAAAATGTGACACAATGCAGCACAGCAACCAACGTTGAAAGAAAAACAGCTCCATACTTACTAATATATGGTGCTGTTTTTCTCTTATCTAGATCAGGCACACTTTAGGGGGCCAGCCATGTGCCAATACACACACCCTTGCACCATAGTGCAAGGTTGTGTGCTTTCTGTCAAACATAGGTTTTGTACTGGAAGGGGAGCTTTTCTGGACAAAAGCTGTACTTTAATACCTTGGTTGCGTTGTATGGGTACTGTACAGTGCAGCACACATGCAAAGTTCGAAAAGTATGGACACATTAAAACATTTCTCCTATGGAATGCCTGCCTCAAGGAGATGTATGCTTCTGATGCAAGTGCCTATGTACCATTGTTAGTAGATGGGGATTTGATCAAAACCCATGCGCGGTTGCAAGGGAGTGCCCCTTGACCAGCTTTGAATTTACAAAGTAATGCAAACCTGGTGCAAAGTGTTAGTAAATCTGACAGTGATCAGCCTTCACAGATATGCCATTCTACTCATAATCTTGCACCAGCCCCTACAGTAAGCCCTCTCAGAACGTGCGCAAATTCTGCAACAGTATTTTTTAATATAACACATTTTCTTAATCTTCAGCAACTGTATCAGGTTCATCAAGCTGGCGAAGTTTTACAAGAAAACATAACTGGTGAAAAAAAGAAGGTTCTACGTAAGAAGAAACTCCACAAAATTAACATTTGACTACATCCAACTGCAAAAGATTGTATGCAGACGACACAAGTAACATACACAATTTCAGAAGTTTTTTAACTACACAAAACTTCACAGTTGGAAATGTAACTCCGTAATTGTCCTCCTAGTAGACCAGTCAAACCACTTTCTTCACACAATACCTAATTGCATTCCTCAAACACTCCCTGTCCCACACACACGGTGATTCATTTCAGTTGACATGGGAGCAACCTGACTGTCATCTTTCCTCTTAAACATGATTACCTCATTTCACCTTAATCGTGAAAATCGTAGAAGGTACATTCCCATTAGAAGTTTCTCCTTCTAGACCTGTCCCTCCATGTCCCCACTACTCTCAGAGGTTATAGGTCTCTAGTGTCCTTCCTCATTTTTATGTCATTGTTTTTATCTCTGCTTATATGCATAGGTGATTATAAGGCATTCTTATACTTCTCTTTTACTCCGTCCGAGATTTATTTGTTTTAATTGTTTTAGTATCCTGTCTGCTTGACAGATTCCCTTGCTTAATAAATATCCAACCCTTGTATACAACGAAGATAGCTGTTTTTCATAGAGTGTCCTCTGATTATGTAATCTAATCTATCTATGCTGTCTGTCTGTAAGTAACTAAGCAGACCCAAGGAGATGTTACTATCAAATCTGGGTTAAATCCATCATCGTTCTTTAGCTCCCCACCCCAGTTCAGACCCAGCTATATGCAAATCATTCTTGATGATGTACCTCATTGGAACAGTCCAGCCCAAACTGCCAAGCCAGGTCCCCCTCGATCGGAAACAAGCATCCTGGGACCGGTTTCAGGGTAACACCCCTCATCAGCCAGGCTAGCTTGACTCCAATGGCAAAGTGGCATCGCACGCTGATATGCAGCTGCTCGTGATGAGACTGTACGTAAAGGATTGTGGGACATGTGGTCCGTTAAAAGATGCCTCTTTATGTTGTTCGCCCGATAAAAGCTCTCCATGAGCCCCAAGGGAAGGTGCTCTGTTGAATCCAAGAAGCCGTGCTCCACTTTGCAGTCCATGTTAAGATGTATTTAAATGAGGAGGTGTGGCCTGCATTGCTTCTTTCGACCGACGAGCCTCTGAGGAAGTTGCATAACGAAACGCGCCAGGCTTTGGTCGTAAGCCACAGAACACCGAAGGAAGCTGCCTGTGTACCAATAAAGTTGGCAAGGGGGACAAACTAACCGTGTTCGAGTGATGCTTAAATATGGACACCCACAGGAGCATGGATATATATATATATATGTATACCATGCTCACTTTCCGTATAGAATCCAAACTCCTGAAGTTGAGAAAATCCACGGACAACAGGTACAGACCACTCGAGTGCAGGCTAAGGTGAGAAGTGCTTTATTCCTCCTTTCCTGGAAGCATATATATATATATTTATACACAGAAGATCCCTGCAGATAGCGCAGGAAAGACGAGCCACACCAGGTTGCAATTGGAAAAAGTTTGCGGGTTTATTCGGCAAACAGACAACGACGCGTTTCGATCTCGGGCAAGATCTTGGTCACATGACCTTTTGTGAATTCCCTACAAATTTAGAGGTACGGTGCATAGGCACGACGCAGCGTGCACAAACATAAAATAAATACTTTGTAATGTCATCTTATGTTCAGTTGACAAATTAAATAAAGTTCAAAAGAAATATATTTTCAAGCATGTACAGTAGTTCTAAATTATACAATTTAATTCAATACTGCATAGAGAGACGCAAATAAATTTATAGTACATTAGTCATCAAGTCATCATGTGAGAGGGGCTAAGTTATTGGAGTTGCTCGGAGATAATAGTATTATTATAAGGAAAAGAGTGGGGAGGGGAGTCTGGGTATAGCACCTTGCTCACTTTCCCTTAGGAGGTTTCTGTGGTTGCGAGAAGGAGCAACAGTGCTCGTGAAGTGATGTCCTCGCTAGTGTTGACCAGGGTAGGGACTGTGACGTTTACAGGTGATATACTCCCAAGGCAGAATTTAAAGGAGGATGTGTTGTAGAGACGACAGTTCATAGGAACAAGCTGGTTCTCATGTGCTCTTAATCTTAAATAAGTGGCTAATCTTCATTTGATGTGCGTATATCAATCTGTCAAAATACAAACGCACAGGTCAGTATAAAAAAACTGTATAATGTATTCCACCAATGGTCAAAAAGTTTCACCATCTCTTTTCCAAAGTCAATTTGTTCTGCCATTGGCAATATTAAATATCCACATAGTCCTGTATATTATCCTGGCAAGCAACATTCTCAGATTAAATCAAACATAATTGCCATCATCTTGCAGTATAACATGTTTTCAACTGACTGGTACATAAGATAACACAAAAGTAAGAAAAGTGAATTAAAATAACAGTAAAGCTCTGTTAGATATAAAACTAGGAATTCATGAACTGGTTGCCGGGAAGCGTGTGGATGGTTTACAAATGTACATATAACTCTTCGTCATTATTCATGCCGTTCGGGCACTTACTACCGGCCAGCAAAATCAGACGCGATTAGAATCGGCCTGGATTCGGTTGCCACCTCTCGGGTTTCTAGAGACTGTTGCTAGACCAAAATATTTACCCTTAGTCCAGTCACCCTCATTAACATCGTTGAAGTGTCTAGAGGTACTGTAACTGAAATCGCGGTTAGTCACCGCCCTCCAGTGTTCCAGAATTCTTTTTTTAACTGGAAAAGTGGTTGATCCGAAATACACTTATCGCACGGACAAGAAAATGCATAGACCACGAAGTCAGGGTCACAAGTGATTGGCTTAGGGATCCTCCATTTCTTTCTAGACCTCCCCAGGGTAACTTCTTTCACATTTTCACTATAGCTGCAGGCTTGCATTTGCTGCATTTATAGAAACCTCCCTTTTGTTCCAACCAAGTTTTCTTATTGGTGGTTTGCAGGTGACTGCTCACTAAGATATCCTTAAGTGATGTAGTTTTTCTGTATGTCACTGCAGGTGAATGCCCTAGTTTCACTTTCAGGAGGGGATCTTGGGTGAGAATGTGCCATCTTTTCTTAAGGATGTTTCTGAGTTTGTCTGCCTGTGTACTATAGGTGGTAATGAATCTGACTGGTGTCTCAGAGTTGTCCGTTTTGTTGGAGGATTTGGGAGGTGAATATAGGGCGTCATTGTGGCTAATAGAATCAGCTTTCATGGGCCCTTTGCGTAGCATTTTCACAGGGTAGCCCCTATTCCTGACTCTCTTCATTATATCCTGTTTGTTTTTTGGTACGTGACTTCTGTACTACAGTTCCTTTTAGCGCATAAAAACTCACTGTAAGGAACACTCCACTTGAATATTAGTAGGTGGCAGCTAGCTGAGTGAAGAATAGAATTGCCTGCTGTCTTTTTCTATATAGATCAGTAGTCAGTTTGCCCTCATCAATTGTTATTCTGATGTCCAAAGAATCAAATCAATGTTATGTTGACTATACTGCATTGTAAACTTTAGATTCATAGCATTGCCTATCAGTAGAGCCACAAATTCCAGAAGGTCATGTTCCTTTCCCTCCCACACAAAGAACACATCATCAATATATCTGAGCCACAGTCCGATGTTACTGGACCATGGCTCTAACTCTTCCCTCCAGAGTACCTGCTCCTCCCATCAGTCCACCAAGAGATTGGCGTAGCTGGGGTGAAGCATGTACCCATGGAAGTCCCCTGTAGTTGCTTATACCACCTCCCATTAAACATGAAAACATTTTCAGTCAGACAATTTTCAATCAGTTGAAGGAGCATGCGTGTATGTTCTAATAGTTTGATGTTCCTAGCTCTCAAAAAATGTTGACATGCTTTCAGGACGTCTATGTGTCTAATGCTCGTATAAAGACTTTCAACATCAAAGCAGACCATCCAGCATTCCTTTTCCCAGTGTAGATTATGGATTTACTGTAGAAAATCCTTCATATCTCTAAGATATGAGTTCAGATCTCTTCCATATGGAAACAGAAAATGGTCAAATATAAATATATATATATATATATATATATATATATATATATGAAAAACAAATTGCCCTTCAGCAGCAGGGCATACATATATGTATGTATGTATATACATATATATATACTTATATATGTGTATATATATATATATATATACATATATATGTGTATATATATATATATATATATATATATATATATATATATGGTTTATACTTTCCTGTCAAATACTTACGGAAATGTAAGTATTTTTTAGGTAAGGATAAACCCTTTATATATAGATATATAAAAGGTTCATGCTTACCTGTAAAATACTTAATTTTTCATTGTAAATGCATGCGTGGTAAAGGTATATGCGTGGTAAAACCTTTCCTGGCAAAGGCATGTGTAGTAAAGTTGCATGCATTGTAAACACCGCGATTTAAACGCATGCGTGGTAATGGCATGCGTCGTTCTGTCATACAACAATTGTTGAATGGTGATACATTACAGGTATTTTGTCAATGTTACAAGCGATTACGTTAATTATTATTATGACATGTATTCATGTTAAGCTGCTGCGAATGTCAGAACATGGCATATAGAGAAATTATTTCTTCTGGGATGGCCTGACCAATAGTTCACATGAAATGTAACAGGGACCAAAAAATAAGAATATTTACAGAGTCCATTGAAGGTACATTTGTATTATGGCGCATATGCAGTAGCGGTCGGTAGTAGGTGTTTCTCTAGGGCGGTGACGTGGGCAGGGGGAGGGGCAGGGTGGGGAGTAGTAATGTATGGATTACGGAGTTTTACAGGTAAGTAAACATTTAAATAAATAAAACTAATTTCGTTGCGCGCACTGCATCACCAAATGTGATGCAGTGCGCGCAATGAAATTTGTTTTATTTATTTAAATGTTTACTTACCTGTAAAACTCCGTAATCCATACATTACTACCCCCCCACCCTGCCCCTGCCCACGTCACCGCCCTACAGAAACACCTACTACCGACCGCTACTGCGCATATGCAAGTTGGTGTCAGTTATCAGAGAAAAATGTTAATAAGTAATGTTAGGACATTAGAATTAGGGATGGAGTTAGCCCATGTAAGTTGGTTTGACACTCGTTCAACTACACAGTATCCGATTAAACCTTTTCACTTAGAGGGAGTGATCCACAGGTCTGTTATATAGAATATACTGGACATCATCAATTACTGGTGACATATGCTCGTACTCATTAATAAATGGAACTCAGAAATAGATTTCCCCCCGAGATAGTGCAAGCATTGGGCCTGCAGCTTGAAACAGAAAAAGGACTAAACATAATTGGTTTTTGGAAAACCTATTCAACATAATAACCCCAAGACGACCCATTTGGAGGATGCCATCAATAATTAAAGAAAGTCATCAATGTAAGAAACTTAAGTAGGATTGCGGGCAATCAATCAATCAATCATATCATTTATAAAGCACACTACCTACCCGTGAGGGTCTCAAGGCGCTGGGGGGGGGAGGGGGGGGGGAGCTGCTACTGTTCGAAGAGCCAGGTCTTGAGAAGTCTCCTGAAGGTTAGAAGGTCTTCAGTCTGCCACAGGCGGATGGGGAGGGTGTTCCATGTCTTGGCGGCGAGGTTTAAGAATGATCTGCCGCCGGCGGTCACTCTTCAGAGGCGGGGGACGGTGGCGAGGACGTGGTCTGCGGAGCGGAGCTGGTGGTGTCGGGGTGTAGAGGCTGAGTCGACTGTTGAGGTATGCTGATCCGGTGTTGTGGAGCGCCTTGCGCGTGGGTGAGGAGTTTGAAGGTTATCCTCTCAGGTTATTGGTCTCTCAGGTGGGGTGTGATGTGGCTACAGCGAGGTATGTCGAGGATTAGGCTGCGGAGGTGTTCTGGGTGCGTTGGAGCCGTTTCAGGAGTTTGGCCAGGGCTCCTGCGTAGAGTGCGTTTCCGTAGTCCAGTCTACTGCTGACTAGGGCCTGGGTGACTTTTCCTTCTTGTTTTGGTGAGGATTCACTTGAAGTTCCTGCGAAGCATGCGGAGGGTGTTGAAGCGGGAGGAGGAGACGGCATTGATCTGCTTCGTCATGGAAAGGATGGAGTTGAGGATGACCCCTAGGTTGCGAACGTGGTCGGTAGGTGTAGGGGGTGCTCCGAGTGCAGTTGGCCATCAGGAGTCGTCCCACGCCAAGGAAGTGGATCAAAGGATGAAGACCTCCGTCAGAGTTCAGCTTAAGTCGGCTGTTTGTCATCCAGTTGGCGATGGCCTTCATTCCTTCGTAGAGGTTGGTTTTGGCGGTGTGGGGGTCTTTGGTGAGGGAGAGCTTCAGCTGGGTGTCGTCGGCGTAGGAGATGATGTTGAGCTCGTGCCATCGTGGAAGTGGGCGAGCGGTGCCATGTAGACGATGAACAACGTTGAGCTGAGGGATGAGCCTTGGGGGTCTGCCGCAGATGATCCCAGTGGCTTTGGAGCGAAAGGGGGGGAGGCGGAGGCTCTGTGTTCTGCCGGAGAGGAAGGAGGTGGTCCGGTCCAGGTCCTTCTCTTGGATTCCATCATCTTAGAGGTGTGTTCGTAGTGTGTGGTGGCAGACCATATAGAAGTCGGCTGACAGGTCCAGGAGGATGAGGGTCGCTGTTTCTCCGTTGTCAAGCAGGGTCCTGATGTCATCGGTGGCGGCGATGAGGGCAACTTCGGTGCTGTGGTTGCTGGGGAACCCGAACTGGGATGGGTCCAGGAAGCTGTTCTCCTCGAGGAATCTGGTCAGTTGTTTGTTGACGGCCTTATCGGTGACCTTTGCTGGGAATGGGAGCAGGGAGATGGGTCGGAAGTTCTTGATGTCCTTGGGGTCCGCCTTGGGTTTTATGAGTAAGGCGTTGATCTCTGCGTGCTTCCAGCTCTCCGGGAAGATCGCTGTCTCGAAGGAGATGTTGATGGTTTTCCGTAGATGGGGTGCGATAGTGCTGCTGGCTTTTTTGAAGATGTGGTGTGCGCAGGGGTCTTCGGGAGATCCGGAGTGGATGGTGTTCATGATCTTGATGGTGTCGTCGTCGTTGATGTTGGTCCAGGAAAGCAGGCGGTTGGTGTGAGTGGTGGTCGTGGGAGCGGGGGTCTCAGCGGTTGCCAGGATGGTGACGGCATCAATGCTGACATGGATGCCTGCGATCTTGCGATGGAAGATGGTTGCCAGCGAGACGCACAGGTCTTGTGAAGGTGGGATGTCATTGATGTTGGAGCTGGGGTTGGAAAGTTCCTTCACGATGTTAAAGAGCTCTTTGCTGTTGTGTGCGTTGTGTGTTGTTGTCTAGGCGGTCTTTGAAGGAGGTCCTTTTGGCGGATCTGATGAGGTGGTGGTGTCTGCGAGTGGCATTCTTGTAGGCTGTGTAGCTTTCCTGTGTGCATTCACGTATCCAGTTTTTTTTTAGTTTGCTTGGAGGCCTGGAGGTCTTCGGTGAACCATCTGGCTTTCTTGCTGGTGTGGGTGTTGGAGGGCTTCTTGAGCGGGGCGAGGGTGTTGGCGCAGTTGTTGATCCACTGTCTGAGCTTAAGGGCTTCGATGTCGGGGTAGGTCGGGTCTGCGGGTGGGCTCTGGCAAGGGTGGTGGTTAGCTGGTCTTCGGTGACTTTGCTCCAGCAGCGGCTAGGCATCTGCTGGGTGCTGTGGTGGGTTTCCGGAAGGTGAAGTGGATGCAGCGGTGGTCAGTCCAGTGGAGTTCGGTGGTGCGGTTGAAGATGTGGGAGCTTGCTGAGAAGATGGTGTCAAGCGTGTGGCCGGCGGAGTGGGTGGGTGTTGTGACGAGTTGAGTCCGAGGTTGGCGAGGTTGTTGATCAGGGTGGAAGAGTTGGAGTCCATGTTGTTCTCGAGGTGGAAGTTCAGGTCCCCGAGGAGGATGTAGTCCATGGAGGAGAGGGCGTGTGTGCTGATGAAGTTGGCGATGGAGTCGCTGAACTTCGGTTGGGTCCGGGGGGTCTATAGACGAGGGTTGGAGTGGATCTGGAAGTGCAGGTATTCGGCAGAGCTGAGGGTGTCGTCGGTGTATGTCGAGATTTTGAGAGTGTTCCTGTGGACGATGGCAATTCCTCCTCCTACTCCGTTGGTGCGGTCCTTGTGGGTAATCTTGTAGCCTTCCGGGATGGCTATGGCCATGTCGGGTGCCGAGGAGGGGTTCAGCCATGTCTCCATCAGGAAGGCGACGTCTGAGGCATTGGTGTCGAGTAGGTCCCAGAGTTCGATGGCGTGTTTGCGGGCGGAGCGGGTGTTGAGCAGGATGCATCTGAGGAAGTTGGGTTCTTCGGTAGGTGGGTTGGCGGGCCGGATGCTAGTAAAGCTGCAGTTTCGGCAGGAGAAGGGTCCTTGGGTGCGCTTCGGGGCGGCCAGGCAGCAGGTGCGTGATCATCCGGCATTGAGTGCCTGGAGAGCGCTGTAGCTGTAGCGGAGTCGGGCGTCGTGGTGTTCGCGAGGGCCAGGGGTTCAGGTGTTGGGTGCGGTTCAGGCTCAGATGGGCGCAGACGGGCTTGCCTTAGGCACGCCTTCGGCATGCCAGCGGCGCGTTCTCTGTGCAGCAGCTGTGCAGCCTCCATATGAGGGGATGCGTGAGGGAGGAGCAGGTGGGAGGCGGGAGCGGGCCGGCGAATGTGAAAGCAGGGGGGCGGGGCTGCAGGGGACGCAGCGGCGGGAAAAACAAGGGGTGGAGTGGGCGGGAGTTACAGAAGATAAAAAGGGGCACAAGGGGGAAAGGACAACAGTGCTGGAGAAAAAAACAAGAACACGGGCAAAACAATACAAAAGATAACACAGTACTGACAATGGTAGAGCAGAATGCAGGCAATAATGCAGGGCACTAACCAGATGCGATCAGCATCAGCAGCAGGCTCAGGGCACACAGGTGGGGCTGTGTGGCGGTGAAGGGAGCGACCTGCCTGGTGACATGGTCAAGGTACGGATTTAATTTGATCTCCTTTCCTCAAAAGTAGTATATAAACATAGACATTTAAAAAAAAGAAGCACTTATAAACAGTAGAGTGCTCTTACTCCTCAGGCCTACCACACCCCCCACGGCATGGTTCAGAATATTTTGTAGGGCCTCCAGAACAGCCACTCTCACAGCCCAATTTACAATCACACAAGTTATCCCGTTAAGTTGTAAATTACTTACTAGTGCGAGCAGGGTGACCCAGCTGAGGTGTGCATGTAGCAGTGGCAGTAATCTCTTGATGTATGTGAATAACAAGGACCCCTGGTAAATGAATTCCTAGGACAGGGCAATATACAATGAAAAGTAACTTCCTAGACAATTATTAGACAATTATTAAGATAGAGAACATTTACTAAATTTTGTGTCTAGTCAATGTAACTGTAAGTAACCACAACAACTAGTTTCTAAAGTACATGAAAAGTTTATCTTTAATTTAATTTTTATTTTTATTTGTGAATTACAAAAACAATGTTATTTCATACAAATATACAATAAAATCTTCACAATTTACAGAAAATATCATCAATAAAAAGTACTATTAAAAAGACAGACAATTCTGTGGCAACATTTTTTACTTATGGAGGCGCATTTCGGTGTAAAGTACGCCTTCTTCAGGAAAAGCCACAAATCCTGAAATCAATAAAATCATTCTAAGCCAAAGTTAACATATAATGTTGTTTAACTTAGCGTAAAAGGTAACAACCAAGGCACTTGAACCAACTAACTGTTTTTATCACAATGGAAAAGTCATATAAAGCGAAATAGTGTGAGTAGGTCTAGTTAAAATATTTTTTAATATACATTATGTAAACAGAGAAAAATCAATCATACAAACTATATAGTTAAAATCATGAACACAATGTTTTAAAACAAATTAATACAGGCATAAGAAACACAATACGTGCTCTACAGTATATCAAAAAAGAAAATCATTCATATCAATAATATCAAGCAAATCATGATTTTAAATGCAAGGTATTGATCAACAAATAAATGAAATATATAAAAAAGCAATCAATACATAAAAAAAGACATTTAATTAAAAATTTAAAAAGCGGCATAAAGGAATAATTCTCTACGCGCGTTTCGGCGACCAGCGCCTTCTTCTGGAGTAGCCACGTATGTCACTCTTTAATAGAGCACATCAGATTGAAAAACTTGCTAATTGATGATGACCGGATTAAAAGGCTGAAGAAGCTGATTAATATTGTTCACCTTCGTATCTCTAATATTTATTGATGATAAATGTATTCTTTCAAGGAAATAATCAAATTCCTGATGCAATCTTTCATACTCAGTAACTCGCTCCCTAGACCCTTTAAATAAGGTGAACAACCTTGTGGGTCTTTAAATATTTCACAACCGGAAAAAGCAAAGGAAGCCTTCTTGATGTGAAGATCTTCCTAGTCTCAGTAAATAAAAAAATAGTCCTGTTGTCAGTCCGTCCGGTCTGGGAGCGAGGAACTGGGTTCTGCACTACGGAGAGCGTGTATAACAATTCTGTGGCAAAATTGTTTACTTATGGACGCGCATTTCGGCGTAAAGTAGGCCTTCTTCAGGAAAAGCCACAAATCCTGAAATCAATAAAATCATTCTAAGCCAAAGTTAACATATAATGTTGTTTAACTTATTCATTTAAATCACATTTTGCGTTACATTAGTATGACTGACACATGCAGAGCTATATCTCGAAACAGGTTTAAATATACCTTAATTTTTTCTTTCTTAGTTAAAAAAATTCAACTTAATACAGACAATACAGTTTTCAAATTTATCAAAGAAGAGAGGCGATAAAGCATAGAATGAATGTATAAAGTGTACAAATACCCAGTATAGATGGTGGAAAAGAGAATAAAAAGACAGATAACAAGCAGCCCAGAGTAATCTCTATCGTACCCAATGTGATAAATAGTAATCTCAAAAAGATTCCTACTTTATATACTATGGCTATAGATGAATGCCAGAGTTTCATAATGTTAAAATGTCCACAGATGATGAGAACCTAATGATACACAACAACAGGGTAATTTAGATCTATGTTATGAATCGTGGTAATTTGTTTTTTAATAAACCCATTTTTGATATAAGATATATACCTTATCTCTTGTATTTATAATCCACCCATGATACGGGAGTATCGGCCAGTTGAGTGGCCTTTCCCTGTTCAAAATATTTTATTGAATTTTCAAAGCAGGTGAAACAGGAAGACAATACAAAAAATATTACAAAATAGCGAAAATACCTTAATACATTTCCAAAAAGTTAACAAACAGCACATTATAAGAATGCAAAATGAAGCAAGAAATCGTAATGTAAAGGAAAGGAAAAAGGGAAAGGGAAGGGAAAATATAAATGATTAGGATAAGAAAAAAGTGAAAGGAGCTACTGTAATAAAAATAGAACAACCATGAATGGCCATAGGAATGCCAACATTGGAAGACAAAAATGGATACATTACTTCAAATCTAAATAAATATCAACAGGTATCCAAAATGATTGAAAAGAAAGCGAATTATGAACAAGCCCCTTCAAAGATAGTTGAACACCTCTTCTTGTAAAAAGAACCCAAGACCACCATGCATGAACAGATAAAGAAGAACAATCTTTCCAACAATAAGTAATGGATTTCAAAGCTGCAGAAATAAGAAAATTAAAAAGTTTACATTCTAAAACGTTTAAATCAAGTGATAAGATATGCGATTTACAAATCAACATTTTGTTAGAAATATCTTCTTGAATATTAAAAATCTTAGATATAACTACCCAAACATCAGACCAAAATTTGAAAATAGAAGGGCAATCAATTAACATATGTTGCAATGTACCAAATGTAACCTTACAATGCCAACAGTCAGGAGAAGGGATAAGGTTAGCATGAAATAAACGAAAAGGGGTACACAGTCTATTAAGTAAAATATAAGAATTAGTTTGAAAGAGAGAAACAGGGAGCCAGCCAGATATACCATTACCCCAAATTTCTCTCCAAGTGTCATTGGATAAGGAAAGTGATAGTTCATTATTCCAGAAGGATGACAGCGTATCAACATTAGTACCAAGAGTGTCCGATAATTTTTTATATAAAATAGAAACCCCATGGGAAGAATGTATCTATCCAAATCAACATCAACATTAGAAGGAATAGCAACAGGAAAAGAATCTAAAATTGAGTTACATAAATATTGGTATTTGATAACATGGGATCGAGGTAAACCAAATCGAGATTGTAACTGTTCAAACAAAATAAAATAATTATTAGAATACACATCTTTAAGATAGAAAATACCTGCATTAATCCATGAGGACCAAAAAGTGACATTCCTATTCAATTTGATAACATTGCTATACCAAAGGGAGATATCTCCAATATTATTCATGGGGGAAAGAAAAATGAAGTCTAAATCATTAAACATAATTTTAGTAGATTTAATAATGACTGATTTACGGAAAAATGCAGTGGTATTAGACATAGTTAACAGAGAAGAAAGTGGGTGAGGAGTTACTAGTGATTTCTCAATAGATAACCAAGTAGGGGGAGTACTTAATAACGAGGTGTTAAACCAAAGGGAACTTTGTTTCAAAATAAAAGCTTTATGATAAAGAAAGAAATCTGGAATGCCAAAACCGGCATTTCGTTTGGGAATTTTGAGCAGTTTATAACTAATACGAGGTGATTTATTATTCCATAAGAACTTAGACAAAACTTTATCAACATCTTTATAAAACTTTAGAGGAAATTGAATTGGAAGCATTGCAAGTGTATAGAAAATTTTAGGTGCTAATGTCATTTTCAAGGAATGTAACCTTCCCCACCAAGTTAGACTGAAAACGCTGCTGTTCTGAGGCCTTTATTCCTCTCCTCCTGACGCTCTGTTTCTTCAGCTTGCTCTGTGTTGGGCTTTTTTTGGTAGCAGCGCCGGGATACTTTGAGTAGCTGTGCGCTCTATAAAATTAGTATAACATAACATCACATGTAATGAGGACCATTTGGAAATTTTGTCCTTAATATACGATAAAAGAAAATCACAATTTAACGTAATGGTTGATTTTATAGAGGTAGAAAATAAAATCCCAAGGTATTTCAATTTTTTTTTTTGCCAAAGTAAATCATTTAAGGGAAGCATATCAGGGGTACAATAAACATTCAAAGGGAAAAATTCTGTTTTAGTTATATTTTAAGTATACCCAGAAATTGTAGAGTATTGTGTTATTATATGCAAAAAAGGTGGGAAAGAGGACACAGGGTCATTTAAAAATAAAAGTACATCATCAGCATATGCAAGGACTTTAACAAGAACACCTTTAATATTGATGCCCTGAATCTCATCACACTCCTTAATTGAGGAGAGAAAGGGTTCAATACCAATGAGAAATGAAAGAGGCAAAAGGGGACAACCCTGTCTAGTACCTCTAAAAAGAGAAAATTGATGAGAAATATGTCCATTTATGAATAATCGAGCAGTCGGTGCTGGATATAAGGCAGAAACCATACGAATAAAGGAATCTCCAAAATTAAAAAAAGATAAAGTATGAAATAAGAATTGCCAATGAATCTTGTCAAAGGCTTTCTCAGCATCTAAGGCGAATATACTTGCTGGGGATGATAGAGTAGGACTTTGTTCAATAACGTGAAGGAGAGTTCCAGTGTTATTAGCAGAAACTCTATTTTTCATAAAACCAGATTGATCAGGAGAAATAACAGAATCTAAAATAGGAGCTAATCTAGATGCGAGTATTTTTGCATATAACTTACAGTCTTGATTAATCAAAGAAATAGGGCGATAATTAGAAACACGAGTGGGATCTTTATCAGGGTTTGGGAGTACAATTATTAGTGCTTCAGTGAATGAGCCAGAGGTTGCACCAGTGGATCTAAAAAATGTGAACAGTTGATATAAAAAGGGTAACAATAGCATTTGAAATTCTTTATAAAATTCAGCTGGCAACCCATCATGACCAGGAGACTTATTTTTTTTAAGGTTCTTTATGGCAAGTAAAATTTCCTCTTTAGTGATAGGTGAATCAAGACCATGTTTATCAGATTGGGATATAGTAGGTAATTTACAGGAAGATAAAAAGGACTCAATTAAAGAATCTTCATGAAAATCAGGTTTGCTATATAATGTAGAATAAAACTTCAAAAATTCCTTAACTATATCATTTTGAGAAAAAGCGATTTCACCATGGGTGCTATGAATAGAGTTGATTTGAGCTTTGTCTTTTTTAATGCGTAAATAATTAGCTAATAGTCGGCCAGAGCGATTAGTATTAAACTTAAATCTGGCTTTAGCTTTAGAAATCTGAACGTCAGCCCTCTTACTAAGAATGGAATTAAATTCATAACACAATTTTTGAAGCGTAAACCTATATTTGGGATAATTAGAATTTATAAAGAGTCTTTCAGTTTTCGCAATTTCTTTTTGCAAATCTAAAATGGAAGCATTGAAGGATTTATTTTCATGTGCCATAATTGAAATTGTAGTCCCCCTAATATAAGCTTTAAAAAGCATCCCATCTCGTAATTAAAGAAGTATCACTTTTATGGTTAAATGAAAAGTATTCAGTCATGGATGATAAAAGTTTTGGTTTATGTTTCTTGTTCAAGACAATATCTGTATTCATAAGCCACCTAGATTGTTTAGTGTATGTGGACTGCAAATTTAAAAATAAAGAAACCAAAGCATGGTCAGATATATCAATATTACCAATCTGGGGATCTGAAACAGAAGCAATTAAGTGTCTAGAAATTAATAAACAATCAATTCTGGAATGGGAGTTATGAGGATTGGAGAAAAAAGTGAAACTTTTTTCTGTGGGAAAGTGTAATCTCCATATTTCAACTAATTTAGTGGATTGAAGAAAGGCTTTGAATGCAAAATATACTTGAGAAGGGTGGAATTTGGCTTGAAAAAATCTATCCAGTAAGGGGTCAGAAATGACATTAAAATCCCCATCAACAACTAAAGGAACATTTCCAACCTTTAAGACCTCTGTAGTAAGAGTGGTCCAGAAAGTAGTATCGTCAGCAGTAGGGCCATAAACATTCAATAAAAATAAGAATGTATCATGAACTTTAACTTTGGTTAATATATATCTACCATCAGCATCAGAGTGTTTTGCTTAAAATCTGGCAATGTAATCTTTTTGCAAACAAGATCGCCACTCCATTTTTCTTGCCAGAAGCAGGAGAAGAGACAATGTTATCAACCCATTTCTTTTTCTTAAAGTTCAAAATGTGATCATCAATATGAGTCTCCTGAATAAAACAAATATCAGCATTAAGTCTTCCTAAATAATCAGTGGTATTAGACATAGTTAACAGAGAAGAAAGTGGGTGAGATATCTCCAATATTATTCATGGGGGAAAGAAAAATGAAGTCTAAATCATTAAACATAATTTTAGTAGATTTAATAATGACTGATTTACGGAAAAATGCAGTGGTATTAGACATAGCTAACAGAGAAGAAACTGGGTGAGGAGTTACTAGTGATTTCTCAATAGATAACCAAGTAGGGGGAGTACTTAATAACGAGGTGTTAAACCAAAGGGAACTTTGTTTCAAAATAAAAGCTTTATGATAAAGAAAGAAATCTGGAATGCCAAAACCGGCATTTCGTTTGGGAATTTTGAGCAGTTTATAACTAATACGAGGTGATTTATTATTCCATAAGAACTTAGACAAAACTTTATCAACATCTTTATAAAACTTTAGAGGAAATTGAATTGGAAGCATTGCAAGTGTATAGAAAATTTTAGGTGCTAATGTCATTTTCAAGGAATGTAACTTTCCCCACCAAGTTAGACTGAAAACGCTGCTGTTCTGAGGCCTTTATTCCTCTCCTCCTGACGCTCTGTTTCTTCAGCTTGCTCTGTGTTGGGCTTTTTTTGGTAGCAGCGCCGGGATACTTTGAGTAGCTGTGCGCTCTATAAAATTAGTATAACATAACATCACATGTAATGAGGACCATTTGGAAATTTTGTCCTTAATATACGATAAAAGAAAATCACAATTTAACGTAATGGTTGATTTTATAGAGGTAGAAAATAAAATCCCAAGGTATTTCAATTTTTTTTTTTTGCCAAAGTAAATCATTTAAGGGAAGCATATCAGGGGTACAATAAACATTCAAAGGGAAAAATTCTGTTTTAGTTATATTTTAAGTATACCCAGAAATTGTAGAGTATTGTGTTATTATATGCAAAAAAGGTGGGAAAGAGGACACAGGGTCATTTAAAAATAAAAGTACATCATCAGCATATGCAAGGACTTTAACAAGAACACCTTTAATATTGATGCCCTGAATCTCATCACACTTCTTAATTGAGGAGAGAAAGGGTTCAATACCAATGAGAAATGAAAGAGGCAAAAGGGGACAACCCTGTCTAGTACCTCTAAAAAGAGAAAATTGATGAGAAATATGTCCATTTATGAATAATCGAGCAGTCGGTGCTGGATATAAGGCAGAAACCATACGAATAAAGGAATCTCCAAAATTAAAAAAAGATAAAGTATGAAATAAGAATTGCCAATGAATCTTGTCAAAGGCTTTCTCAGCATCTAAGGCGAATATACTTGCTGGGGATGATAGAGTAGGACTTTGTTCAATAACGTGAAGGAGAGTTCCAGTGTTATTAGCAGAAACTCTATTTTTCATAAAACCAGATTGATCAGGAGAAATAACAGAATCTAAAATAGGAGCTAATCTAGATGCGAGTATTTCTGCATATAACTTACAGTCTTGATTAATCAAAGAAATAGGGCGATAATTAGAAACACGAGTGGGATCTTTATCAGGGTTTGGGAGTACAATTATTAGTGCTTCAGTGAATGAGCCAGAGGTTGCACCAGTGGATCTAAAAAATGTGAACAGTTGATATAAAAAGGGTAACAATAGCATTTGAAATTCTTTATAAAATTCAGCTGGCAACCCATCATGACCAGGAGACTTATTTTTTTTAAGGTTCTTTATGGCAAGTAAAATTTCCTCTTTAGTGATAGGTGAATCAAGACCATGTTTATCAGATTGGGATATAGTAGGTAATTTACAGGAAGATAAAAAGGACTCAATTAAAGAATCTTCATGAAAATCAGGTTTGCTATATAATGTAGAATAAAACTTCAAAAATTCCTTAACTATATCATTTTGAGAAAAAGCGATTTCACCATGGGTGCTATGAATAGAGTTGATTTGAGCTTTGTCTTTTTTAATGCGTAAATAATTAGCTAATAGTCGGCCAGAGCGATTAGTATTAAACTTAAATCTGGCTTTAGCTTTAGAAATCTGAACGTCAGCCCTCTTACTAAGAATGGAATTAAATTCATAACACAATTTTTGAAGCGTAAACCTATATTTGGGATAATTAGAATTTATAAAGAGTCTTTCAGTTTTCGCAATTTGTTTTTGCAAATCTAAAATGGAAGCATTGAAGGATTTATTTTCATGTGCCATAATTGAAATTGTAGTCCCCCTAATATAAGCTTTAAAAAGCATCCCATCTCGTAATTAAAGAAGTATCACTTTTATGGTTAAATGAAAAGTATTCAGTCATGGATGATAAAAGTTTTGGTTTATGTTTCTTGTTCAAGACAATATCTGTATTCATAAGCCACCTAGATTGTTTAGTGTATGTGGACTGCAAATTTAAAAATAAAGAAACCAAAGCATGGTCAGATATATCAATATTACCAATCTGGGGATCTGAAACAGAAGCAATTAAGTGTCTAGAAATTAATAAACAATCAATTCTGGAATGGGAGTTATGAGGATTGGAGAAAAAAGTGAAACTTTTTTCTGTGGGAAAGTGTAATCTCCATATTTCAACTAATTTAGTGGATTGAAGAAAGGCTTTGAATGCAAAATATACTTGAGAAGGGTGGAATTTGGCTTGAAAAAATCTATCCAGTAAGGGGTCAGAAATGACATTAAAATCCCCATCAACAACTAAAGGAACATTTCCAACCTTTAAGACCTCTGTAGTAAGAGTGGTCCAGAAAGTAGTATCGTCAGCAGTAGGGCCATAAACATTCAATAAAAATAAGAATGTATCATGAACTTTAACTTTGGTTAATATATATCTACCATCAGCATCAGAGTGTTTTGCTTAAAATCTGGCAATGTAATCTTTTTGCAAACAAGATCGCCACTCCATTTTTCTTGCCAGAAGCAGGAGAAGAGACAATGTTTTCAACCCATTTCTTTTTCTTAAAGTTCAAAATGTGATCATCAATATGAGTCTCCTGAATAAAACAAATATCAGCATTAAGTCTTCCTAAATAATCTAATATGTTAGTAAGTTTAACTGGATGTCGCAATCCTTTAACATTTAATGATAATACATTCAACTTATGAAAATTAGCTATAGTAGAAAGTGGTTGAAAAAGAGATCCAGAAGACACGCATAAGAGAAAGAAAAGCAAAGCAAAAATCGGCCACAGAAAAAAAAGAAGAAAAGAGTAGCTCCAAAACACACATCAAAGAAAAGAAGGAGAAAATGAAACAGGGAAAAACGACAAACGAGAGACATAAATATGAATTATAAAAACGCACACACGGTTACAAGAATGGCCAGAACCGCTGGAGCCCTGCAGAAGAAAATCTTTGCATCCTGTCAAAAGAGAAAGGCAGAATGATCATAACTCAAGTATTGGAGTCATTAGTATCCATTGAATGATGAGGCTGTTGGTCAAGAAAATGTCGTAAGTCATCAGGACGTTGAAACGATTTGGAAAAATTATCCTTCCAGACACGCATCGTCGATGGATCAAAAAGTCCATATTTGAACCCAAGGCGTCGAAGATGAGGACGGAAAGCAGAAAATTCTTTTCGTATTGCAACAGTTTCCTTAGCAAAATCTTGGTGAATAAAAATCTTATTCCCATTAACCATCAGCGAAGGAATTTCTCGAGCTGCCTTTCTAATTAGGACCAAATGGTGATGACGCAGAACCTTAAAGATCATCTGACGTGGTTTGGTGTGGTGAGGATTTCGATGTGACGGGATTCTATGAGCCTTATCTATTTCAAATTTTTCAGAAAATTTGAGTTGCAAAAGACCAGGGAGCAAATTTTCCAAGTATAATCTGCAATTATCCCCTTCAACATCTTCAGGCAAATTAAAAATGCAAAGATTGTATTGTCTATTGCGATTTTCCAACTCGAGCAACTGAGAGCACAAAGGAGAAATTTTTGTCACCAGAGGAGCAAAAGTGTCAATTCTAGCTTTATTATCCTGGATTTTAATTGAATTATCGGAACTTTTCATGGATAAACTAGCCATCTCCTTGCGAACATTTTTAATTTCTGACGCAATGGAATCAGTATTGACTCTTAACGCTTGAATTTCTTCCAATATTAACGATAAGTAAGACTCTGAAGATTCAACAACTTTAGATTTTATAGGAGGAGGGGAAATTTGCTGCCTCCTTTTATTATTAACTACAGCCTTATTCTCCATGTTGTCAAAAAGAAGGAGAAAAAACTGTAGAAATACAGGAAAATAGCCCAAAAATGTTAAAATTGTGGAAATGCAGCAAAAATCACTGGTGCAGCAGCTAAACCTAGCTGTGGGCGTGTCTAGGCCCAAGCCAGGCCCTTTCCTAGAACTGCACTCCGCCCCTCTGACAGAATGCCATGCAGTACCTCAGAAGCTGGGCTGGGACCAGGAACCACACAGCCAAAAGAGGAACCTCCAGTGCCCCAAAGTCGATGAAAGTCGTCATACAGTGCAGGTAGGCATTCAGAAGGCTCTCCGCTGACTTTGGGGGTAATTTGTGACAGGAATCGGCGTTTAATAATGAAAATGCGGGCGTAAAAATGCTACTGCAGAGCTGCGGCGGCCATCTTGATCGTGTGCTCGCGCGTCTCCAGTTGAGTAGCCTTTTAAAACCTTTCTCTGGCCTGCCATTGACAAGCTGTAACTTTCCTAATAAGCAAAAAACAGGAGATAAAACCTGTGAGGCCTATTTTCTTTACTTGATACAGAGTAAGTTAATCTCTATAGTATAGGTAATTAAAAAGAGCAAGAGACGCCGACATCGACCGACTTGCTGAAATAACCAAACATTTAGGAATACATGTATAATAGTGGGCTAGTTTCACAGTAATGTGCAGTTATGTTAGACGGTGAAGAGTTTATCTTGTTTAACATGTCGTTGCTTATTGCGGGTAAAGATAATATACATTATTGTTTTTAAAAAAGACTAAACATGAGAATGCCATAACTAAAGTATATAAATTTGTTCATAGTTTTCTTGCCGAACGAGAAAATAGATATCACTGGTGACAGCGTGCTCATTCGTACAGATATATAGTAGCAGAAGACATGCCAATATGTCTATGTCAATAATAGCTGCACAATCAGACACAACTATGTCCTTCGCAGGAATGCACTGTTCAAAATGGCCCCAGTGCCAAGGTGCCTAGCCCGTGTCTTTTACTAAATATACATGTGTGTATCAATACTTTCATTTACACCATCAGTATCTTCAACATAGACACATGCCAAACTTGTTTTCCCAAAATTTTTTTTGTTTTTACTTTTTCAAAATACTGTATTCCTCATATTTCATTATATGAGCATTTTTAACATGTTCACAATTAATTGCATTGAGAATATCATGCTAACAACTATACTTCTTCAAACCTCCTGATCCATCTTATGTTCATATAATACATATAATACATATAGTACAATAGATGTATCACAACCAACGGTGACTCTCTCCCAATGCATTTCGATGCCGCAGCATCTTCGTCAGGGGAATAACTGTGTAAAAAAATTTCCATATAAACTGTCAGAAACGTTACTTTTTCTTTGCTTTACAATCTCAGTATTCATACTCTACATGCTGTATGTTATTCTATTTCCATGCAGTTTAAACATAATCCAAGCCTAGTAGCTGCTCGAGCAATATTACAACAGTGTCGTGGTGTTCCCTATACATGCAATTCAATGTTTTGAATAACGCACCCCAAATTTGTGATCCAGTACAACAAAACTCCCTGGATACCTCCACCACACTCTGCTGTGTTTATTACCAACGTGATAAGTGGTTCACACAATAAAATTATACCTGCCGTCTACTCTTGACATCAACTATATTTGTGCTACTAAGCGACATGCAAACCAAAAAAGTGAATACCGGTATGCCCGGTTACGTCCATCACCCAAATCCATTATCACCTTGTATCAGCCGACTTACTTCTAGACTTTAACGCGTACCGCACAACAACCAATACTGCAGCACCTGCAAAGTCTGCAAAATGAAATGCACGTTTTAGCCCCCTCGTCGTCAAACAGCGAGTTCAATATCACACCGCTCCCATTGACCCTTACCGTGCCTCCGTCACACCGATCCTCTACTATTCCTCTTCCTGAAAGTCAGCCGGATGTCGGCTGTGCGTGACGAGATCTGCTTTAAGTATCCGTCATGAACATAGGACTAGTGCCCCTCCCACCTTATTTGAATACTCCTCGTCTTGTACGCGACCTGCTTATCAGTTCAAAGTCGTTTTAAATTACATCTGCGAGTCTTGAGTCACATAAATATTTTAAATATGCCGCTTACCGAATATTTTAAGTGATTAAGCGTTTACCAACGTTATGAAACCACGTGATGAACATAAAAAAAGGACTGTCACACACGCAACTTTATTTACACCCAAAACCTCAAAATGCCTACAATCATTGATTTAATATCGTAACTGATTCAATTATGCCTACAACGCGCATAACGACTCTATGGCTCCCCACCTTACAGACTCCTGTCCTTAGCAGAGGACTGAAAAAACTTTGCACAGTGAAAATTACAAAGTGAAAATTACAGAAAAAGAAAAGTGTACTGGGAGTGTGTGATACTATTATCAACAAAAGTTTGGTGCGCTTCTCAAAAGACCAAATCCTGTATTAACAACTTATTACACCACTGAGACACATATCTTTACATAAATATTACTGTTCAGCACTCATAGATAACAAGCAAATTCTACTTTGCCATTCAGCCCCCCGGGTTTAACGGTCTGAAGGTACCTCATCCAAAAAGTTTCTCTTTGTGCAATTCTCACATTCGGGTCCACATGGGGCTCAACCAATACCTGCTCTAGTACAGTAAATCTAAGTTGAGGAATGGTGTGTCGCCTCTCTTTCCAATGTTGTGCAAGACTGGATTTTCCATTCCCAAGCCTGATATTGGACTTATGTTCGGTGATCCTAATTTTGATTTTTCTAGTTGTGCGGCCCACATACACTAGGCCACACGGACATTTGATTGCATATATTACAGAACAAGTGTTGCAATCTGAAGTGTGTCTCAATATGATCTGTTTACCTGTGTGTGGGTGTGCGAATACCTCTCCAACCAGTACATTACCACAATGACCACAATTGAAACATTTTTGCATTCCTTTAGTTTTGACCTGTCCTTGCTTGGGCTTTTTGTTTTTTTTGATGAATATAGAGAAAAGGTGTGCAGGTCACTCAAATATTTTTTGTATATGTCAATAATAGTGCACAAGAGTATCCTGTCTTATCCTCAGCGCGACGTATAGATATTCTAACCAGGATTTGATAATACTATTGCCTAATAGTTTTCAAAAATAGAGAAAACAAGTAACATTGCTGGCCGAGGGCTCACTCGTGCAAATACAAAGTAACAAGAGGCATCCTGATACGTTTTATGCCCATAACTAGGACCGGCAATGTACTATTTAACGTGCATACCTTGATTCAAGTGTTCCCTTCTATATGGTACCCTCTTCTGGTGTGAACAGGCGTGCGTCTTAACGATAGACAGCGGATGATTACGAACAGAGCGTTCTACCTCGCTTAATATACGGCCGGCCATTACTGATTTTCGCGGTTCTAATGTCATGTGTTTGTGACGTTCTGGTGTAACGTGACATGCTGCTCACATAACGTGTTACGTGAGTCCCAAATGGAAATAATAGAAATGTCTTGATAGTATTAGTATATTACCACATACATTGGCAGTGATCACAGCCAGTATTTTATGATGTATTTGTTAATAGACACACGCATGCCCGATTCTGAATTCATTACTGATGAACAAAAAATAAAAATAGGTAAAACTTAAGAGACTATTTATTTCATTATAGTTTCATATCAATAGCTATTTATAATGATATTTTTTAGCTGGAATATTATATGTACTGACATAATAATACAATATAATTTCTTTTTAAACACAGGGTAAAAAATATTCTAAATTTCATCTACTGTCTGTAACCTATTAACAAGTTCCTATAGAGCATCTATATTAATACAGCTTAAAGGTGAGCAGAACAATAGTTCGATAATTGCATTCTCCCATGGCAATTCACTATTCAGGCCATTTTAAAATGTATCCAACGAAAAAATCCAGAAGACTTCGCTTTTTTTGCGAACCTTCATGCCATTTTTGTCTTCTGGTATATTGATTTTTTTCCAGGATGCGCCACCGAATATCTTCCGGTTTATGTCGCAATTCCTGGAAATGTTTCACTAGAGGGGCCATAAGTTTTGCTGTCTTTCTTGCAGAACGGTGTTACCTTAATCTTGTTTATATTGCTCTAGAGGTATCTCCTACGTAGCCTAATTGGCACGGACAGAGAATTAAGTAAATCACATTTTGTGTTCTGCAGTAATCTCTTGATGTACATGGTGCACTGCTACCAGACTCTATGCAGTACCATGGCGCACCTGAGAGCAGGAGAACACCATGGACTGAGCTGCTGTGGGCGGGATGGCAGCAGACAAGGGAAGAACAGGGAATCAACCTCCTCTTGGCAAGTACCATTTGGGCTTCTTCATATCTAGCAACTCAGAAGAAGGGGAGCCCAGGGGTATTGCAAACATAAGGGGTCGGGAACCCTTGCATAGCATGTACGGAATCAAGACTCTTATGTGTGAACTAAATGGTTTATCGGATATGCAGAAATAGGCTCTAGTAACAAGCTATTTCAGAGAAGAGATATTGTATACATAAATATAAATAATATGAATACATCATTATCACATTAACGTTGTCATTTGTTATATTTAAGCAGTAACAATTTAAAAATGCTGTGTGTATTTTCAGAATTACACAATAGTTATTTTTTAAACAGATTATCCCCTGAAGATGGACCCCATAGGGCTGCAGTGCCTTGGGATTTTCCATGAAGTTTGCAGCACAATGAATACAATTGATGATAATACCTGCATATGCAATAAGAATACGCGATATATTGAACTAACACAATCCTTTAATCGTTGAGGAATACAACCTTTCCATTTAAATTACTCCTTGGGTTACATGGTAATGTGAGAGAAGACACTATTCTTGGCTTGCATTTCATATCATTTAAGTTGGGTCATTTGGCTAGTGTAACTACTCACTCAGCACACCAAATACCACAAAATGGACAAGAGACTAGTAAGCCTTTTCTGTACCTGGATGGCAGCATTTCATAAACTGCAAATATTGAAGAACAAACTGGAACCGTCCTGGGATCTAATCATTGATCACGCTATTGGGTGGAGCCAAATCCAGCTGCCCTCAAGGATTGCTCCACTTCCAGGTGATAGCTGTTCCTGGTCCCAGGAGATATACAAGGCTGACATTGTCGCTGCAGATTAAAGGACAGAGTTGTAAGGATGGCAGCCATGCTAAGCCTTGTTTGATTTATCTGTGATCTAGCTACATAGGTAATATCAATCTTTCTATCTCTCTATCTATTTGTATTGTGACCCCAAACTTGCCTTGCCTTGAGGCATTCGTGTACGATATTGAGTAAGGTATTCGAAGATAGAAAATAAAGAAAGCGATTACATTGCTTCCTGAAAACAAAGGGAATAGGAAGGAACCAAAGTTAAGCAGGGGACAGTTATTTTCGAAGGTTGATTTTAATGACTTCTCTGATACTGTGTTGGCATACTTTTGGTTTCCAGGAAACATTGGTCCCAGGATTTCAGTGCACTTTGTTTTGTTTATACGGTTGATGGAACAGTTAATAGGTGGACATTATGCAGACTTTGGTGGACATCACACATTCTGCCTGTTAAAAAATGTGAAAATGTTTGTGATGTGTGCGGACGGTTACCCAAAATTGGGCCTGAGTAAAACATTTATCTACTCAATAAAGTGTAACTTCATAGCGAGAAGTTATTTTTAGCAGATACATTTCTTCTGATTGTAGAGTAGTGCCTTGAAAGATAAACATTTGAAAGAGATTGAAAAAACCCTGAATGTAATCATGGCATTGATGGTAAGACAATGAAGAGAAATGAAGACGGGTGGGTGGGATCTGATTTCATTGAGGCATACATTAATATGGCTTGTGACATTCTGCACATGTGGCAGCTGGGTACATTTGATACCCAGAACAAGTGATTACAGAGTTTGAATGATCTAGTGCAAAAAAGACCAGTGATTCAACAACTAATTTGTGATGGTTTGAGAGGATGAAAGGTAGCACACTTTTGAGCTGGCAGACTATAGAAAGTGAAACACATTTTTGCGGTGTTGTAATCTCTGAGTTCACGTTGAGGTTGCTTGACCTTGTTGGAGAATTCAGTATGGTGGCAGATAGAGGAGAATGGAGGAGAAATTACTGATGATTTATGAAGGTGATTCGCTCCCAGGAACATGCCTTTAGTTTCCGAGCCATTTCAATTTAGCCAGTTTCTTATTATCAACTATTGTTGCAGTCTGAATGTGTTTGAAATTTCTCGGAAGGTGGCTAAGAGACGTGCAGGTAAACAGTTCGATTTTAAAGTTATCTAAATATAAATGCTGGGATAAGTCTTAGACCTTTAGAAGATCCAGGTGCACCAGTAAAAAAACAAATTTGTAGGGTGACCAATCAGGAGACTGGGTAGGTAGGCCACAAGAAGCAACTGAACTAGACTTTAAATAAGTAGGTGATTAGTTGCAAAGGATGTGGGTTCTGCACATGCAATAAGTCATCAACCTTTTGTCTGTGCGGAACCAAATACCTCATTGTAGCAATAGATAGACTCTCTTAGGGTCGCATGTCAGAGCATTCCAAGACCTACTCAGGGTAGATGGTGTGGGCTAGTACCGCAGTCCACAAGCACATAACAAACAACACTCGATAAATTATTGTCCAAGCAAAGCTTTTGTTTAGAAGAAGGAAAAATACTTTATTATGTACACTCCACTGAAAATGACACTTTTGCAAAGTTTGCATTTTCTTGTCCTAACCATTTGGTGCTTGCACCATGTACCCTCGGTCACATGACTAGGTGTAGTTAGCAGTTGGCCTTTGTGTATTTCTCCGAGACTGTAGCACAATGGAGGGTCTTCGTGTTGACAGGATGTGCCATTGAGACTTGATGAAAGGGGCAAAGCTGTCACTTGTCACACTTGCACTTCAAAAGCCAGTGCTCAGCTCACACAAAAATAACTTCATTCTAGCCTATTGACTGGGACCAGGGCAGGGAAGCAGGAAGCAGGAAATTCCAGACACTTCTGTAAGTGAAAACTCTAGAAGCTTCTCTCACTTCAAATGGGGCACCAGGCATAACTGTATGACCCTCAGAGCCACTCTTCAGTACACTCATGGTTTTGTCCAGATATTTAACCTGGTTTGTAAATGATTTGGAATGACATCCCACTCAAGAATAAGAAAGGAACCCTCCCCCTTATCCTCCACACTTGACTAGTAGTCTATGACATGTCCATTCACATCACTCTTGTTAATCTGCTTTTCCAAATCATTGGAGACGGTGTTAATCCCTTACTTGTTTCACTATGTCATGACTGACAATGATCAATTAGTCTTTAGGATAAATGGGCCGCGCCCATTTAATCCCCTGGAGTTTTCACTTTTTGGATTACCTGTGTTATAGACTTCGTATATCAGAGATTTTTTAGAGATTAGCAACATGAGTCTGAGAAATCGCTCATAGACTAAGTACCCAATAGAGTGACTATACAAATGTAATGAAGGATGGTTGTAGCTCCTGTGCTGTCAATCAGGCACCTCAAGAAGTGATCAAAATGTATTTCCATTAGTGTACATAGGAGGCGAATTTACTTGAGCACTCCATTCAATACCAACGGAGGTGAACTTGTTGTCGATGGTGACACGAGTAGATGGAAACGAGACAATTCAAGATAGTAGTCCTAATGAAGATGTAGAAATTAATGGGAAGGTGGAATATTTCAAAGACGTGAACCCTCTTCAGTGTTACATTCAGTTTGTGTTTTTTCCCAGTATAACAGTAAAAGATGTTAAAGGAAAATCCAGCACATCACACAAGCATTCTTTAAAATAGACGTGGCTAAAGCCAGGAATATTTTGATCTACTTTCTCCAATTCTTCAGCAACAGAAACAATCTTTACACAGGCCAATTCACCTGGATACATGCCCAGGTCTCTCAAGAAATCTAAGGAACAGATTTTGCATTTTTATACACAGTGCAATGCAGCAAAACAACTTGCTGTGCAGTGTCAAATTGAGAGGACAGACATGCGCTACATTCACTAACATATGGCACATTCCTCCTCTCTCTCTGCACTGGTGCACTATGTGCTGCCTAGCACAAATGCAGGCACTCATGCACCATGGTACTAGGGCACCCTTCCTGCACAAAATCAATCCTTAGAAGCTTTTTCCTCTTTCTATGTGTACTGCAGAATGAGTAAACCGCACCCCATTGATGCTGTTGTCCAGGGGGACGCATATACAAGTCAGGCGGCAAGCATGCTGGTATACTTTGAGCATCACTGGTTGAAGCCCTCAATTCTGAAAGCAAAATGCAAGTAATGTATAGCAATAGTGGTGATCCCCTATCCCACTCAACAGAATGAATGTTTAGAAGGCACTATTGTTAGAACGGAAGTTTTGTCTGATGTTTTTACTCTATAGAATGCGAATTCATCAGCATTCTATAAACATGTCAGCAATTGGTTATGAAGTTCCTTGCCCAGTTCAAGATGTTGCTACTGACCCACGACTTCATGAGGAAGCTATACTTGTTATAGTCCTTGAATAGGAGTATGTCCTTTCTGAAACGGAATCATTCTTAATCCATCCAAGGGAAGAGGATATTTTCTACAGATGAACTACATTTAATTCATAATAGGCTGGCCTGGCAATGCTGCATACCACTGAATCCACTCCAGGGATTCCAATGGCTGCTGTGCCAACTAGTCACAGAACAAAATGGGAAAGAAACGAAAAAGACAAATCTTATCTAAATGATTATTTCAACCTATGCTGTTTTCAATATTCTCAGTCATTTCAGAAATGGGGTAATTAAAAGCAGGCATTATAAAAACTAATGGATCTGGCTTTTTGGCAGGAACATTATTTGGTAATAATAAGGTAACTTTCGGTATGTTGCCCCCAGTTATGAAATATTTTTGTGAATGCAAATAATTACAGCAACCACACTAAGAGCCATATTTATCAATATGTGATGCAGCACAACAAGCCACTTTGCTGCGCTGCATGACCGGGAAAGAGAAGGAATGTGCCATATTTAACATTATACAGCACATTCCTGGCTTTTCCCAACGCTGGTGCACAATGTGCTGCCTAGCATTAACAGAGGCACTCTTGCACCATGGTGCAAGGTTGCCTGCATTGTAAGCAGGATTGGCTTTGTGCAGCAAGGGGCATAAAAACAATCCTCTGAGGCTTTTTCCTCTTTCTATGTGTGTGAATGCAGCACACACAGAAAGAGGAAAAAAGTAGGAGAAATAAAGATATTTCAACTACAAACTCACCTTGATTCTTTAGTATGCCTTGCCAGAGTTTCTGCCCAAACTTAGATTTGGTGAATATTATTTTGAAATCCTACGTTCCATGGAATTCTCATTGTTTCTATGAAAGCCCTGAATTTCTAGTACTTTCACGTCCTGAGCTACCTCTGGGGTTGGTGCATAAACGGTTGAAGGGCATATCTAATTCCACTTCTACCATATCCTTTCCAAGGGCGGCTCCTCCACGATGGCGGACGAGCGTCGCCTCACTGCTTTCTCGCAGTGCGAGAAGCAAAAACATAAAATGGCAAAAACTTTCCGTCATTATCATTTTATGTTTAGTTGCGGTCAGGCGGTGGGCACGCCTGCTCTACAAGCAGGCAGGGGAGGTGTGATATGTCCAATCTTGAGGGCGCATTGACTGTTTGGTTGGCCCTCTGGGGCCGCCAAAACCAGTCATGTGCACTCTGATCTTCTCCATGCAGGCTGCATGCAGCCTGCATGGAGAACATGGCCTCCCCATAAGCCCCAGGCTGAGGGGCGTCGCTTGCAGCGTTGTGATTGGCTTAGGGGAGGTACTGTAGGGAGCCTGGCTGCCTGCTTCCTGTTCCTGCCAGGGGCAGGAGAGCAGGAGCTGACAAGACGCAGGACCCGGCCGGCGGAATGGTAAGTGTATTTTTTTGTGTTAAATTAAACCCCCCCTACCGACGTGACATCCCCCATCCCCCCACCTGCGAGACATGCCAGCCGTGACTGATCCTTTCCCAGATTTAACTTACATCTGAACAGGCGCGCAACGTCCATTGGACTCACAGGGCTTCAACCCCCCCGTTGTGTGTGGCAGCCCGGAAGAGACAGCTTCCCGGGCGCATACGCAGCCATACCCGAGTTCTTCACTGGTCTTTTCAAGACCTTTTGCTTGTTAGGCTTTGATAGTTTTCACCCCTTCTTAGGGCCCCTGCAGCTCCACTCTGTCTTTTGCTTGAAGAATCAGCCCCCCTCAAAAAAAATTCTTAGCCCCTCCCCCGAAATTTGACCCTAGGTGCGCATCTGCATCTGAAGCATAGTCACATCCTCCTGTCCCCAATAATGTCATAAGTGGTCACATGCTATGTGATTGGTGGGACTAAGTGGAACGATTAAAGGGGCTGGTTTATGAGGGAAGGCAGATGTATAAGCTGTAAACGGTAGTAGACCAACCTTGGATTTCCGGTTCTAGACAGGTCTATGTGCGTGATGGGACTGGGAATTCTGGGAGTAGGTGGTCTGAGATAATCTGAGAGCGTGGGAAGAATTTTCCAGGAATTCCTGTGGTGGTAGAAGGCTAAGAATGTGTCTTTTCTCTTGCACTCAGGCCATTTTCTGTGGATTCAGCATGGCAAAAACAGTGCTACTGATTATCAACTTTTTATATTACTTCGTTTTTTTTGTTTTGTCAATTTGGAGTGCTTCTGAGATTTTTTACTCACTATGGCAGTGCCTCTTATCCATTTTAGTCATCTCTTTTCATTTTCCTTTTCCTTTAAATGTTTTTGTAGATTCGTTGCATGGATAATTTTTTTGATTTTTCTTTTCTCTTTGACATATCGCACACGCGAGAACAGTAAAAGCAATACCTCTCATTCCACTTTGCTGAATTGCTCTTTTGCAAGCGCTATAAAGTATCAGAAAAGATTCCTTTGCACCAAACTAGCATGTTTTCATAGGCCTCACTGTGATGCAATGGACACTAGTCATAAAAAAGTATTGCAAGCCTTGTAAAATTTTACAGGCAACTTGGTTCTTTACAATATTTGACAGACCTTTTAAAAACATTTCTACTAGTCACATTTTTATTTTACAGTTTCCTGCACTGAGCTCAAAGTTTAGATACGCCTTTCTCCACACCACTGCGTTTGCAGACGAAAGCAGTAATCACGCGGGACATTTTCCAACCTCCCTTTACCGGTGCCCTTGAGAATCGTCAAAACCATCGAATTCCCCGGCAGCGCTAATGCCTTCCACTCTCGTGTTATCTCCTATCGCGCGATCTTAATAGAGCAGGAGTCAGCCAGAGGTGCTTCTTGGTAAAACAAAATCCAGTTTAAACCGCTGCAATCAGTTCACCTCTCACACCACCCCGCCCCAAACATACTGTACCTAAACCTGTTCTGAATGCGTGCAGGGAAATTCCGCTCATTTCATGTCATGCGCTGTAAAGGAATTAAATAAGCTTGTAACACTTTCTTAGCAGGAATGTTCCCTTCTTAAATGTAGAGACACTGTTACTGTTTATGTACAGCTGCACAAACACAATGATTGTTAGAGGTTGCGAGTTTTCGGTACTGTCAAAACGGTGGCACACATTTCGGTTAACAATAATGGATAAAGGAATCACAATGACAACTTTTTTTTTTTGATAAGCAACAAACGTCTATAGGTGTGTCACGAAAAACGAACTTGGGGGCATATTATCAACAACTAGAGATATTTATCGCTAAATAATCTTAGCGACATTTTTTTATCGCCAAGCATTGCTGGATTTTATCGCAGAGTTAACATGCTATTAGCAACGTTTATCTCCAATGCGATTAAATAACCGGCGATAGTGGAGAAATGCGCGAATATCGCTGGAAAACCAGCGATATTCACGCATCATCGCCAATAAGGTCTTAGCCAGAATATCCACCTCCCATTGGATATAATGGCTAAGAACTGGTCTGAGCAGGCGTTGTTTTTAGCGATATTCGCGCCTAGCACAAATTTATTTATCGCTACGCCTGCCTTTCTAATACGCGATAGCGACGTTAGCGACTGCTTTCAGTCGCTAACAGGTTGGGTACGCCCACTTTGCATGTCTTTAGCGATAAATATCGCTGACATGCAAAGCGGGCCCCAAACCGCTCGCTATCACCTAAAAGCTGTCGCTAACTGATGTTAGCGAGAGCTTGCTAATAGGGCGATGAAATTATCGCCGCTTTGCGGCTGAAAACGGCCACAAAAGCGGCGATAGTTTAATTTCGCCTGCCTTGATAATATGCCCCTTGGTTAATACCATCCTGAAAATATTTTAATGAGGAATTGTTCTTGCCGAATTTTGAACGTCACTGAAACCGATGACGAACTTAGTTGCAGTTCTCGTTTACATACCTTCTTTTTGGTATTGTAAGGTGTCACTGTGTCTTCGCGCCATCTCACTCCCCATTTTCACCCTTCTCCTAACCCATTCTATGGCAACCTGGATGTTTGAGGGCAGGGAATTTCGCCCAGCAATGCGTCTCCGTTGCTGAGTTATCCGTTTATTGCTGCTGTGCTGACCTGTATTAGTCTCCAATACACGCTGTAATGTCGACTATACCTATGAGGTAAATGGAGCAGTCTCGAGGTTCATTCTCTTACTTGGTTCTAAATTAATGTCTCTTTTCACGTTGGTGACAAAAACAATGGAGGACATTCTCTAGGGTCTGAGGGTGCTGTTTAGCATTGTGGCAACTGCAAGATAGGAAGTGATCATGGGG
This sequence comes from Lissotriton helveticus, assembly GCF_964261635.1. NCBI lineage: Eukaryota > Metazoa > Chordata > Amphibia > Caudata > Salamandridae > Lissotriton > Lissotriton helveticus. The sequence continues at coordinate 455,520,096 of NC_136057.1, forward strand.
TTCGGGGGAAAGACACTGGGCCACAGATAAAACTGGTGGGACCGTCCGTCTGTAAATACATCTATAGCTATTGGAGCAGCGTAATTCAGTCTCCACCTATTTACATCTTGTATTTACATTCATGCACTCATATACAACATTTTTTGTCAACGTGTGGTTTAACTTCATTAATGTGTGCTAGAAAAAGGCTTATTGTGTATATTTAACTGTTGATAGTGCGGCACGGAAGGAGAAAGTTGGCAACGAGAATTGAGCGGTGATGGTGAAAGAAAGCCTTCTGTTCATGGTGGAATAGGAGAATAAAACATCCAAGGCCAACAGAGGCACACATGGCAGTGAGGAGATGGGAATTTAGGGAGTATCTCCACACCCTCAAATGTGGCTAAGCAATTGGCTCTCAGTGATGGGAATGAGATATAAATGGGGGTGGTGATGGACGGAGCATCTGAACCAATCAAACACTCACACCCAGTCAACAGATCTGGGTTTAATCCATCACCGTTCTTTAGCCCACTCTGCCACCCCAGTTCAGAAAACTGTTGAAGATGGACAGAAACATTGCGAGGCATTCAGTATTTGCAAGGGAAATAATATTTCTGGATAACGAGGAGTCTCTGAGAGAAACGATAACCTCTTTGAAAAAACTATGTCATATGATGGCTTGAAGACTATGCACTACTAGCCTGGAGTCTGGGCTCGGCTGAAAGGTATTAATAAAGGGGCAGTGGACCACTTATGGCAAAAAGAAAAGCGAGCATATCTGTGTGCGGTGTATCTTTGAAAAATATGGTACGGAGCCCGTGCTGCATAAATATAAGTTGTAGTCCTGTTTCAATTAAAGGAATTATGATAATGTAGATTTATGTCTATTTTGTGTACACTAAATACAGAATTTATTTGCTTCAAGTAGCTTCCGGCTACGGCATTTAATAAGGCATACGTTTTAGACTGTACAGGCAGTATCGCGGTCGGGGTACTAGTTGGAAAGCATTTTTTTTTAACACGCATTCCTAAACAAAGAAAATTCGTGGTAAAGGAATGCGTGGGGAAAAGAATCGTGGTTTAGACAGGGTTGTGGTTACAACCTCGTTGTTAGGGAAGTCGTGGTTGGGGGAACTCATTGTTCCAACATACAACCAGTTGAAACAGGTGGAGGCAACGGCATTGATCTGGCGGGTCATGGTGAGGGAGGAGTCAAGGATGATGCTGAGGTTTTGGGCGTGGTCTGATGGTGTGTTTCCGAGGGCAGAAGGCCACCAGGTGTTGTACCAGGCGGTGGAGGAGGGTCCAGGGAGGAGGACCTCTGTCTTCTCCGAGTTGAGTTTAAGGCAGCTGTAGTTCATCCAGGCTGCAACGTCTTTCATTCCTGCCTGGAAACTGAGTTTGGTGTCTTCGGGGTTCTTTGTCAGGGAGAGGATGAGCTGGGTGTCATCGGCGTAGGATGTTGAGCCCATGCTGTCTGACGATGGCGGCTAGGGGGCCATGTAGTTGCTTAAGAGCGTGGGGCTGACTGAGGATCCTTGGGGTACTCAGCAGTTGATCTCGTGGGTTCGGAGAGGAAGGGTGGGAGTCTGATCCTTTGGGTTCTGCGGGTGAGAAAGTGGCGGATGTGCCATGCCTGCAATCAACTGTCTGAAGCCTAGGTAAGACACCCCTCTAGCAGAGTGTGATAGCACTAAGGTGAGGGTACTAAGGCACGAGTCCTGTACCCCTACAGTGTCTAAGTCCATTCTTAGACATTATAAGTTTAGTAAAGCAATAAAGAGTACATGATCTCGATGTTGGTCATTACGAACTCCACAGCTCTATAATGGCTTTACTAAAAACTGAGAAGTTTGGTAGCAAACTTCTCAGCACATTCAATCAATCAATCAATCAGTCAATCAAGGGTTGGTAGAGCGCACTACTCACCTGTGAGGGTCACAAGACGCTATGGGAGGGGGTAGTTCCGGATCAGTCGCCGCCTCGGATCACTCGAAGAGCCAGGTCTAGAGGTCCTTACTGAAGTTTTGTAGGGTTGGGGAGAGTCTTATGTGCATGGGGAGCTTGTTCCTGCACTTGGCTGCGATGTAGGAGAAGGCTCTCCTGCCTGTTGTAGTTCTGCGGATGGGGCGGACTTCTGCCAGGGTGAAGTCAGCGGAGCGGAGGTTCCTTTTGGGTCTGTGGAAGGAGACTTTCTCATTGAGGTATTTGGGTCCAATGTTGTTAAGGGATTTGTAGGCGTGGGTGAGGAGCTTGAAGGTTACCCTCTTCTCGGCAGGAAGCCAGTGGAGTTCTCGCAGGTGTTGGGTCATATGTTTGTAGCGCGGAGTCCCAAGGATGAGTCTGGCCGTGGCGTTGTAGATCGCCTGGGGTGTGTGTAGTAGACCTCTGTGATTCCGGCGTATAAGGCATTGCCGTAGTCTAATCTGCTGGTTATGAGAGAGTGGATGATGGTCTTTCTGCAGTCGGTGGGGGGATCCATTAGAGGGTCTTGCGGAGGATGCGCAGGCAGTTGAAGCTGGTTGAAGCAATGGCGTGATCTGGCGGTTCATGGAGAGGGATGAGTCGAGGATTGATGCTGAGGTTTTGTGCACGGTCCGTAGGGGTGGGAAGGTTCCTGAGGGGTGAGGGCCACCAAGTGGTGTCCCAGGCGGATGTGAGGACCTCTGTCTTCTCTGAGTTGAGCTTCAGACAGCTGTAATTCATCCAGGCTGCCACGTTCTTCATTCCATCCTGGAAGTGGAGTCTCGTTTCTTCGGGTTTCTTCATGAGTGAGAGGATGAGCTGGGTGTCATCGGCATGGGATACAATGCCGAGGCCATGCTGTCTTACGATGGCGGCGATGGGGACCATGTAGATGTTGAAGGGTACCGGGGGTACTCCGCAGTCGATATTGGTGGGTTTGGAGATGAAAGGAGGGAGTCTGATTTTCTGGGTTCTGCCGGCGAGAAAGGATTGTATCCAGTTGAGGGCGGCTCCTGGTATCCCCGTGTTGCAAAGTTTTGCTGCGAGTGTGCAGTAGGAAACGATGTTGAAAGCTGCGGAGAGGTCTGGGAAGATGAGGGCCGCGGTGTGACCCTGGTCGGGTAGCATGCGGATGTCGTCGGTGGCGGCAAAAAGGGCGGTCTCGGTGCTGTGATTGCTGCGGAATCCAGACTGCAAGGCATCAAGTGTTCTGCGATGAAGGTCGTCAGCTGAGTTCATAAGTCTCTCAATGACCCTTGCTGTGAAAGGGAGGAGAGAGATGGGCCAGTAGTTTTTCGGGTTAGTTGGGTCTGCCGTGGGATTCTTGCGGAGTGGTTTATCCTCTGCCCGTTTCCAGTTTTCTGGGAAGATGCTGAACATGAAGGATGCGTTAATGGTCAATCTGAGTTCGGGTGCTATGGCGGCGGCGGCCCTGTGGAATATGTGTGGTGGGTAGGGGTCCGTTGGGGCACCTGAGTGGGTTTTCTTCATGGTCGCGGTGATGTGTTCGACGGTGGTGGGATTCCAGGTCATGATTGTTAAACCCACACTGAAGTCATTGTGGGATTTAATGTAACATGTACCCAGAGGGTATCTTAGAGGGGGAACATCCTTTACCACGCGGATTTTACTCCACAGTACCCTTTCGACGCGACTTTTACAACGCAAGTTGTAACCACGACTTGCGCTGGAGGGCGCTACAGGACAAGGAATCATTTAATTTACTATCCAAAACCTTCCCTACTGTACGTAGGCTGGTGTTGGAATAGTAAATTAAAAAATTCCTAAGTCCGCACCCCTACAACGCAAGTCGTGGTAACGACTTGCGTTGTAAAAAACACGTTGTTACGGTATGCGTGGTAAAACCCTGGGTCGTACATCCATCTTAGAGATGCCCCCTGAAACTCGACCAGCCCTGGTGTGGTTCTTGTAAGGCTACCCGCCATTTGCTACTACCAGCCAGGTTTGTGGATCCCTAGGTAGAGAGCTTCCACTCTCTGGGTCCATAAACAAAGCCCATCCTGGGTAGAGGTGTCATGCCTCCTCCCCCATGATGGGCTGGGTCCATGAAAGGGGAAGCTCCAAAGGTCTGCCTCCTTTGGACACTGTCCCTTTCTTTTGCTGCCTAGAAAATGGCTCCCACCGGTTCTGGCGCCCACTTTTGGGCAGTAGAATGAGCAGGAAAACCAAGCTAGGAAGACAGTTGTTCCCACTCTTCCAACCCCACTCCTCAGGTGGGGGAGGTGATGTAAAGCACTTAAGGTGACATTAAAGGGGGTGCACCCACCCCAAGGAAGGGACCCATTGTTCCTGACCTGGACACCCCTTTAACACCCCTAAATGTAGTATTCAGGGGCAATTCTGATCCTTGCCCCTTCAGATTCAAGGAAGAAAGAAGGACCAAAGAGCCATGCTGACCCAGGAAGGAGAAGAGGACACCAACTGCCTTTGTCCCAGCCATACTGGCCTGTCCCGTCGATGACCTGCCTACAGCAAAAACCCTGGCAAGTCCAGCAGCCAGCAACCCCAGACCCTGGAGGACATGCCCTGCTCCCTTCCTACAGACTCTGTCTCCCGTTAGCACCAGATTTGCTCATAGACTCACCTCCAGAATCTGTATTAAGTTAACTCGACAATTCTGCACCACTCTGCACCCGATGCCCACAGCCCCAGGTTGAGTGGCCCAACACCAGGGTCAGATTGGGATCACAATTAGGCCTGAGCATTCTTTAAAAAAGTGGCCAACATTTCCGGATCATGCCCTTTCATTAAATACTAATTGATTAGTCTCATTGGGCACATGTTTATAGAAATGTTTGGTAATTTAAAACATTTTTTTACTTGTTGTGCCAGTAAATTGGGTAAAAATTAGAAGCACTGATTTTTGGCCTGACGAGCAGGGTGAAATATAATGGTCCAAGAGCGACAACATCTGATCTGATGGGTATTTTAATATCCTGGCTGGTACGAAAATGACAATGACCCAAATCTGGTATTTTTTCCCCTAATCAGTATGTTTTTTAAACAGTAAATGTAAGGCAAATGCACTTTATATTGATTTCTAAAGATGCCTTAATGACCCTTGACTGATCATCAAATTAACAAAATCAGAAAAGCCATGTTAAAAAGGAATAAGGTTTTTATAATATAAAGATTCGTCTTTAATTATCATTCTCTGGCGTTTGTAGAATTTTAAAACATGAACAATGGCCGGTTATTTTTGTAATGTGTTTTGTAGTTTTATGTAGTGTGAACTGGCCCCACTGGTATTGGATCTACTTACATGAGCACAAGTTGCGGTAGAGGAGATCAAATTCGTTTTTATTTTTCAGCCTCAGAACATTAAGTGATTTACCCAGAATCAAAGAATGTTGAGCTATCGCTGGGACTCTAACATAGTTCCCGAATTACGAAGTTAGCATCTCTGGTCAAGTTAGCCTCACAGCTAGGCCTATGCAAACACATCTGTGCCCCCTCCACACACACACCTTACACTCAGTGAGAAAGACACTGGGGCTATGATGACAACACCTGGCCCCGAGAAAAGCCCCTGAATACTCTCTCCCTTCCCGTCCATCAACGCCTGAGTATGATGTGATGGCCCAGTGGGGGAGGGGCCAGGGGAAAGACAGTGTGTTTGGGCTGGGTCGAACCCAAGGGGGTGAGGAGAGAATGACACTACAGCCAGAGCAATAACTAGCCTCCAGGCAGGCCGCTTCCCACTCACCCCTTACCCACCCCACTTTAGCCTCAGGGCTATGGCCTGGCAGAGGTGGAGGGAAGAAAAGAACAAAGCTTCTGGGCCGGCCTCTGTGGTGGGGGGGCAATGAGAGCTGTGGTGAAGATGGGCCATTGGCTATCAGCTGAAACTGAACCCCCAGTAAGGCTGCTTTACACTTTCTGTCTCGGCTCTGTTTGACAGCCAGGCAGGGGAGAAGGGACATTGCTTTGTCTGTGCAGCACCCAACGGGCTAAGCTGAGGACTGCTACACCAAGCCTTGTGATGCAAGTCCCTACCCTGACAGTCAGCCTGCCTTACAATACAGCAGCCTGGCTGAGGGGCTGGCGAAGATAGCAAGATTCTGTGGGCTGGGTGACACAGGGCTTTAAAACAATGGACTACGGGCGACACATAGTCCGGGCCCCTCGGGCAATGCCTGACTGCCCTCCCCATCGATACTGACCTGGGATCTGGTGATCCCCGACCTCCCTCAAGACTCCTGACTACACCTGCAGCCTCAACCTGAAGGGTCCCCCGACCGCGACCACAGCCGGTAAGAAAACACGACGCCAGAAGACACCTCTGCACCAGACACTCCTCAGCCTTGGGTGACCCAACCAAAGGTGTCCAGGCATCCCCCTAGATACTAACTTACCTCTCCATCCGGTGGTCGCCTTCAGAAAGTCTCCCTGCCCAAGCCTACAGCATCTTTCCGACACCAAAATACTCCATTGGAAAGCACAGGGCCCGACTTTCGTTTTGCACCCTGCACCTGGCCGCCCAAGTGCTGCTCGTGGTGCAGCTCCTGTGCTGGTTATTGGGCCCTGCAGTGCTGACCTTAACCCCAGGAGCTTTGCTCTCACCACCGAGTGGCCTGCTTGTCAGCAGTCCCTAACTGAAGGACCCTGCACTCTGCACCCAGCCGCCCCAGTGCTGCTGGTGGTGCAACTCGAGTGTCCATCTAGACCTTGGGGAACCTTGGTCCTAACCCCAAAAACATTTCCTTGTAAGTTGTGTACTTACCTTCATGACTGCTAACAAATTTCTCCCCATAGAAATCCATGTAAAGCGATTTTGGGCATAAAAATGTCTAAGTGTTGAACTGTGTTGTATGAAGAAAAGGGAATTCTATTGCAAAGTATAAAAAGTCATACTTACCTAGGCATACCACCCCCAGTACTAAGAGTAATCTGCAAGTAAATAAAAAGTAACCTGAAATTACTAACTGTATAATTCCAACTGCATTTTAAAAGTGATACAAACCTGTAATATTTGCAGTTTCAAGCACAACTGCATTTCATTGAACAGTCTTGCATTTGAAAGTATATTTAACCCACCTATGCCAAGATCTGCTTGATTCTAAATCAGAACATGAGTATACTTTTGTTTATACTTACCTAATTGGTCTGGATTCTGTCTCTGAGTGTGTGTAATCAGTTCTTGATTGAGTGAATTCAATAAATGCTTTACACACCCTCTGGATAAGCCTAACTGCTTGCCCCCACTACCACAAAGAGAGCTGTTTGTACTTACCTAATTTATCCTCTGCTATACCCCTGAAGACTCCCTGGACTATGAGCACACTATACCTTACTTTGGTATAGTATATACAGAGGCAGCTCCCTGTAGTTGTTATAACTACAAATGTTTATTTAATCTTTATTGACAGACATTGCAATGCTGACTTGACTCCTTGGCAAAGCCACTAGGGTTGTTTTGTATACTGATGTAGTCCCTCCATGCTAAAGCCTATAAATCTACCTTTGATATATTGAGGTGACTTTACATTTTTATAAAACCCTAGAAATTCACTGAAAAAAATAAAGGTTAAAGCGACAGTTATAGTCGGTACAGTAAATAAAACCGTACAATTTACAGAATGAACCAACAGTTAAACTGATGTTATATAAATAGAAACACTAAAATTCACTAGTTATACTGACCTGAAGTAACTATAATTCTCCACATGATGTAACTATAACTCGCACCCTTGTCATGCACGGTTTATACCCTCACATATTAAATAATTCAAGACATTTTTAATAACAGCATTGATAACATCACTGATGATATCTGAAATTACATAATTTATGACAACACTTTGCCTGGCAGGGGCTCAAGTTATAGTTACTTCATGGTGTGCATTATAGTTACTTCATCTAACTATAACTCGTGAATTTCTATGGTGTTTTTAATTTAAAATGTTATGTTGTAAGTGAAATTTTTCCATAACTATAACGCTACTTTAACCTTTGTCTTTTCATTACACATATCTCTCTCTCTCTCTCTCTCTCTCTCTCTCTCTCTCCCTCTCTCTCTCTCTCTATCTCTCTCTCTCTCTCTCTCTCTCTCTCTCTCTCTCTCTCTCTCTCTCTCTCTCTATATATATATATATATATATATATTTTGTAGGTAGTTATAGTTAGGACCTATTATCCATAGTAAAACCGCAACATTCTATGGCCAATAACTTTGGCATTGATTGATGAATCTTCTTGAAATTTTCCAAACTTATGACCAGCTCAGTTCTGCTCCTTCTCTGGAAGTTTCGGGGTGATTGATGAAGCGGGGGCCGAGAAAAAAGGGGGTCCCAAAACGCATTTTTCCCATGCAATTTCTCATAGGAACATTAGCCATGGCTACAGCTCGAACGGCCGAACGGAATTACACCAAATGTGGCAGAGAGGTAGTCCTCAGTTCCGACTTGTGCCTTTGGCATATCTGGTGTCAATCTGTTCTGTAGTTTCTTTGAAAATTACAGTTAAAGTCATTTATATATCTATGGGCGCAGAGTATCGGCGGATTGTGCGAGGATTGGCCTTGTAGGATAAGCACACTGTTCCGATCACGCGCTGAATTCTAATTGGCTGTCAAGCGGTTGTAAACATTCGAAACCAGGAACTGTTGGCAGCCATTTTGTGCCTCGGTAGAAGCGAGGGTGAAGAAGTCTGTGAAATATGTTGGCAAAACGTGAACTGGGGCAGGTTAGACACACCCTGATCCCCTAGGCCTGCTCAGGGGGTGACATAAGGACCCATAGGGCAAAAAAAGTAAGAACATTTTTTTACAAAAAAAGACGCGAGATGCGCGTAGGATCCACGTATTTGGTCGCTGAAAAAAACGAAGCATGTATTTTTGAGATATATGTCAAGATTATGTGTATAGATGTTGGGTGGATCTACAAAGAGCCCTTGTGTTTATTGAGAGATTTTAGTAATTACGAGTAAGTACCGATGCGGAGTCTAATGTTTATGAGGAAGATTCGGTTTCCTTCATTTGTAAAATGTACAATATCTCTTTAATAGATGCCATGCATATTGAAACGCAGATTGTTGTGGTATATGGACAATATTCTATAGTCTCGTAGAAAAGTAGAAAGATTTATTCACATGTTTATTCACTTATCTGTGCAGATCAGGTGTTCCAGTCTTTCCCTATCTCGACGACTCGTTGTTGAAGGCAGACTCGCCCCAGACAGTCGTCTCCCACCTCCAGGCTACGGTCGACCTCTTAAACCTGCTGGGGTTGTCCATCAACATGCTGAAGTCACACCTGTGCTCTCTCAGAAGCTCCTCTTCATCGGAGCGGTTCTGGACTCGCCACAGTTTCGGGTTTTTCACTCCGAACAGCGGGTTTGGGATATTTAGGCTCTGATTCTGATCTTTCAGCTTTTATTCCGGGTCTCGGTCAGGTTGACGCTGCGGCTCCTGGGGCTGAAGGCCTCCTGTATCCTAGTGGTGCATCACACAAGGTCGCATGTGAATAAATATAAACATAGGCCACACAGTTTGCGTCCCGTAATATACAAATTTCAGGGGGTGGTGGTTCCTGGGGCTTGAGGGGGGTCGTTGAAGCCCACCTACTTGTAATGTTGTAGGGGGGGTTGGACGCGAAAGTGTTGCAAGGGGGTTGTAAATCTGGTACACAGTGTTTTGTTTAACTTTGCTTTCCTCTCTGTGATGTAGAAGATCCTGGGTAAATATAACGGTTTTTGTACAGCCAGTAACTTTTAACCCTACCCCCAAACAGCTTTCTGCCTGTTACCATAGTAACAGTTCATGGAACACTTACCTGAGCACAGAGGTTAAAAGTTCACCACACTATGTTACTAATGAGTTAGCCTCAGAATTATACTTCAAGTTATAAATATCATTTCTATTGATGACTGCTACCCCCACGAAACAAAACAGATGTATGTACTTTTTTATTAACTTTTATTAAAACAATAACTGGAACTATAACTAAAAGATAACAATACAATAAGTAACTATAACTATAATTAACTAAACAATATAATAAACAACATATAATATGGAGTCCAGAAGAAGTATTGTAGTTAATCTGCAAAACAAAAAAGAAAATTAGTTTTTAAAATTAGATTGATGTGACTAAATGAGGTCAAACATTACAAGTCAAAGTAACACTTGACGATATTTATATTTTTTTAAATCTTTGCAGTGTGCCTGAAACGCTTCCACTGGCATTGTACATGCAGACTTTGGTCCACCATTTTTATCAATTTTTGCAGTTTGAGATATAACGTCCTACCTCTGTTATTCATCTCCTACTTTCTCCTTTCAAATTCTTTTGTAAAGACGTTAACAACAATTAAAGGGAACATTTTCTGCATATTTTTAATAAAGCATTTGACACAATGCATAGTGACACCGTATTTATTGAATGATTTGAAATTAATTTTCTCAAGTCTTAGAAACGGTGAATGCAAGAAAAGTTACTTGCCGCATATGCAAGACTGCTTTCAAGAGGAGACCCCATTAAAGAGGACTGGTGTGGAACTGCAAGTATGCGGAAGAACTTGCAGACTAAGAATCCGGTCAACTATGCAAGGGAAGAGTTAAGGAGATTGAGAGAGGCTCCTCCTGCTTCATGAGGAGTACAAAGTACCAGTGGAGTAACACCGTCAACCTCTACTGCACAGCCTAATATTTGTCCCCAATTTGGAACCCTTTAAGAAAAAAAGTAAGAAGGAGCTCTGTATGCCATCCTAAAACCTAATCATCCATTAGTTATACAGAGATCCACCCTCCCTGTATCAGACTCATTCGTAGAAGTGTGAATTTGAGATTATCTGCCACCGAAAACCCCTCAAGTACTTATATCCGTTACTTTTTAACTTCGTCGAGTAGTCGTATTGTGATATTTACCTTAATGTTGTCCGTTAAAAATTTGTGAATGTGCATGGCTTCGGACAACTAGTAAATGCCATATTTGAGAGATCGGTGTAATCAGCTGGAACAGGAGGATATCTTTTTCTTCAACGTCGGCAACAAACATTCTGCAAACTGAAAAAAAGAGTTAAAAATGTATATGGTGTACATATGTCGAAGAATAATTTAAATGTACATCAAAACATTTGTTGTCAATAGGATTGGGGATGAAAAGCAATTATCAGAGGTTATATTTGGCAAGCAAAATAGGAAATAGCATTGCATTATACAAATGTTAGGCAGAGATTGGTCACTCACTTTATTTACATTGCAATTTTCGGCTGATAACACATGGAAAGCAGTCAGTGGATCTGGTGTGTCGAGTTGTTTACCACCACGTGGTATAGTGTATGGGCAGGACAGCTTGTGACGACCAGTACGTCTCATGGTTGAGATATCTGTATAATGAGATAGAACAGGGGGCAAATGAAGTTTAAGGTTATTAAAAAACACCGAGAGCGTGCTAAAATACAACATTGACCAATCAATTACATGTGCAGTGCATGGGGAGGAGGCAGCACATGACGCACTACTTAAAAAATGATATGCGGCAGAATTAAGTGATTTGACCAGAAACATCGCCTACCAAGGCAAAATATTTAAGTTATAGGAGGTGGAAACCGTGCTAAAATACACTTTTGCCGAAAACATTACTTTTGCAATGCATGGGGCACGTGACGCACTAAAAAAACGACATCGCATTCACTTGAACAGCACGTAGCACACTGTAGAAATTAAACAAATGCACCAGGATTAAGTGATTGTGCAATTAAGTGAATTGCACAGAAACAAAAGTTACGAAGTCAACTTTAACGATATAAAAAAGCAGGAAAGCGTGCTTAAAACCAGCATTGCCGAATCAAACATAAATTTGCATTTACGCGGTATTTAAAGATTGTTCAGGTTAATTCATTTAATTACTCTTAAAAAAGTGCTCACCTACGAAGAAGTGGATACGAAAACTCTCAGTGACTGCGGAATAGAAAAAGTTCAAGAAGGTTGGCAGCTTATAAATGCTTTGCAGAAGGATGATTGGTTGAGCATGATGTCACTGGGCATGAGAGCTGTGATTGGGCATGTTGTAATTGAGCATGCGCAAATAAAATGAAATACGTTAGGGGTACATAGCCAGACGGTGGGACATATTGTGCACATGCGTAACATTAACACGCATGCGCTACCACAAACATGCATGCGCAAAGTGAAGGCAACTCCTACAGGGTACATACATAGATGGAGTTCGTATGTCCCCATGGTCTTGAAGTGGCTTCAGGAGGGGGCATTGCAACCCTCCTCCATAAAAGAATGATATATAATTAGCCATGCCCCGAAATTGGGCATGGGAGGGGGGCCACCTGGCCCACTTCCCATAAAAAAATTGAATACATACACTCCACTTATTGCCATCGTACCATAAGCACACCCTTCCGATCACACGCGGAAGGCTAATTGGCTGTCAAGTGGTTGTCAGCATTTGAAACTAGAAACTGTTGGCAGCCATTTTATGTCTCGGTTCAAGGGAGGCTGAAGAAGCGTGTGAAATTTGTTTTTAAAATGTGAAAGGGGGAGGGTAGACACACCCTGATCCTCTAGGTCTCCTCAGAGGGTCCCACAAGGTCTCCCAGGGCCCCTATTTTTGGGAAAAAGTGCAGGGTGCGCGTATGATCCGTGCATTCTAGCGATATTTAAAAAAAAATAAAAGACGTGTGCTTCCACGCGTCTTTGGTAATTTGCATTATTTCAACTGTTCAGAGGAGATGCAGCAGTGCTGTATCCAGGATCCACAACTGAGTAAGAAAAGGTAACAATAACACTATTTACCTGCTAAGTGAATTTCTACCCATAGGATAACAGTGATGTACTTTTTAAGAAAGTTAAAGAAAATTATTACAATAATAACCTCAGATAATCTCTTGTCTTAATATTTATATCAAGTATATATAAATAAGTTTTTCAACATTGAAAAAATCTCAGAACTCGTGCAAACACCGCGTCTAATATGTATATGACGTCATGCGCGACCGCGCGTCTGTCACGTCGCGTTATACGTACATCTCTTGTATGAGCAAGGCGTCGCGTGCAAGTTGCAAAGCAACCGCGTGGGAAAAGTTGTACCTGTTGCATACCCTTCGCGGATCTTAGACAGCGACCCTAAAATGGCAGACACGTTTTGCGCAGTAAATGAGTAGGGTGTTCGTAGGGTACGCAACTGCAAAAAAAAAAAAAAAAAAAAAAATTATTTAAGTATATTATAAACAATATAAAATAATCCAAAAAAAATTTGATGTAAACATTTTTTATAAAAAAGTGTCATGTAATTTAAAAAATAACATCTAAAAATAAAAAGATTACAAAAATGTAGTTAGAAAATATAAAAAAAATAAAAATATTTACAAATTAGCATTTAAAACATCTTTGAAATTCACTGAAAAAACTATAGGTTTCAGACATGTTATAGTTAGGAATTAGCATTTAAAAAACCTTTGAAATTCACTAAAAAAACATAGGTTTCAGACATGTTATAGTTAGGAATTAGCGTTTAAAAAACCTTTGAAATTCATTGAAAAAAAACCATAGGTTTCAGATAAGCTATAGTTAGGAATTAGCATTTAAAACACCTTAGAAATTCACTGAAAAAGGTGTTATAGCTAGCTGGACATTTCACTCGTATAAAACCATTGAAATTCCCCCGTTAAAGTTAGTTGTACTAATTATAACTCGCGCGCCCGCAATCCACTGCTGATGATGTCACATATTACATCATTCATGCCATGGTCAGTGACATCACTGATGACATCACTGATGACATCATCCATGTGACAAGCTGATACACCTGATCATACAGTAGCATAATCTTTTAACACACATTATAAAATATGAAGAACCATATTTGAAACATTGACACACCAGTACAAGTTTCTAAAAACCCACTCAGTGATTCCTACATCTACACACACATCTAAACACTTACCTATAGATTCACTCATACATGCTAACAAAGATCAATAGAACACTATTAAATATAGTTATATACTTACATCAACCTTACACACCAGCACCTATTCCATTATGTAAACAATTGATCATACTTAAATTTACTTAGCTATACACTTATACAAACAACACTTTATTTATTCATATAGATAGTAACTCATACTTATTGTGTTATAAAATCAGTATTACTAGTATACAGTTATCCATACATCACTCATACTATCACTGATTATTATGTATACTTATTTATATACAATAACTGTCACATACACTGCCTTTTATATTCTTAGTTTGTTGGACATATATCATTGAGAAATATATTTACTCATCACCACACCCATAAAGAGATTCACTCACCCAAACAACTGTTTTCACATCCAGTCTTAACCTCATATACTTACTAAATCAACTATTTACACATCTTTCCACAGTCACACACGTCCCACCCAACCACACACACATTCATTCACTATCCCATACAAATACTCATTTAACTAATTAATAACTAATGTAGACTTTCACATAGGTAGTAGCCAACTTATGTAGTAGTTTATACAACAAGAGATAGAGTGATACAGATATTCATACAGTTTAATCACTATCCCATATTTTTAGTGAGACACTTAAAATTCCTCACTTAGACAGTCAATCACATTGGTACTAAATCCTCCATTCACACACTTATACATCCACTCAGTCTTCAAGGCAGATTGCTATATATATATATATAATAAATATTTAAATAACGAACCAAACCACTTTCACTGGATGATGTCATCAGTTTTGTCATCAGTAATGTCATTTGAGACGTCATAAATGAGTTCATCAGTGATGTCACTGACCATGTCATGAATGATGTAATATGTGACATCATCAGCAGTGGATTGCGGGCGCGCAAGTTATAGTTAGTACAACTAACTATAATGGGGGAACTTCAGTGGTTTTATACGAGTGAAATGTCCAGCTAACTATAACACCCCTGAAACCTATGTTTTTTTCAGTGAATTTCTAAGGTTTTTTAAATGCTAATTCCTAGCTATAACTTATCTGAAACCTATGATTTGTTCAGTGAATCTATATATATATATATATATATATATATTACCTACTGGCAATAGCCAGTAGGTATATATAGTTAGGATTGTTTTCCATAGGGAAATCGCAACATTCTATTGGGAATAACTTTGGCGCCGGTTGAGGAATCTTCCTGAAATTTTCCTTAACTTTGCCTCGCAGCGCTCCGGTCCTTCCCTGAAAGTTTAGGGGGGATTCGTCAAGCGGGGGCCGAGATAAAAGGGGTCCCAAAACGTGTTTTCCCTATGTTAATTTCCATAGGGCGGTTGGACTCACTTGTAGCCCGAACGGCTGAATGGTTTTCCACCAAACTTGGCAAAATTGTAGGGACTGGTAGCCCGATGTGCCTTTGCTATGTCTCAAGATATGTGCTCCAGTGGTTTTTTACAAAAATTAACTTTGAAAAAATATATATTGGGCTACATTGGGCTATATATATGTTAGAGCCCAAATGTAGCCCAATGTAGCCCAAGGTAGCCCAAAGATGGCCACCAGAGACAAAAAAAAACAAATGTAGCCCAAATATCAGCCAGATGTAGCCCAACTATAGCCCAATGACAGAATGTCCCAGAGTGTTCTAAAGAACAACTAGAGCGCTAACAGTCTTACTTATGACAAAAGTATGGCACACCTGAAGTCATCTTGATTGGAATAAAGTGTTAACACTTAAAACATTTAATTTGCAAAGGAACAAAATGAGGGGGTTCATTTTGCCATAGAAATTATGATTAGTGCTGAAGAAAGAAAAATTAGGGCACATTTTGAGTGACTTCTCAAATCCTCTTATATTTCATTAAAAAAATTCTGATATGCAGTCTCCCAAGATGGCCACCAGAGACAAAAGAGCCTGTGCTTAAAAACTCTGTTAGCAAAGCAGGCATTTGAGATTTAAAAAATAGTTAGGATTGTTTTCTATAGGGAAATCGTAACATTCTATTGGGAATAACTTTGGCGCCGGTTGAGGAATCTTCCTGAAATTTTCCTTAACTTTGCCTCGTGGCGCTCCGGTCCTTCCCTGAAAGTTTGGGGGGAATTCGTCAAGCGGGGGCCGAGATAAAAGGGGGTCCCAAAACGTGTTTTTCCCATGTTAATTTCCATAGGGCGGTTGGACTCACTTTTAGCCCGAACGGCTGAATGGTTTTCCACCAAACTTGGCAAAATTGTAGGGACTGGAAGCCCGATGTACCTTTGCTATGTCTCAATATATGTGCTCCAGTGGTTTTTACGAAAATTAACTTTGAATAAATATATATTGGGCTACATTGGGCTATATATATGTTAGAGCCCAAATGTAGCCCAATGTAGCCCAATGTAGCCCAATGTAGCCCAAAGATGGCCACCAAAGACAAAAAAAACCAAATGTAGCCCAAATATCAGCCAGATGTAGCCCAACTATAGCCCAATGACAGAATGTCCCAGAGTGTTCTAAAGAACAACTAGAGCGCTAACAGTCTTACTTATGACAAAAGTATGGCACACCTGAAGTCATCTTGATTGGAATAAAGTGTTAACACTTAAAACATTTAATTTGCAAAGGAACAAAATGAGGGGGTTCATTTTGCCATAGAAATTATGATTAGTGCTGAAGAAAGAAAAATTAGGGCACATTTTGAGTAACTTCTCAAATCCTCTTATATTTCATTAAAAAAATTCTGATATGCAGTCTCCCAAGATGGCCACCAGAGACAAAAGAGCCTGTGCTTAAAAACTCTGTTAGCAAAGCAGGCATTTGAGATTTAAAAAACGTTTTAATATATAAAAACGTTATCCGCTAATAGAATTAGCATTTAAAAAACCCTACGAATTCATTGAAAAAACCATAGGTTTCAGGCCTTATATAGTTAGGAGTTAGCATTTAAAAAACCTTGCGAATTCACTGAAAAAAACATAGGTTTCAGGCCTTATATAGTTAGGAATTAGCATTTAAAAAAAACCTTTGAAATTCACTGAAAAAACCATAGGTTTCAGGCCTTATATAGTTAGGAATAAGCATTTAAAAAAACCTTGCAAATTCACTGAAAAAAAGTATAGGTTTCAGGCCTTATATAGTTAGGAATTAGCATTTAAAAAACCTTTGAAATTCACTGAAAAAAACATAGGTTTCAGGCCTTATATAGTTAGGAATTAGCATTTAAAAAACCTTGCAAATTCACTGAAAAAACCATAGGTTTCAGGCCTTATATAGTTAGGAATTAGCATTTAAAAAACCTTTGAAATTCACTGAAAAAACCATAGGTTTCAGGAGTTATATAGTTAGGAATTAGCTTTTAAAAAACCTTTGAAATTCACTCAAAAAACTATAAGTTTTAGTGGTGTTATAGTTAGCTGGACATTTTACTCATACAAAACCATTGAAATTGCTACTATATAGTTAGTTGTACTAACTATATTTCGCGCACCCGCAAACCACTGCTGATGATGTCACATATTAGATCATTCATGACACGGTCAGTGACATCACTGATGACATCTCAAATGACATTGGTGTCAAAGTGGCTGCTGTGCGCTCACTTCCATATTTGCAACGGGGGCAGTGACACCCACTGGGGTGTAATTGGGAACTTGTACAGTCCTTTCCATGCCCAAAGACTGCATCTACCAGAATGCCGTGCATGACGACGCCCATTGGGGCGGGACTTCAAATTTACAATAAAGGGAGTTCCTCTAAACAGCTACTGTTTCCGTGTCTCATGGTATATATATATATATATGTTGCTCATATATATATATATATATTCACTGAAAAAACCATAGGTTATAGACCATATATAGTTAGGAATTAGCATTTACAAAACCTTGAAAATTCACTGAAAAAACCATAGGTTATACACCATATATAGTTAGGAATTAGCATTTAAAAAACCTTATTTTACTCACACAAAACCAATGAAATTCCATATATAGTTAGTTGTACTAACTATATATCGTGCACCCGCAATCCACTGCTGATCATGTCACATATTACATCATTCATGACATGGTCAGTGACATCACTGATGACATCACTGATGACATCTCAAATGACATCACTGATGACATCACTGATGACATCTCAAATGACATCACTGATGACATCACTGATGACAACATCCAGTGACTGTATTTTTCTGTAAAGTTAAAATATGTCTTACATATTTAAGAATGAGTGGAGGTATAAGTGTCTGGATGAAGGATTTAGTAGGTGCATGACTGACTGTATGAGTGAGTGGTTAAATGTGTCTCACTGAGTGCATGGGTTAGTGACTAAACTGTCTTAATTTGTGCATCATTATGTCTGTTCTTCTGTAAACTGCTGCATGTGTTAATCAGTAGCTATATGAGTAACTATATGGGTTATAGATTGGTTGCCAAAGCATTTGTATGGGAGACTGAGTGTGTGTGTGGGTGGCTGGGAGGTGTATGACTCTGTGCATAGATGTATGGGTTCAAAAGTGCATGTGGAAACAGCTGGATGGGTGGTTGACTGTGTGCATGAGTGTATTGGTGAGTGAATGGATATCTCAGTGCTACATGTCAAAGTAAGTACATATGTAAAATACAGTACATGTGAGAGTTGACATATATAAATAACTGTGCATAAGAGCCAGTGAATGTGTGAGTGGCTGTATGGATCATTGTGAACTTGTATCCAGGATTGTATAAGTGAGTAAATATGTTTTAGTATATGTTTGAATAAGTAAGGTGTGTATAACTGTATAGTTGTGAAAATGGAGGTGTGATTGATTCTTTGCATGACTGACTAGGTGTGTAAGTAACTCCATGGATGAGTGACAGTCTGTGAGTGTCTGTTTACACTGAGTGTATCTAAGGTTATAATAGAGTCTGAAGAGGTTCATCGTATTATCACATGAATGATGTCATCAGTGATGTGATCAGTAATGTCAAATGAGATGTCATCAGTGATGTCATCAGTGATGTCATTTGAGATGTCATCAGTGATGTCATCAGTGATGTCATTTGAGATGTCATCAGTGATGTCATCAGTGATGTCACTGACCATGTCATGAATGATGTAATATGTGACATGATCAGCAGTGGATTGCGGGTGCGCGATATATAGTTAGTACAACTAACTATATATGGAATTTCATTGGTTTTGTGTGAGTAAAATAAGGTTTTTTAAATGCTAATTCCTAACTATATATGGTGTATAACCTATGGTTTTTTCAGTGAATTTTCAAGGTTTTGTAAATGCTAATTCCTAACTATATATGGTCTATAACCTATGGTTTTTTCAGTGAATTTCATTGGTTTTTTAAAAGCTAATATCTATAGCTGTAAAATGTATTCTTCTTTAAATCCAAAAATATATTTTATATGTTTATTAATAATTTTTTTTAATATTTTTTTTTGTTTCGCTCCCGGTCCGCGAACCGGAAAGCTTTCCGTTAGCTCAAATTGATGCCGCGACCCGGTCCGCGAACCGGTAAGAAATCAACATAGTGACGGTATCGCGTTGCCGCGTAATGCGTCTTGTGACGTACCGCGTTAGCGCACCCGGAAGTGCCCCGGGGCGCGGACCGAGGCGCGAAACGCAGCTCCCCGGAAGCGATCCGCGGCGCGTCGCGAAAGCGCGACGTATCGCGTTGCCGCGTAATGCGTCTTGTGACGTACCGCGTTAGCGCACCCGGAAGTGCCCCGGGGCGCGGACCGAGGCGCGAAGCGCAGCGACCCGGAAGCTAACCGGGGCGCGTTCCGCAGCGCGTAACATGAGCGTGAGAGGTCATGTGACTTGTTAATAAAACTTTTCATTGGTTCATTTCACTTTTGGTTTCATAATGATGTAAGGCTAGGTCAGGTGACCTAAAAATAACACTTTTCATTGGTTTAGAACTATTTTTTTTCCCAAATGATGAAAGCCCCCACCTTTTTTCTCACTCTGACTTTCAACTTTGAGAAAGGAAGACCTGATCATTTGCTCTGATTAAAAAATGGCTTCAATAGTAGCTTCAGCTTCTGCACCCCCACCACCACCACCACCATCTCCTCATAGGAAGAGAGGACCACCTGCACAGTTTATTGGAGACACAGAGGAGGAAGAGGAAGAACAAGACGGAGAGGAAGAAGAGGGACCACGATTTGTCAAAGAGTTACCCCGGGTATCTCATCGCAAAGTTAGCTTTATCTGGCAATTTTTTTCCATTCCACCAGGAGAGAAAAAAGTCAATGCACGCTATGCTACGTGCCTTATCTGCCAAGAAAAGTTATCCCGGGGCACTAATAAAAAATACAGTTATGGAAATCACACGATGCACCGACATATGCAGAGGTGGCATCCAAACAACTATAGTCGTGCAGAGATGCGTGAACTACAACAGAACCCCCCAACTTCGGTGACAAGAACATCTACTGATATCTCTCTCACATTTGGAGAGGCCAACGAAACAGTGCCAAATATTCAAAAAAAATGTGTCCATATGAAGCTGACATGCTTATATTGTGGCACTTTAATTTCATGCGCAAACATGAGTCTGAAATTAATTAATTTGGCTTTCGAGAAACACCGATGCTCCAAACGCAGCAAGTTTTCATTTTTTTTTTTGCTCCTGTTGAGCCTTTTTCAATGCCTCTTTCTGTTCTTTCCCTTTGAAAAAAAACAAAAAAACCAAATAAGTGTTCAAAAAATACAAAAAAAACAAATAATGTTCAAAAAAGAAAAAAAAAATATAAAACAACAAAAATATTTAAAAAAAAGTTCTTTTCAGAACTACCTCCCCGTTATTAAAAAATTGCTAGAATGTTTAGCACTCTGGCAAGCTCTATTACTTTTGGTTCGCTTCCCGGTCCGCGTACGGGAAGCTAACCGGACTTGATTGGCTGCTTCAATTAGCTTATAAAAAGAAATCGTTTTTCTGAACTCATTCAAAGTGCACTTATTTCTCCATGACGTCCAGTCTTATGGTTAGAAGTTATGTCTCTGAACTACACTTATCCTCAAGGCTAAATTGTGTAGGAGCCATTAGAACTTCTTGAAATTCCACAGAGCACATCCCGAGATTATTTCCCTAAAATTTTGGTTTTAAAAACACCAGGTAAGAGTTTTTAAGGTCATACAGCAATTTTTTTTTGAAAATTAAAACAGAATCATTGCAGAATGACCAGCCATTTCTAGACTTTAAATAAGCTGTGTAATGTCCTGATGTTATTGAAGGGCCGTCATGATATATAATTGCTGCAGTTACAAAAGTCCTTCCTGATATTGACAACTGCGAAGCTACAAAATTTTTAATTAAAGTTGTCAATTTTGTTCCATCAGGCCTACATCGTTGGAACATTAAAATGACATACTGGCCATATGTTCGTATAAATAATCTGGACATCATTTCAGATTTACATTGGCTACACTCCATGTTGTGATCAGCTGCTTTTACTAGCTTATTAAAGGAGACTGATTTACTGTCTGGCAAAGTTAAATATATAAATCTTTCTGAGTCTACACTAGTAGTACTTGATACCATACAGTTCCCGCAGTCATGCTGCCATTGATAAGAAAGCCCAAACAGCTGATCTACATCTACACCTTCAGCATGCAATACATCAAGCATATACATTAAAAACTCCTGACAATCTTGCTGAATATTTTGAGAGAATTGTGTTTGGCCTGAACATCTGTCTAACAGATTTCGAATTTCAGACACACTTTCTATGTTTGTTCTATCAGTGCTACATTTCTCTAACACAGAATTTAACAAACTGCAAAATCTTTGATCAGAATTGACCACAATCTCTTCTTTTACATTTTCTAGAGAAAACAAAACATTAACCACTACATTAGCATAGCAGTTGACACCAGAACTGTTTTCAAATTGAAAACCAACAACATCTTCAACAGAATCCTTTTTGTTTCTGCTTGTAATTTTAGGTTAATCGACTTTTCGTCTTTTTGCTACAACCTCCCCAGTATTGGTCACATTTCTTCGTTTCCGGCCTACCACACGTTTCTCAAACAAAGGATACTGAGGCAAATGTGGCGCATACTCTCTTCTTAACCTATTGTATTCCTTAACACAATCTAGATCCGCACAAATGTTTGTGACATCACACTCAATCAAGTACAATCCCGATAAAGTTCTAACTCGTGACAATGCCACATATGCCATACCCTCCTTGAACACAGAACTGCCAATATTCACCAATGCACAGTCTACACTTAAACCTTGCGATTTATGGATTGTCATCGCATATGCCAAGCAAACAGGAAACTGCTTACGGCGAACATATAAGTCTTTTACAAGCAAAAATCTAGCAGAGCAACGACCAATTAGCTGTACTTCCTCAATGCCATCAAATTTAATTCTTAAAAATTCAATTCCATCTCTATTTCTGTATTTTACAAAATCAACAACATTTCCCGTTGATCCATTTACCAGACCTCTTTCAACATGTAAATTCCTTCTTAAAATTATACGGCAGTTCGAGCACACATTCAGAGTCTTTTCAAAACCTGCAGTTTTAGATATACTCTTCTCTAATGAATCCAATTTTGTTTTCAGATTCTCAGACAAAATAATTGTTGATCCCATATGCTCTACTCTGTCAATAGCTTCCAGTTTCACAATCTCTTGCTTTTCTAAATGCAACATTTTGTTGTTGAATTTGGCACATTCTGCAAGAGTTGGCATCAAACATATTCCAGATTTCTTATCAGTAATTTTCTGAAAAATATTCTCAGGCACAACATCTTGTTCTGGATATAAATTTGACAGTAATCGTGCATGTAAAGCTTCTTTCCCATGCTCGGTCACTTTTCCAATTCTAACATCTTGTAGAATAGTCTTGTAAACTTCATCCTTCGCCTGACGCATATTTTCATGCAGTTCAGCATAATTGAAGTTTAACCATATATTGACGTTGCCAATGCTGCCTAGGCACTTCCTGGTATCTTCATGCGTGAGCATTTTGAACACAGGTTGCCCTTTCACTGGTGTCAGCTGCAAAAGATCTCCGAAAACAATGATGTGTTTGCCACCAAATAACACATCATACTCTGTTTTGAGAACTTCTTGCATTCTCAAATGCACAAAGGCAAGCATGACATTGGAAACCATGCTTACTTCGTCAATGATAAGAAGTTTCATTTTCCTCAAGATTCTTGAAACTTCAAAACAAGCATCTCCAGATAGCTTGTGATATTGTAATTTGTTGTCATGCTCCACTGGCAGCATCAGTAAACGATGTAAAGTAATCCCTTTAATGTTATTTGCTGCCAGTCCAGTTGGAGCGGTGACAACACAAGACAGCGATGACTCTGTCCTTTCCTGCAAATAGCATGAAATTGCTTTAATGAGAAAACTTTTTCCAGTTCCCGCTTCTCCACTCACGTACAGTCGGACAGGCTTCAACGACGTACATGAGCACTCTTTCTTGTCATGACTTAATCCATGATTAATTTGCATGGTAACTTCGTCATATATTTTCCTCTGCTCAACGTTGAGTTGTCTTTCCAACTCTTCTAAGTTAACCGCATCCTCCTGAGCATGTGCCATGGCTCTTTCCACTTCATTCATAGCAGTGGCAGCTTCATTTTTGATAACAGGTCCTCCTAGTGGATCCTGACTCAATGAAGCAGAACTCTGACTGTCCTGAGAACTGTCTCTGGCAATCTCGGCTGCAATCGTTGCTTCCTGCTCAATTTCCGCATTCAACATTTCTACATATTTGGGAAAAGCAGGACATTCTATGGTCTCCTTGGCATCATTGAAAGAGTCCGCAACAGAGGAAATCTCCAAGCAGTTCCTCTTCTGCACGCCAAGGCTTGAAAAGTTGCAAAAGTGCTAAATAGAAAAACTCCTTTTTTTCAGGAGATTCGCCACTCAATTTTCGATGGTTTACCAAGTGGCATTTTCTTTGCTTGACCAGACATCCCTCACTTCCTATTACAGCATACACTCCTTTCTCAGTATCTTCTTTGATGTTCCTCTTGAATATGTAATTTTGAAGAACCTCATACAGACAAACATTGTCGAGGTGACTGCTTCTATTTGGATAATATGTATCCAACATGTTGGTCTTCAAAATGTCGGTACTGTTTGGCTCCTTTTCCGCCAAATACTCAATTTCCCGCACAGGTTTCAGAACTCGATTACGCGTTGCAGCAAGACCAAGACTCGCCCAAACGATACTCCTGGACTTGGCATAGAGACTTGCTGAAGACAACCGGTCAGAGCATTCGTACGCTCCGATTTCTCGATGCGACAACATCTTCAGACTGAAACTGTACAACTTCTTGCTGAGGCTCTTTTCATGGGAAATGTCCTCCCACATATCCTTCAATTCTGTCTTCTCTTTTTTGGTGATGTAAGATGTCACATACCGAGCCACAGCCATACAGTTATCAGCCACAAACTGTATATCCATGTTAGCATTCCACATGGACAAAATCACCGGGTTGTAGTCGTTGATGTACTTGGACTCTTCGTTCCTCTTCAAATTGTATGTGTTTTTAGGTGATTTCTTCATCACATTATGTCGCAGCGAAGACATCAAACTGTTTACTCTTCCTTTAGAAATCACCGGTCGTGGAAAGCCGAAACGACATTTGGTGTAGAACTTGTCCTTGTTTCGGAATTTACGACGGCAGTACTTTCCACATCGATGGCTTTGGAAACGCAGAACTTTTTCTCTTAGGCTTTTCTTCTCCTTTGCGTTTGGAACAGCACACGTAGAATACTGTTGGATGAAACTCATCACTGAGTCTTCTGGATCCGTTCCAAATTTAGGTGCATCCTTGATCCACAGCAACATATGTATATGAGGAGCACCTCTTGCTTGGTACTCCTTTCTCCAGAAGAAATCCAACACCTCTCCAAGAGGTGGATTCTTCTTATTCATGATGAAAGACATCATAGCTTCAAATCTATGATTGAAGTACCTACATACATTGACTGGATCCAAAGAGCACAGTTCTCCAGGTGTCTTGAATTCGATGTTATCTACGTTAGCATTTGCCTCTCGTTGAAATTCAAGTAAGTCTTCCCAGCCATACTCGGCACAGCTCAGAGTGAGGAACCATGTGGGAGTACCTAAGTTCCTCAGCATACATTTTAAATCACCATGACGACGGTACCAGTACTCATTAGTACCACGCTGACACGCCATGAGATTAATCAGGTGAGAATCCAAAATACTGTCTTGGACATTGACTTTATCCATAAAGTCACTTGCCGAGATGTTTTGCATGTGTATACCACTTTTCAAGATGTGGTTCACTGCATATGACAGTCCAGACAGATCGCTTTCAAACAGGAGATGAAACAAATAAGGAATGCATTGTCGAAACCTAGCATCTCCTGCATACAATCGCAAAGTCCGGTATTCAGAAGCAGGAATTTGATGAGGTCGCTCATCATATCTTCCTCCCTGACCTGTTGGAAAAAGCTGTGGGAAACACTGAGCTTCCAAACTTTCCTCCCAAACACTAATGGGACTCCCTTTGGCTTGTTTCATTTGAAACAACTCAATAGCATTCCCCATGACTTCCTTGGAATGCAAAGGATGAACACTATAATGTTCATATATTTCTTCACTAGTAGAGGGTTCTACTTTCTCAATTTGACCAGCACACAAATCGCTATCCTCTTCCTCACTTACTTCCTCTTCTGCAACATATACATTCTTATAGTATTTATTATTTTTTTTCAAATACAATGTTGCCTTTTTAACTTTCCTAACATCTACTAAATCTTGCCATATTTTCTTATTCTTTGTCGGAACCCCATTAACTAAGATAACCAGAGGTTCCTCTTCCACTTTTTCTACTCCAATTGTGTTAATGTTTTTCTTCAAATCTAGAGGCAAATAAACAACTCTTCCCTTTAATCCTCTCTGTAAATCTGATGGAGGCAATTTCCCTGTCTTTGGCTCCATTCTTACAATAGCCTGAAAGGGATGGATACTTTGAATCAAAATAGATTCATAAGTATTTAAATCCTTCAATTCAGAAGGAATCTCAACCAATTCCAGATTATTATGAACTGCTCTAGCAGGCATCTGGTTTTGATTTAATTTGCAACAACAATAAGTACACACACGTTGATCCAATCCCAAATCAAAACAATTTTCTACCATCAAGTATGTTGCGAAATCCTTCCATTCACTATTATTTTCCCTTTCATTTTTTTCATATAAATCCACTAACTTAGTCTGATTCTTATAATAAGTGCGTCGACAACACACACAAGTGAAATTTGGCCTCTCACTTGATTTGACCTGAAATGTGACAATTTCCCTCTGGAAATTATCTGTACTGGAAACCTGTACACTATCTTCCACATTACCCGCTTCTTCTTCGTCAATTTCAACA
Organism: Lissotriton helveticus; assembly: GCF_964261635.1. Lineage (NCBI taxonomy): Eukaryota > Metazoa > Chordata > Amphibia > Caudata > Salamandridae > Lissotriton > Lissotriton helveticus. The sequence goes on from NC_136057.1 coordinate 455,546,362, forward strand.
TTCTCCTCTTTACTTCCAAAGTAAGAAAACTCAATTTCTTCACATATATTCTTCACATCTATTTCAGAACCATGCAAAAGAGCAGCACGTAATTGTTTAAGCATAATTGCTGGACTCTTAGCATAATACAACATTCTAACTAATTTCCTCACTTTATTATGATGCACTGCTAGCATCCTGAAATGATGAAAAACACTCTGGCATACTCTCCTGGAAAGACAAGCCAGTGAATGACCATGCAAACCTGTCACTTCTCTCACTCTGCAAGGATCTAATGCTTGCAACAACCTTATTTTCTGCTTCAAACTTTTCTTATTAAATGACCGTACAAAATCACAAAACAAATTGATGGAATCCTGTCGCACACTACAAATACTACTACACTTCCAGGTGTACACAGGACCCTTAGCACGTCTTCCTAAAACCTCATTACCTAACACCTCTTCTGCCTCTGTTGTCACAAGTTTTTCTTTTTCAACTGGACAACCATCTTTCACTTCATAAGCACGACCACTGGTGTCAACTGCATGCACCAAATCATTATCCTGGAAATAACTCTCCTCATAAAAAAATGCCTCACAGCTTGAACTATGCATCCATTCTCCAGAAAAAACTTCACAAAAATTACTACGATTAACTATTCTCTTCCATCTACTATTTCTTTTTAAATCATAAATTGCCTTGTTTAGCTTCCTAATTCTATTGATTATCAAAATAAATAACTTACGTTTAATTTCAAATGCCTGATCAATAACTTTCTCAACTTTTTTTTTTCTCTTATAAAAAACCACTTTCTGTTGACCTTTCTTAATATTTTTTAACAAATTGCCAATTATCCTGTTGCGGAACATTTGTTTACGAATGTCCCTAAACTGTTGTTTCCTTCTACTATCATGCACAGAGTTATCTCTTGCTCTAGCAGTAACATTTTTGATTGGCCTTTCCTTTCCATTTGAATTGCTTCTCTTTTTATGGACTGAAACATTTTCTGTAGTAATATTTTTTTTACTACACATATTTCTTATGAATGTTTTTGTACTCTTACCCGGTGCTTTCTTCGTGACTTGACAAATCTTTTTGTTAGAGGACTGCTGCTTCTTTTGATTGGCCTGCTGTCTTTGACGTTTTGCAGCCTTTCTCTCTCTTTCTTTCGTTGGCATGGTGAAATGTTGAAATGATCTGCAGTTGAATCTGTGGTAAAATATATTAAAAAATGTTATTAACCACTATTACCAAACAGTACATCAATAACAGTAATCAAAAACTTAAAACACTACTTGACATTTTTACATATAAGATTTTTTAGTGCATGGCAATTTTAGAATACAGAAATAGCAGAAAAGAAATGGAATTTATAATCATGTTACCTGTGCTATTTTATATGTGAATCTGATCTAATTTTATGAGCATATTTTAATATTTTATTGAAGACACTACACATAACCTGTTTTTGAAGGTGTCTTTATTTTTAAATTAAACGGTTTACACTTTTACTTTTTATTTATTATAAATTTTAAAAATAAATGTTTATAGTTCCATAGGCTCAAGCAGGTCAGCTTCCCACCCTATGTCATATAATTCGGACAAATCTGCATCCTCATCACGCTCTTCTTCATCCTCAGGATTTAAAAACAAATAAGTGTTCAAAAAATACAAAAAAAACAAATAATGTTCAAAAAAGAAAAAAAAAATATAAAACAACAAAAATATTTTAAAAAAAGTTCTTTTCAGAACTACCTCCCCGTTATTAAAAAATTGCTAGAATGTTTAGCACTCTGGCAAGCTCTATTTCTTTTGGTTCGCTTCCCGGTTAGCTTCCCGGTACGCGGACCGGGAGCTAACCAAAATTTTTTTTTTTTTAAAAATAGAGTAAGTATAAGGAAAGTAAACAGAGAGTGATGTTAAAAGAAAGACAGCTATAGGGACTAAAGAAGAGATACTGTTTAATAGATCTATTTACCGAAGAAAAGACGGAAGAGGGTATAATTGTGAAAAACAAAATAGATAACGAAGTGAAAGAAAAAAAAGAGAGTATAACATTAACAAAGAAGAGTTTCTTGGAGAATGTGAGTGAATGTTCAAAATAAGATTAAAACATGAAGAATAACAGAGAGAAAAAATTGAAAACAGAAAACAAAAAATAACAGAAAAAGATTAATTGAAACAGCAAAGAAATGTAAGTAACCTAGAGCCATATCATCAACATATGCAATAAAAGTTTTGCAGCTTTTATTGGCAGAAATGTGTCGCTAAAGCTGCTTTTGCGGCAGAAAACTGCCACTAAAACCACTTTTGCACCAGTTTTCTGCCAATAAAAAGAGCAATAATTTTATTGGCTGTGTTCATAATATGCCCCTTAGTGTGCTTCAACTACAAAGAGAAAGCATTATGAACAAATAGTGATACAGTGATCAGTCAAAGACACTAAGAGTAATAGAGACGGAGTGAGTGAACAAGAGTGAGGAACTATGAGAAGAGAGGGACTGAGAAAAAGAGTGGAAGGAGTTGAGTAAGTAGGTAATAGAGAAAGGAATGAGGGAAGTAGCAAAGGCAGGAAACTGAGGGTTAAAGAAATGAAGCAGTGGAACTAATAGAAGTTAAATGTGATAGAAATGTAACGAAAAGAGTACAAAACATTTACCTTATAATTGTCGTTAAATTACTCACTTTTTGTTTTTATACTTTCAATCTGTGAAAGAGAGAACAAACATTTGAAAAATATTAAAACATGTATTTAAAAATTACAAAAGACAAGGGAAAAGATTGAAGGACAAACAGTTTTTCAACAACTTTGACACTTACAGAAGCTTCTGCTTCTCCAGGCCCCCTACACAGTCCTAAAGATATACATTTTAAACTAACAGTATCTTGATGCAGATGAAGTGAGGCCTATCTTAAAACATGGTGCATCTTTTGCATTGCTGTTGTCTCAGAAAAGTGTCGCAAGACACTAAAATTTTAAATGATTGCTTCAGGATGCCAATAAGATGTGTCCTATCCAGAGGTTTGTTTGAGGTGAGGCCTACTCAGGGTTGCAGATGAAATTTCGAGTTGTTGAAGAGAATAGAGGACATAATACATGTGAAGGTCTACCAATGAAGTGAGTCATGTCCACTGCACTCTTGAACAAAGTCCAAACCTCCTATGTTTCCCTGGACAGACCTAAACTTGATCTGCACAATGTGATTCGTAATGATAGGAAACACAGGTGATGTAAATGAAATACGTGCAATTTATTTTGCTCATTTCACAATCACATCACTTGTGTTTCCTTTGCTTAGTTATCTCATTGTGCAGATGTAGTCCAGCATATGAAAGAATACGCAGAAGTGCAGCACTGCATGCAACAACTTTGACACTTACAGAAGCCTCACCTTCTCCATGCCTCCTACACAGTTCTACATATACATCATAAATGCAAACAGTACAGAATTAATTATACATGTTAAATGGTTTATTTTTGCTGTTCTCAGAATGTATCAAAATTCACTAAAAACAGTGACTTGAAGGTATTCATCATATAACAGTGGGAAAAAAAAAAACCAATCAAAATGATTGTGTTTAAAAAACTCATACAACATAACAAATCAGAATTCAGAACTCCTTAAAGTTAACTTACTTTCCATGACGTCAAAGGATGTCCTATGAACAGCTTACACTCTGTTGTGCTGTTATTACTTTCAACCCGCCACTTTCTGAAAGAAAATCTCCATCGTTTTTAAAAACATGTTACATGCAATAAATGACTTCTTGCTCTCTACCACAAGTTTCCACAAGGCCAAATCTTGTCAGAGCCATTTATAACTCTTGGATTTCTTGTAAGCCAATCCCGTCATTTGGCATTTCTGCAACTTTCAGAATTAAAATGTTGAAGATCATTTTCACAATCCTGGAATAGTAATATCTTCCCCTTCTTGCTCAGTCATGTTCTACATTTCCTATGACACTGATACTGCTTACTATGAAGCAGACTTACACTACCTCTATGAGTACTACAATTATTTAATTCTCTACATCACTTTTAATCACAAAGCAATGTAAAACAGTAGACAGCATTGCAGACTTACATTCCCTCTACTCTATGTTTTGATTGGCTGCTTCAATTAGCTTATAAAAAGAAATAGTTTTTCTGAACTCATTCAAAGTGCACTTATTTCTCCATGACGTCCAGTCTTATGGTTAGAAGTTATGTCTCTGAACTACACTTATCCTCAAGGCCAAATTGTGTAGGAGCCATTAGAACTTCTTGAAATTCCACAGAGCACATCCCGAGATTATTTCCCTAAAATTTTGGTTTTAAAAACACCAGGTAAGAGTTTTTAAGGTCATACGGCAATTTTTTTTTGAAAATTAAAACAGAATCATTGCAGAATGACCAGCCATTTCTAGACTTTAAATAAGCTGTGTAATGTCCTGATGTTATTGAAGGGCCGTCATGATATATAATTGCTGCAGTTACAAAAGTCCTTCCTGATATTGACAACTGCGAAGCTACAACATTTTTAATTAAAGTTGTCAATTTTGTTCCATCAGGCCTACATCGTTGGAACATTAAAATGACATACTGGCCATATGTTCGTATAAATAATGTGGACATCATTTCAGATTTACATTGGCTACACTCCATGTTGTGATCAGCTGCTTTTACTAGCTTATTAAAGGAGACTGATTTACTGTCTGGCAAAGTTAAATATATAAATCTTTCTGAGTCTACACTAGTAGTACTTGATACCATACAGTTCCCGCAGTCATGCTGCCATTGATAAGAAAGCCCAAACAGCTGATCTACATCTACACCTTCAGCATGCAATACATCAAGCATATACATTAAAAACTCCTGACAATCTTGCTGAATATTTTGAGAGAATTGTGTTTGGCCTGAACATCTGTCTAACAGATTTCGAATTTCAGACACACTTTCTATGTTTGTTCTATCAGTGCTACATTTCTCTAACACATAATTTAACAAACTGCAAAATCTTTGATCAGAATTGACCACAATCTCTTCTTTTACATTTTCTAGAGAAAACAAAACATTAACCACTACATTAGCATAGCAGTTGACACCAGAACTGTTTTCAAATTGAAAACCAACAACATCTTCAACAGAATCCTTTTTGTTTCTGCTTGTAATTTTAGGTTCATCGACTTTTCGTCTTTTTGCTACAACCTCCCCAGTATTGGTCACATTTCTTCGTTTCCGGCCTACCACACGTTTCTCAAACAAAGGATACTGAGGCAAATGTGGCGCATACTCTCTTCTTAACCTATTGTATTCCTTAACACAATCTAGATCCGCACAAATGTTTGTGACATCACACTCAATCAAGTACAATCCCGATAAAGTTCTAACTCGTGACAATGCCACATATGCCATACCCTCCTTGAACACAGAACTGCCAATATTCACCAATGCACAGTCTACACTTAAACCTTGCGATTTATGGATTGTCACCGCATATGCCAAGCAAACAGGAAACTGCTTACGGCGAACATATAAGTCTTTTGCAAGCAAAAATCTAGCAGAGCAACGACCAATTAGCTGTACTTCCTCAATGCCATCAAATTTAATTTTAAAAAATTCAATTCCATCTCTATTTCTGTATTTTACAAAATCAACAACATTACCCGTTGATCCATTTACCAGACCTCTTTCAACATGTAAATTCCTTCTTAAAATTATACGGCAGTTCAAGCACACATTCAGAGTCTTTTCAAAACCTGCAGTTTTAGATATACTCTTCTCTAATGAATCCAATTTTGTTTTCAGATTCTCAGACAAAATAATTGTTGATCCCATATGCTCTACTCTGTCAATAGCTTCCAGTTTCACAATCTCTTGCTTTTCTAAATGCAACATTTTGTTGTTGAATTTGGCACATTCTGCAAGAGTTGGCATCAAACATATTCCAGATTTCTTATCAGTAATTTTCTGAAAAATATTCTCAGGCACAACATCTTGTTCTGGATATAAATTTGACAGTAATCGTGCATGTAAAGCTTCTTTCCCATGCTCGGTCACTTTTCCAATTCTAACATCTTGTAGAATAGTCTTGTAAACTTCATCCTTCGCCTGACGCATATTTTCATGCAGTTCAGCATAATTGAAGTTTAACCATATATTGACGTTGCCAATGCTGCCTAGGCACTTCCTGGTATCTTCATGCGTGAGCATTTTGAACACAGGTTGCCCTTTCACTGGTGTCAGCTGCAAAAGATCTCCGAAAACAATGATGTGTTTGCCACCAAATAACACATCATACTCTGTTTTGAGAACTTCTTGCATTCTCAAATGCACAAAGGCAAGCATGACATTGGAAACCATGCTTACTTCGTCAATGATAAGAAGTTTCATTTTCCTCAAGATTCTTGAAACTTCAAAACAAGCATCGCCAGATAGCTTGTGATATTGTAATTTGTTGTCATGCTCCACTGGCAGCATCAGTAAACGATGTAAAGTAATCCCTTTAATGTTATGTGCTGCCAGTCCAGTTGGAGCGGTGACAACACAAGACAGCGATGACTCTGTCCTTTCCTGCAAATAGCATGAAATTGCTTTAATGAGGAAACTTTTTCCAGTTCCCGCTTCTCCACTCACGTACAGTCGGACAGGCTTCAACGACGTACACGAGCACTCTTTCTTGTCATGACTTAATCCATGATCAATTTGCATGGTAACTTCGTCATATATTTTCCTCTGCTCAACGTTGAGCTGTCTTTCCAACTCTTCTAAGTTAACCGCATCCTCCTGAGCATGTGCCATGGCTCTTTCCACTTCATTCATAGCAGTGGCAGCTTCATTTTCGATAACAGGTCCTCCTAGTGGATCCTGACTCAATGAAGCAGAACTCTGACTGTCCTGAGAACTGTCTCTGGCAATCTCGGCTGCAATCGTTGCTTCCTGCTCAATTTCCGCATTCAACATTTCTACATATTTGGGAAAAGCAGGACATTCTATGGTCTCCTTGGCAGCATTGAAAGAGTCTTCGTAACAGAGGAAATCTCCAAGCAGTTCCTCTTCTGCACGCCAAGGCTTGAAAAGTTGCAAAAGTGCTAAATAGAAAAACTCCTTTTTTTCAGGAGATTCGCCACTCAATTTTCGATGGTTTACCAAGTGGCATTTTCTTTGCTTGACCAGACATCCCTCACTTCCTATTACAGCATACACTCCTTTCTCAGTATCTTCTTTGATGTTCCTCTTGAATATGTAATTTTGAAGAACCTCATACAGACAAACATTGTCGAGGTGACTGCTTCTATTTGGATAATATGTATCCAACATGTTGGTCTTCAAAATGTCGGTACTGTTTGGCTCCTTTTCCGCCAAATACTCAATTTCCCGCACAGGTTTCAGAACTCGATTACGCGTTGCAGCAAGACCAAGACTCGCCCAAACGATACTCCTGGACTTGGCATAGAGACTTGCTGAAGACAACCGGTCAGAGCATTCGTACGCTCCGATTTCTCGATGCGACAACATCTTCAGACTGAAACTGTACAACTTCTTGCTGAGGCTCTTTTCATGGGAAATGTCCTCCCACATATCCTTCAATTCTGTCTTCTCTTTTTTGGTGATGTAAGATGTCACATACCGAGCCACAGCCATACAGTTATCAGCCACAAACTGTATATCCATGTTAGCATTCCACATGGACAAAATCACCGGGTTGTAGTCGTTGATGTACTTGGACTCTTCGTTCCTCTTCAAATTGTATGTGTTTTTAGGTGATTTCTTCATCACATTATGTCGCAGCGAAGACATTAAACTGTTTACTCTTCCTTTAGAAATCACCGGTCGTGGTAAGCCGAAACGACATTTGGTGTAGAACTTGTCCTTGTTTCGGAATTTACGACGGCAGTACTTTCCACATCGATGGCTTTGGAAACGCAGAACTTTTTCTCTTAGGCTTTTCTTCTCCTTTGCGTTTGGAACAGCACACGTAGAATACTGTTGGATGAAACTCATCACTGAGTCTTCTGGATCCGTTCCAAATTTAGGTGCATCCTTGATCCACAGCAACATATGTATATGAGGAGCACCTCTTGCTTGGTACTCCTTTCTCCAGAAGAAATCCAACACCTCTCCAAGAGGTGGATTCTTCTTATTCATGATGAAAGACATCATAGCTTCAAATCTATGATTGAAGTACCTACATACATTGACTGGATCCAAAGAGCACAGTTCTCCAGGTGTCTTGAATTCGATGTTATCTACGTTAGCATTTGCCTCTCGTAGAAATTCAAGTAAGTCTTCCCAGCCATACTCGGCACAGCTCAGAGTGAGGAACCATGTGGGAGTACCTAAGTTCCTCAGCATACATTTTAAATCACCATGACGACGGTACCAGTACTCATTAGTACCACGCTGACACGCCATGAGATTAATCAGGTGAGAATCCAAAATACTGTCTTGGACATTGACTTTATCCATAAAGTCACTTGCCGAGATGTTTTGCATGTGTATACCACTTTTCAAGATGTGGTTCACTGCATATGACAGTCCAGACAGATCGCTTTCAAACAGGAGATGAAACAAATAAGGAACGCATTGTCGAAACCTAGCATCTCCTGCATACAATCGCAAAGTCCGGTATTCAGAAGCAGGAATTTGATGAGGTCGCTCATCATATCTTCCTCCCTGACCTGTTGGAAAAAGCTGTGGGAAACACCGAGCTTCCAAACTTTCCTCCCAAACACTAATGGGACTCCCTTTGGCTTGTTTCATTTGAAACAACTCAATAGCATTCCCCATGACTTCCTTGGAATGCAAAGGATGAACACTATAATGTTCATATATTTCTTCACTAGTAGAGGGTTCTACTTTCTCAATTTGACCAGCACACAAATCGCTATCCTCTTCCTCACTTACTTCCTCTTCTGCAACATATACATTCTTATAGTATTTTTTTTTTTTTTTCAAATACAATGTTGCCTTTTTAACTTTCCTAACATCTACTAAATCTTGCCATATTTTCTTATTCTTTGTCGGAACCCCATTAACTAAGATAACCAGAGGTTCCTCTTCCACTTTTTCTACTCCAATTGTGTTAATGTTTTTCTTCAAATCTAGAGGCAAATAAACAACTCTTCCCTTTAATCCTCTCTGTAAATCTGATGGAGGCAATTTCCCTGTCTTTGGCTCCATTCTTACAATAGCCTGAAAGGGATGGATACTTTGAATCAAAATAGATTCATAAGTATTTAAATCCTTCAATTCAGAAGGAATCTCAACCAATTCCAGATTACTATGAACTGCTCTAGCAGGCATCTGGTTTTGATTTAATTTGCAACAACAATAAGTACACACACGTTGATCCAATCCCAAATCAAAACAATTTTCTACCATCAAATATGTTGCGAAATCCTTCCATTCACTATTATTTTCCCTTTCACTTTTTTCATATAAATCCACTAACTTAGTCTGATTCTTATAATAAGTGCGTCGACAACACACACAAGTGAAATTTGGCCTCTCACTTGATTTGACCTGAAATGTGACAATTTCCCTCTGGAAATTATCTGTACTGGAAACCTGTACACTATCTTCCACATTACCCGCTTCTTCTTCGTCAATTTCAACATTCTCCTCTTTACTTCCAAAGTAAGAAAACTCAATTTCTTCACATATATTCTTCACATCTATTTCAGAACCATGCAAAAGAGCAGCACATAATTGTTTAAGCATAATTGCTGGACTCTTAGCATAATACAACATTCTAACTAATTTCCTCACTTTATTATGATGCACTGCTAGCATCCTGAAATGACAAAAAACACTCTGGCATACTCTCCTGGAAAGACAAGCCAGTGAATGACCATGCAAACCTGTCACTTCTCTCACTCTGCAAGGATCTAATGCTTGCAACAACCTTATTTTCTGCTTCAAACTTTTCTTATTAAATGACCGTACAAAATCACAAAACAAATTGATGGAATCCTGTCGCACACTACAAATACTACTACACTTCCAGGTGTACACAGGACCCTTAGCACGTCTTCCTAAAACCTCATTACCTAACACCTCTTCTGCCTCTGTTGTCACAAGTTTTTCTTTTTCAACTGGACAACCATCTTTCACTTCATAAGCACGACCACTGGTGTCAACTGCATGCACCAAATCATTATCCTGGAAATAACTCTCCTCATTAAAAAATGCCTCACAGCTTGAACTATGCATCCATTCTCCAGAAAAAACTTCACAAAAATTACTACGATTAACTATTCTCTTCCATCTACTATTTCTTTTGAAATCATAAATTGCCTTGTTTAGCTTCCTAATTCTATTCATTATCAAAATAAATAACTTACGTTTAATTTCAAATGCCTGATCAATAACTTTCTCAACTTTTTTTTTTCTCTTATAAAAAACACTTTCTGTTGACCTTTCTTAATATTTTTTAACAAATTGCCAATTATCCTGTTGCGGAACATTCGTTTACGAATGTCCCTAAACTGTTGTTTCCTTCTATCATGCACAGAGTTATCTCTTGCTCTAGCAGTAACATTTTTGATTGGCCTTTCCTTTCCATTTGAATTGCTTCTCTTTTTATGGACTGAAACATTTTCTGTAGTAATATTTTTTTTACTACACATATTTCTTATGAATGTTTTTGTACTCTTACCCGGTGCTTTCTTCGTGACTTGACAAATCTTTTTGTTAGAGGACTGCTGCTTCTTTTGATTGGCCTGCTGTCTTTGACGTTTTGCAGCCTTTCTCTCTCTTTCTTTCGTTGGCATGGTGAAATGTTGAAATGATCTGCAGTTGAATCTGTGGTAAAATATATTAAAAAATGTTATTAACCACTATTACCAAACAGTACATCAATAACAGTAATCAAAAACTTAAAACACTACTTGACATTTTTACATATAAGATTTTTTAGTGCATGGCAATTTTAGAATACAGAAATAGCAGAAAAGAAATGGAATTTATAATCATGTTACCTGTGCTATTTTATATGTGAATCTGATCTAATTTTATGAGCATATTTTAATATTTTATTGAAGACACTACACATAACCTGTTTTTGAAGGTGTCTTTATTTTTAAATTAAACGGTTTACACTTTTACTTTTTATTTATTATAAATTTTAAAAATAAATGTTTATAGTTCCATAGGCTCAAGCAGGTCAGCTTCCCACCCTATGTCATATAATTCGGACAAATCTGCATCCTCATCACGCTCTTCTTCATCCTCAGGATTTAAATTATCCAAGGGATCAACATCCACTGATGTTTCAATTACAAGTTCAATGATGAGGTCAAAATCAACTGATTGCAGATTGTCGCTCATGTTGATGTTGTCTTTATCTTTAAAGAAAGATAACAACAATGAGATGTTGCAGAGTAAGAGACAAATCTCAGAGATTATAATAGTAAAATTGTTTAACAAGAGTAACATTTTGCAGCTATTATTTAGCCATGTCCAGCGATGCTGAGCAGGTGAAGCCTATGTCTAATTTTTCAGTGAACAGGACTCATCTCTTCTTAACCTTGGATAAGCCTCACCAACTCTGTGTCCCCTGCACATACTTAAATGTAAAGGGGCAGATTTATGTTAAATGGCACATCCCCAGGCATGCACCAGTTAACGTGCACCGCTGCTCTGCCACCCATGGTGTGCCGTATTTACAATCAGATAGGAGAAAGCTGCGTCAAAACCCTGCGCCTGCTTTAAGCAGGCATAGGTCTTGACGCAACATTGTGGAGATGGGGCACCCCTGAGCCTTGCTTGAGCTGCATCGCACTTGCGATACAACTCCAGCAATGCGCCACCTTTACAGCACAGATACGTCACGCATCTGTGCCATTTTTGCCCCATGCTGCGCCGCATTGTAAATGCAGCACACCATGGGTGGCGGAACAGCGGCGCAGGATGACTGGCACATCCCTGGTGATGCGCCAGTCATCATAAATCTATCCCTAAGCTTCTTATCTTGTTACAGATGAACCGCCATATGTACCATCAAACTATTTTGCATTTCCTAAATAGCGAATTTTAAGGAATAAATAGCAATTCTTTACCATTCCTAATTTGCAATGAGCAAATTGCTAATTGCAAATTACCCATTCATTTCCATGGGCTAGGAGGCTCATAGGAATGAAGGTGCAATTTGCGATTAGCAATTAGCTCATCGCAAATTAGGAATTTTTCCAAGGGTGCATGGGTGTCTCAAGAACACCCTGCTGCACCCCTGAAAAAGAAATTTGGGGGCATATGGCGCACATACATGCCCTAAGGGCATGTATTGGCGTCATGTGGCACCTTTTGTTTTTTTTAAAAAACATGCTTTTTGAAAAGAATTCGCAAATTACCACCAATTAGAAGTTGGTGGTAGTTTCCAAATCCTTAATGTCATTTTTTACATATTTTTAGGTTGATACATTGCATTTAAGTAATCGCAAAATTTGCAAATCCTTCAGTGCAATCGCAAAATAAGGAATAGCAAATTTTGCTATTCCTTATTTTGCATCAAACTTGTTTGATACATACCATTTGTTTAATTAGCATTCGCAAAGGCTGTAATTTGCAGAATTTTGATCTTTGCGAATGGTAATTAGCTTGATACATATGACCCCAAGTGAGGCCTGTCTTGCAACATGATGCATCTTTTGCATCACTGCTGCATCGGTTTCATGTTGCACGTTTTTTTTACACCATGACACATCTGCCTAAATGCACCAATTTGTAATTTTCTCGCCTCATAGCAAATCTTTTGCACCGCCACTGCATCATAAAACTGACGCACAGTGGCGCAAAAGAGACATACACCTATCATAAATCTGTCTCTACCATTTTAAATGATTAATCCAGGATGACGTTAAGGTGTGGCCTATCCAGAGGTTTGTTTATGGTGAGGCCTACTCAGGATTGCAGATTAAAGTTACGCTTGATAAAGAATACAGAGGAGATAATACGTGTAAAGGCCTACCAATGAAGTAAGTAATGTCCACTTTATTGCGCCAGTCATCATAAATGTATCCCTAACCTTCTTATCTTGTTACAGATGAACCGCCATATGTACCATCAAACTATTTTGCATTTCCTAAATAGCGAATTTTAAGGAATAAATAGCAATTCGTTACCATTCCTAATTTGCAATGAGCACATTGCTAATTGCAAATTACCCATTCATTTCCATGGGCTAGGAGGCTCATAGGAATGAAGGTGCAATTTGCGATTAGCAATTAGCTCATCACAAAGTAGGAATTTTTCCAAGGGTGCAGGGGTGTCTCAAGAACACCCTGCTGCACCCCTGAAAAATAAATTTGGGGGCATAAGACACACATACATGCCCTAAGGGCATGTATTGGCGTCATGTGGCACCTTTTGTTTTTTGGAAAAAAAGCTTTTTGAAAAGAATTCACAAATTACCACCAACTAGAAGTTGGTGGTAGTTTCCAAATCCTTAATGTCATTTTTTACATATTTTTTGTTTGATACATTGCATTTAAGTAATCGCAAAATTTGCAAATCCTTCAGTGCAATCGCAAAATAAGGAATAGCAAATTTTGCTATTCCTTATTTTGCATCAAACTTGTTTGATACATACCATTTGTCTAATTAGCATTCGCAAAGGCCGAAATTCGCTGAATTTTGATCTTTGCGAATGCTAATTAGCTTGATACATATGGCCCCAAGTGAGGCCTGTCTTGCAACATGGTGCATCTTTTGCATCACTGCTGCATCGGTTTCATGTGGTACGTTTTTTTTACACCATGACATATCTGCCTAAATGCATCAATTTGTAATTTTGTCGCCTCATAGCAAATCTTTTGCACCGCCGCTGCATCATAAAAGTGACGCACAGTGGCGCAAAAGAGGCATACACCTATCATAAATCTGTCCCTAGCATTTTAAATGATTAATCCAGGATGACGATAAGGTGTGGCCTATCCAGAGGTTTGTTTAAGGTGAGCCCTACTCAGGATTGCGGATTAAAGTTACGCTTGATGAAGAATACAGAGGAGATAATACATGTAAAGGCCTACCACTGAAGTAAGTAATGTGCACTTTATTTCGCCAGTCATCATAAATGTATCCCTAAGCTTCTTATCTTGTTACAGATGAACCACCATATGTACCATCAAACTATTTTGCATTTCCTAAATAGCGAATTTTAAGGAATAAATAGAAGTTGGTGGTAGTTTCCAAATCCTTAATGTCATTTTTTACATATTTTTTGTTTGATACATTGCATTTAAGGAATCGCAAAGTTTGCAAATCCTTCAGTGCAATCGCAAAATAAGGAATAGCAAATTTTGAGTTAAGGACATTTTAAGTCATTTCCACATGTGCAGTGTTTTCAAATTATGATTTGAAAATCGTTTTTGGGGAAAAGGAATGGTTTGCAAATTTATGACAAGGACATAATGGTGTATGCTTCTCTATAAGGCATTTCACTGTCTCTGATGTCATTTTTCCCATATTACATTATAAGACCTTTCCCCATGGAGCACATTCCTTGTAAATATGCTCCCACCTGTGCATGGTGAATTTAGATTTTGACTGTTTGAGTCACATAGCCATGTTAAAAGTGACCCAAAAAAATTGCAAACGCTTTAAAAAACACACATTCATGTGTCTTAAGCACATTTTAAGTCATTTCCCCGTGGACAGTGTTTTGTAAGTGGCGCAAAAGAGGCATACACCTATCATAAATCTGTCCCTAGCATTTTAAATGATTAATTCATGATGACGATAAGGTGTGGCCTATCCAGAGGTTTGTTTAAGGTGAGACCTACTCAGGATTGCAGATTAAAGTTACGCTTGATGAAGAATACAGAGGACATAATACATGTAAAGCTCTACCAGCTCATTGCGCCAGTCATCATAAATGTATCCCTAAGCTTCTTATCTTGTTAGACATCAACCGGCATATGTATCATATAACTATTTTGCATTTCCAAAATAGCAAATTTTAAGGAATAAATAGCGATTCTTTACCATTCCAAATTTGCGATGAGCAAATTGCTAATTGCAAATTACCCATTCATTTTCATGGGCCAGGATGCCCATATGAATGAAGGTGCAATTTGCGATTAGCAATTAGCTCATCGCAAATTAGGAATTTTTTCAAAGGTGCAGGGGTGTCTCAAGAACACCCTGCTGCACCCCTGAAAAAGAAATTTGGGGGCATATGGCACACATAAATTTTAACAACATTCCATTACCTCAAAAACGATTTTCAATTCTTAATTTGAAAACACTGCCCACAGGGAAATTACTTAAAATGTCCTTAAGACACATGAAAGTGTTTTTTGAAAGCTTTTGCGAATTTTTTGGGTCACTTTTAACATGGTTATGTAACTCAAACAGTAAAAACCAAAATTAACATGCACAAGTGTGACCATATTTACAATGAATGTGCCCCACGGAGAAAGGTCTTTTAATATAATATGGGAAAAATGACATCAGAGACACAGAAATGCCTTATAAAGAAGCATACACCATTATATCCTTGTCATAAATTTACAAACCATTCCTTTTCCCCAAAAACGATTTTCAAATCATAATTTGAAAACACTGCACATGAGAAAATGACTTAAAATGTCCTTAAGACACATGAAAGTGTTTTTTGATTGCCTTTCCAGCATGGTTGGGTCACTTTTAACATGGCTATTTAACACAAACATTCAAAATCTAAATTTGCCATGCACAGGTGGGAGCATATTTACAAGCAATTTGCGCCACAGAGAAAGGTCTTACATTAAAATGGGAAAAATAACATCAGAGACATTCAATTGCATTATAAAGAAGCATACACCATTATGTCCTTGTCAGAAATATTATAACCATTCATTTTCCTCAAAAACGATTCTCAAGTCATAATTTGAAAAGACTCCACAGCTCCTATGCAGAAAAACACCCTGTCAGTACTAATACTTCACATTTTCTCCAATTACATTTTCTCAAAGAAACAAAATCTATTTGTAAAACACTTGAGACAAAGCAACATTTGAAAAACACAACTTTCTTCATAATTTTCTCCTTAAAGCACACTATTCTCTATCTAAATTAAAGAAATATTTTCTCACCTTAGCAAATACTTTGAGTTTGAAAACAGTCTCAGAAACACACCAATTTGTCTTCAGCAGAGCAAAAGGTATGCACTCCAGAGTCTGCAGCTATCAAAAGCACAGAAATGCTGTAATTCTTCACACATATCTCTCATGTCACCCAATCAAAACTCTTCCCTCACTTTTTTTCAAATGAAAACCCTTCCCCCCTCTGCCATTTCATGCCTTTTCTGCATAGCAACCACCTCTTGGAAGACCTCTGGTGTTTGCAAGTTCACACAACAATGTTGCAATTGAACTCTGAACTCTCAGTGCACCTGCGTATCCACTGCAATCTTTCATTTAATGATTATTTCTTGACCACTCAAAATACATCTTTCAAAGAACTCATCCATGCACCCTAACTTTCTGTTTTCAGCAATCAAAATCCACCAATCACTGTTACTGCTTCATTAACACAGAAACTCCACAGTTTTTTTCATTTTAAACTCTCATTTTTTCAACTGCCATTTCATTGCCACACTTCATCTGACTGCAGCAGAACCTTCTCTCACCATGTTTTCTGTCTGGATTGTTGGACATAGTTATATCCACTGGGCTCACAGGTATGCTGAGAACAGAAATGTACCTAACCTCAATTTACAAGATGTGGAAATTAAGTGGTTTGGCCACAGAGGATTAAAATGTCACCAATTGATACCATTGGTGAAAACCTTTATGCATTTGCCCAAACCTGACCTGTTAATTGTGCACTGTGGAGGTAATGATTTGGGCACTTTGACTGGGGTAGGTCTGGAAATGCTTTTAAAGGACACCTTTGAGCAATTGATGGCACTTTTTCCTCAGACTGCCTTGGTATATTCAAATATATGCCAAAGACAGAAATGGAGGTGGTCAAACCAATTTTGTCCACAAATTGAGAAGTCGAGGAAGCATGTAAACAAATCTGTTTCAGCTTACATGAGAGACCATGGAATGGGCTCCATGTACAACAATAACTTGCGTTACTACATGCAAGATATCTACAGAGGAGATGGAGTTCACTTCTCAGATGAGGGCAACAGAATTTTCACTCTGAATTTAAGACTGTGCATTGGTACCTACTTATAAGTACCTAAATGTACCATAAACCCAAAAGCTCTTCTCAGAGCTACCCTACATCTGATCACTCACAATTATTATTTTACTCTAACTTTTTTCACTAATTTTCAACAAAGTACGCTCCCCGGGGCGCTACCCGGTACGCGAACCGGGAGCTAACCTCGCGAAATTTTTAAAAAAAATGGTTTTTTTTCGCACATATAAGCCTCCTCAGCCACCCTCACAAAACCTAGGGGGTCAAGATAAGTCTACCGTGCCCCCTTCTACCCATTCTGAACATTATTTGCCCTCCATTTTGTATCTTAATTCGACCGAAACACAAAATGGTGGACTCCCGTAACGCTTAAGGTTCGCGAACCGGGGCGCTCAACAGTTCGCGTACCGGGTCGCTCCCTGGGAAGCGCACCATCAAAAAAGGTGGGAAAGTAGTTTACAGAAAAACCACTGGAGACAATTTCACCAAATATAGATTAGCTCATACTACATACCAATCCCTACCATTTTCACAAATTTGATTGGAATTCCATTTAGCCATTTAGCCTGTAGACCTCTCTTAATACCCTGAGGTAAATTACTTCTCAAAACACATCTGAAGTGTTGGAATTGACAACCAATTAAAATGTTACTTTCATTTTCTACTTTTTTTACCTGACATTTGATTGGTTATGTACCTGAATATATATAAAAGAAGAGAATGAAACACAGCCATTTTGACTACTACTTCCTGGTGTACATTTCAATTGGATTTTCACTAATCACTTCAACTTCTTTCTAAAGGTAAGTTGTTATTTTAAAAACTGAACTATATTGTGCACTATCAGTTAATATGGTAAACTTTTTCTGATAGTTATATACTATCCCTCTGTAGTAGTTATAGATTTAGATAGACTTCTCTGTTATAGTTATGGATGGAGTTAGGCTTCTCTTTTATAATTATGAATTTACTTACGTTAAATCACATACACTTTTTTATATTCCTACTTCCACTCTGATACTATACACTGCCCAAAGATAAATTCACTGATAAAAAATGCCTATCTAAAATTAATCCCAACAGTGCCCTATCTCTACTAATATATATTTTTTTAATCCAAATTTCAGGCAACATGGAAGGCGAACAGAAAGTTTCATTTCAAATTGTCCTGCAAGAGAGCAGCCAAGAATTAATTGATCCAAATTATATAGAATTTATGGATGAAACTTGGGACCAAGAACTACTGCAATGTGTGCAAGCAGTGGATGACCTCCTTCAAAATGACCCCTCATAGATTACAAGCTATGTTCAATGAAAATGATGACATTTCAGACAGTGAAATGTTAGAAATGTTATAAAATTTTGAAACACAATCACAATAATAAATAATTGCTTAAAAAATAAAAAAATTAAAAAATAATCAACAAAACCAACAATCAATTAACATACAGTATTTGAAAAAGTCTATCATTCATTTTTCATTGCAGTACGCTGCCCAGAACGCTTCCCGGTTCGCGGACCGGGCGCTACCCACGCAAAAAAAACAAAAAAAAAAATATTTTTTTTTGCCCCGCGGGGCCCTTTTAAAACCTCCACATTAAACCTAGGGGGTCAGGGAGGATCTACTATGCCCCCTTATGGTTATTTCCCCCTTTGTTTTGGCCTCCTTCTGTCTCTCAATCCTACCGAGAGACAAGATGGCGGCCGCTCCGGACTGTTTAGAATGTTGACAGACAGAACCAATCAGCTTCGCTACGCGAAGTTCCGTTACGCGTAAGGTCCGCGAACCGGGGCGCTGCCCGGTCCGCTGTTACAGATATATATCTTTTTTTAAACGTTAATTTCCCAAAATCCACTGGAGCACATATATTGAGACCTACAAAAGGCACATCGGGATACCAGTCCCTACAATTTTGCCAAGTTTCGTGCAAATCCATTCAGCCGTTCGGGCTAAAAGTGAGGCCAACCGCCCTATGGAAAACTCAATGTTAAAAACACGTTTTGGGACCCCCTTTTTTCTCGGCCCCCCCCTTGACAAACCCCCCCCAAATTTTCAAGGGCTGCTCAGAAACAAAATGTGCCATTTTCCTGAAAATTTTAGCCAATTCCGTCCACAAACGCCAAAGTTATTAGACATAGAATTTTCAAAAATCCCATAGGGAAAAAATCCTAACTATATATACCTACTGGCGACCGCCAGTAGGTAATATATACATATATATACATATATATATGTGTTGCTCCTCTGCACCGTACAGGTGCGGCACACTTCTGGCAGGTGCTCCCAATGCGGCGGTGCCCTGCATTAATAATAAATGCTCACAGACTCCTCTCGCCACTCCAGAAGGAATCACCAGCACTCACGGGGAGTGGTATCAGCAGTACGATTTATTCCGACAGGTAAAACAAACGCGTTTCGGATCTAGTCCTTCCTCAGTGTTAGTTATACATTGAATAGTTAGGCGCCATATTAAATACACGCAAGCAATAGCATCACAGTAGAAACAAAGGAGGGGATGATCAGCGACAAAATCGCGGGCGCCATCTTTAAATGACCAAATTATCATAGTTGTTATACCAAGTTTTGAATAACCACAGTTGTTAAACGCCGATCCACGGCTATGACATTTTGTAACAGTATGCACGTGATTTTGTCGGCGATCATCCCTCCTTTGTTTCTACTGTGATGCGATTGCTTGCGTGTATATAATATGGCGCCTCACTATTCAATGTGTAACTAACACTGAGGAAGGACTAGATCCGAAACGTGTTTTTTTACCTGTCAGTTAACAGTAAATATTTGTCCGAACAGATTGTACCCTAGTGGGTATATATACCAGCTAATTCCCATGCAATAATAAATAACCCTTTAAGAAAACCACTTTTGAAGTTTTGATAAAATGTACATTATATACATCACCATTTAATAATAACGATTTCAGTTGATTCTTTGAAGCCCATTGCCACACTTCCAATCTGACCTGGACCGAGAAAACCATCACCATGCAACTTAAGAGAAATCCATTGGTTTGAAGCATCATGCCTCGTTATTAGGTTGGCCTAATGTTTAAATACATCCAAATATTTTCACTATAAAAAGTACAAAATGTCAAATGTGCAAAATAGGCAAATCGTTCAAAATGGTTCATTACCCTGTTTATCTGCTACAAAATAATGGCAGCCATCTAATGTTGGAGACCAGCCTGGCTGGACATAATAATCGACCTAACACAAGGTTCTATAGGCATAGGTGCTGGGCATGTTATTATCTCTGACTTTAACTGTCTCCCACAAAATGTAAAGAGAACAAGCCCAAATGAACTGGAGTTGCAACTCTATGCTTCATTTGGGAAAGTGCAAGTGCAAGTAAACGTGCATACTGTAAATATATTCAAATGATAAAAAAATAATATTTTCAGACACAAATATAAAAAATAGTGTCATGAGGAGGTTGGTACGAGATGTTACAAGGGCATCTAAATCATTGTGGCAGCAGATTCGAAATATTTACAGACAGGTATATAGGTCATCACTGAAGTTGAGCCCATTGGGCGCCTTTGTATCCAGCTCCAGGATGTACCTTGTTTCCAATCTCCTTAGGAGAGCCTCACGATTACCACCATGTCTGAGTGGTGGAATCATGTCTTCCACAAAATAGCTCAGATGACCAAGGCAATTGCCATGGATCTCTTTAAAGTGTCTGGCTACTGGGTAAGATGTGTCATTGTTGTTGATTGCTCTTATGTCCTGGAGTATTCTCTTGTGGACCTGCAACTTGGTGTTGCCCACATTTTGCAGGCTACAGGAACA
Source organism: Lissotriton helveticus (assembly GCF_964261635.1). Classification (NCBI taxonomy): domain Eukaryota; kingdom Metazoa; phylum Chordata; class Amphibia; order Caudata; family Salamandridae; genus Lissotriton; species Lissotriton helveticus. Next base: position 455,567,267 of record NC_136057.1, read on the forward strand.
CTCCAGCACATATACCGCAAATTCTGTGTTGCATGTGACTCACACGTGAGCCTCTGTGAAATAGTGATGGGAACATCCTGGATTGGGGTATTGTATGATGTTTGACTTCTGCCGTACTTATATGCTTTGCATATAGAACATCTCACAAATCCCTTCATAGTTTGAAGCCACGATTTTGCAGTAACAATTTCAGGGCTACTCTTGACCAGCATGTCACTCATAGATCGAGGTTTTCTAAATACTATACTTGGGGAATCCGCAAGCGTTCCACCTAATACCGGGTCATTGCAAACTACTACCCACTTTTTATTGATTAATTTGTGCAAGGCTCGATGTTGCGTATTGTAAGTCAAAATTAATCTTGGTGGGTCAGCATTTGAAAGCAATGTTGCTTTAGGATCCCCTATTTTTCTCGGAGTCAGTGCCATAGATCTAAGTATTGAATTAGTTTTTCTTATGGCCATATCAATGTTAACCTCTGAGTAGCTCCTAGCCAGGAACCTACTCTTGCTTTCATTCTGTGCTACAGCACAATCTGCGTCCACGCTAAAGATGCGGCTGATTTGCAGCATCTCTCCGTAGGGAATGCTGCGAATCAAGTGCCCACAGTGTTGCCTGCTGTTGGTTTGCGATGCAGGTTGGTCTCCAGTTTTCCCTGACTGATATAAACGTCTTCATCCAGAAAATTGACTGTCTTCTTACTGACATATGCTACAAAATGCAGATTCAAGTCATTATCATTAATCCGTTCAATGAATGAAAGAGCTTCTGTTTCATTGCCCTTCCAGACAAGAAATAAATCGTCAATATAACATTACCAAACAATTACGTTGTCAGCCAACACTTGTGCATACAAACCAGTGAGGACCTGCTCCTCCCAAAGTCCCATATGTAGACAGGCATAACTAGGGAACAAGCAGGCCCCCTTGGTTACCCCTCTAGTTTGCTGAAAGATTTGATTTTGGAACAAGAAATAGTTGTTATTCAGGCATGTCGAAATCATATTCAATTACATTTTGTTATGATTCATCATGCACATAGGTTTCCTGCTCAAAAAGCGTTTCACAGCTTTGATACCATCACGATGATAAATGCTGGTATACAGCAAGGTGACATCTAAGGTGATCAATATGTAGTCATCTTGCCACACTATATCATTGATTTTCCTCAGAATGTCGCTGGTGTTTTGTATGTATGAGGGCAGTTGTTTGACGTGTTCCTGCAGGAAATAGTCAACTTTTCATGACGTGTTCTCCATAATGCTCACACATGACAAAATAATCGGCCTTCCTGGATGCTTGGCTGGGTCTTTATGTATTTTGAGGATGAAATATATGACCGGTATGACCAGAAGGTCATTCTTAAGAAATTTAAATTCATCCCTACTCAATAACCCAGCACCTTTCCACACCACTAATTTAACATAGAAATCACTCCACGCCAGTTTGACAGTTCTCATATCACTGCATTTATAACACTCACGATCATTAAGGTGGCTAAGAGCCTCCTCTAGATATAACTCCCGTGGCCAAAGGACCACGTTGCCACCTTTGTCTGATTGTCGTAATACTATGTTATCGTTGGTTTGTAATTTCTTTATTAGTTGACCATAACCGTTGTTTTGGTGCATAAACTTTCGTTGAGCATGTAATGTGGATCTATGTAATTTTTTCAATTTGTTGGTCATCAATTAACTGAACACATCAAGATTGTCATGTACCATTATTGGATTAAAAGTTGATTTGGGTTTGAAGTGAGTTTGTCCAACCACATTCAAGTTTGGTTTATTATCAACTTCATTGCACTCTGCGCCAGTGCTCTCCTCTCCAAGTTCCTGCAAATCACACAAAAGATCCATGTCTTTTACAGTCAGAATAGATGGACTTGAAGCTTGTGGAATGGCTGCCTTTTTTTGGGGGGGGGAAATATTTTTGTTAACATTTTTCAAATATGCTCATATTACAGTATGACATGAATGTACACGTCACTGGAATATTGGCGGTCAATTAGTGGACATATCGCCTGCATCACGCAGGGGTACATGAATCATTAGTCCTCTTGTCCTTGCTGTAAAAGCGTGTTTGGGGGGAGGAACTAGGGGTGATAAATCGGGTATGTATTGCGAGGGGGGAGTAAGAGAAAGGTGTAAAGGGGGGGCTAGGGAGTGGATCGCGTAGAGGACTTATTGTCGGTGTCAGCAGCCATCTATCAGGGTGGTACTGTAATGTAGACCTATGTATAGATCGGGGCTATCTGATATGGGGTGTCACGGGGTATAGCCGGGGCGACAGCGCACCTCAGCACGTGTATGTTGCCCTGAATGACTTGGGTGGGGCCTCAGGGAAGGTTGCCGTGCGTACAGTCAATTATGAGGTTTGCGTTGTCAGGGTTGCCGGAGCGCTGTGTGGAATGACTGGGGCCACGTGGGTGTGCTTTTGTTGGAATTGGTGGAGTAATATGGCCCGTTCCATTGATATGGGGTGCTTCCTCTGCCCTCTTGCCTCCTCGTCTCTCAGAGTTTCCTCCTCGGCTTTCGCCCATTTCTGCACCGCTCCCACCCATGCTTCTAGTGGGGGCCCGATGCTGCTCGCCAGTGCATGGCGATGTTCCTTTTGGCCAAGAGTAGTGATAGAGCTGCGAAGCGGACCTGCACTTTGTGTGTTTTTGATCTGCGGAAGACTCCAAGTGCCACCGCTTCCCACGAGTGTAGCTCCGTAAGACCTGTGAGTGTTTGGACTGCATCCAGGATGGTGGTCCAGTAGTGTCACAAGGCAGAGCAGCCCCAGAACATGTGTTGGAAATGCGCATCGGGGGAGGGACACCTGGGGCATAAGAACAGTGAATCTGGGTAGAACCGTTGGAGGCGCGCTGGAGTCTGGTATGCCCTATGCAAAATGTAGAATTGTATGTATTTGAAGCGTGCATTCCTTGACACTTTCTTCGGGAATTCTAACGCCTTGAGCCATTCTTTATCATGCAACTGTCGCCCACAGTCGTCCTCCCAGGCGGCCCGGAGGTCATGCAAAGGTTTATGTGAGAGTTCCCATATGGCTTTGTAGAGCCAAGTGACCAGGTGGTGCCCGACTCCCATGTATAGGATGGTGTGGACTACTGGGTGTGTCGCTGGCTTACCTATCGTGAGGTCATGGTGCGGACGAAAGCCGTGTATGAGCTGGCGGTGTGTTAAGAATTGTCCCGGGGGGAGGTCATAGTCATTTATCAAATGGTTGTAGGGGCGGAGTTGCCCGTTCACGAAGAGCTCCTCTGCCTCCGTCATCTCGCAGTCCGTCCAGACACGTAGCGTGGCGTGTGTGAAGTAGGTTTCTCGCCTAGGACAGCCGACCAGCGGCAGCCGAGGGGAGTAGCATGGAGTCGTTGGCGCCATGCGATGAATTCTGAGCATGCAGCGGCGAGCCACCGTCACTTGCAATGGATACGTCCGACGCGGCTTGGTACCCGGGAGTAATAAACGGCATAGCTCGGGAGTAGGCATCGGTCCCTGTGCGGTGTGCATTTCCCCGGTGTATCTATTCGCCGTCCAATACGACAGCCATTGGAGTTGCACCGCTAGGAAGTACGACTCGAAGGCTGGGGTGCTCAGACCGCCCTGTGTGGTGGGTAGTTGCAGTTTGGCGAGAGCTATCCTGTGGAGACCCACCCCCCCCAAATTAATGTCCGAAGGAGTGTGTCGAGTACACGAAAGAAAGTCCTGGGTGGGATAACTGGTAGATTCGTAAAGTAGTATAATAATCGGGGAACGATTATCATCTTGGCTATTGCTACTCGGCCGATCGGGCCAACGGGAGGTTCTTCCAGAAGCCTACTGACACCCTGATGCCTGCTAGCACCTTGAGGTGATTGCCCTCATACATGTCGGTGGGTGAATGATAAAGGCAAACACCGAGGTACCGGGGGGCGCTGGTGTTAAACAGCAGAGTTTGTGTGCCTATCTGAATTGCCCACGGCGTGAGAGAGTGGTGTAGCGGGTACACCGTGGATTTGTCCCAATTCACCTGCAGCCCGGACGCCCTTGCGAACTAAGTCAGGGTCCTCCATATGGGTGTCAGGTCCATTGTAATGTCCCGGATGTACAGGAGGAGGTCATCCGCGTAGAGAGACACGGAGTGGACAGTGTCAGCTATCGGTATGCCCCATGTAGTTCCCTCCTGGCGCAAATGGATCGCCAGGGGTTCCACAGCTAGGGCAAAGATTAGAAGCGATAGGGGGCAGCCCTGTCTAGTACCCCTCTCAACGCGGAATGGAGGCGAGATGTATCGGCCGAGTCTCACCCGAGATGTGAGGTTGGTATACAGAAGGCGCGTATAGCGAAGCAAAGTAGGACCTAGTCCCGCCCATTGGAGGATGGCAAAGAGGAAGGGCCACGTAAGGGTGTCAAAAGCTTTTTCCAGGTCGAGGATTATACTACAAGTCCTTGACCTGATATTGGATGTGGAATAACCGACGAATGTTTTGGGATGTGTTCCTGCCGGGGACAAACCCGCATTGGTCCGTGTGGATCAAGGGGCGTTGAATTTGTTCGTATCGATTTGCCAGGAGTTTCCCCAAGATTTTGCAGTCCGCAGAGAGGAGTGTTATGGGGCGATAAGATGATAATTGTTGGGGGTCTCGAAACGGGTTAAGGAACGTCACTATGACCGATTCGCATAAGGAGCTGGGGAGTTCACCACGCTCCAGGGCCTCCGCGAACGTCTCTGTCAGCCGAGAGATCAATAGGGCAGGAAATGGGCTGTAGTACTCGAGAGGTAGACCGTCCAGTCCTGGCGTCTTATTGCGAGCTAACGCGCGGATCGCGCCCGATATGTCAGTCGCTGTTATTTTTGCATCTAGTGTGGTCTTGTTGCGTCTGTGATGCGCGGGAGGGGCAGCGGGTCTAGGAAGTTGCTTATTGTCTCCCGTCGGAGATGCGATGGGGTACAATACACTGCGGTGTAGTGGTTTTCGGAAAGCAGTGAGGATGTCTATTTGGGAACGCACCAGGTCCCCGGTGGGAGTTATTATCTCAGTGATGGGTTTGGTGTCTGTGTCCTGCTTTGCTAACCACGCCAGAAGTGTGCCCGTCTTGTCCCGATCTTTGTGCATGCGAGTGGCGTAGGCCCCAAAATTGTATTTGCGCAGGTCCGCTAGAGAAGAGGAGTATTGAGTTTAGCCTCTGCCACTTGGGCTACTGTAGCAGCGTCGGCGTCATCCTGTTTCGTGAGTGTCGCCAGCTTGCGCTCAGTGTCGATAAGTGTGCGTTCCAGTGTGCGGCGTACCCCCCTATTTGTTTAATGCATTCTCCTCGGGCCACTATCTTAAAAGCGTCCCATTAAACTAATCTAGAGGAGGCGGATCCTGCATTGTGAGTGAAGAATTCCTGAATTCTTTGTGCATGGTCATGTCGGAATACCTGGTCCGTCAGACAGTCCCTGGGGAGGCGCCACATCGGAACCAGGGGGTGGGAAGGTCTCCATTGAACGCGCAATATGTGAGCATCGTGGTCAGAGAGGACACGGCCTAGATAATCCGGGTGTTGGACTTTAGGGATCAGTGACGGGGTGCATAAGAATCTATCCAAGCGGACACGTAGGTTGTGGGGAATGGAGTGAAATGAGTAAAGTCGTGTGTGAGGATGATGCGCTCTCCATGCGTCCTCCAGCGCCCAGTGAGCAACCCAGCGGCGGAAGCGTTCCGTCTGTTTAAGGGCGGGAGAGTGAGCGGGGGGTGGGTGTGATCTGTCAAGAGTAGTGTCGAGCATGCAGTTATAGTCACCCCCCAGGATCCACGGGATGGATGTAAATTGGGCCAGAGCGCTAGTGAGGGAATCCCAGAACCTGTCTTGTTCGATATTCGGCACGTATATGCTGCCCAGCAGGATAGGTTGGCCATTGAGCACCCCCTCCAACAGGGCGTATGTGCCTTCTCTGTCCACCACTCTACGTGTTTCCAGGAATGGAGTGCCCGGGCGCTTCCAAATTAATGCCACCCGTGCATAGGCCGAGTAAGACGTGGCGCATATGGTGCGGCACCACCGAGTTTGTAGCTTGTCAATTTCTGGTGCTGTGATATACGTCTCCTGTAGGAGTGCAATGTGTGTTTGTTGCCGTTTAATATAGGCATATGTGGCGTATGTCTTGCGCTGCGTGTGAAGGCCCCTTGTGTTCAGGGTTAAGATGCTAATGCCTGCACTTGACTTTGGGAAGTCTGAGAATCATGGCTTGCTCCCCGTAGTGTGACGCTGAGTGGCGAAGGCCGATGTGTCGAGGTGGTCTAGCCCTGTGGTCTCCGCATATGTCTGATATCTCCACCCACCAAGGTGTGCTGGTGACACTGAAATCTGTGCCCCCGATGTGGTGTAGGGTAGAAGGAAACTGGGGAAACAGAACATGTAACTGGGTAGGGAAACAGTCCCAATACCTGGGAAGTGTCGGCGGATCCAACACGTCCAAACGAGCTCCCATGTAACCGGAGAGCGAACAGTTGATGCGTGGGGGTGGTAGAGCGCGCCTGCGAGGCCGGGTCCGCTGGGGCGTTGGAAGGATCATTGATCGTGATATGGTGGTGAGTCGGTCATCTGGCGGTGCGAGATGGAGGCTGCCATTGTTTGGGAGGGGCCACTTCCAAGAGTCTATCTGGTCAGAGTAGTGCTCGGTATTCTTTTTTTTGGATCCCTCAGGGTACAGTGTCGTCAGTTCGAGGGATAGCCGGGGGCAAGGTGATGGAGTTAGCCGTGGATCTGGCTTCATTTCTGTCATCGTCGTTCCCGGATGAGAAAAGGTGGGGGATCCCCTTAATATCCTCTTCGAGTGTGGGGGTCCCTAAATCAGTCACTGCTTGGAGAGCCCTGAGACGTTCCTGAATGATTTGTTCCAAGTCAGGGGAATCAATCGTGCGACGCCCCGTGGACTCTCTCCGGCTCTGGCTTCTCTACGTTTGCGGTGGTTGTGTGGCGTGTTTCCTGTTGCGTGTTGTCCTTTGGGTGCGCCCGCGTGGTGCTTCCGTCGTAGGGTCTAACATGCAGTGGCAGTCTGCCCACTTGCATGCATCCACGGCGTGGAGAAGAGGTGTGTGGTACCTACGTGGATCACATTGAGGTGGGTAGGATACAGCAGGGAGTATTGAATGTCATTTGCCCGCAATCGGCGTTTTACCTCGAGAAAAGAATATCTCAGCTTCTGCACCGCCCTCGCTTAGTCTGGGAAAATCATGACGCGTTTGTTCACCACTTCAAGTGGACCTGCGCGACTGGCAGCTCGCAGCACCGCATCTCGGTCCTGGAAGTGGAGGAATTCCACTAGAAGTGGCCGCGGTGCTTTGCCGGGTGGAGGTTTGCCAGCAGGTACCCGGTGAGCCCGCTCTATGGAGAAGAAAGTGGTGCGGTCCTTGGTTGGGGTGAAGGATTTGACCCACGCCTCCACATATTCAATTGAGTTTGTCCCCTCGATACCCTCTGGCATGCCCAGCACGCCAATGTTACAGCGCCGGGAGCGCCCTTCCAAATCGTCAATGCGCTCCTCCACTGTAGTCAGTCGCCCCAAAACTGTGCGGATCGTTCGTTGCTGTGCTGTAAGAGCGGGCTGAATGTCTGCGAGGGATTTTTTCCCTTTCCTCACCTTGTGCGCCAGCTTTCGATGGTCATCGTGGACCAGGCTCATGTCTGTAGTCAGGGTACCCAGGCGTTCCTCCATGGAGGCCCGAGAGAGTTCAATGGCCGCCAGGACTTGATCCAGTTTGTCCGAGATGGTTGGGTTAGGCTGGGTTGTGGGCGCCTTGGTGAGCGTGTTGGTGCGAGGTTGATTCTCCGGCACGGTTTCGGGGACCGATATCTGCTGCGTGGGCCTGGGCTTCCCCATATTGTCACTCTGGGCGTGCAGTCTCTCACCTGGTGGTGAAGGCAGTGGGGGGGGGTCAGATCTAGGGACCCCCGCGAGGCCGCTGCCCCGTTTGTAGACCTCTTAGTATAGGGGGCGTAATGAGTTCGCAGGTCGCCCACGCCCCAGCGGGGCTTGTCCTGGCGCACCGCCAGTCGTAGTAGTAAGCTAGTTCTCAGTGCGGTGCTTGCTTCTGCAAGAGGTATCGTCGTCCCACCCCGCGTGGGGGCTCTCCTCGCTCTGCGCGTACGTGGTCCAGTAATCTCTGTGGCGTCGTGGAGGGAGGCGTGCCCATATGCCCACTGGGGGTCTAATCGGCGATGTCCACAGGCGAGGTGTGCCCCTGTATGGGTGGGGGCGCAGTTGCAAGGCAGTTGAGGCCAAATTACAATGCCTGGGCTGTCTCTGCAGGCGCCATAGTGAGGTCAGGCATGGAGTGTCCCACCTCTCAGGTTCTCGGTGGCTGGCAAGGGTGAGGAGGGTTGCAGGGCCGAAGCATTGCAAGTATCTGCGTCCCGCTCACCTCCCGGAGCCGCTCACATCCAGGCTGCAGGCGATATGGTCAGCAGGCGCAGGAGCGCCCCGCTCATCGGAGCCATCTTGGGGTCAGGCTGTGATAGGCGCGATGGGCAGCTTCGGGGGACCCGTCGCGAGGGGGGGTCCCCCCGGTCCTCTTGGCTGCCGGATCTGTCTCCAGTGTTGTGGGCAGGGTAACTCCGCAGGCTACTCCGGTGCCAGTCATGTCAGGAGAGTTCCGGTGTTATGGCACGATTCCATCCTCCCGGAGCTTCTGGTGTGGTGTCAGATCGAGATATGGGGCGCCCAGGCAAGCGTACAGCTGTGCTCCGCTCCGCTTGAAATCGTGGATCGTAGCCGGACTTTACGCCGGATCCGGTGAGTAGTGCTGGTAACGGACTTGGTCAGGGTCGGGTGGCCGCCATGTTGGTTTCAGGCCTGGGGTCTTCTTACGCTTGTATCTCCGTGGAATGCGCCGCTCACGGGACCGCAGCAACCTCCTCAGGTGCAGCTGCCGTTCCGACGGCAGAAACGGTGGTTTACTGCTCAAGTCGACGAGATGGAGTAGATTACAGGGTCGCTCGGTAGCGGAGCCTCAGCAGAGCACATCCGCCATTGTGGCTTGCTTAGCCACGCCCCCGTGGAATGGCTGCCTTATGTTGCAAAACTTGTTCTGGCTTCTGCAGCATGTGAAATTTGTGCAATTTTAATTTCCTTGTGTATTTACAGAGGTCTATGCGCTTTTGTGCATAATTGAAGTCACTGGCCGGGCTGAAAGACAATCCTAATGACCGAATGCTGCGTTCATTATCACTTAAATGCGTAGATGTCTGATTTATTACACCTAGAAAGTTAGTGGTGTTGGTGCCACTTATGGGTTTCACTTGCGATTCAATTTTTTGTATGGTCTTTTTCTGGTCTGCTTGCCCCTGCTGGTTGAGTTTGCGTCTTTGCCGTCATTCCCGGCGCTTGAGGTTGGCTCTTTGTTGTTTTTTGCTGGTTTTTGTACCCATGGTCTTAAGGTTTGTTGTCTGTCCTTGCGCATGCAATCCACCTCCTGTGCCAGTGAGAGCTTTGTAAACCCCAACCTTGCAGTCAATTGAGCCTGCGCATCTTCGAATTCACTTCCTGGTACCAAACTCAAATCTGACAGAGACGTTGAGGACTGTGCTGCGTCGCCCATATTGGCTGCCACTGTGGTGGATAGTACTTGCTTTTGGTATTTTTTAAGGAATCAAACTTTTTATCAACCGAGTTTGTCCCTTTGAAATTTAAAAGCTTTCTGTTTTTTGATTATCTCTTCTTCTTTGTTCAGTCGACTTAGCCCCTCCTCACAATGTTTTTTTTCACGATCAGACAGGCCAATTTTATTGAATTCATCATTGAGCTCTTCTATTTTGATCTACAACACCGCTTGGTCACTTTCAGCGTATTTTACCAGAATCCTTACAAGTTTGCAGGAGGATTCCAAATTGCATTCTGCCCACTCTGCTAACATATTGAGGTCAGGGTTTTCATAGCTGGGCGCCAGCATAATGCAGAACCGTAGCGGAATAAACCCAACTTCCAAATAACTGGACAGGGAGTGGTGCTCCCACCATTTTGACTGCTCAGAGCGCATTATCTTTTCCAACTCCTTAAAGAGGTCTCGCAAGGTTGAGCTCTCCACTTGTGGAATAGTTGCATTCGCTCGTGTAGATGGCTCGCTCACCGGCGCATCATCAAACATCCCACACGCTGCCTCCTCACGGCTCCACAAAGCATCGGCAGAAAATATTACTGCCCAGACCTAGATTTCTTCATGGTGCCATAGTTGCCTTGCTGCGTGAGGTGAAAGCAATTGGTGAATCCTGAAGATATATATATTTTCCAACTTCTTAAAGAGGTCTTGCAAGGTTGAGCTCTCCACTTGTGGAATAGTTGCATACGCTCTTGTAGATGACTCGCTCACCGGCGCGTAATCAAACATCTTGTGTATATATATATAACCCTCACTCCACCACCGGAACTTTCCGTAATGTTGCATGATGGGGGCTGTAGTTCCATACAGTATACTACAGCTGCAGGCAATTGGGAGGAGTCAGTACTATCAAAGAAGTGGAGGTGAAGTTATGTTGTGCGAAGGGCGTCTGACGAAGGCACCCATGCCGAAATGCATTATGCCCTGCATTCTCAATTCAAAGAAGCTTTCCAAGACCCCGCTGTGTCCTCTGATCCCTTCCTACCTGAGGTGATCGTTTTGCTGATATTCAACGTGGCAGCTGGCAACCGCGTTTTGAGGACCCATTCTACAAGTGGACTGTGGCTTTGCTGGTTCCAGTGGCAACGCTGGGCTTTTTTCTTTCCCCGAGGTATCGGATACGCAGCCCCGCCACATGTATCCAGCTTGAAACATGGACCACTGACAGGAAGCGGCTCGTGACTTCACGTGACAGCAGAGTCACTTTACTCTCGCTGTATGGCCCGGTTTGACCCTGGAGACTGTGGCAGAACGTCTGGGGACCCGAGAAAGACTCTTTGGGTTAATTTACATAAACTAACCAAGGACTTCCTAACCCTCACTCCACCACCGGAACTTTCCGTAATGTTGCATGATTGGGGCTGTAGTTCCATACAGTATACTACAGCTGCAGGCAATTGGGAGGAGTCAGTACTATTAAAGAAGGGGAGGTGAAGTTATGTTGTGCGAAGGGCTTCTGACGAAGGCACCCATGCCGAAATGCATTATGCCCTGCATTCTCAATTAAAGGAAGCTTTCCAAGACCCCGCTGTGTCCTCTGATCCCTTCCTACCTGAGGTGAGCGTTTTGCGAATATATATATATATATATATATATATATATATATATATATATATATATATATAGGTCTGGGCAGTAGTATTTTCTGCCAATGCTTTGAGGAGCCGTGAGGAGGCGGCTTGTGAGATGTGTGATGACGCTCCGGCGAGCGAGTCATCTACAAGAGCGTATGCAACTATTCCACAAGTGGAGAGCTCAACCTTGCGAGACCTCTTTAAGAACTTGGAAAAGACGATGCGCGCCGAGCAGTCAAAATTGTGGAGCACCGCTCCCTGTCCAGATATATATATATCTTCAGGATTCACCACTTGCTTTCACCTCACGCAGCAAGGCAAACACGGCACCATGAAGAAATCCAGGTCTGGGCAGTAATGTTTTCATTTAAATATTTATTTATTCACCATTTGTGCAGAGATAAGGACGGGCTACGTGTGTCGGCGCTATGCCTTCATATATATATACATGTGTGTGTGCATATATCTTTATTTCTGTATGTATATATATTGACACATATATAGACACACATACCAGATTCATAGAAAGGCTTGTGCATTGCATCGAACTAATGCAGTGAAACGTAGATAGACAAATGAACAAGTGTGGCAAGGGGCAGTATCTGTTTTTCTGTGTTGCATCTTGGCACAATCAACAGCTTTGCTGATGAGATGAAGAAGGTAAAATACAGCTGGGACAGTGGACCCATGTGGCCCCATGTGGTTGCCCTTTTATCGACAGCCACTGAAACTCAATAAGTGTGCAATGCACAAAGCCCAGAGGCTGTACTAAGACGTGATGTTTTACGTACGGAAAAATTAGATAAAGGTTAAACACGGTGAGACGCTACTTTTGTGTAGAAACCAGCAATGTTACAGTATTTTAAGAGAGTGGAGTGTAAGTTACATAATATTAAACGCCATTCAAAACAACCACAATAATCAGCAAGAACTCTATTAATAGTGGCAAAGTGCTTCTTTTATTCCTTAGAGTCTTCTGTTCATTTTTCTGTATTTGGCAAACAAACAAAATGTGTTTCGCTGTTATGGGATGCAGGCCAACGGGTTTTACAACACAGTTTAAAGTTGGGCTAAGTATCAGGAAGTTCTTCCAAGCTGAGGCAAAGTCAGTCCCAAGTAGAGTTAAGATTTGTTAGAGAAGCATGGGGCAAGTGTAGGTCTAAAATGTGGCCTACAGGAAGGACAAGAAGAGTTGATACCCAGTTGGCTCATCTCATGCGGACTGGAATTATTATAGTGTGAGCATTCCAAGTCTTAAAATTATTTGTGGTTTAGGGGCTCTATCCACTGTGGTAGGATGCTACTATGCACCAACTTTACACTACATTAAACAATTTTGGCTGGTATTAAAGTGACTAGTCAGAGTTGTGTGCCCCTATTTTGTAGTAGTATGTTGTACTGTGATTCCACAAGCATTCATGGTGGTTACATATATTCTGAAACTTCAAAATAACGTGTTCCGATTCCTACTTTACTGAGTTTAGATTTGTGTGGGGGGTTGGTTGCCTATGTAATTGGAAAGTGAATGTAGTATAGTTTTTGACAATAGTTTGCTATTTTCATGTATTTTGTCGCATTGTTTATTGTGAAACCCAAAGATGTTGAGTGCAATTTGCCATATTCCTACACAGTTACATCTAGACGTCACATGATGAGTGTTAGTGAAAGGTCAACAGACATCAAATGGAGCCTTTATAAAGTTGCTACCCACAAATTCACAGCTAGAATAGCATGGTTACATTCCAAATCTCAGGGTACAGTATGATACTGAAGTATATTCCTTTGTGTCAAGTTACTATTGGAATAAGTGATGGGATTTCACAAGAATGATGTGAAGGATATGATATGAAACTAATGTAATTGAAGGAGGTAGGATGGACAGAAACAATGACATAGGTTGGTGAGTTGTTAAAGAGGAATAATACCTTTGATGGCACTGGATTTGCTCTCATGCTGTGTGGTAATGCTGTGACTGTTGTTGGAGCCTTTATAATTGCTGTTGGTACAGCTTTGTGCATAGTGCTTGGTTGTGCAGAAGTGCCTTGGCTGGTAGTCAAGCATGATGGTTCCTCATTTTCAGACTCTTCATGCTGTCAGTCACCTGCTAAGCAAAATCTTCAAGTCAGTGCAATATATGGATACTGAGAGTGAATGTTAAAAATACATCATTACTCAAAACATTCTGCTTTTATTTTACTTTGCCTAGTGGTTCGCCATATAGTTGTATTGTGCTTATATATGCAAATAATTTAAACAATCTTGGTCCTAGCATGTGTGCATGTCCTCTCATATGGGATTTCGCATGTGCTCACCAACATCAGATTTACATTTGTCTAAAGAAAATACGCTGCTGTCCATATAATGGAAATGGAACAAGAATTGTCATGAAAAGCTGCAAACTTTTAACTAATTTGGAAAGTCACATACTGCCCTTATGTTGTTGTAAGATCGAGCTTGAAACCTGTGAACATACATTTTTAATAATCCATACATGCTACCAAATGTAACACATGGCTGTCCATATCATCCACAGAAGTCATGATAGTGGTGCATCTATAATCACATATTAAAGTAAAAATAATATTAAAAATAACTATTTGACATAAAATGCCAAATTATGCACAATGACATATTTATTATAAGTGCATTACCCATCAATAAAAGTTGTGTGCTATTCAAAGCAACTACGCAATCATATTCTTGTGCAAGCTATTAGATATGCAGAATTTGCTAGATAGATTTTTCAATTTACATTTGAATAAATATGTCATCATTGAAATAAACAATCCAAAGTTGTGCTTCCCACTAGAAAAGTGAAAGCATCCCTTGATGCACTGCTGTTAGATCCTACTGGGGACTGCCCAGAGTTCCTCTAAAGTTCACTCCACACGAGTTTTCAAATGTTCATTTCTTTATTTTCTCAAAAAATTCTTTCTTTTACTGATTATGTTCATTGATTAGACATCTTATTTAAACATGTGTATTCTTTAGTCAGTCCAATGCATTTCGGTCGCTATGACCTTCATCTGGGACCATATGAGTTGAAACAAGGCATAACAATACTCTGTATCAGTGATAAAGTAATAAAATATCAGCACAAACATTCATGCATGTTCATGATGCTAATTATACATTGTGCCAAAAATGTGACCATCTGTGATAACACCCAGGTGTGTGCGTGCTCTAGTGCACTGATATAACAAGAAAAATGCCTAATAGGCACTCACTTTACTTCCTCTTTACACTGCTTGCATTGAACACAACACTATGTCAAAACTGGCAAGAAAAAACGAAAAAATCATTATAGAAAACCACTGTTTCAAAGGGTTCCGCTCCTGTCTATATGTCATCCCATTCATATCTCCGTATTACTCACTTAATAGACGTGCAAAAACGTCTTCTCTATCCTGTTTGCTGTTCCACGAAAGTATTCCGGCATTAGCGCGATGCCGGTCCAATGACTCGCGCTTTATCTCAACATTACAAAAACTCTTTCTTATGCTTCGCTCTCATTGGTTGTGTCTCCGATCACGTGATCGGGACTACAGCCAATAGGAGCGAGTCTCTACCTTCTGATGTTGTGTGGAAGTTCACAAGAGTGAATCAATAAAGATATCAATGTGGTGAAATATAAAAAGTAAACAGTTTTTAAAAAAACGGAGATCAGTGCATTCAAACTAAACTGCATTATCCCTAAGAGATGTGTTTATGATGAAAATGATGAAAATAATAATGCGTGATTTGGTTTTATTTATTGTTTCTATAATTGTGTTATTGATTCACTCTCAATTTCGTATTTTGTTACATGAAATGTCACAGATTACATGTGTAGGGAAGGATTCTGGAGTTGGTTACTGACTTTGATAAACACTAGGGGTTAAAGTTTTGCAATATACAAATGCTTACTGGTCTCCCTTCAGAAAGACTGACAGGCTTAGTTGTCTGCAAAGATCTTGGAATTAAAAATCATTAAATAATACATACATCCACATGTGTAACTGTGTAACTGTATATACATATAGCTATACAAAGGGTCTCTTTGTGTTTGCTGAGTTTTCTTCTGCCATTGGTTTGTCTGAGTGTCAGTTACACTCTGCTTCCACCTATTATTGCTTATGACTTGGGATAATAATTCAGTCCACATCAGTCATTGGGTCTCTTACTCTGTTAATGACAGCATAATTCAATTGCATGTGCACATACACCTACAACTAAGTGTGCTTCATTGCCCGGGCTGATGAGCCAGTCCTTTAGTTTTAAATCTTCTCCTTTTATAGTACCTCTTTCATTTCTTTGCCTTTACTTTTGTATTTAAATTTGTCTTAGATGGATACCACAACTCCTTAGTGTTATTGGGTCCCGTGTTTGAGGCTCATTTCATGTGTAGTGTGCAGCCACTTCTTCAGGAGGGCTCTATGGAGTGATGTTTTCTATACTGAATCCTTGTTTTACTATTCCATGAAGGGCGACACCTTGGTTCTAACTTTGGTGGCCATGATGGAACTTCAAAACAACAATAGAATATGTAGAACACTTCTTCAAAACTGACACCCACTTTTATGTTTAGTTTCAATGTTACAAGCATATGCCTGCTATATTTAGACAGCAGCGTGTTTTCTTTTTTCTTCTTGTATTTTTTTAATTTATCTTGAATATGTGTTGAGTTTGTGTGTGTTCTATTGCAGTAGTTTCAAAGGTGGACTGCAAGAGCAAGTTAGTAGATGAAATAATGAGTGCAGAAAAGAGTCTCAGAGTGCATGTATAATGGCTTATTGAGGGCCTAAACGCATGAATGATACAAAAGGCACTCTCATTCATAAGCCAAACCTATTGGCATTGTCAATGCTTGTTAAAACTTGTTTGTTCTGGATATGTCATCAAACACATTCTGTTGGCTCCTGCATGTCTCTGTAAGAGCTAATGCTATATTATGATAACTGCACTTTTAGTGCCTTGTGTTCACCCAGAAGGGTGTCCTGGTACTGATACAGGAGCAGTCTGGACCTACCATTGCCTGGTCTAGGTGAAGAGCCACGTCTTCAGCTTCTTACCGAACCCAAGAACCAAGAAGGTGGCTCTGATGTGCAGGACCGGGTCGTTCCAAGCTTTAGGAACGAGATAGGAGAAAGCAAGACCACCTGTTCTTTTTCTGAGTATACGAGGATGTGTGCCAGAAGAAGTCCAGCTGAATAGAGGTGTCTGGTAGGTTTTTGGAAGCTGATGCGGTTGTTAGGTTTGTGTGAGAGGAGTTTGAATAGAGCTTGTTTGTGGATACTGAGCTAGTGCAGTTATTTGAGTGTGAGGTGATGTGCAAGAGAGTGGTGGGAGGTTGAGGGTGAATCTGGCTGCTGAGTTCTGAATGGTCTGGAGTCACCTGGTCAGTTGTGTGGTTATTCCATCATGGATGGCGTTTCCATAGTTCAGTTTGCTGGAGAAGAGGGCTTGTGGGATGGCTCTGCAGGTGTTAGTGGAGAACCATTTGAAGATCTTCTTTAGCTTTTTATTTATTTATTTATTTATTTTTTAAATTTATAAAGCGCATCATATGCCCGTAGGCGTCTTGGCGCTAAGACTCAACAGGTGCCTCAAAATGCTCAGTATGTAGTTTTAATTATAAGAAGTATTGGGGTGGAAAGTGGAGCTACTGATCAAACAACCATGTTTTCAACAGCTTTCTGAATTGTAACAATGTAGGTGTAGATCTAATCACCAATGGAAGCGTGTTCCAAAGTCTGGCTGCAGCGTTGGTAAAGCATCTATCTCCCCAAGTGACCGTCTTAGTTCTTGGTACAACAAGTTGAAGTGAGTTTATTGATCTTAATTGTCGAGTAGGGCGGTAAAAAGTGAGCTTCTGTTTAAGAAACTCCGGCCCTAACTGATGGGGGGCTTTAAAAGTAAGACACAAAGTTTTAAATTTAATCCTGTTTTTAACCGTCAGCCAGTGATAATTCCTAATTACTTGTTTAATCGGTTTAAATGTGGGGGTCCCAGATAGCAGTCTTGCTGCCGCGTTCTGGACCAGTTGTAACTTGGCGACCACCCGAGCTTGAGCATTCACAAGTAAAACGTTACAGTAATCCAAGGAGGACAGTACCAGTGAACTCACCACCGTTTACCCTGCACTTTCTGGAAGAAATTGAATTATTTTTCTTAGGAGTTTGAGTTTATAAAATGCTGTGGAAGCTGCTTGATTGGCATGATTATCAAAGTTCAGTTTCTATCAAAGATGACTCCAAGATTTCTGACTTTCTGCACAGGAGACGGTAGTGCTCCGAGTAACGGAGGCCACCAAATTGATGACCAGATGGGAAACAGTTTACCAAAAATGATCACCTCCGTTTTCTCGGAGTTCAGCCTTAGACAGTTGCAGGCCATCCACTCCTTAATTGCCAGCATGCCTTCCTGAAACCGAGCTGCCACCTTTTCTCCATCATTATTGATGGCCAGCACCAACTGGGTATCGTCAGCATATGTGGTAAGGCTCATCCGGTAGATCTTAATAACCCTAGCTAAGTCCGACACATAAATGTTAAAAAGTGTCGGACTTAGGGACGAGCCTTGAGGAACTCCACAGGGTAGAGCCAGGTCGACCGATCTGAAAGGCCCCAGTGTTACAGCCTGGGTTCTGCCTGCCAGAAAGGTAGCGAGCAAAGCTCCAGCCTTGGAATGAATACCCAGCTCTCCGACACGGTCAATCAAGATGGAATGATTGACCGTGTTGAAGGCCGCAGATAGATCCAACATAACCAGCGCAGTCTCGGTACCATGCATTTTCCAAAAGCCAAACTGTGAATCATCAAGCAAAACATTATGTTCGATATATTCTGAAAGCTGATCGTTCATTACTTTCTCGACCACTTTGGCTAAGAAAGGCAAGCTGGCAATGGGCCTATTGTTTTTCAGTAAGTCTTTATCCAAGCCAGGATTTTTTAGAAGTGGTTTTAGTAACGTGTTCTTTAACCTATCAGGAAAAACCCCTGATATAAACATCGCATTACAGATTTGCGTGGCGAAGTCACTGACCAAGTCGATTACAGGGGGAAAAATCTTAGGAGGACAAGGGTCGAGGGCTGAGACTGATTTAATGAGTTTAATGATATCTGTAATTTGATCCTCATTTGCCTCTTTAAATTGAGCGAATGAGCACTCAAGTTGTTTACTAGGGGAAATAGATGCAGAATTAGTTGGTTTATTGATCACTGAGAACTCGGCGTAAATATCGTTTACTTTCGAGAAGAAGAAATTTGCCAAAGTGTCCCAAAACGCCTGAGAAGGCAGGGGAACCAGATCGGGCGATTTTCCAGCCAATGATTTCACCACCTCATGCAGTTGTCTGCTAGAGTTTTTTGCGCTTTCGATTTGTTCCCCGTAGAAATTCTTTTTGGCATCTATGATCATTTTTTTGTAGACAACCAATGTCTGCTTATATAACATTTTACTTTCGCTGTCATAGGCTCTTCGCCATATTCTTTCATGATTCCTGCAAATTTGTTTTTGCTTTCTCAGTGTTTCAGTAAAAGAAGGTGCCGAAGGCATCTTCCTATTTCTAGAAATAGTTTTAAGGGGGGCCAATGTCTCTACCACCGAACCTAGCCAGTCAGAGAATTGCTGCACCGCTATATTAGAGTCTACAGAAATGGTCGGCCAGGTGTCAATTAGGGATGTCCTTAAGATCACCTTGTCAATATCCTTCCAAACTCTGAAAGGTTCTTGAGTTGGAAGGGTCTGTTTAGGTTTATTGGCCTGGCTAATGACAATGTTACTCAGGATAGCAAAATGATCAGACCAGGTAAGGGGCAGTATGTCTTTTACTGTTATCTCTTTTATGCTGGTGAAGATGCCGTCCAATGTGTGACCCGCCTCATGTGTAGGTGCTGTTACCAGCTGGGTTAATCCTAAAGTGGCAAAATCGGCCATAAGAGACAGGGTTTCGGTATCTTCCAGTTTTTCCATATGGAAATTTAGGTCCCCCAATACCATAAAGGTGTCTTCAATTGCCAGGGGTTCCATAAGCGACATTAAGGAGGACAGAAATTCTGAACGTACCCCCGGTGGTCTATAAATAAGTGCTCCTTTGAGATTGTATGAGGGGGTAAGCTTAATGGTGAAGAGCAATGCTTCGCATGTTTTAGAGGGTATGGGCGAGATTCTAACTGAAAAGATATTATGGCTAATAATTGCCAAGCCCCCACCTTTTTTCCCATGTCTATCTTGCCGATATACAGTGAAACCACTAGGCACAGCCACCACTAAATCAGGGTCGGATGTCTCATCCATCCATGTTTCTGTGATGAAAAGCAAGTCTATTTTCCTATCCTGAATCAGGTCGGTAATTTCCTGTCTGTGCCTTCCCAAGGAACGGGCATTAATAAGTGAGATGGTAATGTTCTTAGGCTTGTTGTTATGTGCTTGTGATGATATAGCTTTGTGGTCTAAAAATGGTATGAAGATTTTGCAACCAGGGCAATAGGTACTCACTCCGTTAATATTGCCGAGGTCGTGTTGGGAGCATGCAGGCCCCCTAAAGGGTCTCAGCTGAAGTAGATCGGCTGCGGAGTATCTAATCCGTTCCCGCGCTGCTGAACCAGGGGTCATGGCGCTAAGCGCGGGCCCGGCGAGGACAGGCGCAGACGGGCTTGCCTTTGGCGCGCCTTCGGCGCTCCGCCGCCGCGCCCGCTGCGCCCGTCCGCTGCGCGGACGAGGCAACATTCTCCTCTTATCCGATGCTGAGGAGGGCGGGAGGCGTCCAGCTACTGGAACATCACCCTTCCTTCCCCAAATATGGCGGCTGCTCACCCTGTAATCCCCGGCGTCAGCACGTAGTCTGCTGCGCTGGGAACAGGCGTGGGGAAGCGGCGATTCCTTCCAGTGAGGCTCGCAATATTTAAAAATGGACAGAAGTTTTAAACAAAATGCCACAAATTAGGAATAAATGCACACTTTTAAAAACGCAATTGAGCCCCCGGCTTCCGCCTCAGGGGTGAGACCACAAATTAAGTCAGCGTGCTTAGCGCAAAGCAGTATTTATATAGTATGGGAGGGCGGGAGGCATCCAGCTACTGGAACGCCACCCTTCCTTCCCCCAATATGGCGGCTGCTCACCCTGTAATTCCCGGCGTCAGCACGTAGTCTGCTGCGCTGGGAACAGGCGTGGGGAAGTGGCAATTTCTTCCAGTGAGGCTCGCAATATTTAAAAATGGACAGAAGTTTTAAACAAAATGCCACAAATTAGGAATAAATGCACACTTTTAAAAACGAAATAGAGCCCCCGGCTTCCGCCTCAGGGGTGAGACCACAAATTAAGTCAGCGTGCTTAGCGCAAAGCAGTATTTATATAGTCTGGGAGGGCGGGAGGCGTCCAGCTACTGGAACGCCACCCTTCCTTCCCCCAATATGGCGGCTGCTCACCCTGTAATCCCCGGCGTCAGCACGTAGTCTGCTGCGCTGGGAACAGGCGTGGGGAAGCGGCGATTCCTTCCAGTGAGGCTCGCAATATTTAAAAATGGACAGAAGTTTTAAACAAAATGCCTCAAATTAGGAATAAATGCACACTTTTAAAAATGAAATAGAGCCCCCGGCTTCCGCCTCAGGGGTGAGACCACAAATTAAGTCAGCGTGCTTAGCGCAAAGCAGTATTTATATAGTCTGGGAGGGCGGGAGGCGTTAGTGTGAGGAAACATGAGAGGAGGTGGAGACTGCATGTACTTGGCCGGTCATGTGATTCGATATCTGCACTTGTCAATCACTTGATGCTTGTGAAATTCTGTATGCATCAAAAGTGGGATCCGTGGACCCTTCTGACCACAAGCTTTATTCTAATTGGCTCTCAACACTCCAAACCAGGAAGTGTTGGCAGCCATCTTGTGACTCTGTAGAACCGAGTCACATGACAAGAGGGAAACAAAGCTTAAAAAAAGAAAAGGGGGCAGGGTAGAAACCCCGTGACCCCCTAGGCCTGCTCAGTGGGTCAATGAAGCAAAGCAGAATTGCTTTTCCACATGGGGAGCTGCATGTTAGCAGCTCCCCATGTGGAAAAGCAATACCGGTTCCTGCAGGACGCGGTGAGCCGGCGGGACCGTGGGGGCATTGGGGCTCCCCCCACTGCCCCCAATGGATAGGACCTGCCCCGGGAGGCCACCTGCCCCCAAAAATAAAATACGTATAAATAAAGGCCGGCCCAGGGGGATTGGGTCCCCGGGGCCAATAGAGGCTTCAGAAGGGGGGCCATGCAGCCCCCCTCCAAAAATACCAAAAAAATACGTGAAGGGGTCCAACGTGGCACCGTTCCCGTTATTTTTTTTAATTTTTAAAAAATGGTCAGGCCTTAGGGGATGGAGTTCCCGGGGCCCAAAGAAGGAAAAAGAAGGGAGGGGGCACACAGCCTCCCTTCTAAAAAATAAAAAAAATTAAAAAAGACGTGATCGTGCCAGAGGCCCCGCTCCCTCCCAGCAGCCCTGTGGCGCGTTTTAAATTGAGAAATTAATTCCCCTTGAATACTGGGGGTCCCTGGGGGCCAACTAGCCCACCAGGTACCTCCAGTAAGCGCCACAGGGCTGCGTTGCAGAGAGGTGGTCCAGGTCACACCCCTTTTTACACCTCTCTGCCTCGCAGCTCTGTGGCGCTTACTGGAGGTACCTGGTGGGCTAGTTGGACCCCAGGGACCCTCAGGATTCAAGGGGGCTTAATCCCTCAACCTAAAACGCGCCACGGGGTGCGCTTGCACAGTGGTGAAGGAAGGGGGTGGCGCCTGGGGTGACAAGTATGCAAACAGGCCCTGTGGCGCGTTTTATGTTGAGGAATTAATTTCTCTTCAATCCTGAGGGCCCCTGGGGGCCAACTAGCCCACCAGGTATCTCCAGTAAGCACCACTGCGCTGCGTTGCAGAGAGGTGGTCCAGGCCACGCCCCTTTTTACACCTCTCTGAAATGGAGTTCTGTGGCGCTTACTGGAGGTACATGGTGGGCTAGTTGGACCCCAGGGACCCTCAGCATTCAACGGGACTTAATCCCCCAACTTATAACTTGCCACAGGGAGCGTTTGCACAGTGGTGAAAGGGAGGAGGCGGGGCCTGAGGTAACATGTGTGCAAACACGCCCTGTAGAGCGTTTTAAATTGGGGAATTAATGCCTCTTCAATCCTGTGGGCCCCTGGGGGCCAACTAGCCCTCCAGGTATCTCCAGTAAGCGCCACAGGGCTGCGTTGCAGAGAGGTGGTCCAGGTCACACCCCTTTTTACACCTCTCTGCCATGCAGATCTGTGGCGCTTACTGGAGGTACCTGGTGGGCTATTTGAACCCCAGGACCCCTCAGGATTCAAGGGTACTTAATCCCTCAACTTAAAACGTGCCACGGGGCGCGCTTGCACAGTGGTGAAGGAAGGGGGTGGGGCCTAGGGTGACAAGTATGCAAGCACGCCCTGTGGCGCGTTTTAAGTTGGGAAATTAATTCCTCTTCAACACTGAGGGTCCCTGGGGGCCAACTAGCCCACCCTCAGGATTCAAGAGGACTTTATCCCCCAACTTAAAACGCGCCTACAGGGCAGGTTTGTACAGTGGTAAAGGGAGGGGGCGGGGCCTGAGGTGACATGTGTGCAAACACGCCCTGTGGCGCGTTTTAAATTGGGGAATTAATTCCTCTTCAATCCTGAAGGCCCCTGGGGGCCAACTACCCCACAAGGTACCTCCAGTAAGCGCCACAGGCATGAGTTGCAGAGAGGTGGTCCAGGCCATGCCCCTTTTTACACCTCTCTGCAATGCAGCTCTGTGGCCCTTACTGGAGGTACCTGGTGGAATAGTTGGATCCCAGGGACCCTCAGGATTCCAGAGGACTCAAATCGCCAGCTTAAAATGTGCCACAGGCCGTGTTTGCACAGTGGTGAAGGGACAGGGTGGGGCCTGAGGTGACATATGTGCAAGCACGCCCTGTGGCGTGTTTTAAGCTGGGGAATTAATTCCTCTTCAATCCTGAGGGCCCCTGGGGGCCAACTGACCCACCAGGTATCTCCAGTAAGCGCCACTGTGCTGCATTGCAGAGAGGTGGTCCAGGCCATGCCCCCTTTACACCTCTCTGTAATGCAGCTCTGTGGCGCTCACTGGAGGTACCTGGTGGAATAGTTGACTGTTGTGTCAAATAAAGCGCCTTACTCTCATTAAAAAAAAGACAGGAAAAAACTTGCCATGGAGATACGAGAAGCAAAACGAATTTCTGAAATTTCTGATCTGTTCACAACCACAACCATACCTCGAATATAAAGGGGACAAATTACACATCAAGTAATAATAAAGACAAATTATGATACTAGGAAAGACTTTCAAAGAAGGAGATAAACAAGTGGTGGGAATTGTTAACCTTACAAAAATATGTAGAAGTCAAGAGGATCCCAAGAGGCCTCCGCCTCATGCTGATGCCAAGACACCAGGACACAAGTGTGGAACTCCTACAAGAATGGGGAGAACACTTACTGGAGTCCTCCATAGGGCTAATAATCATCCTCATTAAACACATTGATAAAGCATTTAAAGACATAAAAAAGAACTCAAGAGTGTAGAAGAAGAAATAAACAAACTGACTTTTAATGATAAACAACAAAAACTCAAGTCTGATATTCTCAGAAATTTGGAGAAACATGAAGAAAGGGTTGAACAACGAAAGCAATACAAATTTCAGAGGGATAAATCAGACTTTGAGGAAGGGAGAATTTTCCCATTTGGGAAACAATATGAGATCAGAAAAGGTAAAACACAATTAGATACAACAAATCGTGATACCTCCAGCTTTGATTCTTTATCAAGCACGCATATAAGTGAAACGGAAGATACCCCACAACAGACAACAGAAATGAGAAAAAAGTCAAATTTTTTAACAGAAATGCGGATGGCTTTGGAGCAACAAAACAAAAGCAATCAACCAAAAAGAGGTGGAGGCAGGGGCCGTGGCAGAGGAGGAAGAGGTAGACAAGAAGAGGCCAGAGACGCCAGGGAGGATGCAAAATTGGACACATGGTTGAAAGACAGACTGAGACAACCTCCAAAATAGAAATGCAAAACCCCACCTTACAAGTACTGAATGTAATCAACCTCTCAACAAAAACGTTAACACCAATAGAGAATGAAATTCTTAAAAAAGGCCTTAACTTCTGCCCAACCTCCTACCTGGATATTGCAGAAACAAGAATTGACTTGTATAAATATACAAGAAAACTGAAATTGGCCAAATTCTATGTTGAGAAATCAAAAAGTGAAATTCAAACCACCACCAAGAGAACAACAAGTTCGCTATTTGCTAAGGATGCAGATGGCTTAACAGCATTAATGGCAATGGGCACAACGACCAGCTCCCAAGAAGAACACGCCCTAATGGAACTAGAAGAAATACAGCCGATGGAAGGAGCAAGTGAAAGTGGCCTGAAATTAAAATCTAAATACTATCTGAACCTACCACCGGGTAGTACGATAGATATTTTCCATGAGCCAATAGTAGAAGAATTATACAAAATGACACAGAACAAAGGCAAAAACAACTTAACTAAGAAGTAAATGGAGGCATTAAAAACACTACAAGAGGACAAAACAATCGACATAAAACCGGCTGATAAAGGCGGTAACATCGTCATCATCAACAAACAAGACTACATAACAGAGGCAAAATGCCAACTAATGGATCAGGATTGTTATCAACATCTAAACAAGGATCCAACAAAGGAATTACAAAATGAAATAATCAAACAGCTACAAAATTGGCATTAGAAAGATCTAATTATGATGATGAATATCAATATCTTGACAAAAAACATCCAATCTTCCCAACATTTTACTGCCTTCCAAAAGTTCATAAAAATCAGGACAATCCCCCAGGCAGACCGATAGTGTCGGCTAATAATTCACTACTAGAACCGGTCTCGAATTACATCGACCACTTTTTGGCACCATTGGTAAAAGATCTTACTTCCTATCTAAAAGACACAACAGATCTTTTGAAAAAATTAGAGGAAGTCATCTAGCAAAAAAACAATCAAACTAATAACCATGGATGTGGTCTCATTATATACCAACATTGAACACTCCATAGGTATTAATGCTTGAAAATACTACTTGGGAAAATGAAACATCAAATACAAGGAACATACCATCATGTTAAATGAAATGATCGCATTATGCTTACACAATAACATCTTCTTATTTAACAAACAGATTTATAAACTAGTGAGAGGATGTGCGATGGGATTTTCATTTTCCCCCAATTACGTGAACCTAACAATGGGGTGGTTTGACAAAACCTGGCATGGAACACAGAAAACTATGAATGGAGAGAGAAGATCGTGTTATGGCTGGGATTTATAGATGATCTCTTAATCATCGGGAATGGCACCAAAGAAGATTTTGACAAATTGGACAACAGCCCTGCAAAATTGTAGTTTCACATATGAAATCAGCTCCGAAAGAGTGGTATTTTTGGATACAGAAATATACGTAGAAAACAACTCCCTACAAACAACATTGCACAGAAAAAGAACAGCCACAAATGCAACGTTACATGGGGAAGGCTTCCATAATGAAAATCTGAAGTGTAGCATCCCATATGGGGAGTTTTAAGGCTCAGAAGGAACTGTTCAAATGATAAAGAATTCTTCAAACATAGCAAGAAGGCCAATGATTGATTCCACACACGAAAATGTCCCAAAATGTTATCGAAAAATGTCTGGGAAGAGTGATGACACAGAACTGACAGGAGATCCTACAAAAGAAGACAGAAGATACAACAGATGAAAACACATTAAGGATGATAACTACATTCAGCGCTGAAAACAAGAAGCTGACAAACATCATCAAAAAACACTGAGGAATCCTGATATTGGACCCAACTTTGTCAAAAATAATTGATGACCACCCGAATATCACATATTGTAGAGCCAGAAATATAGGCGATCGAATCGTTCATAGTCACTTCCAAGAAGCCCCATATACAACCTGGCTACAGAGGAAGGGATTTTGGCCATGTAAACATTGCAAAGTCTAAAAAATCCCCTCCCCAACAAAAGAAATTGAAATCAAAAAGGGCACGAAATGGAAAATATGTCAACATCTAACTTGTAAGAGTACTTATGTAGTCTAAATGGTAGAATACCCATGCCAAAAAGATACATTGGGAGCACAATCTTCGAAGTAAAGAAAATAATTTTAGAACATGTTCGTGCAACAACCCACAAGGATCGAACAAATGCAATCGCAAGACACAGGGAGAAACACCATGATGGCAATTGGGAAACTCTGACATACTGTGCCCTTGAACAAGTCTCAGCATCAGAAAGCGGAGGGGATCGAACTAAAATCCTCTGACAAAAAGAATATAAATACATTGTAACGTTTAGAACTGTGGACCCCAGAGGGTTAAATCAGAACGAAGAACTTTATGTCCACTTGTGAATTACAAATGAAAACAAGAACATAGAACAAGCTGGAAACAAACTGCAATTGCTCACTAGAGATCAATAAATGAACAATCACAGCACAATAAGAATAAATAATAATAAAACATGGCCAAAGAACATTCTGAACTTTCTGAGAAAAATAAATCAGAAAGTAGTGGAAGACAGTGGACGCAATGAGAAATGCTCACTAGAGAGAAAAAAACTGGAAACACCATTACTTGCAAGACAAAAAGCTTTCATAGGCTCAAATATGTTGATTTTAACAATTCTCTAATTTCACATTAAGCACAGAGCACTGGTAATGTGTTTAATGCAAGAAATGTACAGCACTTGTAAAGCTTTTTAAAAGTAAAAAAACTACACGGACCATAATGCACTAGAAAAAAGACAGGAAGTAACTGTGTGCTAGTAACAATAAAAGAAGTCTGTTTTCCAGGGCTCTGCATCCCGTGATCAAGCCTTGTGGAAAGGCGAAACGCGTTGGGCTTGGCAAACTTCTGTGAATGAAGCCGCTTTAATTTTCTGAGTGAGTGCGTTTTTACTATTCTAATCGAAGATTGGATATGGCTGATTGAAACCGGCTTGACCCTGTCGGAAAAAACGCACCGCGCAAAACCTAGGGCGCCGGCGCCAACAAGGGCCACACAGTGGATATATATATATATATATATATATATATATATATATATATATATATATATATATATATATATAAATATATATATTTATATATATATATATGAATAAATATTTAAATAAACACATAGTACAAATTTCTAAGAGAGCAATAAGATAAATAAAAATATCAGTATAAATACTTGAATCATTTAAAATATGCAGTCATATATATATATATATATATATATGTATATATATATATATATATATATATATATATAAATATATATATATATATATAAATATATGTATATATATATATATATATATATATATATATATATCACACAACACAGTTTGCCTGCTGTAAGAAAAGCCTCAATCAGGTAGATAAGTTTGCGCCAAGGATTTATTGAAGGAAACACGTCTTCCAAAAAACAAGCAGTGCCTCGCACAGGATCATAGCCTTGCCCTACGCGTTTCGTGTTGCCACTTCCTCAGGGGCTGCAGGCATGTTGAAAGCAAAAGTCACGGCAGTTATCTGATTGCACTTATATTGAAACAAAAGTCTCCACCCCAGTGGGCGTGGCCTACGCTAGGCCTGCTGGAACTTGAAGTGCCATCATGTTTCTACAGTGAGCAGTCGTGAAATTGCTGGGTGTTATGAAATTAAAATCCCAAGTGGGTAGCGACGACCATGTTCGTGTTGGAATAGTCATCTAATTCCTTCAATGGCATACCTGACTCAAAACTGCAGCGTCAGGTGGCGCCTCAGCAAGAACTGCACGGAGGTGCAGCCGGGCTCTTCTTGCGGCTCAGGCTGAACCGCTTTAACATCACACAACACAGTTTGCCTGCTGTAAGAAAAGCCTCAATCAGGTAGATAAGTTTGCACCAAGGATTTATTGAAGGAAACACGTCTTCCAAAAAACAAGCAGTGCCTCGCACAGGATCATAGCCTTGCCCTACGCGTTTCGTGTTGCCACTTCCTCAGGGGCTGCAGGCATGTTGAAAGCAAAAGTCACGGCAGTTATCTGATTGCACTTATATTGAAACAAAAGTCTCCACCCCAGTGGGCGTGGCCTACGCTAGGCCTGCTGGAACTTGAAGTGCCATCATGTTTCTACAGTGAGCAGTCGTGAAATTGCTGGGTGTTATGAAATTAAAATCCCAAGTGGGTAGCGACGACCATGTTCGTGTTGGAATAGTCATCTAATTCCTTCAATGGCATACCTGACTCAAAACTGCAGCGTCAGGTGGCGCCTCAGCAAGAACTGCACGGAGGTGCAGCCGGGCTCTTCTCGCGGCTCAGGCTGAACCGCTTTAACATCACACAACACAGTTTGCCTGCTGTAAGAAAAGCCTCAATCAGGTAGATAAGTTTGCGCCAAGGATTTATTGAAGGAAACACGTCTTCCAAAAAACAAGCAGTGCCTCGCACAGGATCATAGCCTTGCCCTACGCGTTTCGTGTTGCCACTTCCTCAGGGGCTGCAGGCATGTTGAAAGCAAAAGTCACGGCAGTTATCTGATTGCACTTATATTGAAACAAAAGTCTCCACCCCAGTGGGCGTGGCCTACGCTAGGCCTGCTGGAACTTGAAGTGCCATCATGTTTCTACAGTGAGCAGTCGTGAAATTGCTGGGTGTTATGAAATTAAAATCCCAAGTGGGTAGCGACGACCATGTTCGTGTTGGAATAGTCATCTAATTCCTTCAATGGCATACCTGACTCAAAACTGCAGCGTCAGGTGGCGCCTCAGCAAGAACTGCACGGAGGTGCAGCCGGGCTCTTCTCGCGGCTCAGGCTGAACCGCTTTAACATCACACAACACAGTTTGCCTGCTGTAAGAAAAGCCTCAATCAGGTAGATAAGTTTGCGCCAAGGATTTATTGAAGGAAACACGTCTTCCAAAAAACAAGCAGTGCCTCGCACTGGATCATAGCCTTGCCCTACGCGTTTCGTTTTGCCACTTCCTCAGGGGCTGCAGGCATGTTGAAAGCAAAAGTCACGGCAGTTATCTGATTGCACTTATATTGAAACAAAGACAAACTGTGTTGTGTGATGTTAAAGTGGTTCAGCCTGAGCCGCGAGAAGAGCCCGGCTGCACCTCCGTGCAGTTCTTGCTGAGGCGCCACCTGACGCTGCAGTTTTGAGTCAGGTATGCCATTGAAGGAATTAGATGACTATTCCAACACGAACATGGTCATCGCTACCCACTTGGGATTTTAATTTCATAATACCCAGCAATTTCACGACTGCTCACTGTAGAAACATGATGGCACTTCAAGTTCCAGCAGGCCTAGCGTAGGCCACGCCCACTGGGGTGGAGACTTTTGTTTCAATATAAGTGCAATCAGATAACTGCCGTGACTTTTGCCTTCAACATGCCTGCAGCCCCTGAGGAAGTGGCAACACGAAACGCGTAGGGCAAGGCTATGATCCTGTGCGAGGCACTGCTTGTTTTTTGGAAGACGTGTTTCCTTCAATAAATCCTTGGCGCAAACTTATCTACCTGATTGAGGCTTTTCTTACAGCAGGCAAACTGTGTTGTGTGATGTTAAAGCGGTTCAGCCTGAGCCGCGAGAAGAGCCCGGCTGCACCTCCGTGCAGTTCTTGCTGAGGCGCCACCTGACGCTGCAGTTTTGAGTCAGGTATGCCATTGAAGGAATTAGATGACTATTCCAACACGAACATGGTCGTCGCTACCCACTTGGGATTTTAATTTCATAATACCCAGCAATTTCACGACTGCTCACTGTAGAAACATGATGGCACTTCAAGTTCCAGCAGGCCTAGCGTAGGCCACGCCCACTGGGGTGGAGACTTTTGTTTCAATATAAGTGCAATCAGATAACTGCCGTGACTTTTGCTTTCAACATGCCTGCAGCCCCTGAGGAAGTGGCAACACGAAACGCGTAGGGCAAGGCTATGATCCTGTGCGAGGCACTGCTTGTTTTTTGGAAGACGTGTTTCCTTCAATAAATCCTTGGCGCAAACTTATCTACCTGATTGAGGCTTTTCTTACAGCAGGCAAACTGTGTTGTGTGATGTTAAAGCGGTTCAGCCTGAGCCGCGAGAAGAGCCCGGCTGCACCTCCGTGCAGTTCTATCTGAGGCGCCACCTGACGCTGCAGTTTTGAGTCAGGTATGCCATTGAAGGAATTAGATGACTATTCCAACACGAACATGGTCGTCGCTACCCACTTGGGATTTTAATTTCATAACACCCAGCAATTTCACGACTGCTCACTGTAGAAACATGATGGCACTTCAAGTTCCAGCAGGCCTAGCGTAGGCCACGCCCACTGGGGTGGAGACTTTTGTTTCAATATAAGTGCAATCAGATAACTGCCGTGACTTTTGCTTTCAACATGCCTGCAGCCCTTGAGGAAGTGGCAACACGAAACGCGTAGGGCAAGGCTATGATCCTGTGCGAGGCACTGCTTGTTTTTTGGAAGACGTGTTTCCTTCAATAAATC